>NC_135573.1:226283805-227533805 GCF_965152235.1 Eretmochelys imbricata | reverse complement strand
GGGTATTTCCAGGCTGCACAGTTTCCTGCCTACACTGTGATACCCCCAGACTGCCTAAACAGGTTAGCGTACTCCCAGACTGCCTAAACAGGTTAGTGTCTGCACTTTGCTTTCTCTCTGAAGGCTATGAACAGTTTAACTGCCCATAGTTACAAGTTAATACATGGCTCTTTCTAAGCAAGCACATTTATTCTTTAAGTGAAAGCATTATAGAGAAAACATATTAAAAACCAAGAGACCTACACCCATGCTAAAAAAGCTTCCTAGAAGTCACCCCCAACTACAACCTTGAGTGTCTGATGGGTGTCAGTCCTTCAAAACAAGGTTTTCCCAGTGGTTAACTGTCTCAGATTCAGAACCGGGACAGAGGCTAGGCAGATCAACCTATTTCTTTATGCATCTTGGGATCGCCAGTTTCCGGAAACAGATAATCAGCAGACAATCACCCTCTCCTCAGGGTGTAGCTTCAAAAGGCTGGGTTTTTGCATAACTGGAGGTGGGCAATTTACATTAACCGCTCCCTGAGTATTCCCCAGCAAATGCACTTAACATTTATTGTCCCAAAAGTCCATTTGTGTGCAGCACTTTTTCAATATAGCCCTTTGAACCCCAGAATGATACTAGCCTTTTGGCCACTGCATCACATTGGTGGCTCATCTTCAATTTGTGATACACTATAACCCACAGATTCTTTTCTGTAGTACTGCTGCCTGATCAGTTATTCCCTATTTTATATTTGTGCACTTGATTTTTCCTTCCTAAGTGTAGTCCTTTGAACCTGTCTTTATTGTATTTCATTTTGTTGCTTTCCGACCAGTTCTCCAATTTGTCAAGTTCATTTTGAATTCTAACCCTGTCTGCCAAAGAGCTTGGTGTGAGCCACAGATTTTACAAGTATACTCCCCACTCCATTTAACAAGTAATTAATGAAGCGAACAAGCAACTGAACATGAGCTCCCAGTGCAATGCTTTGGCATCAGGGGCTAATGGGACCCTTGGCTGTATAAATGGAAGAAATGAGTAGGGAGGTGATTTTACCTCTTTTAAAAAGCTCAATCAGTTTAGCTTATTGAAAACAAGATTGAGATGTGACTTGTTTGTGGTGTATGAATACCTTCACATGAACAAAATACAGGTACTAGAGGGCTCTTTAATCTAGCAGAGAAAGGAAGAGCAAGAAGCAATGGCTGGACGCTGAAGCCAGACAAATTCAAATTAGATAAATTTTTTTAACAGTTTTCAGAGTAACAGCCGTGTTAGTCTGTATTCGCAAAAAGAAAAGGAGTACTTGTGGCACCTTAGAGACTAACCAATTTATTTGAGCATAAGCTTTCGTGAGCTACAGCTCACTTCATCGGATACATCCGATGAAGTGAGCTGTAGCTCATGAAAGTTTATGCTCAAATAAATTGGTTAGTCTCTAAGGTGCCACAAGTATTCCTTTTTATTAACAGTGAGGCTGATTAACCTTCAGAAGAGACTAGTAAGGGAAGTAAAGGATTCTCCCTCTTAATATCTTAAAATCAAGAGTGGATGCCATTCTAGAAGATACATTTTAGTCAAACACAACTTGTTACTGGACTCAGTAAAGGAGTAACTGGATGAAATTGGATGATGTTATAGAGGAGGTCAGACTAGATGATTTAATAGTCCCTTCTGGCCTGAAAACTCTGAAACCTGTTACTGGTCCTTCTGCGCATACACATTTATCAAAGTTCTCCCCTCAATGTGGATATTTGGTGCAGTAATTGGTCATGGATTACAGACCATATACCTTGCTTATGGAAAGGTAGAAAGCACCAAATTATACAGAAATTCTATGCAGAAATTCATGAAGAAACTTCCATTCTGTGAAAAACAGGGTCTTATACAAATCCTTAGGAATGTTTAAAAATGGGTGTCACTAGTGATCAGCACAAACAACAGCAACAATTGCTCAATTAATTTAAAAAATGTTGTTATAATAAATATCACCTTCTTTACTTATTTTATAATTTCAGAATCAAAGTGAAAAAGGGTAATGGATTACATCAATGGAGTACATGTCATTTCATTAATGGTGAACCATTCATCTTACTCATTACACATGCAGTTACGTCCGATCACAGAAAGACTCAAAAATTTGACTGTTGGCTATTTCCATCAGAGATTTCTGTGCATGATAGCACATAAGTTGAAAGAAAACAAGATGCATTTTGGTGTATGCATCTCAAAGTAGTGACCTGAATCTTCTCAAATGTCATCTGCTGACTATTCAGACAAAACTGAAATGTCCCGATCCTGGAAAAAAACTTTCATCTGCCCTCTCCGTAGCACTTTTCCATGTAACTTGAATATAGCATTAATACTGTTTCAAATATTGATCAGTTCAATGGAAGTCATCAAAAATATTTGCATACAGTAGAATTTATTAAAGCAAAGTCATTATTATTATTTATTAAAGCATATCATTATTGGTACAAAGATGTCTGGATAACAGGCAACACTAGGAACCAGTTTGTAATTTTCCACTGAGGGTTGGTATTTTTGTGATGGAATTTTGGAATTAAAAGGTAATGGAGATGGAGATATTCTAGCCACAGATACAGTTCTTGAAATTCCATTAAAGTGTATCAAGCCACATTGCTGCTGTATGAGTCTCACAGCAAGACAAAAGACACTAGCTGGTTCAACTAATTGCACTGTTTAGGAATAGGGTAGTTTTCCTTTAAGTAGTTTGTGAGCACTCTAGTGGTTTTCCGTTTTCTGTATTTTAGAAGCCATCAAAAACTATTCAGAGCAGCAGTATGCATTAAGCTAGGCCTTATATGTTTGCATATAATTAATAAAAATGATTATTTGGGAGCCAACAAGGCTGAAAGTGTCATCTTATTCTTTTTGTTGTGTAACAAGCAAAGCACACACTTCTAATCAAACCAAATGTTTTAAAATCTGTAACACAATTAACAAATTTTCATTAATTTCACCATTTTTCCTGTTCTTAATTAATCTAACAAACCAAAGTTCCTAGTGATTTCTTCATTTGTAACTATAATGTAATTTCTGTGAAAACATTGCACCTGGACTTGCAATTTGATTGAATATTGCTTTCTGTCGATTTTTACATGAATATTGCATATTGCATGTTCACTAACAAAGAAAACAGAACATAAAAACCGAGGTAAAATATTTGTGAGACCAAAATAAAAGTTAACTTCTGGGGTGAGCATATTATCATTTCTTCATAATGAGCTAAAGGTTGCAGAGACGTATCATTTGGGGAGACTCAATATCAGGGGTGAAAGTAACTTAAAGGACTTACCGGTAAGCAGGGTGGCCGGGCTCCTGAGCAAGGGTTGGGGGGTGCTACAGTACGGTGGCAGAGCTTTAACGTCGGCTGCGTACCGGCCTGCACCGGTGGCCACTTTCTTACCGGTATGCCATACCGGCTTACTTTCACCTCTGCTCAATATATATTTTTCACATACAGCCAGTCAAAACCCAGCTCCTTATTGAAGCCCTGCATACAATATGGAAGTGGGGTGGGGCTGGAACATATTGCTTAAGAACACAGCTTCAGGTCAGTGAGTCCCAGCACCTTCAGAACAGTCCAATGGTTGCAGGGACTTATCATTTGGGGAAATCCCAGGCTTATTTTGTTGCAGAGTCAGGCGAAACCCAGCTCTTTATTTCATTATTTAAATAGCAAGCTCTTCTTCAGGTCAGACATGGCTACAACTACACTGCATACAAATAATTAATTAAATTTTTGTCAGGTGCATTAATTTGATGAAATTTTTAAAACTTTAATCTTACATTGAGGTATTTTTAAATAAGTTTGACCTTTGAATAAGGAGCTGGGCATAAGGAACCCACTGCTGCCTCCTTCTGGAGGCCGAGATCCTCATACCATGAGTGGAGTGAGCAAGCCAGAGTGTGTGAGCAGGGGGGTCCACATGGGGTAAGCGAGGCCAGGGTGTGTGCGCAGGGGGTCCCCGTGGTGTGAGCAAGTCCGGGGCATGTGTGCGGGCAGGGTCCCCGTGGACATAGGCACTAACTCCGTAGGTGCTCCAGGGCTGGAGCACCCATGGGGAAAAATTACTGGGTGCTCTGCACCCACTGGCAGCCAGGCTCCCTGTCCCACCCTGCCCCACCCCTATCTCCTCCTCCACCTCCTCCCCTGAGCACAGTGCGTCCCCGCTCCCCTGCCTACCTTCCCAGTGCTTGCCACTGCCAAACAGCTGTAGCAAGCTCCAGGAAGGAGGGGGGAAGTTTAGGGGAGGAAGTGGGGCTGGGGCAGGGATTTGGGGAAGGAGTCAGAATAGGGGCAGGGAGGGGGCGGAGTTGGGGCGGGACTTTGGGGAAGGGGTTGGAATGGGGGTGGGAGGGGGCGGTGCAGGAGTGGAGTTGGGGCAGGGTTGGGGCCAGAGAGGGGTCGAGCACCCACCAGCGCCAGTAGAAGTCAGTGCCCGTGGGGTGAATGGGGCTGGGGCTTGTGTGCAGGTGGGGCCCCAGTAGGGTGAGCGAGGCCTGGGCATGTGTGTAGGGGGGGCTCCCCATGGGGTGAGTGAGGCTGGGGCGTGTGTGCGGCGGGGGGGGCCCGTGGGGTGAGTAGGGCTGGGGAGTTTGTGCAGAGTGTGTGTGTGTCCCTGTTGTTACCTGTCAGCTATGTGTTCTTGGGGAACCAGGGCGCAGTGTGAGTATTTGTCTGATTCTGACGCTGGAAGAACCCAGCCCTGGGAAACCTAGGTCCTGAAGGATAGCTCCATTGGGAGGGAACTTGCAGAAGGGAGTAGAGCTCCATATGAGAACACAAGTGACACAAGCAGTACATTGATAGAATTACACCCCCCACCCCCGAAGAGTAACCCTAATAAATGAGCATACCCCAAAGTAATGGGCAAATCTGGTAACAAATTGGTGGAGAATGTGGACAGCACGTGACCCTCATCATGTGGTACTTGTTGAGTATTTGCTGCAGAATGGGAAAACTAAGGCACAGACCTGAGAAAACTGTCTCTTTCTTTTTCAGACTAAACTCCTTTAGCGAGGTCTTTCTCTCATAGAATATTTGGTAATGTCCTGTAACTTCTAAGTTAAGAATCATGCTTAGAATAACTGTAGGACCGTGCAATAAGGAGTTTAGAGTTATGCCTTAAAAGTAAAGATTTTAGAGCAATACTGTGTGTGAAAAAGGCTTTTGGCTCATTAGTGAGATAAGGGAATTAGAGATGGCTGGAAAAAAACCTTGGCTGCTCGCTTGAGACGGGAGAAAACCAACAGGTTAGAGACCTGGGTAATGAAGAAGGGGAAATGCCCCTGGGAAAGTGGGTGCTTTAAGGGGAAAATCCCCTGATTGAAGCGAGTCTGAGATTTGAACAATATTCCACAACCTTTAAGCCATGGGGTAGCGCAAAGGATGCATGGGCATTATTTTATGCATGTTTGGACATGTCTGAAATGGTAAAAGGAAGGCAGGAATTGGAGCTGTACTTAGAAATATGCAAAAGGAGAGAGACAAGGCCAGCAGGGATGCAGAACAGTATAGGAAAGAATCAACATACACAAAAAATTCATTAGAAAAAGCAAGAGCAGCAACTCGCTTCCTTGTAGATGAGAATAAGGCAACAGCAAACTATCAGAAATTGCGTGCCCAATTAACATCCATAAGGGGGTGGTAGCGGCTGTAAGGTTCAGAGAAGATTGCGATTTGGCAGTCCCTGGGAAAATAGAGATACCCCCTGATGCTGACTCCAAACCCGTTCAATCCCAGTTGGCCACACATGCATAATGTCACCCGTTTCCACAATGGAGGTTAAACCCATAGTTGCAGGAGCCGATCTTCCCATGATGAAGCTGGTCACGGACATAGTAAGATGGTCTCCTAGTCAGGCCAAGGTTATTGCCGAGAGATTGGGGCCACCGAACCGTGTCACTGCCGTGGCATGGTTGGCTCGCATTTGGCAAATATACCCTCTGCTGACGGCATGGACTTAACCCAATTGGCTCAGTTATATGCCTCTCCTTGTGATGCAGATGCTCTGGACATAAGCATAGGTTCTTGGGAGTGGACTGCCACTGGACTCTGGAAATGGATGATAAGTGCTCTCAAAATATTACTGCCTGCTTCTTCCCTCAAGAAACTGTATATAATGGAAAAGCAGAAACCAGGAGAGACCCCCGAAGCTTACCTAATTCGAAAAAAGATGCTGGCAGCTCTCTCTGATTCATTGCCCCAATAGAAGAGAATGGGATTATGACTTCCCATTATCAGGGGCCTGAATTAATACAGAGCACTTATGTAGGACTAAATTCTCAGACAAAAATGACCATGGGGGCTGTGGATATAGAACACCTAACCTGGAATGAACTAGTGGCAAAAATCAAACAGGCAGGGGATTTGCTGAAAGAGACTGGTGTCTTAAAAAGACATATCAGCAAAAAGATTACCTCAGAGCCAGTACAGGCTATCACATTTGAGAATAATGGTCCTCACTCTGCCAGTCGCCCTCCCAATTATAATCCCCCTACCTCCCAAAACCCTGGGCAGCGCCAACCCAAGGAGACCTTTAGGAACATAATTTGGGAGGAGCTGGTGAACTTTGGGGAGGATATGGGAAAATATGATTGCCAGCCCCTCAGCATACTGATTAATGCTTTGTCTCAGGTCATGCAGAGAACAAAGTTAATGCACGGAGCCCCCCCCTCGGCCCACTGCTCCAGTACGGAGTGTGTCCCCCATGCCCACTTTCAGTCAAAACCAGATCCCTGCCCCCTCTTCTGAGTGGAGGCACTCAGGGGAGTCAGCCAATCAGTAGGGATGCCTGGTTCCCTGTGGGCTTCCCCAGCTGCTCGCAAGACTTCAGTGCAACGTATGGGTTCCCCACTGTGAGGGCTACAGTGGGGAACGCAGGGATATTAGCCCAATTGGTAGTGGACACTGGAGCTTTAGTAAACATTCTAAGTCCTTGGTGGATCTCCGGAGGGAGACCCACTGATAAACAGGTTATCAAGGAAAGAACTGGGGACACCTGGGTGACTCACACAAAAGGGGCATCAGAAAAATCATTCAGAAGAAGCACACTGGAACAACAGAGCTGATGCCTTAGCCAAAGCTGCTGCTATTAGTAACCACACTAGAGACACTACATTACAAAAACTAATTTCCCCCATACTAATTTCCCCCTGCTGTTACTCACACCTTCCTGTTAACTGTTTGAAATGGGCCACCCTCATTACCACTACGAAAGTGATTTTCTACTGTTAATTGAATTGTCTCATTAGACTGACACCCCACTTGGCAAGGCAACTGCCACCCTTTCATGTACTATGTATGTATACCTACTGTATATGTATATATGCCTACTGTATTTTCCACTCCATGCATCTGATGAAGTGGGTTCTAGCCCACGAAAGCTTGTGCCCAAATAAATATGTTAGTCTCTAAGGTGCCACAAGGACTCCTCATTGTTTTTTCTGATACAGACTAACACGGCTACCACTCTGAAACTAGAGACACAGACCAGGTAGAACAAATAGAGGCAGTAACTACCCGGGGAAAAACTTTAGGCAAAGGAATAGATACCTTGGACTTAAGTACCTTTCAAGACGGGGATACAGAAATCTGGTCCTTAACCAAGACAGGGAAAGATCCCACAGGAAAATTCAGAATTGAGCAAGTTGGAGATGTTTGGTGGACAATGGATGCAGGTGGTTAAAGGCACTGGATAGTCCCCAGTCAGGTACGGGGGGGACCTGATTCAGTTTGTGCATGAGCAAGGGCATAGAGGAAAACAGGATACTTTAAATAGAGTTAAAGAGACAGGGTGGTGGCCAGGCATGAAAGCGGATATAGATCAGTGGTCTGCAGTGCACCATGGTTAATGCTGATCTCCAGGTTAAAAAAAAAATGCATTGAGGCACCAAAGCTTAGAGGGTCCCTGGTCCCAGATTCAGATAGATTACATAGGCCCTTTACCCACCACCAGTAGAAGGAATAAATACTGCCTGGTAATAGTAGATCCCTTCTCCAAATGGGTGGAAGACATCCCTACTAAAACCAACACTGCCTCGGTCACTGCTAAGCAGCTCTTTAACATAGTTTTCTCAAGAATGGGAATTCCCAGAGTAATTGATTCAGATTTGGGATCCCATTTTGTGGGAGATATTATGCAAAAGCTATGTAAGTCTTTAGACATTAAACAACATTTCCACATAGCTGGAAAATCCTGAGTCCTCTGAACAAGTTGAACGAACCAATCAGACACTAAAGGAAGCTTTGAAAAAACAAGTAAAGAGCTTAGGGCGGGATTGGGATGAAAAACTACCAATCATCTTAATGGCTCTAAGAGACCCTAAGGCAATAAATGGGTACACTCCCTTTGAATTATGATTGGAAGGCAAATGCCTGAAAGTTGGTGGTTGGGAATGGAACTGCCTAGTGCCTGGGAAGGGAAGGTGGTGACAGATGCACAGGTACAAACTTATTAGAGACGATAGCTGCTTTACCCAAACAAGTGGCAGCACAGCTAGGCATAGTACAGCAAAACATGGACAAAAAACTAGACTGGGTAAAACCTCCTTTAATATGGGAATTAGGCCAACCAGTAATGTACAGAAGGTTTTCAGCGGAGGAGCACTCTTTGACACACCAGTGTTTATCAGTTAGAAATCCTGAATGGAAAAATGGGAAACCTTGGCAGAAATGGTTTCATTCCTCACAGCTCGAAGAGTGGAATGGTAAACCACCTGACCCACAAGGAATAGTATAATTGTCTTCTCCATCCTGCCAATCACTCTTCTTGGCTAGCAAGAAGGAACGGCTTGGCGCCGTTAACAGCATCTTTAAACAGCTAAGTGAGGAACAGCAGTTAATAAGTAAGGTATTTCCTGGGTGGGAAAGACTCATAGAAAAAGATGAAGAGTTAATGATGTCTGGTATACAGGCCTTCCAGAATAATGTCTCATTGACCTCAGCATCTGAGCAAGCTCAGGCTCTCACCCAGAATGTAATCATGGTAATGATTTGGAAAGCCATCACAGGACAAATTCCCATGCAGGCAATCAACTTGATTCGACTCCATGTAACAGAGGAAGAATTAGTCCTCCGACCCTTGTGGAGACTAGTTAACGCTTCGTACAATCACCACCAGTAAAGCTTGCAGTTATTCCTAATAACTGTGGCAGGCAAAGAAATTAGAGTAATCCACCCAGTAGTCCAACTGGGATTACAGATTAATGGTAACTCAGTAAAATACTCCAGAGATCCTAACAGTTGGGCCTGGCAGAAAGATAATGTGTGGAACACAGTAAATGTAAAAGGGTGTAGGAGAAAAGAAGATTTGGGCTATATCTGTGAAGACCAAGCATTGGAGGAACATGATGAATGCTTCTTCCCACAACCTGGGAATAAGTCTCACTGTTCCTTCAATGCTATTCAGGAAGAGGGGTCTGTTATTGTCTATGTTGGTAGACAGGGCCATCCCTACCCATATGCAAAGTATGCAGCTATGTAGGTCACCAGGAAATTTGGGGCACCATATTTCCTGATGCCCTGCACAACTGCATGCTGCTCCAGTCCCTGCTCCTCCTCTTCCCCATGCCCCCCCTGCTCTGCCTCTTCCTGCCTCTGCTCCGCCCTAGTCCCGCCCCACTCCACCCCTTCCCCAAAGCCTCTGCCCGTGCTCGGCCCCCACCCTGCCTCCACTCCCTTGAGGACTGCAACAGGGCCGGGCCTGCACTTACCAGTGGTGGGAAGTGAAGCAACCTGGCCCCAGCTGTGCCGCTGGTGAGTGCTGGGTGGCGGTCCCCACCCACCCCCTGCAGAGGCCTACCCCCCCGCCCCGCTGGGGGAGCTGCTTAGGGCCCCAGAATAGCTAGGGATGGCCCTGTTGTTAGAGCATGAGTGTGTATGTGTGTGTGTGTATGTAAGAAAGAGATGTAAATATTGTATTTATTAATGGACATTAGATTCAACCCATGGTGCCTTATGTTAATCACTGTTTCTGTAATGTAACCACTATTGTTAGTTGTCATATTAAGTTTACTGTGCCTATATGGACTATACAACATTTGAAAGACTGTCCTGAGTTCTACAAGGAGGTTTTCCCACATTTCACTGGGCATGGGTCTCACTGCCATTAAGGGACTATTAATTCAACCCTCCTTACTAACTGAGCTGCAGAAGCTCCAAACTGCGCGAGAATAGCAAACTTGAGATTCAACACCACAACCAGCAGATCTCTAGGCTAGAAGCTCCAGTTAAAAACACAGGCCATCACTCCTGGTGGGAGACTTTGCTTGGGTGGAGCCCCAGTGCAACAGGTTTTTTGAAAATCATTCTTCACCCCATTGTGGTGATCATCAGTTTCCAAATTATACTAGCAATTGGTCTGGTTCTACTGGTTTGCTGGATCCAACAACTGATGCGGCGGCTGCAATAGATTGAAGATCAGACCTAGTACCACGACTAAGGACGTGATGGGGATATTCACTCAGCACAAGCACCCCATCAACAGGGGGACTTGTTACCTATCAGCTCTGTGTTCTTGGGGAAGCAGGGCGCAGTACCCAGACTGTCTGACTCACAAAAGACCTTTCCCGCCCACAGCCTCTGCTTGAACCAAAGCCGATCAGAAGAAAGACTTACGAAAAGCAATGAAAAGGTGGTAGAAGACATACCTAAACCCCTCAGGACAAGGGTGACAGAATTAAGGAAACTCCCTTAGCCTCATTTGCATCGAAGATGGGACAGGGAGGCATCTCCATTAGCATACAGAATGGAGAAGAGAGATTCCAAGGCAAGAACCGCACTGAACTCTGGGACCACAAAAGCAGGAAAGCACTGCATGATGGGGATTTCTGCTCCAGATGTTAATGAACCCACACCTGCACACACCCAGCTCAGTAGTTATCAGACCAATTCTAGTAAATAATCCTTTATTGGTATCCAAAATACCAAGCTGCCTGATTGCATTGTCAGCTCCCTGGAAGGAACACCAGAGCCAGGAATGATCAATTCCTATTGTCTAGCCTGAACAAAACATCTTTGGTATACTCCCTTGAGCCATCAGTTTACTCACAAAAAATCTAGTGTTCTCCCTTGAACCATTGTTCTTTCCCTACAAAAACCCCTACCTATGCTCAAGTAAGTGCTCTGATGCCTGGATCCAAAATCTGCATCAGTTGCACTGGGACTTCATCTTCTCCTGACTGACCGTGCTGAGGGCTCTGCCTGTCCCTCTGCTACCACCAGCACCTGGGAACCCCGATCAATTCAAGCTTCATGGAGTGGTGAGAAACTAATTCTCTCTCTCTCTCTCTCTAGGTTTCGTCTTCTGACCCTGACTTGCGTGATCAATTATAGTTCTCTAAACCTGACTTTTATAATCAAAGTTAAGTTAGATTTATTATAACTGTTTTGTTTGTTTGGCTCCCCTTGTATGGTTATTACTGGGCAATAAATAACTTTCCTGGTTAAGCTGGTTGCTTCTCTCTCTCTCTCTGCAGCAGTGCTCCTCAGACCTAAGCTAAAGATCCCTGCAGTGCCCAAAAATTCTGTGGGGTTTACTCATCAAGTGCGTTACTACTAGAACAATTGTAACGTAAAAGTGGGGACTGGGACGTGCTGAACCTGGGGCATAGGAGGGTGGCAGCTTGGAACTGCTGCTCGACCCAGCCTCTTGTGTCCAGGAGCATATAAGGGTAGCAAATTAAAAGTGCTGCTCAATCCAGCCTGCTCAGGTGTACTCTATTCCGGTGCGGTGCCCATGGCATATGAGGGTGACAGCTTGAAGGGGCTGTTCGACCCAGCCTGCTGAATCCAGGGGCCTATGATGTGACAGCTGGGAAATGCTGCTTGACCCAGCCTATTGAGCCCAGGGACATATAAGGGGTCAGCGTGGGAATGCTGATTAGCCTGGTCCTCTCAGATGTGCTCTGTTAATGTGTGTGTTTGTCTGATTCTGGGACTGGAAGAACCCAGCCCTGGGGAACCTAGGGCCTGCAGGATAGCTCCATTGGGAGGGAACTTGCAGAAGGGAGAAGTAGAGCTCCATATAAGAACAGAAGTGACACAAGCAGTACATTGATAGAATTACAGTACTCTCCCCCAGAACCCTAATAAATAAGCGTACCCCAAAGTAATGGGCAAAACTGGTAACACTGTAAGGTGAGCGAGGCCGGGGCATGTGTGTGTGCGGGCGGGGGGGGGGGTGTCCCCGGGGGTGAGTGAGGCTGGGGCATGTGTGCGGGGTGGTGTCCCCCATGGGTGAGCGGGGCTGGGGTATGTGTGTGTGTGGGGGGATGTCCCAGTGGGGTGAGCAGGGCTGGGGTGTGTGCGTGTGTGTGTGGGGGAGATGGGGGTCAGGGCCGATGAGGGGTGAGACCGTGAGGGTGAAGGTGGGCTGTATGGCATCATAGTAAAAACTGAAAAATGTTTCATGACCATTTTATTAGATTTTAAAATCATCACACAGATTAAGGTTGGCTACTCAAGCCTTCTATGAAGCACTACTTCTACATCCTTCTTGGTTTCTTGTTATAATTTTGCACAACTCTGTTAATGAACTTCTTGAATGCAATGCATTCATCTTTGGTGGCTTCTCGTGTGTCCAGTACTTCCATTCCTTCAATTGATATACTCATTAGTTCATTCACATGATCAGGCAGAAGGTGACTTCTTTCAAAACACAAAATTCTATTTAATGATGAAAAAGAACACTCAACTGTAGCTGTTGTGACTGGATGTAGCAAGAGATGAATTCCTACTTCTTTCATCCCAGGAAATATACCATAAAGATCAGGTCAAGCCACTAGTGATGATAAAAAAGAAGTTGAAGTCAAATCTTCATTCATTCATTATAGGATATTCCACTCTGCGTTCAAATTCACTACCATTGCTGGTAGTGCCTCACTCCACTCAACTATCGGTGTTCTATAGGACAGGGATCTGTAAAAGCTACTTAGAGGTTGAGTAGAATCTAGAAGTTGCTGTTGTACATTTTTAAGAATCTAGTCTGTGTACATTTTCAGTTGTTTTAACAAACACTTCTTGTCCTCTTCACTTAAGGATTCAATATAAATGCCTTCATTAGTCAACTTCTGGACTGAAGTGTGCTTCTTCCAGTACTTTTTCAATGGATAGCTCTCTGATTGATCCAAATGTAGCTTCCATTGCTGGACAAGATCTACTACTGTTGTAGCAGATGCCTGGATGTTATACCAGTAAAATAAAAACCAGCAGGATCTTATTAAAGGGGAAAAGGCAAAATGCCACGTTTATTGTGAATACAGAAAGAATCATAGTAAGCAGTTAGTTATAGCTATAACATTCCATTCAATTTCATATTTATTCACGCATTCATTCATACACACACACACACACACAGATTCTGCAAGGTTGTTATCATAGTTACCAGCCTTAGAGTTGCTCATGCCAAGCCACTGGCCAGGTGGCCTGGATATGAGAAGGGAGCAGAGCCTTGTCAGATGCTCATCTGATACTCCTGGAAGTTGGTTTGCAGAATCAGACCCCAAAATTCTCACTTTCTAGAGTCCACTTTTATAGGAATTTATTCCTATGCCAGTCTATGGGAATTGCTTCATCATGCTGTTGCTGAATCAATCAGCAGATAGCACATTCCTGACGGCTCCGTGCTGCCAGATGTTATCTTGTTCTTTGGTTCTCCCATCCTTGAGGTTGTGGGTGGATTCCAGTCTGCCCTCTGGGGGTCCTCTGGTTATTTCCACTTGATGCCTTCTTCAGCCGATGGACACTCGATTCTTAGGCTGGCACCTCCCTGATCATTCAGTTATCCACACCAAGCATCCATCCACATACATCCTCTATCTCTATTTTAATCACAATTTTTAACAAAGCGAGATGAATACAACAAAAGGGTGGGGAGTCTCTGGGTGCTGTTTCTGTTGTTACAGAGTATTGCTGTGAGTCTCTCTCTGTGTGAGTAGTTGTTACAAAGAATTGCTTTGAGAACAGACTCAGTCTTAGAATGGTTTCAGAGTAACAGCCTTCTGTAGTCTGTATTATAGACTAACCAATAAATTGGTTAGTCTCTAAGGTGCCACAAGTACTCCTTTTCTTTTTGCCTTAGAATGTACTAACACAATTAGCAGCTTGCAAGTTTCACAGAGAGAGGGAGAGAAACACTACCAAAACCAAGAGACCTCTTAATTAGTAATAACCTGGAATTTAAACTATGGGGAATCAAACTCATTTGTGATTTTAATACAGAACTTCTTTAATATGATCCAACATAATCCCCCTTTTGACACTAAGACTTATAATCGTCAATGTCACTTTCTATGTAGCCTATTCAAGAGAAGGTACTGTGAGGCAATTTGAGTTTGTGATTCCAATTCATTCCACATACATGATCCTAGTGATGTATCTTTACTACAAGGTTCTGGGGCAACAGGCAAGGTGAGGCACACCCACTTTTGAGGAGTCCATTCAGTACAACCTCTAGTGTCCAATAGCATCCCTCCCTCCCCAGTCCACTGGCTCGAGGTCCAGGGTAGCCAGAAGGATCCCATGTGTAATATGGGGAGTGGGCTAACCGTCAATACCTTTGCCTCCAGGGACTGTTGGTGTGCAATTTTGACAACAATTTCTCCCATTAACAAGTCTGGTTTTACAATACTGGAAACGTATTGCATCCATTCATATTGATAAGTGTCAAACAATGTTTTAACAAATGCATCAAACCCTTAATATTTCCCAACATGACGCAGAACATTTCATGTTCCAAAGTAGCTAGGGCAAGTATCTGCATTTCAGTGCATCCCATAGCTATGGCTGTGTAGTTTCCTATTTCTAAATTTTTTCTTATGCATAAGCCATGTGGTAGTATTAAGTCATTGCCAAAGATTCCATCGGGCTTTTAGGTTACCCAGACCAATTTGGACCAACTCTTCATTGGCATGTACTTGTTTTTGTATCAGGCTGTCCTGTAGCTGGGGCAGAGAGCTTAATTTATTTTTAATTACCTGCAGGTCTGCAGTATTTTTTTTTATTATTTTTTTTAAACACACAACAGTGCTAGCAACAAGACAAGACAAAACGGTATTGTACGGGGCAACAGGTAATTGGTTGCATAAGCTTGTGTAGTGAAGTAGGCAAAGGTATAAATGTATACTGCAATCTGCATGCGGGTCTGCAGAATTTGAGACAGCTCAGTCTCCCTGCGCCCTATTTGAAGCTTCAGATAAAACTCTCTGCTTCTGCACCCCGTTGTGGTCATTGGCACGACGCACACTGGGCAACGAACCCAACTGTTGCTTGCCTCGGGAACTCTGTGCCAGTAACAATTCTTGGCACCCCAGATGGGACTCGAGGCTGCCACCGGCAACATTACCATATGACCTTAAAGGATTTTTCCAAAAATCATACACACTATACATTGTTACAGGGGTACTTATTATCATTAAATTTATTAAAATTATCTTGTTATACCATGCCTTTTATTTAAACAAATTTGTTTGCTGACCAGGTATGTCCTTTATCTGCAGCTCCTTTGTGCTGCTAGTTCTTTCCTTCCTTTATCATTTAGGTAACTTGCATTTTCACAGATGATTCCTGCTTTTGGATTTAAAGCCATCAGCAGCTCAGAGACTCTATCTTAAAAGGAACACAATCAACTTTCACCAGAGTTTTGATTACTTTTTTAACTTCTAATTCCAAAACACACAGCAATCTGAAAAAGAAAACCCAACCTATTATGGCTCCCTTTGGAGCCCTAATAGCATTTTAATTAAGTAGCATGTATGTTTGCACTTATTTTGCCCCTTCTACAATATACCCTGCACATGTTCTCGGGAAAATTCACATTCCTTCCATAGTTTAACTTCTATAACATTATCCATATCAATTTTTACATAAGGTGTAACTATTTCTTTTTTTGCTTTCATGTAGCTTTATCAAAGTGACAGTCTGATTACTCAGAGCCATTTTAAGACTCAGTGTTTCCACTGAATGCATCCGATGAAGTGAGCTGTAGCTCACGAAAGCTTATGCTCAAATAAATTTGTGAGTCTCTAAAGGTGCCACAAGTCTTCCTTTTCTTTTTGCGAATACAGACTAAACATGGCTGCTACTCTGAAACCTGTCTTTTTGTTTTGTGCACCTCACCCCTGCTGTTGCTTCAGAGAGGCACTGTCTTTTTCAATTTCTTATTTATTTATTTTTACTACAGCTCTCATCTGCTATTTTGTTGCAAAAACAAAACAAACAAAAAGAATCCAGAATTTTTTTTTCTATTCTCCTGATTTTGACTGCCCTGCTGCAGCCACAACTTAAAAACATTTTAAATTTTGTAAAGCAGTGAGTTACCTTTTAAGGGTTAAATGCCAAATCCCAAAGCCAAACAACACTAATTACCTGTGTCGAGCAAAAAGGTCTGTCAGTTTTGCAACTTTGAATTAAAGAGTCAAATGGATTTTTAATGGCATTATTTAAAACAAAAACAAAACAAACTGGTCCTTAAAACTTTACATATTTACACACACACAGATAGATACATACACATTTTCATTTCCTTAACATCCCTTCCACACTGCTCTGTTTTTTACATCTTACATTCCCTTTATACATTTGAGGCAGTTAAGTTCCAATAGAACCCTCTTAAGTTCTTTTAGCAAATTTGACTAAATTGTCCAATCAAATGATTTTAATCAAATAGTTTATTTTTGCCTGGCTAATTTACAGACATTCCTTTGGAAAAGGGCCCATTTTTCCTTCAGAATGGCTGCAAAGAAACCAAGAATGCTCTTTCTCTAACACTTTTCCTTTTTAACATTTTCACAAAGTTTAGCTGCTTAATTCCCTCCAGTCTCCGCAGAGTTAACTTTTTCACTCTCTTTTCTCTTTGTAATTATGCCTGGGGGTGCCGTACATAGGACCTTCTCCCCCTTTATCTACTGTAATGGCTACTACCTGTTTAGAGGCAAACCCCAATTTTTGTCTCAGACTCTTAATTAGTGATTCACAGTGACTATGATTTGCAGGTGCTCTGCCCTGCTTCACGGTTAATTTCTTTACCATACCCTGGAGCACATAATTCTCTCTTTCAATTTTCTCAGAGGTTTTTGCTTGGTCTGCCAGGAATCTCTCTCTTTTTGCATTCCTGGAGTGTCTCTTTCACAATTTTCAGCTGACTTTGGGTATTTGTAGCCAGCACCTTCCAATCGTCTGCTCTCTTTTCCATTTGTGCCTTTTCCTCTTTACATGAAGAGAAGCAGAGGTAAGAATCCTTACATGCCTCCCACAACAACCAAATTGCTGTTGCATCTCTTTTGGCAGCACTAGAAGGTTTGTATATGAGGATATACTGAGCCAATCTATCCTCTAGGTCCGAAATAGTTCAGACATCAGCTAGGACTTGTTTAGTCCAAGGACTGTGCCCAAATTTTTGAAGGATTTGTTTAAAAGGTGTAATTTTTTTAACCAAAGGTGAGGTTGGAGTTCCTTCTGACTCCATTCCTCCCTCTGGTACTGGCTTAAAATGTTTAAAAGAAAAACAGGGTAACACGGATATTTCAATCTCTTTGTCACTCCTGGTATTACTTAGCAAGTGACACAGCCTAGATTCTGAAATCATAGCTTATCAAATTTCCTTGTCACACCTGGCACAGGTCAGCAAGTGACACAGCCTAGATTCTCTGAACCTGCTACTCCTTATTCCAGCAAGTAGCTTAGCCTGCCCCTTAGGCCTTCTTGCTGCCCCTGATACCTCAGTGAACAATAGGACTTAGGTTTAGTAATCGTAGCTTAATCTATACGCTTTCCCCTGCTACCCTCGGCCAGCAGGTCTGGTTAACCTGCTTTCCCCTGCTGCCTTCCCGGAGGCCAGCAGGTCTGGTTAACCTGGTCATTTTTAGTAATCTTAACATAATTTATGCACTTTCCCCTGCTACCTTCCCGAAGGCCAGCAGGTCTGGTTAACCTAATAGAAATGCCTAGCTCAATAGAGCTGGTGGTGTGCACACCAATATTTACAATAACTGAGGTTTTTTTACTGCTGGATTGCACTGTTTAATGACCCAAGTGGTTTCAACAGTAGACTTACAAGAGAGAGAATGGCAATAGACTTCTCTGAAGGTAGAAGCAAAAGTAATTCACCAGGCTCACTACTTAGATCCATCCCATCTTGGCAGATACTTTCCAAAGCCAGTAATAATGGCTGGAGTAATTTTAAGACAACAGCCAAGGATCACTCATGAGAAAGCCAGAGGGTTTTCCCAGGTTGAACTAATTTGAACTTCAGTCCCACTTTATCTTCTATATTTTCCAAGATATTCAGTCATTTTGGACTCTTGCTGAAAAAAGAATATAATGAAGACATTGAATGTATAGCTTTTTAAAATGTCTTTTGAAGAATCTGCAGCTCGTACTAGCGCTAGTTGGAGTAGATGGCCTCTGCAGTGTATATAGGAGAGACTAGGGTTACACTTTTCTCTGAGCAAAGCTTGTGCTCCACCATGTCTTCCAGAGAAGTTTACAGCTCCATCAAATGCACAAGCAGCCATCTGTCTGGGGTCCCATTGACAAGCATTTAACTCTTCTAAGATGTAGGTTGTCACAGATGCAGCCAATCTGTCTTCTATAACTTGAACATCTAGAAATGCATCTACTGGCCTACAACTGACATCAAGATGACAATGGTGGGCCCCAAACCAAACTGGAGTCACATATGCACGTATGCTAACTTTTCCTTAACAGTACACAATGACTTAATACTTGATGACCATTTGCATTGGTGCATTCATCAGCCATGTACGCAAATTTTTTGAATGGGGTGAGAGAGTTCTTCACTTTTTCAACTGCTGAGTCTTTCACTGTTGCACGACGTGCTTCTAGACAGTCAGTTGAGTTTCTTGCAGAAAGATAGTGAGCATCTGCTGGTATTGTTTGGAACCAGTGTTCAACTTCAGGATGAACAAGTGACAATGCACTTAACATTGGCCTCCAGTTTGTAGTGTGTGGTATCTCTTGCTTAAATAGGAAGTATGATGCCACGGCCATGTTTGTTCACATGAACTGTGTTGTGTCTGCAACATTCTTAACAGCCTCATTAACACTCACCGGTGTTGTCCTTGTCAGTGGAGACTCAGAGTTCAGAGGTGCTTTCACATGAGTTCATCTCGCAGGTTGGGGGCAAGAAGGCACCTTGCTCATTCCTCCAGCTGCTCACTGTTTGCTCTGGCCATTGTTGTTCGCTGTGCCACCGTTCACTCCATCGCTCTGTTGCCAACGGCCCTGAGCCGTCATCTTCTGCTGCCACCTGCCACTGTGACCTCTGTGAGTTGGTCTCTTAAGGTTCCATCAGCTCTCAGTGATTTTAGCTGAGCTCTCAGTGGGGGAACCTCGCTGCTAGTGCAGACTGGGCCGTCTCTTCCACAGAAACACTGTCCAGTGGACCAGTGGTTTGCTATGGGGAGTCATGGGTTCTGTGATTTCTTTCATTGAAAGCATACACAGCTGGTTAAAGAGACATCTCACAGTGCTGCTCTCCTGCTGCATTTTCAAGGGCTGTGTCACATTTACAAAGAAGAAATCCCATCCCTGCCCAGGATAATAATGCATAATTGGATGCAATTGTGGGAGTTTTAAAAATTTGTTTGTGTTTTTTGCCTTCCTCTATAACATGAAGTAATGGCTACTGTTGGAGACAAAAAAGCCAACTAGCTGAACCTTAGGTATATTCGGGGGTGGAAATTCTTCTGTTCCTAAGAATTAAACTGCAGCTTTCAAAAGTCTACTCCCTTGTGAAAAATGGGTGCTGGGTTTTGGCCTTTGGTGGGGCTCTCTGCAATATTCTGAATACAATATTCTTCAACAAAAAAACTTCAAAAACAGACTCCAACGAGAGACTGCTGAATTGGAATTAATTTGCAAACTGGATACAATTACAAGTTTCAGAGTAACAGTCATGTTAGTCTGTATTTGCAAAAAGAAAAGGAGTACTTGTGGCACCTTAGAGACTAACCAATTTATCTGAGCATAAGGTTTCGTGAGCTACAGCTCACTTCATCGGATCATCATCATTGTAGTTCACGAAAGCTTATGCTCAAATAAATTGGTTAATCTCTAAGGTGCCACAAGTACTCCTTTTCTTTTTGCGAATACAGACTAACACGGCTGTTACTCTGAAATCTCCCTACAATGTGCATGATAATCAAGGTGGGCCATTTGCAGCACAAATCCATGTTTTCTCACCCCCCACCCCCGCCACAAACTCACTCCCCTGGGAGAGTGGTCACTTTGGAAGAGCTGTTACCAGCAGGAGAGTGAGTTTGTGTGTGTATGGGGGTGGGGGGGTGAGAAAACCTGGATTTGTCCTGGAAATGGCCCACCTTGATTTTCATGCACATTGTAAGAAGAGTGGTCACTTTGGATAAGCTATTACCAGCAGGAGAGTGAGTTTGTGTGTGTGGGTTTCGGAAGGTGGGGGGAGGTGAGAAAACCTGGATTTGTGCTGGAAATGGCCCACCTTGATTATGATGCATCCGATGAAGTGAGCTGTAGCTCACGAAAGCTCATGCTCAAATAAATTGGTTAGTTTCTAAGGTGCCACAAGGACTCCTTTTCTTTTTGCGAATACAGACTAACACGGCTGTTACTCTGAACCCTTGATTATCATACACATTGTAAGGAGAGTGATCACTTTAGATAAGCTATTACCAGCAGGAGAGTGGGGTGGGAGGAGGTATTGTTTCATGGTCTCTGTGTATATAATGTCTTCTGCAGTTTCCACAGTATGCATCCATGAAGTGAGCTGTAGCTCACGAAAGCTTATGCTCAAATAAATTGGTTAGTCTCTAAGGTGCCATAAGTACTCCTTTTCTTTTTGTCTTTAAATAGTAGAGAGGGGCAGGTCTAATAGTACTTGTGACTCAGGCAGACCATCAAGCAAAACACCTGTCCTCACCCTTTCTCTCTGGATGCCCTCAATCAGTACAGGCTAAGTATAGTTCTACTGCCCTTTACTCATACTTTAAGAATAACATTTCATTACAACTGCCCCCCCTAAGTGATTTGTAACCCAACCCCAGCCAAAATCTATCACTGGGGCAACACAGCTCTGTTTTGGATACCTAGGTAGATTAGGTGTGAATGTAAATACAATCTGGTCCTGAAGCCTTTCCCCCCAGCCCATCACTAGCTGTCAGGGATGTTGCTTACAAATCATAATTTGAAATTATTAGGTTGGCCAACATCACCGAAATGAATGCACTGACATTGTCATAAACAGGAACTCGTCTATGTTCATACTTCTCAAATCTATGATACTTTTTCAAATGCACGTATTTTATGATACAGTGTATATGCTTTTAAAGTGTGTATTAATGTTTCATTTTCAATTCAAATTTCCAATCACTAAACTGGCAACACTGCATGTTAGTTCACAAAACTTGGGCGGGGCTGGGGTACACACCCCACTGGGGGGAGGGGGGAGGGAAATCCCTGGGAGGGCGGCTTTGGGGAGAGGCGGCGGCGTTTCAGGGACCTTGCACGGGACGCGGTGCACAGCCCTGCCGCCCGCCCCGCCTAGGCTGAGCAGGGCGAGGCCCCGGCGGCGCTCGCTGCTCCTGCGCTCCGCGTCACTGTGCGGCTGCAGGGCGGCCGGGGCTGGAGGCGGCGGGCGCGCAGGGGCGAGGTGAGCTCGGGCCGTGGGCCCGCTGGGGCGGGAGGGACCCTTGCCCGGGGCCTGCGGCGCCAACCGGGCAGCGCCCAGAGTCCCGTTCGCAGTTCCCGCCGGCCGGGCTGTCCCGAGCCGGCGGCTGCTGCAGGGGAGCAAGGCCAGACCCCCCCTCGGGCCCGGCTGCCATCCGCAGCGCGGGATGGGCCCCGGGGAGGGAGCCTGGGGGGCCGAAAAGCCAGGGCCGGGGCGTAGCGAGCGGCCTGCACGTACTCACCCTTGAGCGCCGCGTGCCTGGGCCGGGGGGCCGGGCCCGAAACAACCGCTGGGGCAGAGCTCTTAGACACTCTCCCAGCGTGCCCTGGTCTCCCAGCACCTTGCCCACAGCTGCCCCCGCTAAACTACCCCAGGGCCGCTGGGACGGGGGAGCTGCGTGTGGCTCGCCACAGGCCCAGGAACACACTGAGTAATGCTAAAGTCCCCTCCCCGCTGCCAGTCTGCGTACCCCGTCCTGTGCCCAGGCTAGGCTGACGCGCCCTTGAGTGTGATTCCTTGGTTGTTCCGTGCTTAGGTGTGCCTGCTGTTTGCAGACTAGGACAAGGAGCAGGCCGCAGCCCCCTGCGCTTCACAGTCTAAGGCAGGGGTGGGCAAACTTTCTGGCCCGAGGGCCACATTGGGGTTGCGAAACTGTATGGAGGGCTGGGTAGGGAAGGCTGTGCCTCCCCAAAAAGCCTGGCCCCTGCCCCCTCCCACGACTGCCCCCTTCAGAACCCCCCAACCCATCCAATCCTCCCCCCCCAGCTCCTTGTCCCTTGACCGCCCCCTCCTGGGACCACTGCCTCCCGGGACCCCACCCCCTATCTACCCAACCCCTGCTCCTTGTCCCCTGAGTGCCCCCTGACCCCTATCCACACCCTCACCCCCTGAAAGCCCCCCCAGGACCCCACCCCATCCAACCCCCCATGTCCCCTGAGTGCCCTGCCCCCAGTCCACACCCCTGCCCCCTGACAGGCCCCCCCCAGGACTTCCACGCCTATCCAACTGCCCCCTGACTGCCCCCCAGGACACCCTGTCCCTTATCCAATCCCCCCCCTGCTGCTCAGAGCAGCAGGAGCTCCCAGCCCCGCTGGAGCCAGTCACACCGCCCACACTGCTGGGCAGGAGCAGCAGGCCAGAGTGCTGGTGTTGCTGCGTGGGAGGGGCCGGGGGCTAGTCTCCCCAGCTGGGAGCTCAGGGGCCCCGCAGGATGGTCCTGCGGGCCGGATGTGGCCCATGGGCTGTACTTTTCCCACCTCTGGTCTAAGGGCTTGTCTGCAGTTAAAAGACTGCAGCTGCCTGGCTGTAGCACTTCAGTGAAGACATTATTTATGCCCATGGGAGGGCCTCTCCCATCCACATAGGTAATCCACCCCCACCTTCCCAGAGTGGGTAGCTAAGTCCATGTGGGTGTAGCCCTCCCATTGGCATAGTGCTTTCTACACCCAGAGTTAGGTTGGTATAAATGCATCACTCGGGTGTGGAAAGTCCTAAGCAATGTAGCTATACAAACATAATTTGATAGTGTTGATCAAGCCGAAGTGTGACATAACACTATAATAAAGGAATTACAGTAGTACAAAGGTTATAGCAAAGAGGTATTTGTTATGTGCACATTTAAAAAAAAAAAATCTTCTTTTTAAAAAATCAAATATAAAATGTTATGGATGGTGTTTAGACTGTAAAACTGTAAAAATCAGTAATGAACAATTAATATCTGACTGTAAACAGACTAATATGAATTATGAACACAAAGGGTAAGTGCTAGATGCTTTCCATCTTTCCTGAAATACATTTCTAGCCTCTAAAATGTAACTGCTTACATATTTAATTACTGAAGCACCCACTGGACAATTCAGTACTCCTGAAAAGCAGAACAACGGGGCTCTGCGTTTGCGTTACTGAGATGTAACCAGAGGAACTGTAAACAGCCTCCAAGTAATAGATTCCCCATCTTGTTTTGGGCATTCCTCCCCCAATTCTGATTGTTGTGCCACCAAGAGACTTTTCTGGCTTTGTATCATTGTGTTGGTTGGTTTCTCTATTAGATATGTCCTGCCTTAGCGAAGGGAGCTGGGCTTGGTGACTTCTTCTAGGTCCCTACATTTCTGTAATTACGTTTTACAATATAAGAGGCAGAGAGCCAAGCAAAATAGATAAAAGTGGAGTGGGGATACGTAAGCATTCTATCTAAATCAGGCTTGATAAATATTATTTTGCTTCAGATCCACATCATGGAAAACCAAGTGTTTGAATCCTGTGAAGAAAGAACATTCCAGTACCAGAGTTCTCTTCCTTCGCTGCCAGTTCCTACTCTTGATGAATCTTTAAAGAGATACCTCGATGCAGGTATAGCTGTTATAGTCACTTAATAAACTTTTCTCTTTTAGAGAGGTCCAAAAATTGTTGGAAATAGGTGTTTGTTTATATGGGGATGCTGGACAAACAAAGGCAGCCACGAGCAAACAAAGATTTCAAGGCATTTTTCACATTTGTAAAAACAATTTTTTATTACTGTTGTTTATACAGCTCCAAAAGTCTGCTTGGGTCTTTTGAAAAATCTGACTTGGCAAGGCTCCTGCCCAAAAGAACTTACCATCTAGTAAACAAAATATCACAAAGGAAAAGGTGGCAGGGACAACACAAATATGAAGAAGCTCTTCTTTTGTTTTATGCCAAATGGAATTGGCTGATTCCTAAATCATAGGCTTCTATCATGTCAGACTCTTATATAGTAAACAAGTTGCAGATATAGGAATGAGCTGTCTATATGTGGTTTCTTTCTAAATAATTCTGTCCTTTAAATCACTCCCAGAATTCTGAGACTTCTGAATTTTTCCTTGCAACCTTTGTAACTACTTCAATTTCTCTTGCTAACCCACCTGTAATGGAAAAACTTTACTCAAGCAACTACCTTGGAGGTGGGGCTATGACAGCTATACCCAGCCAGAAACAAACATTATGCCATAATTCCTACATCCACAGAGGGATCAAGTACTGCGGCACTGAGCATTGCAAAGCCTAACTTTTAGACACCTAAAAAAAAAAAAAAAAAAAATCACAGGAACTACAGTGCAGTTCACAGAGCCTGAGTTAGGAGACTAGGTTCCCTATACAATGAATTGAGAAAGATAGACACCTTGCAATGGGATCCACAAAAACTAGCTAACAGGAGATGCCCCGTCTCTCTCAGGAAATAGGTGCCCCTCTGCAGCTTGGATTTAGGCAACTATTTCTACTTGTGATCCATGACTGGGAATCCTTCTCTTCAAGTCAGGTGGCTTAAACGTCAAAGCCAGAGGTGGGCAAACTATGGCCCGCGGGCCACATCTGGCCTGTGGGACCCTCCTGAGCTCCTGGCCTGGGAGGCTAGCCCGTGGCCCCTCCCCCGCTGACCTTCCTCCCATTCCTCCCCCCCCGCAGCCTCAGCTCCCTGTGCCGCTGGTGCAATGCTCTGCGTGGTGAGCTCTTGCCAGGCAGTGCAGCTGCAGAGCTGCAGCCTGACCCGGTGCTGTGCTGTGCAGTGGCATGGCTGGCTCCAGCAGGGCGGCACAGCTGCCTGTCCTGGTGCTCTGGGCGGCGCAGCTGTAGCACCGCCAGCCACTGGTGCTCCAGGCAGCGCGGTAAGGGGGCAGGGAACGGGGGGGTTGGATAGAGGTCAGGGGAGTTCAGGGTGGTGGTCAGGGGGCGTGGGTGTGGATAGGGGTTGGGGCGGTCAGGGGGCGGGGAACATGGGGGTTGAATGGGGACGGGGGTCTTGGGGCAGTCAGGAATGAGAGGGGGGGTTGGATGGGGCGGCGGGGGGCAGTCAGGGCTGGAGGGTCCAGGGGTAGTCAGGGGACAGGTAGGGGTGGATGGGGCAGGGGTCCCGGGGGGGCAGTCAGGAATGAGAGGGGGGGTTGGATGGGAGCGGGGGCCGGGCCACACCTGGCTGTTTGGGGACGCACAGCCTCCCTTAACCGGCCCTCCATACAATTTCGGAAACCCGATGTGGTCCTCAGGCCAAAAAGTTTGCCCGCCCCTAGTCATTTCTTGTGAGAATGAGTTAGGTACCTGCCTCCCTTACCCAAAATGGCTGGAGGAGGAGATGCCCACCTTATAACTTTTAGCCCAGTGGTTAGAGCACTCTCGTGGGATGTAGGAGAAACAGGTGGTTCAGCTTCCCCTCTGCTTGATGGAGAGAAAGGATTTGAACAGGGATCTCTCACACTTAGCTATGATATATTCTGGTATGGGTCTCCTTCAGTCTCTCCTGTTGAAGCTGTTCCACTTTGGATAAATAATTAGTCATTGGGTGAGAGAGAGAATGACATTCTAGCCTGGGTTGTGGGAGACCCAGAGTCCAGTTCCCTTGCTCCATTCACTCTTTCATTATTTATATACAGTAGAACAGCTGCAAAATAATGAGAGCAGTTGGAGTGGCCCCTGGGACTCCCACAACCCAAGCAGCTGCCCTAACCACTAGGCTATAGAGTCCTTCATTCTTTCTCCCCCCTCACCTCCGTGACTCTAAGTATTTATCCAAAATGAAACAGCTTCAACGGGAGACACTGAGAGACTATCCCATAGCTCAGTGGTTAGAACACTCTTCTGAGAAGTTTGGGAGGCCTTTGTTCAAGATGGCTGTTGAACCTGGGACTCCCTCATCCCAGGTGAACGCTGTATCCAGTGGCCTAAAGTTGTAAGGTGGGTGGTGATGGAACCACCTCCTCTGGTGGCTGGATTTGGAGTGGGACCTGATCTGGTAGGCGTTTTCTAAGCACACCTACTGGATTGGGGCCCTCGGATGAAATAGGCAGAAGCCTGCCTCACCTCCAGTTCATAGATTGCACTGGGGCTTTGGGAGGAGATAAGCATCTGCATGCCTAGAGTGAGGCAGCAGTGCATGTGCTCAGAGGCAGAAACTTAGGCACCTAAGGAACTTTTACATCAGAAATGTAGGCACCGAGCGAGGTTAGATGATAGCTGAACAAGAGTTTCGTGGATGCAGTGGTGCCTAAAACTCAGACTAAGGCCTCCATGTACCTTTGTGGATCTGTGCCCAAATCCCCAAACTCACTTTGCATCCAATTCTGCTCCCATTGAAATCAGTGGAAAAGTCCCAGTTGGTTTTGTGGTTGCAGGATCTTGCCCCTTATGGCTGTGTCTTCCCTGCATTGTTAGCTCAAGATATGAGTTTTGCCCCTAACCTGACTCCCATCCATATACACACACAAGTTTCTAGCTCCACTAAAGCAGTGCTTTAAGCCTGAACATGCTAACCTGTTGAGGTATGTTTACATTGTGTTGTGAACCCGAGACTGTAGGGCCCAGGCTTGTGGACTTGTTGTTTCCAAGCCTGTGCTTGAGTGTTCATGTTGTATTGTAACCTTGGTTTTACAATTGCTGGACCTGTGTCTCAGACATACTAACGCATCCAGACTGCACTACACAGACTTTCTGACTCTGGTCTGCGGCTTAAGCTACATCCACACTACAAAATGACAGGGGTTGGACCCAAGTCACAGCGGGACTCAGACTCTGACATAGTCCTCTAGCAGGGTCCTAGGACCCGAGCCAGATTGATTTGCATGTGAATAGAAGTGAGACTTGGGCTCAAACCTGAGTCAGAGCCTGGGGTTAGTATGCAGTGTAGAGACACTCACAGGGTATGTCTACACTGCAATAAAACACCTGTGGCTAGCCCATGTCAGCTGATTCAGGTTTCCCCTTCCCCTTCAGAGTCCCAGAGCCTGGGCTTGGAGCCTAAACCTCTACACTGCAATTTTATAGCCCCTCCAGCCTGAGTCAGATGACTTGGGGCAGCCACAGGTGTTTTATTGCAATATAAACATACTCTCAGAAGGTGGGCTGAAGTTAGAGTGCTTCTGATGCTCTAGCTCAGGGGTGGGCATTGGGCAAACTACAGCCCTTGGACTGGATCCAGCCCGTGAGCTGTTTTAAGCTGGCCTGCGAGCTCTCACTGGGGAGTGGAAGCTGGGGCTTGCCCCACTCCGGTGCTCCTTAGGGTCGGGGGCTACACCACACGGCTCCCAGAAGCGTGGCAGGGCCCCACTCTGGCGCTCCAGCCGGGTGCAGGGTCGGGGGCTGCTCCACGTGGCTCCTGGAAGCTGCAGCATGGCCTCGCTCCGGCTCCTACGTGCTCCAATGGCCCCCTCTGGCACTCCAATGGGAGCTATAGGGGTGGTGCCTGGGGATGGGGCAGCGTGCAGAGACACCTGGCCATGCCTCCATGTAGGAGCTGCAGAAGGGAGCCGCTTGAGGTAAGTGCCGTTCGGAGCCTGCACCCCTGAGCCTCTCCCCATGCCCCAGCCCCCTGCCCCAGCCCTGATCTCCCTCCAAACCCCTCGGTCCCAGCCCAGAGCACCCTCCTGCACCCCAAACCTCTCATCCCCAGCCCCACCCCAGAGTCCGCACCCCTACCCCAGTCCTGAGCCCCCTCCCGCATGCTGAACTCCTCATTTCTGGCCCCAGCCCAGAGCCTGCACCTCCAACCAGAGCCCTCACCCCCTCCCATACCCCAACCCCAATTTTGTGAGCAAAAGTTTGCCCACCCTACTCTAGCTTGTAAAGCAGTGGAAATGCAGCTGCTCAAGTTACAACTCATCAGCTGCTAATGCAATCATTCTACTAATCAAATCACTATGTAGCTCAAATGTTATTTTGTTGTGTGATCACCTTCACTTGAGCTAGGGTAGCTTGAGTGAAGTAACTTGAGTATACTAACTCAAGCTGACTGTTGCAATGAAGAGAAGCCCTACGTTGCTATGGTTAATTGAGGGTATATCTATACTACAAATGCTACAGCAGCACAGCTGCCGTGCTCCAGCTACACCACTGTAGTATATATAGACACTACTGCAATGTCACTGTAGTAAATCTACCCTATTGAGAGGTGATATTAGGTTGACAGAAGATTTCTTCCACCAATTTAGCTTAGTCTACAGTGGGGGATAGGGCAGCTTAACTACATCACATAGGGCGTGACATTTTTCACAGCCCTGAGTGATGTAGCTGGGCCTAGCTAAGGTCTAAGTCTAAGGCTATTATGTCACTCTTTTTGATGCAGAGCGCTAAATTAATGGGTATATTGTTTTTTTTTAAAAAAAAGTGTCTCAAACATTTATTTGTCGCAAAAATAACCCCACTTTATTTTCTATCTCTAGTGCAGTTGACTGGAATTAAAGATGTGCTGTGATTTTGTACAACTGAACTTTATAAATCAAACCTATCTCTCCAAATTAATAAATAAAGCATACCTGAATTAAAGCTCTGAGAGTTTTACACACTTTTGCTCTTGAACTGTACATGCAGCCCTGCATTTAACTTGGCAGGTCTCAACATTATTAATGAGGTTAGTTCAACTGTTTACCCTCACACCCACTCACTCACATAAATCCCAAAAGGTCAAACAACATAGGTATATTTATCAATCTAGTATAATAAGACTTCGAGAGAAAGATGCAGCTTAAGGTCCTGATCCTGCAATGAACTCCATGCACATATAGACATGGATCCTGGTCAATATGTGTAGTGTCCCTTTCTATGCTTGAGCTGCACAAAATGTGTGTCTGTTACAGCTCTCAGCTTGCAATCCTGGCTCTTTAGCTCTCAGGTCTGGAGGTAGGGTGGATACAAAAATTATAATTTTTTTTTATTTAATTTTCTTTTTAACAATAAACCTGTTTAAAATGAAATCTAAATTTAATACAAAATGTTAATGCCTATGCTACTTATAATCTTGTAAAACATTTCAAATAAAACATATATGCTGAATCCATAAGCCTCTATCAAAAACTTTGTGTTAAAGGCTCAAGGTTAGACTGTTTTTCTAATAAAGAATGAATCAGGGGGAAAATATTTAACTTTTGAAGTCAAGCTTTATGAATATGGCACAACAGGTCATGTGCTGCATTAGAGGCTTGTTTTGTTTAATAAAAATAAATTTTATGCTGTGTTGCGTGTTTAATTATATTCCACTTACCATCTTAATGCAGCTTGACACAAATCATGAGCAAAAAGTTATCTAGTAAATAAGTAATCTGTCATTTTCTATTTTCTAGCATACTAAAAATGTATAGTTTATAAGAATCTGAAAATACTAAGTTATGTCATTACTTCAATAAATGTATATAGTTATTGTGTACCCTCCTAGGTACCAAAAAGATGTACCAAATCTAGTCTAAAAGGCTCTATTTACTTGTAAATCAACATGTTTAATGGTTAGATTAACCAATGAGAATGCATCTTTCTTTAAAAAATAACTGAAGTACAAATGGAAGAGTTGATTAAAATGGAGTATTTAAATTTAGGCTTTCGTCATGGTGATTTAAATTGGTCCACCCTGTCTGGAAGTCCCCTATTCAATGCCTGGTATATTGACTGAGATGGCAGTTGTCACACAGGCAGGCTTCTATGCCTGCACAGATCCCCACTAAAGTCAATGCAAAAATTGAATTCAGTGGAACTCCTCACTGCTGAACTCACTGTAGGGTCAGGCTTTGAGGGAATACAATTTAGTAGATTTGTGAAACCTGATTTTTATTTCTGGATGAGTTGAAGTCTCCATTTTAGTACTGTGCCCAATGAGTTAAAAGATCTTAACTTCAAATTTATTGGAAACTATACTGGATTAAGTCTGTGTAGCCACACTGATGTTTTTATTAAGCAAAATTATGCTGGTGTAAAATATGTGGTGTTGGACTATACAAGGAATCAAACTCAAATATGGTCTTAAATAGTCATAAAATAAAAGGTAAGTGATTTTTTTTCTTTTTTTGGCAAAAATTCCATGTTTCTGGGTGTGTTGTGTATGCTCATCACAAAACCAGAGAGGAAAAAAGGAGCTTTAATCTCAGTCTGTCTACACTAGCACTTTTGTCAGTAAAACATTTGTCGGTCACGGGTGTGAAAAAATACCCCCCTGACCGACATAAATTTCACTGACAAAAGTGCTGGTGGGGACAGCGCTATGTCGGCGGTAGACACTCTTCTGCTGACATAGCCACCGCCGCTCATTGCGGGTAGTTTTTCCTCCTGGCATGGAGTGGCTACATGAAGTCTGTAGCATAGACACAGTCTTTGTAAACAAGAAGTTACTTTGGCAACACCATAAGAAATATATACATACACACAAAAGCACAGGCTCATGGTTAGCCAGATGGGATACCCAAGACTTGTGTTGTGTAGAACATCTAGTTTCTGTGAAAAACTTTGGCCGTGCTACATAAAAATCACCTTCTTAGATGTAGGGATAATTACTAAGGAGAGATCAGTTGTTACAATGGAAATCTGTCAGATCCCATGCTACTCAGTGCAAATTCCAAGATACCCAAAATATGATGATTGAGAAATATAATTCAGCAACCCATATGGATAGATGTTTGGAGAAAGACTCCATTAGACCAAAATCCTACCTTCTACCCCACACAAGGATTGACTTTTTTCCCTGTTGCTAGGAACATAGTCGAAAATTCAGTCTAATCGCACAAATAGATAAGTGTCAGCAGACCATTCACCACTGTTCTGTGCTCTAGAATAACTTGTTCACGAGACTATAAAGAATGAGCACTATACTCATAGGTTCTTTTCTGAAAACATCAAATGACAAACCAGATAAAGGAATATATTGTATAAAATATAAGTGAGGGTGTTACAACTCTGGGGTGGAAAGCCTACAAAACAAATATAAAAAGTTTTATATGAAGACATAATAATCCTTCCACACACATTGAAAATTTGAAAGCACCCAAAAAAAAAAACACCTAAATTATACAAAACTGAAAAAGAATGTCAGAAAAAGATATTGGACCCATGGAAACATTACAACTAGACTTAGTGTTTTTAAAGACCATTATAGCTATATTTCCATTAAACATATCTTATGAACATACAAGTAAACTTGGAAGAGTATTAACCAATATAAATGGTCATGCAATCTCAAGGGTAATACAGGGATCTTACTTACAAAAGCAGCAGCCTTGCCCAAAGTATTTCAGAAGTATTGAGCTACTAAATCAGGATAGCAGAGTTGGATATCACTTTGTACTCACTTCCCTCAGGTGTAAATGTCTACAAAAGGTGCAAAACATTGGAGAATCAGGCCCCTAGATTTTAACCAAGGAGGTTTTGTGATGAGCAGGAGATTATCAGGAACTTAAAGAAAGAGGTTATCTAATTTAATTAATTATAAAGCCTACGTATGGGTGCTAGGAGAGTATGAGCAAAAAAGATGGTCCCTGTCCCAGAGAGCTTTCCAGTCTGAGTATAATATCCAACAGATGATACAATACAAATGGAGGAGTACAAGAAAACAGTGAGATGGTATTGGTCAGCATAATAGGCAGTGGTCTCAGCACACCCGTTATCAAGTTTTTGTAGGCATCATGGCAAAGGAGAGTTTGAAGGAGGAATTTGAAGTAGGTAAGGAGGTAACTTTGCAGATGTTTACAGGGAGCTTCTTCCAAGCATGAGGGGCAGCAAGGGAGAAAACACTAAGGTGCTTGTTTGAAAATTTAACCAGGTGGCAATGGAGGTTGGCATCATTGCCCAATTGGAGGTAAGTATCTATCTAGAAAGTGAATTGAGAGATGACTGGTTGGTTGGGGCTAGACCAGTGGTGGGCAACCTGTGGCCCGCGGGCTGCATGTGGCCCATCAGGGTAATCCCCTGGCAGGCCGCAAGACAGTTGGCTTACATTGATCATTCACAGGCACGGCCGCCCGCAGCTCCCAGTGGCCACAATTTGCAATTCCCGGCCAATGGGAGCTGTGGGACGTGGTGGCCAGCAGATTACCCTGACGGGCTGCAGGTTGCCCACCACTGGGCTAGACCATGAAGGGCTTTGAAGGTGAAGATAAGTAGCTTATGTTTGATGCAATAATGTGATAGCTGTGTGTTTCTCAACTGTGTGGACTCACCCAATGTATTAGGCTGGTACTGTGCCCACAAACAAAGTAGAGAAAAGTTTAATTAGTGAATGAGTTCCATGGGAGCTGCAAAGTCACAGAACTCCATAGTATCTACCAGCTTAGATCCTAAATATTTCTGTTTTCAGTCTCTTATTTGATTTAATCACTTATTTGATATTGCGGGCCTTTTGTATTCACTCTTATTTGAGAGGAGTGATAGTCTTATTTAACTTACATTTTTTAAAAATGTATTTTTACATTAAGATTTCCTAGAACTTACTTTGGCCTTTTTAAAATATATTTTTCTTCCAACAAAGACATCTGTGTTTATTTTAAAAATTTCTCTTGGGTTCTGTCAGCTTCAGGGTCTGCATGGGGGAGGGCACGGGGGGAGTTGATATGAATCTGTATTTATATACATTTTCCTTTTTTACAGTAAAACCATTCCTAAATCAAGAAGAATATCAAAGAACTGAGGACATAGTTAAAAAGTTTGAACATGGGATTGGAAAACTGTTGCAGCATAAGTTACTGCAAAGGGCTAAAGAGAAGAAGAATTGGGTATGTTTTGAATTATGATTTTTTTAAGGTTGTAAAATATTTTCTATGAGTCTCTCATACATCTTGATACATCTAGTTTTGTAAGTATAAGACATCAGTATTTTTGCAGAGAACAATCAGAAAGTGAGCTAGATAGGGCCTGATCTTGTGAAGTGCTGAGCTTTAGGCTCAACCCTTCCTTATTCTTGTTACATAACTTTATTATGTGACTAGGGTTATTTACAAGAATGTTTTCAGGGTCAGGCCCAACGTTTGCATATGAAACCCACAAGTACTAGTGTTTATTGACTGAGCAAAGCCTACATATTTTAATAGCTAAACAAATTGGAAAAGGAGGAGGAATCTATGAAAATAGTGTTTTGTTGAACATTTTTATATTTATGAATTGCTGGGACCAGTTTTATTACTCGTTTTGTTATGGCTGGCTCAGTAAACAATCACATAAATAAGATTACAGCAAATAAGAACTTAGATTTAACTCAGTTATCTTGAGGTATCATATTCTGCCGTATTGGACAGGCTGAAGATGACTTAGTATTTGTATTGTGATAGTGCTCCGAAGCCTAAATGTACTAGACGCTGAAGAACAAATCAGACAACACAGAGTAAAATTTTCAAAAGCAGCCAGGTGCCTGAGGCTCCTAAGTCCCACTGATGTGCAATGATTCTTAAGGGTTGTTTACACGGCCAGTTACTGCGTGGCAAGTCATAGTGTGACTGTACGATGCACCATCTTTCCACACAGAAATACCCTGTGTGGACACTTTCCAATGAAAGTCCTGGAGCGTGTGACAAGCAGGTGCACTGTAGATTCACACCCTGGCTAGCCACATAGTAACTTGCTGTGTAGATGAGCCCTTAGGCCCCTAATTGTCTAAGTCAGGTTTGAAAGAGGAATTTAGGCTCCTAAGTCATTTAGGAACTTTTGAAAATTTTACCCACGGTTTGTGCCCCAGAGAGCATACATTCTAGTCTCTTTCTTTTTCTGAAGAGCAATAATACAGGTGATGGCAATCTGACAGTCAGGTGGCCTTGCAAAAAAGAAAGAGAAAAAGGAACTACTAGTAAATTTCAAACACTCTTTGGAATTCATAAGACCATCATCAGTCCCAACATGTCTATACTTACATTATCTCAGAGCAGGTATTCTGAAGAATTTTCATAGTGTTGAACACCTCTGAACAGAGAAATTATATTTTGGACTGTTTCCCCCATCACTAATAATCAGATAGACCACCTCTCCTCCCATTCATGATTCATAGATTAGAAAACCAGAAGGGACCTAATCTGACCTCCTGTGTAACACAGGCTATAGAACTTCCTTGAATTAATTCCTGTTTGAACTAGATCATATCTTTTAGAAAAATATCAAGTTTTGATTTAAAAATGCCAGTGATGGAGAATCCATCCATACTTTTGGTAAGTTGTCCCAATTGTTAGTTACCCCCACTGTTAAAAATCTGTGTTGTATTTCCAGTCTGAATTGGTCTACCTCAGTGGTTTTCAAACTTATTTGATCACGCCCCCTTTCTGTGTGTCTGTAGGAATTTACAGCCCACCCACCCCCCCTCCAAACATGTACATACAGTAGAACCTCAGAATTACGAGTGCCTCAGGAATGGAGATTGTTTGTAACTCTAAATGTTCGTAACTGAACAAAACGTTATGGTTGTTCTTTCAAAAGTTTACAACTGAACTTGACTTAATACAGCTTTGAAACTTCACTATGCAGAAGAAAAATGCTGCCTTTAACCATTTTAATATAAATGAAACAAGCACAGAAACAGTTTCCTTACCTTGTCAAATTTTTTAAACTTCCTTTTTTTCTTAACATTTCACACAGTACTGTACTGTACAGTTTTTGGGTTTTTTTGGTCTCTGCTGCCTGATTGCGTACTTCCAGTTCCAAATGAGGTGCATGATTAACCGGTCAGTTTGTAACTCTGCTATTCGGAGCTCTGAAGTTCTACTGAATACCAATATATGTGGCTGCAGTGCTTCACTTGAATCAGTTTTAGCTTCTTTGTTTTTCACTTATTTTTTTTCTGTTGCACAAATGAGCCAACGATACATTGTAATAAAAGCAAAAGCAAAACTGCAATTGTGGTCCATGCGTACAATTAAACATGCACACCGCTCCATAGCAAATGGATTAACGTGCAGATGGCAACGACTTTGTATAATGCTATGCAAGCTTAACAGAAATCTGTCGGAATGCACAACGCCATCTGAGGACCTCATAAGTCTGGAGGAATCGGCTTTGCTAGTTGTTCATTGCTGTGGGTAAAATGTGTGCAGTAAGTTAATTTTTCCCCCCCTAAAGCTTCTCATGCCCCAGCAGAATACATTCTGTGCCCCCCCAGGGGGCCCATCCCCCAGTTTGAGAACTTCTGGTCTAGCTTCATCTTTCAGCCACTCGATTTTATTATATCTTTCTCTGCTAGATTGAAGAGCCCATTATCAAGTTTTTGTTCCCTGTGTAGCTACTTACACATTGTTACCCTCTTAACCTTCTCTTTGTTGAGCTAAAGAGATTGCGCTCTTTGAATCTTTGATTATTGAGCATGCTTTCCAGTCCTTTAATCATTCTCGGGGCTCCTCTTCAATTAATCAGCATCCTTCTTGAAGTGTGATCTGTAGAACTGGACATGGTATTCCAGTAGCTGTCATACCTATGCCAAATACAGAAGTAATATATCCTCTCTACTCCTACTCAGTGTTCCCGTTTAGTCATCCATTGCATTAGCCCTTTAGTATCACACTGGGAGCTCATGTTCAGCTGATTATCCACTGTGACCCACAAGTCTTTTGCAGAGTCACTGTTTCCCAGGATACATCCTGTAACTAAAGCTTATATTCTTTGTTCCTAGAGGTATAAATTTACATTTGGCCTTATTAAAATGCACATTGTTTACTCATGCCCAGCTTACCAGGCGATCCAGATTGCTCTGTATTAGTGACCTGCCTTCTGCATTATTTACCATACCCCTAATATTTGTGTCATCTGCAAACTGTTTTCTTCCTGGTCATTGATAAAAAAGTTAAATAGTGTAGAGCAATGGTCCCCAAACTTTTTAAGTTGTGCCCCCCTTGCCGCTAATGTAATTTGCCCGTGCCCCCAGGAGCCGCAGTCAGGGACCGAAGCTGCGGTCATGGGCCAGAGGCCCAGGCCATGGCGATGGATGGTGCTGCAGCTGGGAGTGGGGTCATGGGCCAAGGCCAGGGCTGAGGGCAGGGCTGGGGGTCGAGGCTATGCCCAGGCTGGGCCCAGGGCCAGGAGCAGAGCCGCGGTCGGGCCAGGGCTGGAGCAGAGATGGGGACAGAGCAGGGCTGGATGGCACTCTTTCCCCGCACCCTGTAGGGACTGGCCCAAGCCCCGCTGCGCCTCCGCTGAACATTCCTCCATGCCCCCGTAGGGGGTGCACCCCACTGTTTGGGGACCACTGGTGTAGGGCCAAAAATGATCCCTGAGGAACCCCACTAGAAACACAGTTGCTCAACGATTATTGCCCATTTACAATTATATGTTGAGAGCTAGATAGAAAAGGTGGGTTAGATAATATGTCTTTTATTGGACCAATGTCTGTTGGTGAGAGAGAGACAAGCTTACACAAAGTTCGTCTTCAGGTTTTCTTGAGACCTGTCAGTTAGCCAGGTTTTAATACATATAATTTGTGCCATGTTAATTTTGTATTGTTCTAGTTTTCTTAATCAAAATATTGTGCAGTACCAAATCAGGTATCTTACAGAAGTCTATTACATTAACACTTAGCTTTGTCAGCTAAATTTGTAATCTCATCAGAAAATAATCTCTGGCAACTGCAGCAGTCAACAGCTACAACAACTGGTGACAAGGAAAATTAATATTAAGAAAGTAATGTAACATAGCACCTGGAAATGTAACGTAGCTGTCTCAGTACTATCAGTAAGTGCTTTGTGGATCACTAGTCTGCCTTTCACAGTTCAGGAACTATTTCAGAGTATTAAAAAGTAACAAAAAATTAGATAGGTACAGTAGAACAATCAAGTGATTATTATAGAGGTATGCCTAAAATATATTATGATGCTAATCTCTATTCCTTTTCAGCTAGAAGAATGGTGGCTGAATGTGGCTTATCTTGATGCTCGCATACCAACACAAATATACTATAACTTTGGAGGCGCAGGCCCTTATCTTGAACACTATTGGTCACCAAAAGAAGGAACTCAGATAGAAAGAGGATGCATAACAATATGGCATACCTTGAAATACTGGGAACTAATAAGAACGTAAGACATTTAAAAAAAATATAATTGCTTCTAAATATCAGTGTACTGTGCATGCTTACAGTCATGAACAATATGGGACAAGTTCTTCCTTGATGTAACTCCACTGTACTCAGGGATGAATTTTGCCATATTTGATTTGTTGGTGTAATTTTTACCTCATGCTTAAAAGTTAATCAGAATCTATGCTTTTGTATATTCTGTTTACTGCAGGGAAAAATTGGTTGTGCATAGACATGGAAATAAGCCTCTGGACATGAACCAATTCCGAATGCTGTTCTGCACTTGCAAGATTCCAGGAATTACTAGAGATTCTTTAGGCAACTATTTTAGAACTGGTAAACATATACAACTTTCCTAGCATAACAGACAACTGATTTTATGTTGCAGGACTAAAGTGTGGCCATGTTAATCATGAAACGAACACTATATTTTTGTCTGTTTTAAAAACCTGCCTGTAGCTGAAGAGCATTTTGATTAGCTATACATTGGTGTTATAGGGTTGCTAATCTATGCACTCTGTACATCCAACAGCTGAGGTGATGCCTTTGTGGCACCTTCTAAACTGGAATTGATCTTTATAATTGGGTTGGATACAGACAAAGATAAAGGAATCAGGTCAGATACAAATAAAGAGTTAGAGCATCAGGAATGGACTAACTTACTTTAGCCCTCATGCCCCTTTTGGTACAGTATTTAGTGCTTCCTTCTTGCTGTTGAATGAAAGGGGTTATTTCAAAATTATTTGTTTGTAGCTTAATCACACTTACATATGCCAATAGTAAATATGCGTGCCATGTATTGTAAAATTACAATATGGAGTTGTAAATCCCATCCTATCCCTGTCCCCATTTTTCAGGGACATGCTCGCCATATGTTCTGATATGTTTCCCCCTCCCCCCAATTCTCAGCTTCCCATCCAGCTCTCACTTCTTCTTGTCAGAAGTCCACCTGCCCCAGTGGCCCATGTAATCCATCCCGCTAAACTCCTACTGCTTTTGTGGAACTGACAAGCATAAGAGTCATGGGGCTCCGCTTAATGCACCTTGTAAAGATTGGGGATTCCCCGAGAAATCTCATAAGGCTCAGAAAGATGTTGATGCACTTACCTCAGTACACTCCTATATATCTCCTAAGGTTCTCAGAGGTGGAGCCCCCCTCCTATAGACCTTAGGAGGTGTGGATTAGTGAGGTGCCTCTCCTCCAGAGCTCAGGAAGTCAAGAGGAAGTGGGAAGCCTTCCCTATTCTCCTTCCCTCCCCAATCCCTTGTTAGGACTGTAATAAACTTTTATGTATGGGAATTTCTTAAATTTTTTAAAGAAAAGTTAAGGTTGCAGGCACATAACAATGGTTTGAGGATATATGACCTTTCAAGAACATTGGTTTAAAAATAAAACATAGAAGAAAATCCAAACAATAGAAACTCAGAGAATGCAGAGTTATGGTTGCATTTCTCAAAGCACCCGAAGAACCTCAGCTGTGTCCCTGTGAAGATGAAAACCTGTTATCTCCCTTTTTGGCGTGTAGTGTATTTCAGATGTTCACGACAGCACCTTGTTTTTGTAAGTTTTCATACATGTGATAATTTGTCACTCCACTAGTTTTTGCTCTTTTCATGTAAGTGCTGTAATTTCATGATCTCTGTAGATGACATTCTAAAGGGGGAATGATTTCCTTAATTTTGCTATTTATTTAAATCAGGAACTTATAAATTTCGTTGTGTATTTTACAATATGATCATGAAGAAAGACGTAACCCAACAAAATTACTATATGAATAAGATTAAGACATTTTTATAGGCATTTGTTAAATGGAGCTCTATGGATATAGTTTACATTTCTCATTTTTTTTAAGGCAGAGCTATGGGGCAGAGTTAAGGTTGTGTAGAGGCCTAGTTTGAGAAGTGCAACATTAGCTCTGTGTTCCTTGCAATTCTAACTTTTTTTTTGTCTTAACATTCTTGAACTTGGTCAAACCTTAACTTTATGTTAATAATTTTTGTGTGTGGCATAACTAATAAGATTGTATAGGCAATTATGCGCAGGACTTCCAGTGGTGTGTGCAACAACTACATCTCTCCATAATGTTAAACATCCATGTATCAGTGCTCAAATGCTCAGATTTGCATATGCAAATTGGGTACTAGCTGATCCATTTGTGCATTAACTCCTGATTTGCATAGACAAAAATGTGTACAATGTGTTGTGAAGTGTTTTTGCTTATCTTTGAAGCCACTTGCTATGCCCACCCTCTAAAACTTCACCCAGTGTCATCTTTTCTTTCATCAGTATGCGGGTGATTTTCCATGTAGTATTTCTGGTCTCTGATGTAAGAATAGCCTCCCCACTTATAAATTTGTTAAAGTTATGAACATGGCAGTAAACATTGATGAGGGTTAATAATAATCAAGGTTCATGCGTCTGTGGATTCTGTCAGATAATCTTGCAAATGCAGCCTTCAAGACTTATTTCCAAACTGCAGAAAAAACATAGAATTGCTCTCTGAAAGTAGATGACCAGTTTGGTCTTGGTTGCTTTTTTTAAATGTACAAAGTCTTAAATGTTAAAGGCCAAAATAATGTGCTGTATTTGTACCTGGTCACTTAAGTGTGTCTCTAACTTGTCTCCCCTCTCTCTCTCTCACTCACATTATAACTTTTTCCAAAAAGTGTTGTGTTCTCATATTTGTTTTATCTTCCTTTCAGAGAGTGAAGGTGAATGCCCATCCCACTTAATAGTCCTGTGTCAAGGTCGAGTGTTTGCTTTTGATGCTGTACATGAAGGTCATATACTGAGCCCCCCGGAGATTTTCAGGTTTTTAAATTACTTCATATTAATTGAGCTGCACAATGAAATACAAAAGAACAGCACTCCATGAAAGTCCAGACTGTACAAAATTGGAATGCTTAACATGGCAGGATGCTCGTCTCCAATTGTGTTACTTGTAAACTGTAGTAGGTGCCTATTTTTCAGATAAAAATGCAATTTTTCAGGCTGAGCAAATCCCTTTAAACATTTTCTGTTGAAGTTTGGCGGGATTGGAATTTTCCCTCCATTACTGTATTTTGGTAGTCTGTGCAACTAAGTAACTTTAGCTGAACATCTTATACATTTAAAGTGTTTTGGAAGGTGAAGGAAAGCTTGTAATAGGCATGAAAAATGAACCTGCACTTGGCATTGCAAAATATGGTAAGGTGCCTGGAACAACAAGCAAATGTAGGATGCTAAAAGTATACTATGAAGGTGTTTGGGTAGCAAATATCAATTACATGTTGGGGTTCATTTCATGAAACTGTATCAGGATTATATGTGATATCTTTTTTTGAGAACCAATCCATGTAGCAATGAGATATTCATCATAATCATTAACAAAAAGCCAACCAAACAAAACCCACCACTACGCTTTCCCTTTGTTCCCTCCTGACCACATTTTAAACATAATCGAAGCTGTGCATGTGAAGTCACGTTTTGGCAGTGATATATTGGCCATATTTCCTGCTGCCGAGCTCCACAGAGGCAGGATTGAGCCGTAACATGTGTTGTATGGTAACATGTTTAAGGGCCTTTTTTGCCAGTTGGGGATTTCTGGAATACAGCGGCACTCCAGCCACATATCTCACCCCTACACCAGGGCCTGGAAAGTCTGACCTGCTTTTTGGACTTTTGTGCCACTAAGGGAGTGCAAAGGAGCTGTATTAGTGGGAAGAGGGGTGGAGAGAGTGAGAGAGAATGTGGCCCTATATATTGTAGGCCTCGGTGTTAGAGCACACTGCTAGGTGTTTATTGTCAAAACAGATACTCTCTCTCTCCAAGGAGCTGCCATATGTATACTTCCTCTTAGCACATGAAATTTCTGAATTTCCTCAATAATTATTAATGATTACCACTAATATAATCATTACACATTTCTCAGAAGTGTTTTGAGGAATCCGAAAAATAGGTGAAGATGCTAACTTTACAGACTGGTAATATTACTAGACTGTGCACATGCTGGTTTACCCTATGGGTCAAATTCTGCTGGTGTAGATCTAGAGTAACTCCTCAAGTCAATCCAAGCCATTCCTGGTCCTTATCCAAGTCATTACTGGCCAAATTTAAAGTCGTATATCTAGGAACAAAGTATAGAGACCATATTTACAGGATGAGGGACTGTGTCCTGGTAAGCAGTGACTATGAAAAAACTTGGGGGTCACAGTGGATAATCAGTTGAGTATGAGCTGCCAGTGTGCTGCTGTTGCCAAAAGGGTTAATATGATCCTTAGATGTACAAATGGAAATACCGAATAGGGAGGTTATATTATCTCTGTATTTGGCATTGGTGTGACTGCTGCTGGAATACTGTGTCCAGTTCTAGAGTCCACAGTTCAAAAAGGAGGTTTGATGATAAATTTGGAGAGGGTTCAGTAAAGAGATACAAGAATGATTAAATGATTGGAAATCTTACATGGGTAGATTCCAAGAGCTCAGTCTATTTAGTTTAACAAAGACAGTTGAAGGGGGACTTGATCACAGACTATAAGTACGTACCTGTAGAACAAAAATATTTATAATGTCTTCTTGTCTAGAGACAAATGGCTTCAAGCTAAAGCTAGACAAAAATCAGACTTGAAATAAGGCACAAGTTTTTAATAGTGAGGGTAATTAGCTATTGGAACAACTTACTGAGAGTTGTGGTGGATCAAGCAAACACTAAAGGAAGGAACAAATAGAAATCAAACAAGTTCCTAACAAGAAATGCCAAATAGGTTAATTCAATGATACACAAAAACCTGCTGCTACTTATGGGTATTACAGTTCTGGTTTACAGATAACCTGATATTGAGGGTGGTATATCTGGTTCGCTTCACTTGCTACCGATGAATACATCTGTATAGATGTTGTTTAAATACTGATTGGTACTAATGTTTAATAGGTGAAAGTGCCAAATAACTGCATATGAATTCTTAAAAGTTCAGAGAGAGGTTTTTTAAAAGGGGTAACAAGGTAGACAGAGAACATGAAGTACAGTATGTGAAGAGTCACTTTTACAGGTAAAACTGTCAGAGTACAAAGCTTTGAATGAAGTTTTTTGAAGTGCTGGTGCAAGCAAAGATTAAGAAGAGAAACATTGTTACATTGTTTAAGGTTTGGTGCATAATACAATCTCAGCTGGCTGGGGTGGAATATGATTCCCTCCTATGATTCTCAGGCCTTGTGTGGATTGGAGATTTGCCCTTATTCAGCCACTGGTAGCTAGTCACCAATATAACTGTACCCATGCAAACCCCTAGTGTGGATATGGAAAGTGTGACATGCACCATTAGAGGTGTACCATGTTTGAAACGGAGTTAAGTGTCAGTGGTGCAAATTGTGTTTTTCTTTGTCTAAACTATGGGTTTGCATTGGTGCAGCAGTCCCCAGAGCTGAAATCAGGGCAAATCCCCAGTGCAGAAAAGGTATTAAAAAAGTCATGTGTCCTGAGCAGGGTTGATACACTTCTTGAAAGTTCACTTAATCTGATTATTGGATATGGAATAAGAAATATTAACCAGACTCCTGGCCTACTAAAGTGAACAACTTTTATCCAGTGTCTGTCTTCATTCTATTTTACTAATTTTAAAAATCTTCTTAAAGGCAACTTGCTTACATCCAAAAGAGGTGCCATAATGAACCTGATGGACCAGGGCTGGCGGCTTTAACAAGTGGGGAGAGAACCCAATGGGCAGAGGTTGGAAAATTTCAGTGGTCTTTCAGAAAAATGTTGATTGACTGGATTTGCAACATTTGAATTATTTAATCACTTTTTCATTGTCTTCTAGACACGTGAATATTTAATTAATCTCGATCCAAAGAACTTTTGTCTACTGGAAAAAATTCAGAGCAGTTTGTTTGTGATCTCCCTGGATGATTCCAGTCCCCATGGAACCCCTGAGGATTGTACTCCGGTAGTTACAGATTTCAAAATAATTTTACTTCTCCCTTTAACCAACTTTTGTCTCTCATTGTGTATGTGATTTGTTTTTATAAAATATTCTGGAAAGCCATCTTAACGATCTGCCTGAAGATTCCCTTAGCAATCTAAAAGGTCTTACGCCATTGTGTCCTGGCCCCTCTAGCATAGGAAAATGGGCATGGCCGTGATTCATTGCCTCCTGTTGATGGTCAGGACTGGACCAATGCCTGCCACATCTAGGATATTGGAGGTGTAAATGTGGTATAAATTTACCCTCAACCCCTGTGCACCCCCATGAATTTCACAGGGCACAGAAGCTCTGACCACCAGGATCTGGACTTTTATTTTTAAACACCTAACACCAGACTTGTACAGATGGTTTTTCTTCGGATGGCTATATATTTGTTCCATTTTCGGCATGTCTGCTGTCATGCAGAGAGCCTTCTTAGTCATGGCTCATCTAAAAACTCCTTAGGGCAGGGACAGTGTCTTGTCCAGTGCAGTAAGTCATAGCTGCTTTCAAGTGTGGAGGTTGGTATTCATTAAAAAAAGGATCCAGATACTTCCAGTGTAATGTGACAGGACTCTGGCGCACATTTAGATAGTTCTAAACCCCATGATATTAATTCTTGATTTAGATCATCAAGTTGGCTCTAACAGGAGATCCAACCATACGCTGGGGAGACAAATCCTACAACAGCATATTATTTTCCAATGGGACATTTGGTTCAAACTGTGATGTAAGTAAAATATGATTCCCTTTTTCCTAGCTTATTTACAGTGGGATCCTTTGCCAGTTTTTCCCCTTCCACTTTAAACTTGTTTTTCTTTAGTGAAGTTTCACATATAGGGCACCTTATCTGGCAAGCATCCCAGGATAGGTGCTGTACATTTCTGAAGAGGAGATTGCAGTGCTTACTTTCAGAAATATTTTAATGAGGGATTCAGAGAAACAGCCGTGTTAGTCTGTATTCACAAAAAGAAAAGGAGTACTTGTGGCACCTTAGAGACTAACCAATTTATTTGAGCATGAGCTTTCGTGAGCTACAGTTCACTTCATCGGATGCATACTGTGGAAACTGCAGAAGACATTATATACACAGAGACCATGAAACAATACCTCCTCCCACCCCACTCTCCTGCTGGTCTCTATGTATATAATGTCTTCTGCAGTTTCCACAGTATGCATCCGATGAAGTGAGCTGTAGCTCACGAAAGCTCATGCTCAAATAAATTGGTTAGTCTCTAAGGTGCCACAAGTACTCCTTTTCTTTTAATGAGGGAGTTTCTTGAATTTGATCAATAGGAGTTCAAAGAGAAGGGAAATATCATGCAAAAAAATTTGTAAGTTAGTAGCTTTATTATTTGCTTGTTTGACAGTAGTGCCCAAAACATGCTAAGCACTGCTCTCTCACATAGGAAGATGTTGTTTCTGCCCAGATCTGTGCCTTACCCGGTGTCTCTGCAGCCAGTCTATCTGGCTGCAGAGCTATCAAGAGAGTAGATAAATACTGGGGCTCTATCTGTACAGATAGAAGGGCTAGAAGTGTAATCTCTTAATGAATTCTACACAACACAGAAAAACCTTCAGCATAATTAAGAAGGAATGGGGGTGGAAATAAGGAGGCTCGATCAACTTTTAGCTATGCAACCATCACAGTATATTGTCTCATGTGTTCTAGCATTCTCCTTTTGATGCCATGGCTATGGTAGTCCTGTGCTCTTATGTTGATCAGAGGATTATTGAAAGTGAGGGAAGGTGGAAGGTATGTATCCATTAAGTTTCCATCCTTATTAATTAGCATTTCCTCTCTTACGGATATTGATTCCTCTTTTATATAAAAAACAAAACAGGGATCGGATAAAGTACGGGACATCCCATGGCCAGAAGAACTTGTTTTCACGTTGAACCAGAATGTGCTAAATGACATTGGACATGCTAAAGAACGGTATTCTCAGCAGGTGAAGTTTCTCTATCTCTTAGTGATGACTGAGACTTTCATTTTTTCTAAACGTTAGTAGCTGGCCTCGCTCCAGGCCAGAGAACAAAGACCACTGGGACAGATTCAATCCTGAGGTAGCTCCACTGAAGCCAGGGGAGTTACATCGTGGTAAACGTGATCCATTGTTTTGTGAGGTGAATGTGCAGTTCATTATATTTGAACTGAAGCAGGTTGTGATTAGAGCAGTTGCTGAATTCTCCTATGGTAACAAATTTTTTATTTGTCAGGTATCTGACTTGCAGCTAGTGAATTATGCCTTTACATCCTTTGGCAAAGCACTGACCAAGAAGAAGGGACTTCATCCTGATACATTTGTTCAGCTTGGCCTCCAGCTGGCCTATTATAAACTTCATGGACAGTAAGAAAAGTTTATTATCCAGGCTAGCAATTAAATGCATAGTTGAACAAACTGACAAATCTGGGCAAATACAAAGGGCTTTGCATCCCATTTTATGTTTTACTGCAGCCACAGAAGAATGAAGAAATAGGTCAATATAATGTTTTATTTAGTTATACAGGACCTGATCCTCTTCCGCTGAAGTCAGCAGGATTTCTGCCATTGACTTCAAAAGGTGCAGGAGCAAGTCCTTTATGTCACGGTGCGGTAGGTGCTATACTGCAAGTACTGTAAGATGGAGGGCAGCCAGCCAGAGTTTTATTAACATTCCATAAAACATACACATAGGAAGTACTGGGTAAATGATAAGCAAAGACTTGGCCCACAAGGATCTATATTACCTCACTAAGTGAGAGACAGGGTGGGTGAAGTAATATCTTTTATTGGACCAACTTCTACTGGTGAGAGAGACAAATTTTTTAACTCACATAACTCTTTTTCAGGTCTGTGTAAGCTCAAAAGCTTGTCTCTCTCACTAACAGAGAAGTTAGTCCAGTAAAGGTATTATCTCACCCGCCTTGTGTCTCTAATATCCTGTGACCAACACAGCATACCTCACTAATTGCTCATTCCTATATAAGGGGATTTAGCCCAGGTGCAGATGAAAGCCTCATCTGTAGTTTATAATTAAACATCATTCTGTGGTGATAAATCTCTCTCTTCCAAAATCCCAATCCTGTAAAAAGCCTTAGCAGACTCACTGTTGTCATCCTGTCCCCATCACCAACAAAGGCTCCCTGTAAAAGTTATAATGGCATAACGAAAAGATAGTGTACAACCAAGTTCCTGTCCTTACACACTAGGCAGGTGGCTGAGGAAGGTTTTATTTTGTACTCCCAGCTAAAAGTTATTGGAGACTCTCTCTTTGCTGGTGATTATGTCCCTCCTTTACCTGTGCCTTTACTACCATCTGTTAGTATTTAAAATAGTTTAAATGTGAGTCATCACAAAGCTGGCAAATAGTTGCCCGAGGGTGTCATCTGCAAAAAGGCACATTCCTGGCACAGGTCATTGAACACTGGGTTATATTAATTGCCCAACAAAAACAATCTGGGTAGGGACCCTTCTTAAACTTGTTGTAGATGCCCCTTGTTACTAGTGGATTCTCCCAATCTGTGAGACTTGTGTGGGGCAGATGCCTTCTCTCCTTTAACTTTGATGGAAGAATACATAGGAAATTGAAGTTTGCTTACTTTCCACTCACCTACATAAGGGGGTATGGAAGCCTTAGAATTTACAAAAAGCAGCTCATGAAACAGTCCAGATTTTTTTTATAATGGCATCTGAATTTTCTTAGTCCTAACTTGCCTCTTGAAAACTTCCTTATGGTTGTGTAATCTCTATTACATTTCAGACACTTAAAAGAAAATGAGTGGCTTACTCTTGCTTGTAATTGAGTGTAATGGGATAGAATATCTTTTATATGACATTTTTCCTTTAGAGAGGAGAAAAGATTTATCATTGTAGTGAGACACTCTGTCCTAATTTGCCTTCTTAGCCCAGGCTGCTGTTATGAAACTGCTATGACCAGACGTTTCTACCATGGACGCACAGAGACTATGAGACCATGTACAGTAGAAGCCGTGGAGTGGTGCAAATCCATGCTGGATCCATCTTGCAGTGTAAGTATTGAAAATCTGCTTTAGCTGTAATGTATTTAAAAGACCTGCCATCTGATCTACTTTAGATAAGAGAATATGCCATTAATTGTGTCAGTAACTGGAGAAGAAGTCATCTTCTGCTAGTTAATTCAAGTGGGGATGTCACCACCAGGGCTGGCTCTCAGAATTTTGCTATCTTAGGTGAACTGCAGTATATGACCCCACTTTCTTTTTTAATTTTAAATTTTATTTTTGTTTGTAACTCAGCTTTATGTCATACACTCCCACACATGCAGCTTCCCCCCTCCCAATTAAGTGTGGTCAGTGCTATGCCAATTGCAGACTCATCACTGTGAGGCATGGAGTCTGGGAGGTGCACGTGCTCGTCTGTGTGTGTGAAATCTGCATGGGGAAGTTGCTGTCAGCAGGACTGATTCCAAAGTCTAAGAGTCTTTCATCTCCTGAATACCTGAGCTGGGGAGCTGACCTTTCTTCTCTTCTGTTTCCCCCTGTCCCGTCCTCTCCCCAAGCTTCAAAAGGTTTAGCTTACCAGCAGAACCTGCTTCTCTCTCTCCCCAGGTGCAGGCTGTTGCTGAAAGTTTCTTTCTCTGCTTCTCCCACTGCACCTATCTGGGAGCCTGAAGAGATGAGCAGGGAAAGGATCTTGCAAGATGTGTTTACATATTTTAGAAAAAATCCAAAGCTTCTCTTCATGTTCTTCATCTGGGATACTGGGCTTACATAGCAGTGTTCCACCAAACCACATCTGCTTGATGCTTCGCTTTACTATCCTTATTTCTTCTCTCCTTTTCACTTCATTAGCTTCTTATCCATTTGTGCTGCTGCTTTAAAACTCTGACATTTAATGCCATCACTCAAATCTGATTTCCCCTTGTTTTCTTATCTTCCTCCCTGCTTTTCCGTTTGCTGTCTTCAGTTATCTTCTTACAGTCAGACTCATACAGCCAATTAATATTGAACTTTGCTGTTTCTAGCACTGATCCCTTGGGATCTCTCTTCCTCTCCATTTTTCTGATTCCCTTCATCATATTAAATTTCATCCCAGCTGCTGTCTCTTCTATTTCTGAATGCTGTTACTTTTGATGAACTTCATGGGACTTAAAGCACATATTTATCTGCTTTGCTGAATAGGGTGCACTTAAGTAGGTGCTTAAAAGTTAAACATGGGCTTAAGAGCTTTGCAAAAACAGAGCCTTACTGTATCATCCCTTCTTTTCCTTTCCTTAAAGAAAAGGAGTACTTGTGGCACCTTAGAGACTAACCAATTTATTTGAGCATGAGCTTTCGTGAGCTACAGCTCACTTCATCAGATGTAGCTCACGAAAGCTCATGCTCAAATAAATTGGTTAGTCTCTAAGGTGCCACAAGTACTCCTTTTCTTTTTGCGAATACAGACTAACACGGCTGTTACTCTGAAACCTTTCCTTTCCTTGTAAGTTTAATAGTTTGTTGTTGCTAAGAGCCCATCAGTTATTGACCATTTCAGTTTGTATCCTTCTGTTACCATTATCCACCATATTTGCTCAAAGGGGCTTCATAAATAAATAAATGGAATGTAGCATCAGAGTAGAAACAGATCTTAGGCTTAGTGTTTGGAGCAGTTTGCTGACAACCGTGCCACCTCTAACTTATATTTTTGCCTACATTGCCAGGAGAATAGACTAACTAGTAGAACTTCTCTCTCTAAAATCTGTGGTTAAACATAATCAAAACTCTTGTACTTTTAAAACCATGATGATGGGCAACAACACTAATTGGCAAACAAACAAACCTATAGCTAGCTAGAGGAAGGAGAGAGCATGATCAATGAAAAATTCCTTCCTGACCCTGAGAGAGGCTGGCTGGCTGAACTTTACCCTTACACTTATTATCCAACCCATGAGAGAGTGTACAAAACAACATTTTACATGACAGCTAAATAGCTGTTCCATTGTTTCAATAAACTCAGTTTTTTCCAGTCTTTTCTCATTAATACTCAGAAGTACATCAGTCAGCAAGTTCAAAATAAACAAAAAGAAGTACTTCTTCACACAACACGCAATCCATCTGTGAAACTAGTTAAGTTCCTGGAGGATAGGTCCATCAATGGTTATTAGCCAGGATTCAACCCCATGCTCTGAATGTTCCTAGCCTCTGTTTTCAAGGAACTGGAAGTGGGCAGCAGAGGATGATCACTTAGTGATTGCCTGTTCTGTTCATTCCCTCTGGGGCACCTGACATTGGCTGCTGTCGAAAGACAGGATACTGGGCTAGATGGACCATTGGTCTGACCCAGTATGGCCGTTCTTATGGATGCATTGCCAATATTCTGCTGATGCAAAGAAGTCATTATTTTTCAATAACCAAGTTAACCTTGCTTTGCTATCATATTAATGGGCCCATTGGTTCTCTTATTTTTCTGTCCTCTGATATAATTTGATAGTATTCTTTCTCAAAACACTGAATGCATCCAATGAAGTGAGCTGTAGCTCACGAAAGCTTATGCTCAAATAAATTTGTTAGTCTGTAAGGTGCCACGAGTACTCCTTTTCTTTTTTCTCAAAACACTTTTTAAAATCTCTAGCGATTTGTTCTTACTCCTCTCTGTTCTTCTTTCAGTAAATTCCTTCTACTAATGCTGTTGTCTTTTGCCCCCTGTATTTTATTTCTGTATTGACTCATTGTTAACTACAACAGCTTGGGCCCGGATCCTGCAATCTGATCCTCCATTGACATTAACAGAGCTTTGCCTAGGCAGATTGAGTTGGGACCTAGCAGTGAGCCAGTCTATCTGACAATCTTTAATAACGTAATAAAGCTAAGAGCTTCCCTAGTGCTCATCCATTTAAAAGCTCAATCTCCTCCCCTTTTAATCTGTAACACTCAGCTTTATGGCAGCTCTTTTCAGTGTCTCACTAACCTGGACAGCGACACCTCTGGGCTAGATTCACAAGGGGGACTAGAGCACTGCAACGCTCCAAACTCCAATTTAGGCGTCCAGGCTCCCTTTACAGTGTGTGGGGAGAGCTCGGTGCCTAAAAAATTGATTCACAGGTGCTAGCATGCTTAGCTGAGCACTGCATAAACTAGCCAGTAGGGAATGCTGAGGTGAGGGCTGTGGCCTATACACCGCTCCTCAAAGGGAGTTGGGTGCCAGTCTCTGCTTGGGATTCAGCCATGAATCCTCTCCTGGAGTTAGGCACCTAGGCTAGATCAGCCCTTTCCGAAGAACAGAGGTGGTGCCCCTCTTCTCCCATGCCCAGTGGTTAAGGCACTTACCAGGATGTGGATTTGGATCCTGGGTTTGGATCCCTGCTGTGCCTGACCTGAACCCAGTTTTTCCATCTCCTAGGTGAGTGCCCCTAGCACTGGGCTGTGGCTTTCTCAATGTCTCCTGTTGAAGCTATTCCACTTGTATGAAAGACTTAAATATTTAGTGGAGCAGGGACTGGAACGTGGAACCACCAGGCTGTAGAATCATTCTCTGTCTCTCAGGCCCAATGATAGTGGAACAGCTTCAACAGCAGAAATTGGGAGACCACTGCAGACTAACCCATTGCCCAGTGGTTAGGGCACTCACGTGGGAGAACTGGGTTCAAGTACCTGCTCTGAATCAACTGGGAGCTGGGATTTGAACCCGGGTTCCCTATGTGCTGGATGAGTACTCTAACTATGGGGTATCATGCGGGAGGGGCACCATCAGTGTCATTTTGTGCGGAGTCAGCTACAGTAGGCGTGCTATAAGGTGGTCTCTGAGCATGCCTATGGGATTGGGCCCCCAGGCGAGATAAGCAAGGGAATGCATAGTCAGGGCCATACAGAGGTTTTTGGTGCTTGAGGCAAAATCTGAAACTGAGTCCTCCCCACCCTTCCAAAAATATTGCCACTGCGAGTGGTGGTTGTGAGGGGTTTGGAGACCAAGCACTCCCCCACAGTGGCTCCTGTCCCACGGGGTTGGGCCTGGCTCCTCTCTCTGGGCATTGCAACCTGGCGCATGGGGTCATAGCACCTCTCAGGTTTGGCCAGGCTCCCCCTCCGTCTAAGGACTTCACTGATGGAAACTTAGGTGCTTATAGGATTAGGCAGCAGCTGAACAGTGGTTTTGTGAATGCCAGTGGCAGCCATATATTGGACTTAGCTGCCTGCTACTTTGGTGCTTAAGCCCTCCTTGTGCATCTAGTTGCTACGTGTGTTTAATTTAAGAGCAATGAAGTGAGACACTTCACTATTTCCGAATGGCTTTCTCTTTTCACTTTGCAATTTCCACATGCAGTTCCATGTCTGTGAAATGCAGTCATGTTTGCTACTGTCTGATGTATTTCTAAGTTGGTGCTAGTGTAGGAAAGCCATTGTATTTAATCTCTTTAGTTTAAAGTGACCATTTTCAATTCCTTCAGTTTCTGTCATTTGTGGGGGAAAAAAGAGAGAGAAAGGGCTTAAGGTTTAGAAAACTGTTCTGCACAGAAGGTGACTGGTTAAGACCTAGGAAACAAATTATCAAGAACTCATGTGCAAGAAACAGCGTTCAAGAAAAAAATAAATCACAGGGAATTTGAAAAAATGAGAGAGACATAAAGCACAAATGTAGCTTTTCCATGCTCCTTCATTTTTGTCTCTTCTTAAGCTCTAAAGCTTGTGGAAGGAAGGAACTTGCTTATCTGTGTCTCTTGGTGTAATATTCAACTGGGTTGGTTTTGTTTTTCTTATTTAACACAGTCTCATAAACGGCAGCAACAGATGCTAAAGGCATTTGCAAAGCACAACAAGATGATGAAAGAGTGCGAGAATGGAAAAGGTATTTTCTTTCTAACGACTAATTTTCTCTTGTGCCTGAAAAAGGAGTTTTACTTTGTGCTAATATGATTTCTCTGGCTCCTTACTGGGTCAGTCTGAATAATCTAAGACCACCCCCAGGAACAGAAATATCTTGAATTTCTGCTGGGAGCCCCTGCCTTTTTATATCCCTTGGCATTTCCTTCTAGCTTATGTGTTGCCTCTCTTCTCCCTGCAAGGGGGAGTGGTGCCTGGGTGGGGTGGGGTGGAGGAGAGCAAGAGCGAGGGTCCTAATCATAGACATTTAAGTGACTCCAGTGCCCCGGGGCTAGATCTACAAAGGGACTTAAGCACCTAACTGCCATGTAGGTGCCTGAATCCAAGATTTAGATCCTCAAAACCTAGCTCAGCTGCTGCCTAACCCTGTAAGTGCCTAAGTTCTGTGGTAAACTCTCCCGGGTGCCTGAAAATCCACTGCTGGGCATGCACACAGCTGCCTAAATCCTGACGCCATCAGCCTGCTCAGCACCTAAGCCCTGGTGGGACGCTCAAACTAGCTGTGCCCCCAGCCTAGCTCATGACCTGATCTGGTTGGCATGCTCAGAGGCCACCTTAGAGCGTGCCTACCAGGTCAAGACCCACACAGAATATAGAAGAGGAGGAGCTGATGGTGCTGGCCTGAGGCTAGGCACCTAACTTCCATTAAGGGCACGGCTTGGGCAGTATCCCAGTCTCCTCAGTATTTCCTACAGGTTAGCTTAAGTGACTACATGCTCAGCAGCAATAATTTTTAGTTTTCTTAGCCAGGCACCAGGCTTGAAAAGCCACCCAGACCTAGCAGAAGCCCAAAGTAGATTTCTGGGGTGTGTGCAGCACAATAGTTTTTGCCTAGTCTGAAATCTCATCCTTTCTAGATACAGCCTTTCAGTAGCCCAGCTTGCGGGCTCTTGATAGTCTTTTCCATCTGTATGACGGACTCAACTAGATTGCTGTGGCCTTCAAAGCATCCATTGCTAGATGGATGAAGGGAGTGTCAGAACAGATCATGTGAAGAAAAGCATGTCTGTGCTCTCGATCATTTGGGCCCGTTCCCAGATGGTACTGGTTGCCTCCTGGCGTGATAGGGGAGATGTTTCTCACGGGAGCTGGATGGGGCTAGTAATGAGGTAAACTCTTTGTATTTTATCTCCATTGTAGGCTGAATGCAAAGGCCTCTTTGGACACCACATTTTGGAGATGGCTTCAGGGTGCTTCAGTCTGGATCCCTTTCTTTTTAGGACTCTCCCATGATCTGTTCTGGGTCCAGCATTTGAAATTCCCATTGTCCAGACCAGGGAGAACTAGACATTTCTCTCAGTGATGACGTTTCTTGTTTGTCTTGACAGGATTTGACCGTCATCTTCTGGGTCTCCTACTTATAGCAAAAGAGGAAGGACTCCCTGTGCCAGAACTCTTCACAGACCCTGCATTCACTAAAAGGTAATTATTAGTCTTGTCCTATTTGCAAGTCAAACCTCTGGGTGGTGATGGGTTTATCACATTTGCCTTCATCTTGCCAATCTCTTGATCCCAATAATGTTGTATTTCTTAGCTCCACTTTTTAATACTAATTTAAATCAAACAATTTGCTTTTTTTTACTTTACAGTGGGGGAGGTGGAAATTTTGTGCTTTCCACTAGCCTGGTTGGCTACACTAACATTGGTGGAGCTGCTGTCCCCATGATACATCATGGCTATGGCTTTTTCTATAGAATCAGAGATGACAGGTAAGGGTATATTCTTACCTTCTTGGGCCTGGCATCACTCAGAAGAAAACTGTAAAGCTGTTATCTGAACTTCTTCCCCATTTTTACGTTGCCCGATTGTATCAATGTCACAAAGATAAAGGAAGTTCACGGCTAATAGGAGGGAGAGAGAGAGAATATCCAGAATCTTAAAGCTAGTTGCAGTAAAGGAAGATATTGGACAACAAATGTAAGTGACTAAAGTTAGGTACCTAAATCCATCTCAGCATCTAAACTACAGTGGCCTGATTTTCAGAATTGCTGAATACCTACATGTCCTGCTGACGTCAATGGGAGCTCTGGATGTTTTGATGCTTTGAAAATCAAGACAGTGTTATTTAGGTGCCCAATTTAGACACCCGTGTTTCAAAATTTCAGCGAATAATTTTACAGTTTGTGTGGGGATGATGTGCATAAAGTTCATGATCTAAAATAACTAGTTAACCTTTGTACTGATAGAATTGTTGTGACCTGCACTGCCTGGAAATCATGCCCAGAGACCGATGCAGAAATGCTGTGTAAGAACTTGTTCCAGTCTCTTCAGGACATGATACAACTAATGGCCACAGCCCATCTGTAGAGTTGATAGTGACATTACTGTGCCTTCACATATTGTGCATTATTGTATGTGGCACTTGCTAAATGAAATGCTTGTCACAAAGAGCATTAAACTCTATGTAGAACACTTAATGATACTTCAGCATAGACGCTAAGCAGAACTAATGCAAAACCTGTCCATTTTAAGAGATTTACTGCAGCAGCAATGCAAGTTTCTTTTAAGAATAATATATCCATTTGCACCAACAATGCAAACTATGGCAAATGTTCAGTGTAGAACTATGCAATATTAAACAATGCCTCAACAATGCAAATGTATCAGACTATCATGATTTTTGGAAACTGGAGAATTTGTGATGGCTTGTTTTTATAATCTTCCTAATGGTAGCTGATAAAGTATGTGATAATCCGGTGAAGTTTATTTCTATGGTGCACTTATTCTGTAGTTTAGAGTAACCATTCCAGTGCTAATACATGATGATGCTTTCGCAATGGACATTGGTGACAGTTTTTATGATTTTTCATTTGTGAAAAAATCCAGGAGAAATATTAGAACAACAGACTCTTCAAGTTATGATTTTTATTATTAGCTGTCTTCCATTTTCACCATTGGGATGATTTCAAATCAAGAGCTTATTCGTAAATAGAGACTAGTTTCTCAGGTGAAGGCTGAGGGCACTATAGTTTGAAAAATACTTTTAATTTCAAGATGGTTCCTTTTCAAAATAAAGAGACAAAACTAGGATGGCTACTTGCAAGTTTCCAATGGATGACATACTTGTGATGAAATAACTACAAATATCACTGCTGCTCCACAGAAATAAAGTGCAAATTTAGAGCTGGCACTAAGTATAGTCTGATAAAACTCTCAGGATGTTAAGCCTTCTTTGGATTTTAAAGAAGACTTTTGTTTGATAAACTTTGTAATTTCTTCTTTTAGAAATAAAACAGTCCAAAAAGTTCGTTTCATGTCAGTTGATTTGTTTATATCTATACTGCTTGATGCATTTCAACCAAACTTTCTAAAAGGGGAGTTTCTTGTGTACAGAGGATGACACAGACTTAGAGATTCTAAAATCCCCACTGTTTGCCCTTCTGGAGGTATTGGGGCCCTTGGAGAAGTCAGGAATTATTATTGTTTGTATTACAGTAGAGCAACTAGAATTCTCACGGAAATCAAAACCTCATTGTGCTAGGTACCATATTACAAAGGTGCAGTTAGCATCACTTTAGTTAACATTGACACTAACTTACTCTTTAATAGCCAATTTTTTCTAAGTGCTCTAAAATAAACATTAAAAGAGACTATCCCTGCTCTGAGAAGTTAGTCAAAACAGACAAAATGGTTGTGTAGAAAGCGAGGTGTATGACTTGCCAAAGTTTATACAGCAGATCAACAATCAGGCAGGAGCAGAATCCAGGTCCTTCTTACTTGCAGTTCAGTGCCTATTCGTTAGACCACTGTGATATGTTCATACCCATATGTTGTTTGCAAGCAGACACTATAATTGCTAGAATACTTGGTGTAACAGATTGAGTGTTTATCCTGGTCAAATTGTAAACTTCATGTTTTGTGAATCTATTTTGTGATTGTAACCTTTACTGCAACTGTTATTGTACTGTAACTTCCATATTGGGTTAAGAAATCCAGGTGGTGTTGAAAACCAATCTAATCTTGACAAGATCAGGCTGCTGTAGACGTTCTGTGCTCATGCTAGATTATGGGACACCTCAAAAGGGTAAACAGTGAGAGCCATCAAAGTTGAATGGCTTTTCCTTTCTGGAAAAATGGGTTTCTATCAGCAAGGCCATTGACTTTGACTATCTATACAAGTTGGGGGAGGTGTGGGGAATGAAGCTGGGAACTTCACCAGCCAAAACACATGGACAGAAATGGGATAGAGACAATTTTGAAAAGGTTGCTGCTTTGCTAACAAAAGACCATACCATTTGCACCTGTAAGCAGAACTTGCTGGAGAGAGTGACGGCATTAGATTATCTGCCTGAGGACGCTGACCAGAACCAGGACTCCCAGCCAGGGTCAGATTGGACCAGGGGGATTGCGTTCAGGACTGTTTGTTGATTTCCATAGATCTGTAATTTGCTTGTGCTTTTAAATTCAAGAATAAAGTGGTTGTGGTTAAGAATTCCTTTGCTAAGCCTGTGTTCATTGCTTTGCTGCCAGGTTGTCCCTGAAAACTAGAAAACCAGAGCACTCAGAAGGCAACAGGGGGCTTGGGAGAGCTGGGGCACTGGTTCTGAGGTTTAGGTGGCCAGATTGCAGTCCCCCTGCCCAGGAAGAGTGACATATACAAGGTCTGTACCAGGCAGTGTGCCGGAGAGATCCAGAGCTAGGAACAGTGATCAGTCACTACCCAACCCAGGGGGGCTTAGAAGCACATAGGATTTAGGAGTCAGATCCGTTCACAACAAACTTGTGTCCATCCAGAGGGAAACAGGGCCAGGTTGTGACAACAGGTTAAGACAGTGACAGAGCTAATAAGAGAACTCTTAGTGGCTGGAGCTGCCAGCCTAAATGTTTAGATTATAAAATAATTGAGGACTTTGGTATATGCTTAGCTCAGTGTTTTTTGGATTTCTAGGGTTTAACAGGACCTCTTCTGTTTACAGGCCTTTCCTAAAACAAAGATACTAAGACTGATTGGTAATACTGTCATTTGTAAAGTACTGAAACAAATGCACCATCACACTTCAGAAACATGGCACTGCCTTTAATTCATGTTTCATAGTCCAGCTTGAACATTAACTAGAGCAGTTTTTTGGGTTTTTTTTTCATAGTTTGGGTCACGACCCAGTACTGGGTTGCAGCATGTAAAGCACTGGATCACCTTCCTCAGTGACCCAGTGGCTCTGGTCAGCATCGCCGACCGGGATGTTAAGAGTCCCGTCGGCGGTGCTGCCCAACTAAGGCAGGTTAGGGCCTACCTGCTCTGACACTGTACTGTGCCCCGGATGCAGCCAGCAGGGGGGCCATAGGGATCTGTGTGTTGCACTAGCTCTGCACTCCCATTGGCCGGGAACCAGCCAATGGGAGCTGGGGGGAGCAGTGCCTGCAGGCGAGAGCCGTGCAGAGCCGCTTGTGCACTTCCACTTAGGAGCCAGACATGTTGCTGGCTGCTTCCGGGGCGCAGCGCAGTCTGCGGTGCCGGGACAGGTGGGAACCCTGCCTCCCTCACCCCGACTGTGCTGTTGACCAGGAGCCACTGGATGTAAGCCCGCCCCACAATCCCCTGCCCCAGCCTTGAGCCCCCCCCAACCCAGAACCCCTTCCTGCAGCCCAAACCCCTCAGCCCCAGCCCAAACCCCCTCCTGCACAATTTATCCCTGGCCCCACCCTGCAGCCCACACCCCAACCATTTGCCCTTCAACGGGATCCCCAGAAAAAAAAGTTTGAAAACTACTGAACTAAGAATAGTAGACACCTCTTTCAGCCAAGAGTTGCTGATGTGTTCCTTGTTCTACAATCCTTCCATTCTGGATTACTGCTATCTTGTCAGCATTCTGCACGGTGGACAGGTGATGAGCTATTACAATACAGGTGCAACCTTGTCTTGCTTTATCCAGTGCTTCTTGGACAACCTGTTCAATTACCAAAGCAGAAGATACTTGCCAAACAAAATTAAAAATGTAGTGCAAAGAAACCCCATACAACTGTCGGTAAGTGAGGTATCTAATCTGATATTTTACAATTTAATTAAAATATACCAGTGAGAAATGTGAGGCTGGATAGCTCAATGGGATGAATGTATAGCTTCCTGGTTTAAATCTAGCCTGTGTTGATGATGAGTGAAAGCTGTTAATATTGATGAATGTTTGTTTGCCTATTTGAACTAATGTGGTTCAAATAGGCAAACAAATTGCTAGTGCATAGGTGTCCATGTCACCAAAATCATCATCACAGCTTGCACCCTTGTTGGCAGTCTTGGCAGAGCGACCAAGTATTGTAGGGTCACAGCAACTGACCAAACCTCAGTGGTTCCTCTAGGACAGTTTTAAGAAGTGATGGAAACCTTAGAACAATGGCAATGCAAGCAAGTCAGGCTGATATCTTTCACAAGCATTAAGTTCACCTTAAAACAACATAGAAACCTGTCTTGACAGCAGTGGGCCACATCTCAATATTGCCAACTCCAAGTGGTCAAAAATCTTGATCATGAAGTTATCATTCATGAGATTTTTCAGTAATATTAGGAGTTTTTTTGTCATGAGGTTTCTGAGCATTTAGGGTGCACTTGGTCACATTTTCAAGCTGTTCTCCCCAACCATGGAAGCTAGAAGCTTTTTATTTTATTTTTTTTTTTAAAAAAATATGACAGCTGAATTTTCACATAATTGCATGATTCCAGAAGCTGGACCTTAAAAGATCAAGAACAAATACTGAAAGATTTGCAATACAATTGTGAGAGTTGAAAACATCAAATCTTTCCTGGCAAATGAATATTACTTGTTGGGTGTATTATGCAGAGAGCATTTGGGGGGTGGCAAAAGTTTCCACACCTCTCCTACCATACCAGACTCATGACCTACAAAATTCCTCCTATTTTAGTCCCAGGAATTGTGCGGTGTACCCAATTGTATTGTCTTCACCACAAAGGGGAAAATGACTAAAATAGGGGTTACAAGTGAAAATGTAGGGTTTGTCTACATGGGGAAATTTATACTGGTATAATTATATCAGAGTTATATTGGTACAACTCACCATGTGGACACACTTATTCTGGAATAAGAATGCTTTATTCTGTTTTATCTTATACAGTTCCCAAAGTGACATTTCTAGCCTTCTTTCAAGCTATTTTTTTTTCCCATACAGAAGTTAAAAAAATAGATTTCTCAGTTAGAACTCTGAAGTTGTGTACCCATTGAGCATAGATTAGAAAAGTTTGCATTATGCTTATGCTCACTGTGGCTTAACGCAAAATTAACATCTCCAAGGATGTTAGTGCCTCACCCTTCGTTAAGAAATTCCCTGTTGTTTTACGTGAGTAACTCAGAAACATGGCACGTCTTGTGATGATTGTTTTTCTTAAAGCCCAAGCTCCTGGAGAAAAGTGATTAAGATGAGATTCTCACAAAGTTGTTTGGTTTAGTTTGGCTTTTTTTAAATGAGAGTGTCTGGCCTTCATGCTGGGAAAAAAAGCTTGAAAATGAGACCCAAATGCATCGTAAAGGCACAAAAATAGGAAAGCAAACAAAAGAACCTGGAATTTATTTTAAATCATGATTTTTAAGCCAATCTCATGATTTAGGGGGAAGCCTGACTCATGATTTTGGGTTGGTAATAACTGTACCTCATTGGCCAAATTGTACTGATGATGCCACAAGCAATTCAGTGTATCAAGAGCTATAGCAGATTTGATTGGCAGCCATGATCATTCTTGGGAAATATGGAAAAAAAGAAGCAAAGAGTACAGTGAAAAAAAGAATGGTCAAAACAGACTTAAAATTTCACAGAAATAAACGTGGCAGAGCTGCCCAGTCTCCCGGATTACACAGGAGACTCCTGATTTCTAGCACCTTCCCCCATACTCCACAGTAGCTGCTTCAATTTCCTGATTCAATTCTCAGATCCACTACTCTGTGATTAGAATTCTGGAGGACTCTAGCTACAGAGATACTTTCTATAGTACTAGCCCCAACCTGCTGGCTGCCATAGAGATATATAGACAGGGGCACTGTGTAGTTTGTCACTCTAGCCATTCTTCTGTGGGGAAAGGAGTAAGGTTGGGGATGATGCTCTAGGACTCCATAATTGGAGGAGTGTTGTGACCTGAGCAGAACATTGCTGATATTAGGGTGAGCATACACCCTAATATCAGCATGTTCCGAGGCTCTGATTCTGCTTCTGGGGAGTCTAAGGGACGTGTCTTGGGGAAGCACAACAGCAGCCCTGAGAGGTGCTGCAGCTTCTCCTCCTCACTGCTCATGTGGCTGGTGGATTTAGAGTAAAGCTTGGTTCATTCAATCCACACTAATGCAAACTCTGGTTGGAGGGCATAGTAATGTGGGATACACACTACATCTTGCTGCTTAATTTAGAACATCTGAAGAAAAAAATGTTGCTTTAGATGTTCTGAGATCATCTTGTTACAATATTTCATTATATAGTTTCAGGAAATTGCAGGGCTAGGGACAGATTCTTCACAATGGAATTTAAAGGTGACCTGTAAAAGTTGGGGTTTTTTGGGGGGGGGGGCGGGGTATTTCTTGCGACTGTATAAGGAAGATCTGCTCTCTTTTTTGTTGTTGTAATCTTAGAAATATCTGAAAGTCAAGTCTTGGCTTGCCAGGTTTAGCAAGGATCCCTAGGATTACTTCAGTTTAGATTGTCAGTTTTCTGAGCCCTTAACTGAATCCTTAACAAAGATTGTTTGAATGTTTGAGAAAAATAGGGGGTAACAAAAAACAAAAAAAATATTTTAAGAAGTCAGTTAAAAGCGCTTCCCTCCTCTGTTACTCAGATTTCACTTAAAGCCTTCTAGTTCTCCGCTTGCCTAGAGTCTTCTAGAAAAAAACAACAACAGGGTAAACAAGACTTGAATTTCTAATGTTATAAATAAGTATGGAAAAAACCCAAACCTTTAGATATTTTTACATCCCAGAGAAGCATAAAAGGTCACAACCCATTTTTATTTTCCTTACGAAACAAAGGTTTAACTTACATTTGGTAGAGATTCAATGAAGGAATATATGTTGGCTGCTGTGGTTGCCTTTACAATCTCGTCATGTGATACCTCCCTGCTGTTATTTCCATATGCAATGTTCTCAGCAATACAGCAAACAAATAGGATTGGTTCTTGTGAGACTATACCAATCTGAGCTCTAAGCCATTGGATATTTAATACCTTTGCATTTTGGCCATCCAGCAGCTAAAAAGTAAGAATATTTAAATTTCAGATGCAGTGAGGCTTTGGCTTACATGAAAAATGTCACAGTATCAACTTTTCCATTCTGTATAGCAAATATTACCAATTCTTTGCAAAATATACAATGATTTTGGTGGCTTCAGTTTATTTGTAAGGCCATCTCCTCAAAGAAGGCAATTCAAATCTCCAATCCCACTTCCTTAGACTAGCTTTCCAATCATGAGCTTTATTCTTGATAACACTTTGCATATTAATTAAAAAAAAAAAGATACACAAAGCAAACCCTACAAAACACAGAGTAAAATTACAGCCTTTGGGCAAGGGAAAGTTACAGCAGAATAAGTTATGGTCTGAATGTAAGCCACTTTAGTTATACTGTCATAATGCCCCACGTGGACACACACTGGCTTTTTATGGTTTAGCTTACACCCCTTCCAAAGCCACACAAGCTGAACTGCAAAAAGGCACTCTGTGTTCACACAGGCAATTACACCAGTTTAACTATACTAGTATAAAACTTTCCCATGTAGTCAAGCTCTTAGCTTTGGGGCAGGGAGCTTTATAAATAATAGCCAGTTTGAAAAAGTTCCCTTTGACGCAGAGGGGTATAACAGTCTTTATTAGATATAGCAATTTTGTATGGTCACTGAAAGCTGATGATAGACATCTAAAATACTCATTACCTACATCAAAGTGCCAAAAAAATCAAAATACTAAAATTTGATAAAATTCCAGAGCATCATGGTGGTAAACAATAGTGTTGTCATAAAAATTAATATAAAAGTGCTTTATAAATGTTAAGTAGGTAGTGTGAGAGGCTTTTTGTTCACCTTGCATTTATTCCAAACCCAGATTATTGTAAGCACTTAGGAAGCATCCATCCTGATGGTATCTGGTGGGAAAGTAGAATGAATTATATTGAAATTATAATTCATTAAAGAAATGCTGCTTGAAAGGTTTGTTGAAATATAGTTGTCAGGAAGAGGAACATTAAGGAGCGTGAGACAATGGGTCCTCAAACTAATTAACTTAGAGCTCCTACTGAGCTAGGAGATTGGTAAATGTTGGTATGCAAATAAGATATGTATGTATATTTGTCAGTTTCTGCTTCCTTTTGTCTCCTATGTTAAACTGGCTTTGGCTTATCCGTATAAATAAGTTAGCTTGAACTTTTGCAGGGGGCTCACATATATCTGAGTGCATTGGCAAAGCGCTTTGCTAATAAACAGAGTGGTCTGACAAAGTCAGTGAGTCTTGAATCTGACTTAGACACTGGGTTAAATGGCATAAATGGCTCTTTAAAAGTAAGAGGATCAAAAACACCATACTTCCCTGCTGCTCATAGGTTTAAGACACAGGATGGAGATGGATTTATATTGGGATAGTGTAAATGGGACAGGGTGCTATCCTCAGCGCCTGCTTGGGTTCTTCCAATCAATTACCCAAACCAAATTACTTAAAACAACACCCCCCCACACACACACTACCACTCTTTTCACAGAGTGCAATCACTTCTTTGGTCTCTTTTCACACAGGCTCAGGGTCCATATAAGAGCCCAGGCAGGCTTCAGCCTGCCCACATTCAGGAGGCCTGAGCCCTTTTCCCGGTACTTGACTCTCTCCTCAAGGCAGGAACCCTCAGCCCTCCTCCTGGAGCTGGGTTGTACATCAGGCCAGCTGCAGGGCCTCAGCCAGCTTCTCCTTTAGCTGCCTCCTCACCCCCAGTCTTTTCACATTTAGGCTTTCAGGATTCAGCAGGCAGGCTCCTCCTGCTGGTGTCTCTCTTGCTATGAGGTAGAAGGCAGCATGTATGCTGGTCCCCTTCCTAAAGCTCATCACTACTGGCTGTGAGAGAGGGGAGCCTTGCCCTGCCCCCTCTTCAAAGCTCCTTGTCCAGGTTCCATAAAGAAAGAAGTAATGGTGTTTTCCCTCCCAAATCCTACCAATTCCTGAGGCCACTTCCTCTCTACCAATAGCTGCTATTTTCTAGGTCTTTGCATGCAACAGACCTCCAAAATCTTAAGGTGCCATACCATGAGAGAAGGATGGGCTGACCCATAGGCCCAACTAATCTTAAAGGGACAGACTACCCCGGTCACAAAAGAAGTATCTGCATTACTAATTAAACATTTATGGATTTTTAATAATTCATTAGCCATATCCAAATCCCACTGAATTAAATGGGAGTCTTTCCACTGACTTCAGTCGACTTTGGATGAAGCCCTGGTTGCAATTTTCATTCATAGATTGTGTTTCCATACTTCCCCTGTCATTTTGAGGTAAGGAAGATTTTGCACTCTGCCTACCGTTGCTATGATTATATATACAGAACTCTAAAAATTCACTAGTGCCTCCCCTTAATCTTCACAAACAATTCAAAAAATCACCTATTACATTCTATTATATTAACAAGAATGGGATAAATACGTTAATATTTAATCAGGTTCTCACAAGGAATCACTTACCATTTCTTCACCAAGAGGATCATAGAATCTCTCAAGCAATAGAATAACAGTGCTCTTTCCACAGGCACTGCTGCCTATGAGCACCAGGGACTGTCCCTTTTCTACATTAATATTCAAGCCTTGAAGCACTTGGACATCTGGTCAAGTTGGATAGTTAAACATCACTTCTTTGAATGCTATGTTGCCACCAAATAGTTCCTGTAATTGAAACAGTAACATCTGATCAATTTTTAGGAGAATTCTGACAGAGCATAAAACAATGTACAGAGAACTAGCAATGGGCCCAATCCTGCTCCCATTTAAATCAATGTGAGTTTTGCCATTTGAGTTCAGTACCACCATGATCTTGCCCGTTTTGTGAGTTTCAAAAATTAACAGAGTAAAAAAACTAGTTTGGAAACACTGAAATTTTTGCTAGTTCTACTTCACACCAGTTTTAACATAAAGCCAATTTTTCAAAAGTAATGGTGATTTTGGATGCCCAGCTTCAGATTCCCTTAAAGGGTTTGATTTCCAGAGGGTGTGTGTTCAACACTTTCTGTAAATTAGGCCCCTTTAAGAGTGTCAAGTTAAGCACTAAATATCAATAGTCACTTTTGATGTTCTTGATCTGCATACAAAAGCAATCCTGCTTTAAAGTTTTTTTTCAAATTAAATTACAGTACAATTATCATTACTGTATATGCAGACAATCAGCATGTCAAACCCGTGATTCCTGGTAAACGTTAACAGAATTTTTCTGACACTTCATTATCATTATTTAAAAATTAGATATGTTATTTAGATGGTAAGTTCCTTGGAGCAAAGTCTTGCCCATCTTTGTCTGCAATGCTATGTACACATTTGACTTTGTATAAATAATATTTTGAAAGGTTATCTTCCTGTCTGCCTCTTTGAGTGATGCTTGGCTTGATTCATTGTACTTACCTGTGGCTAAGATAAAACAGTAGTATGTATTATTAGCATCTTGCATACAAATTGAATCCAAAACATTTTACAGGGTTAATACAGGCTTGGATTGTATTTCCAATGTCCATGCATGGATCTTCTCCTCCTGCATGGAAAGGGAATCAGCTGCCTCTAGAGCATTGTTCCATTTTCACTGGACTTTGCAGAGGGCTCTCCATAAGGAAACATGAGGAAGGAATGAGCAGTAAGTACAGTTAAGAAGAGGAAGTTACTCACCTTATGCAGTAATGATGATTCTTCAAGATGTGTCCCCCTATGGGTGCTCCAATGTAGGTGTGTGCATCCCTGTGCTGCTGATCAGAGAACTTTGGTAGCAGCGTCCATTCAGACCGCACACGCACTGCTCCTCGCCTGCCACAAGGTTAGCCAGCGTGCACGGGCAACCCTCCTCAGTTCCTTCTCTTGGCAAAATCAATGCCAAGAACTCCAAAGTTGAGGGGAGGAGAGTGGGTTGTGGAGCACCCATAGGGGCACACATCTCGAAGAACCATCGTAACTGCACAAGGTGAGTAACTTCCTCCTATGGGTGCTCCACTGTAGGTGACTCCTGATCAGTGCCCACCCCTAGAGACTGGGGCTTTGGAGTCAAGTCCGTTATAGATTATATCACTATGGCACCAAATCTGGCATGTGCAGCCTAGTCCCCAAGGATGGCATAATGTTCTGCAAAGGTATGTGCCGATACCCAGGTAGCTGCTCTGCAGATTTCTAATACAGGGATATCCTTGGAGAAGGCGATGGAAGAGGAGACTGATTTCTTAGAATGCATGCATATTGAAGATGGGGGTGCAATGTTACACATCTGGTAACAGAGCTTGATACAGCTTGAGTCCTATTTGGAGAAGTCTTTGAGCTGAAATCGCTGTATGTTTTGATCTACAGTAACTCCTCGCTTAACATTGTAGTAATGTTCCTGAAAAATGCTACTTTAAGCAAAATGATGTTAAATGAATCCAATTTCCCATAAGAATTAATGTAAATAGGAGGGGGGGGTTAAGTTCTAGGGAAAAAATTTTTGCCAGACAAAAGACATTATATATACACACACACGCAGTATAAGTTTTAAACAAACAATTTAATACTGTACACAGCAATGATGATTGTGAAGCTTGGTTGAGGTGGTGGAGTCAGAGGGTGAGATATTTCCCAGGGAATGCCTTGGTGCTAAATGATGAACTAACACTCAGCTGAGCCCTCAAGGGTTAACACATTGTTAATGTAGCCTCATACTCTATAAGGCAGCACGAATGGAGGGAGGAGACACAATAGATGCATGGCAGTGGCTGCAAACATTCCCTGCAGAAACTGAACATGATGATGAACCCATGCTATCCCACTGGAGCGCACCACTCCCTCCACTTTCCAAAGTGCCAGGTGGGGCATGGATGTGTGAGACAGAGAGACATCGTGTGTGTGCATGTGTCATACAGGGAAGGGTAACCACCTTTCTGTGTACAGTGCTATAAAATCCCTCCTGGCCAGAGGCAAAATCCTTTCACCTGTAAAGGGTTAAGAAGCTAAGGTAACCTCACTGGCACCTAACCCAAAATGGCCCATGAGGGGACAAGATTCTTTCAAATCTGGACAGGGGCGGGGGGGAAGGATTGTCTGTCTGTGTGATAACTTTGCCGGGAACATATCAAGGATGCAAGCCTTCCAACTCCTGTAAAGTTAGTAAGTAATCTAGCTAGAAAATGTGTTAGATTTTCTTTTGTTTTTTTTGCCTTGTGAAATTTGCTGTGCTGGAGGGAATGTGTATTCCCGTTTTTATGTCTTTTTGTAACTTCAGGTTTTGCCTAGAGGGGTTCTCTGTGTTCTGAATCTGACTACCCTGTAAAGTATTTACCATCCTGATTTGAGAGGTGATTCTTTTACCAAACAAATAAATAAAATAAATTCGTCTTTTAAAAACCTGATTGATTTTTCATTGTTCTTAAGGTCCAAGGGTTTGTGTTTGTGTTCACCTGTACCAATTGGTGAGGATATTATTATCAAGCCTTCCCCAGGAAAGGGGGTGTAGGGGAATAGGACTTCAAGTGGTCCTTTCCCTGTTCTTTGTCTAAATCATTCGGTGGTGGCAGCATACTCTTCAAGGACAAGGCAAAGTTTGCACCTTGGGGAAGTTTTAACCTAAGCTGGTAAGAATAAGCTTAGGGGGGTCTTTCATGCAGGTCCCCACATCTGTACCCTAGAGTTCAGAGTGGGGAAGGAACCAGAAGGTGTGAGACAGACACGCATTGCCCCTTTAAGTACGCTGACTCCACTCTAAGTACACTGCCTTTTTAAGTATATCAGCAAGTTGATACAGCAGCTGCTGCCAGCAAGCTCCCTCTGTTCTGAGCCCTGTCGTGTTGCCCCCCCGCACACTCCCCACTGCTCTGTGGAGATGGGGTACAGGAGCCGGGGGAGGGCGACATCCTGACATCAGCATCCGTCTTTCCCCCATCCCTGATGCACAGCAAGCAGGAGGCTCCCAGGAGAGGGCAGAAGCAACACAGGGCAGTGGGGGAGGGACACCTGAACTGCCCAGCACTTGATAGCCTGCTGGGTGGCTGCCACACAGGGAACTTAGGGGAGCTGATAGGGAGGCTGCCAGCCCACCCTGGTTCCAAGCCCCTACCAGCTAGCTCCAATGGGCTGCTCATCCTGCAAGCAGTAGACAAAGCAGGTGGTTTTCAAACAACGTCATAAGGGAGCATTGCACATGTTCTCTAATAGATCAGCAATGAAATGACGTTAACTGAGACAACATTAAGTGAGGAGTTACTGTATCTGAAACAGAGAGAAAGAGTCTCTGAGATTTTCTGAAAGCTCTTGTTCTGTCCAAATAGAAGGCCAAGGCTCTCCTCATGTCAAGCATATGGAGGATGGTTCCCTATTATCCTGATGAGGTTTGGGATAAAAGGTTGGAAATTGAATAAGCTGATTTATATGAAAAGCGGAAGTCACCTTAGGAGTGAATTTTGGATATGGTCTAAGAGTGACTTTGTTGGGGAACAGATTTCAGAGTAACAGCCGTGTTAGTCTGTATTCGCAAAAAGAAAAGGAGTACTTGTGGCACCTTAGAGACTAACCAATTTATTTGAGCATGAGCTTTCGTGAGCTACAGCTCACTTCCACGGTATGCATCCGATGAAGTGAGCTGTAGCTCACGAAAGCTCATGCTCAAATAAATTGGTTAGTCTCTAAGGTGCCACAAGTACTCCTTTTCTTTTTTGGGGGAAGAACACAATGAAGGGGGGATGTCATAAATATAAAGGGAAGGGTAAACCCCTTTGAAATCCCTCCTGGCCAGGGGAAAGCTCCTCTCACCTGTAAAGGGTTAAGAAGCTAAAGGTAACCTCGCTGGCACCTGACCAAAATGACCAATGAGGGGACAAGATACTTTCAAAAGCTGGGAGGAGGGAGAGAAACAAAGGGTCTGTGTCTGTCTGTATGCTGCTTTTGCCAGGGACAGAACAGGAATGGAGTCTTAGAACTTTTAGTAAGTAATCTAGCTAGGTATGTGTTAGATTATGATTTCTTTAAATGGCTGAGAAAAGAATTGTGCTGAATAGAATAACTATTTCTGTCTGTGTATCTTTTTTGTAACTTAAGGTTTTGCCTAGAGGGGTTCTCTATGTTTTTGAATCTAATTACTCTGTAAGATATCTACCATCCTGATTTTACAGGGGGGATTTCTTTATTTCTATTTACTTCTATTTTCTATTAAAAGTCTTCTTGTAAAAAACTGAATGCTTTTTCATTGTTCTCAGATCCAAGGGTTTGGGTCTGTGGTCACCTATGCAAATTGGTGAGGCTTTTTATCCAACATTTCCCAGGAAAGGGGGGGTGCAAGTGTTGGGAGGATTGTTCATTGTTCTTAAGATCCAAGGGTCTGGGTCTGTAGTCACCTAGGCAAATTGGTGAGGCTTTTTACCAAACCTTGTCCAGGAAGTGGGGTGCAGGGTTTTGGGAAGTATTTTGGGGGGAAGGACGCATCCAAACAGCTCTTCCCCAGTAACCAGTATTAGTTTGGTGGTGGTAGCGGCCATTCCAAGGACCACGGGTGGAATACTTTGTACCTTGGGGAAGTTTTGACCTAAGCTGGTAAAGATAAGCTTAGGAGGTTTTTCATGCAGGTCCCCACATCTGTACCCTAGAGTTCAGAGTGGGGGAGGAACCTTGACATGGTGGCATAGTGGTGGGATTAACCTGAAATCATTTTGAGATCCAGTTGAGATTTTTTGAACTAGAAATACAGATTTTAAAAAGGAATTTTTTTTTTCCTTTGGAAAGCAGTTGAAACTGAAAGCAGATTGTTTTTCTCTGCTTTGTGGCCAAGCAGAGACAAAAGGGGATTATCTTGTGAATTGCAGGTTTTCTTTGCCTGGAGGCAGGGTACTTAACTCCTGCAGGGAAATTCACAGTCTTCCAACCCAGAGGTTTTTTTTTTTTTTTTTCCTTCCTAAAAGTAAATAGGGGGTGTGTGCTCTACCCATTTGCCTGGAGACAAAAGTGGCAGGGGTGTTTTTTTTTGGATTTTGATTTTTTTGTTTTACAAGGAGCACAGGTTTGAAAGGGAATTTTTTTTTTTCTTTGGGCTGGGTAAGCAGGTTTCCAAGTAGCTGGAGGTTTTTTGCTTTAAGTTGGGCCCAGAGCAGAAACAAGGGAATTGTCTTTTTCTGTAGGCTGACAATCACTATCAGAGAATAGGTATTCTATTCCAGCACAGCAAAATTTTACAGCCAAGTTTTGTTTGTTTATTTCTAAACCTCGGGTGTAAAGTTAGTTAAAAACAGAGAGGTTAGAATGACCAAATCCTCAGCTCGACTACAGCTGGAATTAGCCAAATTTCAGGCTGAGGAAAGACAAAGGGAACATGAAAGACAGATAGAACTCATGCAGCTGAAGAAGGAACAAGAAAGGGAGGCAGCGAGAGAAGCAGAACAACACCAAGCGGCTGCTCACAGGAGAGCTATGGAAGCGAGGGACAAAGAACTGGAGGAGAAGGAAAAAGAGAGGAAGTATGTGGAGGAGATGGAGAAGATAAAGGCTCAGCAGAATATCCCAACAAACCCTAGTAATCCTTCTCCAAGTACCACTTCCCATCCCAGAAAGTTCCCCACCTACAAGGCAGGCGATGATACTGAGGCCTTCCTAGAAAACTTCGAAAGGGCCTGCCTTGGGTACAACATCTCTACTGACCAATACATGGTAGAGCTGAGGCCGCAGCTCAGTGGACCCTTAGCTGAGGTGGCAGCTGAAATGCCTAAAGAACACATGAACAAGTATGAACTGTTTAAATCCAAGGCGAGAGTCAGAATGGGGATAACACCCGAGCAGTCTCGTCGGAGGTTCAGAGCCCTAAGGTGGAAACCAGACATGTCATTTACCCGACATGCCTACCACATTGTGAAACATTGGGATGCCTGGATATCAGGAGCAAGTGTTGAATCTCCAGTAAATTTGCCCTTCCTAATGCAAATGGAACAATTCTTAGAGGGTGTTCCTGAGGAAATAGAAAGATACATCCTAGATGGGAAACCCAAAACTGTAATCGAGGCAGGAGAGATTGGAGCCAGATGGGTGGAGGTGGCAGAGAAGAAGAAAACTGGTCGCAGTTGGAGCGGAGACCAGAAGGGACCACCCCAGACCACACCCTATTACCGGGGGCCGCCCAAGGCCCCACCTACCTCCCAAAGAACCCTCCAGACCCCTTATCGTCCTGCCACCCCGTTCTCCAGCAACCCTCCTCGCCCCAGTGACCCGTCAGCTGGACGATGTTTTAAATGTAACGAGCTGGGGCATGTAAAGGCCAACTGCCCCAAGAACCCCAACAGATTACAGTTCATTGCACCGGAATCACACCAGAGGTCCACAGGCCCAGATACCTCCCAGATACCCTTGGAGCGGAGGGAATCTGTGAGTGTGGGCGGGAAGAAGGTCACCGCGTGGAGGGACACCGGAGCACAAGTGTCAGCTATCCATGCTTCCTTAGTGGACCCCAATTTAATCAACCCAGAGATCCAAGTGACGATTCAACCCTTCAAGTCCAACTCTTTCAATTTGCCTACAGCCAAGTTGCCTGTCCAGTACAAGGGCTGGTCAGGAATGTGGACTTTTGCAGTCTATGATGATTATCCCATCCCCATGCTGTTGGGGGAAGACTTGGCCAATCATGTGAAGCAGGCCAAGAGGGTGGGAATGGTCACCCGCAGCCAGGCTAAACAAGCCGTGAGGCCTAGCTCTGTTCCGGAAACTTCTATCAGGACCCAGTCAGAGGTGATGGACCCGGACCCCAGGCCAATGTCTGCAACAGCAGTAGTGGGTCCAGTCCCAGAGACCCAGACGGAACCAGTCCCAGAACCGGAACCAGCCGAACAACCAACACCAGACCCCGTGCCAGCACTGAATCCAGTACTTGCAACCTCAACACCAGAGGGCCCCACCGAACCTGAACTGGCAGCAGCCGATAACCCTACACAAGAGGCTCAGCCAGAGCCTGAATCCCAACCTAGTGCACCAGCGGAGAGCGGTTCACAGTCAACAGAAACAGCTCCATCCCCTATATCGCTTCCAGAGGGACCAAGCCTAGGTCCACAATCCAATGAGGAACTGATGTCCCCAGCATCAAGGGAACAGTTCCAGACCGAACAAGAAGCAGATGAAAGCCTCCAGAGAGCTTGGACGGTGGCACGGAGCAACCCACCGCCTCTCAGCTCTTCTAATCGATCCAGGTTTGTTGTAGAAAGAGGACTTTTATACAAGGAAACTCTTTCTGGTGGACACCAGGAAGACTGGCATCCTCAGAGACAGTTGGTAGTTCCAACTAAATACCGGGCCAAGCTCTTGAGCTTAGCCCACGATCACCCTAGTGGCCATGCTGGGGTGAACAGGACCAAAGACCGTTTGGGGGGGTCATTCCACTGGGAGGGAATGGGCAAGGATGTTTCTACCTATGTCCAGTCTTGTGAGGTGTGCCAAAGAGTGGGAAAACCCCAAGACCAGGTCAAAGCCCCTCTACAACCACTCCCCATCATTGAAGTTCCATTTCAGCGAGTAGCTGTGGATATTCTGGGTCCTTTTCCGAAAAAGACAGCCAGAGGAAAGCAGTACATACTGACTTTCATGGATTTTGCCACCCGATGGCCGGAAGCAGTAGCTCTAAGCAACACCAGGGCTAAAGGTGTATGCCAGGCACTAGCAGACATTTTTGCCAGGGTAGGTTGGCCCTCCAACATCCTCACAGATGCAGGGACTAATTTCCTGGCAGGAACTATGAAAAACCTTTGGGAAGCTCATGGGGTAAATCACTTGGTTGCCACTCCTTACCACCATCAAACAAATGGCATGGTGGAGAAGTTTAATGGAACTTTGGGGGCCATGATACGTAAATTCGTAAATGAGCACTCCAATGATTGGGACCTAGTGTTGCAGCAGTTGCTCTTTGCCTACAGAGCTGTACCACATCCCAGTTTAGGGTTTTCCCCATTTGAACTTGTATATGGCCGTGAGGTTAAGGGGCCATTGCAGTTGGTGAAGCAGCAATGGGAGGGATTTACACCTTCTCCAGGAACTAACATTCTGGACTTTGTAACCAACCTACAAAACACCCTCCGAACCTCTTTAGCCCTTGCTAAAGAAAACTTACAGGATGCTCAAAAAGAGCAAAAAGCCTGGTATGATAAACATGCCAGAGAGCGTTCCTTCAAAGTAGGAGACCAGGTCATGGTCTTAAGGGCGCTCCAGGCCCATAAAATGGAAGCATCGTGGGAAGGACCATTCATGGTCCAGGAGCGCCTGGGAGCTGTTAATTATCTCATAGCATTCCCCACCTCCAACCGAAAGCCTAAGGTGTACCATATTAATTCTCTAAAGCCCTTTTATTCCAGAGAATTAAAGGTTTGTCAGTTTACAGCCCAGGGAGAAGATGATGCTGAGTGGCCTGAAGGTGTCTACTATGAAGGGAAATGTGCTGGTGGTGTGGAAGAGGTGAACCTCTCCATGACCCTTGGGCGTATGCAGCGACAGCAGATCCAGGAGCTGTGCACTAGCTACGCGCCAACGTTCTCAGCCACCCCAGGACTGACTGAACGGGCATACCACTCCATTGACACAGGTAATGCTCACCCAATTAGGGTCCAACCTTACCGGGTGTCTCCTCAAGCTAAAACTGCTATAGAACGGGAGATCCAGGATATGTTACAGATGGGTGTAATCCGCCCCTCTGAAAGTGCATGGGCATCTCCAGTGGTTCTAGTTCCCAAACCAGATGGGGAAATACGTTTTTGCGTGGACTACCGTAAGCTAAATGCTGTAACTCGCCCAGACAACTATCCAATGCCACGCACAGATGAACTGTTAGAGAAACTGGGACGGGCCCAGTTCATCTCTACCTTGGACTTAACAAAGGGGTACTGGCAGGTACCGCTAGATGAATCTGCCAAGGAAAGGTCAGCCTTCATCACACATCTCGGGCTGTATGAATTTAATGTACTCCCTTTCGGGCTGCGAAATGCACCCGCCACTTTCCAAAGACTTGTAGATGGTCTCCTAGCGGGATTAGGAGAATATGCAGTCGCCTACCTTGACGACGTGGCCATATTTTCGGATTCCTGGGCAGACCACCTGGAACATCTACACAAAGTCCTTGAGCGCATAAGGGAGGCAGGACTAACTGTTAAGGCTAAGAAGTGTCAAATAGGCCTAAACAGAGTGACTTACCTTGGACACCAGGTGGGTCAAGGAACTATCAGCCCCCTACAGGCCAAAGTGGATGCTATCCAAAAGTGGCCTGTCCCAAAGTCAAAGAAACAGGTTCAATCCTTCTTAGGCTTGGCTGGTTATTACAGACGATTTGTACCGTACTACAGCCAAATCGCTGCCCCACTGACGGACCTAACCAAAAAGAAACAGCCAAATGCTGTTCAGTGGACCGGAAAGTGTCAGAAGGCCTTTAACAAGCTTAAAGCGACCCTCATGTCTGACCCTGTACTAAGGGCCCCAGACTTTGACAAACCGTTCCTAGTAACCACAGATGCATCCGAGCGTGGTGTGGGAGCAGTTTTAATGCAGAAAGGACCTGATCAAGAATTCCACCCTGTAGTGTTTCTCAGCAAAAAACTGTCTGAGAGGGAAAGCAACTGGTCAGTCACTGAAAAAGAATGTTATGCCATTGTCTACGCTCTGGAAAAGCTACGCCCATATGTTTGGGGACGGCGTTTCCACCTGCAAACCGACCATGCTGCACTGAAGTGGCTTCACACCGTCAAGGAAACTAACAAAAAACTTCTTCGGTGGAGTTTAGCTCTCCAAGATTTTGATTTCGACATCCAACACATCTCAGGAGCTTCTAACAAAGTGGCTGATGCACTCTCCCGTGAAAGTTTCCCAGAGTCAACTGGTTAAAATCGTCCTTGAGATGTGGAAAATATTGTTAGTCTTTATGTACTTGGTAGTATATTTAGAGATGCATGTGTCTTATTAACTCTGTTTTTCCTAGAGCTCCAGGAAGAAATCCCAGCCAGTGTTTCACCCTAGCTGAGATTTGGGGGGCGTGTCATAAATATAAAGGGAAGGGTAAACCCCTTTGAAATCCCTCCTGGCCAGGGGAAAGCTCCTCTCACCTGTAAAGGGTTAAGAAGCTAAAGGTAACCTCGCTGGCACCTGACCAAAATGACCAATGAGGGGACAAGATACTTTCAAAAGCTGGGAGGAGGGAGAGAAACAAAGGGTCTGTGTCTGTCTGTATGCTGCTTTTGCCAGGGACAGAACAGGAATGGAGTCTTAGAACTTTTAGTAAGTAATCTAGCTAGGTATGTGTTAGATTATGATTTCTTTAAATGGCTGAGAAAAGAATTGTGCTGAATAGAATAACTATTTCTGTCTGTGTATCTTTTTTGTAACTTAAGGTTTTGCCTAGAGGGGTTCTCTATGTTTTTGAATCTAATTACCCTGTAAGATATCTACCATCCTGATTTTACAGGGGGGATTTCTTTATTTCTATTTACTTCTATTTTCTATTAAAAGTCTTCTTGTAAAAAACTGAATGCTTTTTCATTGTTCTCAGATCCAAGGGTTTGGGTCTGTGGTCACCTATGCAAATTGGTGAGGCTTTTTATCCAACATTTCCCAGGAAAGGGGGGGTGCAAGTGTTGGGAGGATTGTTCATTGTTCTTAAGATCCAAGGGTCTGGGTCTGTAGTCACCTAGGCAAATTGGTGAGGCTTTTTACCAAACCTTGTCCAGGAAGTGGGGTGCAGGGTTTTGGGAAGTATTTTGGGGGGAAGGACGCGTCCAAACAGCTCTTCCCCAGTAACCAGTATTAGTTTGGTGGTGGTAGCAGCCATTCCAAGGACCACGGGTGGAATACTTTGTACCTTGGGGAAGTTTTGACCTAAGCTGGTAAAGATAAGCTTAGGAGGTTTTTCATGCAGGTCCCCACATCTGTACCCTAGAGTTCAGAGTGGGGGAGGAACCTTGACAGGGGACGTGCCAGCAGGGCCGCTATCTCCACCATTACCTCCGCAAGAAGGATAGGGATCAGGAACACCATCTTCACTGAAAGGTGAGTTAATGAACAAGTAGCCATAGGTTCAAATGGTGGTCTAGTCAGTCCTTTGAACACTAGGTTGAGATCCCATTGAGGAGTGAGAAGTCTGGGTTGGGGAAGGAGGATCGCTATGCCTTTCAAACTTCTCATCTGACCATGAAGAGGTAAGATTGAATATCCTTCTACTTCCTGGTGGAAGGTTGCAATTGCTGCTAGGTGAACCTTTAGCGAGCAGATAGAGAGACCCGATTTCTTGAGAATCAATAGGTAGTCCAGGACTACTGGTCGGGTGATGCTTTTGGGCCGATACCAGACTTGAAATCTTTTCCATTTTTGTAGGTAGGTAAGACGAGTAGCTCCTTTTCTACTGTGTAATAACACCTCCTGTACAAGATTTCTCTATGTGCTGGAACCACTAGGGAGCCAGGCTTTGAGTCGAAGAATCCACAGGTTAGGAAGGAGTGTGTGTCTCTTGTTCTGCGATAGCAGGTATGGAGTGATCAGAAGAGTAATCGGTGGACATAGTGTCAGTTGTGACAGGTTAGGGTGCCACATCTGCCTGGGCCAGGTGGGAACAAGGTGGGATGTTTGCTTTCTCTCTTTTCACTTTCAATAGGACTTTCAGTATTAGAGGGAATGGGGGGAAAGGTGTAAAGAAGACCCTTGTCCCATGGGAAGAGGAAAGCATCCCCCATGGAGCATTGTCCAATCCCCACTCTGGAGCAGTACTGAAGACAGTTTTTGTTCTTGTGACACTCCTTTTCTTTTTGCGAATACAGACTAACACGGCTGTTACTCTGAAACCAGTTTTTGTTCTGGTAAGTAACCATCAGGTCTACTGTCGGTGTCCCTCATTGCTGGAATATGTCATGTAGGACATCGAATTTATTTCCCATTCGTGGTAGAGTGGGAACTTTCAGCTGAGGTTGTCCACTGTTGTGTTGTGTACGCCCAGCAGGTAGGCTGCTGATATTATCACATTGTGGGAAATGTACCAGTTCTTCTTTACGTGCTTGTTCACATTGATTCCAATCAGGTGTGCACGCATCACGTGCATGGTCATCAGAAACTTTTTCCCTTAGCAGCTCCTGTCGGGATGGCTAGGGAGCCCCCTGGAGTGGTACCTTTATGGCGCTCAATATATGAACCTGCCGACTTGACCCCCCTTCAGTTCCTTCTTACCATCCACGGCAGCCTCTTGCTTGCTTCACAAGTGCTCCCTTAGCCTAGATACTTGTTCTTCTTGGTTTATTGTTTTGTAGTTGTAGTATTAGCGTAGTTATAGTTAGTTATTATAGAGGGTGTGAGCAGGATAGTTCCCATCTCCTCACCCCTTTCGGGGCTCTGGGGCATGCCACAAGCCCAAGGCTTTAAGGCTTGCAGCACATGCCACAAGCCTATGCCAAATAGCGACCCAACAACTCGTCTGAGGTGTCTGGGGAAAGTACATTGGTCCGAGCGCTGCAAGATCTGCAGGGCGTTTAAACCCAGGACCAACAAGGAGCGGGATTTCTGTTTGAGGCAGCTGCTCAGGGAATCCGCACTTTGCCCAGTGCCTGCGAACCACCATGGCTTGGGACTGAGTGCCTCAGTGCGGAGCACTCCACTGTCGGTTCACAATTCGGTGCTGAGGAAGGACTCTACTGCAGGAGACCCTTGGCACCAGCAATTCTCAGCACCTCAACAAGGCGCAGCGCCCTGGCAATGCTCCATTTCTCCAGTGCCTCACAAGTGCAAAAAGCCTGAGAGCGGATGCTCCCCTCACAGAGCTCCCAGACTGCCAGGGGAACCCATACAACGATCCAGCTCCAAGGCAGCAAGAGTCGGCGCTGTCGACTCCGGCACCACAGAAGGCACTGTCAAAGGCAGTGCCAGATGGAGGTATTGGAGCCACCCTCCAGCCCGGACGCTTTTGAGGCCGCAAGGGAGCTCCTAGAGATGACTGCAGCCCAGCCCCCGGTCATCAGGGACAAGTCTCCAGTTCCGGTGAGACCAGCACCATCCAGAGGCAAGCCCACAATGATGTGGTGCTCTCAGCTGCCGGACCAGCATCGTGCCCGGCACTGCTCCCGATCGTCACCACCACATCATTCCCCAGCATTGTGCTCAGCGGGAACATGCCTGGCACCGGCAGCGCCATGCTCCATCTCCCTGGCATTGAGCACACATCGGCACCAGAGCGCCGAAGCCTATAGCCGGCACTGGTCTCCTTCACCAAACGGTCGGCGCCGGTCATCAGCAAGATCGTTGCGGCACCAGTCCCCTGCTGCTTCTTTGAGGCACCGATGGCCAATCCATGGCACCTTGGCACTGTCATGGTCTTCGCCCTCAGGCTCTTTAGAGTCCGATAGAGACTCCTACTATTCAAGGTGCAGTCAGCACAGGTCAAGCAGGCACCAAAGGGATGTGCATGCAGCTTGGCAGCCACAGTAGCAACCCCCTGCGCAATGGCCTTTTTGGACCCCTGGGCTTACCATTAGGCCCAGGGTACCCCTTCTAAAGGATCTAGATTGGTGACCTTGGGATGCTTTCCTTCCCAGTCACCTACGGATAGACCTGCTCTGCAGGGAGCTGAAGTGGCCCTCTCTAGGCTGCCCCCACAGACTGAGGAGGTGGGCACGAAACCTGCCCAAGACCTGCCGGCACCTCACGAGACAAACTAATATTCAGGTGTCAGGGCCACATTCAGAGTGTAACCAAAAACAACAGAGTCCTTGTAGCACCTTAGAGACTAACAAATTTATTTGGGCATAAGCTTTTGTGGGCTAGAACCCACTTTATCGGATGCATGGAGTGAAAATACAGGAGCAGGTATAAATACATGAAAGGATGGGGGGTTGCTTTACTAAGTGTGAAGTCAGTCTAATGAGATAAATCAATTAACAGCAGGATACCAAGGGAGGAAAAATAACTTTTGAAGTGGTAAGAGAGTGGCCCATTACAGACAGTTGACAAGAAGGTGTGAGTAACAGTAGGGAGAAATTAGTATTGGGGAAATTAAGTTGAGGTTTTCTAATGACCCAACCACTCCCAGTCTCTATTCAGGCCGAATCTGATTGTACCCAGTTTGCAAATTAATTTCAATTCTGCAGCTTCAAGTTGGAGTCTGTTTTTGAAGTTTTGTTGTTGAAGAATTACCACTTTTAGGTCTGTTATTGAGTGACTGGAGAGATTAAAGTGTTCTTCTACTGGTTTTTGAATGTTATAATTCCTGATGTCAGCTTTGTGTGCATTTATTCTTTCACGTAGAGACTGTCCGGTTTGGCCAATGTACATGGCAAAGGGGCATTGCTGGCACAATGTGAGTTAGGAGCCTGACTGTGAGGTCCCCACCTCTCTGCGTCCCTCAGCCCATGCTGGCCATTCAGGCCCCATACATATTTCCAGAATGGCAGCTATTTCAACCAAGCCGTCAGTCTCTGTCTTTTGCTAAAGCCCTGATTATCAGCTTTTTTAGACCCGTGCCACAGAGGGCACACACCCATCTAACTATTTTCCTTTCCCTTCCCCATGTGTCTGTTGCAGGGCTGGTACACTCCGTCACCTTTTGAGGAAGGGGTGAAGGGGCATTATGGCCCCATGGCTGAGTTTGAATGACTGCCCCTAGTCTCGGGGTAGTATGACCTAATGTTTGGGGATCCGTCAAGATAGTCCTCCTATGCCGGACTACGTGGTCTAAAGGCCAGAGTCCATAATACTATCCTCTCTACCAGGGCGGCGTGGCCTAATGGCCAGAGTCTATAGAACAGCCCTCTTGGGGAGGGGCGGGGGGGCGGCCAGCCTGGGACTCCTGGGCGGGGGAGGGGTTGCAGCTGGGCCAGGGGACCCCTGGGGCTTTGGTGTAGCGTGAGAAACTGCTATCTGTAGGAATTTGCTACCTGTAGCAGTTACTCATATGTAGAAGATTGTGAAAAACTGCTATTTGATGAAACAAATTCCTACAGATAGTTTCTCACACTACACCAGCCGTGCGGGGAGGGGAGGGGTGGAGAAGAGGGGGACAAAGGGGTCTCAGGGCTCCAGCCACATGGGTGGGGGGCAAGGTGGTCCTCTGGCCATGGGAGGGTTGGGGAGGGGGTCTTGGGGCTCCGGCTGCAAGGGGCAAGTGGGTCTCAGGGCTCTGGCCGCGGGGGTTGTTGTGGCCTGATGGCCAGAGTCCATAAATCTGCCCTCTCGGTTAGGACTGCGTGGCCTACTAAACACATCAGGCTAAGCCCCAGTTCTATGACCAATTCCCCATTAAGTTCCCCTGGATTACTTCCTACTTGACTTGTGTCTCGGGGTTCCCACAGCCTCTCCTCCCTCTGCAGTGTTGGGTGCCTGGGGGTTGTAGGTAGTCATCGTCTGGCTGGTCTCCTCATCCTGAAGTGCTAGCAGTCCTTCCACAGGAACCTTGAGAACATCTCCATTCCCTTTGGCAGTTAGCCCTGAATGAGATGAGCTGCTCCCTTTCAGATCTATGTTCCAACAGGAGCATGCCCAGCAGAACCTCCTCAGCCCACAAAGTAAGATTAATCCCTCTTGAACCACTGTGCGGCTGGTACACCCTGTCACGTGGTCTTGCCCATGAACACCCCTCCCACCACCCCCCGAAACACACACTGCTTCTCAGCTCAAAATGGTACATCTACCCCACCACCTTCATGTGGCAGATTTGAAAAATAAAACATACATTTTGTGCAAAACACAAAAGTTTATTGAGAAAATGGTTACAGGAAAAGAAGTTTAGTTAGTATTCTGTTTACATGAAATAGACATGAAAATTGCATGGCCGGAAAGTTAGAGACTATACACTCCCCATTGTGGTAAAAGTGTCCTGTAATAATGCATTGTTACAGGAAAAGAGCTTTACCGTTGGGATTGCCAAGCTCCTAATGGCTTTTGGCAGGCTTACATAGAGAAAGACTGGGAAGAGCGAATGCTTCACAAAATCATTGCAGAACCCTATCTTTCCCCCCGCTACTGCTCTTTCACTATGTCTGTAGGGGAGATAAAGCAGAATCTAAAACTGAAAAATTGCTCAATTATGGTCATTCCTCCCAGTGTAGCATGCAACTCCCTTCAACTCTTGCAGCACTTCTGGGTGACCATCTTGATGAGTAGCTTCATAGCATATCTCACTGGTCTGCCTTTTGCCTTTTTGAATAAGGCCATTCTCTTCCTCCTAGTTCTTTGCCTCAATGTAATATCACTGAGAGTCAGGACAGCCTAAAGGGGATGTAGAGGGGATTACTACCCAGCTCGCCCCCAGATTCCCTCTGCTAACTCTTCCAACAATATTTAAACACTTCCAAAGCAAAGCCAGACTAGGAACACTCCACCCCCAGCCTCCAAAGTACCACAGCAAAGTCAAACATTATATACTGCATATACAAAAATCCCAGTGCATCCTTCCTCATGCACACACCACTTATCTCTGAGGTTTCTCCAAAACTGGGAAGAATCTTAGGAAGGCAAAGTCAGAAATGCTGGAATATGAACAATCACCACTTTGTAGGAATAGGGAAAAAAACCCAGCCACACCACCTGACCAGCCAGCCAGACCCTCAAGGACCAGGCCTGTTATCTATGGTTGAGCAGCTAGCTAACTTGAGGGGGAGAAGAGAGAAAATTCATGATGAAATGTTTGCGGATATCACTGCAGAGTCCCCAAACCCCTCAAAAATAGTGGGCAGGGGGAGGCTGTATTAGAGGACAGAGACAGAAACAGACAGGGAGCTCTCCAGAGCAATTGTGGGATTGGCCAAGGATAGCATGGCAGTTGCCAGCAACAGCATGGCACATACTAATCTAATTTAACCCTCACATCATGTTATCTAGTAGGCATCTAATTGAGTATAGTCTGCAAATTTTGCCACTGCACTGTTTACCCCTTCTTCCAGATCATTTATGAATATGTTGAACACCACTGGTCCCAGTACAGATCCCCACTATTTACCTTTCTCCACTGTGAAAACTGACCATTTATTCCTACCCTTTGTTTCCTATCTTTTAACCAGTTACTGATCCATGTGAGGACTTTCCCTCTTATCCCATGACTGCTTATTTTGTGTGGGAGAGGCCTGGCTTGACAAAGCCCTGGCTGGGTTGATGTAGTTGGGGTTGATCCTTCTTTGAACAGGGGGTTGAACTAGATGACCTCCTGAGGTCTCTTCCAAACCTAATCTTCTATGATTCTATGACTCTGTCAAGGACTTTCTGAAAGTCCAAGTACAGTATATCCACATGCTTGTTGACACCCTAAAGAATTCTAATAGATTGGTGAGGCATGATTTCCCTTTACAAAAGTTGTGTTGACTGTTTTCCAACATATTGTGTTCATCTCTGTGTCTGTAATTCAGTTCTCTACTATAATTTCAACCAATTTGCCTGATACCAAAGTTAGGCTTGCCAGGATCAACTCTGGAGCCTGTTTTAAAAAATCTGCATTACATCAGCAATCTTCCAGTCATCTGGTATAGAGGATGATTTAAGCAATAGGTTATATACCAGTTAGTAGCAGGCCAGATTAACCTTTTGTGGGCCTGATGCCAAACATTTGTGGGCCCCCATGGAGGCAATGTAGCATGGCACGGGGAAGTCAGTCCCCAGAGCAAGGGGCCAGCCAGGGGCAATGGGGCATGGCATGGGCAGCCCCACTATGCCCAGCCCAGTACGAGGGCACTATTTACAACCCGGCAGTTGCCAGACGCACAGTGGCCCGCCTGGCCCTGTGCTGCCAGCATACCCCTTCCCCTCGGGGGGTGGGCCCATGTTGCACCACACAGACCCCAACACTCCCCCGACTCCCTATGGCCAGAGCCCCCCGGACCCACTATGCCCAGCACCCACCCCAGACCCCTCCACAAATGCACACACACACCCCGCACCGTTGTCCTGCCCCACTGGCTGAGACCGACCAGGCTTCTGCACCAGTCCCAGGTGGCTCAGCTCCGGAAAGGCCCCACAGGTGGTGGGGAGCAGAGACTGCTCGGAGCCGGAGGTGCACTGGGGTCTGTCCAGGGGGCAGAGAGAAGCAGGGGGGTGGGGATGGGGACAGAGACAGAGAGGAGCCCTCAGCCAGCCGGCGGCCAGGCTGAGAGGAGCAAGTGGTGGACAGGGGAGCCAGCAGGGTCTCGGGGTGCAGTACAAGTGGAGTAGGCTAGGCCCCCTTCTGAGCATGGGCCCGGCTCCATGGCAATACTGGTGCCATTGTAAACCCAGCACTGGTTAGTAGTTCTAAACTTTTATGTCTAAATTCCTTCAGAACACTTGGGGGATTACCACCTGGTCCTGGTGACTTAGTCTTGATAAATTTACCCATTTGCACTAACACCTCCTTTATTGACACCTCAGTCTGAGACAGTTCTTCAAATTTGTCACCTAAAAAGACTGGCTCAAGCGTGGGGACCTCCCTCACATCCTCTGGAGTGGAGATCAATGCAAAGAATTCATTTAGCTTCTTCACAATGGTATTGTCTTCCTTGAGTGTTAGTCTGTATTCACAAAAAGAAAAGGAGTACTTGTGACACCTTAGAGACTAACCAATTTATTTGAGCATAAGCTTTCGTGAGCTACAGCTTGCATCCGATGAAGTGAGCTGTAGCTCACGAAAGCTTATGCTCAAATAAATTGGTTAGTCTCTAAGGTGCCACAAGTACTCCTTTTCTTCTTCCTTGAGTGTTCAGCAGCGCCACTGAGCGTTTGGCAGGCTTCCTGCTTCTGATATAGTTAAAAAATGTGCTATTTTTGTGTGTTCTGCAGTTGCTCTTCAAATTCTTTTTTTTGCCTGCTTAATTATACGTTTACACTTTACTTGCCACAGTTTATGCTCATTTCAATTTTCCTCAACAGGACTGACTTCCAATTTTGTAATGATTTGTTTTGTCTCTAATTGCCCTTTTCACTCTGTTGTTTATCCTTAGGGACATTGTTTTGGTCTTCTGTTTTTTGTTTTTAATTTGGCATATACATGGAGAAACTAAATTATATCTTAAGTTGCAAGATGCTACATGCTTGAATGAAGAAAAAAAGACTTTAATTAAACATCCTCAAGAGTTTAAAAACCATCTTAGTTCTTGCTTCAACTGTTGTGAACATACATAGAACTGACAAATATTCACATTGTACAGCAAAATCTCTAACAAGTACATTTTGCCAAAAAACAAACCTCTTGTCTCAAGCTACCAGTCTGAACTAGTCCCAATATTTTGTTTAAATAGCGTTAACTTTATAGTCAGGTAAATACACACACCGCCTTGTCAAAGCCAAGAAGAAGAAAGCCAGCAAGCAATTTAGGCCGGGTCCTTGGGAGGCTGCTAAACAGCCATTTTTTAAAGGCGCTGAGTCAGGAGGGAGACTCCCATCCTTCGTTTTTAATCCTACTGCAGCCCCAAAGCCAGGCAACCCCCCCCCACCCCCCGTACCGAGGGCGGGCGCACAGCCTGCCGTGCTGCCAGGGGCCACCATGGGTCAGGCCACGCGCAGAGTCCCCCTCTCAGCCCGGCGGACACGCTGCCCAGGGCGACGGGGACCAGCCAGCTGCGCGCCCAGGGGCTGGGATCCAGAGGGCGGAGCAGGGGCTTCACCTGCCCAAGGCGGGGCGCGGGGGTGGAAAGCGATTTCAGCCGCGCCGACGGAGGCGGGCACAGCCCGGCGCTGGGGGCAGCGAAGGAGGGGAACTCGCCTCCCCAGAGGGCGGGCACGAGACAGAGGCGGAGCGGGGAGGAGCCGCGGGGCTGGGGAGTCACCTGCAGACGGTGATCAGGTTCCTCCTCTCCACCGCCGCGTTGCGGGACTGGACGCTCTTCCTCCGGGCCGAGACGTTCAGCCCCCCCAGGCTGAGGGAAGCCATCGCCGCGGGCGGCAGGTGGAGCCACAGGGGCTGGCGCGGAGCCTTTGTTCCCGGCCTCCTGCTCTCCGGGCTGCCACCGCCGCCACCCCAGGGGAGGACGAGGCCCCCGTGTCTCCCCCTCCTGGTGCCGCTGTCTGAGCGGCAGGTGCTGCTGCGCATCCGGCCGGCACAGGCAGGGAGGGAGCCGGGGTCCCCCGCCCTCGGCAGCCGGAGCAACCGCGGCGCCTTTGAGTCGCAGCTGCCAGGACCGCAGAGCACCGGCTCCGCCAGCCAATCAAAAAGCGGGAGGGGGTGGAGCACAGGGCGGCAGATGCTTTAAAGGGCGCGTGCTCTTAAGAGAGCCAACTGTCAAGTGCCTGAAGATGCGGCTTGGGGCGCGTGGGGAATTAGGCGAGGAGGCGGGGCCGGGATGCCGCGGGGGCGGGGCGTCGGTAGGAGGGAGGTGTGGGCTATGAAGGTCACGTGCCAGCAGAGAGTAGGGTGGAGTGCCCCTGAGGCACTCTGACATGGTGTTCCTAGGACCCTGGTTGGTCCTGGGGAATTACCTGCCCAGACAAAGCTTGGTGGGCCAATATCCCTTGGAGTCATTTTGAATTTTAATGCTATCCTCCAAAGCACTTGCAACCGCTCCCAGCTTGGTATCATCTGCAAACTTTATAAGTGTACTCTCTATGCCATTATTTTAGTCATTGAAGATATTGAACAGACCCTGACTCAGAACTGATCCTTGTGGGACCCCACTTGATATGCCCTTCCTGCTTGACTGTGAACCATTGATAAGTACTCTCTGGGAATGGTTTTCCAACCAGGTATGCACCCACCTTATAGTAGCTCCATCTAGGTTGTATTTTCCTAGTTTGTTTATGAGAAGGTCATGCGTTCATGGAGTATCAAAGCCTTACGAAAGTCAAGATATACCACATCTACCACTTCCCCACTATTCACAAGGCTTGTTTCCCTGTCAAAGAAAGCTATTAGGTTGGCCTGACAGAATTTGTTCTTGACAAATCCATGCTGACCATTACTTATCACCTTATTATCTTCTAGGTGTTTGAAACTGATTGCTTAATTACTTGCTCCATTATCTTTCCAGGTACTGAAATTAAGCTGACTCGTCTAATTCCCCAGATTGTCCTTATTTCCTTTTTTTATATATCGGCATTATATTTGCCCTTTTACAGTCTTCAGGAATCTCTCCAGTCTTTCATTACTTTTCAAAGATGATCACTAATGGCTCAGATATTTCTTCTGTCAGCTTCTTGAGTATTCTAGGATTATTCATGGGGGGGGGAGAGGGATAGCTCAGTGGTTTGAGCGTTGGCCTGCTAAACCCAGGGTTGTGAGCCCAATCCTTGAGGGGGCCATTTAGGGATCTGGGGCAAAAAAATTGGGGATTGTGCCTGCTTTGAGCAGGGGGTTGGACTAGATGATCTCCTGAGGTCCCTTCCAACTCTGATAGTCTATGAGTCCAATCAGGTGGTTGCTACTTTAGATGTAGTAGTTGGCGACCAGTCCAGACTTTAGTTCATAGATGATTACTCAGAGAAAGCTATAGTCCTATGATACAAACAGGTTCACACACTCTTCTATACACCCATTACATCATATTAATCAATTCTGGTTTATTGGAAAATGTTATCCAAGTTTGTTGGGCTGCAGGTTTACTTTATCATGGAGTAGTTGAACATCATATACCATCTCTTTAGCTGATAGTTCAATGCTCATATTTGAACCCTTTCATCTCCATCATCTTAAAACAAATCTATGTGATCTAACTAGTTGAAGGAAAATCTGTGAGTTCAGTTTTTTCCATGTGGGAGTTCAACTGATCAGTACCTGGATTGTACATCCCTGAATAGTGTTGGATCTACTGATTAATCTATCTTGTAACTGGTAACGGATGCTGAAAATTATATCAAGATTACTCTTGCAATTCTTTATCAATGAAGTTGCCCTTAGAACATCTCTAGAATTCCATACAAAAATTAAAGGGAAAATGGAATTCAATCAGGAAATTTCTCTTCTATTATTCTCTCCTAAACTATCCTGCCCATTAGAGTTTATTCTCCATTCTCTTCATGTCACCAAACCATCAAGATTTATTTAAATGGATGGTTTCTTTTGAAAATAGGATGCCTTTTTATTTATATATAAGATAGAATAGGTGGCAAGGGCTTTTAAAGCTAGTATTTTGTCATCCATTTAAGCAGCTTACAGGGAATCATTTCCTAATTTTAAGATTTCCTTTTCAGGTATGTGGGCAGCTAACAACTTTTATCCACAAAGAAATGAGGCTTTGCTCTCCCACTGTTACAAAGTAAATGTGGACACAATAGTCCAATGGTTGGCAGCCCAGGAACACCAGATATTCAGTATGCTGGGGTATGTCATCTCTATACTGGGTCTGAAGGAGTTATTGAGGCTGATTGCATACACAGGTCTTCAAGTATCAGAGTAACAGCCGTGTAGTTTGGATCCCCTTTGTTTTGAGTCCTGCAGAAAAGTCAGCTGGGGAAGAGACTGTGATAGTGGCCTAGCTGCAGGTCATGGTAGGAAGTAGCCCAGGGAACAGACCTCATCTGCTTCATGCAGGGTCCTTCGGCTTGAACCCAGAGTAAAAGCTGGGCCTGGGTTCCCCTACCAGCTCACATGGGGTAGGGGCATAAAGACCCCAGAGCCAAGGACTGATGTTGGGACAAACCTCCCGCATGATACTGCCAGACCAGTGGCGTGCTGAACTCAGGTTTCCTCAGAAGGGGCAGCATAAACATAGATTGAGATGAGTAATTAGACATGGGTGAGTTCTCATTTATTGGGAGGCAGGATTAGGGAGGTAAATAGATTAGCAACTGAAAACAGAATGGCTGTGCTAAGTGAGATAGGTAAATGGGGCAGTAAGCTAAGAGACACAATATCTGTACTAGCTAAGATAAGGGGCGGGAACATCCAGGGAACTATTTACAATGAACGAGATAACTATGGACCAGAGAGGTTAGGAACATAAAGATGAGGTAAAGAGTAGATCATACATGGACAGTGCGTGGCCAGAGGATGCTGTACAGGTATTGATTCCTACAAAGTAACCAAACTATTCCAAACTCATGTGATGCAATATATAGTAAATTCAATGTGACATGTAAAGGTATATAAAGGAAGAAAGTTTCTGTGTAACTTTGGATCTGTGATGTACCCTGCAATCACTCCCAGCATTTGCGTCTGATCAACTCAGCGGAGCCTTGCTGCATGCCAAATAAAGATATCTGAGTGACAAAATCTGAAGTCGATCTGAATGTTTGGGAAGCGGTCTCAGAGGAAATCCCAACAGGTAGGACTAAAGATCTCCCAGACATAGGGCTGAGTTACAGGACGAAGCAGACCACCACAGAGCTATTCTTGGTACTTTATTCAGGGCTACCAATTCTTGGTATTTCTCTTTGTAAATCTTGGTATTACACTTCGGAAATGCTCTCTGAAGCCAGATTTAGGCACCAACACAGAAATGTTTTTAGGTGGATTGCCTCTGAGACAGGAGTTGGTTTGATAGAGTCCTAGAATTGGCAGATGTTCACTCTCAAGAAAACCAATATACAGGTAAAGAAAAATTATCCTTTTTCCAGGTAGCTAATTAAAGCACATGCAGAAGTAATATTACAAAAGGAATAAAGGCAAGAAGAGTGCAGAATCAGGGAAGAACAGAACAGAAAATGAAATATGAAAAACGGGAAGGCAAGAGAATAAGAACGTGAAAGAGTAACAGAAAAAGAATGAATGACTGAAAGATGATAAATTAGAGATGAAAGATAATAGATTACGGAAATATGGTAGAAGTATATTCAGTTGTGTTTTCTTTTTTAAACCAAAGAGAAGGGGGAAAGAGTTTGAACAATGCCTGTTGTCAGTTCACCTTTCATCTTTCTTTTCCTATCTCTTTCTAACTTCTCTTTTCCTGTGGTTTTTTTCAGCATCCCCTTTTTCTCTGGAAGTGAATAGGATGTGGCCGCTCTGTGCCTAGCGTGTAAGACATCTGGACTTTGTATCAATGACTTTAGATCATCTTATCATATATTAGAGTTTCTTTAAGCCTTTCCTCTTCTCCTGTTCTTGTTAAGTCTGTCTTGTTGTACATATTTGACTACAGCACTCAATCTTAGCCTAGACATCTCCAGATCAAATGACAGAAGATACATAACCTGAATTTTGAGAATCAGGCGATTTTGAAGTTGAAACTAGCTGTTATATATGAACCATATAAAACCAGTCAATTGAAGTGGGGGATAAAAAAGTTCAATCTAAGAGTTCTAAAAGTTTACAATTTCAAATTGCAGTTTGAAGTTGTTTGTTTAAAAGGAATGGAGAAGGAATATTTACACATTTTCAAGTACCATGACAAACTGGCTGAAGTATTTTCTTGCAGACAGCTCTTGAATACCATGCTTACATACCATGGGAGTGATTCAAATCCACACAGTAATGGAAAAGTAAAAATATGTTAGTTTTACTGAGTTGTCTGTGCTGCTGCAGTAAATATTTTTCTGTGAATTTCTAGTTAGTTTTATGGTTAGTTACCATGAGAATCTACAGGCAGGACCCCAATTTTGTGTTATGTTCCTATTCTGTTTTCCTTTAAAATGTTGTATCTTTCTAAAAGCTATTTTAGTAGTTCATCTTCAGTCATTGTTCCTTAACTTGATTAAAATCACACTAATAGAAAGTGTAAACTTAATATTTTTTTAGTGCAAAACCATGGTTTTGATTTTCTTAGTTGAATAAATTAACTTAAACTATTGAGCATATTCTGTTGTAATTAGTTAGATTATGAAAAGCCACCCGTATATTTTCCCTTTGTGGCATATGTCTTTAAATTGCCACATGGTGGCCCCATTTGACAGGCAATGTCTGAGCTAATCTCTATTTTTTTTAGTAACCTCTTTTTTTTTTTTTCCTTAACAGATGTTCAAGTTTAAATCTTAAAAATACACAGTTCTCGAGTTCCTATCAACCAGGAACAGCATATCCATATAACCTTTCAGTTATTTACTCAGATCATCTCTTTTTTCTGCCAAACAATTTGTAGTCCTAATGGGCAGAGGTGCCATGCACATTAAAGGCAATACTCACTATCACTAACTGCTCTCATAAATTTAGTACTATGTTAAGCAAACCTATTTTAAAATGCCCTGTAACTAATGTTTATGATAGAAATTAGGTTAAAGGCAGAGGTGAAAGTAAGCTGGTACAGTCCGGTACAGCGTACTGGCAAGAGCCAGTACACAGCCGACCGTACCAGCAGGGCTGCTGAGGGGGGCCAAAAGGAGCAGCTTCCCCATGGCCCAGCAATTTAAAATGTCCTGAGGCTCCCAGCAGTGGCCAGAGCCCTGGGGATCCCAGCCACCGCTACCCTTACCATGGGGCTCTGGCAGTGATTTAAAGGGCCTGGAGCACCCACCTGCCGCTACCGCAGCCAGAGCCCCGGGCCCTTTAAATCACCGCTGGAGCCTTGGGGTAGCACTAGCGGCGGCCAGGAGCCCCGGGCCCTTTAAATCGCTGCCGGCCCACTGGCGGGCTGTGCTGAAGGGCTGGGTGGGGGAATCAGCCCCCTGCCCCGCCCCTTCCACCCAAGGCCCTGCCCCTTCCGGTTGAGCCCTCTGCCCCCCACGCAGGACCTTGGCCACCCTGCACACCAAGAACTCCCTTAAGTTACTTTCACCCCTAGTTAAAGGCCATTAGTCTTATAATTTCTCTACCTAACTTATCATAAGCAAGTAAAAAGTTAAAGAAGTAAAAAAATTGTAGCTGCAGCCAAGACTCAAAAATTATTATTGCTTGTACACATTATTTACTGTAGACAAGATTTTTGGCAGGATGGTCAGGTTTAGGATGCTAACCTGGGACTTGAATGACTCCGGTTCAATTCCCTTGTTCCACTACGGACTTTCTATGTGACGCTGAGCAGGTCATATGGGTCCATATCCCCAAAAGTTTTTAAGTATCTAATTGCCATTGTAATCAGTGGGAGCTAGGTGCCTAAATACCTTTAAGGATCTGGGCCTTAGGGCTTGTCTTCACTACGGGGGTAAATCGACCTAAGTTACACTACTCCAGCTACTTGAACAACATAGCTGGAGTCAACGTAGCTTAGGTCGACTTCCCTGGTGTCTTCACTGTTCTGTGTCAACGGGAGACGCTCTCCGGTTGACTTCCCTTACTCTTGTTGAAGAGCTGGAGTACCGGGATCGACTGGAGAGCGCTCTGCCATCAATTTAGCGGGTCTTCACTAGACTCGCTAACCTGATTCTTGCTGCATTGATTACAGCAGAGTCAATCTCCCCATAGTGAAGACCAGCCCTCAGTTTCTTCATGCCTCAGTTCTGCATCTGTAAAATGGAGATAATAGCACTCCCCTACTTCACAGGGGAGTTATGAGGATATATATATTAAAGAATGTGAGGTGCTAAGATACTGCCATAATGGAGGCCATAAAAGTATCCAAGATTGATTTTAAAAAATGGGTGCCTAAAATTAGACTCCTAAATCCATATTTGGGTACCCAAATTAAAAAAAAATAGCTTCAAGGGAAGTTGTTGGACACTCAGTACATTTGTGGGGGGAAAAAGGCCACTTATTTTGGTACCTAAATAATATAGATTTAAGAGCCTAGAATCTCTTTTCTAGACTCACTAGAAAAAAAACGAGGAGTACTTGTGGCACCTTAGAAACTAACAAATTTATCTGGGCATAAGCTAAAACCCACTTCATCAAATGCATGCAGTGGAAAATACAGAAGGAAGATATATATACACACACAGAAAACATGAAAAAATGGGTGTTGCCATACTAACTGTAATGAGACTAATCAATTAAGGTAGGCTATTATCATCAGGAGAAAAAAAACTTTTGTAGTGATAATCAGGGTGGCCCCTTTCAAACAATTGACAAGAAGGTATGAGTAATGGTAGGGGAAAAATTAATATGGGGAAATAGCTTTTACTTTGTGTAATGACCCATCCACCTCCAATCTTTATTCAAGCCTAATTTAATGGTGTCCAGTTTGCAAATTAATTCCAATTCTGCAGACGTCAAGAATTATAACATTCAAAAACCAGTTGGAGACCACTTCAACCTTCCTGGTCACTCCATTTCAGACAGAAAAGTCGCAATTCTCCAACAAAAAAGACTCCAACGAGAAACTGCAGAATTGGTGCTCCAGGCAGTGCGGTAAGGGGGTACGGAGCATGGGGGGTCAGATAGAAGGCAGGGGAGTTCGGGGTGGTGGTCAGAGGGCAGGGTTGTGGATAGGGGTAGGGGTGGGAACAGGGGGTTGAATGGGGGCAGGGTTCCCTGGGAAAGAAGTTCAGATAACAATTTTACAGTTTACTTCTGAGTGATGCCAGGCCCAAGAAAATGAAAATATATCCTTATCTGTCATCTCTGATTATATAGAAAAAACCCCTAGCCTAGACTAGTAGTTACCCTCTAGTGAGTGCATGATCTATGAAGAGTTCGGGCACAGAAATTCCTTGCTCTTTTGCTATGAGTAGGAAAAGATGATGAAACCAAAGAAACAAAAAACCTCATCAAGAGAAATTTCGAGCTCTTCCTAGTCTGGACAGTGGGAATTTCAAATGCTGGCTCCAGAACAGATATATGGGTGAGCACTAAAAAGAAAGAGAGGTATCCAGACTGCAGTACATGGAACCCATCATCTAAACGTGGTGTCCAAAGAGGCCGTGCATTCAGCCTACAATGGAGATAAAATAAAGCACTGCTGTATCCTTGATTATTTGAGTCCATTCTAGTAAGGTGCTGGTTACCTTTTGGTCTGAAGGGGGAGATGTTTCTCACTGAAGCTGCAAAGAGTTACCTTCAGTGAGAAACATCTCCTGCTTCAGGCCAGAAGGTAACCTGCACCCTGTGCACAAAAGCCAGCGAACTGAGTGGGGAGCTGCCCAAACTAGCCAATAGGAAACAACAAGGACAGTGTGGCTTTAGCCACACCCCTCAAAGGGACTTTAGGTACATAAATCTGAGTTGGAGGGAGGTGCCTCATCTCTATTTGGGACTTACAGCTGTGAATCCTCTCCTGGAGTTTGGCACTTAATCTGTTCTTCACACACACACCCCCAAAACAAAACACACACACACCCACACCCACACACGGAAGTAGTGGTGGTGGTGGTGCCCCTGGTCCCCTTATAAACTTTAGCCCACTGGTTAGAGCCCTAACCCAGGATGTGGGAGACCCAGCTTCAAATCCCCCATCTGCCTGATTTAGAGCAGTGATTTGAGACTTTTCTGAAATTGCATTAGATTGTTGGCTCAAATTCAATTTGTGATCAACTATAACCCACGGATCCTTTTCAGCAATACTATTGCCTCGCCATTTATTCCCCGTTGTGCATATTTTTCCTTCCTAAGTGTAGTTTTTTGCATTCATCTTTATTGAATTTCATCTTGTTGATTTCAGACTAAGGGCATGTCTACACTTACCACCAGAGCAATTGATCCAGCAGTGAAGATATGATAAATCAACCGCTGAGCGCTCTCCCGTTGACTCCGGTACTCCACCGGAGTGAGAGGCACAGGCAGAGTTGATGTGGGAGCGTCAGCAGTTGACTTACCGCAGTGAAGACACTGCAGTAAGTAGATCTAAGTACGTAGACTTCAGCTACGTTATTCACGTAGCTGAAGTTGTGTAACTTCTATTGATTCCTCCCCCCCACCCCCCCACAGTGTATACCAGGCCTCATTCTCCAATTTATCAAGGTTATTTTTAAGTGCTTGTAGCCCCTCTCAGGCTAGTGTCATGTGCAAATTTTATAAGTATACTCTTCACTCCATCCAAGTCATTAATCAAACTGACAACTAGTACTGGACCCAGGATGAACCCCTGTGGGATCCCACTAGATACATCCTCACATTTTGACAGTAAACCATTGATAACTACTAGGGCTGTCAATTAATCGCAGTTAACTCAAACGATTAACTCAAAACAAATTAATTAAAAAAAATTATAATTAAGCACAGTTTTTATTGCACTGTTAATCAATGATAGAATAGCAACTGAAATTTTTTATAAATATTTTTGGATGTTTTTCTACATTTTCAAAATAGTGATTTCGATTACAACACAAAATACAAAAAGAGTACAGCGCTCACTTTATATTATTTTTTTACAAAGATTCGCACTGTGAAAAAAAAACAAAAGAAATAGTATTTTTCAATTCACCTCATACAGGCAGGGTAGTGCAATCTCTTTATTGTGAAAGTGCAACTTACAAATGTAGATTTTTTTTTTGTTACATAACCACACTCAGAAATAAAACAAATGTAAAACCTTAAAGCCTACAAGTTGACTCAGTCCTACTTCTTGTTCAGCGAATTGCTAAGACAAACAAGCCTGTTTACATTTATAGGAGATAAGACTGTCCACTTCTTATTTATAATGTCACCTGAAAGTGAGAACAGGCGTTCACCTGGTACTTTTGTAGCCGGCATTGCAAGGTATTTATGTGCCAGATATAAAATTTTTTATTAAAGCTAATGTTAAAAAACAGTATATAATACATAGGTTGGGAAAAGAGTGTCTATACATCTGGGTATAGTGCTTAGATTATCCACAAATATAAAGTTTGTTTTTAAAAGTCATATGATACATAGAGTACATAATCAGCAATAACTCACATTTAGGTGAATAGATGTAACAATACAGTTTAGATATTAGATCAGGGGCAGGCAAACTTTTTGGCCTGAGGGCCGCATTGGATTTCAGAAATTGTATGGAGGACCGGTTAGGGGAGGGGGTCGCGGCCCGGCCCCCATCTCCTATCCGCCCACCCCCCCATCTCCTGACCACCCCCAGACCCTGCCCCTAACTGACCCCCGCCACCCTATCCAACCCCTCCTCTCATTCCTGACTGCCCTTCTGGGACCCATGCCCCATCCAACCACCCCTTCTCCCTGTTCCCTGACTGCCCCCGGCACCCGTATCCCTGACTACCCCATCCAACCCCCCACCCCCTTCCTGACTGCCCCGTTTATTTCCTGATTGTATCAATATCACAAAGGTAAAGGCAGGTGTCAAGGCTGAATCCCACCTCTGTCACTGTGTGAAGGAAGTAGGGGCCTGCAAGGATTTTAAAAATTAATACTTGCTACTCCAGGGTTGTATTAACCTCCCGAGGTTACAGCTTTTCTCTGACCTTGGCTTGGTAAACGCTGCCACCACCCAAATGCAAAAACCCTTTGAACCCAGGAAGGAGCACTTAGGAATTCCTCCCTTTGGGGTACTCTCAAGCTCTTTCACCACCCCCCCAGGGAAGAACTAAGAAAGAAAACAAAGGAAATTAGCTGTGGCTATCAGCTAATCAACCAACATGCAAAAACCTTTTAGGACACCAAAAATCCAATCCTGTTCTTAAAAAAAATGAATTTTATAAAAACAAAAAGAAAGAAAATACTTCTGGAACTTAGGCATTTGCTAGATTTTAAAAGAGCAATTCCAAAAATTAAGCACCAAAAATAGCCTTCTAGGGTTTAAAGATTTAAACCCCAGATCTTCAGTTTAAAGATTACAAGCAAACAAAAGCATCTGGGATTAGCACAGAGGAAATCCACAAGCCAATGAGAAATAAAAAATAACCCTAATCACATCCTTTTAGATATTCCCTAATTTTACTTACACTTCTGAGACTCCAGATAAGTAGGTTCGAGTTTTGAATTGATAATCTGTAATCATACCTGACTTAAAGCTACTTACAGCATTACTGCCCTGTGTCCCTCCAGCCCAGAGAGAACAACAAACAAAAGGAAAAAGAAAAGGAGTACTTGTGGCACCTTAGAGACTAACCAATTTATTTGAGCATAAGCTTTCGTGAGCTATAGCTCACTTCATGCATCCGATGAAGTGAGCTGTAGCTCACGAAAGCTTATGCTCAAATAAATTGGATAGTCTCTAAGGTGCCACAAGTACTCCTTTTCTTTTTGCGAATACAGACTAACACGGCTGTTACTCTGAAACAAAAGGAAAGTTTCTTTCCCCATTTTAAAAAGTTCTAGCCTTCCCATTGGCTCTTTTGGTCAGGTGCCCACCTTTTTTTTTTTTCTTTACCTAGGGGACTTTTTAACCCTTTACAGGTAAAGCAAATAAAGAACAACTACCAAGACGGATTTTACAGCTAACTGGCTGGCTAGGTGTCCATCAAAGGGAGTTATCTCCCCCCTCCCCTTTATTTATCACAGCAGGGAGAAGGGGAAAAGAGGTTGAAAGGAATGGTTTGGGGAAAATGCATAAAAAGTTGGACAGATGAGATAGAAGGAAAGACAGAAACATTGTATGTTTGAAGGGGGTAACAAAAGGAGGGAGTGAAAGAAGCACTAGGATACACAGTGAACTGACAGAAAGGAGGAATAAAGAGAAGGAGAAGGAGGGACAGATAAAGGCGACAAGTATTTTAAAATAAATGTTACATAATAGCAAGCTTAAAGGTAAAATGTTCAATTAAATCAATCTATTTATCTGAAAAAGTAAAATGGGTTATGAGAAACTAAATGGGGATACACATACTGCAATTGCCTTAGGAAGGCAACATAGAATCATAGAATATCAGGGTTGGAAGGGACCCCTGAAGGTCATCTAGTCCAACCCCCTGCTCGAAGCAGGACCAATTCCCAGTTAAATCATCCCAGCCAGGGCTTTGTCAAGCCTGACCTTAAAAACCTCTAAGGAAGGAGATTCTACCACCTCCCTAGGTAACGCATTCCAGTGTTTCACCACCCTCTTAGTGGAAAAGTTTTTCCTAATATCCAATCTAAACCTCCCCCACTGCAACTTGAGACCATTACTCCTCGTTCTGTCATCTGCTACCATTGAGAACAGTCTAGAGCCATCCTCTTTGGAACCCCCTTTCAGGTAGTTGAAAGCAGCTATCAAATCCCCCCTCATTCTTCTCTTCTGCAGGCTAAACAATCCCAGCTCCCTCAGCCTCTCCTCATAAGTCATGTGTTCTAGACCCCTAATCATTTTTGTTGCCCTTCGCTGGACTCTCTCCAATTTATCCACATCCTTCTTGTAGTGTGGGGCCCAAAACTGGACACAGTACTCCAGATGAGGCCTCACCAATGTCGAATAGAGGGGAACGATCACGTCCCTCGATCTGCTTGCTATGCCCCTACTTAATACATCCCAAAATGCCATTGGCCTTCTTGGCAACAAGGGCACACTGCTGACTCGTATCCAGCTTCTCGTCCACTGTCACCCCTAGGTCCTTTTCCGCAGAACTGCTGCCTAGCCATTCGGTCCCTAGTCTGTAGCGGTGCATTGGATTTTTCCATCCTAAGTGCAGGACCCTGCACTTATCCTTATTGAACCGCATCAGATTTCTTTTGGCCCAATCCTCCAATTTGTCTAGGTCCTTCTTTATCCTATCCCTCCCCTCCAGCGTTATCTACCACTCCTCCCAGTTTAGTATCATCTGCAAATTTGCTGAGAGTGCAATCCACACCATCCTCCAGATCATTTATGAAGATATTGAACAAAACCGGCCCCAGGACCGACCCTTGGGGAACTCCACTTGATACCGGATGCCAACTAGACATGGAGCCATTGATCACTACCCGTTGAGCCTGACAATCTAGCCAGCTTTCTACCCACCTTATAGTGCATTCATCCAGCCCATACTTCCTTAACTTGCTGACAAGAATACTGTGGGAGACCGTGTCAAAAGCTTTGCTAAAGTCAAGAAACATACTGGGTCTGGCCCGGCTTAGTACTAAAGCTAAAAGATTTGTCTTCTTTGCAATAAAACACTGTACCCTGAAAAAAATCAGGCTTATTTTCATTACTAGTATTGACATAAATACTTCCTAGTCAAATGTATTAAACAAACAAATGTACATGGACGTGTTCTTATTATGTTTATACTGCATTGATATTTCACCATTTGATAATTTGGGTTGTAGTCATTTAACACAGCTAACCCATTTATGAAAAAATTGATAACTGAATATGGATTTTTGTACAGTTTCCATTCCATTTTGAAAGTACAAACTGTATTTTTTCCTTAGATCATTGTATCTGTTTGCTTCTTTTATGGCTCCAGTTCATAAGAGAAAATCCAAAATCTTAAAGCTAGTTGCAGTGAAAGAGGACGCTGGACCACACTTTCAAATGTAAATGACTGAAGTTAGGTACCTAAACCCCACAGTGCATAGGTGCTGGAGCATGTACATGTCCTACTGAAGTCAATGAGACGACTTGGTGCTTGATCAGGACAATTTTATTTAGGTGTCTAACTTCGATGCCACATTTCAAAATCTGGCCCAACATCATCATATTTCATGACAATGTGTATGTGTTAATTAATCATGATCTAAAATAAATTAATTAGCCTTTTATACTGATAGGATAGCTGTGGCCAACATTGTCTGGAAATCATGCCAGTGATAGATGCAAAAACGCTGTGTAAGAACTTGTTACAGGTTCTTCAGGACGTCATACAATTAATGACCATATCCCAGCTTTAGAGCTGACGGTGACATTTCCATATTGTTCATTATTGTATATAGCATTTGCTGAATGAAATGCTAGTCGCAAGGAGGGGTTAAATTCTATGTATAACCCTTAATGATAGTTCAGCATGGACATTTAACACAACTAATGCAAAACCTGTCCATTTGTTATGGGATTTACTGCAACAACAATGCAAATTTCTTTTAAGAATAATACATCCATTTGCTCTAACACTGCAAACTATGGCAAATGATCAGCGTTGAACTATGTACTATTACACTGTGCCTCAACACCACAAACGTATCAGACTACCAGGATTTTGGAAAATGAAGAATTTGTAATGGCTATTTTTAACAACTTCCTAGGGGTAGCTGATAGAGTATGTATGTTTATTTCAGTGGAGCACTTATTCTGCACCCGACAGTAACTGTTCCAGTGCTAATAGGATATGGTGTTTTTAAAATGGGCATTGGTAACAGTTTTTAATTTTCATTTGTGGAAGAACCAAGGTGAAATTAGAATAACAGGCTGTCTTCAAGTTATAAATAATTGTTATTAATAGCTATCTTCCATTTTCATCATTGGGATTATTTCAAATCACCGGTTTATGCATGAATAGGGAATTTCTCAGGTGAAGGGTGAGGAAGGTAAAATTTTAAAATATAGTTTTAAATTCAGTGATCTTTTTCCTCAAAATAAAGAGAGGAAGCTAGAATGTTACTTGCAAGTTTCTAAGGGATGACATACTTGTGATGAATTAACTACAAATATCATTTCTGCTCCACAGAAATAAAGTGCACTTTTAAAGCTGACACGAAGTATAAATTTTGATGAGATTCTCAGGATTTGAAGCTGTCTTTGTATTTTAAAGACGACTTTTGTTTGATGAACTTGGTCATTTCATCTTACAAATAAAGCCTATATCATGTTGGTTGATTGGTTTAAAGATATACTGCTTTATGCATAGTAACCAGACCTTCTAAAAGGGGAGATCTAGTGTACAGATGATTAAACTAACTCAGCAAATATTCTAAAATCACCACTGTTTACCCTTCTTAGAAGTGTGGGAGCTCCTGGAGACATCAGGGATTGTGTATTACTAGCAGTAGTAGTATAAAAGCACCTAGAGCCCGCAATTGTGATCAAAATCCCACTGTGCTAGGTGCCATACGATAGTGGGGCAGTAATGTAATGTAGATGCTTGCTACAGTGTCAGAAGGGGTTTTTCCCATTGCTATACTAAATCCACCACCTTAAGAGGCAGTAGCAACGTCGATGGAAGAATTCTTCTGTCAACCAAGATGTCTACACCAGGGTTTATGTCAGCTTAACAGTGGAGGAGTGAGGAACGAAGCTGGGAACCTCACAAGCCAAAACACATGGATAGAAATGGAATAGAGGCCATTTTGAAAAAGGTGGCTGCTTTGCTAACAGAACCTGTAAGCAGAACTTACCTGCTGGAGAGTATCTGCCTGAGGACGCTGACAAGAACCAGGACTCCCAGACAGGGTGAGATTGGATCAGGGGGATTGCATTCAGGACTGTGACTTCCATAGATCTGTAACTTCCTTGTGCTTTAATAATAAAGTGGTTGTGGTTAAGAATTCCTTTGCTAAGCCTGTGTTCATTGCTTTGCTGCCAGGTTGTCCCTGAAGGGTATAACTAGAAAACCAGAGCTGTGACAACTAAGAGGACTCTGGGGGAACCTGTCTAAACCACTGGTCTTGGGATAGCTAGGGCACTGGTTCTGGGGTTTAGGTGACCAGATTCTGGGGCATCCCTGCCCAAGGGTGACACATATCAGGTCTGCACCTGGCAGTGTACCTGAGAGATCACTGTTACTAGCTCTGGATCAGTCACTACTCAAACTCAGGGAGGCTTAGAAGCACATGGGATTTAGGGTTTGGATCCATTCACAACAAACTTGTATCCATCCAGATTAGAAGGAAACGGGGCCAGGTTGTGGTAACAGGTTAAGACAGTGACAGAACCAGTAACAGAACTCTTAGTGGCTGGAGCTGCAGGCCTAAGTGTTTAGATTATGAAATAATTGAGGACATTGATATATGTTTGGTTCAGTGTTTCTTGGCTTTCCAGGGTTTAACAGGACCTCTTCTCTTTGCAGGGTTTCCAGAAAACAAAAGGTACTAAGACTGGTTGGTAATACTGTCTTTTGCAAAATATTAAAACAATTGCACGATAACACTTCAGAAATATGTTTTTAATTTAATTTAATATGTTTTAAACTGCTTTTAATTCATGTTTCATGGTCCAGCTTGAACATTAACTAGAGAATAGTAGATGCCCCTTTCAGCCAAGAGTTGCTGATGTGTTCCTTGTTCAACGACCTTTCCATTCTGGATTACTGCTATCTTGTCAGCATTCTGCACGGTGGACAGGCGATGAGCTATTACAATACAGGTGCGACCTTGTCTTGCTTTATCCAGTGCTTCTTGGACAACCTGTTCAATTACCAAAGCAGAAGATACATTTTTAACTTATTTGGCAAGTAATGCAGAGAAACCCCTTCCAGCTGTTAGTAAGTGAGGTATCTGATCTGATATCTTTTAATTTAAATTGTAAATTACCAGTGAGAGAGATGAGGCTGAATGGCTCAAGGGAATAGTAATGGGATGAATGTCTAGCTTCCTGTTTTAAATCTAGCTTGTGTTCACAATGAGCAAGAGCTCTTACTATTGACAAATGGTTGGATACCTATTTGAACTAAGGTGGTGAACATCTCAGGAGAATTGCTAAAGGACCTGTGTCCACATCACCAAAATCACCACAGCTGGCAGCCTTGTTGGCAATCTCAGCAGAAAGATCAAGTATTGTACAGGCACAGAGCTGGTTCATTTTAGGCCAGTTTTAAGAAGTGGTGGAATGCTTGTATTGCTGCTGTTGTAAGGAAGTCATTCCAGTATTTCATGAGCACTAAGTTCACTTTAAAACTACAGAGAAACCTGTTTTTGAAGCAGTGGGCCACCTATCAGTACTGTCAACTTCAAGTTGTCAAAAATCAGGAGACAGGCCACAATTTCTCATTAAATAAATCTTGAGATTTTTGAAGAAATACTATTTGGGGTTGGTTTTATTTGTCTTCTGGTTTCTGCACATTTAGGATGCACTTGGGTCATGTTTTCAAGCTTTTCTCACAAACCAAGAAAATATTTAAATGACAGCTGAATTTCTCACACAATCACATGATTGCAGGAGCTGGGACTAAGATCAACAACAAATACCGAGAGATTTGCAATAAAGTTGTGAGCATTGGCAACACTGAATCAGTATTCTTGCAAATCTCATAACTTTATAGCAAGTCTTGTGATAAGTATTTTTCTTAAAGGCCCAGCTCCTGGAGAAAAGTGATCATGTGAGGATCTCAGCTTCCATTTTTATAAAGGAAGCAAGTCTCTGGCTGTCATGGTTGCAGGGGAAAGCTTGAAAATGCCACCCAAGTGCACCCTAAAAGCACAAAAAGAAGAAAGCAAACAAAAAGCCATGAGGTTCTTTCCTTTCAGAAATGACCACATGAGGAAGAATGGGGGAGGGAGAGGGGGAAAGCAAAGAGTATAGTAAAAAATAATTGACTAAACCAAGACTTAAAATTGGAGAATATGTTTCCCAGAAATATTTCTCAGAGCTGCCAAGTCTCCCAGATCACACAGGAGACTCCTGATTTCTGGTATCCTCCCCAAGATCCAGAGCAGCTGTTTGAACCTGCTGTCTCAACTCAGAGCTACTACTCTATGGTTCGAATCCTGGAGGACTCCAATCAAAGATGTTTTTTACAGTACTGCCTCCAACCAGCCTACTGCCATAGAGATATATCCTGTGTAGTGTGTCACTCTAGCTGTTCTTCTATGGGAGAGAAGACTTGGGGATGAAGCTCTAGGGCCCAGCTGAATGATTGGAGGAGAGTTGTGTGCTGATTAGAGTGTTGCTGTAGATGGGGTCTGTGTTCCAGAAGGCCTGCCCTAACTGGAGTGAGGGCCTAGACGTGCCAGCGTCCTTGGGGAGAGGGAGATTTAGCCAAGTGTGTTTATGGGGGAGAAAGAGGAAGAAGCAGGATCTAGCCTTTTAAATTCTTCTGACATCTGTAGGCAATAGAAGAGTAATTGAAGACAGTTTCATAGTAAGACATTTGGATCTGGGTAATCTAGATTTAGACAGTTGCTGTCATTTATACAAATGAGATAATGCCTCAATGTATATGCATCTCACTTGTAGAAAAGTTCCAGATTTCCAGACTTTGGACTTTTACAGGCATTTATGAAAATCAAAGTAGTAATTGCAATTTTTGCGTTAACAGCCATGGTTTTAGATTCCCCCTGTGTACACAAACAAGATACCTTTTCACTTTCTGTATCTAGAGCAGATGTGGCTTCATCCAGTAGCAGAATTTGAGGATGACGTACAAGAGCCCGAGCAATAGCAATACGCTGCTTCTGACCACCCGAGAGCTGAGTTCCTTTGTCTCCCACACAGGTATTATATTTCTAAATACAATAAATACAAGTTTAGAAGGTGCATCCCACCAGCAATTTAGCCTGGATTTGGACTTAAATCACAGAGTCCAATAGAGCATGTGCTTTCTACTCTTGGCCATTTTATTTCAGCAGTTCTTTGAAAGCAGATGACCACAATTATTGAAGGCCACAAACATCTGTCCATCTTAGGTACTTATATGACCTCCATTACCATACTACCTGAACATCCCAATCTTTAATGTATTTATCCTCAAAACACTCCTGTGAGGTAGGAAAGTGTATTATCCCAATTTTACAGAAGGGAACTGAGAGGCTCACACAGGAGTCTGTGGCAAGTCAAGAAATTGAACTACCCCTTTATTGTCTCCCAAGTCCCAGGCTAGCATCCTAACCACTGGACGATCTTTCCCCTCGTGATTTCACCTTGAAGGGAAAATCATAACTTAAAAAATATTACAGTTTTAATCTAAATTATGTACATATCTAATTGAGTGTCACATCTGACTTGTGGCATCCAAAAATGTTAGCTTTTAAAATATGCATGCTGTTTACTAATGAACTGGTCGGTGCTCCCTCAAAGTCTGCACTAGCTTTTATTTGTTACACTGTAAGGATTGCATATGATTTGTTGTATGATTCAGTTTGGCAATGTTCTCAGCCCCTAACTGAACCTTTAACAAAGATAAATTCTACAAAGTGTTTTAGATAACTAAGGGCTAACAAAACGTTTTAAACAATCTTTAATTAAAAGCACTTCTCTCTCTCAATCTCTCAAGGTTTCACATGCTTGTTTTCATAAGCCTAGTTCTCCACTGGCCCATGGAGTCTTCCCGAAAAAAATGTTGTAGAGAAGACTTGAATTTCTAATGTAACAAACAGGCATGGAAAAAACAAATCCTTTTAGATTCCCTATACATCCCAGAGAAGCATAAAAGGGCATAAAAGGGCATCCTTTTTATTTTTCTTTGTAAGTCACCTTTCTTTTTGAGTAAGAAACAAAAAAGGTTTAACTTACATTTGGCAGAGAGTCAATGAAGGAATGTATGTTGGCTGCTCTTGCTGCATTTACAATCTCTTCAGATGACACCTCTCTACTGTTATCTCCATATGCAATATTCTCAGCAACACTGCAGTCAAACAGGATTGGTTCTTGTGAGACAATACCAATGTGAGCTCTAAGCCATTGGATATTTAATGACTTTGCATTTTGGCCATCCAGCAGCTAAAAAGCAAGAATACTTAAATGTCAGAGATAGGGAAGCTTTGACTTACACGAAAAACGTTACATTAATTTTCCCATTCTGTATAGCTAATATCAACAATTCTTTGCAAAATACTTTATACAATGATTTTACTAGCTTCAGTTTATTTGTAAGGAAATCTCAAAGGAGGTAATTCAAGCCTCCAATCTCAGTTCCTTAGACTAGCTTTCTAACCTTGAGCCTTATTCCTTCTAACATTGTACATATTTATAAAAAATAAATAAAGTAATACACAAAGCAAACACTGCAGAATTGAGTAAAATTATTTGTCTACAAGGCAATGTTTTACTGGTATAAGTAAAGTTCTGAATTTAAACTGCTACAATTATACTGGTATAACTGGCAAGACTTTCCCATGTAGTCAAGCCCTTAGATTGTGAGTGCTTTCCAGTCTGAAGAAATTTCCCTTCAAACACAGGATTATAATCATCCTTGTAAGATGTAGACTTTGATACCTGGAAAGATACTGGAACAAATTATTTAACTATCAATTTGTAAGCACCTAGAGCAGCGGTGAGCAACCACGTAGCCCATCAGGGTAATCCGCTGGCGGGCTGCCAGACAGTTTGTTTACATTTGCACAGCCGCCCACAGCTCCCAGTGGCTGCAGTTCACAGCAGAGGCAGAATCAAAGGGGACCCTGCTACATGGTTGGAACCAGAAAGCGATTCATCTCCTGATCTCCATGTGGAAGTAACAACGGCATCTCCTCCTTCGGGCAATGCAATTCACTTTCACAAATTAGTGGACAGAATGGCATCCACTTTAAAATTACCTTAGGTGGCTTTGAAGGAGGCCACACATACAGTTTTTGACATTCTGGGTCTGCGTCTGCAGTTTTATTGCCCATGTAAAGGCAAAAATTCCTTTGTCTCTAATCCAGCACCATGCCAACTGATTTCAAAAAAGGCTGACAAGTTCTACCAAATTCCACCAGAGAGAGTCTCTTGTTATAGCAGCAATGTTTGAAGACCTGACCTAGGTTTTTGAACACTCTCTACTCCTTATGATAAAGGAGGAAAAAGTTGGACTATCTCGGGAAAAAATTGTTTTCTTCAGCTTCCTTCAACATGCAAGTGGCAAATTGTCAAGCAGTAATGGCCAGGTATTAGTTTCAACTGTGGGAGAACATGTCAATCTTCACCAAACATCTGAGATTCAGAAAACATTATCAACTTTCATCAAAGAGGATCAAAATGCGATCAGGAATGCCTTTAGGGCATCTTTGATGTATCTGACACAACTCTGAGATCTGTGACATTGGCAATAGCTCTACGTAGGCATTCATGGTTATGATAGTCTTCTCTTCCTATGGAAATGAGATCTACAGTATAGGACTTACCCTTGGAAGGGGGTGGACTATATAGTACAAAAACTGATGAGATATTGGAGAAGATAGAGCCTTGCTCCACAACTATATCTCTGGGACTACTGCCTCCTTGTAGAGGGAGAACACCTAAACCTGTGTTCAGATATCATAGGCAATGTTTCACCTTCTTCCTCTTCATTGTTCTTTAATCAAAGGAGACAACCATACTATCACAATAGCAGCAACTGCAGCAAGCATCCTCTCAAACACTGGAAAGGAAGAAATCCTACAAATCCCAGATAAGGACAAAGAATTCCTTGGCCACATCCTCCCTGCAAAATGTCAGGCCACAGGTTTGACATGATAATCAAGAGCTTTGAACCAATTTCAGAAAATCCTGTCTATCCGAATTTTATGATACATTGACAACTATCACATCAGACAGGTGATTTTTCAACACAGTAAAGGAAGGTTATACTGTCCAATTCAAAGCCCTTCCTCCATGCAAACTCCTGCCCCTTCCTTATCAGGGACTCTTCCCATGAGAGATTATTAAGAATGGAAATACAAGCTCTACTGCATGCAGGGGCTGTAGAAGTACCACCATTAATTCACAGATGCAAAGGGTTTTACTCCCATTTCTTTGTAATCCCAAAAAAGAATGGAGGTCTCTGACCAATTTTAGATCTCAGAGACCTAAAACAATACATCAGATTGTTTCAGTTCATAATGTAGTTATCTTTTGTGCCAATCATTCCCTCCCTGTCCACTCTGGATTGGTTCATAGATCTTGAACTCAAGGATACATATTTCCATATCCCCATAAGACAATCTCACTGCAAATATCTACTTTTATATTCTGGGTTCAGACCATTTCTAATACAAAGTCTTACTCTGGTCTCTCCAGGGTTTTTAGCAAATGCCTGGCTCCAGTAGCAGTGGATTTGAGAAGACAAGGGATTTTCTTCCTGAGTTAAATGATAGGTGGCTAAAGGCTCTGTCAGAAAAGGAATTAGTACAGCCATTCAGATAACCTGTTCTTTGTTCGAAACTTATAAACAAAGAGAAGTCTCTTCTGATTCCATCTTGAAGTACTCCCTTCATTGGGGCGATCCTTGACTCCATAAAGGAAAGGATGTTTTCTGGAACAGAGGTTTTTGAAACTAAACCACCACTATACTGAAACTACTTCTACAACCATCTCAGCTTTCTGGTGTTATAGGTCTTATGGCATTCACAACATACATGACTCCATAGGTCAGGCTCAGAATGAGGCCACTTCAGCAGTGGCTATGAAAACTTCAAACCTAGTGTGGACAGTGTGCTAAAAATACAAATTTTCCTTGGAATTATGAGACTCTCTCTAAAGTGGTGACTGAAACCACAAAATGTCAAAGGAGTATAGTTTAAACCACTTCCTCCTTTATTAATAGTCACCACAGATGCGTCTAAGACAGGCTGGGGTGGGAACGTCTCTTCAACCTTTTCAACTGAGATATATGGTATTTTTAGAGAATCCTTGTTACACATGAGCATCTTAAAACTCAGGGCCATCCATCTGGCTCTCAAAGCATTTCTTCTGCAGATACAGGATGCAGTAATTCAGGTGACTATGGATGACATGTCCACAGTATATTTGAACAAACAAGGAGGAACTTGATTGTCACCGCTAGGCAACAAGGCAATAAAGCTTCGGGACTGGTGCGTCCTATACAACATTTACCCAATTGCTTTGCATATTGTGGAAGAACAGCGAGATCATGGATAGTCTGGACAGGGACTCCTTGCAGATGCATGAATGGTCTGTAAAAGATGCAGTTTTTCCAAACTTTTTCAGGCTTTGGGGATTTCCAGACAGATTTGCTTGCCACCAGATTCAATACAAAATGTCCCTCTTTTTGCTCAAGAGAAGGCTTGGACAGTCTATCATTGATGGATGCATTTTTCTTACACTGGGGAATGGTGTTGATGTATGCATTTCTCCTATTGCCTCTAATCCTCAAAGTTTTTTTTAAAAAAAGATAATAAAACAAGATTTGGCCAGGATAATTTTAATTGCTCCAGCATGTCTGTGGCAACAATGATACATGGAGTGACTCCATTTATCCAATGGCAAATACAAGATGCTCCTGCTATCAACAGATTTACTGTCCAGAGTGGGGAGGATTTGTACCCAGATCATCGGTCATTACATCTAACAGCGTGGGCAATAGGACTTCAACAGATTCAGAAAGACCATGCTCTGTTGAGGTGCAGCAAGTTCGTATTAATGCTTGAAAAGCACCTACCAGGAGACGCTACAATTATAAATGGAAAAAATTTGTTATCTGGCAACCGATAGGGATGTTGACCCAGTCTCAGTTCCCATACAACTTGTTTCGGAATATTTGTACTTAAAAACCGGGGTGAGAGGAGGTTGTCTCTCTCCTCCATTAAAGTCCATTTAGCAGTAATAGCAGCATTCCATACTCATGCTAATGGAAAATCCATCTTCTTGCACAAGTTGGTGAAACTTTGTTTAAGAGGTGTATTGAATTTGTATCCCCCAGTATGGGAGTTGGCCCCCTCCATGGAATTTAAACTTAGTTTTAACACAACTTATGTCCCTCCCATTTAAGCCTCAAGCGAGCTGTTCTTTGATTCATCTTTCTAGACAGACCGCTTGTATGGTAGCCTTCACTTCTGCTAGAAGAATTAACGAGTTACATACATTGATGGCAGAACCCTGTTATACTACTTTTCAAAAAGATAAAGTGTTTTTTGAGCACACCCTAAATTCTTTCAGAGTGGTTTCCAAGTTTCATGTTAATCAAAGTATTAATTTACCTGTATTTTTTTCCCCCTAAATCTCATACAAGTAAAGGGGAATCTAGAGTACACTCCTTGGATAGGACTAGAACAGTCTTATATTACTTGGACAGAATGTATTTAACTCGTATGCTGGTACTTTTAAGGGTTGGACCATTTCAGCACATTGCCTGTCCAGATGGGTCAGACTGTGTATTCAAGTGTTATAATGGAGCTTCACTTTCTCCTCCTGTTCCACTTAGAGCCCATTCTACTAGAGCGGTTGCTACAACTGCAGCATTCACTAAACATATTCCTCTTATTGAGATATGCAAGGCTGGCATGTGGAATTCAGTTCATACTTTTACAAGACATTATGCTTTGGATGTGGTAACAAGGTCTGGTGCACAATTTGTCAGAGTGATGCTCCAACTGCTGTTTAATTAGGACTCCACTCCCTTCTTCCAGTTTACAGTACTGCTTGCCAAACTATCCCCAGAGCAGGAATATGCAGAGGGCACTTGAAGAGGAAATGAAGGTTATTTACTTGTAACCAGAGTTCAAGATAGATTCTGCATATTCACACTCCCCACCAACCTTCCCCACTTCTGTAGAGTCCTACTTTTAGGGTTAATCAATATTCTGCTTTAGTATTTGAAGGGAACTGAGGCAGCAACAGGTGCCACTCCCCTTTTCATAAGCATGCTCTCAGGACGCACTCAAACACTAAGGGCAAGGGAAAGGGGGTGGGGCGCCATAACTGGCACTGCTACTAGAAGGTTCCACTATCCTGGCTGCATCCAGTCAGAGCATCCCAAGAGTGGGAATATGCAGAGTCCATCTTGAAGAACTCTGGTCACAAGTAACGAACCTTTATTTGCTATGTCATAAAAATTGACATGAAAGTGCTTTTTAAATATTAATTATGTAGTGGGGAGGTTTTATATGCACTTTACACACATTTGAAACCTAGATTATTGTAAGCATTTAGGAAATATTCATTACGATGGTGTCTGGATGCGCTTTAAATTGCATAAATTTGGTATTTAACATTAAAAATAAGGAGCAAAGGTCCCATACTTCCCTGCTGCTCATAGTTTTAAGATACAGGAGGGAGGGGCATTTATATTAGTACACTATATAAGTATCTGCATCTAATACATTTTATGGGTTTATAATAATTAGCCATCATAGGGCCCAATCCAAATCCCATTGAATTCAGTGGAAGTCTTTCCACTGACTTCAGTATGTTCTGGATCAGGCCCATGTAGCAATTTTCATCCATGAATCATTTCCCTTAACTCAGAATGACAGGAGAAGTGTGGAAAATTTTGCATTCTTCCTACCTTCGCTATGGCTACACACAGAACCCTAAAAGTCCGCTAGTACCTCCACTTAATCTTCACAAAGAATACAAAAATATCAAAAGTACCTATTGCATTCTATTATAGTAACAAGAATGAGATAGGCAAGTTCTCATTTAACCAGGTTCTTGCAAGGAATCACTCACCATTTCTCCACCAAGAGGATCATAGAACCTCTCAAGCAACTGAACAACAGTGCTCTTTCCACAGCCGCTGCTGCCTACGAGCGCCAGGGTCTGTCCCTTTTCTACCTTAATATTCAAGCCTTGAAGCACTTGGACATCTGGTCGAGTTGGATAGTTAAATGTCACTTCTTTGAATACTATGTTGCCTTCGAATATATCCTATAATTGAAATGGTAACATCTGATCAATTTTTAGGAAAATTCTGATACATCGTAAAACAATATACAGAGAACTAGAACCATCCTGTTCCTACTGGTTTCCATGGGAGTTTTGCCATTCAACTTCAATACAGCCAGGATCTGGTCCTTATTGTGACGTTTCAAAAATTAACAGTGTAAAATTATTTTGAAGACAGAGATTCTGCTAGTTCTGCTTCACACCAGTTTTAATGTAAGCCCAAATTTTCAAAAATGATGCTAATTTTGGATCACCAGCTTCATCTAATGCTTTCTGTAAATCAGGCCCCTTTCAGAATCTCAAGGTAAGCACTGAACAATAGCCACTTCTGATATTCTTGGCCTGTGTATCAAAGCAATCCTACTTTAGAGTTTTTTGGTTTTTTTTCAAATTAAATTACAGTACAATTATCATTACCATATATGCACCCAAATGCTTACTGTCAAACTTATGATTCCTGGTAAGTGTTAACAGCATTTTCTTAGACCTTGTTGCTATTATTTTAAAAATTAGAAGTGTTAGTCAGATGGTAAATTCCTTGGAGCAAAGTCCTGCCATCTTTATTTGTGTGCAATACCACAATAAAAATAATATACTGAACTGCTATTGTCCTGTCTGCCTCTTTGAGTGATGCCCACCTAGATTCACCAACTTCTTAGCTCCTATAGCACACTAACATTTATTATTAGCGTCTTGTATATAAATTGAATCCCAAAACATTTTACAACGTTAATATAAAGCCTGATTATATTTTCATTGTCAGTGCATGGATATGCTCCTCCTGCATAGAGGAGAAATTGGCTGCCTCTGCAGCATTGTTCCCATTTTCACTGGCCCTTGCAGGGGGCTCTCCACAAAGAAATGCAAGGAAGGACCAGGCAGAAGCAGAATTTGTCCCACATAGTTTCTGGATGAAACACAAAGTTAATGGCCCCAAGGATCAGTTAATCTAAACACTTAACTTGTGAGTGGGGGAAGAAAACCTCAGTGTTGACATTAGTTAGTGTAGTAGGTGATATTGTCCATAATACAATGATCAACTTACAGGCTTCAGTCCTTCATCACTGTAACTGTCTATTAAGGGGGCTCTTTCAAACAGCGTGAACAAGTGTGCTGCTGACATCTTGGCTTTGGCATAGTCTGGAGTAAATGAACTGGTCTGTCCTAGTGCCATTGCACCAAATACAATAGCTGAAAATACCCTGCGAGAACAAGACAAGAGAGAAAATAAAATAATGAGGTTGTAGAGGAAGGGGTGTAAACTATTGGGAGGGGGATGGTTAGAGTAAAAAAAAAAAGTTGTTAAATATCATTGTAATGAATAGTCTTGTACCATGAGTAAATGTATCCACTTTTAATAAAGTGAGAAACAAGCTTCTGTTCCAAACTCAGTGTTTCCTTTATTTATTAATGCAATTGCTAATTTTTGGCAGGATCCCAAATTTTAGCAGCAGGGAGACAGGACTTAAGTGAGATTCTGAATATTGGGAAGAAGGCAAAAGGAGCATCTGCAGAAGCAGCTAAAACATGGATTGCTGCGTATGGGTGAGGGAGTACAATGGGGCTAAGCTAGAGTGATCCCTCCCCACCAGTGTGCTGCCCCTGGATCTAAAACTGTGCAGGGGAGAGATAGACACTCACTCACTCTCTGCAGGAAGGAACCAATCAGAGATTCCAGCCAGTAGGAGCAGCTGGAGTAGCTTTGACTGGACTTTCTCTGCTCTGATTGGCTGTCTGCTCCAACCCTTGTCCTCTCTCACAGTCTCTTCACCTCAACGTCACTCCGAACTTTCCCATTTTGCCCACTACTCCCCTACTCTGCCTCTCTCACGCTCTCTTCAATGCCCCCTCTTCCTTCACTTTAATTTCCATTTAACAAATTGCCTCCTAATTCACCCTTCCCCCTCCCAACCTGCAAAAAATTGTGGAATTCATATGACATTGCTGCCATTACAGTGTTCACATGCTTGTGTGCTCTACCTCTTCCCCCATCCTCTCTCATCTATTTAGACTAAGCTCTTTGTGGCAAGGACTGTCCGCTACTGTGTTCATACAGTGCCTAGAAGAATGGGGCCTCATTCTTGGTTGGCCCCTAGGCATTACCGTAATAAATATGATTAATAATTTAAAAATTGGTGCTATTTGGCATATCCAAGTATGTAAGAGGGATTAACTTTCAACAGTGGTTAGCCAATTATCCCAGCCACAAGGACAGTTGTACTGGGATGTTTTGGAAACATGTAATTGTAAATTATATCCAAATACTTCAGTGTAGTAACCACAAGAAGGCTATTCATTATCTTACTTAAAAAAGGTATCTATTTTTCTAGACTAGGGGTAGGTCTAGAAAGACAACATATTAATTGTAATCCACCTCCAGGGGTAAAATGCTGGTCCCACTGCCATCTTTGGCAAACTTCCCATTGGATTTCACCCAATAGATGTGGATTCAATTAAGGGCTCTACCACAGATCTCTTGGGTGACTGTTGGCAAGTGTGATGGGGCATCCACCCACACTGGCCTGTGAGGGGTTAATGGATCCCTAGGGAAGCTGTGTGAAAAGCAGCCAATAGGAGTAGAGCTATGAGGCACAGTCAATCAGGGCCTGGCAGGCCCATATAAGAAGAGCTGCAGAGTCAGTTGCTCCCTGGAGCTCAAGGAGGGAGGATTGGCTGCTGTGCAGGTGGAAGAAAGCTAGCACTCTTGACAAAGCAGTGCTTGGCAGGAACAGAGGAGTGTGAGAGAGCTCCTGGCTGACTGGCATATTGAAGCCCTGCAGTAAGGGTGAAGAAGATGCTGGGGTCATGGGGAAGTTTCCCAGGGAAATGTATTGAGAGGTTGGAAGGGTCACAGCTGGGCCGGGACCTGGAGTAATGGGCAGGCCCAGGTTCCTCCCTCCCCCTTGCCATTGAGAAAGTGGCTGGATTGCAGTACTGGCCCCCTGAAGGAGGGAGTGCAGAGTATGCCATGGCTGGAGGGCTGTGTCCTGAAGAGGATGCCATGGTTCTTAGAGTGACAAGAGTCCAGGAGGAGAAATGATGGCAGGCGAGACACCACTGGGAGTCGGTGTACCGACCTGTGGAGATGAACCGCAAGATTACCAGCAGGAGGCGCTAGCATGGTAAGTCCCACCCTGTCACACATGGTAGAAAATGTGGGCACATGGTTGCCTCTGAGGGGAGGGGACTGAGTGAAAGACTAAGATAATGTTGGACAGCCACCCCTGATACAAGGGAAGTGGGAAAGGCTATAGCAGAGACACTTGGGTCAAAAGGACAATGGAGCTGCATGTGTGGAGGCCTTTTTGGTGGAAGGCAGGTGTACCTTCCCAGGCTGGACTTCAGAGTTGCTGCTCCCACTAAAGGGGGGCGATAAGTAACCCAGGGGCATCCAGGCCCTAATGAGCCAGATCCTGGAGAACCAGCAACAGTGGAAGGCACAGAGACACTTGCAGGAATGCCTGAAAGAGCAGCGTTATTTGCTCAAGATCCTCCAGAGGGCCTGGGGCAAGAAGCGAGGCTCCAGGTCAGGAGGCTAGAAGCCTGAACAGAACAGTCTTACACTTGTGAACGGAGGGGACACTTTAAGAGAAATTGCCCCTATTGGGATGGGAGAGAGAAGCCTTATGCAGAGAGTGAGAAAGAGCAACAGTCCAGGAGAGTCCCACCTTTGAAGTGAACAGGGAGGGGATGGGCATGTTGGACCTGTGGGCAACAGAGGTACCTGCAGAGGGAGTGCCCAGACCTGAGTGGTAGGGTCAAGGCTAACCCAGGGGAAGGGCCTGAGCAATGGAAGGACCATGGGAGGCCTCTGACCAAAGGGAAGCAAAGAATTTCTTATTGGTGCCATGAGAGGGCCATATAAGAAGGTATTACCCCTTTAGGAGAAGGCAGGATAGAAAAGGGATGCCTGGGAACCAGGCGTGACACTGTATGGAATTTGCAGGAGACTTTAGGATATTATGAATGTATTATAATTGTAATATTGTAAAATTGCAATGGGTTATGCCAGATATACCATGTAAAGTATCTACAAAAATATTATAATTTGCCAGGTATGATAATCTCATTTGTGTTTGTATCACCCTTGTATTGTAAATTATATGTATGGTATGTCTGTAGTTCCAAACTTGTGCTGTGACACACCCAGGCAGATTGGCATTAGCACTGCTTTGCCTGCTTGACAGCCCATCAAGGGACATCAGCTATACAATTGACCTATTGACAGAAAGCAAGGGATACACCTTATGACTCAGCAAGGCATGCAGGGGCATACCTATGGACAGAACACTAAGGCTTCCAGGCCATGTGCTGGGCAGCTTGTGTTTGGACCAAAGGAAACCAAGCTGTATGGCAAGGACTATAAAAGGCAGCTGCATCTTCTCCATTTTGTCTTCAGTCCTCTTCTTGTCTTCATTCTTGCTTATTAGCTCTGGAGTAACCTTTCTACAAACGAAGCTCTGAACAAAGGACTGAATGACCCATCCAAGCTGTCCCATTCCAGAGGGACTTTCAAGCCAGCAAACTCACCAGTACTGCTAGGAACCTGATGGACTTTGAAGTTTCTGTATGTATGTGACTTTTACCATTTAACCTCTCTTCTTGTTCTTGCTTTTTTCAATAAACCTTTAGTTTTAGACACTAAAGGATTGGCTGGCAGCATGGTATTTTGGTAAGATCCAAACCCATAGTGACCTGGTAACAGCTAACCCTCTGGGGTCAGAAGAACATTTTGTATATGTGAGCAAAGTTGTTTAAATAACTTCTCACTGTACTGGACGTAGGTGCTGATTGGAAGCCAGAGAACTGGAATGCAATAAAGGGGGCTGTGCGATTTCTTTTTTTGCTTCTTGATAACCAGTGTGGGGGATCAGAAGCACAGTTGATGACAGGTTGGGCAGTTTGACTTCAGTGTTACCCACCAGTCTTGGGAATATCTGCTCTCCCTTTTGCAGCCAGTCCTGACCTTGGCATTTCCAGGGAGGGCTTCCCTAGGCACCCTAGGTCACACCAGGCTAGATCAGGTGGTGGTGGTGGTGATTGGGCAGGGAGCAATCTCCCATGCCCAGCAGGAGGTGCTAAGGAGAGGGTGGATAAGATGACTGGGACGGAGAGGACCCAGACAGACAAGGGAACCCACACTTAAGCAGGACAAGCTGTAGTAGGGACTTAGACCTTGGAAGAAGTTGTGCTGGGAGAGCGTGCAGAGCCAGGGCTAGGTGTTATGGGAGAAACTGAAAGCCACCGAACAGGCCTTGCGGATAGCACAAAACAAGGCAGAGGGAAAGTCAGAGACATCATGGAGCAGAATGGCAAGTTGCTCCTCCTGGTAGGAAATCTGAGGCAGGAGAGGCATGTCCTATGGACACAGCTGTGGGGAAAGCAAGGAAGGTAATTCTCCTGCCCAAGGCAGTTTGTCTTAAGGGGAAGGGTGTCTGATGGGGCATTCCCCCCCACACACACACACACAAACACTGACCTGTAAGGGGTTAATGGAGTGAGGGGCAGTCAATCAGGACCTGGCAGCCCATATAAGAAAAGCTGTAGGGCATAACAGGGTCAGTTGCTCCCTGGAGCTCAAGGAGAGAAAACTGACTGCTTTACAGGTGGAAGAAAGCTAGCACCCTGGACAGAGAAGTGAGAGAGAGCTCCTGGCTGACTGCTAAGACTGGCACGCAGAGGCCCTGAGATAAGGGTGAAGACGGTGCTGGGGAAGTAGCCCAGGGACATGTACTGAGTGGTTGGAGGGGACGCAGCACATGGCTGCCATCTACGGTGTCCCTGGGCCAGGACCTGGAGTAGTGGGCAGGCCTGGGTTCCCCCGCCCCTGACCACTGAGGAAGTGGCTGGACAGTTGGATTGCAGAACTGGCCCCTGGAAAGGGGAGGTGCAGAGTATGGCACAGTCAGAAGGCTGTGACCTGAAAAGGATGCTGTGGTCCTTGGAGCAATACGGGTCCAGGAGGAGAAGTGACAGCAGGTGAGACACCACTGAGAGTTGGTGTACTGACCTGTGGAGCTGATCCACAAGATGATCAGCAGGAGACACTAGCATGGTGAGTCCCACCCTGTCACACCAAGTCACTCAGACCCTGATCTTGCATGTAGGTGTGCACTGCAGCAACCAAGAGCAGGGGCACTTGCAGAATCTACACCATATGAGCTCTCAGTGCCCCACCTGTAAAATGGGGATACTGATAATACTTTCCTCACATGCCTTTTTTGTCTTTTCTATTTTTTGACTACAAACACTCTGATAGAGACTCTAGCTAGCCACGTATAGCATCTAGCATAATAGGGCTCCAATCTCATTTGGGGCCTGTAGGCACTTCACTGACATCAGAAAGGCTGACTACTGAAGCCAAAATTATAACATGTTAAGTATTAGCCATAATTTCAAAATACTCCCTGAACTATTTCTATTTAGTCCTTCCTTAAAAGCCAGTACACAACATTTGAGACAAGGCAAATTGAGAGCTATACCAATGTCTACCAGCATTCCATATATAATTAAATGAAGGGCCCAGTTGACATGTTTACTAGGAGCATTGCAACTTGGAAAGATAACACAAGTTATCGATCCTAATTCAAGATGAAGGCCAGTGCTGCAGGTCAGTATGTAGACTAACAATGGTCTATGTATTGTTCTTCTAGTCCTCCTGCTTTTACCTTCATAAGATTATCCCCCAATATATAAACACCTTCCCCTGTATGGACAAAAAGAAATTGCAAAAAGACACTTACAAAAACACACTTTTAAACTCCATGTATCCATTTCCCACTAGATAGGCACCAAACCGAAAACATCCAGCATAAGTAAAATACATAATTGCTTGTGTAAGGCCAAAACTAAATCCAAAGATATGTGCCTTCTTCACAGAATTTCTGTAACAAAGAATGAGTAGTGTTATAATATATACATAAATACTAAAAGTAAAATACAGTTATGTCTGAGAAGATGCTGAGAGCCCTTCACTTTCATTACTTTGGGATGAGGTCATTCCCCAACCTCCTGCAGGACTGGGCCCTAAAAAGAGAATTCTTGTATGTTTTAGGATCCCATCTACCTGCAAAAAAAAAAAAAAATCAAAAGATGAGGGTAGGGGAAGAAATCACGTTACCTGTGATCCCAAACACATCTGACAGGAGCAATTGTTGTCCTATCCTATAGAGTCTGAACGCTATTGTGTTAAAATTATTTTACAATTCATGGTATGATTACCAGTTTCAAGGCTTTTAATTAAACATATTTTTGAAATTGTACAACCTCGCAGCACACGAAGAAAATCATTAACAAGTCCTGATTCTGCAGAGAGCAAAACTAATCCTAGTAGAGCAATATACTGTTCTTTGTTTTGCCTTGAGCACCAACCAAACCTTTATGTCAAACGTAATATGATGCTTTATATCGCCTGTATTGTTAGGCTGATGAAATAACTTAACTGCTCAGTGATCTACTATTGAAATTACTATACAATTTTGGAACTTGCTCCTTCAGTCCTTACCAATGCAAAATTCCACTGGCTTTAATAAGAGTTTTGCCTACGAATACAATGTAGAAGTGCACAAACGCACACAAAAAACAGGACTCCTAATTGCAAGAATTGCTAAATGAAATGCTCAATTTCCAGAACATAGTTTCAAGAGAAGTAAAACTGATGAGGACATACCAGGTACTGCAACAGCAAACACCAATACCACCATAGAGAGTGTAAAAAGAAAAATCTCATTTAAAGTAAAGAACAGAAACAACTATGGTTACGATTGCTTGTGTTTGTTTGAAGCGAAATATATTGTATATTGTTAACTAGGTTTGACATAGGAGATTTTGTGATACACCAGCAGAGAATAAATTGTTTTAGTCTATTAGTGAAAATTTACATTCAATTCTAAAACAAAAAGTATGATTTTTTAAAAAAAATTATATCTATTACCTATATGGTCCTTGCAAATTTTGTCCATACATAAATTCAAATTTTCTTTCCTGGCTCAAAGTAACAACAGTTCGAATATTTTCAATGGCTTCAGTAGCAATCTGTAATAGAGAGCATATGCTCATTAACAGAAAAATAAGGTCACACTGCAATTTCTAATTCTGACCTGGTAAAAAGAGCTTGGGATAAATGCTATAAAAATCACAGAATTAAATTCTCGATAGTAACTAGTGAGTATGAGTGCTCTCTTCTACACAGCCTGATTTTCAGAAGGTAGATGCTCAGAATTTTCTGAAAAATCAACCTTGTTGAAAGAGTCCCAAATTGGATATCCAATATTACTACTCACTTTCAAAAAATTAGGGAAGCTTTTCAAAGGCACAAATGGCAGTTTGGCACCTAACTCCTATTGACTTTGTGCCTTTGAAAATCTTCTCTGGAGGCTAATAAATAAAACCGGGTGGGATTTTCGTAAGTGGCTAAAGGACTTAGGCACCCAACATCTATTGAAAGGGGACTTGGCTGATTAGTCCCCTAGACGCTTTTGAAAATCCCACCAGGAATCTATAGTTTATTAAGGGAAATTTAATATGAACACGACTTCTTGTATCAAAAGTCGAAATATAAGAATGGCCATACTGGGTCAGACCAAAGGTCCATCTATTCCTGTCTTCTGACAGTGGCCAATGCCAGATGCTTCAGAAGGAATGAACAGAACAGGTTATCATCAAGTGATTCATTCCCTGTTGCCCATTCCCAGCTTCTGGCAAACCGAGGCTAGGGACACCATCCCTACCCATCCTGGCTAATAGTCATTGATGGACCTATCCTCCATGAACTTATCTAGTTCTTTTTTGAACGCTGTTATAGTCTTGGCCTTCACAACATCCTCTGGCAAAGAGTTCCACAGGTTGACTGTGGGTTGTGTGAAGAAATACTTCCTTTTGTTTGTTTTAAACCTGCTGCCTACTAATTTCATTTGGGGACACTTAGTTCATGTGTTATGCGAAGGAGTAAATAACACTTCTTTATTTACTTTCTCCACACCAGTCATGATTTTATAGACCTCTATCATATCCCCCCCAAGTAGTCTTTTTCAAGCTGAAAAGTTCCAGTTTAATTAATCTCTCCTCATATGGAAGCTGTTCCATACTCCTAATAATTTTTGTTGCCCTTTTCTGTACTTTTTCCAATTCCAATATATGTTTTTTGAGATGGGATGACCACATCCCATCACATTCAGTGACAAATGCTTAGTAACCCACTGAAGACTTCAGGGCTCATATCATAGGCCTCCTACAGTAAACAAAAGATAACTGAAATGTGTGTATTTAACTTTCATCCTTCAGCTGGATAAGACAATGGACGATAAAAGCTACAGTTTAACTGGTACATTCCATCATTGGAGTCTTTTTCCCTAAACAAAAGCATAATTGCCTAGATCAACTAGACATAAGAATATGTAGTGACAAATAGTTTAACAGTAAGGGCTAGAAACTGAAAGTGTTACACAACAGGCTCATATCTAAAACAAAAATTTAGGCAGCCAAGTCCAATATCAGTATCCTATGCAAAGGGGCCTATTGGAAATTTGCACCTCTTTGAAGGGCTTCTCTGAGAAGTCACTCTAAAAAAATGCATTAATGGGGCTTTATCTTTCAAACACTCCCGGTCAAATTTGGTCAGCTTAGAAGTAAAAATATATATATTTTTTCTACCTGCCAACCCTGTAAACTCATCTTCAGTTCTGAGTTTTCTTTCTGGTTTATGCATTTGTAAGCAGGGTCTGAATGAGCTCTCCCCTGACATCTAGTGATGAGCTGGGGAAGAGGACTCTCGGAGCTGACCTTGTTTGCATGGACTTATCTACTCTGTGTAGGTGAGCAGCAGGATAAAGCTGCTTTGCCCAAATGACCACTTTTGGTGGGTGTTGGATTGCAAGTCACTTTGTTATTGGGTGCAGGGGTAATAAAGGCTTGTTATCCTTGTTGTGTGAATCAAAGGCAGCAGAACTGTACTTGGCATGCCCTGATTGCGGGGTTCATCCTCAACTGAACTGCACTTACTAAGCTGGGAGTGCCAAAATCTAGTAGATATGAGAGAGGGTGTGGTCAGATTTTTGTACATTGTGGTGTGGGCTCTGCTTAAGGGTCCTGGACACCATTTGACCCTCCCCTTCTCCATTGTGTAATGACAGAGCTGATTAAGACTCAATTTAGAGTCTTTTGTTGCAGATCAGTAGAGCTGAAATCACTGAAAACCAGGTCTAAGCATTAGACCTGCTATGGGGCAGTGTCTCCGAGTAGCTGCAATCACTGAGAGCTGAAATCACTGAAAGATGTGTTAGGTGGGACCTCAAAACATCTTGAGCCGAGTGGCCGGTGGAGTGGCATTACAAGTGGTGGCTCATTCGGGATATCAACTGGGAAGTCTCTGAAGCTCGGGACACACTTCCTCAGCTAGGGGAAAATATGTAACCCATGCCTGCTTGGTGTGGCACTTTGTGCCTCTCTGGTGGCAGCTAGATCAGCTACAGATTGATGAGCCTGCTACAGCCTTGGCTAAGATCGATGTGTCTTTTAGCTTATGCAGTGGCTGCCCTGTTCCCAAAGGAGTTTTGGCATGAAGTTACTCCCACCTCTTTCAACTTTTCCTTTCAAATATTTCTTTAAACCCTTTCTTCAATTTTTGTTTTCCTTTTCCACCCAGGAAAAGACAGAATGAAAAGAGGAACCGGTGGGCAGTATTAGTTACACTGTCACTATCATATATTCTTGCTTGGTGAAGATGTACATACAGTTTCACAGAGGTAAGATGGAAAAAAGGGGAGATATGTGGCAAGCTGAAGAGAGATGAAACTAAAAAAGCAAGAGGCTAGAAAAGAAAGGAAGCACAAAAAATAAAGAAAAGAAAGAAGAGGTATGTGCTCCTAAGAGCTTAACATATTCTGGGTGTTACCACAATGTAAATAATATCAATAGTAGATGTTTTCAGCTCCATATCTAGCAGATACATCAACATATAAAAAGGATAGAATACAACAATGCAGAGTTCAACTTCCCTAAGAATGAATATATTCTTGATCCATTACTAAGCCCTGTTAAACATGACTGTACAGTAGAATATAAAAAGAGATGAACTTCACTGGAACCCACCTTTCCTGCAGCTTCCAGTTCTTCTTTATCCTTTTTTGCATGTCCAGAAAATATTTTCATTTCAATGATTCCTGCTATGGCAATGACTGGCACAATGGCTAAAATCAAAAGGGTCAGCTGCCAGCCATAGACGAATGATATAACAATTCCAGTTCCAAGGTTAGCTATGTTTTGGGTAATTAAAGCCAGTCTGGCACCTGTAGCCTGGAACAACAAAACCCAAATAAAACAACTGTATTCCATAATTTTTTATAAAGCAACAACATAGAAATTAGACATGAAAAATACTTTTGAACTAGACCATCTCTATAAACCAGGATTATTCCCCAAAGTATTATCTAGGCTAGTTCTACATTTCTCCAAAGTTGGAGTTTCTGCATATCCTTTGGAAGATCACTCCACCGTCTAGATCGCCTTCTTCCATTGTCTTCTGCTGCTGATCCATTTCTTTCTCCAGTTTCCATGATCACTTCAGATTCTAAACTGTAATTTATAAACTCCGCTAAAAAGGCTGAACAGGGAGTTTATAAATCTCATATTTTTGCATTTACAACTATAACTTCAAATCTGCCAGGAACATGCAATTGCCTAACTGATGGAGAGGAAATTTGGACTAACCATTTTTTCCAATCACTTAAATCCCAATACAGCAAAACACTTAAACATATGCTTAACTTTTAAGCATGTGAGTAGTTCCACTGAAAACACTGACTACTAAAATCCTTAAAGTCAAGCACAACCTTAAATGTTTTGTTGGATTGGAGCCTTAGATGCTATGGTCATAGGTGCTACATACCCAAACACACAATGAGATTAGATAGATAACTTTAAACAGACTCATTGAATAAATAAATTCATGATTAATTGGATTCATAGGGGAGATAACAGCACAGAACAGTAATAAGACTATAAGCACTAATAGTTTACTAGAATATTATATTGTAAATATATATCATGTTATCTATCATTATAAAATACATTGGTGTGACACCCAAAACCTTTCAATAAATAATAAGTTTTCAGTTGTCACCAAATTAGGATTGCCATGAAGCAAATAAAAATCCATAGTGCAACATTACTATATGTCAACCCAAACTTGAAAAATGCCAAAACAAAGTATATTACATACTCCTTTCACTTGTGAGGCATCATTAGCAAGTCTTGTAGTTAATGCCCCAGTGCTGTTTTTAGGGTCATCAAACCAGCTGATGTCCTACAAAATGACATGAAAACATGTTTACTAGGATCTGAAAAACTATAGTTTACTTTCCATAAACTGCAAATAAAACAAATGAAAAATTTGGGCTGCAAAAAGATCATTAATTTCAATTTGGATTATAAGAGGAGTGTATGGAGTTTTCGTTCTTTGGATTTAATCAGTTTCTTAGCCCTGATTGTGTAATAAACGTGTCAGAGTGCAAATATTTTATAACTCAAGATGAGTAAATTAATTGAAGCTGTAAATGCCAGTAATTTACACTGACAATAGCATTGTGTTTTCTCATGCAAACTGCAATTTCAGCAGGTATCATCTATGTAAATGGATTGGGCATGATTTATTTTTGGTAATCAGGTCAACACAGAATATTAAGTTATGAAATTTGCCACCTTGATGAGTATAGTTTGAAATTGACAGTCTCACTGAATGTAAAGACTATTAAAAAGATTATTAACTCAGATTAATGTGGCATTTCTTCTCTGAAGTAGCTAAGACAAGTCTGTTAGGTGGTTTACCATATAATAAACTGCTGTGACATCTACAAAACACAAGATGAGTCTGCCCTGAAAAGTCTCTGAATTTTGAATGCTGCTGGCAAGTCTTTGTGGTGTCAGAACATCTGTAATAGGTCTATGCGGAGCTAGAAAATTAATTAGAACACCTGTACCAAAACTTGAAAACAGTACCCTACTACATTCTGCAGAAAGGGCTAATCAATCATATTCTTTTATATCTCTGAAGCAATATGGGTTAATGTGTTTAGGGTATTAATTAGGTAATGATTTTAAAGCACTTTGAAGGTGATCGCTCCTGAGTTAACTGGAAAAACATACTAATGCAAGATTAAGGTGATACTTAAACACCAGAAAAGTCAGAAAATGTAAAAGTTAAATTTTCATAGGAACATTTCATCCACATTACATATTAATTAATTGAAAACAAATTCCTGATCTTGAATCACTTGAAGCACGTGCATAACTGTAGTCATATGATTGCACTATTTGCAAGATGTGGTGCATTTGTGTAATGATTACAGTTGGAAGAAAATTTTCAGTCAAATAGTAAATTCACCAAAAACTACAGTTACAATACAGGTCGGTAACCAGGTTTTTTTAGGGTGATGGACACTATTCACTAATACAAGTCAAATTCATTGAATAGTTTCAGATGAATAAACAATGGGAGAGGAATGAAAATGTCAAAAACTATTTCATTTTGAAATGTCATTTTGAAACAATGTATGAAAGGTTTTGTTCAACCTGAATGAAAATTCAGTTTTGGCCAGAAAAATCATTATTCATTCAGCTCTAGTAATAATGTGTATGAGCTAAAATTACTGTGAGAAGCTTAACTTTTACATTTCCTGACTTTTTTGTTTAAAAGTATATAACCCTGTATAGAACAAACATTAGCTTTACATTGCTTTTGCTTTAAAAAAAATTAAATTAAATTTAAAAAAAGAGATAAAAATAAACTGCCTACGCAAGTTACAATTTAATACGGTTCCAGGTAGCCCTTGAAGTTCACTGCACATTCAGATGAGTGGGGTGCTGTGGAAAAAGCTTGCTGAAGTGACTGGGATGAGGAAGGGGTGAGCTTAAAGGGAAGCAACTATGAGAAAAAACAACAGATGAAGGTGGCAGCAACAGAAAAAAAAAAAAATATATAGGTCCAAATTTTGGCTGCCTTTGAGCAGATGCATTAGAATAGGGAGAGCTTACAGGGAATCCCTTACCTCCAGTACATCTGTGTTCAAAGCTGTCAGAAAGCTGCAGGCAGTGCCTTCTGAATACAAAGGGTGAAACTAGCAGAACCCAACACAATCAAAAAGGGCTGGCATGGCAGATAAAGGGCATAGGCAGGGTCCTTCTCCTTGCTGCTCATTGGCTAGGAACTGGAGGCTGGTACAGTGGGAGTGCATGCTTTCCGTTTTTAAAAAGTCCTGCTGCTCAGCATGCTATCACCAGTATCTCCAGATGGCATTAGGCCTCCTGCTATTCTATGAACTGATACAATGACTTCTGTAATATGGGAGTTCCATAGGATTTCTCCACTTATTGGGCCTAACTTTTAAGAAGGCCTTGACTCAGTCTCTACTTTTGTGAGTGCAGTCAGATGTGTACATTTTATCATCTGTGACAATAATTAATTGTGGATCCTAATATGTAGGTGCATTTATCTGGAGTTGCAAAACTTCATACTTAGAACAAGAGTCTGAATTTCAGAATCAGGCTCCTAGAGTGCACATTATGCTCTGAGTAGAGTGACCAAATGTCCCTATAAAATAGGGACAGTCCCAATATTTGGGGCTTTGTCTTATATAGGTGCCTACTACCCCACACTTCTTGTCCTGATTTTTCACAGTTACTATCTGGTCACCCTAGCTCTGAGTCATACCGTTAGGCCATGTCAACACTCAAAAGCTGCTCTGATTTAACTAAATAAGCCAGACCCCTTGTGCAGACACTCTTAAATTGGTTCAAAAGTGCCTCATATGACCTGAGCTAAAAATCAATGCAAGTCTTTCTTAAACTTATTTGAGTATCCACACAAGGGGATTGCACTTAATTATTTAAATCAGTTTCTAAAAATAATTTAAATAAATCAGTGCAATTGTTTGTGCAAACAAGGTCATAGGATGACTTGAAACTTTAAAGGTATTTTAAACACCTAAACACGGATATATAAAACTCTGGAAAGCTAAATACATATTAACCTTACCTGTCTAAGCATTGCTTTAAATGCCATGAATCGAAGCCTCATTGTAAGGATCTCTCCAGCTTTGCCAAACGTGAAACCCTTTGAGAAGAAACAGAGTGATTATTACATAATTACAACTATTTTGACGTTATCAGATAAGCACACGAATATCTGTATCTACATAGGCAAAAACACATTTTATAGATGACAATATTTTAGCTATAAACAATTAAAAAAACTTTTAAAAGACAGTTACTAATTGTGAAAGATAGCAGATTTAGAGCACAGGGATTGAACTTCATTTCTAAATTTAAGAAGTGCAAAGCAAAGGCACATTTTCCTACATTGCTCCACTAATGTGCTTGAAGGAGCAATTTTTTATCACAGCTTCATGGGTCAGTGACTTCAAGGTAAAAGGCTCAGGGTGAAATCGTGGTTCATTGAAGTCAATGGCAAAGTTCCCATCAACTTCAGTGGAGTCAGGATTTCACTCTCAGTGCTCCATTACAAGTCACTTAAGCCATCTAGCTCTAAAACATCAGTGCTTGGTAATCAGCTAAACTTATTTTTAGTCACAAGCATGAATCAGTGTAATGTCATAGGAAGGAGGTGATAAATGGGACCATGCGAATTAAAATGATGGGGACAGAGGTTATTGCCACTTTTTCTGTCATGATATTAACTATTGTCAGTAGTATTATTGTCATAATTTTGCTTATCACCACACTTTCTACAACTGCAGCCAAGAAACATCTCTACAAATCTACTGCAAATATTTGTTCTCAGAATCTACTGAAAACATTTCTACAGCTGAGAAATTTTATAGTATTTCAGTATAAAACCTGGACACAACTATATATCAGTTCCTCTATATGATATAAAGCAAAAATTACTATGGCACTTTTATAGTGAACAAATTAATTTTTCTAGTTTTAATTGTTGGAAACTATACAGTAATGAAGTAAAAAAATACCACAATTATGTAACTTTAATAAAAGAACTGGACACATTTAAATGTACATCTTAGCATGCATACTGTATAAACATCTTATGAAATAGATACATCTTTGTATTAATTTCTTCTCACTTGTTTGGGAGTGCCAGATCACAATACACTTCTACCATTCATACGTTTAATTTATAACATCATCCCCACATTTATAAAAATGATAACTAATGCAGGTCAAACATATATATATATATATATATACATACATACACATACACACACACACACAGAGTTAAATTTTCAAGACTCAGGCTCTATGCTGCATCCATATATAAAGACATTTTTATAAACAAAATGGGCAATTGCACCAACAGATACCTGCTTGTGCTTGCATATACCTGTTTTCTAAACATACACGTGCTAACATGTTCACATACTTTGTAGGTGAAACTTTAGTGTCATGTTTTGAAAATGTAGCCCATTCTCTATTTAAAAAAAAATCTTGATGAAGGGCCAAATTTCAAAATATCATCTCTTAATTTACACCCATATAATTTCTACCATGGTTGCAGTCAAATACTCCAGTCAGGACTGGGGACCTATCATGCTAGGCACTGTACAAATATCAAGGAAGAGGGAGTCCCCGTCCCAAAAAGTTTAGACTCTAAGGCCCTCCTCATGCAAGTTGTTCTTTTTGGGGAGACCCCTGAATCTCCACACAACCCCATTGACTTCAATTAGTGCTCAAGATGGGCAAAGAGGTTCACCTTTGCAATCCATACTAATGGATCAGGGACTAAAAGTAAACAATTTAGGAATGGTGAGAGTTTCAGGTGAGAAATATGTAGATTTTTTAGATACGTTTGTCATGGGATGCATCGACCCCAGGCAGGCTTGGCAACCAAGGGGTTAATGTAGGAACTGCCAGCTGATGCTGATTGGCAGCCTCAGAGCAGCTGGGAAAATAAAAGCTGCAAAGCAGAGGAACCAACAGGTCAGAGAATGAGGGTTCTATCACTAAGCTGGTGAGACGCTGCCCCAGAGTGACAATGACCCAGAGAAGGGATGACCAGAGCCACAGGCTGTAGAAGCCTAAAGAACCAAGGAGGTAGTAAGCTCAGGACACAGAGGAAGACTTGTGGCAGAATGAGGGCCCTGAACCGGAACCCAGTGGAGTGGGTGGGCAGGCGGGCGGGCCTGGATTCCCCTACCTATACCTTAAGGAGACTAAAGAGCCAAAGGAGTTTCAGGCTCCTTGAGGGTGAGGGCCAGATAATCCCTGCCAAACAAAGGGAAGCTCAGTGGGACAGAAATTAAGGTCCTTGCCTCCAGAACAGGACTATAAAGACTCAGATGAGAAAGGGAAACTGACCACCCCTCTGATCTGAGCAGACTCTTCACCGTGCCCTGTCTGTCCAAAGGGGGGCACTGACATGCTGGGGTGCCAGCTCACAACATTATATACATTTTAATAGAGAAAGTTCATTTCATCTGTGCAAGGCTGTGACAGGGTGCTGGCTAAGGAGCCCTGAGCCAGGCCTCTGTCACACCAGCTCCAATCAAGAAAGGGGAATTGGAGCTGGCTGAGTAAGCTCAGGCCTGATTGGCAAAGGGGGAACAGCCGCTGGCCTTCTTAGCAAGGGGCTATGTCAAGGTTCCTCCCCCACTCTGAACTCTAGGGTACAGATGTGGGGATCTGCATGAAAACCTCCTAAGCTTACTTTTACCAGCTTCGGTTAAAACTTCCCCAAGGTACAAATTAATTTTATCCTTTGTCCTTGGAATATCCACTGCCACCACCAAACTCTAACTGGGTTTACTGGGAAACGTAGTTTGGACATGTCTTTCCCCCCCAAAATCCTTCCAACACTTGCACCCCACTTCCTGGGAAAGGTTTGTTAAAAATCCTCACCAATTTGTATAGGTGACCACAGACCCAAACCCTTGGATTTGAGAACAATGAAAAAGCATTCAGTTTTCTTACAAGAAGACTTTTAATAGAAATAGAAGTAAATAGAAGTAAAGGAATTACCCCTCTAAAATCAGGATGGTAGATACCTTACAGGGTAATTAGATTCAAAACAGAGAATCCCTCTAGGCAAAACCTTAAGTTACAAAAAAGACACAGACAGAAATAGTCATTCTATTCAGCACAATTTTTTTCTCAGCCATTTAAAGAAATCATAATCTAACACATACCTAGCTAGATTACTTACTAAAGTTCTAAGACTCCATTCCTGGTCTATCCCCGGCAAAAGCAGCATATAGACAGACCCAGACCCTTTGTTTCTCTCTCTCCTCCCAGCTTTTGAAAGTATCTTGTCTCCCCATTGGTCATTTCGGTCAGGTGCCAGCGAGGTTACCTTTAGCTTCTTAACCCTTTACAGGTGAGAGGATTTTTCCTCCGGCCAGGAGGGATTTTAAAGGGCTTTACCCTTCCCTTTATATTTATGACAGGCTACATAAATGCTGGCAGGAAAGAAGCAAGGGGGAGAAGGAAAGGGAGGAGTTAGAGAGAGCACGCCTCTCTGCTCGCTGCACGAGTTATTAGTTCCTGGGGCTGTGACACTGAAGCTGTCTGTAGCTAGAAGGTTGTGGGAAAGTAAACTGTAAGAGCATGGCTGATTGCACCAATGCAGAGGTCTCTGGCTAGTTTGTGGGTGCAGCATGGGCAGAAGCCAGTGGGGCCCAACTGCACCCTCTTACAAAGGCCACCCCTCAACCTCTCCTTTCTTGCAGGTGCCACAGAAGAGTGGGACTTGAGGTTGGATTTGAAAAAAGGGAGTAGAGGCCCTGCAGATCCTTTTAGAAAAGGCACTCCATGTGTAAGTTTCAGCCTGGAAGAAGGTGCAATGGTGGATGTGTGGAAGTGGACAGGTGATTTGACAAAGCTGGTATCTGTAATTGAAGTCTGTGTTGCACCTTAATAAAGAGTTTTGTGCAAATCAGGTGTACACACACACCTGACTTGTACATGAACATGGCAGTGTCCAGACAGGTGGGAAAATGTGTGTGCGCACAATTTTGCATATGGAAGTTTAGAGACTATTTTTGAAAATGTGGCCAAAAGAGTTTAACTCATTACAATGAGGGAACCATCCTGTGGTGAAAAAAAGTATTACATTACAATATTGTTAGATTAACATCTGAGGAATTTACCTCTATATAGTCTTATACTAAGTGCACAATATAACCTCCACATGCACTTTAAGTCCACTTGGTACTAGAAGTGTACCATCAATTATTTTTCTCTTGTTATGTGATTCAAATACATTGAATGCTTAATATCTTTAGATCTAGTTTCTGAAATAATGTGAACAATTATATGAAGGGCAAAGTAATAAAGCCTACCTGCAGAAAAAAAGTAACAAAAGAAATGATCCCAATTGCTAAAAATAGCAGTGAATACAAGTTGCTCTTGTTTCTTATAACAGTCTTGTCTGGTTCTGCAAAAACCTATTAGAGAGAATTCAAAGTTCATTTTATTTAATTAAATTATGTAAAAATCTTCCCATATTACATTGCTGTATTTACACATACCCATAGAGTGCTTGAACTAGGGGTACTGGGTCAGCACCCCCTGACTTGAAGTAGTAATAACAACCAAATACATGGTTTCTGCTTTCAGCACCCCCCACTATAAAAAAAATGTTCCATGTACAATTAAATATGATTAAAGGGATAACAAGTACATTTGATGTTGGACCAAGATTTTTTTCTAGATGTTTGCAAATTTCATCTAATTCTTTAGATTTCTTCCAAATGAATTATTCATTGCTACTTTCCAAAATAACCACTCAATCAGCAACCTAATACAAAGGAGCAAGCCCTGCATTAACAAACAATAGGTGAAAGTGACATCTGCACAAGGTTTGTGCACCACTTAACTCATTCATATTCTTCTTGGTCACTGAGACCTTGATTCTTTATAGCTTAAAGGTGAAGCTGGTAGGGGAGAAATGTGGAAACTTATGAATACAATTTATTAAACTTGTGTGGACATGTGAATTTATTAAGATAATGTTCATAAGGATAAACATCTGTGTAATTTGAATTTTTTTTCAGTTATTCTATGTTAATGACAAAATAATTTTTAAAAATGGGCTTAAATGGTGCATAAACCTTGTTTGGACACTTTGCACAGTGATGAATTTTACCATATATGCATTTGTGGCTTAGACACAACTTCTTATTAAATAGATTTCTATGTTAAGTTTCCAGGCATTTATTAAACTCAACAGCAAATTAACAAAATGAGTTAAATTTTGAACAATACTTTAGCAGTATCCTTTCAAGCCCCACAGGTACCTTATTGAAAACTATGAACCTAGTTTTTAAATATAATTCTGTTTATGTAGCATGTATTTTTTGCATTTTTCTCATTTTAAAAAAAATTCTTTAGATGGATGTAAGCAGATGCTATATTGCTCAGAATTTCAACTGCTTCTACTACATATTCCTCATTTGAAATCATAATCCTTTGTGACAGTTATCGCTACAGCAGCAAGCTGATGTCAGCCAAGAGGAATACAATATCCAGTGAGGAATAAGAATTCATTCATCTGCTATTAGGATTAAAAATACAAAGAAATTTTAAAAAATCCCAGAAAATATAGAATATGTCAGCAGGATTGTTTTTTTTTTTTTTGTTTTGTTTCTTTTTAAAAAGGAGTTCCAGGAGGCATCACTGGCTTTAAAATTAGTTAAATAAGAAGTATAAATTATTTTCAGAAATAAAGAACATACCCCAAAAAAGGAAGCAAAACACCAGGATAGTTAGGATAGGCTAAACAAGTATAAGTTATTGCAAACGGGGTTGGTATTTGTGGTTTGGAATTCAGACATACAATGGATGAGAGCAGTGATTGTGAGGACGATGAGGGAAATTCATTCCAGAGCATATAGCCAGCACAAGCAGTTGACTACTCAGGCTTTACATGGATTAAGTGAATTTCACTGAAAGAAAGCAAATCCACACTCTCAGATAGTCATATTTGGAGGCCTATAACCCTTACGTGCATTAACACTTATCTGCTCTTGACTTTCATGAGCAGAATCTGGATAAATCAGTATACCGTGCTTGTATTATCATCAATCATCATCATGCATTTGCCTTGTCCCAAGACATTGGCCAATATTTAAAATGTTTGCCTTTAGTAAAACAATAGGCCTGTATGATCCCCAACAGTGTTGGGTTCTTGCCAGGCTTGCAGAGTAATGAAATTTAACACTTCCAGAAGTGTATCTTCTGGAAAAATACTTAGGTATTTCTAGCAATGGAAGTCTGAGGTCATCGTTAAATCTTCTTTATAAAGAACTATAGGGGGCCTGCCTGCATTTTGTTGTTGAGTCAGGTAATGTATCACTCTGGCCATTTTCTCACTTTTTTGTGCATCTATCTCAGCCAGAAATTCTCTCATATTTATTCAGAAAAGCTCCAGTTTGCCATGCTTTATTGCTCATGCCTGAGTTTTGATATAATTTAGAATACAGTTCTTTAAATCTCCTATCAGTGGCTTGCAAAAAAAGTCAAATGAGAAATTGAAAACTCTTAGTGGGTTTAGCTTATTGAAAAACAATAAAGAATTTTCTAAAATAATTAATGCTTGAGAAAAAGGTCCTTTAATTTATATTTCCTCAATTATTTCCCCTCCCCCTGATCACAAACTCTTTATAATGTTTCACTGACACAGACATAGGTTGGAAGAACAGGACTGAAATAGATCTGTCATCTTTCCTCAGGGATATTTCCTATTGCTGTCTTTATCAAAGACTGAAGGATGACACAGGTGCAGTACTCTTTTGCCAAAGGGCAGCTACCCATCAGATAACAGCTTACAGCAGTGGAATAGAAAATAAGACAAGTCACTTGATTTCTATTTCTGATATAGACATTGTTAAAGAGCCTGGTTTCTGACATCTTTATTTTCTGGTACTATAAACTTAAGAGGCCAGTGATTCAGTTACCCACTGTACAATTACTCCTTCTACCAAGAAGGGTTTCCCTTCTCCTCCTCCTCCTTATTTACATCATGCAGTTGTTTTTGTTTTCCTTTATTTCGGGACAACTGTTCTCTTTCTGGGCCAGATTATGGTTTAGCTCTATAGATGCACAAGTGGGAGAGATGGGGTAAGTGTGGGTCGTAGCTGAGCCCCATTGCACAGCAGGAGGGGAGCATATGCTGCATCTTTGCAGTGTGTATTCCCCAGGAGAAATTTTGGATGAGTCAACTAGAATTTCTCCTGAAGCATCCTCTGCACCAAGACATCTTCCCCCATCCCCTACTCCTGAGTTTCCCAACGCAGGTCTCTGTGTTAAGGCACAATCTAGATATTGGTGTGTAGACACCAAGTAAAAATTGCAAAATTTCTCAGTTTAGTGTAAAGAAACTTAAGTGTAGGTGGGAATCAAAGTCAAAGTTAAGAGTGGGTGATAGTTTATTGCATATTTTGTATGAACTTACCCCTATAATTTCTGAAAATATTATTGCAAATGCAGGTTGTAAAGCTCCATTGATAATTGCAGAAAAAGTTCCAACTACAAAGTAAGGCCATTCACTTTTGTTCAGCTTCATAACTTTCAGAAATGAAACTGGAGGCACATTTTCATCCTAGAATATATGAATCTCATTAGAACAATTATGTAACACATCGGGGATGGAGGAGGGGGAAAGAAGGCATGTGGATAGTCAATTACATACTCCCAGCTTCATCCCTGGGTACCCAAAACTATTTGCTTTTTAACAACACAACAACTCATGAATTATATGCAGTAATTCGGTCTGTTACTCAGTACACAATATTAATACCTGAAATAAGAAACAGAAAAAGATACTTCTTCTAATAACACTTGTATATTAATTCTGACAATCACATTTTGAAACTTATCTTGCAGGGCTTACACACAAAATTCCTATAGTCTTCAGCAAGATTGCACAGATAAAAGGTGCAGGGTTAGGACCACTTTGTTTTTGCCAATGCATTTGGTGGTATTTTGGTGGATCTGACTGGATTATTCATTATGAACAATTTGTTTTTATTATCCACAACTAGATCATCATTTTTACTAATGTTTGTTATGCAAACAAGTCAGCCTACAGATCACAAAGTGTTTGTAGCAAGTATGAATTCAATTATATGATATTCAGAATTTACTAGGTGAACTGTGTGAATGATTACATGATTTTGTTTCTGCTCCATGGACTATATGATATAACCTATATAGACTGCTTCATGTAATTCTGTTTCATAATTTAACCAATTTATTTTCATGAGCTATGGACCTAAATTCTTTCCATAAACTTTTACACAAACCAAAGCCGCAGTTTGTGTGTTTGTTTGTATGAATGTTCATGTTTAGTAAAGCCAAAGAGGTTATGAATATGACCAGATCAAAATGTGATTCAGAATTTACATACTTGTTCCAAATATTTTGCCCCCCACATTCACTCAGGTCTCTCGGTACTTCTGTATACTAACTTGTTAACAAGCATCCTTATTTGTTTTTATCACATCAGATTTTGATCCACTCTTTGTATGCCATGTTTGCACATTATATTAACATTTATTGTTACTTTCCCTTAAGCAAGAGCCTCCCTCTTCTCCTATCCCAGACTGAGTGAGCTCTCTGCAAACTTGGCATTTTCTTATGCATTAGGTGGGATAATCACTTCTATCTGAATATTACTGTCCCACTAAGGAAACAAAGGATACTAGATGCAGCATAATAAAAAAAATATTTCCAGCAAAGACACATACAGGTTGAACAATTTTCACATCAAGGCTATCATCCTGTATTTCTGACTTTTTGGTGCTTTTTCGAGTCAATCTCCTTCTCAAGCCATTTCCTATTGATTCTTTCAGTGCCACTTCGGTGGTGGTTCCAGCTTCTTCTGACTGAACTTCAGTTCCTATTGTCTGAAATGCAGTAAAATAGCATGCCAAGAAAATAATTTATTAATATAATCATTTGGAAGTTCAAGATATTAAACTCAAGAGTAGCCAAAACCACTGTTAACTAAATGGAATAATTATCAGATATGAATGATATCTGGTAGTCTAGTGGTTATAAAACAGATTGACTACTTCTGAAGATCTCCTCTGGGCTCATAGTCTGGTTCTGCCATTCTTACTCATGCTGAGTAGAATCTAACCCCTCAAGAATGCAATAAGACAATTTGTTGAATAAAGTGCTATTTATTGAGCTTGTTTCGTGTTTGCATTGAGTTCCATTACACTGTTCTCTTAGTCTTTGTCTATATTGAACTTCGTTGGCAAAACCTTTGTCATTCAGGTGTGTTAAAAACACACTTACACAGGCTGAATGACAGAAGTTTTACCGACGAAAAGCATCAGTGTGAACAGCACTTTGTTGGCGGGAAGTTTTTTGTTGGCAGGAGAGCTTTCTTCTGCTGACAAACAGCAGCTACACTGAGCATCTTTTAGCAGCACGGCTGTAGCGGCACAGCGATGTCACTAAAAGCGAGGTAGTGTAGACAAAGCCTGAGTATAAAGGAGGAGACTTTAAAATGGGTGTAAACCAACCAGTTACATTCATGTTAAGACCATTTCCATTGTCAGAGTGGCATAGACGAGCCTTAATGTAAATGAGAATCAGGCTCGCTGTGAGTAAAGTGGCAGAAGTGAGTTCTCAGTGGGGCATACTTCCAAATACTGTAGGGAAGCAAAAGCTCCGAACTAGTGCAGAACTCTGAAAATTCTGGACGTAAGAGATAAAGAGGATGATGAAGATGGACCAGATTTAAAACAAATTTCTAGAGCCAGATTCACACCAGAGGCATGGGTAAGTTCAATAGATGGCTAAGGATTCAGAGTATTGATCAGAGCTAGATCTCTACACAATTTGTCTTTACTTTTCCTCATTTAATTTTTGTTATCTCTAATCCAATATTCTTAGGACTTTTGGCCTCAAAATTCCTTTACTCATTTCCATTTATTTGGACTGATCGTGTGCATATTTTTTTGAGCTTTCCCAGTTCTGCAATTTAGTGTTCTTCTGTCTCAAGCAACACTTCCTATTCTTTCTGCTACAGTTTCATTGTTGACAAAATGTTGTGAGGTTGGGGCTCTGACAAAATCATATATGATAAAATCAGCAACACAGAACATGATGAAACTTAGAAGACAGTTCATAGGAAAACTACCTGCATGTTTACAAGTTTACAGTAAATTCCGTTTGTTTTCATCAGTTCATGATGGGTCCCTTGTTCTGTGATGACTCCATCTTCAAATGCAGCTATAAGATCTGCATTTCGGACTGTAGACAAGCGATGAGCTATTACAATGGTGGTGCGGCCTTCTCTAGCCTAGAAATGGCACAAAAGTAGATTTAATGACTACATGTACATATAGATTTTTCATCTTCAGTGTAGAGCCAGTTGAAATATTTTGACTGAAATTTTCCCATTGTAAATTGTGGCTTTGTCAAACTTCAATTTTCTGAATAGGTAAACTGAAACAAAAAGCAGTTTAAACATTTCAAAATGAATTATTTTGTTTCAAATGTAGATCAGAAACAATCTTGTTTCAATATTTCCAAATATTCCTTTTTGATCAAAAATATCTAAAATTTCTGTATCAACATTGCCAATTCAAAACATGTTTTGGAATTTTGATGTTTCAACTTTTTGTTCTAATTCAAAACAAAGTAATTTTGAAAGCTTGAGGTTTTCCAGGGAAAGGAAACCTGCATTTTCCTAAAGCTCTACTTCAAAGCACTTTACAAACATTAACTAATTGAATTCTAAAGCCCTTATTTTGCAACCCTTACTCAACCTAATGTGACAAAGTTCCTCCTCTACCTTGGTGGGTCTTGCGCTGACTGGTGGATTTGCTCGCCTTGGAGCTTCATGGCAGCCCTCAACTTGGCCGTTTTTCTGAACCCACAGTCCAGGTCGACTCCTCCTGTGTCTGACCAGGAGTTGGGACGTTTGGGGGGAACCCGGGCCCGCCCTCTACTCCGGGTTCCAGCCCGGGGCCCTGTGGAATGCAGCTGTCTAGAGTGCCTCCTAGAACAGCTGTGTGACAGCTACAACTCCCTGGGCTACTTCCCCATGGCCTCCTCCCAACACCTTCTTTATCCTCACCATAGGACCTTCCTCCTGGTGTCTGATAATGCTTGTACTCCTCAGTCCTCCAACAGTCCGCGTTCTCTCTCAGCTCCTAGCGCCTCTTGCTCCTCGCTCCTCACACACGCACCACAAACTGAAGTGAGCTCCTTTGTAAAACCCAGATGCCCTGATTAGCCTGCCTTAATTGATTCTAACAGCTTCTTGACTGGATGCAGGTGTTCTAATCAGCCTGTGTCTTAATTGTCTCCAGAAGGTTCCTGATTGGTCTGGAACCTTCCCTGTTACCTTACCGAGGGAAAAGGGACCTACTTAACCTGGGGCTAATATATCTGCCTTCTATTACTCTCCTGTAGCCATCTGGCCCAACCCTGTCACACTAAGTAAAAGCTACATCTGTGATGCTCTAAAATGTTCTCTATAAAGTTACTTCAATTACCCACCTGATTTTGGAGTTAGATTATTTGTGAGAATAAGACACCAAAATGCCTGAGTCAGCTAGTTTCAAAAACAGATGAGAAAAGGCTTTAAATGTCAATTTTAACATTAAATTCTGGAATAAACTGACAAGAATTTTATAGTCCAGCTAGAGGCTCCAAGCTATGTGTAATTCAGTTTTAAAATCTTCACTGAACACCAATATACTTCCAGTCTGACATTTAAGTTCCTTTCAGAAGAAAGTGGAGGTGACAGTAGTAACATGTTGTCTGTTCTGAGAAGAACAGCACCTACATCTGACAACTTAATATTGTTACATAATTTTAAGGATTGAAACAATCTGTCACTCCCAATCAAGGAATAGCTGGTTTTAGCAATGCTGGATGTGAAGAGAATACTGTTGCTCTGATGTTGAAATCCACTCCCAACCACAAATTAAGGATTGGAGGAGTATTTTATGAAAAAATAATATGATACTGATAGATACCTTGAAATTGTCAAGTTATCTAAGATGACTCCTGTAAATTAGAAGCAAACCCTAACAGAAAAAAATTAAGTTAGTGCCCTTAAGTATAAAAGGGCCAGATTGTCCCCTCTGCAAGAGCAAGCACTACAAACTGAGTAGATATTTGAGGGGGACTGGAAGGAGGAGTCCTCCTTCTCTAGACCTGAGTCTGGAGTTGAGCAGCAAGCTAGCTCAGGGGTCTGGAAACCTCAGCGGTTCCCAGTCCCAGGCAGTCTGCATGGCAGGTGTGCCCCAGAGTTCTAGGACCTGTAGGCTCCCAATTCCACAACAGTGAGACTAAAAGTCTGAAAGCCCAAAAGGGTTTCAGGCTCCCTGCTGTGGATCTGGAAGCCTAGACTCTGAGACCCCAAATACATTAGGTCTCAGAGCTTTTTGGACTGCCGAGCTCCCAACTCCATGGCAGGGAGCATGGAAGCCCTCACATGGGAGAACTGCCCGGGCAGGAGCCAAGGACCCTGGAAGCCCAGGCTTCTGGCACCAGAGCAGCCTGTACGGAATATCACCAAAAAAATTTACAATCAGACGTACTGATGGAAGGCCTTCTGTTAAGGTTTGTGGGGATCCAGATTCACAGTTTGGACAAGTAAATGCTCTCCAAACATGCCTCCATCAACCCAACCACTTCTAGGAGGAGTTACAAGCTGGAAGAGAGGTTCCTGATAGTGCACATTGGGAAAAGGCTTCAGGGAGCAGAGACAGTGTGAATATTGGGGAATTTGGATAAAATTCTAAATTTCAAAAGGGCTCAGTTTTGCCTCTAAGAATCATAGAATATCAGGGTTGGAAGGGACCTCAGGAGGTCATCTAGTCCAACCCCCTGCTCAAAGCAGGACCGATCCCCAATTAAATCATCCCAGCCAGGGCTTTGTCAAACCTGACCTTAAAAACTTCTAGGGAAGGAGATTCCACCACCTCCCTAGGTAACGCATTCCAGTGTTTCACCACCCTCCTAGTAAAAAAGTTTTTCCTAATATCCAACCTATATCTCCACCACTGCAACTTGAGACCATTACTCCTTGTTCTGTCATCTGCTACCCCTGAGAACAGTCTAGATCCATCCTCTTTGGAACCCCCTTTCAGGTAGTTGAAAGCAGCTATCAAATCCCCCCTCATTCTTCTCTTCCATAGACTAAACATCCCCAGTTCCCTCAGCCTCTCCTCATAACTCATGTGTTCCAGACCCCTAATCATTTTTGTTGCCCTTCGCTGGACTCTCTCCAATTTCTCCACATCCTTCTTGTAGTGCGGGGCCCAAAACTGGACACAGTACTCCAGATGAGGCCTCACCAGTGTCGAATAGAGGGGAACGATCATGTCCCTCCATCTGCTGGCAATGCCCCTACTTATACATCCCAAAATGCCATTGGCCTTCTTGGCAACAAGGGCACACTGTTGACTCAGATCCAGCTTCTCGTCCACTGTAACCCCTAGGTCCTTTTCTGCAGAACTGCTGCCGAGCCATTCGGTCCCTAGTCTGTAGCGGTGCATTGGATTCTTCCATCCTAAGTGCAGGACTCTGCACTTGTCCTTGTTGAACCTCATCGGATTTCTTTTGGCCCAATCCTCTAATTTGTCTAGGTCCCTCTGTATCCTATCCCTACCCTCCAGCATATCTACCTCTCCTCCCAGTTTAGTGTCATCTGCAAACTTGCTGATGGTGCAATCCACACCATCCTCCAGATCATTTATGAAGATATTGAACAAAACTGGCCCCAAGACCGACCCTGGGGCCACTCTACTTGATACCGGCTGCCAACTAGATATGGAGCCATTGATCACTACCCGTTGAGCCCAACAATCTAGCCAGCTTTCTATCCACCTTATAGTCCAAGGCACAGCCCTGCACTGGTGGGGTGGAGTAGAGCTACGTTGCTCCAGGAGCAGCACTGAGAGGTATCCTGACTCAGACACATGATGAAAATAAAGAGTATGATTATTGCTCCAGCAATTTAGGGGGTCACATAATTCTTATCATGTCAGCCACCCTTCAATCCAACTTAATCAAGTAGGACTGATGGGGATTCAATTTCTATTGTAGCTGATGGCATTTACTCCATGAACGCCTGGCTCACAGTGAATCTTTGAGAGGTAAATTATGACGCTCTCTCCCCCATGCCTCACACAACAGCAGTTCCTTCTCTGAAAAAACTTTCAGTATCTCAAAGAGGAGATGCAGATGTCTGGATAGACCAGGAGTCACACTGATATATGTTCCAGAAAAGTCATGTGATAGTATCCTGGATTGCATAATATTGCCAAGAAGCACATGGGCTGGCTCTACATATATCCGGTCCAAATCATCAGCTCGACAGATGTTTCCCAGCCTACCCCAGTCCCTGTGGCAGACACCAGAAATGATGTTCCATCAGCCTCTACCTGGTCTTTCTGAAGTATTTACTGTACATACAGTTATGCTTACCCACAAGGTAATATGCATACTCACATAATGAGAACAGGAAAGGATGGGGAAAGAAAACTCAAGGATGTGCTTGCTACTGGTTGAGTAATAAGTTGTACTATATTGTAAACATGGGCACATGCACAGTACAAACAAAGAATACAGGATAGGCAAAGATCTGTGTAGCCAGCTGCCTTAAACAATTAGGGTAAAATTTTCAAAAATGCCTAAGCGATTAAGTAAATGTAACCCTTAGTGAAGCCATTTAGCTAAATATATTGCTGGTGAGTTGGAATTTCAAATTCTGTTTTTAAATGTATTTATTTTAAAAGCATTTCAATTTACCCTCTAATCAATGACAAATATAAAGTATATATATATAAATTAAAATGTACCTCAGAAAATTTAGCTCATACCTGCTCACAGAAAATTTGAAAAGTTTAAAGATTAGTCCTAAGTTCATAGTTTTAAAGCTATACAGACCTTGTCCAGTGCTGTTTGCACAACTGATTCACTTTCAGTGTCCAAAGCTGAAGTTGCCTCATCGAGCAGAAGAATCTTGGGATTGCGAACCAGAGCTCGTGCAATAGCTATTCTCTGTTTCTGACCTCCACTCAGTTGTGCCCCTCTTTCTCCAACTATGGTTTCAAACTTCTGCAAAGGTATTAAGATAGGTTTCCAGATCCCTCAATGATACTTTTATTTTAACATGCAATACCAATAAAAGACAGTGTAAAGATAGAGATGTGCTCAATCTGCAATGCCCACAAAATCCTTCCCTTTTACCAAAGCACAACCAAGAAGACTGTATCATAAGCAAGTCATATGATTTTATCTTCCTATTTTGTGTGTTTCCAGGATTCTGATATTTTCAGTCTAAACCAGGGGTTCTCAAACTTCCTTGTACCGCGACCCCCTTCTGAGAACAAAAATTACCATGTGACCTCAGGAGTGGGGACCAAAGCCTGAGCCTGCCCAAGAGAGAGAAAGCTGAAGCCCAAGGGCTTCAGCCCCAGATAAGGGTCCTTGAACCTGAGCCCTGCCACCCAGGGCTGAAGCTCTCTGGCTTTGGCTTCGACCCTGGGTAGTGGGGCTCGGGCTTCGGCCCTGAGTCCCAGCAAGTCTAAGACAGCCCTTGGTGACCCCATTAAAACAGGGTTGCAACCCAGTTTGGGGTCCTGACCCACAGTTTGAGAACTGCTGGTCTAAACCATCTCTGCAAAGTACTAATCAAACGATGACTTACAGAGTTAAAATTACTTTGTTTCTATCATCTTTCAAGGTAGCTGTGAAAGAGCCCTGGCAAGGTTTGAAGTGGCAATTATGAATTTAGCTCACTCTTACTTCTGAGTTATGGAAACTCCTCTTAAGGAGCTACTTGGTATTAGAAGGTTGAAGAGAGAACAATTTGACAGCAGAGCTGTCTTGCTTACATCAGGCAGTTTCATGATAAAGTCATAGGCATTGGCTTCCTTGACAGCTTTTTCAATCTCTTCCATAGTGACATCTTCACGGCCATAGCGGATGTTTTCTGCAATAGTAGTAGCGAATAGCACAGGCTCCTGATTCACCACACCAATAATCTCCCTCAGATATCTTAAATTTAGGGTCTTAATATCATGCCCATCAATAGTAATCTAAATGTAAAGAAAATTAAAACATGAATGTAAGTGTCCTGATCAAGGATACAAACTCCACCAAGATTATCTATATTATTTAGGAAGACATTTGTATTTTGCCATCTAAAACATCAGCAGTCAGGCCACTGCTAAACATTACAGTAATTTGATATATAAAGATCCAGCTCAGTTCAGGTGTCTTACCATGCCCTTCTCTGGATCATAAAATCTCTGGATCAGTTGAACAGTTGTACTTTTCCCACAGCCACTGCTACCAACCAAGGCTACTGTCTGGCCACAATTAACCTTCAGATTCAAGCCTTTCAACACCTACATAAGAAAATAATAAACAAAAACATAATGGGCCAATTTCTGCTCTTCCTTACACCATATGAATCTGGAGAAAATTTAGGGACTTCTGTGGAATTTCTCCAATTTTCTCCAAATTTCCATGGAATTTCTCCAAAGTTCTCCAAACTTGGTTCAATATCAGTACACTGCACAATATAGTTGCTATTTACACCATAGCTCACTTTACATTTTCTACTGAAACATTGCCATATATACGTACTACATTCTTTCTTTATGTAGTAGCATCCTCATTTATTAGCCACACCCTTTTTATGAGCATTTACCATGCAACCTGGAGGGTGAACTAATTGCAGTAAAACCCATATATTGTGAATTCAGACACAGCAAAACATGTTTATTTTATTGTGATGCAAAAGCCTCTTTACTTGCCTTGAATTCCCTTCAGTTGTACTCATTCATATTGGAATTTTTACACTTGTATATACTGGCAAAATTGATAGCCATAATTTACCACTGATAGTGAATTATGATGATGAAAGTTGGTAGTGTAGATGTGGCCAAAGTCTTGACTAACACTAAGGAAATTTTGCAATAATTTCTTATTACTAATATTGCTCTACTTGCAATAGCAATGTTGGGAGCCATTATGTAGCTGGGATGCGAGCATCTTATGTACAAAGTTGATTAAACCTGTTCTGAACATGTTTAGATAATACAGTGCTTAAAATGCCAGCATTTCTTCTACAGTAGGGCTCCCAACTTTGCTGTCACCTGTGATCTGAACAGGAGTTCACAATGGTGGCAAATCTTTGAAAATGTCCCAAATGTAGATAAAGCTTTAGTGCATGCCAACACTAGGGGACTTTACAGAAAAATACTCTCCAATGATGCTTTTTTTTTTTTTTTTAGGATTCCCTAATGAAGACATGACCTTTGAGTGGAGTTTCTTCACTTTAGTAAAGTTTCACTTCACTATAAACAGGTTCTCTTATACTAATCCCTTTTGAATGCAGCATTTCACAGCTAAAGTTGGTATGAAGTGCTGCATTCTATGGGGATTTAATCTTTCATGCCTCCTCTGCTCAGAGAGGCAGAGCAGGGAAGATGCCGTTAAACTCTGTGGTGGAAGAGGAAAAGAAAAATCCCTTCCCAGGCTTCCAGTTTTGTAGTACTGCCCTACTCCTGACTGGAAATAGAATCATGGTCTACAGAGAAGGGCCCTTGTAGCTGTCAGCACTACCTACCCAACTTCAGGGTATGAAGAGAGCTCTTGGAAACCTATGGTGAGATGGAGAGATGGGGATCTGCCACTTTGTTTTTCAGTGTAACATGAAAATGCCCATTTTAGTACTTTTTTGGGGTGGGAAATAGAAGCTAACAACACTTAATTATAAGAGCTCCACTGTAATGCCATCGGAAGGAAGAAGTAATTAAATTTAAGAGAAACTGCCATTACCTAATGAAGATATATTGTATTTAAACAAATTTTAACAGACTTGTACCATGGATACTTGTGGAGTTCATTATATCATCATTCTTAATGGTCTAAAATAAATATTTTTTCTTGATATAAATACATTAACATATGGGATTGGGCTTATAATAGCAACAGATTCTTTAACTTTTGTGCAAAGCCACTCTGGGTCTGTTTTCACTACAAAAACTAAATGATTTCTTAACTTAAGTTAGCTAACCCGAGGTAAAATCCTAGTGAAGACAAGGCAGTTTGTGGTTTTCACACAAGTTAGCAGTACAAGTTAAAGAGGGAGGCTTTTGCTAACTCCACCTTTTGAAAATAAAAGTTTATAGTGATGTTTTCCTGTCACTAAATGATAAAGTTCTCTTTAATTTGGAATGCATGTCAGCTTCACTTCCAGTACCTTTACATCTTGCCTAGATGGATAATTGAAGTAAACATTGTGGAATTCCAAATTTCCTTGAATATGGTCCGGTTTGTAGCCAGTCTCTGAAAAACTGTCAATTTGAGGTTCCTAGGTAGAACAAAATACCAAACAGAAATGAAAAGGAAGAAAAGAGTAAATCTGATCATGTTTCCTAATGACATTCTCATTACATTATGCCAGCTGCTAAAAGTCTTAGAATGGAACATAATTATATAGTGATATTAAGTGAAATTTAATGGTGGCATGGGTGAAATCAACAATTACACTGGCAGGTGAGGCTTTCAACCCATGTCACCAGTATTACCTGTTTTGTCTCTTCATTACTCTGCTCCTTAGCTACATATGCAATGGGGGGGGGGGGAGTACATTGAAGAAAGAAAAAAAAATGAATAAAAACTTTTGTTTGAATTTAGTAGACAGCATTGGAGATTGAGTTCTTCTATTTATCCACAGGACAGCTGCAGCATAGCTGGCAGCAATGTAACCTTTATCATACTGCCTCACCCTGACCTGGATGGATCACTTCTAGGAATCTAAGGCCTTGTCTACACAGCCACTTTAAAGTACTGAAACTCTCTCACTCAGGGGTGTGAAAAAACACACCCCTGAGTGATGCAAGTTTCAGTGCTGTAAAGTGGCAGTGTAGACATATGCCTCTTCATGCTTCGGCCATTGTTCCAGAGGATATGCTTCCATGCTGATGAAGCTTGTTAAAAAAATAATGCGTTAACTAAATTTTGACTGAACTCCTTGGAGGAGAATAGTATGTCTCCTGCTCTGTTTTACTCACATTTTGCCATGTATTTCATATTATAGCAGTTTCAGATGATGACCCAGCACATGTTGTTCGTTTTAAGAACACTTTCACTGCAGATTTGATAAACCGCAAAGAAGGTACCAATGTGAGATTTCTACACATAGCCACAGCACTTAACCAAAGGTTTAAGAATATGAAGTTCCTTCCAAATTCTGAGAGGACGAGGTGCAGAGCATGCTTTCAGAAGTCTTAAAAGAGCAAAAAACTCTGATGCGGAAACTACAGAACCCATACCACCGAAAAAGAAAATCAACCTTCTGTTGGTGGCATCTGACTCAGATGATGAAAATGAACAGGTGTCGGTCCACACTCCTTTGGATTGTTATCAAGCAGAATCAGTCATCAGCATGGACGCATGTCCTCTGGAATGGTGGTTGAAGATGAAGGGACATATGAATCTTTAGTGCATCTGGCACATAAATATCTTGCAATGCTAGCTACAATAGTGCCATGCAAACACCTGTTCTCACTTCCTGGTGACATTGTAAACAAGAAGCAGGCAGCATTATGTTTTGCAAACGTAAACCAACTTGTTTGTCTGAACGATTGGCTGAACAAGAAGGAGGACTGATTGGACTGAAGGCTCTAAAGTTTTACATTGTTTTGTTTTTGAATGTAGGGTTTTTTGTACATAATTCTACATTTGTAAGTTCAACTTTCATGATTAAGAGACTGCACTACTGTACTTGTATTAGGTGAATTGAAAAATACTATTTCTTTTGTTTTTTTACAGTTCAAATATTTGTAATCAAAAATAAATATAGTGAGCACAGTACACTTTGTATTCTGTGTTGTAATTGAAATCAATATATTTGACAATGTAAAAAAATCCAAAAATATTTTTTTAAAATGGCATTTATTATTGTTTAATAGCGTGATTATTTTTTTCATCTCTTGGCAGCCCTATTCAAATACAGTTTATCTTTTTTAAGATCCAGTTCTGCAAGCTCTCAGTCCACGGAACCTCCATTGGCTTTTAAATGAAGTCCGTGGGAGTTCCACGTTTTGAAGGCTTGCAGAATCTAGCCCTTAGGCCTTGTCTACTGTACTTTTTTGAGAAAACACTCACAGTAGCACCATCACTGGTGCAGCTCCACTGACTGACAATAGCAGCAGTGCTAGTGTAGACTGGGGAAGCAGAGTTTTTAATCACCATTACTTCTAATCCTATCCCAAGCAGGTCTGGAATCTTTGGTTGTAAAAAGATCAGCAAGCATGTAAACCCCACCTACATTAGTGCTCCAACCATTGCTACCACCAGTGCAGCAAGAATTGGAAATTTTAGATAAAACAGGTTAGTGTAGACAGAGCAACTGACTGATAAATACACCTCCCATAGTGTCATTGCTTACATACACACATACCTATTTATAAGAAAACAATACGCTGTTTTACATTTTGGACATTAAAGGTAGATATTAAACAGTCAAATCACTGGAAATAAACCAGGGATTAACTCAGACCTTTAAATGATGAATAGCTAAAGATATATAATCTCACAAAAAACTAAGCTTAGACTCGCAAGAGCCATTATTGTTTTTCTCCCTCTTGTTTAGACTCTCAGTAAAAAAATATTTGATCATGCAAGTTTCACAAGGATTTTGGGGGGTTGATCTTCAGTTCAGCTTTAATCTGGCATCTTTTTTGACCCTGCAGTGTTGCAAGTAGAGATAACTGCAGGCACAAGTTTGCACCTACAATTTTATTCATGAGTGTACATGATGTCATTTAAATATCTAAATACCTCATTGCCACACCATGTCAGATAGACATTTAAATGGCATCAAGTTGCACTCAGTTTTTTGTGCCTGCTAATCACAGACCCAGAAAGAGAGCTCTGACTTAAAAAATCTGACTCCCTGTGTATTCAAATGATAGTCATAGTAAAGATACTTACATTGTCTATAATATTAAAGATTGCATAGGCAGCTCCCCTTGCATTAGCAAATGCCTCCATACCTGGTGCGGTCTGTCCAACACTAAATGCTCCAATTAATATAGCAAAAAAGACCTAAAGAAAAAAATTACAAGAATGCTACCAGGTTATCCAGTCATAAAACTGTAATGGGATAACTACATTTATTCATGACTATCTACTAATATTGGTCCAAAATCTTTCATGTTTGTTATACAAGTTCAGCATGTCTAGATTCAAAGAAGGAAAGAAAGGAAGGGCAGCTACTGAGGCAAAAGATAAAGGATGAGAGGAAGAAAAGGGACTCTAAGATGGGAATCATGTTCCTTCATGAGATGACCCCAAGATGGATATTGCTTAGACTCAGGTGCTGATGCTTGGGACAAGTCAGAGGTGGTGTCAAGGTTCCTCCCCCACTCTGAACTCTAGGGTACAGATGTGGGGACCTGCATGAAAAACCTCCTAAGCTTATCTTTACCAGCTTAGGTCAAAACTTCCCCAAGGTACAAAATATTCCACCCGTCGTCCTTGGATTGGCCGCTACCACCACCAAACTAATACTGGTTACTGGGGAAGAGCTGTTTGGACGCGTCTTTCCCCCCAAAATACTTCCCAAAACCTTGCACCCCACTTCCTGGACAAGGTTTGGTAAAAAGCCTCACCAATTTGCCTAGGTGACTACAGACCCAGACCCTTGGATCTTAAGAACAATGAACAATCCTCCCAACACTTGCACCCACTCTTTCCTGGGAATGTTGGATAAAAAGCCTCACCAATTTGCGTAGGTGACCACAGACCCAAACCCTTGGATCTGAGAACAATGAAAAAGCATTCAGTTTTCTTACAAGAAGACTTTTAATAAAAATAGAAGTAAATAGAAATAAAGAAATCCCCCCTGTAAAATCAGGATGGTAGATACCTTACAGGGTAATTAGATTCAAAACAGAGAACCCCTCTAGGCAAAACCCTAAGTTACAAAAAAGATACACAGACAGAAATAGTTATTCTATTCAGCACAGTTCTTTTCTCAGCCATTTAAAGAAATCATAATCTAACACGTACCTAGTTAGATTACTTACTAAAAGTTCTAAGACTCCATTCCTGGTCTATCCCCGGCCAAGACAGAATATAGACAGACCCACAGACCCTTTGTTTCTCTCCCTCCTCCCAGCTTTTGAAAGTATCTTGTCTCCTCATTGGTCATTTTGGTCAGGTGCCAGCGAGGTTACCTTTAGCTTCTTAACCCTTTACAGGTGAGAGGAGCTTTCCCCTGGCCAGGAGGGATTTCAAAGGGGTTTACCCTTCCCTTTATATTTATGACAGGTGGTTTGAGGAGTTGGATTAACCCCCCTACAGACATAAGTAAACAAATCTACATAGAACAAAACAGGACAACCAACCTTTAGGGACTGAGTCTTTTTACTGCTAAAAATATTTTAGATGTTAACTGGCTTTTTGACCAAAAAACATACATTTTCATGGAAAATTTTCATTTTTGTCAAAATTTTCCCATTTTTGACAAAAGGATAGAAATTGAAACTTTTCACCAAAAATGCTTTTCAGTTTCAATTGCTTCCTCACTCCTTCTCCCAAACTGAAAGAAAGATCATGGGACGTTTTGAAAAAAAACTGGCTGTTATATTTAAAAAAAAGTTTTATCCTCATATCTGATCAAATAGATTCCCCCTACCTTCTTCGGAACATAGAGAGGAAGTCCTTCTGATAGTCTCTTTCTTTAGAAATGGTTTTCTCTTTAGGACACTCCACTTTGTAAGACCCCACTCCTTTGCTGCTCAAGCTTATGGTTTTATGGTAAGAGTTTTAGTAATGTGTGGGCTGGTTTTATGGCTGTGTGCATGCTGGTTGTGTTGTTGTGAGGGGCAGGTGGCTCTCTGGGCAGATAGCTCTCTGGCCACATAGCTCTAAGAAAGAGTAAACAGATGACCCAGGTGAGTGCTTGAGTTGTGCTGGGAGACTTGTATTGATTTGTGTGACAGTTGTGCCTGAGGAATTTTGTATTTTGTTGTATGGGTGGCATACTAACCTATGAAGAACTGTGGTACTGGGGCTGAATATTCCATCATTTGTACAGTCTTCTTCTGATCACTCATTACAACCAATAAAATTGTTGCATGCAAATTAGCTGTAGAGTAAGGGTGATGATTGGTTGAGTATAGCATATTTATCCCCATCGACTTCAACAGGGTTGCATGCGGTGTAACTCAGTGCAGGCTTATTCTGTTAAAACCTAAACAAGTTCCCAAAATTTTGTTTGGTTTTTTTAATTAAAATTGTTCATCTACTGAGGTACACTCACCGTAAGGACTTTTCCAATACTATAATCATCAGATAGCACCAAAGTGGTTCCATACCAAAATGCCAATGCATATGATGCATATATCAGTAAGAAAGCAATACCCATAGAAATGTTGGCTGTAATAGCCTTCTTGATTCCAATGTTTTTGGCATCTTCTAAATTCTTATGATACCTGCAAGAAAAATCGCATGTTGGAAATTTAAAAAAAAGTTAGCATATCACATTTCTTTATTTCACTGTGCCTATCAATAATTTTCCAGGTGCAGACAACATTTTAACAAGCAAACAATCAGATAGATCAAAAAATTACATTAGTTAATGTAATGACCACTCCTGCTTCTGTGACTAGGCCTGCTGACTAATAGCTCCAATTGTAAGAAAAAAAAGATAGATTAGAGAGAAGGGATGTCCATTAATTTCACTATAAGATACACTAGTCTCTTCTCTCTACCTTAGCTAAACTGTGTTCAGTTTCCTGAAAACCAGCCCTTCTTTCCTAGATTAAAAAAAGGAAAATAATAAATTGTCTCTTAAACAAATAGTCAAAAGGACATATTCAGAGTTGGCAGTGCTGTTCCCTATTAGAAACCTGAGATAAATCTGACGGTTGGGTGAAATCCTTATATGTACATAAATATCTATGAGTCCCAAATAAGTGGGAATAGAATGGGAAGCCTTCAAGGGCTTGCATTCATCTTGTTCAGGAAAGACAAGTACTGTAATTAACACAGACTGGAAGTATTGCAGACTGGGAAAACAATTGTCTCAAAAATAACTGCCAGGCTATTTTTAATAAAATATATAATAATTTATTCCCCATATTTTTTTATTTTAAATGTCTTTAATCATCCTAAAAGCACGAAATAGAAATAGTACAGCAGAGGACCTCCAGACATCCTCCCTGCAGTTGCCCTTTTGTCTCCCCACAATTTTCCACAGATTTGTTAGATTTACTTGTTAACCACAGATCTGACAGAGGACCAAGAGATTCAGAGCCTCAAATATAGGTGGCACCATTTTTCGGAGCTGAGTCATAATTTTTAAAATTTATCTATGTGCTTAAATGGTCCTGTCACCACAATACCTGTTCACCTCACGAACATTAAAAATGTATAATCATGCACCCCTGTAGGATATTATAGGGTGCAATGGGATGTGATTGCTGTGCAGCAACCTCTGCTGGCTGAGTGTGCTGCTGGTGGTGCTCCCTGCCTCAGTTGCCTTCCCCATGGTGAGTCTCTTCAGCTTTCCACATACAGGTCAGTGCTGGAGATGTGGCTTGGACCTCTGGCCATGTCATAAACAATCCTTTCTAGGGTAACAAAAGTCCAGCTAAGGAGTCCCAACAAACAAAACAGTTCTTCTACCCTTCAGGGGCTTTTCTTCAGCTGCTCTCAGCCCCTTTCAGGGCTACCTGTGAGTCTTTCCCACACTCCACTATAGAGCACTCTGCTCCCAGGTGGCTTCCCCTGGAGTACTGTTCTCAACCCCTTCCTGGGCTCGGTTTTCTCCCTCCCTGCCTGCCTATAGTTCCACACCCCAGGACTGATCTCTCTCAGGCCTTTTCAGAGGTCCAGGTGTCCATTAACCTGTTACCTGATCCCTTAGTCCTGTCCCCTCAGACTCAGAAGCAGCTAATAATTATGGCCCCGTGAGGGGTGCTGGCCTATCGCCCTTTAAAGGGACCAGTCACCCTATGACAGATGGAACTGAGATACAAGCAAATTAAGTGACTTGATTCAGGGCACACAGTGCCATGTACCAGAGGCTGGAAGAAGAAATTTTGTGGATGAGTAAGAGGAGAGCACTGACAAGGTGCATTCACATACTATGGTGATGTGCACCCTAAGAAAGGTGTTGAGATGAGCTGCAGCCCCTCTCACCTTCAGCAACGAGTCAGAGAAGAGTTCCTGCCAAGTTTTGTGGCTCTGATGGTCATCTTTAGATAAAAGGTCAGGACAAATGACAAGAATGCTGTTTCATAATACAATAAGAATAAATGAACCTAACTTAATGGAACTACCAAGGTGTATACATGCCATGGCTTATTGAGTAACCACATAATCTTATTAGTGTTACCCTTGTCTTTTCTTTCCCCATCCCCCTTTTTTGTCTGTTTATAGGTCTATTTTGTCTGTCACTTATTGTGTGATATTGAAGTTAGATTGTACACCCTTTGGGGTACTGATCATGTCTTTGTTTTGAGAGGATCTGGAAAAAATAAACTATACAGCTTACAATAAAACCTGTAAAAGAGAACATCCTTATTAAGCAACTTCCTGTCTTAATTACCCCAAAATACACTGAGTACAATAGTGCTCTACCTTTATTTGAAGATCCCTTTCACCAAGGAACCAGTTTTGTCAGCCCCCTGGTGTAGACCGACTTTCAGCAGTGAAGATACAAGAAAAATTCAAAACATCTAAAGACAGAGTTTTAAAACTAAAACGAATGAAAACATTTTTCTGACCTTTTGATTTCTTTTTTCTGTCCTCCAAAAGCTATCACAGTCCGAATTGCTGCCAGAACTTCTTCTGCAACAGCTCCTGCTTTTGCATATGCAGTTAGTTCTTTGTCAGTGAATGCAGAGAGTATCTGTACAAAAGGAAAATGTTTTAACCCTATTGTTCAAAGAAAAATTGAATCAGCTTGAGCATATTATGACTTTTCTCCTCTTTCCAAAAAATGTATTATAATGCCATTTTCCAGAAAATAAGTCTTTTGCTTAAATATCATAGAATAGGCCAGACCACTTATTATAGGAATACATCAATTATATAAAAATTAAATTTTAGTGTTAGCCTCTATCAAAAACTGAAACCTAGATTTTCTGCTTTCATTCAGTGCACAAGTGTATGTGTGGGTGGCCCTTAGTGAACTGGTTATGGCTCCCTGTTTGATTCTCAGGGCAGATCTGCACCACTCTGATCCCAGATAGGTTAGAGCAGCCAGTAGGACTGGATTAGATCCATCTGGACTGGATTAGATGACCTATCAAGGTCCCTCTAGTCCTACATATATATGATTCTATGCTCCCCACACACTTGCTAGGTAGCAGGAAAAGCCACAGCAGAACCCTACTTATACTTTGATAATTTTATTTTCCATATGTATTCAAAGATTGGAATTTTCACAAGCCAAAGGATCAAGGCACTCAACTCGCATTGAAATTCAATGGTAGAGGCCTAACTTGCTTAGGCCACTTTGAAAATCCCAGCAAAAAGCAATAACAAATCTGGAATAAATGTCTATTTCTGAGACTAAGGTTTGGTCTAAAAGTTTTTGTACCAGTATAACCATTTTGGTTAGGTGTGTGAGTTTTTAGCTATATAGTTACACTGATACAACCCCTACTGTGTACACAGTTATATGGTTGTAAGGGTGCCTTATAGTAGTATGGCTTCTTCCATTTCCCATATGGGAATAAGCTATACCAATATAACCAACTTTACATCAGAAAAATTGTGTCCACAGTAGGGCACTTTATCTGTATCACTTAGTGATATGTTGTATCACTTTAACTGTGCCAGTTGTCAAGGTTCCTTCCTCACGCTGAACTCTAGGGTACAGATGTGGGGCCCTGAACGAAAGACCCCCGAAGCTTTTTCTTACCAGCTTAGGTTAAAAACTTCCCCAAGGTACAAACTTTGCCTTGTCCTTGAACCCTATGCTGCCACCACCAAGCGTGTTAAACAAAGAACAGGGAAAGAGCCCACTTGGAGACGTCTTCCCCCAAAATATCCCCCCAAGCCCTACACCCCCTTTCCTGGGGAAGGCTGGATAGAAATCCTTACCAATTTGTACAGGTGAACACAGACCCAAACCCTTGGATCTTAAGAACAAAGAAAAAGCAATCAGGTTCTTAAAAGAAGAATTTTAATTAAAGGAAAGGTAAATGAATCAACTCTGTAAAATCAGGATGGTAAATACCTTACAGGGTAATCAGATTAAAAACAGAGAATCCCTCTAAGCAAAACCTTAAATTACAAAAAAGACACAAAAACAGGAATATACATTCCATTCAGCACAGCATTATTTACCAGCCATTAAACAAAAGGAAATCTAACGCATTTCTAGCTAGCTTACTTACGAACTTAACAGAGTTTGAGACTGCATTCCTGATCTGTTCCCGGCAAAAGCATCCCAGACAGACTGACCCTTTGTTTCCTCCCCCAGCCCCTCCAGCTTTGAAAGTACCTTGTCTCCTCATTGGTCATTTTGGTCAGGTGCCAGCGAGGTTATCTTAGCTTCTTAACCCTTTACAGGTAAAAGGGTTTTTCCTCTGGCCAGGAGGGATTTTATAGCACTGTATACAGAAAGGTGGTTACCCTTCCCTTTATTTTTATGACACCTCTATAGGTATAGTTCTATAATTCAACTTGTGTTTAGACAAGCCTAAAGCTATGATTTGTAACTGCCCTAAGGAATTAAAATGTTCTATGACGACTCTTAGTGAGGAAATTAAGAGGCTCACTCACCTGAAACAGGACATGTTAGTGTACTTTTACATCTCAGTGAAAATTCACAGCTTTCACCCACCTTTGCCCAGAGAGCAGCTGAGAGTCCCAGGACAGGACTGACTGCCAGTATTACAAGGGTTAATTTCCATCCTTTTATGAAACCAACTATAAATCCTGCGAGAAATGTAGCTATTGCCTGAAAGAGCATTCCAATTTTGTCACCAATTCCTTCATTAATTTTGGAGACATCACTAAAAAACAAAATTACATCCAAAGAGTTGAGGAAAGTGTGGAAAACACAAAAGCTTTTCTGTTGATGCAGTACACTTTGTCAATTCTGTCACATTTTCTAAAAGCTCTAGACTGCAGATTAATTTAGATATAACACACTTTGTATCCACACCTAACATAGGTTAAGAACGTTTCATCCAACAGAAACATACATGGGAGGCGGCCAGGGAAGAAAACCCTGTAGACTCAGAATGATTTTCTTAAACTTTACATGCAAATCTTGGAGGATTCACTTGAAGCACATGGACAACTGTGTGGAGGCGCACGCTGGCTGTAGGGTCCCTAAATTCCTCTTTCCAATATTTGTCAACAGCTGCCCCCAGGACAGCTCTCCTGAGGAGAAAATATAATGCAACCTTGGAAAACTGGACATTCCCCAGGGAAAATGTAATGTAACCTTTTCCAAATGACCTCCAACAGGGTTAAAGGTCATCCCTAGACTTTGTCCATGCTGGACCCGATCTATCCATTCCGTATCATCTCCTAAATGCATATATTGGACTCATTTGAAAGTTCTCCAGTGAGTCCCAGGAAAGACAGGGCAGTTCCTTTCATGTGAGCAGAAGAAAGTGATTGGGAGTTGAGGTTGCCTGACCTTTTGCCAGAATTATTCAACATCTTGTTAGCTTGGGCCCCCAATGTGCATGAAAACTGAACTATTATTTTTCCTTCTTGGTAATGATCCCTCAGGATAGGATTTAGTTGCCCTGGCAACATGAGGTGCTGGCATGGATGCTGCTGTGACATCCCTGATCTTTGGTAGAGTAAAGGAGTCCAGTCTGCAGGGCTCTCCATGTTGTACATTTCAACACGTAGATATGAAATTCACTAGATTCTCACAGAAGGATTTTGAAGACATTTTAATATAGTTCATGTTTAATAAGGTAAAGAAACATGGTTGTAAAGGGAATATCACAACTGATAGTTAAAAATATACTTACTCTATAAGTCGAGTGTTGAGTTCCCCAACATCATTCACATCAAACCACCCAATTTCCTGTCGCATTATTGAGTGGAAAAATTGTTGTCTGATTTTCTTAATTTGCCGTCCAGCTGCCAGTGTCCAAAATGCAACTTGTATGTAGGCTGCAAATAGAACACCAGCTCCTATTCCAGAATAATAGTATGCATATCTGAAAGGAACAAAATTGCAGAGATCCTTTAAATTGGATTTTTTTTCACCCCAAATAAGTCTTTTAGGTATAGATTTTAACTTCAGTACTTTACATACACAAATAAACCAATATGGAATATTATTTGGACACTATCTGCATTTTTTCCTCTCTTCAGTGTTGGGAATATTTTTCTGTAGATACTTTTAGAACCATATTTCATATCTGTCCACTTAAATGTGTGACCTCCACAAGTTACCTAAAAACCTGTACTTTTTTTTAATCTAAGAATGGATAGCTCAGAGGCCACTGACATATGGGTAGAAAACCTACTTGGAATATACTTTACTGTGGAAGTACTGTACTGCTAATAATGAAGAAAGGTAAAGGGTGGAATTTGAAAATCCCATTCTGAATTTAATGAAGCAGCCAGGATAACATAATTGAAATTATTATTTCATGTTTGACTGTCATCAACCTTTACTAGTTATACACAATTTCATTTACTCAGTGAAAGAATTTTGAAATAATTTAGTTTTAAAATTAGTATGTATTCCTGAAGTAAAAAAAAACAAACAAAAAAGCACTCCTCTATAAAGCTAATTCGGTTAAATCACAATGATCCTCATCACATATAGGACCAAAAAATAAAAAAAGGTATTAAATAAACCTTTGTTGCAGGTAGATGCCAATAAATTCCTGAAGTGGAATTCCATTTTATTACGATAATTTAAAGTTCAGCAAATTCCTCTAGCTCATATGTATATTCATAACATGTATTTTAATTTTATTCAATACTATATTCCATGTGCCATAGCCATACAATAGGAAATTACATCTAAACTTACTTTGTGTGAGGCACATGCCAAATTTCATTACTAGACTAGTACATTTATATAAAGATGAATAATTACAAAATAAAGATAAAAGCCATTTGGATCGTCCCACACCTATAGATTATGTGTACTGTTTCTTTAAAGCTGTAGCTGGAATTGGAAGCCAGACAGGAGGGGGATTGGGAAGGTTGTAAGCAAAAGCTCTGCAGTGAAGTACAAAAAGAGAGTAGCTTTGGTGATAATTCTGTTTTCTATATTCTAATAAATGTCCCACTTCAGAAGAAAGTGACTGATTTTTTCCCATTGTTACATGACAACTCAATTTTACTTTGAGATTTCATAATATATGAAGTTAATCATATCTAAACTGAACTATAAAAAGAGGTTAATGGCTAACTTAAAGCTGAATGATTAGCTAAATGTTGACCTTAAATCACCTTAAACACTGTAAAATTATAATGAATCAGCATGCAGTGTTGTTGTAGTTGGGTTGGTCACAGAATATTAAGACCTGAAGAGGAGGAGTTCTGTAATCTCAAAAGTTTATTGCTCTCACCAACAGAAGTTGGTCCAATAAAAGATATTACCTCATTCACCTTGTCTCTCTATAAAGAATCTTTAAAATTCAACAGCAAGTATTACAGGATTTGTTTTATGACAATCTATAACAAAGGGACTTCAATTTTGTGTGAAATTCATTATTGATCAAATTTATTCTGGTAGAATCATTGGTGAAAGTTAACTGAACATTGCACTGTGAATTAATTATTCATCAACAAATGTTCTGGATGAAAGCTGGATTTTAGGTATAACTATTATCTGAGTAAGAAACAATATGTGCATTTTTAGAACCCAATTCCTGAATTTATCCATGTAATTTTTATGTTAATAATTCCCATTCTTGTAAATTGTTTTTAATGTATAATAGGGACTAGAATTTAACATAATAATCTCTGATAAATTGCTTTCAAGGGCAAGCCCAGGAATGCTGGTTATATAGTACATGGGTGAGGTTTGTGAAAGACAACAAAAGTAGGCAGGGCCACAATCTTCAGGGGAAAGGTTGACACCTGTAAAGGAGGGAGAAAAGAGAAGTTGTGGTTTTTGAAAGGGCAACAGGAAATGGAAAGGGGAAAAAGAAGGAGAATCCGAAAAGGGCAGGGGAGTAGAAAAAAGAAAATGAGAGATGGATGAAAAAGAGAGAAGGAATAAAAGATCATAGAAATATAGGAATTGCTAGACTGACTCAAACCTGTGGTCCACTTATTTCCACATCCTATCTCTGACAGTAGGCAGTACCTGATGCTTCAGAGGAAGATGCAAGAACCATATAATGGACAATTATGGAATAAACTGTGCATAGGGAAATATAATCTTACTACCCATTATTTAGTAGTTTTTTATGAAGTATAAGATTCCTATACGACTTCCTATGTAAATCCTGAACTATAGGATTTTCACACACTACTTCATTTTTATCCTAAATTAACTGTAAATTGTCATAACCTGCCCCTTCCTGGGCACACACCTTGTTCAACATTGTGCTCTCTGGGTCGCTACTATAACCCTTTTATCACTCTAATCTTCCACTCAGGACACTTGTCTGTAAATATTGGGCAATCCTGGCTTCTTCTCCTAACTATTTGGAGGGCTCTTCAAATCTCTTCAAACCCACCAACTGAGTATGCCTCCAACTTCTGGGTTAAAAAAAAACCAAACCCGCTAAACTTTTATTTAACCAAATTAAACATAACATAAACCAAACAATTGCTTTCAGTAACCAGTCTACTTCTTACTCCACTAGGGACACTCATCCTATAAAAGCCCAGCAGCACTTCCCTTCCTGATGACAGTCTAGCTCCCCAACTCCCTCGGTAATCCTGCTCCCTCTTTCCTCAGTAGCCAAATTTCCTTCAAATTCAGCCTCCCAAAATTCCAAGACCAAGACCAAAACGAACATATGACACTGGTTGCACAGAGATGCAGAAGCTCTTGGACTCCTGCAAGGAAACTCAATCCAGAACATATGTTTGTTTTGGTCTTGGTCCCACAACATACCCAATCATTCAATTCCACTTAACACTGATACTATAACAACATCTCATATCAAACAATTTCAAGTTAACACAGTTCCTTCTCCATACATGTGCACAGGGTAATTTAATCCTATCACTCATTATTTAGTGGTTTCCTATGTCTCGAAGCATAGGATTTTCAATCCTAACTTTAGTTTTATTTATCTGATCTGTAAAGGTGGATAGCCTCACTAGCCATGCAAACAGCTAATCCTATGTTGAATCCTACTAAGATCTTGGCCCCAGGGATCTCTCTTGGCAATGAGTTCCAAGTGGCAAATAAAGCATTTCCTTTTATCAGTTTTAAATTTGGTGCCTTTTAATTTCATTGGATGCTCCCTAGTTCTTGCATTATAAGAAAAGGTAAATAAGAGTGCCTGATTTACCTTCTCTATGCCATTCATTATTTTGTATATCTGTATCATGTCCATACTTAATCTTCTCTCTCAAATAAATAGTCCCAGTCTTTTCAGGCTTTCACAGATATAAGTTCTTTCATGCCTATAATAATTTTTGTTAACCCTCAAAATGGAAATGAAATAAAAGCACCACCAAGCATAACTTTATATACAGCAAAAAAATTTCTATTTACTTCTCTATGCTTATGTAGCCTATGTTTTAGGAGCTGTTCCCAGGATATGATTTATTATAATTACAAAAAATGCACTGGTGATTCTTTTGGTTCATAATCTTCTAGAGTAAAAGAAGGGGGGAAATGACTTGCCCAGAGAACTTTTAAAGAACTTTGGGTGAGTGGGCAACAAAATGGCTGATTAAATTCAATGTTGATAAATGCAAAGTAATGCACATTGGAAAACATAATCCCAACTATACACATAAAATGATGGGATCTAAATTAGCTGTTACCACTCAAGACAGACATCTTGGAGTCATTGTAGATAGTTCTCTGAAAAACAGCCACTCAATGTGCAGCAGCAGTCAAAAAAGCAGAATGTTAGGAATCATTAAGAAAGGGATAGATAATAAGACAGAAAATATCATATTGCCTCTATATAAATCCATGGTACACTCACATCTTGAATACAGCATGCAGATGTAGTCACCCCATCTCAAAAAAAAAAAAAAAAAAAAAAAAAGATATATTGAAATTGGAAAAGGTTCAGAAAGTGGCAACAAAAATGATTAGGGGTATGGAACAGCATTTGTATGAGGAGAGATTAATAAAAGTGGGATTTTTCAGCTTGGAAAAGAGATGACTAAGGGGAGATATGATAGAAGTCTATAAAATCAAGACTGGTGTGGAGAAAGAAAGTGTTATTTACTCCTTCTCATAACACAAGCACTAGGGGTCACCAAATGAAATTAATAGGCAGTAGGTTTAAAATAAACTAAAGGAAGTATATCTTCACACAATGCATAGTCAACCTGTGGAACTCTTTGCCAGATGATGTTATGAAGGCCAAGATTATAACAGGGTTCAAAAAAGAACTAGATAAGTTAATGGAGGATAGGTCCATCAATGGGTATAGCCAGGATGGGTAGCACTGGTGTCCCTAGCCTCTTTGCCAAAAGCTGGGAATGGGCGACAGGGGATGGATCACTTGGTGATTACCTGTTCTGTTCATTCCCTCTGGGGGCACCTGGCATTGGCCACTCTTGGAAGACAGGATACTGGGCTAAATGCACCTTTGGTCTGACCCAGTATGGCCGTTTTTATATTCTTAGAACTATGATTGGCCCTGACCTATGTTTTTTGGTTCTCTGAGCTACAGGGATAGCCTGTACAATGATAACTTCTTTGCTAAAGCTTTATCCAGACTTCATTGAAGTCAGTAGGTGTCTCTGTTGACTCCAGTGGGCTTTGGATCAGGACCCCAGATGGTTTTAAAGAAATAAAGAGAAGTATAATGGTTAACTAGTGAGAACATTTTTAGGTTCGTTCATGAGAGTTAGCCCTTAGTGGCTGTTATCACTGTAAAAAAAGAATAGTTTCAGAGAATCCTTTCTACTGATAAATTAGCTCCATAAAGTAGCAATAATTATCTAGGTACTACAGTGATTAGTACTCTATAAATATCTAAATTAGATATCGTAGGTAAATATTCCACATTATGGATGCTATCTATTGAAAAGAAGTTTTCTACTCTGCAGCGTTGACTATATTAAATACTTCTAGTATTGACATCACCTTTGCAATCCCATAGCATGTCTGTAACACACTTGCATACTCATTTGACAGGCCTTATCTTATCTTGGTTTTTATCTGGTATTTTATGAGTTTATAAATACAAAGTGTATATAAAATATGTCTTTCACTGGGACAACGTCATTGGAATGGGATCAGAGGGCACACACGGAGTCCTTGGCATCAGGTTAGCAGAGCTATCAACTTCAACTATCTCGGTCATTGTCAAAAGACTAGCTAAATCAATGAACCAGTGCATGGCAGCCATGAACACATTCCAGTATAACAGCACTCATTTCAGCTCCGTTAATCCTCCCAATATGGGGGGGGGAGGGGGAGGGTGACTTGCAGGATGTTCCTGAAGTAGAAGGGGATGAGAGGGTGCCGGGACGGGGAGGAGTGGGAATGCAGGAATGCAAGGAGCTCTGGGTGTGCACAGTATACTAGGACAGCACAAGTAACAAAGAGTGTAACCCTCTAGCTGTATGTAACACTTTGACTGACATGTATCTAACTCACCAGCTAATTGTTTGTTTCATATGTTTAAATATAAAATTACCTTTAGGGAAGTAATGGTTTGACTAGAGACCTCTACCACTGCCTAAAAGAAAGGCAACCCTGAAGATAATTAACAATTCCTAATTACCTGGACATTTGTTCCTCCAGTTTCTCATAAGGATTAAAAGAAATATTCCCTTAAAAGAAAAACATAAGAAATTGTTGTTAAACACATAAAAATATACTAAAGCATGTTTTAATAACTTTGCTGTATAAACTCCTAATCCTTCAAGGTGCTGAGCAAATAGTGAGAAGTGCAAAGTACTGTCGGCCTCCATTGACTTCAATGGGAATTGAAGGTGTACAACAAGTTGTACAATTAGGTTTTCAGGCCAAAAGTGCAGGCTTGTACCTATAATGCAACAGTGGCAATTACAACATAAAGCTAAATTCTGCTGTCACTTACTCCAGAGTTACACAAGTCTAACTTAGATCAGAATTTTGTCTATAATATTCATTCTGGAATGTACACCGACTATTAGTCTTATTAATATAGATCAAGTACCACCTTTAAACCATCTTATTTATATAGATCAAGTACCACCTTTAAATCACTTTACAAATGTAGGTCCACATGTTGCCATTAGATTTATGAGTGTAGAACCTTCAGTGTATGTGAGAGCATAGTGATGGTAGTTAAAGCCATTGTCTGATTTGTTAGGTGACAATAATAATTAGTTGAATAAAAACTAATTAAGGATATGAAAGAAGTGTAGTTGCTAAAGCTCACTGGTGAGAAGCAAGTGATCTGAACCATTCTCTTGGCTTCATCACTGATTTGCTTGGTGACCTTAGCTGAACATGACTTTGCCTCACTTTCCCCATTTCCAATAGGGGGATAATATTATTTCCAACTCCTTCCTGTAAGAGTGTTGTATAAGCCTTTATTAATTAACATATGTAAAGCACTTTGAGATGCTTAGTGCAACGAAAAGCAAAAAATATTACAATTATGATATAAATTAGTACTATTGCAGCCTTTATTATAATTATTAAATAAGCATTGCCAATGTGCTTACTTTGTTTAATTTATATCTTCATCATGAATTGTGCATGCATACTTTACAGCATAAGATTCCAAATAAAAAAAAGACTGTTACAAGACTTGTTTTCCACAATAATTATTTAAAAGATGAAAAGCATCTGTTGAGGAAGAGATATAATGGTTTGAAGTTCTGACATATACACAAGAAATGTAAATCTTTTAATGTTTTCCCCAGTAACATGAAGCATTTCCTTTCTTTTTTGAGATATTGTATACGTATTTTGCCTGTTCTCTTTTCCATATACCTCATCTTGCAATTTCACATTCATCCACCTTTTTCTTCCCTCAACTCCACATTCAGTGTCACAGGACATTTCCATTTCTGTGACATTTCAAAAGTACCACCAGCTCTGTAGAAATCAGTATAATAGTTAATGTGTGCTTTTAATATTTTAGGAAGACATGGAAACAAGGGACAAAATTAACCTCTGGCATATCTCCTCCGTAATAAAAGGGCCACAGATTAATTTGGTTCAGCCATTAGGAGCAAGCTGACTCCATTGGATTCATTACCCAGACGATAAACTGCCATTCCTTCCTGTTTTTATTGTAATGCAGACAATTATTCTCTCCATACAAGCCGTATTCTAATGTCACCAATTAAAAATGAGGACAGTTCTTACCTGAAGATAGATTTCGTGGAATAACAAAACTATCTGTCATATCTCCAAAGATTATCATCATGACTGGGAGAGCTGCTCCATGAAGGATTGCAAGGGTAGAGCCTAGCACCATTAGTAATTTATCCAGCCAATCAGCGTACCGAAACTGAAAAGGGGAACACCTTCATGTGAAAATGGAAACACTTTCATAGCTGAAAACTTCTCTAATTTCATGCATTAAAAAGGTCTAACACAACATTAGGGATGCACAGTTAAGATAACAAAAAGTCAGAAAAGCTTAAGGCTTGTATACGCACATCTTTTATATCAACCCACTCTGATTAGAATTTAACTTGACAAAAATAATTTAAAGTTATAGCAATAAGCCATACTGATACAAGCATCTTTATATTTAGGGCCCTACCATATTCAGTCCATTTTGGTCAATTTCACGATCATAGGATTTTAAAAACCATAAATTTCATGATTTCAGCTATTTAAATCTGAAATTTCACAGTGTTGTAATTGTAGGGGTCCTGACCCAACAAGAAACTGTCTGTGTGTGTTGGGGGGGGGAGGTTTGCAAGGTTATTGTAGGTGGGGTTGTGGTACTGTTACTCTTACTAGTGGGATTTTGTGTAGCTAGAATAATACTGAATAATATTAAGTATTATTTACTGCACAAAATATTTCCTATTTAGAATAGCATGGTTCTTGATACAGAGACAATTTTGTCCTTAAACTCCCACTGAAATAAACAGAAGTTAGACCTGGAGGACAAAATTTGGCCGGCATTTTGCAATATAAAAGAAAAACATTCTCTCTAGGTATCTGAGCTCTGAGTGTAATTTAGCTACCTTGTTAAAAATAATTAAAAATTATACTGAATAGAGGAGCTGACAAGAATCCACAAAAATCAGCAAATCCTGAGTGAAGGGTATAAGAGTCCTTTTATCTAAAAGCCAAAAATTAGAGATAATCTTACTTCATCTTTCATTTTTAATTTAATCACAAAATGCCTAGATATTGCAACTCATACAAAGTAGAGGGGAGATAATAGAAAAGTTTGTAGTTGCTTGAGGATGCTCATAAGCAATAACTCTGTGGACTTTCCTATGAATCTCTATTATTGTTCATGGATGCCAACATTTGTTACCCTATTAGAGTCTAAACAGTAGTAATTAACATACCACATGCACAAAGCATATCTAATATACCTAAGCACAAAAGAATGAGTTAAAAGCAAAGATTTCATCCTGGCTGGAGACACCAGTATAAAAATCTCTGTCATTAAGGGGTTGTCTACACTTATGCCAGGTGTATACTAGAAAAAGTTTGCTGGTATAACTATACTGGCAAACCCTCCTATTGTACACACAGCTTATATTGTCAAAGTGGTGCTTTTGTTGGTATCGTTTATACTAGTTTTCCAAATGAAATAAGCTATAGCAGCAAAGGTATTTTAATGCCAGTATAACTGCATCTACCAGTACAACTTTTACTGATCTAGAAATATCACAAAAATCACACCCCTAACTGACATTACCATACCAGTAAAAGTCTGTAGTGTAGGCCTGTCCTCAAAGGTTTTGCCACTTTAACTATACTGGTATAGTTACAGCAACAAAACAAAAAAACCAAAAAAACAAAAAAAACAACCCCATAGTATAAACACAGTTATACTGGTATTAAAACACTTACACTGATATAGCTTATTCTAGTTCAGATACCAAAATAAGCTATTCTAGTATAAGGCACCTTTATACTGGTAAAACTGCATCTACACTAATGTTTTTACTAATATAATTTTGTTGGTAAAGTATAATACCCCTAATTGACATAGTAATGCAGGTAAAACTTTTCAGGCCAGGTCTACACTACAAACTTTTGTCAGCATAGCTATGTTGGTCAGTGTCATAGGTGCCAGAACTAGGGGTGCTGCCGCATCCCCTGGCTTGAAGTGATTTCCATTATATACAGGGTTTACAGTTTGGTTCAATAGCTCTCAGCACCCCCACTATACAAATTGTTCCAGTACCCTTGGTCAGGGTGTGAAGAGGTGTGGTCCCTGACTAACACTGTTCTGCCAGCAAAATCCCCTAGGTAGATGCAGTTATACCGGTAAAATTGCACTTTTTCCAGTACAGCTTACTTTACTTGTGGGGGAGGGATGTGTGGGGAATAAGCTATACAGGCAAAAGCACAGTTTGGCAGATATAAACTGCGTCCACACAGGTATACCAGAAACGTAGATCAGGCCTTATCAGTAAGACTTGAGACATTAAAAACATTGTTTAAAGTATATTATTAAACTTGAATATATACGTAGCATATATCTTACCATTGTTAATGGGCTGACCACATTAGGTTTCTTTGGCTGCTTCTTGTCCTCATTGCTGAATTTGAATGATTGTTTTAATGCATTGTAAAAGAGAAAATATTTAACTGCAACTCTAACATTTAAAGTTGTAATACAGTTAAATCTAAACAAAATTAAACAAGAATGTAAGAGACATAAGAACATAACATGAAGTTGATTTGCAGATTATTCTTAGTTTATTTCTGTAAACATTGTCTGCAAGGTGTTTAAGAAACTGAGGCCAACTATATTAAAGAACATTAACATGGTACTTCTCCAAAAGTTCATTTGAAAGGAAATTAACATTTTTGGTCAATCTGCTAGATTTTCGAAACTCACTATAGTAGCTCTTGGTAATCTTTTGAAATAGATTGGCTAGTCTATGTATCTTGATTTCTTACTGAATCCCTACTTTTGGCAAACATGTAGATTATGGTCTCTCCAAGCTCACCCAAAGGTGAGAGTATTGTAGAGATCAAAAAAGAGTTTAGGACCCAGTCTGCAAACTGGGCCATACAGAAGAATCTTTATGCCTATGTGGAGCCCCATTCACTTCAGTATAACTCTGTTGGTGTAAGGGTCCTCCTGCATAGATTAGCTTGCAGGATTTGAGGCCTGGTTTCCAAGAAAGCAAGGTGTTGAGTAGAATCTGTTACCAAGGAAAGGAGAAGACTATAGCAGGAAAAAATTAAAAGTTGGAGGGGCAAAGCATAACCCATTGTGATGGTCCCATATTTAGTACAACCTAATGGAAAAGTATACTGACACAAACACAGAAAAAACATTCACAGTTTGCAGGGAAGTTTCCCTCTCACGGTCTCTTCCAGCACTAGACCTCTATGATTCTAACTTATCTGGAGTTATTTCACTTTTTACATTATTGCAACACAATCTGGTGTCCAAGGGGTATTATAAAGTCATTCACTCCAGAAACACCAGCTGTAGCTACTTCATGCAATAAAGTGAGAAATCCACACTTAGTCCCAATCATGCAATCAAATCTGTGCAAGCTGTACTGACACAGTGGCAAAACACCAAAAGCGGCCACAGCTTTGTCTACAGTAGCACTCCCACTGGTGCATCATAGCACTATCAGGAAATATTTTTTCTAAAACTCCTTAGTGTCGATAAGGTTATTACAATATTATGACTGTATCATGTCATCATTATAACCCTGAGTCTCAGTAGCAAGGTCCATATCCAAAATAAACAGTTGCAGCCTTCTGGCCAGATGTAAATAAAAGAAAGATGATCATACTTCTGCAAGTGCTGTTAGCTGCATTGCACACCACGCAGTAACTATAGCCTATGAACTCCACCCAACAGGTGGTAGGCACATTCCTCAATTAAAGCCTCACCATATCTTCCCTCTAATAAATACTTCTAAAAATTAGAAAAATGTATATAGCCATTGAGCACTGAGACCTAGGTAATATCTAGTTGAAAATATGACAAATAGTTCCAGCATTTTACAGCTTTGTATTAGTTTGTCTTTTCCCGAGGGCTGGTCTAAACTAAAAAGTTAGGTTGGCTTAGCTACATCACTCAGGGTTATGAGAAGTTTCACATCCTGTACAATATAATTAAGCTGACCTAAGCCCCTATACACCAGTAGGTAGACAGAAGAATTCTTCCATTGACCTAGCCTTCTCCTCTTGGAGTGGTAGATTTACTATATTACTGTTGCTGTAGTAAGTGTCTAAGTTGCATCACGTTCCAATACAGATTAAACTGAAGATGTTAGTAGATGTTGCCTTCTTTGCAACAGTAAACAGAATATAAAGTAATCTATTGTTGTATGCAGTGTAGTTGTAGCCGTGTAGGCCCCAGATATTAGAAAGAAGGTGGATGAGGTACCTTTCCCACACCTGAAGAAGGGCTCTCTGTGGCTCGAAAGCTTCTCTCCCACCAGCAGAAGTTGGTCCAATAAAAGATATTACTCTCATCCACCTTGTCTCTATAAGATCATCCATTAAGGACAAAATTGGTGGTGGTGGGGGGTGTCGAATTTTAGCTGACAATGTTTTCACAATAAACTAGTATCCTCATACCTTGTGGTTACCATAAAATCAGAATTGTGACAGTTTCTCTCAGTGTTATTGACTTGTTAGAATGTATCACTCAGTAAGTACTAATGCTAATGAATGATTGGATACCCATTTTCAGAACTCAAGGAGAGCAACAAAGTACTATAAACTTTTAGGGGCCATCTTCATCCAATGTAGTCAGGAAATGTGCTTCCTTAGTGTGAAATAGGAGGAAGATGAATTCCAGTGATATGATTCTCTTTGTATAGTCAGTGATCCATTCTGGAATCCTCCACCAAAGAAGCCAAGGAAAGGCCCATACCTCTAGAGATTTTGCTGAAAAAAAATCCCCACACTTTGCAGCTAAAGCCTCTTAGACTCTTTTAGATGTTATGACAGCAAAGGCAGAAAGTCAAAGTATTTCATGGATTTTGCGGGAGAGCTATAGGCTCAGTGATGCCCAGGAAGCTCCAGATGAAAGATCAAATATTGCTGATTTTTTCCCCTCTAACATTGGCAGTGCTGATCCTTTGTGTTTGCAAAGTAACAGTTGCACATACCCATATCAGGCTCACCTGCGACAAAGCACTTCTTTCCAGCTTGTGCCCTGAAACCTCCCGATTCTCAGAATCTCCCTTCAGGCTGTACTCAACCCTCCACTTCTAACATATTTATGAGGATTCATGTCTTCTGGTGATCGTGTTACATGGCATGGGAAGCCATGAGTTGAGGCACTGTGCAATTTTCTAAATAGGGAGAGGGACAGAACTCACAGAATCCATTCCTGCCACAGTTCACTACTATACGAGGTAGATGGATGAAGTAGTAGGAATGGTGTTCAGGGTATATAAAACTGTCCTTGACCCTTGGGTACATCTACATTACCAGTGTGGGTTTATTCATTGCTGTAGTAAATCTATGCCCTTGAAAGGCAGTAGCTAGTTTGAGAGAAGAATTCTTCTGTCAACCTAGCAGTGTCTACGCTGAGGCTTACGTTGCTTAACTGTTTCTCTCAGGGGTGTGAATTTTTCACATCTTTTAGCAACATAGCTAGGTCGACCTAAGTTTAAGGAGTAGACCAGGCCTTAGTCACCCCTACTAAAAAAACATAATTCCTACTTAACTTTCAGGCACATGTGCTTCAGCTGCCCATTATCTATTCCAGCTTCAGTTCTAGCACTATTTTAGATATGCCTTTTAATGAAGTATAGTGGATGCAACTGCCACTCCCCTCTCTACAGGAAAGAACTTTCTGTCTCTATCCCATTGCCCCAGTGAAAGGTTCAGTCAGTGTTGCTGGCCAAAGTCTGCTAGTTAGACTTTCTTTGACCTGATGAATTCAATAGGAGCCAAATAATCTGGCAGACATTTTATTTATATTTGAAAAATAATAGATTTCAAAAGAATTTTGTACATGGAAAAAGTATGTAATTTATGTAAAATGTATTTCAAGGTAAAATCTGATCCTAAATATTTAAAAATGCTAACGATATTTTAAAATAGACTAAAATATTTACCATTTGCTTTTGGATTCACAGTCCTGGTCTGGTACAGCAGCATTACCAGCTCTTCCATTCACATCAGACGTTCTTTCGTTTTCAGTCCCCATTTTAATCTCTTTAGGAAATGAAGCATCACAGAAAAATGTAGTTATGAGTCAGTACATAACTGAGAGTATACAGCTATTAAGCTGAGGACAAATATGTTGATGACATTTTATTTGAAACTGGCAGCATATTCTGCCTTCAGTTTTTAAGCTTCTTTTCTCTTCAGAACCCATGTTAATCTATTTAGGAAATGTAGCATCTCAGAAAATTTAATTATAAGATAGCATTTAACTGAGAGAACATACAGCTATTAAGTTCAGGATAAATGAATGACATTTTCATTTGTCATTTTGTTTAAAACCAGGATCATATTCGGTCTTCAGTTTTTCAGAAGAACTCCTCATGGAAATCAATATATTTGCTTATGTGTATATACACATGCATTTGTATCTGCATGATCCTTCTGAGTCTATCATTTTATGTAATTTATCATAGTTATAAAACAAACAGCAATACAATGTGTTTATTTAAAGGAGCCTGCAGTTACTTTGGATTTTTTCTTTTACATATCATTGAATTTTGTTAAATATCTCTGGTATAAAAATAAATGTACTGACTTACCGTGAGAATTGTTCATAGTTACCCTTTCTTCTCCTTTGCTGGAAGGCTATAAAGCAATTGACGGGTCTACTGTGGTTAGGGACATGTGATAGGGCTGGACTTTACTCATCCTCTATTAAACTGTAATGAAAAAGCTTTCAATAGCTGATGTTTGCCAGCTTTTGCCACTCCCTTTGGACCTTGCCTAGCCCATGAGGTTAATGTGTGTGTGCTCTTCACTCCGCCCTCCCAAAGGAGGAGGTTTAACAAAGTCTTGACTGAACTACTGGGTTACTGTCACTCATGTAAACAGCTCTGAAAAGTCCCCTAATATCCCAACCCAAGGAAAATCCTTGCTATTTACTGAGGACTTTATAAGCCTGTTAATTCTCAGGATTGCTTCCCCACCGTATTAGGGATCGTGCAGAATAGCACTGCTCCAAGAGATGTTCCAGGAGAAATTCCTCCTTAGTGGGAGTGAACCCACTATAACAGCCCAAATCATGGTAGGTAGGAGAGACAGTGCCCTACCTCATCCCTGCCCCCATTAGGGTGTTATACACCAGAACGAACAGTTCTTTTGCACCAAGGAGCGTATCCTCCCTTGCCCAAGTACTTACACAACAGCAGAGCATGGTTTGGTCCAAATGAGGAAGTCTAGCAGAGATACTTTGGGACACTGGATCACACAGCTAAATCACATAATCTAGTTTAATTCAGGATATAGTCTCCTCCAATTTGCTCATCCTGAAGCCTAGTATGAATAATCTGGATAATCATAACATTCTGGTGGCTTTCATTTCAGGGTTTGATTTGTTACTTCAACAGCTGAGAAAGAAAACAAAAGGAAATTAGCTGTTGCTACCAGCTAATCAAACATGCACAAACCTCTTAGGACAGGGGTCTCCAAACTTTATGAGATGAGGGCCATATTAGATTTTTGAAGGGGCTTCACGGGCCGAAGTGACTGAAAAAATTAAATATATGCAAAATCGTTAAAAAAAGAAATATTTTAGGACTAGTGAGAAGTATGGTACTGATATTTTTCTGACAAAATTGCATTTAGCTGTGGTTCAAAGTTAGTGTTCCCTATCATCAAAACTGATTGTATATGTTCATCAGATGAGGTCAATCTGTAGTTGGATTTCACATATTTCATCATCAAAAAATGTTTTTTCACACACATAAGTAATGCCAAACACTGACATTAATCTACGGACAAAGTTTTTTACATGAGCATATTGATCACTTAGCAGGCATTTATAGAACTCTACCAGATTTCCTTCCTTATATTTGTCCTTCAACAAGTCATTGGATTGCAGGTCAATCACTTCTATTTGAAGTTCAGGTGGCAGTTTTTCGAGATGTCAATCAAATGGGTTTTGGAAGATCCGTATTCCTCCTGCATTCACATGAAGGTCAGAGAAATGCTCCTGGAATTGTAGTTTCAGATCAGAAATGATTTCTTGTGCAAACCTAGTTGGGAATCGTGATTCAGTTTCTTGGTTGAACTTTTCACAACATGTAAAATGAGCAAAGCAGTCCCTCATCAGTTGGAACTCTAAAAGAACTAGTTTTTGCCTGAATGCTTTCACCTGGGTGTACATGTCACAGGTAAGCCCATTTTCCCCTTGTAGTCTAAGATTGAAATCATTCATGTGTTTGGTAAAGTCTTTGAAAAAAAGCTAATTTCCAAAGTCATTCATTGTTTGTGAGTAAAGTTAGAGGTCTTTTTTTTTTTTTATTTAAGAACATTTCAATTTCAGTTCTTAGCTCGAAAAATCACAACAAAACCTTTCACAGCTAAGCCATCAAACTGAAGTGTGGTAGGGCAAATAGTGATATGCTGATTCTATTTCCACCAGAAATCCTTGGAACTGAAGATGGTTAAGTCCATGTGAGCGAATGAAATTCACGGTTGAAACTATGGGTTCCATAACACATGACAAATCCAAATATTTCCCACACAATGCTTGCTGATGAAGAATGCAATGAAGAATCATAGGCTTGGGACAGCCTGCACTTTCACAAGCTTTGTAAATTTGTCCAACCAAACCTTTTTTTGAACCACACACATTTCTACCTCCATCGGCTGTAACACAGTTCAGTTGTTCCCATTGCAGGTTGTATTGAGAAAGTGACTTTTCAACTTCCTTGAAAAACCTCTTCACCTGTGGTTGTTCCCCACTATGCACAGAAGCTAGTTCTTCTGTAACTTCAAAATTACTGCGGACCCTGCGAATAAACAACAGCAGCTGCGAAGTATCGGAAATATCGGTTGACTTGTCAAGTGTGAGGGAAAACCACTCACTTCTTAGCCTTTTCATTCAGCTGGAAAATTATTTACTGCCAATGTCTCGATTCTGTGAGCAACTGTGTTTGCTGAAAGACTAATGGTCTTACATAAATCTACTTTTTCTGGGCATATTTCTTCGGCTGCTTGAATCACACATATTTTAACTAGCTCACCATCAGTAAATAGTTTTCCTCGTTTTGCTAATAGGTGTGCCACTCAGAAGCTGGCTCTTATTGCAGCTTTGTTCTCGGTTTTCTTCTTCTTAAATATAAATTGTTGTGATAAGCCATGTTTCATGGATTCTAATTTATCTGTAGCTTTCCCGTAAATTGAGAGTAGTTCGACAAGTGCTTGGTTTCATAATGTCTACGAATGTTGTATTTTTAGCACTGCAATAGTTTTGTTACATATTAAACACAATGCTTTACTACCTGATTCGACAACGAAATAGCCCACATTCCATTGTTCTTTAAACACACGACATTCAGAATCAACCTTTCTCTTCTGTCCTTTTCCCGACATAATTGCCCCAATAGCAACGCACTTAAACACAACAAATATAAGTTTGTCACTAGTCTGACACACGCTAAGACAAAAACCGAGGGAAACGACTCACACATCTGCTTCCTTCCTGCTAGTAAACTACCCAGTGTGTGCTCATCGGCTCTGCGATCCTCGCAGGAATGCAGTGATGTCATGAAGTTCTGCCACAGCTCTGGGGTTTCTGCTACTGGCCCCTGGCTAACCAGAGTTCTGCCACTGGCCTTACACAGCGCCCGCTGCCAGCCTGGGTGAAGGAACCCAGGCTGGCAGCGGGCTGAGACCCCATCAGGCAGGAACCCACAGTGGGAACCCCAGAGCAGCAGCAGGCAGGCTGAGCTGCTCAGCCCGCCGCTGCTCTGGGATTCCTGCCATGGGGTCCTGCCAGCCGGTGTCCCATCGCCCAATGCAGTGTTGGTTGTGGGGACCGGACAAATCGAAGCCACGGGTTGTAGTTTGGAGACCCCTGTCTTAGGACACCAAAAATCCAATCCTGTTCTTAAAAAAGGTAAATTTTTTTAAAACAAAAAAAGGAAGGAAAATACATCTGGAACTCAGGCTTTTGCTATATTTTAAAAGAGCAATTCCAAAAAATTAAGCACCCAAAATAACTTTCTCGGGAGGTCATCTCAAAGGTTACAAGCAAACAAAAGCATCTGGGGTTAGCACAGTGGAGTCCACGAGCCTTAAAAAAAACAAACAGAAATAAACCTAATTGTGTCTTTCTAAATATTCCTAATTTACTTACATATTTGGGTTGTTAAAAGTAGTTCTAGATATGATCTGATGATTTTCATATCTGGTTCAAACTTTACAAAGCATTCCTGTTGCCCATCTCTTCAGCCCAGAAAAAACAGACAAAGGGAAAGTTTCTCTCCCAATTTTAAAATTTCTAGCCTTCCCATTGGCTCTTTTGGTCAGGTGCCCACTTTTTTTCCTTTACCTTGGGGACTTTTTAACCTTTTACAGGTAAAGCAAGTAGAAAACAGCTACCAAGAGGGATTTTACAGCTAACTGGCTGGGTGGGTGTCCATTAAAGGGAGCTATTCCCCCCCCCCACACACACACTTTATTTATCGCAAGCCCAAAAACCTGAAACCCTCAACTCAACAAAACGTAAAGCCATTTTTAAAAAAAACAAGCCCAATTCTGCTTATTATATGCTGGCTTTTTATACCTGCCACCCATTCTCCCAAGCCTCTTTAGCCATCATCAGGCCCAAACAAGATCTCTAGTTTTTTCCAGGGTCACACTGTGTACACAGGCTCCTGCTTGGCTCCCTTGCCTCTCCCTTACTCTCTGTTCTTAGCTGTCCTCAGTTTCTATGTGATCTCTCTTCCCATTCTCATATTTCTACACAAAACATTACTCAGCCAAAAAGCTCCTGAGCAGGTTTACACACACCTGTTATCTTTTGGACTTATGTTTACAGATATATTGATTGAAGAATAAGTTCACACCTCCCTCAATGGGGTTTAAACTCAACCATAACAACGTTTCAACAGTATTTATCCTCACAACAGCTCTGAGAGATATAGATATGCTATTATTCCCATTTTGCAGATGGGGAACTGAGGTACAAAGAGGCTGTGACTTTCCCAAAGTCACACAGGAAGCCTGTGATGGAGCAGGGAGTCGAACTGAGCTCTCCCAATACCCTCGTTACTAATACCCAATACCTAACCACGGGGTCACCCTTCCTCTGCTGTGAAATAACTGTGTTCAGTAAAGGTGTTCTGGACTAATAAGCACATACTAGAAGTAGGAATTGCCTTCATCAGTTGCTAGCCCAATTCTCTCAAGCTTTTTGTACTCTCTGTCATGCTGCTCCTGATGCTCCCTGTTAAAATTCACAAAAATCCATGACATTATCCTTCTTAGAATTCACCTGTGCCATGATAACTACAAATTATGTGACAAAGGATAGACAGTTGGTGTGCTCTGCCTGCTTTTTATTGTACTAAACATGATCATTTCCCTTTCATAGAGTTTAGGCCAGAAAGTACCATTAGATCATCTAGTCTGACCAGTACATCCCAGGCCATTACAGTTCACCCAGTTACCCCTATAGTAAGCCCAATGACTACTGAACTCTGCCACAGACAGAGAAGAGACCAAAGTACCACCCATGACTTGCAATAGCAGAGAATTGGATAGGTGAGAAATGCCTAAATGATCCTAACAAGCGAACCACACCCCATGCTACAGAACAAAGTGAACCCCTCCCTTCCCAACCCCAAACATGGCAATCAGTATGACCTTGTGTGTGAGAGAAAAACAAACTATCAAGACATCTAGAAAGAGCACCGATCCTTCCTGTCCCTGTCCCCTTTGCAGCTGTGGCCAATTTCCGATCTTTCAGAGGAAAGGATGAACAGAGTACTTCAAGCCAATTGTGCATGAGGAGGAAAAAAATCCTTCCTGATCCCTACAGGTAACTAACTGAAGACCTGAAGGATGAGAACTGATTATATCATTATCTTAATGCAGAACTGCAAGTGTTATGAGCAGGCTGAGGGCAATGCAGGCAATCCTCTTCTTCCTGTGGTATTTGTAGGAAGGGGATGAACAGCAGGACTCAGATTCCAAGGCCAGAAGGGATCACTATGACCATCTGCTCCCGCTCACTCCCCATACACACAGGCCATAGAATTTCTCCCAGAGGCTTGATTAAAGCAGTGGTTCTCAACAAGGGGTACATGTACCCTGGGGGTACATCAACTCATCTAGATATTTGTCTAGTTTTACAACAGCTACATAAAAACCACTAACAAAGTCTGTAGAAACTACAATTTCATATGGACAAAATGAGAAAGTAAGCAATTTTTCAATAATAGTGTGTTGTGACACTTATATTTTTATATCTATTTTGTAAGCAAGTGGTTTAAGTGAGGTGAAACTTGAGGTACACAAGACAAATCAGATTCCCTAAAGGGGTAAAGGAGTCTGGAAAAGTTGAGAACCACTGGATTAAAGCATATCTTTTAAAAAGCTACCAAGATATCACTGTTCCCTTTTCTCCTTCCCTAATCTCGTGTTTGTAGCCATATGTTATTTTGGTAATATACTAAAACTGTAACCTCTTTGGAGGAGGACGACTGTCTGTTATCACATGTGTGTAGAGAGCCTAGCACAATAAAGACCCAATCCCTGATTAGGGCCCCTAGGCATTACCTCATTAAAAATAATATTAAATAACACAAATAATTATGGAAATAAATTGGAATTCTTAGATACTAATATTATTATTTATATCCAGTAGTGCAGTGAATCTGCATAGTTCTAAGGAATGGGTAAAATTTGCCAAACATTAAGCAAGAATCCTTGTTGTGGAAAGAGTTATACCAGTATCCTACATGATTTTCCAGGTGACAACTATTCTTTTGTTTATATTGGCAAGCAATGGGACACTTTTATTCAAGATTTATCAGCTATAAAGTATTACAGAGGTTTCAAAATTAATCCTAAAAACTCATTCCAGGCTGAAAATTAACGTACACATATTAAGCCCACAGAAAGTTTTCTTCAGCAAAATGTATCAATGTAATGTGAGTGAGTTTTTAAAAATATGTTATGGTTCCACTGGATTTATGTAAGCAATTACATAAATCTTAACCTGCCAGGTGACTATGAATGCATGTGACCTTTAAACAAGTGAATTTACATGCACCTGGGAGAAGGGGAAGGGAAATGAGAACAAATGAACTGATATGATCCGTCCTCTGTGTAGGAGATAAATTCACTTACAAACTTGTCGTTAGATTCTTATAAGGCGGCAAATTATTTAGAAGACATGATATCATGTTATTGGTCCTCAGGTACATCTCTGTGTTTAAAGTGTAAAAAACCCAAATCTTTAAAATATTTTGAAATATAAAGCCTCTGACCAGAGTGAAAATTAATTTAGACCAATCATTTTTTCTTAAAACAAACAAATTAAAAACCAATATATAACTACAATCCTACAGAAAGTCATAGTTTTGGATTGTATATAGGCCCCATTCTAGCCTGAAGTCAGTGGGAGTACTTACATACTTAAAATGATGTGCGTAAGTTTTTGCTGCATAGGATCTTTAAAGCTAGATCCAAATCCCACTGAAGTAAATGAGAGACTTTCCATTGACTTCAATGGGAATAGGATCAGACCTTAAGATTGGGATGGCTTCTACACATTCAGCTCATTTCTAAAAGATGAATCTTATGATTTACAGTTGCCTTAAAATTCCTAGAATTAATTTGTTCATACATGGAAAATATGGATTTGCTTCAAATTTTAGATAATCTGCTTAATCCAGACTGTCTGGATTAAAAGAGTTTAAAGTTTCTCACAGCATTCCATTATTTTGTTGTAATACTTTCTCATTCCTTTAATAATAATAATACTAAATTAGTGAAATACAATAAAACTATCAGAATATCAATTAGAATAGCAGTTTCTACTAACTGCTTTGAATAGCATAGCCCAAAAGAAAACTGAAGACCAAAACTCCATTCTAAATACATTTGATTGAGCCTAGTAGTGGAGACTGAACCATTTAAACTTAGGTATTTGATATAGAACTTTGGCACAACAGGACATTTTATGTTGTAGCTCTGCAGAAGGCTAAGAATGAGTTATTTTCTTTCACCACAGTAGATTTGCTTCAAGTTTTAGATAGTCTGGATTAAGCAGACTGTCTCTTCATCTTCTCTACTAGAGTTTCAGATGGTAATACTCACTGGAAATATTGAGAGACTTCTGTCTCACAGCTTCTGCTTTGGATCCATGTCCTTCCTAGCTGGTGAAGGCCAGTGAGGAAGTACTGGGTCCTTTGCTGGAGGACATTGTCAAAGCCTCTCAGAGCAGGAGGGCTGACTATTGCTTTGAAGTAAGAATTATTGCTGCCTTTGCCTCCTGACTCAGACCCTGAAACCTAATTTGGACTGTGACCCTTGGTATTGACCCTGGCTTGGAACCTGACTATGCACTCCTCTGCTACTCACAGCCTCAGGTTTGACCCTGCTCTGACCCTTAGTCCTGACTGCCCTTGTTGGGATCCTGACAATCTAAAGGGAATTCTCAGCTGGCCAGAATATGTCCACTTTGTGCTGTCTGAATACAATACTATATACTTAATATCAACCACAAGATATCAGCCTGATCCAGGAATCACTGGGTGAAATTTTATGCCCTATGTAATGTAGAAAGTCAAATTAGATGGTATTAATGGTCCATACCAGCCTTAAAAATCTTAGCTTCCAGCCTATGAAGGGTGAACAAGAGTAAAAAGTTGAAAAATTGTCATTAAATATGACTCTTAATAAACATTTCTTCAAAAAAAAAAAAAGGAACTATTTTTGCATAGTCACTATTCAGAGTAGGACTGTACTTTAAATTAGATTCTTAATACTGTTGTAATGTAGGAATTAAAAAAAAGTTTAATTGTAAGTGCACTTCTCTTATTTTTAGTAGAGTTTCCTTAAATGTTCATCCAATAAGTACTAAAAAGTTCTGTCATCCTAGAATATATGGGGACACACTTAAGTGATTTACATCTTTCTAGGATTTAAAACAGGAAAACCAGCAGGTACTGTTCATAGAAATGTAGTATGTACCATGTTTGTAGGCATTTCTCTAAAACTCTGAAAAGATCTCTCAAACATTTATTATTTTTATGGTAACTTTTTCATAAAATGTATATTAGAAAAACACTAATGAAAGTGATTTTTTAAAGTACAAATTGGAAGCTATTCTCATTAAATCAGAAGAAAGAATAAATTTTATTTTCAGAGAACAAACTAAAATCTGTTTTTTTCTGGAGAAATTACGTCAGGTTACATAGTGATGTTTATCTTTTTGTGCAGTGTTTCTGTAGTTAATTAAAAAATGAACTTCTATGAACTCAATTCATTTTGTAAGAAGTTTATGACGGTACTAAAATAATATGGTACATACATCAAACTTTGACCTTGAATAAAAATATTCAGACTGTCTTCTCTCTTTACCACATATGGTATAACAGTAATTCTCTGACTAACATTTATAGTTTACAAAAGAAGTCCAATTGTGTATAAAAGTCAGCTGCTCAGCTTCCACCAATAACACTAAGTTTCAAACTTAGATTTCTTTTATTATAGCTTACAAGGCACTGACTCATTTGATATCCTAGGGGAATTCTTATTCCACTTAAGTAGTTAGGGTCTGACCTAAATCTGATGGCAATCAACAGGAGGCTTTACAATGATTTTGATGGGCATTGGATTTTAGGTCCTTATTCACTTGTGTGGAAATCTATTTTCCTAGCTACCTAATCTTATTATAAATCAAGGTGTTATTGTAATCCACACACTTTCTGGCACTAAGTGGCACTAAGATCACGAAGGCAGAGAGATAAAAATGAGTCTGCTCTATAGCCTTAGCTAACAGCAAGTTGGCTTTTAGTTCATGTGGTAGAGGCTCATGCACTAAGCTCCAGAGGTCTCTGGTTCAATCCCACCCACCGACCTCAAGTGTTAGATTATCACAATTGCCAACATCAACTCATTATCAGAACTATTTTGCAAAAAAGAAATCTGATGGACTGGAACTTAACTTGCAAGCAAATAAATCTTAAATAAAAAGATTTGTTTCAAAATTATACAAATGTTTTTAAGTACAAAAATAGGAGTTTCAGGTACTCTTTTTCCCTCACACACTATACATAAATATACAAATAATGTTTGTGATGGAATTAGCTCATAACTGATCTTGTTTGTCCTGTTGGCTAAAAGAACAGAAAATCATATTGCATCTACTTACCTTTATAATTAAATGACTAAACTATGCATTCTCAGGCTACAGTTTAAAAAGTTAATTTCACAGTTTACTATTTAATGAAAAGGTTATGATGGAATACCAATAATGAAAATGGTACTGCTTTCTGCACAACCAAGAACCATGAACACAACTATGAAACCAAGAGAAAAACTATTTTTCCAGTGGGATGAAATAAAATATTACTTTTCCTTGTAATTAGGTCTGTCAATTAATCACAGTTAATGTATGCAATTAACACAAAATAAATTGACAAGATTAAAAAAATAGTTGTGATTAATTGTGGTTTTAATTGCACTGTTAAGGTATAATAGAATACCAATTTAAACTTATAAATATTTTGGATGTTTTTCTACATTTTCAAATATACTGATTTTGATTACAACACAGAATACAAAGCGTACTGTGCTCACTTTACATTTTTATTGCAAATATTTGCATTATAAAAAAAAGAGTATTTTTCAATTCACCTCATACTACTAGTGCAGTGCAATATGTTCATCATGAAAGTGCAGCTTAAAAATGTAGATTTTAACATATCTACACTCAAAAACAAAACAATGTAAAACTTTAGTGCCCCTACAAGTCAAAGCATGAAGGGGCATACAAATGTTTAGCATATCTGGCACATAAATACCTTGCAATGCCAGCTACAACCGTGCCAGGTGAACACCTGTTTTCACTTTCAGGTGACATTGTAAATAAGATGTGAACAGCATTATGTCCTGTAAATGTAAACAAATTTGTTTGTCTTAGCAATTGGCTGAACAAGAAGTAGGACTGAGTGTTCTTGTCTGAGGTGAATTGAAAAATACTATCTGTCTCATATTAAATAGCAAAACAGAAATAATTATGGGGTTAGGGTTAAATGTTAAGCTTGATAATGGCATCAGCTCCACCTATAACAGGATTGCATTTCCATCATTTGTCTCCGAGACACTATGTGCTTTGCACGTTTTTTCAAAATGCTTCCTTCTGTTTTAGGTTCTGTAAAAGATCCCAGATGAACAATGTAAGCCTTATGGGATGGAAAAGGTCATGTCTACATGTGTAAAATGCCATGGTAAAATGTACATTTATAATGCTATTCAAATAATAATCAAATTAAAAATAAATAATAGTGTAGGACACCTCTATGATATTCAGTGCTATGTCTCCCTACAGCACACTTGGTCTTAATTGACTAATAGGGATTCTGCTAATTTTGTATTCCATTCTTTCCAGGAGCTCTTGTTAAAGCCCTTCAGCACCACTCCTTGATTTTCTTTCTAACTTTTTAGCTGTGATATAATACTTTCTGCAGACACTTACTGCTTTAATTAATACTAAATCTGAGTCCTAATAAACAGTATTTCTCAAGTTTCTGTAAAACCACGGCCAGATTTTTTCTTTCAACAACATTCTCAAAGGTGTATGAGTTTAAAGCTCCAGTGCTTGTCCCACTACCAAGAGAACAAAACAAAATCTTAAGATTCTGTGAACTTTCCCCTGACTTTGCAGCCATTAAACCAGAAATACCCATTTTAACTTTAATTTTTCAGCAAGGTTAACTAAGAAGCTTACCTTCATGGAAGAATTCCACTTCCTCCCCTCCCCCCCGTTTTCTTTGAGGTCTATCCAAATCTGATGCTACGTTGAATTCAGGAGGTCGTACCTGAATATCATTTGACTTACATAAAAAGTAAAGGTGGGTGGGGTAAATCTTTTATTGGACCAACTTCTACTTGTGAAAGAGACAAGCTTTTGAGCTCCAAAGTTCATCTTCACCTCTTTGGAAGCTTGTCTCTTTCACCAACAGGAGTTGGTCCCCTACAAAATATTACCACCTTATCTCTCATATCCTAGGACCAACATAACTACATCAACACTGCAAACAAAATATTTCAAAAGACACATACAGTATATTAAGTATTCTGTCAGGGAAATGTCATAGCACACATCTATGAAGAAATGAAAAAGAGAGGTTACGAAAAGAAAATAATGACAGGTTTCAGAGTAACAGCCGTGTTAGTATGTATTTGCAAAAAGAAAAGGAGTACTTGTGGCACCTTAGAGACTAACCAATTTATTTGAGCATAAGCTTTCGTGAGCTACAGCTCACTTCATCGGATGCATACTGTGGAAAGTGCTACAGCTCACTTCATCGGATGCATACTGTGGAAAGTGTAAAAGATCTTTTACACTTTCCACAGTATGCATCCGATGAAGTGAGCTGTAGCTCACGAAAGCTTATGCTCAAATAAATTGGTTAGTCTCTAAGGTGCCACAAGTACTCCTTTTCTTTTTAAAAGAAAATAGAGATCAGCTTGGGCATTGCCTGGTTAAATGAGGCCACCATGTGGCAATTTAAAGACATGGCCACAGAGGGGAAATGTATTGATGGTTTTCTGTAAGATAACTAATTACAACAACAGATATGATTGATAGTTCAATAAATTAAATTATTAGAATAAAAATAAAGCCAAGAGGAATCATCGGACATTTACCATCTCAAATCAACAAACTACATCCTACTAAGCAAGAAGTCCGACCAGCCCAGTTCCAGAGGAGTCTACCCTCTCACTGGAACAGTTTGGGTGATGGATTTGCCTTACAAACTGGGGTTGGTCATCTCTCTCAGTCTGGATCTCCTGACTCCATTTCTAATAATGGTTATGGGGTTATTTTTCTTCATGTTTTGTGATTTGAGGGTGGGGGGTAGTTGTCTCGTTGCCTTACTTATAGTAAATTTAACAACATACTGGTAATGCATTCAGTTTAAATTGCAGATGGTAAACATTAGGTGACATACCATGCAATGAGGGCAACATTTAAATTCTTATGGGCCTTTACACTGGATTTTAGATTTATTTGTCTATAATAGGTAGTGGAGCTGTTTCTTCTTATTTCCCACCCCTCATTTTTCTAGGAGACCCTCAGAGATATATCTTTCCTGTAGGACTCTTACATATGCTGCACAGTTGTATGTATATTTTAGCCTGGAAACCTTACTTAAAATGTATACAAGGTGTTCCCTTCCCCCCACCCCCACTCACTTTTTGCAGGTAAAGGGCTGGAAACAAGTCATTTATTCTGCTTCCAGCTTAGGGTAGGAGGGAAGTGTAGATTTAGGCTGCCTCTCTCTCTAACCTGATCTTTTGTCCAATTCTGCCTCAAGATTGTTGCTTTCTCACATCTTTGTCTTTTCTTACAATCCCCTGTTCTACCTCCTCTCAATTCTCTTATCCACTTAGTACTTAACTTATTGCTATTCATCTTCTTGTCTCCCTCTTCTCCACTGAAACTCCTTATGGACTCCCCTAGATATTCATTATCCTGTCTGTGCACCCTAACTATATCTGTGGATTTCAGTGGGTGCGAAAATGAGATATTTGTTTGGATGCTTCCCCATGAGTTCCTATTGTTAACTTATATGTGTTTCTTGGAATGTAAAAGAAATTGATAACCTTACAAAGTTCCCCCCTTTTTTATATCTCACTTAAGAAAGCTCATCTTCTATTTCTCCAGAAAACTTACCTCATTGAGTCTGAGGCTTTAAAAAGGCTGCATTGTCGAAGTTGTTTTTAGTAATTACTTGGCCAACTCTAAGGGTGTGTCAATTCTGTTCAGTAAAAGACTGAACACACAAATTCTGTCAACTACAAAAGACACTGAGGATAGACTCCTAATTGTTAAAAATTATCTCCAATATTACATATACTCTGTAAATCTCTGTGCCGCCAACAAAGATGATTCCCTCTTGTTTCAATCAATTATTTTCAAGATTAATTGAAAATCTAATAATAGTGGGGGGACTGCAATGAAATGCTAGACCTGCTTTTGTATAGATTGAGCAGACAACAGCCATCCCAATCCTTTGCTAGGCAGAGCTTTATTGTCAAGATCGAAGAATTGTACTTGAAGGACAAGGAAAGTGTGGGCCCCTTAATAAATGAGGGAGGCATCCTAGTGACAGAGGATGTGGAAAAAGCTAATGTACTCAATGCTTTTTTTGCCTCTGTCTTCACAAACAAGGTCAGCTCCCAGACTACTGCACTGGGCAGCACAGCATGGGGAGGAGGTGGCTAGCCCTCTGTGAAGGAAGAAGCGGTTCGGGACTATTTAGAAAAACTGGACGTGCACAAGTTCATGGGGCCGGACGCGTTGCATCCGAGAATGCTAAAGGAATTGGGGGATGTGGTTGCAGAGCCATTGGCCATTATCTTTGAAAACTCATGGCGATCGGGGGAAGTCCCGGAAGATTGGAAAAAGGCTAATGTAGAGCCCATCTTTAAAAAAGGGAAGAAGGATGATCCTGGGAACTACAGGCCGGTCAGCCTCACCTCAGTCCCCGGAAAAATCATGGAGCATGTCCTCAAGGAATCAATTCTGAAGCACTTAGAGGAGAGGAAAGTGATCAGGAACAGTCAGCATGGATTCACCAAGGGAAAGTCATGCCTGACTAATCTAATTGCCTTCTATGATGAGATAACTGGTTCTGTGGATGAAGGGAAAGCAGTGGACATGTTATTCCTCGACTTTAGCAAAGCTTTTGACACGGTCTCCCACAGTATTCTTGTCAGCAAGTTAAAGAAATATGGGCTGGATGAATGCACTATAAGGTGGGTAGAAAGTTGGCTAGATTGTCGGGCTCAACGGGTAGTGATCAATGGTTCCATGTCTAGTTGGCAGCTGGTATCTAGCGGAGTGCCCCAAGGGTCGGTCCTGGGGCCGGTTTTGTTCAATATCTTCATTAATGATCTGGAGGATGGTGTGGATTGCATCCTCAGCAAGTTTGCAGATGACACTAAACTGGGAGGAGTGGTAGATACGCTGGAGGGTAGGGATAGGATACAGAGGGACCTAGACAAATTGGAGGATTGGGCCAAAAGAAATCTGATGCGGTTCAACAAGGACAAGTGCAGAGTCCTGCACTTAGGACGGAAGAATCCCATGCACCGCTACAGACTAGGGACCGAATGGCTCAGCAGCAGTTCTGCAGAGAAGGACCTAGGGGTGACAGTGGACGAGAAACTGGATATGAGTCAACAATGTGCCCTTGTTGCCAAGAAGGCCAATGGCATTTTGGGGTGTATAAGTAGGGGCATTGCCAGCAGATCAAGGGACGTCATCGTTCCCCTCTATTCGACATTGGTGAGGCCTCAGCTGGAGTACTGTGTCCAGTTTTGGGCCCCACACTACAAGAAGGATGCGGAGAAATTGGAGAGAGTCCAGCGAAGGGCAACAAAAATGATTAGGGGACTGGAACACATGAGTTATGAGGAAAGGCTGAGGGAACTGGGATTGTTTAGTCTACGGAAGAGAAGAATGAGGGGGGGATTTGATAGCTGCTTTTAACTACCTGAAAGGTGGATCCAAAGACAATGGATCTAGACTATTCTCAGTGATAGCAGATGACAGGACAAGGAGTAATGGTCTCAAGTTGCAGTGAGAGAGGTTTAGGTTGGATATTAGGAAAAACTTTTTCACTAGGAGGGTGGTGAAACACTGGAATGCATTCCCTAGGGAGGTGGTGGAATCCCCTTCCTTAGAAGTTTTTATGGTCAGGCTTGACAAAGCCCTGGCTGGGATGATTTAGTTGGGATTGGTCCTGCTCTGGGCAGGGGGTTGGCCTCCAGAGGTCCCTTCCAACTCTGTTATTCTATGATTCTATGACATATGGAGGCTGCAAGATTTAAGGGTAGAAACTATACCTTTTTCTCACCCTCACCACATACTCATGAATTTATTATTTTCTGGTAATGGGTGGTTTGGTGATCTGTTATTAATAACAAAATAAAAGCAATTATGATTTCTGATCACACAGTAGATCACAGCTCTCATCTCCTGAAAAACTAGGGACTACCAGAAGGAGGTTAAACTTCTCTTTACTATTAGACACACAATCTAAGAAGTTTGTGGAGGAAGAAATAAAATTTTTCTTTGGTCCCCTGAGCAATCTTGTGGGCCACTTTCAAAGCATAATTAATAGCAAGATAATATCCTACTCCTTCCATAAAAAGAGAGCCAGGCAGGCTCAGATGGAGAATTTAATGGAAAGGTTCAAGGAGGTAGATTTTAGCTATGCTGATTCCCCCTGTTCAAATAAACTCTGAGAGATGACCAATCTCAGATATGAAATTAATAAAATTATGCAGGCTGAATTTGCTTTATTTAGACTAAAACTCATATACTGGGAATCTGGCAATAATGCTGTGAAATTATTAGCACATAGACATCACTAAAAACTAAAATCCCCTTAATTGGTTCTACCCAGGGCCAGATACTCACTGATTATAAAACTACTAATGAACAGTTCTCCAAAATTTTACCAGTGCTTGTATTTAGAGAAAGACCCTCCCCCCCGATGATCAATTACTTGAGAAATACACTCAAAATCAGCAACTGCCCCAATTAATAGAAGAACAACAAATGTGGGTTTATTACTCATTAATTACGTCTGAAATTATGGTTGTCCTAGGTGACATGAAATCAGGTATTGATCCAGGCATAGAAAGATTTCCAGGTGAATTTTATGCCCAATTCAAAGACACTCCGGCTCCCAGACTGGCTGAATTATATACTGAAACTTTTGGTAGAGGCACTTTGCCCTCTTAATGAATGAAGCCTTAGTCATGCTTAAGACTGCCAAAGATGTTCAAGAATGTGCTAGCTATTGACCAATATCCTTAATCAACTATTGCATTAACATATGGTCTAAAATTCTAGGTAGCCAATTAGAAAAAATAACAGGAACCAGAATACACCTGGACTATGAGGGCTTACTACAAAAGAGACATGGGATGGACAACACTTGTCAATTTATCAATGTGCTGTCCTATTTTCAGCCTCCTAAAAACTGATTGTTGTTCTGTTGCTGGATATGGAAAAAGCCTTTGATGGAGTTAATTGGAGACATATGTTCCTCATTCTACAAAAATTTGGATTTGGTCCCCCTTTCATTCCCTAAATTAGATTTTTGTATTCCAATATTAGCTCCCATGTTGTACCTAAAAACTACATTTCCCTTCCTTCCTATCTCCACCGTGGTACGAGACAGGGCTGTCCCATGTCCCCACTTGTGTTTGATTTGGCATTAGAGCTGCTGGCATCCAAATTAGAGTGCATCAATGGATATAAGGTATAAAAATAGGGTCCCAAGACAGAAAAATATGCTTATATGCAGATATACTTTTATTCAACACCTATCACCCACACCTACAAACTACTGAATTGTTTAGGAAAATCTCAGGATACAAAATAGATTGGCACAAGTCAGAGGTTCTTTGCCTCTAGAGGGATCATAATGTTGCCCTCTTAGATAATACTTTTCTCTGGCAGCATGCAGAAATCAAGTACTTGGAAGTCCTCTTTCCAAAGAATAGAAAAGATATGGTCATAATTAATTTCAATCCTTTTATCTCACAGAGTTTTGGATTTACATAGATATTAGGGGGCCCTCCCCATCCTTTTGGGGAAGAGTTAATATATAAGAAACTAATGTCTTCCTAAGACTTCTATTTGTTCTTAGCTCCTTGCTAGTTTATATTCACTCTTCTGTTCCCTACACCCACTCCCAGAATTAACAACATTTTAGAGAACTTTTTGTGGTGTGTGGGCAACAAGCCCAGGTTATCCTTTGAAAAAATGTAGCTGCTTATTAAGTCAAGAGGCTTTGGTCTGCTCAGCATTAGGCTTTATTAGATATCTTCAATCTTGAGCTAAATGACACAATAACTGATTCACTGATCCCCAGGCTCCCCAGCCTGGCTGTACATAGAGGAAGAAATTGTAGCCCCACTATTACTAGAATCAGTCCTAAACTCAGTCTTCTATCATTTCCCTAGAAAGATCTGTTACAATTTTGGCTGCTAGAAAAGCCTAGTATCTGGTTTCTTCTAAGTATAAATATCATCCCTCAGTACGCTCACAAACTTCAATTTGGGGTAACTCCAACATTTTAAGTGCTCATAGATCCCTTCTGTGGCCTAACTGGACTAAAAAAGGAACTTCAAGCATGAAACATATAATTAAAAATTTACCTTCATACCCTTTCCAAAGGGCTAGCAATACCTTCAGCTTAAAAATGCTCTACAACACCAGTTTGGGCTAGGTGCCTTTTCAGTCCTGGATACCCCCCTATATATAATTGTGTTCTTGCATATGTAGCAGGGCAGTTACCCTGCTCCGGTGGAAAAAGCTAGGCTGATTGGGGAATCAGCCCAATCAGGCCACAGCTGGCCCTATAAAAGTGCTGTGAGCCAGAAGCTAAGTCAGTCTCACTCTAGCCCTGGAGTAGTCTGAGTCCTTGATAAAGGCCTAAGGAGGTACTGGGGCTCCTGGTCTAATCCCCTTGGCAATAATGAGTGGCTATTACACTGTAGTCTGTCCCAGAGAAAGGGAGCTGGCAGTTGCAACTGGGGCAGATGGCAGATGACTGGCAGTTGCAACTGGGGCAAGGTGAGCAAAGAGGGTTAGAGGCCCCCTGGGGAGGGGAGATCCAGTGTGTGGGGGTACTGCTGGGGCAGAATCCCAAGATAAGAGAGCACTGGAGTCTGGGAGGGATACTGGGCCTGAGGCAGGTGAGACACCACCCAGAAGAGGGCACTCCAGAAGACTGGAAAAGAACTACTTCCCAAGATGATCAGTAGGTGGTGCTGTGCTGGTGAATGATCTGCTACAGCATATAAAGCATGTCATGTAAGGTATCGGGGGAAAGGTTATGATCTGCTGAAAGTCATTTTTTATATCTAAACATGTATATGATTAATGCATATGAAGTTATGAGAATGTTGTATGGTTATCACTAAAATATGCTGTGGGTTTAGGAGGTGCCTAGATACTAGCTCTCCAGAGACAATGATAAGGGAGGTAACCAACACCCAGATGGGTGCTGAACAGACATAATGAGCCATTGTCCAGCAAGGGAGTTACAATGCAATGACTCACCTGCATAAGGCTACAACAGGGGTATTGATCAACCTTGCCTGGGAACATAGGCACTGACTCCATGGGTGCTCCAGGGCTGGAGTACCCCCACAGGGAAAAATTGGTGGCTGCTCTGCACCCACCGGCAGCTCCCTGACCTGCCCCAGCTTGCCTCCACCTCCTCCCCTGAGTATGCTGCTGTGTCCTGCTTCTCGTCCCTCCCTCCCAGCACTTGTGCCACAAAACAGCAGTTTTCTGTGGCAAGCACTGGGAGGGGGGAGGAGGAACATGGTGTGCTCGGAGAAGAGGTGGGACTGGAGATTTGAGGAAGGGCCCAATAGGGACAGGGCGGGGGTGGATTTGTGGTGGAGTCAGGGGCGGGGAGCTGCAAGCACTCACTGGCACCAAGGAAAGTTGGTACCTGTGTCTGGGAACTCAGCAATGCCCACCAGACATGTCTGGATTTGTGTTTTCCAAGCACATGGGATTGAGGGTATAAAACAGAACAAAGGGGCCACATGCTGTGCCTTTCTTCTGCCCCCACCAGTGCTGCAAGCAACAAAGACACTCAGAAGACTGAAGACTCCAACAGAGGAGACTGACCCAGGTTTAAGGGACAAACCTGTATATTAAGGACTGCAATATCTAGTGGGGTGAGAAACTGCTTAATCTAGATATTACCCAGTCTAATAAGGTTGCAAGTTTAGACTGCATGCTTATGTTGTTTTCTTTTGGTAACCACTCTGACTTTTTGCTTATCTCTTAATTAATTAAAATCTGTCTTTTGTAGTCAAACTTCTTTTAATATTTATCTTTACCAGTGAGTTTGCCTGAAGTGTGTGGTAAATCTACTCGGGTAAATCTACTCATCTTGAGCAGTGCAAGACACCATATTCCTGAGGTACAGTGCTGGGAGCTGGGGAAATTCGGCTGGTGCATTTCTCTGATTCATGAATGGCTCTGGGAGCATTCATGTAATCTAGCTGGGTGAGGGGCTCCACATGCAGTTGTGCTGAGTGATAAGAGCGCCTGGAGGAGCTTGCTGCTTGTCACTAGCAAAGCATTGTGAGAAACAGCCCAGGCTGGAGAGTTAAGGGGGCACCGTGGTCTCATAGGCTATCCCATCACACTAGGCTATTGGTCAGCCTGTATCCCAGCTATCAGGCAAATTGACAACTACTAGTGACAATGTTAAAAGGGAATGGGAACAAGAGCTCTCAATCTCCCTTTCCAACATTCAGTGGAATCAGATTTGTTCCAATAGACCACATTGGTCACTAGATTTGGGATTAAGATTGATCCAGAAGAAAATCCTTTAGAGGATGTTCTGGACTCCTTCTAGACTTTTCAGGTCTGAAATGCTGGTGTTGCAATGCAGCAGGTGCTCACTTATACCACACGCTATGGGATTGTCCTGTGATCCATCTTTTCTGGGCAGAGCTAAATATTCAGTCCAATTTCTTTCTCTCTGCCAAGGTGAAACTGCAGGCTGGCGATGTCATCCCTGGCCTAACCAATCCATGCTGGAAACTGGAATCTTTGGAAAACTCTGATCATAACCAAATGTCTAATTCCACAATGGTGGAAGTCCCAAATGTGCCCAACTATCAAAAATGGCATTCTGATTGGTAAGACTAGTGGCAATGGAACTAACTATGTCTTGTATAAGAGAAGTTTATAGAAATATGGTCCCCCAACCATATTGAAAGTATCAGAAAAATCAAATTGTTCATTGGATAAGCCTTTTATTTTGGGAGGGTGGGGGCAATGGGTTTTGTGGTGATCCCTGATACCCTAGTCCCCTCCCACTCCCCTTTCCCCCTCTCCTCTCAGTCCCGTCATCGGTCTCCTATTTTGCTTTCAGGCTTTTCTTTGGTCCTTTTCTCACTCAACATTCTTGTTTCTTACATTTCTCCTTTCTCTCTCTCTCTCTCTCTCTCTCTCCTGAAAAGGAATAACTTTGGTGCTAGTTTATGAGCTTACTTTACAAAGAACCCCAAACTGGGACTGAATAACTACCATTATTACATAATTGTACAGGCAAATCTCTTTAACCTGTCAAAGACTGTTTTTGTTCTTACTTCATTGTTAAGAGCAAAGAGTATGGTCTTGTCTGATATTGAATCTTTACCCCAGGTTCAATACCTTTTGTTCTTTGTTGTTGTCTGTTAAGGATAAAACATGCACATATACTTCTCCAATCCTTTTTAAGCAAGCAATTTACAACTGCAATTTGCAGTTTGAAACTTTTAGCACTTTCAGACTGAATTTTGTATTCTCCCTTCACTAGAGCAATTTTATATGGTTCATATTTAACAGCTAGTTTGAACTTCAAATTACTGGACCGATTCTCAAAAGTCAGGTTAGGCAGAAGCTATGTATCTTCTTTCATTCGCTCTGGAGATCCTTAGATTCTGAGTCCTGTAGTCAAATGTGTATGGGAACAGAGTTAACAGGAATGCGGGAAGGAAGGGAGAAGAGAGACTTAAATTCTAATATGAGATGAACCAAAGTCACTAGTGCAAAGCCCAGAAGTCTTGCAGACTAGGCACTGAGGGACCACATCCCATTCACTACCAAAGAAAAATAAAGGTGGGATGACAACAGGCATTGTCCAGATTCATTTGCCCTTCCCTCTTTTCTTAAAGAGAACACAATTGTATTGGGGGGGAGTATACAAATCCCACACTGGAGAGAGGGGTTACAGAACAGCACTGGGCTCAGGCAACCCTGCCTAAAGATACCTGCAAAGCCTGCACAAGCTGGTGGCAGGGCTTGAAAAGGGTGAGCAGAGCAGTCCATAGGCTGGCAGTGGAAGGGAGCAAATGGCTGATCTGAGGGGGAAAGTACTGCCCGGGAGCTCATTGCCTGGGACCTGACAACACAAACAATGCAAACCCCCAAGGAGAAGCAGGGGACAGTGTTTGAGCCAAACTTTATTGGAGTGGTTTGGGGGAGCAGTGCCTTATTTCTAAGGCACTGGGTATAGCTGCCCACCATTGGGTCCTGGACTGGAACCTGGTAGAGCAGATGGGCCTGGTTTCCCTTCTCCCCTCTGAGGACAATACAACCACAAGAACCCCCTCCTCTGCTTATTTTCACCAGGCAGGGGGTTAGGATGCAGGAGGGGGTGAGGGCTCTAGCTGGGGGTGTGGGCTCTGGTGTGGGGCTGGGGATGAGGGATTTGGAGTGCAAGAGGATGCTCTGGGCTGGGACCAAGGGGTTCAGGAGGTTCGGGATCAGGGCTGGGCAAGGGGTTTGGGGTGACAGGGGCGCAGGCTTCAGGCAGCGCTTACCTGAAGCAGCGGCATGTCTCCCTCTGGCTCCTATGTGGAGGTGCAGACAGGCAGCTCTGCATGCTGCCCCATCTGCAGCTGCCACCCCCCGCAGCTCCCATTGGCTGTGGTTCCTGAACAATGGGAGCTACGGCGCGGCGCCTGCAGACAGAAGTGCACAGAGCTTATTCCCTGGCTAATGAAGCCATTCACAGGCTACTTGGATAGAAAGTACTGTTTCACTATCGCCTCACCAGTGGCAAAATGACACTGGAGTGTGCATTTTGACCCTTTCAAAGAGAGGTGGTGCTGTCTTGTGGCTAAATTACAGGCTGCAGAATGGTACTTGCCTAGGATTACAGCTTCATCTTGTATCCTACACAGTATTTGTGAGTCTTAATGCATGGGAGGCTAAGGTGCAGAGAATTGCTAAGCAATATGAGCAGCCAACAAGACATCTACTACCAGGACAATCATAGAATATCAGTGTTGGAAGGGACCTCAGGAGATCATCTAGTCCAACCTCCAGCTCGAAGCTGGACCAATCCCTAAATGGCCCCCTCAAGGACTGAACTCACAACCCTGGTTTAGCAGGCAAATGCTCAAACCACTGAGCTATCCCTTCCCCCTTTCAGGGATTCAGTTTGCTCTTTTTTGTGTTAGCTACACATTAGCTACATGTTTTCAGGTATACCAAGTTGTCATCTGGTGGGAGCAGAGTTTGGGGAGGGATGTAAGGCCTGAAGCTTGCTTCTGCAGTAAAAGCAGCAGCCAGATTGAGAGACAGCAGCCATGAGCTAAATTGCAGAGTTATATCCTCACATTCCATCTATTGCATCAAAACAATATCAGGCTGTTAACAAGGTACTCCTGCCCTAATAGTACCCACTACCCACCATCACCAAATAAAGAAACAGATCTTAACATGTCTAAAAAAACTTTGTTTGATAGCATTCTGTCTGGCAGGAAACCACTTCTGACAGTTGTGATTGTGAAATGTAAACTTCTATTTTGTCTTTATGGTCCCTGTCTTGATGGTAGATAAACTTCTCTTGTTTATCTGTACAGTCTCTGATTCTTTAATTGTTTCCATCTGTTGCATAACTAATTTAGTAAGATTTAAATCCACTTATGTGGTGGGGTATGATTAAAGAATTGTTTTGTAATGGGTTAGGATTGGTGACAAATACTTTCTAGTACTTTAGTCTTAAACGATCTAAGATATAGCTAAGTAGGATCCAAATTTTAACTATATAAACTAGGGTCCAAAAGGATGTTCTTTGAAACCTAACTCCAGGACACAGCCCAAGATAAGAGCTGCTAGACCTCAACACTCTGCCACCGTACTGTGCAGAAGCTGGAGCCCCAGATGCTCTAATCTGGACTGGCCATCAAGAAAAGTTTCACTCCCTTATTGGGAGTGGTGAGCATTGTATGCTTAGCATTTGTATTCTGTTTTGGTAACTCTTAATAGAGGTTAAGTATATTACTGTGTAAGGCTCTGTCACAGGTAAAAGGACCCGCATACCCACAAAAGATTACACCCTGACAACTAGGAATTGAGAAAGGGTGGAGATACCTAAATTAACCGGGTTACCCCTTGAGCCCCTGGAGGGCAAAGGTGGGGTACCCTAGAGCAGTGGCTCTCAATCTTTCCAACTACTGTACCCTTGTCTTGTGTACCCCCCAGTTTCACCCCATTTAAACTACTTGCTTACAAAATCAGACATAAAAATGCAAGTGTCACAGCACACTATTACTGAAAATTGCTTATTCTCATTTTTACCATATAATTTAAAACAAATATTGAATATAAATATTCTACTTCAGTCTTTGTATGTATATAGAGCAGTATGAAATTTTAGTTTGCACTGACTTCACTAGTGCTTTTTTATGTAGCCTAGTCTAAAACTACACATATCTAGATATACCCCCTGGAAGACCTTTTTGTACCCTCAGGGGTACATGTACCCCTGGTTGAGAACCACTGCCCTAGAGTGCATGGATAACAGGGAAGGATGTGATTTCTGAGCATTGAAGTGATACTATGGGTGGTAGAAGTGGCATGTTGTAGTATTTATTTTGTTATACATAAATATGTAGCTGTCAGTAAATTGACTGGACCCATTATACTTATGAGAGCCTTGGTAGAACATGCTATAATGCAAACATTAGCCATAGGCTCTGTCAGTGGAAAAATTGAAAATCTATAGACTTCAGTTAACACCTAGAAATGTTATCAATCCTGTTTCCAGATAGACTAAAGAACATACTATAAAGCATTCTAAATAAGCATCTAGAAAGCTTCCCTCTGAACTAGTGGAGCTGGGTCTCCTTGTACTTTATGAGCAGGCATGTGGGAAATACTAAACAGAAAGAAAAGGAGTACTTGTGGCACCTTAGAGACTAACCAATTTATTTGAGCATGAGCTTTCGTGAGCTATAGCTATAGCTCACGAAAGCTCATGCTCAAATAAATTGGTTAGTCTCTAAGGTGCCACAAGTACTCCTTTTCTTTTTGCGAATACAGACTAACACGGCTGTTACTCTGAAAACTAAACAGAAAGTAACTCTAGCTCCCAACAGAGCGAATCATGATATAATTTGCAGCATCAGCGACAAGGTGGATTAGCCAGTAGATATCAAATATAGATAGATCAGTCGCTACGAACTGAACTCCCACTGGGTAAAGCTGAGCTCATAAGTTTTCCTTCAGTTAATTAGGATATAGGGTTTGTTTTTGTTTGGGGAAGATGATGGGGATGAGAGGATTTGATTGTGTTGAGCCCTGTAAACATTGAACTATTGGTTAAAGAAAGGGTATATCATGTTCAATTAGTCCAATAAAAAGTATCCAATAAACCAATCAGTTAAAGAACTCATGAAGCAATGTGGTTTGTGTAAACCTGCTTGTATCACAGTCCAAAAGCTTTCTTTAAGAAACCATGGGAATAGGAAACCTCATGTAAAAACAGCATGCAATTGGTATTCTCACCTGCCACAAACCTATACGGGAGGGAGATATTCTGTACAGCAGGGAGAAGGGAAATACTGTACCTCTGAGGAATCATCAGTGAACACCAGTCTTGGTTTGATTGGACCAGTCACTGAAAACCACCTCCAAAGTGGCAACCACACGATTGGACTCTAAGGGATATTGGCTCACTAAGCTTGGTCTGAGCAGGTACTTACACAGGACCAGACAGGGCCCTAGGCACACCATGACAAAGAGTCCAAGGGTTCTGTCCCTGAGGCCCTGCCTCTAGGTCACAGCTCTACCTGACAGGGAGTGGGCCACATGGGAAGCAAAGAGATGCGTGGGGCTGTGCAGTGAATAGGAAAGGTAAGGGAAACCTTAGGGTGACTAGACAGGAAATGTGAAAAATTGGGACAGGGGCTGGGCGGTAATAGGTGCCTATATAAGAGACAGCCCCAAATATCAGGACTGTCCCTATAAAAACCAGGTCATCTGGTCACCCTAGATCCCCACAACAGAGAGAGCAGTGCATTTGAGGCAGGAGTGCACGTTTCCAGGGCCAGTTTGGTCTTCCCAAGGAGGGACTAGAGGTGGGGGAGGTCCAGATTGGGACAGTGTGCCCTGGCATATCCTCTGCCTCAGCAGCAGCTGGGCAATTAAACCACGACCAGCAAGGGCAGCTCCTGAGGGCCAGTGAGGAATTTCATATTTCACACCTGGGATGTGCATGTGGGTCTTTGCCTACAGCTTCCCTCCCCCATTAGCCTACACCCCGCCTCTCCACCCTACTCTCTGCTAGCAGATGCCCCTCATAGCCCACACCTCCCTCCTACCGACGCCCCCGCGGTGTCCCGGCCCCGCCTCCTCGCCTAATTCGCCACGCGCCCCAAGCCGCATCTTCGCGCACTTGACAGTTGGCTCTCTTAAGAGCACGCGCCCCTTTAAAGCATCTGCCGCCCTGTGCCCCGCCCCCTCCCGCTTTTTGATTGGCTGGCGGAGCCGGTGCTCTGCGGTCCTGGCAGCTGCGACTCAAAGGCGCCGCGGTTGCTCCGGCTGCCGAGGGCGGGGGACCCCGGCTCCCTCCCTGCCTGTGCCGGCCGGATGCGCAGCAGCACCTGCCGCTCAGACAGCGGCACCAGGAGGGGGAGACACGGGGGCCTCGTCCTCCCCTGGGGTGGCGGCGGTGGCAGCCCGGAGAGCAGGAGGCCGGGAACAAAGGCTCCGCGCCAGCCCCTGTGGCTCCACCTGCCGCCCGCGGCGATGGCTTCCCTCAGCCTGGGGGGGCTGAACGTCTCGGCCCGGAGGAAGAGCGTCCAGTCCCGCAACGCGGCGGTGGAGAGGAGGAACCTGATCACCGTCTGCAGGTGACTCCCCAGCCCCGCGGCTCCTCCCCGCTCCGCCTCTGTCTCGTGCCCGCCCTCTGGGGAGGCGAGTTCCCCTCCTTCGCTGCCCCCAGCGCCGGGCTGTGCCCGCCTCCGTCGGCGCGGCTGAAATCGCTTTCCACCCCCGCGCCCCGCCTTGGGCAGGTGAATCCCCTGCTCCGCCCTCTGGATCCCAGCCCCTGGGCGCGCAGCTGGCTGGTCCCCGTCGCCCTGGGCAGCGTGTCCGCCGGGCTGAGAGGGGGACTCTGCGCGTGGCCTGACCCATGGTGGCCCCTGGCGCCCCTGGTGGCCCCTGTGCGCCCGCCCTCGGTACGGGGGGGGGTGGGCGGTTGCCTGGCTTTGGGGCTGCAGTAGGATTAAAAACGAAGGATGGGAGTCTCCCTCCTGACTCAGCGCCTTTAAAAAATGGCTGTTTAGCAGCCTCCCAAGGACCCGGCCTAAATTGCTTGCTGGCTTTCTTCTTCTTGGCTTTGACAAGGCGGTGTGTGTATTTACCTGACTATAAAGTTAACGCTATTTAAACAAAATATTGGGACTAGTTCAGACTGGTAGCTTGAGACAAGAGGTTTGTTTTTTGGCAAAATGTACTTGTTAGAGATTTTGCTGTACAATGTGAATATTTGTCAGTTCTATGTATGTTCACAACAGTTGAAGCAAGAACCAAGATGGTTTCTAAACTTTTAAGGATGTTTAATTCAAGTCTTGTCTTCATTTAGGCTTTCATCATGTGGTATCTTATATGTTGTGACAGTTTTCAGAGTAGCAGCCGTGTTAGTCTGTATCCACAAAAAGAAAAGGAGTACTTGTGGCACCTTAGAGACTAACAAATTTATTAGAGCATAAGCTTTCATGAACTACAGCTCACTTCATCAGATGCATTCAGGGGAAAATATGGTGGGGAGATTTTATATACACAGAGAACATGAAACAATGGGTGTTATCATACAGACTGTAACAAGGGTGACAGGAAAGGTGAACTATTACCAGCAGGAGAGCGGGGGGAGAGCCTTTTGTAGTGATGATCAAGATTGGCCATTTCCAGCACTTTACAAGAAGAGTAGGAGAGGAAATAAACAAGGAGAAATAGTTTTACTTTGTGTAATGACCCATCCACTCCCAGTCTTTATTCAAGCCTAAGTTAATTGTATCCAGTTTGCAAATTAATTCCAATTCAGCAGTCTCTTCTTGGAGTCTGTTTTTGAAGTTTTTTTGTTGAAGAATTGCCACTATTAGGTCTGTAAATGCCCCTCTGCCATGTACACTGGCCAAACTGGACAGTCTCTACGTAAAAGAATAAATGGACACAAATCAGACATAAAGAATTGTAGCATTCAAAAACCAGTCAGAGAACACTTCAGTCTCTCTGATCACTCGATTACAGACCTAAAAGTGGCAATTCTTCAACAAAAAAACTTCAAAAACAGACTCCAACGAGAGACTGCTGAATTGAAATTAATTTGCAAACTGGATACAATTAACTTAGGCATGAATAAAGACTGGGAGTGGATGTGTCATTACACAAAGTAAAACTATTTCTCCTTGTTTATTTCCTCTCCTACTCTTCTTGTAAAGTGCTGGAAATGGCCAACCTTGATTATCACTACAAAAGGCTTCACCCCCCCTCGCCCCTCGCCCCTCGCCCACTGGTAATAGCTCACCTTTCCTCGTCACTCTTGTTACAGTCTGTATGATAACACCCATTGTTTCATGTTCTCTGTGTATATAAAATCTCCCCACTATACTTTCCACTGTATGCATCCGATGAAGTGAGCTGTAGCTCATGGAAGCTTATGCTCAGATAAATTTGTTAGTCTCTAAGTTGCCACAAGTACTCCTTTTCTTTATATGTTGTGAGATACAGTTGAATTTCTCCATGCAAAATAATACTTTTAACTAACGGTTCTAATTTTTATACCCACTACATCTATAAAACTTAAAGTGAAGGTTGAAGCTCTCTTATTCACCATGTTGTACATGTAGTACAAATATAAAGTTACCTCCTTTTTAAAGATAATTGCAATAGATGATTACAGGAATGGGTGCATTAAAGACAGTGTTTGAGTCTGGATTTAAGTTTAATGCCAACATCTACCATTAAAGTATGCATTTTTAATATTTTTAAACTCTTCGGTGGAAGCATAGACTTGACATGATTTTGTATGACTCAAAAATACATATTATTTCACGCACTTCAACAGCTCTTCTGGTGCTGTCATAGTCTTGTAAATGTGTAGCTTATTTTTTCCACACGTGAATTATTACCTATTAAATCATAGGAAACCTTGAGTAAAAGTACAAAAATACTTTTGAATGTGAATTCCTAGCCTAATTCCAATATAATGTAGAGCCAACAAATAGATTCATTTGAATATTGACTAAAATGCCCTGTAATGACTTTTAATTCATTGAAAATAAGTATATTTAAAAATACTGAACAGATATTTAACTGTAATATCTTTATAATATACAAATATTTTTCTCTATCTATATTATAACTTTTACAAATTGAAGCTTTCACACCGGGATTGACAAGTGACACTTACTAGATAACATGATATGAGGCTTGTATCCTTACTAGTGTGGTCCAGTGGTAACTTCCTTAGGAAAAGCTAATTTGTTTCTTGGCGCCTTCCCCTTCCTATCAGGGTATAGTCCTTAGATCCTGCTTGTGGAATTCCTTCTTTCATACTGGCTGTAGCTTAGTAGATGGGTTATAGACTTGAACCAACCCACATCATCCTAGCTACTGAAAGGGAAGAGGAACTGTTCTATCCCTCAGATCCCAGCATCCAGGCTTCAGGGAGGGCTCCACTACTGTACTCCTCCAGTAGCCTGTCTTTTTTGTGCTTCCCTCTAGTGCTGCTTGGAAAAGCTAGATGCAATAACTGAATAAAGTGGGTAAGAAACTAGTCAGTTTTGTGGTTGCCCATCGGGTCTCAAATGGTAGAAATGAAATTCTCCCATCTTGTCAATTCCACTTGGCTGTTGGGTGCTGACATTGCTTGCCTGCTCATAAACTTAGGATTGAAGTTCACTGGTTACTATTGGAACCATAAATGCTAGAAAAACTTTTTTTAAAAAAAATCAAAGATTACATTCTGTCGTATGTGATGGCTTAGACCTCATCTCTCCTATTATGATGGAAAATATCCTACTCTCCACTGGAGAATGGTTTTCTTTAGCTCTGATATTTAATGTATCTGTGAGACAGTCAAAAGTGACCCTAATTTTGAGAAAAATCTTAGAAAACTGAGGCAATATAAATTGTCAGCAACAGCAGCATATGTCAATGAGTGATTCCTACCTTCCTATAGACACTCTCTAAAATAACAAAATGTTTACAGCTAGAATAACATTCTGCTGTCTTTCTCACCAAGCCTAAAAATTAACATTTTCCACAAGCTTTAAATCTTGGGGGAGAGGAGTGTGTGTTCACTTTTAAAGCTGGTATATGGTCTTGATTGTTTCTATCCTTTTGAGCTTTTTAAAAGAAAAAGGCAAGGAGTAGTTTTATGGAAATAATCAAAACCCATCTGCAATTATTAAGCCTTTCTGATATTATAGAGTATTCTTTAGTAGGCGTACACTAAAAACTACAAAGCAGCAAATCAGGCAGCTGATTGTAATATGTTTAGGACCATCAGAAATACTGTTGGTATAAATGGTGCCATTAATGTACCTTGAGATGATTGAATCAAATGTGGAAAGTACCCCTTTTTTTACTACTTCAGCTCAGAAACTGCAAGGAAGAAATTCTTCTGCATTGTCATCTGCAGCCTTCTCTTATGATTACCAGAGAAGAGTTCTTCAAATTATCATTCTGCAAAATCTTTAGTATTTCTTCAGTAGCTTTTTTTAAAGTGTCATCTGCATTATTTGGATTTTTACTTGCCCCTTTTACTGCCAATTTTTTTATGCTTGTTCTTCATTAACTAAATGACACAGAATATAGAGGGATTATATGGTCATTTAGAGACTTTTAAAATCTGATTTTAATATTGTAGATATTTATGACACCTGCAGGCTCACAGTCAGATAAGACAGTACTGTCATATTATTTTCATATAAGAAAATAACTGTTGACCCTCACATTTTTGTGTAGGCCCATGAAAACAATTCCTTCCCCAAACAGGCTGACTCCTCTGTACCATGATCACAATAGGGTGCATAGGGTCCGTCTGAGAATTTTCAGATGGAGGAGTCTTTAGGTTTCTCCAGCCTCCTGCTGTAAAAGTTAGCCCCGCTACTTGTAGTGGCATATGTGTATAGTTCTGAACATTTAAAGTTTTCCAAGGGACAGTTTGTTTCAGATACATTGAAAAGATTGGTGGGGAGACAACTTAAATATTAAAAACCATCATAATGTTAAGTGTGTTTAAAATTTGGAGATCTGTTAATCACCTCAATGCTTTGCTGGTAATATTGTCTCTGTGTGTGTTGAGATTTCACAGCCTTGACTCTCAGCTGGAAGCATTAAGTTCTTTTGACAAAAATTATCAACTTTCCCTTATAAGGTAGAGATTGTCTTCTGTTTTTTATCTTCCATTTATAGATTTGAGATAAGAACACAAGTGATATTCAGAGGTGAAGAGTCTTACAGGATTATACTGGGGTCTCTCTCCCTATCCCGGACACATTACTCAAACTCTCTGGAGGGGGCCTTCAAAAATTAGGCTCCTGTTTGCTTGCTTAGATTATTCTAAAGCAGTGGTTCCCAAACTTGTTCCGCCGCTTGTGCAGGGAAAGCCCCTGGCGGGCCGGGGCCGGTTTCTTTACCTGCCGCGTCCGCAGGTTCGGCTGATTGCGGCTGCCAGTGGCTGCGGTTTGCTGCTCCAGGCCCATGGGAGCTGCTGGAAGTGGTGGCCAGTACATCCCTTGGCCCTTGCCGCTTCTAGCAGCTCCCATTGGCCTGGAGCCGCGAACCACAGCAGGTAAACAAACCGGCCCGGCCCGCCAGGGGCTTTCCCTGCACAAGTGGTGGAACAAGTTTGGGAACCACTGTTCTAAAGGTATCTGACTCAATGTAGATGTTTTGATTCAGTCAGTATACATAGTGTGGCCATATACTTCCTCTTGTTAGAGGTTCCACAAAGAAAAGCATTAAGGTTTGGGATATCTGTATAGATTCCTCTTTTGAATGTGAAGGGCATGTGTCAAAGTTGATCAGCTTTTGGACACATGGTGCATTGAGACCCTGAAATGGTATCTGCTGAGGATTCCAAGTATATTACAGTGAGTTGCTTGGAGTGCTTTGAGGATGTTTGTCTTAAAGCAGATACCTAGCTGGCATCCAAAGTGCAGCCTTACATCTCTGCTCTCTGGAGAGAGGTTTCAATGCAGACAGGAACATCAGCAATGAACTACCCTTGGATCCAAGGTCCACATGTCAACACAGAACCACCTTTCATTGAAAGATACTTCAAGACCATGGAGTTCAAGGTAAGTGGCATTGGCGTAGAGCCTCAACTATAAGCAATAAGGTGCATGAATTCCAATTTCTTGTGAAAATGTTGTTTCGAGATACCGTTGCATTTCCACACATTGGTGCAAGTAGCTTTGATGCTTCAGAGCTCAAGACAGTGACTCTTGAGCAGAATTGCATCACAAAGCTGAAACTCCATGTACAGGAGTTGATGTAACAGTGCTTCCGCATAGACAGAATTAATGCTATTGCATGTAAGGCAAATGACAGTGGGGATGTACTGCTCCATGGTGCTTGTGTTTCCAAGGTGAGATCCGTTCTATTATTAAATAGAATAGAGACACAAGTGGCTGAAGTAATGAGACCTGGAGAAGAGCTCTGTAGCTCGAAATCTTCTCTCTTACACGAACAGAAGTTGGTCCTCCACCTTGTCTCTCTAATACCTGGGTCTGACATGGCTACAACAACACTGCATATGTTAAATAGAATAATCATTGTTTGTCATGCCTCCTTGCTAGGTACCATCAATTTTAGCTGCTTCAATCCTGATAGTGAAGGCACTGAACTTTTGCTATGTTATCTTCGCTCAGAGCTGCCTCACAAAGCTGGACACCCCCCAATACTCGGAAGCCTTGAAGTGAGGATCATAACTCAAACCCTGTTTGTTTGTCCAGTATAGACAGAGTTGTCCCATGAAAAATTAAGCCATCTGTGCTTTTCAGCCTGAGATAAGTAGCTTTGATGCAGAACTTCCTCAGTTTGCTGTAAGTAGCTTTGATGCAGGACTTCCTCAGTTTGCTGTTAGTAGCCAAGGCATTACTCTATTTTCATTTGTACTATGTGCATCAGAAATATTGAAACTTGGTAACATTGATCCTGAATTGTCCTGTAATACTTCATGGTAAATCATGTTTCATGGGTTACAGAATCTCAACATGTCACCTCTCCATATAAAGTCAAAATACTGATGTAACAGGAACGTGGCAGTGTTTTGTGTGGCTTCAGATCACTTAAGAACAGAGGAAAATTTCTACAGTGTGTATGTACTAGTTCACCCGACTTTTTATTCTGGTTGTTTATCACCTTTCAAAAGGCCTGAAAGTGAAGAATAATAATGTAGCAGCAAAAACATCACAATTAGAAACACATATAGCGGCTTCCTTCCATGTTCTTAAAATAATCTCTAAACTTAGAATCTTCTCTTGTTGAGGCATTATTAACTTAAGCCTCTTGGCCTGGATATATCCCAAATAAGGTTCCTGAGCCCTGCTGCAGTTGAGTTAAGAAATTTGGGAAAAATTCCTTCTCCTGCTGCAAGGATAGAAGAGGTTGCAAGGAAAAGATGGCGATAATCTTCCAGGTCTCCGTCTGACTTAAACATGTTAATAAGGACTCAGAAGGTCTTCTGCAGGTTGGAAAATGCAGGCACATCTACATCTATTTATTGCTGGCCCCGTCCATGATTACTCTGAAGGAAGAGAATGATGTCCTCAACGGTTGAAATCCTAGGATACTAGAAGAGCTGTACAGAAGCACTGGTGTTTGGGAACATTCTCTTGCTTAAAGGACATTGTGTGCAGCTAGGGACTGTTGCAGTGGTGGTATAGCTATGCCATGTTTGGAATACTTTTCTCCCTTAATACTGACCTTTTTCTGTGAGATTACAGCCATTTGAATTGTCTGCTGATTGGCTAGTGGTATAAACTACTAAGAACGCTCTCATCCTCACAGAGGAACCTGGAGAAGAGAGATTTAGGCTTAGCTTTCCTGCAGATTCTAGCTATTGATGGTGATCTGTTGCAATTAGTCTGGGGGCATGGGTTATCTGTGTTGCTCATGAAATCCAGTGGAAGCGTGGCACATGCATACGCACACACGTTATTGTGGGAGCTGGTCCTCTGCTCAGTTAGGCTGATTGTATGAGCGAGATGACTGGTGTCTTGCTGAGGAAATCCAATGGAATACAAGGTGAAAGGAAGAATTTTAAATAGGCATCTCTTCCTTTTTTTTTCCCAGCAGAAATGTAGATTTCAATAACTAGGATCCTCAGGTTGCCCTTGAAGGGAGGGTCAACAGACTCTGACTTCTGAAAACTGTTTATTTGCCTAAGAAAATTCTCAAACTCTAAAGTCCTCTTTTGGAGAATACTGAGTCTAAAGCAGATACCATGGATGGATATAGACTAAACTGGAGTCAGATGGTCAGATTCTCACCCTCACCCTGGTCCCTGTAGGGTGAGTTAAGGGATTGAGGTGGCATAAAGCATCTCTAGAAACTTCTGATGAGACTGTGGGAATTTTCTCCCAGCAAGGGAACTGAGGAGGAACCTGGTCTGACTTCTGAGAATCCCTTCACAAACCCTGGTCTACTGGGGGTGCCAGGGGTGAGGAGGAAGATGTGAGGGACTTGTTCAAGCATGTGAAAAGGATCGAGATTCTGAGCAACGATGCTCCAGGCCTAAGTCAAGCAGTGAGATGGATGTCTACAAAACACATTTCACCAGCCTACTCTGACTATCCCAAATGTTGCTGAAAAGTTTCTCCAATTATTTGGAGAACATTTGAGAGGGCTATAAATATTAATGAGAGAAATGACCAGGGCCAGATGTTTTATTTAATGGAATTTTTTAAATTGCCTTGGGGCAGTGTAGAATTTATAATTCATAATTTCCTTTTCAGTTTGGTAAATTAGTATTGTATTTGCTTGTGTTCTGGTGGTGTCTACAGTCCCCAACAAATGTTATTGGCTCTATTGTGCTAGGCATGGGTACAGTTTCTTTCCTGAGAAGAACAGATTGGAAAAAGGATGTCTCTGTTAAATATTTGACATCCCCGCCCTTTGAACTGATCTGTAAGAATTCACAATCAATGTGTTTGAGACTCCCGAAAGGTCCTTCAGCAAAACTAGGAAAACCAGACTTAATACTCCAGATCAATGTTCAGACAAACATAGCACAAGATGGGGTGTGTATTCGTGCCTGCTACAGACCACAAAATCACACTAGGGAACAGAATGACTCCAGCTTAAGTGACTAACTATACTATGTAGGGGAAAAAAGCTGCATGATTATGGGACTTCACTTTGAGTGACACTTGATGGAGGTCTCATGTTGCAAGTACTAAAACATCCTTGGAATTTCTAAGCATTAGAGATGAGTTTCCTAACTCTCAAAGTGTTACAGCCAACAAGAGGGAATTAGATCCTTTCTTAACAGCTAAAGAAAAACTGATCACAGAATGAAAAATTAAAGGTTGCTTAGGTACATGTGGTCATGACTTGATCACATTTATAATGAGCAAGCACAATCGAGTCCGGATCAGTAATATACTTGGTGCTGTATTAGGGCCAGTTTCACAAAGCTGAAAACAATTTAAGCCAAATCAGCTGGGAGGAAGAACTTAATCAGAAAAATGTGAATTATAATTGGTAATCATTTTAAGAACACCTTATTAGATGGCCAAAAAGCCAGAATCAAGGAAGAAGGCTGTGTTGGTTTAAAAACTGACCTGGTTTGGAGGGGAAGTGAACACAGCTATAAAAAATAAATACATTTACATAAAAACAAATGAAAGAGGAAGTTGATAGTAATGAAGTTAGGAATTGTAGAAAACTGATAAGGGAAGAAAAGGGGGACAATGCGAAATCTATGGCCAGCAGTGTTAAGGAAAATAAGGAGGAGGTGTGTTTTTTTTTTTTTTTTTAATATATTAGGAACAAAAGGAATCCTGGTAATGGTCCATTACTAGATGGAAATGGTAGAATTATCAATGAAAAGGCAGAAGTGTTGAATAAACATTCATGTCCTGTCTCTGGGGGAAAAAAACAGATTATACAGTCTCATCATATGGGGTTGATAACACTTTTTCCTTCCACTGTATCTTTGGATGATGATAAACAGAAGCTACTGAAGTTAGACATTTTTAAAGCAGCAGGTCCAGATAATTTGCATCCATGAGTTTTAAAAGAGCTGGCTGAGGAGCTCGCTAGATCATTAATGTTGATTTTCAATAAGTCTTGGTGCACTGGGGAAGTTCCAGGAGACTGGACAAAAGGTAATGTTGTGTCAGTTTTTAAAAAGGATAAACAGGATGATCCAGGTAATTATAGGCCTGTCAGCCTGAAATCAATCCTGGGCAAGATAATGGAACAGCTGATGTGGGACTTGATTAATAAAGATTTAAAAGAGGGTAATTAATGCAAATTGACGTGGGTTTATTGAAAATAGATCCTATCAAACTTATAATGGTATCAAGTTTGGGTGATAAATGTAATAGTGTTGATGTAATAGACTTCTGTTAGGTGCCTGACTTGGTACCATATGATATTTTGATAGTTATATTCTAGTTTTTTTTTAACGTGGCACACAGTAAATAGATTAAAAATTGGCTAACTGATAGGTCTCAAAATATAATTGTAAATGGGGAATCGTGATCAAGTGGGTGCCTCTTCCAGTGGAGTCCATCAATAATCAGTTCTTTACCCTATGCTATTTAACATTTTTATCCATGACTTAGAAAAAAACATTAAATCATTGCTGATTATGTTTGAAGATGACACACAAATTGGGGGAGTAGTGAATAAAGAAGCGGACAAGTCATTGATTCAGAGCGATCTGCATCATTTGGTAAACTGGGCGCAAGCAAACACTATGCATTTTAATATGGTTTAATGTAAATGTTAGGGCTGTCGATTAATCGCAGTTAACTCACGTGATTAACTAAAAAAAATAATTGCAATTAATCGCAGTTTTAATCGCACTGTTAAACTGTAGAATACCAATTGAAATTTATTAAATATTTTGGATGTTTTTCTACATTTTCATATGTATTCTGTGTTGTAATTGAAATCAAAGTGTATATTTTTTATTACAAATATTTGCACTGTAAAAATAATAAACAAAAGAAATAGTATTTTTCAATTCACATCATACAAGTACTGTAATGTAATTGTCATGAAAGTGAAACTTACAAATGTAGATTTTTTTTGTTACATAACTGCATTCAAAAACAAAACTGTTTAAAACATCAGTGCCTACAAGTCCACTCAGTTCTACTTCTTGTTCAGCCAAGCGCTAAGACAAATAAGTTTGTTTACGTGTACAGGAGATAATGCTGCCCTCTTATTTATAATCTCACTAGAAAGTGAGAACAATAATTTGCATGGCACTTTTGTAGCTGGCATTGCAAGGTAGGTACTTAGGTGCCAAATATGCAAAACATTCGTATGTCCTTTCATGCTTCGGCAACCATTCCAGACGATATGCTTCCATGCTGATGATGCTTGTTAAAAAAATAATGCATTAATTTAAATTTGTGACTGAACTCCTTGGGGGAGAATTGTATGTCCCCTGCTCTGTTTTACCTGCATCCTGCTATATATTTCATGTTATAGCAGTCTCGGATGATCACCCAGCACATGTTGTTCATTTTAAGAACACTTTCATTGCAGATTTGACCAAACACAAAAAAGGTTCCAATGTGAGATTTCTAAAGATAGCTACAGCACTCGACCCAATGTTTAACAATCTGAAGTGCCTTCCAAAATCTGAGAGGGATGAGGTGTAGAGCATGCTTTCAGAAGTCTTAAAAGAGCAACACTCCACTGGGAAAATTACAGAACCGAACCACCAAACAAGAAAATCAACTTTCTGCTGGTGGCATCTGACTCTGATGTTGGAAGATGAACAAGCGTCGGTCCTCCCCGGCTTTGGATTGTTATCGAGCAGAGTCAGTCATCATCATGGACACGTGTCCCCTGGAATGGTGGTTGAAGCATGAAGAGACATATGAATCTTTATTGCATCTGGCACGTAAATATCTTGCGACTCCGGCTACAACAGTGCTATGAGAATGAGTTCTCACTTTCAGGTGACATTGTAAACAGGAAGCGGGCAGCATTATCTCCTGCAAATGTAAACAAACTTATTTGTCTTAGTGCTTGGCTGAACAAGAAGTTGGACTTGCAGGCTCTAAAAGTTTACATTGTTTTATTTTTGAATGCAGGTTTTTTTTTTTTTTTTTTTTACATAATTCTACATTTGTAAGTTCAACTTTCATGATAAAGAGATTGCGCTACAGTACTTGTATTTTTCAAAATACTGTTTTGTTTTTTTACAATGCAAATGCTTGTAATCAAAAATAAATATAAAGTGAGCACTGTACACTTTGTATTCTGTGTTGTACTTGAAATCAGTATATTTGGAAACATAGAAAACATCCAAAAATATTTAAATAAATGGTATTCAATTATTGTTTCACAGTGCAATTAATAGCAATTTTTTAAAATTGCTTGACAGCCCTAGTAAATGTATACAGCAATGAACAAAGAATGTAGGCCATGCTTACATCATGGGGGTATTTATCTTGGAAGGCCATTAGTCTGAAAAAGATTTGGGGGTTATGGTAGATAATGAGCTGAGTTCTCAGTGTGATGCTGCGGCCAAAAAAGTTAATGCGATTGGATGCATAAATGGGAGAATCTCAAGTAGGAGCAGAGATGTTATTCTACCACTGCATTGGCACTAATACAACTGCTGCTGGAATATTGTGTCCAGTTGTGGTGTCTCCAATTTATCAATATCATTCTTGAATTGTGGAGTGTTCAAAGGAGCCATGAGAATGACTGAAGGATTAGAAGTAGACTCAGAGCTCTATCTATTTATCTTAACAAAGAAAAGGTTAATGGGCAAATTGATTACAATTTATAGGTATCTACATGGGAAATGAATGTGTAATAATAGATTCTTCAGTCTAGCAAAGAAATGTATAACCTGATCCATTGGTTGGATGTTGAATCTAGACATAAATTTACACCTTATTTCCATTTTCAGTTTAACAATGAAGATAATTAACTATTGGGATAATTTACCAGGGGTTGTTGTGTATTCTCCCTTACTGACCACTTTTAAATCATAATTTGATTTTTTTTTCTAAAATATTTGCTCTGAGGCTATTTTGGTTAAGTTCTATGTCCTGTGTTATACAAGAGGCCAGACTAGTTGATCACACTGGTCCCTTCTGGCCTTGGAATCTGAATCTATGAAAGCTTTAGCAGCGATGATTTACAATACAATTTTATGAAAGCTAGAAGTGATGATTTACAATATTTTCTAGGTTACTTCTTGTATTTTAGGTAAATGAGAACCATACATGTTATAACTTGAATATCTTGATCACTTTCCTATTTTAATAAAATACATTGTGCCATCTGGTATAGAGGAACAGAACGATCTATAAAATTGATATCCTATTCTTCTCTTCTAGGTTCTCTGTGAAGACTCTGATTGATCGTTCCTGTTTTGAGACCATTGATGATTCCTCTCCTGAATTTAATAATTTTGCAGCCATTTTGGAACAGATTTTAAGTCATCGTCTGAAAGGTACATTAATAATTCTCTATTTTCCAGTTGTTATACCCTCTTTTTTTTTTTTTAAACTAAAACAATGGAGTGTGCACTATGCTCAGTGAATTTATGCTCAAAGTTTAAATGGAAACCAAGTGTTGTAAGTTTTGCTGATGTAAAACTGCGGTATAGTTATGTTTCTATCAATGTCAGGTTGCTAGTAATCACATCATGTCACTTGCTCTAGAACCCATCTTCGGAGTGTCAGAGAAGATATGGCAGCTAGTTCATGCAGCCAGATCAGGAGAACTAATACTAGAAGTTTTTCTGTGACCTGTGTGTGCAAAAGGATTTTCAGTTTGTTTTGAATGTTTATGTCCATCAGTACAATCCAAGTCTTGAATGTCCCTGGCTAGTCTCATGCCTAATGAACATCCCAAAAGTTATCCTACAGAGCTGCAATTTCCATGTGGGAAATCCCTTTTCTAAATAGATATTGAATAGTTCAAAGTTTCATTATTTGCTTTCCATGTAGTGGTCATGTGATTGTGACTGCGTGTATAAACCCACATTGGCACAGGAGGGTTTCAGGTGCAGTTCTGGGCCCAGGAGATTCTGCTTCTCTGCACCTGCAGTCTTCTCTAGCTGGAGGAGAAGCTTTTAAAAGGGAGCCAGACAGCTCAGAATAGGAAAACAGGAAATCTATCCTGAGAACTCCTGAGCAAGGGCACAAAGAAGTCCTTATTGCAAGGGAAGGGCTAGTAAGCAGCAGGAGAAGCTCCAGGGTGGAGACCCAGGTGAGAGGTAAAACTTTCTTTTTTGGGCTCAGGGTTGAGTCCTGTGCCGGGAGCTTGACTATAGTCAGGCTCCTATCAGGGACTGTTACTTGCCTGAAACCGTGGATAGAGGGAGAGTGTGACAGACCCTGAACGGGGTGCAGCCCAGGAACTTGGATCAGGGTGCAGCTGGGGCTAGTGTGCAAGAAATGAGGCTACTAGCTGAGCTGAACTGGGCTGAAAATTCAGTTGTTTTATTATTTTCCATTGGACTTTAAGGGAAATACTTTGAGGCCTTGAGAGAAGAAAGTAGTAGGAAGTGGCCCAGGAAGGCAGCCCCAAAGTACTCCAGAGTGTTTGCTATTATTGCCTCTTGTAGGGCCTTGGGTTGGCATCTGGTGGAGGCAGAGGGCCTGGGCTCTCCTACCAACCACCCTTTGTGTGGAAGGGGCATAAACCTCTCTCTTCCCTCCTCTCACACCCGTCCTTGGAGAAAGAAGAAGATAGAGACACTGTAAGCACTCCTGCAGTTGTGTATAACAAGGATGTATTGAATAAATGTAAAAGGACCTGTGGAAGTATTGAGTCTTCATGCTACAAAGAGACAAACCATATTTTTGCAGAAGCGAAATAAGTGTTTACGCTATCTGAAGGACAGTAGAACCTTTCTATAGATACAGAAAGGGTTTCTGGTTCTCATAAAATGAATCATGACTATGAGTCACGCTTAGAGTTGCCAGGCATCTGGTTTTTGATCGGAACGCCCAGTCAAAAAGGGACCCTGGTGTCTGACCGGGCCACTAAAAGTCTGGTTGGTGGTGAAGTGGGGCTAAGGCAGGCTCTTTGGCTCTGCGCAGCTCCCAGAAATGGCTGACATGTCCCCCTCCTAGGTGCAGGGGCGGCCATGAAGGCTCCATGCGTTCCCCTTGCCCTGAGCACTGGGTACCTGTGGGAGAGGGCAGCACTCAGAGCTGCCTGGCTCTACATCCACCTAAGAGCCGCAGGGACATACTGTCGCTTATGGGAGCTGCCTGAGATAAGTGCTGCCCAGAGCCTGCACTCCCTCCCTCCCAACACCCTGCCCCAGCCCTGAGCCCCCTCCCGCATCTAAACTTCCTCCCAGAGCCCACACTCTGAATCCCCTCCTGCACCCTAACCCCCTGTCCCAGCCCAGGGAAAGTGAGTGAGGGTGGGGGAGAGCGAGCGACGGAGGGAGGGTGGGGATGGAGTGAGCGGGGGTAGGGCCTTGGAGAAGAGGTGGGGTGGGGCCTTGGGGCAGGCAGGGCAAGAATGTTTTGGTTTTGTGCGATTAGAAAGTTGGCAACCCTAGTCAAGCCATCTGTGCAATGGTGACTTTTTGAGACAAACTGCTTCCTAGTAGGAATTGGAATTACTAGTTTGTGCTATGTACAGGTTAAGTTCATGTTGTCAAAGCGTAAACAGTGCTTTTCAATGAATATTATTAGAAAAAATGTTGGTCTGAGTAATGAGATGCCTGAAAGTGCAATTCTACGCTGAGAAAGAACATTAAAATGTCATTTTATGTGTTTCTCAGCTATTTCTCAATGATTTATAAACTGAGCATATTTGATATGTAAAACAACACTTTTTTACACCTTCCAACTCTGTAAGCACTAAACAGTTCTTGGTCATTCCCTGTGGGCGAGGAGGGTGACCCTGTCTGGGGAGCCCCATTTTACCTGACGTTTTTTATAGTAAAATGGTCATTGTGGGGGTTAACTGCATTACGCAGAATATTGGGGGATGGAGCCATGCTATACCCCTCCCTCCTTCCTGTGTTGTCAGTGAGAGTACCCCTTCTCACGCCCTCCACCAAACACTTGGTTGTGGTGCAGCTGAATAAAGCAGCAAGTTCCCAGCCTGCAGTCCTGTGAGTGATGGTATTTTTGTTGCACTGAGCAGTCCCGTTACAAACCCTCGAGTACAGCAGTCCTTGCATTGGCTATTTCTGGGTAGAGTAGATGGAGTCTCTGGCTGACTTGTCTCCGCAGTTTTCCCAGAAGACCAAGTTGTGGTGGTGAAATAACATTTTCAATTACTTTAATTTACTTAATATTTCAAAATATTTTATTGGTGACTGCAACTTCAAAAATTGTGTTCTTGTTCAGTGATGGTTTTTAAACATTGTGAACTGTATAAGAATTGGATTTCTAGGTGGTCAAGATACAGTGATAGAAATTCTACATGTATACAGCACATCCAGGTGAAATGATAATACTATGAAGCAGTGAATTTCATATTCCATCTAATTCATAAATGTACTAAGTCAATAAGAAGATGCTTATTTACCTTTCCTTGTGAGGTTATCTTGCTGTCACTGCATCAGTCAGTCATGGCTTTTATAATTGGGTGGCTCTGCACTAAAAATGAAGATGCCTGTTCTAGTGATAAAGAACGTTTAATTGCACTTTTCATTTTGAAGGTATAATTTTTAGTCTGATTGAAGTAAATGAGGGAAATTAGCAGTTGTCTTATAAGTGGACAGGTTCTTGCTTCCACCAGTTTGTTTTCTTAAGCACACCAAGGTAAACGCTCCCAGAGGATTCCTGGTGGTTCTATGGAACATGAAGGCACAGTTCCCTTTTGCTCCTGAGCCATCCTGCAAAATCTGGCTCCACCTGGCCCTCTTTACCACCCATCTACTCCCACACCTCCTAACTGCCATCAGACACAACTAAGCTGTTTGCGAGCTTCAGGGTAGCAAAAGATTGAAAAAGGACGAGACTGTCTCCCTCCCCCTTGGACAAAATGGCTGCCGAGGAGGAGAGTGGAGCTGTTATGGCCCTATTTAAAAGGATTGGAGATGACACAATTGAAATTAAATCCACCATGTTGACAATACAAGCTCCAATTGCATCTATTGATTCTTCAAATAGATCAAATAAGAGGTATGCAGACTCAGATTTAGCAGAATGTTATCAATTCCCTGAAAGCAATGAAGTCCTAAAAAGTGATCATAGTGTACTAATTTGAGAATGGTGAGGTTCGTAGAAGGGGCTCCTTGCAGAGATACCGGATTTACCGGAGGATTATGCCTTTGATATAGAAAGGGCACAGAAACTTTACCTCTAAACTTGCCCTTGATGCTAAAACAAAATCCATTATTATTCATTTCCTTTTTACTTTTCCAATTTACTTTTAAAGAGTTAGTTATGCAGAAACCTAGGGAGGAGAAAACTCCGGTGGGGTGCTTCTAATTCTAAGATTATGATTTTTCAGGACCTTGCTAAAGATGTGGAATGCAGGACTGCCTTTAATAATGCAAGGAACATGACTAGGTGAAAAGGCCTTAAAAATACTATGACGTTTCCAGTCTTGTTCCATGTAAAGTACAGAGAAGAAACTCATGTTTTTCAAAAGCCTCAAGAGGCAGAAAACTTCCTTAAAGGTCTCCTTGTCCTATATGCTGTCCATTATATGTTCCTGTTTTTTAAAAAAATAGATTTGAGATTCCCCAATCAATTCCTAACAACAGTATGAAATAACGGCCTGCGGATTAAACTCTTCTCCCTATTCTCCCCTTTCATTTTTGCTGTTAGAATTTTGAAATTTGCCTTAGTACAAATTTGCCTTAGTATCTCCTTAGCTTTCTGTGTGGCCAAGATGAAACTCTGTTGCTCTTCTGTGGGATAATTCACTAGGCAGTACAATCCAATTCAAATCTGTTTATCCTTTGAGTTCTTTCTGGGTGGTAAAATAATCTGCTTCAACTGTTCACCAAAGGGGGTTGCTGCCTTAGAAGGACTCTGGGGTCTTTGGTCTTAGCCTGCACTTCTTTTGGAAGCTGTGGGAAAGTGCGGTGCCCTCTGGAAGTAAAATCGGGCACCGACTCTGTGAGAACTCCACTGCCTCAAGATTGAATGCTACCTAAATCCTGGAATGGAAAGCACTTCTAGGCTCTGACATTGTTTTTTCACTGGTACTAGGACCACATACTTGTTCTCTGGCCAACTATGTGGTGTGGCTGCATTAGCTGAAGGAACAGATCCTCTGGTATGGATTTATTCCCTGGCAGTGCTTTTGGAAAGACTTAAGATATTGCTGAATTGATACCCCGTAGTCATAATGTAGAGTACATTTGAAGTCTTTCTGTGCATAAGTCTGACTGCTTTGTTCTGCATGGCCTTTAAATGTATCCACTTTACCTTTTCCTACTCCCCTTCACTTTTTTTCTTTCCTTTTTAAGAGGAAGTAGAGGAGGGGACTACGGGCCAGTGTTGACAGGATATTGGAGGTTAACAAAGTATTTATGCTGCACACTCCAAATGGACTTATGAATTAGGGTTATTATATCTTATGATGTTAATATATTTGCTGGATCCAGTTCTTGTTCTGGTATGACTATAAGGGTTGTAGATGGTCTTTGGAAGGGTTGAGTGCATGGTCTGGTACATTTATCCACTGAACCCTTTCAGTTAATGGATTCCCTGCGTATACTCTGCCCCTCCTCTTTCCAGCAATGAGGAGGAGGAAGAGGAGGCAGGGATGTACATCCCTCACCATTCCTCACCCAAACCTGGACCCTTGCAGCACCTGGATGGAAGAGGCTAGATGGATGGAAGAGGCTGGCAAGCTCCACAATGAGTGCCTCATCCCACCAAACTGGGCATACTGGGACCCATGGGCATTACACAGGGACCAGAACATCAGGCCCCCTCAACCCACCCAGGTCCAGAACAACACAATCACCTTTGCCACCTGCTCCAGCTTCCTCAGAAACGCTGGAGGAGGAAGTAGGAGAACCTGAAGATGAGCCTGAGGGCGATACCCTCCCACCTACCAATATCTCCTTTTGTCACCAGATGAAACAATAATGCTGCTCCCCACCCCCATATCTGGAGGTGACTTCAAATCCTTTCAAGATCTGTTTAAATGGGTAGCTGACTCCCTTGACACTGGAGACACGGAGCTACCAGAGACGCAGCATAAACTGACTGACAGATATACTCAAGCTTCTCCATCAGCTAAGGTTGCACTACCCATTAATGCAGCAATTATGGACCCTGCAGAAATTGTCTGGCAGACACCAGCCACAGCTTCGCCCTCTTGTAAGAGATCTGAGAACAAGTACTATGCACTGGCTAAGGGGGCTGAGTTTTTGTTCACCCACCCTACCCCAAACTCATTGGTGGTAGAAGTGGTTAATCAAAGGGGGAAACAACATCAGCTAAGAACCACCCCTTATGATAAGGACTGGAAAAGGCTAGAACTTTTCAGAAGGAAAGTCTACTCGTCGGCTACCCTCCAATTCCACATAGCCAACTACTCAGCCTTACTAGGCAAATACACGCACAACATGTTTTCTCACATGTCAACTTTTATTGAACATCTTCGAGAAGACAAAAAGGAGCAATACAAGAAAACCAACATTTTCACCAACATTGCAGAAGTTTCCCTCATTGCCAGAACGGCCCTTCAGACTTCTCTCAATTCTGCTAACACAGTGGTATGATCCATTGCTATGTCCATAGTCCTGATTAGGGCTTCCAGGCTCTATCTTTCTCGGTTTCCCAGGGAAGTTCAAGCAACCATAGAGAACCTACTTTTTGAAGGCCAAAAATTGTTTGCAGAGAGCATGGACGTTTCGTTGCACACCTTGAAGGACTTCCGAGCAACATTAAAGGCACTTGGAATCTATTTCCCTGCAAACAAAAAGAAACTGGGTCGATTCTATAATCAGCGATTCTGGGCTGCCCCATACATCCAAACTCAAAGACACTACGACCAGCGCAACAAACAGAGGCAGACAAAACCACGACAAACACAAGATCAGTCGTCTATGTCTCAACCATCCACTCCGAGGCAAATGTTTTGAAGTGTTGGTCGAGGACAAGAAAACGCCACATTCTCCAATCCCAGAGTTCCATCCAATCTTCAGCCCATTTGGGGACAGTCTATCACCATTCTACCCAGTCTGGAAAACCATCACCATGGACAAATGGGTTCTGGAAATTATCCAGAAGGGCTTTATCTCTTTTTCATCTACCCACTCCCCTTCCCCATCCCTCTTCAGGGAGCACTCTCGCGTGCACCTGCTAGAGTAGGAAGTAAATCATCTGGAACTTGTACCAGCTCAACATCATGGCAGAGGGTTTTATTCACATTACTTTTTCACTCAGAAGAAAACAGGTGGATGGAGTCCCATTCTTGACTTGCAAAAACTAAACAAGTTCATGAGAACACAGCCTTTCAAAATGGTGACTCTAGCAACTATAATTCTGGCATTGGAGAAAGGAGATTAGCGCTCTGCCCTTGACCTATAAGACGCTGACTTTCATGTTACCATTCACCTGGTGCACAGGTGTTTCCTGCGATTCATTCTAGGGAACTTGTTTTACCAGTACAGAGTGCTCCCCTTCGGCCTGTCCACCACCCTAAGGGTGTTTTTTCCGAAGTTCTTGCCGTCGCATTAGCACACCTTTGCAGACAGGGTGTGATAATCTTTCCCTACTTAGACAACTACCTTCTGAAAGCACCAATACACCAGGCAGCAATCTACGCCACTACAACCCTGTTTATGAACCTAGGGTTACAAATCATCCTTCAGAAATCCTCTCTGACGCCCACCCAACAGTTGGACTTTATAGGGGCATACCTCGACTGCCTCACAGCAACAGCACGAATACCCCAACAATGCTTTCTTACCTTAACAAATATAATTACAACAGTAAGAGAGATCCCACAAACATACCCCAGAACATGCCAACTACTCCTGGGGCACAGGGTGGCAACGACATTTGTCGTGAAACATGCCAGGCTCCATATGAGATGCCTACAGGCCTGGCTCTACACTATCTATATTCCACACATGCACTCACTTAACAGACTTCTTACAATGCCCAGCAGGGTGAAAGACATGCTCACATGGTGGACACAACATACAAACGTTTGCTCCAGTGTCCCCTTCCAACAAAAACCTCCAACTGTAACAGTCACCACAGACGCCTCTCTGGTGGGATGGGGGGAACATTTGTGTGACAATACCATCCAAGGTTGCTGGTCCCCAGAGGAGTCCAATTTCTACATAAATCTACTGGAGCTAAGTGCAGTCCGAAACACCTGACAGCACTTTCTCCCTCTGATCCACAACAGGACTGTCCAGATTCTCATGGACAACTTGGCAACTATGTTTTATGTAAATCGTCAAGGAGGGGCCTGATCTTATCCCTTCTGTGCAGAAGCAGTCCTCTGGCAGTAGTGCATCTCCAACAACATAGCATCCTACCTGCCTGGTTGCCAGGATGCGACAGCAGACCAACTAAGCAGGAACTTTTCACAAACCCACAAGTGGGAGATGGATTCCGGAATAATAAAAACTATATTAGACAATGGGGATTTCCCTAAATAGATCTCTTTGCAATGGCCCACAATGCCAAGTGCCCGCAATACTGCTCCCTGGTCGGACTGGAGCATGACTCTGGGAGATGCCTTCCTTGTGATATGGGAGGCCCCGTTGCTGTATGCCTTTCCCCCCTCTATTGATCTGTGTCCTTCACAAGATCAAGCAAGACAAATCCAGGGTCATCTTTATTGCACCAACATAGCTCAGACCACCATGGTTTTGATACCTGAAGCAGACAGCTGTGAGACCACCATGAACCCTTCCCTTTGTGCCTCCTCTGCTGATGCAGAATGCCTCCGTCACCCCAGCATTTCAGTACTCCATCTCAAGGCCTGGCTAATCCATAGATGACAGGACTACAGAGAGAATGTTCTAAGGAAGTACAAGATATACTACTGAACAGTCAGCAGCTGACCACAGAAATGACATACTCGCGCAAGTGGAAATGATTCTATACTTGATGCTACGACAAGCAGATTTTTCCACAGTTGGCCCGACTACCCATAATTCTTGACTACATATTGACACTAACAAAATCGGGCCTATCTACTAGGTTGCTCAGAGCACGTCTAGCAGCCATCACCTCCTTCCACTCTAAGGTGGACGGAGTAACTATCTTAACTCACCCACTGACTGAATGCTTCCTTAAGGACCTAGAGAACACTTATCCCACATTATGGGACCCGACCCCCATGTGGGATCTCAATCTTATTCTCCATGGCCTCATTGGCAAACCCTTTGAACCACTAGCAACCTGCTCATTGTTGCACCTATCCATGAAGGTCACCTTCCTAGCAGCTATCACATCTGCAAGAAGGGTGGGCCTCCCTTCACATGCTGGACGTCCGCGGAGCGCTAGCGTTCTATACAGAAAGAACAAAAACATTTAGAAAATCCTCCAGACTGTTTTTGTATCCACAATAGAATGTTCCCAGGGTCAAATCATGTCCAAGCTGAGACTATCTAAATGGATATCTATAGCTTTGTTAACTTAATTGGATACATGCAATCTGCACATGCTCCACCAGAGTGCTTAATTGGATACATGCACTTTGCACATGCTCCACCAGAGTGCTATCCACATCTGTAGCCTTTCTCAATAATGTACCCATCACAGACATTTGTAAAGCAGCTACCTGGGCATTCACCCCTACTTTTACCAAACACATTAGAACAACAATCAGCTGCAGATGCGCAGTTTGGACTCCTGGCGCGCTCCACAGTACATTAATAAACTCCAAAGCCCCTCCCCTCCACTGGGGGGCACTGCTCTACAGTCACTAAAGTGGAGCACCCACAGGGACACTCCTCAAAGAAGAAGAGAAGATTACTCACCTTGTGCAGTAACTGAGGTTCTTTGAGATGGTTGTCCCTGTGGGTGCTCCACTACCCCCATCCTTCCCTCTACTTTGGCGTTTCATGTCAATCCTCTGGGGTAGAGAAGAAACTGGGGGATGGTTGGCTGCGCATGCAGGGTAACCACTTGGAGCAGCATGGCCAACCGGGGCACTGCTGCTACAAATCTGACACCTAAAGTGGAGCACCCACAGGGACAACCTTCTTAAAGAACCTCAGTTACTGCCCAAGGTGAGTAACCTTCTCTTACTGCCCCTTATACCTTCAGTTGGAAGCATGAGGAGAGCTACGGCACATGTGCAGACCAACGGACACTGCTTTGAACAATTTCCAGACTCTGGCACGAGGCACGTATGCGTACCAATATGTGGAATACAGATAGGGACCACACATCTCGAAGAACCTCCATTTACAATAAGAAACCGCCACTTCTGTAGAGCCGTGCTTATAACCAAATGACTTATATTGCTTAGATGGAAGAACAGACTGCCTCCAGGTATAAAAGCTTGGCTTAGCAACTTGGTTGACCTAGTGAGTAACATTTTGGAGAAGGACCTCCGACAAACTTGAAAAGATTTGGTCTAACTCTTTAGAAACCTTTGATTAATTCCTAGCAGATGGAAATTGGAAACCAAGACATCGCTCTTCTTTCCTTTCCCTCTCTTCCCATTCCTTTTTGTTGTTCTTTTGTCTTTCTCTGTTCTCCCCTTATTTTTTGGGGGGGAAAACATTTCAATTAAAAATATATAATTTTTTAAAAAACAAAATTAACCACTGTGCGAAATATCTTTGCTTCCATTTTACAATATTATGGCAGAGTAATTACCTTTTCTTTAAAGTTTGCCTAATCCAGTATAGCACCTCTGCCTATAAACTGATGCCAGTGTTTTTGCTATTGGTGCTTGGGGGTTGCATGTGTTGAGCAAAACGGAAACGTGAGTGGTCTGGTTTTAGATTCTCAAATTTCTCTAACTTGGGTGCCTAAATTTAAATTTGCTTTCTCTCTTGTATACAGTAATTAAGATCTTATCCTTGTAAACTTGAAATATGCTGTCAGAATGGATAAAGATTTCAACTTTTGTGGGATCTCCTGTTTCCTGTGCAAGAAATGATCTTGTCAACGTGAGTTTGTTTAAATGTAATTTATTGGGTAAAACTGAGAATAAAGCACATTTGACTTTGGTTTTGAGAAAAGAGTAAAACCTCTTAGGTGTGTTGTCATTTAGGATCTTCTAGTCAAAGTGTGGTAAAACAATCTGAATATTTTAGTGCAGTTTTCCAAATGATTGTCCATGGAGTACTTGACAATGGCCTTCAGATGGCTGGCTGGCCACATGGTGATCTCCTCTTTTTCCAGGTGTTAAATCATATGAAAGACAAATGGCAAAGTAATATTAGGAAAATATTTCAAGTAAGTATTTGCTAGAGTTGCCATAGAGAGGTTTTGTGAATGCTGTGATAAATGAAAGGTGGGGGTAGCTCCCTTTTATGGACACCCAGCCAGCCAGTTAGCTATAAAATCCCTCTTAGTAGTTGTTCTCTACTTGTTTTACCTATAAAGGGTTAAAAAGTCTCCTTGCATAGGTTCAAGGAAGGGAGTGGGCACCTGACCAAAAGAGCCAATGGGAAGGCTAGAACTTTTTAAAATTGGAAAAAAACTTCCTCTTTGCCTGTTGCTCTCCCGGAGAGAAGGGACAGAGCAGCTATGCTGTAAGAAGCTTTGGGCCAGGTATGAAAAATCATCAGAATCCTACCTAGAAATACTCACTTGAAACCCCCAGATATGTAAGTAGATCAGGAAATGTCTAGGATGACGCAGTTTGGTTTATCTCTTTTTATTTCTTTATGGCTTTTGGACTCCTCTGTTCTAACCCCAAATGCTTTTGTTTTGCTTGTAACCTTTAAGCTGGACCTCAAGAAGGTTATTCTTGATGCTTAATTCTTGTAAGTGGGGTTTTTAAATCTAGCAATAGCCCGAGTTTTCAAATGTATTTTTTTCTTTTTTGGTTTTAATAAAATTTACCGTTTTTAAGAACAGGATTGGATTTTGTGTCCTAAGAGGTTTGTGCACATGTTTAACTAGCTGGTGGCAACAGCTGATTTCCTTTGTTTTCTTTCTCCGCTCTTCCATGGAGGGGGTTGAAAGGGCTTGAGGGTACCCTACAGGAAGGAATTCCCAAGTGTGCCTTTCTGGATTCTCAAAGGGGTTTTTGCACTTGGGTGATAGCAGCATCTACCTATCCAAGATCAGAGAAAAGCTGTAACCTTGGGAGTTTAATACAAGCCTGGAGTGGCCAGTATTAATTTTTAGAATCCTTACGGGCCCCCATCCTCTGCACTCAAAGTGCTAGAGTGGGGAATCAGTCTTGACGAATGCAAATGGCAATGGAGATGGTCATCACAAAAAAGAAGAGGTGAATGATGAGAATTTATATATTAAGATATGGTCCACACCATGAAAAAGTTGCTACTAGGGCTGTCAAGCGATTAATTGCACTGTTAAACAGTAATAGAATATCATTTATTTAAATATTTTTGGATGTTTTCTACATTTTCAAATATATTGATTTCAATTACAACACAGAATACAAAGCGCGCAGTGCTCACTTTATATATTTTTGTTTACAAATATTTACACTGTAAAAAACAAATGACATAGTATATTTTAATTCACCTAATAGAAGTACTGTAGTACAATCTCTTTATAATGAAAATTGAACTTACAAATGTAGAATTATGTACAAAAAACAACTGCATTGAAAAATAAAACAATGTAAAACTTTAGAACCTACAAGTCCAGTCAGTGCTACTTCAGCCAGTCACTCAGACAAACAAGTTTGCAGGAGATACTGCAGCCCACTTATTGTTTACAATGTTGCCTGAAAGTGAGAACAGGCGTTCTCACGGCACTGTCGTAGCCGGCATTGCAAGATCTTTACATGCTAGATTCGCGAAGATTCATATGTCTCTTCATGCTTCAACCACCATTCCAGAATACATGCATCTTTGCTGATGACGAGTTCTGCTCAATAACAATCCAAAGCCTAGAGGACCGACGCCTGTTCATTTTCATCATCTGAGTCAGATGCCAACAGCAGAAGGTTGATTTTCTTTTTTGGTGGTTCGGGTTCTGTAGTTTCCCCATTGGAGTGTTGCTCTTTTAAGATTTCTGAAAGTATGCTGCACACTTCGTCCCTCTCAGATTTTGGAAGGCACTTCAGATTCTTAAAAGTTGGGTCGAGTATTGTAGCTATCTTGAGAAATCTCACATTGGAACCTTCTTTGTGTTTTGTCAAATCTGCAGTGAAAGTGTTCTTAAAATGAAGAACGTGCAGGGTGATAATCTGAGACTGCTATAACATAAAATATATGGCAGAATGTGGATAAAACAGAGCAGGAGACCTACAATTCTCCCCCAGGGAATTCAGTCACAAATGTAATTAATGCATTATTTTTTTAACGAGCATCATCAGTGTAGAAGCATGTCCTCTGGAGTGGTGGCCAAAGCATGAAAGGGCACGTGAATGTTTAGTGTATCTGGCAAGTAAATACCTTGCAATGCCGGCTACAAAAGTGCCATGCGAACGCCTGTTCTCACTTTCAGGTGACATTGTAAATAAGAAGCAGCCAGCAGTATCTCCTGTAAATGTAAACTAACTTGTTAGTCTTAGAAATTGGCTGAACAAGAAGTAGGACTGACTAGACTTGTAGGCTCTAAAGTTTTACATTGTTTTGTTTTTGAATGCAGTTATGTAACAAAAAAATTCTACATTTGTAAGTTACACTTTCATTATAGAGATTGCACTACAGTACTTGTATAAGGTGAATTGAAAAATACTGTGTCCTTTTTACAGTACAAATATTTGTAATGAAAAATATAAAGTGAGCACTGTACACTTTGTATTCTGTGTTGTAATAGAAATCAAATGTAGAAAAACATCCAGAAATATTTAAAAAAATTAATCGCAATTAATCCCACTGTTAAACAATAGAATACCGATAGGAATTTATTAATCACAGCTATTTTTTTTGAGTTAACTGCTATTGACAGCCCTAGTTGCTACCTACTGTTTTAGAGATTGGGTTCAATGTTTTTTTCTTTGTAGTAGGTATTTAACAAGGGCACAATTGAATTAGAAATGTGCATATTATTCCAGACCTTTGTTTTACATTCTTGGGGCATGAATTGTCTTATGGTTTTGTGTTTGTACAGCAATGGACCCCTGACTAGGGGTTCTACGTGTTGTTAGTACAAACAATTATCCTCCTCCTTCCCTTCTGATGTTTAATGCTATGCTCCTTGAACTTGAACCATGGAGCCTTGTTGATTCTGGCATATTTAGTGTTGGTGCTGTTGGCACTAGGTGCCTTCTTTCAAATCGCCTAGAACTATGTGAAGCTATAAAAATGGAACTATGTTGTGCAATACCATTCTGCTGTACAATTGTCTACAGAGTAACGTCATAAGACTTTCCAAAAACTCGGTGTAATCTTGGAATGTTTTAAAAATGCACTGATCAGATCTTCAGCATATTATTGGTATGGATCATCCCTCCATGGGATTACGTTATTTCTGCTTTGTAGAGAGCTCCAACTGGGTGTTCAGATTGTTGGGGCCAAATTTATACCCTATTGCATTACTGAACACTTGGGTCCCAATGTTATAAGGAAATATAGTTTCAACCTTCACTTATCTCACTTTACAGACTTGAGGTTAGAACCTGTATACCCACCTTTGGTGCTTTTTCATTTTCTTAACAACCAACACCGAAAATCCTAATCTGTGCAAGTACATATTGAAGCTCTGTTAGTGATAGTATAGTTTTATTAGTGAGTGATTAGTTTTTAGATTTAGTTCCTTGTTGGTGCATGGTCTCCATGGCTGTCTTTAGTTTTGTGTGTAAGTTTCTTGATCCTGTTCTACAGTCAATTATTATTCTCATTGTGATCAACATAACTGATCCCAGCAAGTCTGGATTCAAATGGTGCACATCATGGAGGGGAAAGATGCCCATCACCAACTAATATTTCCAGTGCCTGAGTGAAGGCCTTACTCCTTGAACATACTGCCCCATTCTAAAGAGCCTAGTTATTTAAAAGCCAAAGTCCTGATGTCCTTGAAGACTGATTATGAAAAATCCTCAAGACTGAAAAATGGAGAAGAAATGAAGGTGAGTCAAGCTCAGCCCCAACTACTTCCTCATCATAGAGGAAGAGGCACATCTGTTCCTCTAGACCTTTTCTGCAGTTCAGCAAGAAATTGAAGGTCTGGGGCTGAGTTTTGCCAAAGAGATTTGTCTGCATTAAAGTAATTGATATCAGTGGAAACCCCTTTGACATTGAAAGAAGTGGTCACTGTTTACTTTGGTTCTAGCCATCTTGTTGGCTTCTTCAGCACTGTAGCATTCAGTATCTAATGCTGTTAAAGAGGAGTTTGAGAACTTTTCTGTACATCTGTAACAGGGCATGCTCCGTCCCTGTCCTCTGATGCCCCAGAAACCTCTCAGACAGTAAGTGGAAACTTTGTGTGAATGATTTATGTTCCCATCATCAACATCAATACAGTCTCATGCAGCAAAGTATTTAGAGTGCTGGTTGCCCTTTCACCCTTTCCTACAGGTCAAGGGAGGAACAGAGGTCTGCTTTCCTTGAGATCTCGGAGCATACTAGACTCAGCTAGCCCACGTCCTCCCTCCTCACTTCCTTCCTGTGTCATCTTTTATACACCTCAGCTAATGGCTACTTTTCATTAGCCCTTCCAGCCTGATAGATGATTATCCCTAGTCACTTTTCTCCACGAGAACTGCTGTCTAAGTGATCAGAGTGCTAGCTCACCTGTTTGCTTTGAGCACTCTGTCACAATGCCTTAGTTGGGAATCTTCTATATGTGTGGTATCAGAAAAATGGAGGTTGCCTTGCCACTGAGGCTTTGGGCCTGAATGTTCTCTCTGCCTTGTTTCCCTGTGTAAGGGCCTTTTGCAGCCTTGTTGTGAGTCTTTGGCCTATGAGGCTGTGATATGGCTTTCTAAGACTGATACAGATGACTTATCTAGCTATGGTTTTCCTATGACATTTTTCCTTGTGCTGCTTTCTCTCTAAAATACCCTATGTTGGGGCACTTCTTCCTTATTGAGCATGGCATGGGTAGATTTAGGGATGCCTTGGGGCTGGATCCAGTTTTCTAGAAGATTTGGCTGCTACTTCACCCCTTGGATCAGTTTCTAGTCAACCATCAGCTTTAGGCGAACATCCATTACCTGTGTTTCATGCATGTTTTAGAGTAGACTCTTCTGCTGAGTATATGGAGAAGGGTGACCAGTCTTCCAGTTAGGGTGCTGGACTGGGAGTTGGGAGATCTTAGTTTATTCCAAGTTCCATAAACAGCTATGGGGTTGAATGGAGATCATAACGCATAAGATAAGGGTATTTTTATATATACAATTTTGCAATTTACCTTTTAATACTCTATAAATTACTTAAATAATTTATACTTTTTTCCTAAATTTTATGTGAAGAACATTGTGTATAGGCTGACATTTGAGTAGCATAATTACTATCTGCTGTCATGCTGTCAGAGGAAGAGAGATTTCACGCAGTTGGGTAGAAATATAATTGTCAAAGTGACAAAGAATGTTGGAGTAATTACCCACTTGACAATGCAGGGAACTCTTTGTATAACTTTTTCTAATTTCAGTGATTTACTGAACAAAAATTCTCATCAAATATCCTTTTGAACAATGACTTGATGTATAAGTATATATGGCGTGTGTGTCTTTATACACGTACATCATGAAATTTCACACTAGAGGGCCTTTCTTTCTTCCTCTGAGCTCTGAGAGAATTTTGGACTCCTTTTTATTCCCCCTTTCTCTTTTTCTAATTTGTCACCTTTCAGTATTTAGCAGAGCTTTGGAGATGTGGGTCTGGAGAGGGTTGCTTTATTGAGTCCAAGAAAGCAAAGTATCTGAAGACTCTTGGAATCCTAGAAGATTAGGGTTGGAAGAGACCTCAGCAGGTTGTTTAGTCCAACCTCCTGCTCAAAATAGGAACAACCTCAAACAAATCATCCCAGCCAGGGCTTTGTCAAGCCGGGCCTTAATATCCTCTAAGGATGGAGATTCCACTACTTCCCTAGGTAACCCATTCCAGTGCTTCACCACTCTCCTAGTGAAATAGTTTTTCCTAATAGCTGACCTCCCCCACTGCAACTTCAGTCCATTGCTCCTTGTTCTGTCATCTGCCACCACTGAGAACGTCCTAGCTCTGTCCTCTGGAAACCCCCTTCAGGGTTGAAGGCTTCTATCAAATCCCCCCCTCCCTCTGCTCTTCTGCAGACTAAATAAGCCCAGTTCCCTCAGCCTCTCCTCATAAGTCATGTGCCCCAGCTCCCTAATAATTTTCATTGCCCTCTGCTGGACTCTCTCCAGTTTGTCCACATCTTTTCTGCAGTGAGAGGTCCAAAACTGGACGCAGTACTCCAGATGTGGCCTCACCAGTGCCAAGTAGAGGGGAATAATCACTTTCCTTGATCTGCTGGCAGTGCTCCTACTAATGAAGCCCAACATGCCATTAGCCGCCTTGGCAACAAAGGTACACTGTTGACTCCTGTCCAGCTTATCATCCACTATAATCCCAGGTCCTTTCCTGCAGAACTGCTGCTTAGCCAGTCAGTCCCCAGCCTGTGGCAGTGCATGGGATTCTTCCTTCCTAAGTTCAGGACTCTGCACTTGTCCTTGTTGAACCTCATCAGATTTCTTTTGTCCCAATCCTCCAATCTGTCTAGGTCACTCTTGACCCTGTATCTACCTCTCCCCCAGTTTAGTTTCATCTGCAAACTTGCTGAGGGTGCAGTCCATCCCATCATCCAGATCATTAATGAAGATTTTGAAAGTTACCGGCTCCAGGACTGATCCCTGGGGTATTCCACTTGATATCGGCTGCCAACTAGACATCGAGACATTGATCACTGTCCATTGAGCCGGACAATCTAGCCAGCTTTCTATCCACCTTATAGTCCATTCATCCAATCCATACTTTTTTAACTTGCTGGCAAAAATAGTATGGGAGACTCTATCACAAGGTTTGCTAAAATCAAGGTATATCACGCCCACCGCTTTTCCCCATATCCACAGAGCCAGTTATCTCCTCATAGAAGGCAATCAGGTTGGTCAACCATTCTAAGAACTCAAGAGCCTCTTGATTTTTGGAGTCGATCATACCACAAGCCTTGGCAGTCTTCTAGCCAGATTGGAGCATATATGGAATTCCTGAAAGAGCACAGGTGACTCGTACTTCCTGATACTGGTGGGGCGCCCAGCCTGGGCCCACTGCACTCACCCCTCCCCACCAGAGTTACATTCAGCTGCTCTCCCTGGCAGCCGGATCTGGGTGAGCAGTGGGAGGGAGACATTTCTCACGGCGGTTGAAGATGGCTGCTCCGGGTCGCTGCTCTGTGCAGCCAGTACCAGGTTTACGATGGCATTGTGGTGCTGGGCCCACACTCAGGAGGAGACCCAGTACTTCCCTGCTTCCCCTCACCTGTGCTCTGCCCCAAGGCCCCACCCGCACTTGCTCCTCTTTGCTCCCTGCCCCCAAATGAGTGGTGGGGGGAAGCGACCAAGCGTGGGCAGAGCAGGGAGTGGGGCCATGATCCTGCCACCGGAGCCCACAAAAGATTAATCCAGCCCTGTGTGCAGTACAGCAGCTGCCTGAGGGAGAGCCCATCTGGGGCAGCAGCCCACTCCCCTCCTGAGCCTAGCTGCCAGGGACAGGGGCTGAGCTAGCTAGAGCCCTCTTTCCCCCTTTCCCGGCTTGTTTGGTCCCTGTCCCCAGTAGCTGGGCCCAGGTTGGGACACTGCCCTAGCCAGGCTCTTTCAGGTAGCCGCCACACTGCATGGAGGAGTGACCTGGAACAGCATGCATGAGAAGCAGCTGGGCCCATCCCTTCTGCTTCCTGCCTGGGCCCAGCTGCCAGGGACAGGGGGCGAGTATGCCAGAGGGCAGGTGCAGCAGAAGAAGGGATCACCTCTCCCTGCCTCCCTCCCGCAACAGGCCAAGCAGAAATCTGGGGCGGGAGGGGCAGTACGCATCACCACAGCAAAAGAGCATTCTTCTAAATAAAAGATAAAAATCCTCAAACCCCAAATTGTTTGCCTCTTTTTTTTCACTTTTGTAACTACCACTGTGATTATAGCTGTTTACAAACAAAAAGCTAATAAGGAATATGACTTAAAAAGTAAAAGATTGCCCAAGTTTTCAATGCTCAGTAAATAGTGTCATAACAGAATAAGTCAAAAACTTGCACTTAACAGAATTAGGCTTGGAAGGATTAGACTTTTATTGGTAAGTGTCAATAATGTTAGATTTCACCATATATATGCAAACTGACAAAAAAAATTCCATCATAATAAAAATGTATAGATAAAGTAAGAAAAATGCTGCTTGAGGATTTACTAGAGTCTAATTTAAGGGTATTTGTATTGTATATTTTGACATAGGATATTGGCAATTTGTGTGTTAAGAGTTGTACAGCTTTAACTTTTTGAATCTCAACACCTATTATCATTAAGCAATTGTCTGACCCTCTCCCCCCCCCATAATTTCCTGCAGTTTTAAAATGTAAACTGAAAAAAATGCTTAAGCATATATATAGAAGCTATCAAAATTATATATAAAAAGATTGCTAAGTTTTCACGTGATGTATTGCAGAATAGGAAATTGCTAATGGTGCAGTAAAAGTTTATTATATTCTAGAGATCACTGTACATGGTTGTTTTACTTTAAAACTTGAGAGAAATAAAATCAAGATTTGACTTGTCATAAAACATTTTATTATCTCTTTGGAGGAAATATGTTATGAAATATAGGGCTTGAAAGAGTGCATCTTATTGATGGAAATGACTAATATTCTTTGAATGCCATACCTTTTGTGTGGATGAAAAAAGTAGTCTGTCGTGATTATAATGGGTGATATAAGTGTTCCATTGCAGGCAGAATGTTGCTGGGCTGATACCTGTTGTTGTGCTTTGTATTCAGAGAAAAATATGGGGCATTTTTAGTAGTCCCCTATAACTTTGTGGTTTAGAACTAGAATGAAAAGTAACTTTTCATAAAGAATGGTTAAATTTTAAAATGTCATACTGTCACTTTTGTTAATGGAGAAAGTATGGGGGGTTTTTGGTTTTTTCTCCCAGTCTTAAGCAGCATGCTTCCTCATACTTTTTTTAATAGCTTAATTGCCAGTTTGTGACCCCTGGGTAAAGCCCTAGTAAACAGGTTTGCATAGGGGCTCTGAAGGGATCAAATGGTGGAGACTTCCATCCTTATTCTTTCTCTGAATGCCAGTTCAGGAATGTGACTCCACTATTTTAGTCACATGGGGTTCTTTCCATGTCTTAGGGGATGTCATCATGATTAAAGACAAACAAAATAATCACACTTATGAACTGATTATTTTCTTTAAAGAAAAAACCAAAATACGAACAACAATGTTTTGTACTTACAATCTCTTTTGCATATCTCTGTGGAGAGCTTTCAGCAGATTACTCCTTTGACAGCGTTGGCTCTCCTTTTGGGGGAGGGGTGGGGTGGAAACTCATCTCGAGGTAAGTTAAGACCAAAGTATATTCTTTCCAAAGTCAGTATTGAGTAGGGTGACCAGATAGCAAGTGTGAAAAATCAGGACGGGAGTGGAGTGGTGCCTATATAAGAGACAGCCCCAAATATTGGGACATCTGATCACCCTAGTAGTGAGTCTTGTCTCAGTATATCCTAAATTCTTTTAGTTATCTATAGATGGGGACAGGATTTTTTTTTTTTTTTAAAGGCTGGTGAATCCTATTTGGTTTAAAAACTGTTTATAAATGGGGAGAGGTAAGTAATCATAACTACATCCTGTGAAACACAAGAGTTTTTAACTCCGTTACCTAAAAGAAGCTATTCAAGGTAAGGTCTTGAGAGAAACAAATCAATGACTATTAAGGATCTTAAGTTCCAATTAAATCCCACTATTTCTGTTTACCAAGATTAACCCATGAATCCTCTCAGGCAATATATTATCTAAACAATCTGGTGTTTAACAAGAGAAGCTGTTAATACTTTAAATTATAATAGTATTTCAATATCCCATTGAAATTATTACAGGAACGATTTAAATGTAATCTTGGCTGAGCTTTTGCAAACTCCCCCTCACCAATGATGATGTATTCCAGAGGTAGTGCTGGGCTGTAATGGAGCTTCCTTTTGATGCTGTGTTATGACTACGTTTTTTTTTTTTTAAGCTGCCGTGTTGCTGCTGCTGTTGCATTTAGAGATGAGACTGAGGGCTGGTCTACACTACTGCTTAAACAACGAGGAGTTGTTGTGGCACCTTAGAGACTAATAAATTTATTTGGGCATAAGTTTTCGTGGGCTATAACCCACTTCATCAGATGCATGGAGTGAGAAATACAGTAGGCAGGTATAAATATACAGCACATGAAAAGATGGGAGTTGCCTTACCAAGTTGGGGAGCCAGTGCTAACTAGGCCAATTCAATCAGGGTGAATGTGGCCCATTCCCAACAGTTGACAAGAAGGTGTGAGTATCAACAGAGGGAAAACTACTTTTCGTGGTGACCCAGCAATTCCCAGTCTGTATTCCGGCCTAATTTGATGGTGTCAAGTTTGCAAATTAATTCCAGCTCAGGAGTTTCTTGTTGAAGTGTGTTTTTTTTTTTCAAGTTTTTTTTTTTGGTTTAAGAATGGCCACTTTTCAGTCTGTTGCTGAGTGTCCAGGAAGAGTAAAGTGCTCTCCTATTGGTTTTTGAGTGTTACAATTCTTGATGTCAACAATTTCCCCTCCACCATCAACCTCAGCCTGGACCAGTCCACACAAGAGATCCACTTCCTGAACACTACAGTGTAAATAAGCGATAGTCATATAAACACCACCCTATACCGGAAACCTGACCGCTGTACTTACCTACATGCCTCCACCTTTGATCCAAGACACATCACACGATCCGTTGTCTACAGCCAAGCTCCACGATACAACCACATTTGCTCCAATCCCTCAGACAGAGACACACACCAACAGGATCTCTATCAAGCGTTCTTAAAATTGCAATACCCACCTGGGAAATGAAGAAACAGACAGCCAGAAGGGTACCCAGAAGTCACCTACTACAGAACAGGCCTAGCAAAGAAAGTAACAGAACGCCACTAGCCATCGCCTTCAGCCCCGAACTAAAACCTCTCCAGCGCATCAAGGATCTACAACCTATCCTGGAGGACGATCCCTCACTCACAGACCTTGGGAGACCGGCCAATCCTCGCTTACAGACAGGCCCCCGCCCCCAACCTGAAGCAAATACTCACCAGCAACTACACCCCACACAACAGAAACCAATCCCTGCAACAAACCCTGTTGCCAGGTCTGTCTGCCTATCTATTCAAGGGACACCATCATAGGACCTAGCCACATCTGCCACACCATCAGGGGCTCGTTCACCTGCACGTCTACCAATGTGATATATGCCATCATGTGCCAGCAATGCCCCTCAGCCTTGTACATTGGCCAAACCAAATAGTCTCTACGCAAAAGAATAAATGGACACAAATCAGACATCAAGAATTGTAACATTCAAAAACCAGTAGGAAAACACTTAACTCTCACTGGTCACTCAATAACAGACCTAAAAGTGGCAATTCGTCAATTAACAGCAGGATACCAAGGGAGGAAAAATAACTTGTGTAGTGGTAATGAGAGTGGCCCATTTCAAACAGTTGACAAGAAGGTATGAGTAACAGTAGGGGGAAATTAGTGTGGGGGAAATTAGGTTTAGGTTTTGTAATGACCCAACCACTCCCAGTCTTTATTCAGGCCTAATGTGATGGTGTCCAGTTTGCAAATTAATTCCAGTTGTGCAGTTTCATGTTGGAGTCTGTTTTTGTTGTTGAAGAATTGCCACTTTTAGGTCTGTTATTGAGTGAGAGGGCGGCAGAGGGCCGTTGCTGGCACATGGTGGCATACATCACATTGGTAGATGTGCATGTGAACGAGCCCCTGATGGTGTGGCTGATGTGGTTAGGTCTTATGATGGTGTCCCTTGAAAAGATATATGGACAGAGTTGGCACCGGGGTTTGTTGCAGGGTTTGGTTCCTGGGTTAGTGTTTTTGTTGTGTGGGGTGTAGTTGCTGGTGAGTATTTGCTTTAGGTTGGGGGGCTGTCTGTAAGCGAGGACTGGCCTGTCTCCCAAGGTATGGTACAGCAGCATTATCATTTATGCCAGCATAGATCATGATCCCCACTCCTGAAATGCTTTTGGGGGACCATCCTGGTGAACGTATCACTACTATCTTTCTGGTCTGTCCTTGGACTTATTAAAAAAGGCTATCTTCTGCTTCCTAGTCATACAAATCAGTGTAACATCCTCCAAAGTAATCACTGCCTAAAGAGGCTTAAAGGCAGTCACTATATAGCTCTTATTTCACTGCCACCATTCCCCAGTCCATTGCTTGTCATTTGCCTGACACCCACTGCCCCTGGATACTGGACCTTGTAAAGCAACAGCACATGCTGCCTGTCTAAAATCGGGACAATCACCCAACTCTGAAAATATCCCATAATTACAACAAGGTTCATCATAATAGGTTCCTAGACACGGGGGCGGGGGGGAGTGAAAAACGACCCATGATGACAGGTCTTCCAAGACAGGGAAGAAGCTCTGGGGGTTGTGTTCCAAAAGAGTGGGGAAAATTTATCGTTGCTGTCATGGAAACTGAACTTTATAAGAATGAGAGCTATTTGCTAAAATTCATATCTTTCACAGCTCCTGCATCTGAAATTCCAAGACCTTTCAGGACAGGCCCCTTATCTACATCTGGGCAGTTTGCCAATCTCCATGGAATAAAATGCAGGACAAGGGAAGAAATGTTTACAGATCTTCTCATCGCCTCTCAGAAAAGATCTGAAAGCACTGAGTACTGGAAGGATCTTTCACTGTAGGAAAAGGATAGGCAGCTGAGCAGAGACACGTGCCAACAGAACCTCACAATGACCCATAAGATCATTGACCTTTACCGGGACACTGTTGAAATGGACTCATATTCAGATACAGAATGGTCTGCTGGAGAGAGTGCTGATATGCGTGCCTACCCAGTACAGCAAGCTCAAGTAGGACAACATCCCAGTTATGCACTAAAACGTTGGCCAACACTAGTTACTGGAACAACAGCACTTCTCTGGACATGCTTGTAACCAGAAGCCATTCCCTTCCCAAAAGCTACACCTTCCCAGGACACACACAAGAATCGCCATACTGGGTCAGACCAGTGGTTCATCTAGCCCAGTATCCTGTTTTCAGACGGGGCCAGTGCCTGATGCTTCAGAGGGAATGAATAGAACAGGGCAATTTATCAAATGATCTATCCCTGTGTCCTCCAGTCCCAGGTTCTGATAGTCAGGGGGTTGCATCCCTGACCATGTGGGCTAATAACCACTGATGGACCTTATGACCCAGTGTGCCTAGGGCTGCCCTCACTGGAAATGCTGAGGTCCAGACAGGCTGCAAAAGGGAGAGCAGATATTCCCTAGACTGGTGGGTAACACTGAAATTAATCTCCCCAACCAGTCACAAACTGTGCTTCTGATCCCCACACTGGTTATCAAGAAGCAAAAAAGGTTGCGGGAGGGTGGGAAGAGAAATCACACTGCCCCCTTACTGCATTCCAGTTTTCTAGCTCCCAATAACACCTAGGTCCAGTACAGTGAGAAATTACTTAAACTCTGTTCACATATACAAAATGTTCTTCTGACCCCAAAGGGTCAACCATGTTACCAGGTCCATATATGTTTGGATCTTACCCAAAATACCATTCTGTCAGCCAATCCTTTAGTGCCTAAAACTAAAGGTTTATTATAAAGAAAAAACAAGAAGAGAGATGTTAAATAGCAAAGCAATCACATACGTACAAAGACTTAGAAGTCCATATATCAGGTTCTTAGCAGTATTGGTAAATATGCTGGCTTGAAAGTCCCTCTGGAACACATCCACAGCTTGGATGGGTCATTCAGTCCTTTGTTCAGAGCTTCTTTTGTAGAAAAGTTACTCCAGAGGCAAGAAGCAGGACCGAAGACAAAATGGAGAAGATGCAGCTGTCTTTTGTAGTCTTTTGCCATACAGCTTGTATTTCCAAACCCAATCTGCACAGTCCATGACCTGGAAGCCTTAGGGTTCTGTCCATAGGTATGCCCCTGCATGCCTTGCTGAGTCATAAGGTGTAGCCCTTGCTTTTTCTCAATGGGTCAGTTGTATCGCTGATATCTCTTGATGAGTCATCAGGCAGGCTATGCAATGCTGAAGCCAATCTATTGGGGGTGTCAGCCAGATGTACAGCACAAGTTTGGAACTACAGACATATGTATAACTTTACAATACAAAGGTGATACAAACCCATAAACAAGATTATCATACTTGGCAAATTATAACATGCTGTATAAGGTGTGTAAGGCAAAAATATCTGGCACAACTCATTACAATATTGGTATTCATAATATCCTAAAGTGTCCCCCAGCTTCTATACAGCATCGCAGACCTATCCTCCGTGGACTTATCCAATACTTTTTTTGAACCCACTTATACTTTTGGTTGTCACAACATCCCCTGGCAAGCTCCACATGCTGACCATGCATTGTGTGAAGATGTACTTCCTTCTGTTTGTTTTAAACCTGTTCCCTATTAATTTCCTTGGGTGACCCATAGTTCTTATGTGATGGGGTAAATAACACTTTTTCTCCACACCTTTCATAATTTTATAGACCTCTATCATGTCCCCCGCCTTTAGTAGTCTCTTCATATGGAAGCTGTTCCATACCCCTAATCATTTTTGTTGACCTTCTCTGTATCTTTTTCCAATACTAATAATCTTTTTTGAGATGGGGCAACTAGAACTGCATGCAGTATTCAAGGTGTGGGCATCCCAGGGACTTTTATAGCTGCATTAAGACATTTTCTGTCTTATCTATCCCTTTCCTCATGGTTCCCAACATTCTCTTAGATTTTTCAGCACCCACTCGCCACACTCCTTCCTGTCCAGGGATTGGAGCGGCCGGGGCCCTGGCACCCCGCTACTCCGGCCCACTGTGAAGCAACATGCGCTGCTGCTGCTGTGTGCCTTTGCTTGCTAGCCCCCAGGAGCAGCATGTGATGCAACGCCCCTTTCTCCCAGCCTCCCTCTCTGCACCATCCCTTCTCTTCGAGACCCCGCCCCCACCCTGCACTTTACCCCTCAGTCCCCACCCTCACACTGCCTCTTCCCTGCAAGACCTTGCCCCCACCCCGGTTGCTAGCCCTTGTGAGATGGCTTGCTGCTGCCAGTGCAAACACAGATACAGGTAAAAGATGGCTAGTGGATCCCGGTTCAGATTGTGGGTTGATCATTTTTGTATCCGCGCAGGGCTCTACCCATCCTTTCTGTACAAGATCCTCCTTTTCTAAAAGGCTCCTCCATTTCTAATAAACCTAGATCCCTCCTCTGAACACCATTGTCTCATCCACACATTGAGACCTTGAAGTTCTTCCTATCTAATGGGCCCTTTATGTGGAACTGGAAGCATTTCAGAGAATGCTACCATGGAGGTCCTGGACTTTAATCTCTTATCTAGCAGTCTAAAATTGGACCCCAGGACCTGTCTCCTACCTTTTCCCTGTGTCAGTACTATCTACTTGTACCATGACTACCAGCTCCTCCCCAGCACTGCACATAAGTCTGTCTGGATGTCTCGAGAGGGCCACAAACTTCAAACCCAGCAGGCAGTTAACCGTGTGGTTCTCCTGGTCATCACCAACACAACCATCTATATTTCTAATAATCGACTCCCCCGCTACTATTACCGGTCTCTTCCTAATAACAGGGGTCACTTGCCCTGGAGGGGTATCCTAAGTGTGAGAGGATACCATGACATCATCTGGAAGGAGGGTCCCAACTATGGGATCATTTCTCTCCACTCCAGCTTGATGATCTCATTCTCTGAGATTTTTATCCTCCTCAGCAGCACAGAGGTTCTTAGATGGTGGGAGGGACGGCTTTACTGTGTCCTGGAAAGTCTTGTCTGTGTACCTCTCTGTCTCCTTTAGCTCCTCCAATTCAGCTCCTGTGGTCTGAAGAGCTTGTACTCCATCTCTGAGGGCCATGATCTGCTTGCATTGAGTGCACACACATGCCACCAGCCCGCAAGGCAGGTAATCATATGTGCTGCATTCAGTGTAATAAAGTAGATAGCCCCCACTCTGTCGATCGACTTCTGCCTGCATTATTTTACTATTGAAGGGGTTTATTTTTGTTCGGTGTTTGTGTGAAGTTTGTTGTTGTGTGTGTTTAGTTTTTGTGGGTGATGGTGGTGGGAGAGTTATTGGCCTAACAGTTTAGAGAATTTTCATTAGGTGGGTCTGGCTCCCATGCTCTCCTGTTTGCTGCTTCTGTTCTCTAGCTTCTCTGGTTGCTTATGAGCTGGCTTTTAAAATCCCTGTTCTCCCCAAGTTAGCCTTGCCCCCTTGTCAAGGGATCCTAAAGGGATTAGGGTTTAAAGGATAGTAGTAGTAGGCTAATTAGGAAGCTCTCAGCCTTGCCTACCAGGCTGCTAGGCTCAGCACACAATGCCCCAAACAGACCATGCTATAAACTTCAACCAAGCAGGCGCACAGCAAGCAAGCAAGTTCACAACTACAAACCAATTAACAGACAACACACTCACCCTAAGGGTTACGTAGTTATTTCTCCTTCACCTAGAGAACTCCGTGGCAAGACTCCCCTGTTTGCTGCTCCTGTTTGTTAGCTGAGCACAGGGCACCAAGAACAGCAAGTTTTAGGAGGCCTATTTTGAACCCTTCAGCCCACCCCAAGCCATTCCCCCATGGCATTCCAAAAGCCCAGTGGCCAGCCATCAATGCCATGCAGCACTCCTCACCCACCACAGGGTCCTGTGGCCAGCCCGCAAGGCAAAGTGACAAAGAAGACAGCACATCTACACGTGACTGTGAACATTGCTTCTGCAATGTGTATGTGCACTTGGCGATTGGACTCTTAATTAAGATTGTGCTCCGCTCTTCTTGAGCTTCTGTTGTTTTTTATGTTAGCAAAATTGCACACTTCTATTGACTTAGTTTTAATTTGCACTATTTCTGAAATAATCTTTTTGTTCAAAGGTGACTACAGTTTCATGAAAGCACTTCCCATACATAAAGTATGTTAAAAGAAAAGGAGTACTAGTGGCACCTTAGAGACTAACCAATTTATTTGAGCATAAGCTTTCGTGAGCTACAGCTCACTTCATCGGATGCATTTAGTGGAAAATACAGTGAGGAGATTTATGTACACACAGAACATGAAAAAATGGGTGTTATACACACTGTAAGGAGAGTGATCACTGCTGGTAATAGCTCATCCACACTTTGCTATACTAATCGTCTTTGAGGATGTTGCAGGATGGGCCAAATAGCCATAAATTATATGTAAATTGTTTGGGTTTTTTTGCAGATGCAGAGACCATGACAGTAATGTCAGTTAGTAATTCTAGGGCATCAAAATAATTTGTATTTGTCAATTGTAAGTAAAAGACGTAACTTCTCTATTTGAAAAGTGAAGCCTAAAGTGCAGCTTTTTGATTGTGAAAGCTTGCTTGATCAGTTTCAATTGTCTTGGTAATTTATTTAAACTGTAATACAGAAAAAAGTCACAATAACTGTTCAGCATTTCCTAAACACATGAAAGTTAGGTTACAAACACTTGGTAACTAATAACCTGCATTCCTGTTATAATTCTGGATTTTCATTTAAATTATGTTAGAGAACACCAAACAGGCCCCCCACCCCCAAAAATAGAATTTTTAAATTGCTCGGACTTTCACACATGAAAATCATACAGTTTTGCTAATCCATTGTCCTGAACCTGGCTGGGTACTTTGGGTAGAGCTTGGTTCTGATTGTCCTGATGTTGTATTGACTGGTTGGTAAATATTTTATTTGCTCACAAAGTCTTTTATTTAGTTATTTTTTTAAATGGGGAAAATTGGAGAATGGAAGTAAACTTTGACAGTCAGGAAAAAAAATCTAAAAATAACGATAGGGAATCTTTTGACATTTTGGAAGGTATTTTAGACACAATTCTAGCAAATCCTAAAGGAAGGGAGAATGAGCAAATGAAACAGGCTGGCTAAGATTATTTTTCATAGGCAAAGTTTTTTTCCCTAAGCTCTGTTCTGGTATGGTGGAATGAAGCCCATCTGGATTCTTTTATAATCTCCCACAAACTTCTTGACTGCCATAATCTATCGGCCTGGATTAAAAATAGATTCTTTCCACTTTCATTGGGTAGCTATTTCAGTCTGTCATGAGCCAGTGAAATCTCCTGGAATCCACTGTGCATCTTGTATTTATACATTTCCTCTTTTTGTGGAAACAGTTAGCTTCTTTGGGGATAAAAATCCTCACTGGTTCTTTTAAATAATGGAAGAAACTGAAAATCTGAAAGTTTCTGCTGCATTGGAAATCCTTATGATTGCTATACCGCTGAATGGAAGGAATGAGATACTATACTTGGTTCTCCCTATTTATTTATTTATTTATTTATTTATTTTTAATAAGTCTTTCTTCAGATTTTCAACTTCCTGTATGAATTCATGTGGCAAGGTCAGGAGGTGAAGTGGCAAGTCAAATAGCAAATGCGCTCTGGAAATCAGGCTTGAATTTTCTAGACCTGGGCAGATCCTCAGCTGATGTAAATGGTCAGTTGCATTTGTAGGTATGATGGTTTCATTTTGCCACCTGATTTCACTCACTCTGGCATTTTAGGCATATGAGGTGGGAAGAACACGTAAGACTGATATTTGTGGTTTTAACTTTTTAAAGAGATTATATTTTAAAAGAAAAAGAGAAGCAAAGATCTTTTATTTCTTGAGTTTTAATTTCTAGGTTTTTTATTTTTATCTAGATTTGAGCTTTGTATGGAGAAACTGCATATCTATCCTTATGATTAGTAATCAGATGGCACATTACACATAGTTTAAAAAAAAATTCTTTGCATGCAAAGCGTGTGGTATTGTGTGTGTCACACTAAGGCTGTAGAGCAAACAGCCAGTTGGCATTTTGCTCATGCGGTAGAGGCTCATGCACTAAGCTCCAGAGATGCCGACTTCGATCCTGCCCGCCCGCTGACGACCAGGGTCTGTCAGTGTTACACAAGCACTATTCGGTCTTGGAAGAAATGCTGTGTGTGTTTGTTTTGGGGGAGCTATTGCAAACAGCAGGAGAGTTTGCCCTTTGCCTTAATCAGACTAATCAATTGGACGAACCATGCAAGGGTGTTTTTTTGGCTCAGATTTCTGAAAGAGGGAATTTGCTACATGCTGTTTTATCACTAGTATTCAAGGACTGGTGTGTTTATATACTGCAAGTAAAACAAGTTGCAATAAGAAAATACTTAGACTTCACATCAGTGATTGCTCCTCCAATGGAAAACCAACTGTCAGGGCCCCAAAATCTGCTACTGGTTGGCATAGGACTGGGGTTCCCAAGTTTTTGCCAGCACGACCCCATTTTAATGAAGACTTTCCTGCTGGGACCTCAGACACATACAAGTTGCCATTTTGAAGAGCAACATGGCATCCTTTGCACAGCGTGACCTTGCACGCACTGTACGTGAGAGATCACGCTGCATAGAGGATGCCATTTTTCTCTACAAAATGGCTTCCTACACACAGTGTAGGACCCTGTACATATGGTGCATGTGAGGTTATGCTGTTATGCTGCTTGATGCCTGTATCCTCCAGGCATCATGATCTCTCACTCACTGTATGTGCAAGGTCATGGTGTACATAGCAAAATGGTGTCCTTTGCATAGTACGGATCATTGCAATCCCATCTGGTGATGGGGGTCACTACCCACAGTTTGGGAACTGCTGGCATAGGAGCAATGGTTTTCTAGAACAAATGGGAATAAATTTAAAATTGCTGTAAAGCATAGCTTTACTGTACAGGTTCTTGCTCTGTCTTTGCTTCTTTTTATTCATGAAGTGTATATGGCCCTGTCTAGTAAAAAACCAATGTTGCTACCTGCACTTGAATTTTTAGCTCTTTTTGGACCCTGCCTTTGAGTTTGTGAAGTACACTGGGACCCTACTTACAGTTTAGAGGTCTGGGTGCTATTGCAATATGATAGTTTTTAAAAAAAAAAAAAGACAAAACTAAATCTTTATCTATGCACTGGTTTCAAAGCAAGGTAAGCTGCACCAGTGCAAGTTACTTTTTGTGCAAGTGCAACACATCTACACTAGGGGGTTGTATTGGTGCAGTTCTCTGGTGCAGCTGTACCAGTGCACTAACAGTGGTAACAGAGCTTGAGATGTATCTAAAATGTTGGGTATGTGTCCTCGTTTCTAACAATCCATATTCTTTACCTATATTTTTGTGTCTTCTGCCTTCTGATTAAGGTCAGATCACCTGGTTTGGCTATGAAAGCCCTCGTAGCTTCTGGGACTATATCCGAGTAGCTTGCCGTAAGGTTTCACACAATTGCATCTGCAGCATTGAGAATATGGAGAATGTCAGTTCTTCTAGAGCAAAGGTAAGAAATAAAATGTCAAGGTGGCTGCAAATTACTATTTATTGTATGTACATGTTAATCTTTATTTTTGTTCCCAACAGGAAAATATATCTGGCTAAGTTTATCCTGTAAAATCCTTCAAAGTTTTGGTTTTGTTTTGTAACTATCTAGTTATTTGGGAAGTTTTACAAATCCTTGCCATGTAAATAGCAGAAACAGAATGATAATCATTACAATCGTGAGCTTTTCTTTTTTGTTTAGAGAAAAATAATGTAGGAATATAAATCTCATCAAATCTTTCTATTTAACAGAGTGTTTATCATATAACAGGTTGAGCCTGTTCACACCATCCAAAACATATTGTTTCTGGTGGTTTTTATTGAGTGAAACTACTGACTCTACTCATATTTATCAAATCAGGCATGTCTATCAAATATTAATATTTTTTAGAAAAAGACATGTGCTGTTTTTTTCCTGCAGGTTAATGTACTTTTGTCTGATTCCTGAATATATGGTACCCAAATATCAAAGTATCTTTGTCCTCTTTTTAATTTTTCAATAACATCCTCCCATTTATTTTGGAACCGTTCTTCTCAATCTGGGCTATTTTTCTTTTAAAAGTGAAAGGCTATCAGTTATCTAGTGGCTACTAGCAGATGAGAGATTAATTCTTCATTTCTTTGTGACAGTTTCCTCTAGGAAGCCCCAGGAGGATTACCAGAGGTATTAAATACACAATAATAATTTTTGGGAAGTTTGGTTATGAAGTGAATCCCAATATTCTCTGGACTTGTCCACTCTGTGCATAAAAATCTCTTCTTTTCAATTTTTATATATAAATAAAATAATTTTTAACCTGATTGGCATACGATTGAAACAATATCTTAAAGAAATTTTCTGTTATCATGCTACACGCTGAGGTTGCAGGTCCTGTTTCGCAGATCAAAACACATTTCTTTGGGGGTAATTTGTCTGTACAAATCCTTCTTCCTCTGTGTCATATGGGGACATTTCTTTGTTGGGAAAGTTGTCTGCAAAGTTTGATAATGTTTTCTTCCCAATTGACCAGAAGCCAACATTTCTATTAAAGTCAATTTCTGTATAAAAACCACTTTTCTAGAAAGTGGAGAAAATATCTAACTTGAAAGTTCCTTAGGAGAGTGGGCCACTGTGTTATCTCTCTGCCACAGCAAGAGTGAGCTTTGTTGGAGATTAGACACTGTGTGTCAGCTCCCAGCCACCCCAGGGTGTCTTCTGAACCAGCAAACTTCTTGAGACTCTACCAGTCTTAGCCTTGCGGGTAACAATCAATGAACTCCAGCCCCCAAGCACCTCAGAGTTGTCTCTCTACAATGTACAGACCCTATCACTTTGCATTCACTGAAGATATTTGCTGCTGTTTTAAAGAGTTAGGGCATTACAGCTTAGTAACTTAATTGCAGTAATGAACCCTTCCCTTCAAGCACAACTGACTTGGTTTGAAGGAAAAATAGAACAAGTTTCTTAACAAAAGGATATAGGATAAGTCAGGGGTAGGCACCTATGGCACGCATGCCAAAGGTGGCACGTGAGCTGATTTTCAGTGGCACTCACACTGCTCGGGTCCTGGCCACTGGTCCGGGGGGCTCTGCATTTTAATTTAATTTGAAATGATGCTTCTTAAACATTTAAAAAACCTTATTTACTTTACATACAATAATAGTTTAGTTATATATTATAGACTTATAGAAAGAGACCTTCTAAAAATGTTAATGTATTACTGGCACGCGAAACCTTAAATTTGAGTGAACAAATGAAGACTCGGCACACCACTTCTGAAAAGTTGCCGACCCCTGCAGCATAGGGTGGTGTTTATGTGACCATCACTTATTTGCACTGTAGTGTCCAGGAAGTGGACCTCTTGTGTGGACTGGTCTAGGCTGAGATTGATGGTGGGGTGGAAATTGTTGAAATCCAGGTGGAATTCAAGGGCCTTCTTCCTGTGGGTCCATATGATGAAGATGTCATCAATGTAGCATAAGTAGAGGAAGGGTGCTAGGGGACTGAGGAAGCGTTGTTGTTCTTCAAGTAGTGTCCCTATGGGTGCTCTACTTTAGGTGTCTGTGTGCCCCTGCACCTCTAATGGGAGATTTTTGGCAGCAGTGTCCCGTTGAGCCCGTGCATGTGCTCTCCCTCCCTCATGGTCTGCCTGGAGGCTATTTAGCACTCATTCCATGGGCGAACCCCCCTCACTTCCTTCTCTACTGCCTTTGGCCTCTGACCAGTTGTCCCTTCCTTATTTGTGTCATTAGCATAAGTAGTAGTTGTTTTGTTACCTTTGTTCTCCCTAAAAGTATTCAGGCTAGTTTTGTTTTATTTTATTTTATTCCTTTGGTTTAAAAAGAAAAGAGAAAAAGGAAAAGAACTTCTTTCCTTCCCTGTCTGGGGGCATTCTCCCCCCCCCCCCCCCCCCGGCATCTAGTAGACTCATAATTATTTTCTTTTTCAATTACCAAAAAAAAAAAGAAAAGAAAAGAAAGATGCTGTTCTTTTACATATTCCTCCCTGCTAGAGGATGACAACCCCCTGCCCAGGGGCTTGCCTGGCTCTCTCTGCTCCAAGCGGTGCCTCTCCTGCCAGGAGTCAGTTCCTGTAATGGCCAGACACTCGCTGTGCCTGGGAGACCCTCGCTGTGCCTGGGAGACCCTCACAGAAGTGCTTTACCTGCCACACTGAAAACTGCAGGCTCACAGGAGCTGGGAGCAGAAGTAAAAATTCCTCCCTATAAACACTTCAGTCTGCAGGGGACTCTGGTGGATCATCCCCGGATCATCCCCGGAGCCTTCATTTCAAAAGGGGTCGAGTGGTGAAGAGGGGGAGAGAGAGAGAGGGGGGAAAAAAGCCACCAGCAGACTCCCCCTGGAAAGGCTCTTCCAAGCAACTGACCAGCCAGAGGGGTGTTCCCCAGTTTGGCCATCTCGGTATCGACCCCCGAGTAGCTGGCCAGCCAATGGGACTCCCCAGAGAGGCCACCTTCGTAGGACAAAAAGAAAAGGAGTTCTTGTGGCACCTTAGAGACTAACCAATTTATTTGAGCATAAGCTTTCGTGAGCTACAGCTCACTTCATACATCCGATGAATGTATAAGGTGCCACAAGTCCTCCTTTTTCTTTTTGCAAATACAGACTAACAGGGCTGTTACCCTGAAACTTGGTAGGACAATACCAGCAGAGGAACCTCCTGCTGTGAGCTCAGCTGCTGCTCCAGTTAGGCACCGGGGCTTCCTGCTGTGAGCTCAGCTGCAGCACTGTTCCACAGGGAAGCTCTGGAAGCTGAAACCTGAGAAGGGGCTTCCTGCTGTGAGCTCTGCCCTGCTCTGAGCTCTGCTCTCTGCACGGACAAGGGGCTTCTGTAAGCTCTGTGCTGCTCTGAGCTCTACTCTGGGCAACAGTTACTGTTCCATCTCTAAAAGAGCGACACAGAGAAGTCCTGCTGTCAGCTCTGCTTCGGCACCCACACACCAGAGGCTTCCACCTTCCTGCTCTGAGGCAATGGTACCATCCCCTAAGGAGAGGGGACAGTTACCGTACCATCTCTAAAAAAGGGGCATAGAGAAACCCTTTTGGTGCCAGATGCAACAAAACTCCCATCTAGGAAGTGTTCTGCACCTTCCCAACCATTGATACTAACTACAGACACTCCTCTGGGGTTCTGGATGAGCCCATGGTAACACAGGTGCTTTGATACTCTGGAGGCCTGTGGCCTCAGTACCCAGGGAGAGACAATTACCATACCGACTTTAAAAAGTGTCACCAACAAACTTTTTGTACTGGGCAAAACTTTCATTTAGGGAGTGCTCTGCCCAACTATCGGTACTGACAATGTACCACGGACCCTTCTCTGAGGTACCAAATGAACCCATGATACCACATGAGCTCTGACACCCTGGAGACCTGATGATTGGGGAAGAACCACAATCCCCATTACTTGGTACCAGGACCCCGGTATCTGAGCACATCCCGGCACCCAGAATTGCTCTTAGCACTGGGCTGTATACTGCCAATACCCCAGTCAGCGGCACCCTTACCCACTGACGAATATGACGCTGGCCAGGAGGAGATCATTCCCTCCCACCACACTACAAGGGTCATCCCCAATTCCATCACGCCAACTGCCTGTGCCTGGCTTCCTGCCTCTCCCTCCCAAGGCCATATTGTAACTCTTTGGGTATATACACACATGGCTCCACCGTCTCCGGTGTCTCTCAGGGAGAGTCCACCAGATGGTTTGCTACAACCTGGCACCTGAACCAGGGCAGGAAAGCACCTGAGCCAGGACAGGAGAAAGCTTTTTCAGAACAGGAAAGAAGGGGGAAGGAAAAAAAAAAACCTGAAGAGGAAGCTACCTCTTCAGCACACTTCTCATCTCTCCTAGATGAGACTGTGCTGCCCACACCTCATCACTAGGTGAAGATTTAAGAACTTTCTGAATCTTACCAAGAGGGTGGCAGACGAACTGCAGATTCCTTTACAGGAGGTGGCAGATACACATCACAAGTTGGTGGAAATTCTGCATACTACCTTCTCATCTAGAACTATCCTCCCAATTAATGAGCTGATTCTAGATCCTACCAAAACCATCTGGCAGAGCCAGCTTCCATCACACCAACCAGCAACAATGTAAACAAAAAGAACCCTACATCTCTACCCAAAGAGGCAGACTTTGTTTTCAACATCCGCAACCCAACTCCATCATAGTGGATGTGGTTAATGCATGAAGCAAGCAACATAATGCCAAGTCAACTCCATATGATCAGGCTTCTCAAGATGGCGTATTCATCAACAACATTACTGTTTAGAGTCATAAATTACCAAACTGTCATGGCCAAAACAATTGTGTTAATCTTGGGAAACCCAGGATGTTTCTGAAACATTACTGGAAACACAAAAAGAACAGATTCAGACCATTCTTAGAGAAGGTCAGTTAATAGCCAGACCGGTCCTAGAGACACCACTGGATGTAGCTGTTACAGCTGCCCGCCCAATCTCCATGACAGTGGTACTGAGGTGGGTTGTGGTTTTTTTGTTTGTTTGTTTGTTCGCTACACCTCTCCAGATTGCCCAAAGAGCTACAGACTTCCAATTTGAAGGGCCAGACTCTTTGCGGAGAAAACAGATTTTTCTCTCCACATCCTGAAGGATTCTCAGACTGCACTACGCTCCTTAGGAATCTACACTGTGGAACAGAAGAGAAGATATACCTTTCAACCACACCACAGATCACAATCTTCTCAATACTCACCATCTCTGTGCTGTTATGAGCCACAGTGTAAGAGGCCCACGTCTCAAATGTGAGAACAGTCTGCACCCCAGTCCATGACCTCTCAAACTGCCTCTTATAAGCACTTTGATGAGCTGGTCGGGGGCCTGACCAATGAAATCTTACATCAGCTGCCATCTATACAGCTGTCACGCCACTCAGAAGTCACCTTACCTTACTTCTCAGCAGTTAGGACCAGCTCTAGAGGAAAGACTGATTTCTAGCCCTGAACCTACAGGGTGCCTACTTCCATATCTCAATACAGCCATCGTACAGGAGATTTCCTACTGCTTCCCTTTGGGGCAGGATCATTATAGGTACAGACTGCTTCACACCGGGTATTCTCCAAGATTCACTTCATTGTAGTGGCATACAAACCCTGGTACAGTGACTGGACTTTATCAGCACCAATCTGATGCAGTACAAGTGAGAGTGCTCCTCTCACTACCCACGTTCATCACCCTGGGACACACATCTCCCTAATATGCTGGGGAGCTCACCTACACAACAACAAAGTTCAGGACAAATGGCCTTCCACAGAAATGACCTTCCATATCACTCTTTTGGGGCTAAGGGCTGTCAGGAGTGCCTGTGCACAAACTCTGCCTTTCATCAAAAACAACACACAAAGGTTATGATGGACTTAATGTGGCCTGTATGTTTTGTATAAACTGCCAAGGAGCTGCCGGATCTCCTTCCCTCTGCAAGGCAGCATTCAGACTTTGGAACTGATGCACCCATCATAATGTGCTCATCTCAGCTATCTGTCTACAAGGGATATAGAACAGGATAACCAACAGTCTCAGTTGGAATTTTCTCATGACAGTGAGTGTATGCTGAATTCAGAGGTGCTTCAGGATATAGCCACCCTTTGGGGAACCCGGCCTATGGATCTCTTCGCTACTTATCAGAACAAGAAAGGTCCTTGTTAGTGCTCCAGGGCCGGCTTGGGGAAACATTCACTGGCAGTTGCCCTCATCTTCCCAGCGGACAGGGCCCACTTGTATGTCTTTTCCCAGTTTCCTACCCTATCCAAGATTCTATTGAAAATTCAACAAAACAAAGCGAGTGTTACTGTGATTGCCTCTCTTGACTCTGACAATTCTGGCTCCCTTACCTGACGCAGATGGCAATATGCCCTCCTGTTCCTCTGATGTCAGCCCATTCCTCCCCCGCTCTTTCAAAACAATGGCTGACCCTTCACCCCAACCCATGGGTCCTCCGCCTCCAGGCTTGGATCTTTCTTTGTTCCAAGGCTTAGAAGCAGAATGCTCTGACAAGCTGATACACATGTTGCAACACAACCACAAGTTGATCATTCCACATACCTATCTACAAAATGGAAACAACTCCAAGTTTGTACCTTTCCAAAGGGACAGACCGGACCTCATCTTTCCTCCCTTTGATTTTGCACTACATTTTAAACTCTCACTCAGTTCTCTTAAGGTACATCTCATGGTGAAAATGGCTTCCCACTTGGAGTTTGCTCAACCACTAATGCGTAGATTCTTTAAGGGCATTGGGGCTCTCTTCTCCCATGTGACACCACCTGCTCCAGCCTGGGACTTTAATCTGTTCTGGGATTGGACTAGACCTCCCTCTGAGTCCAGGGCAACTTGTTCTCTCTTACACCTGTCCATGACGACAGCATTTCTAATTGCTAAGCACATAGGAGAAATAGCGGCCCTGATGGCACACCCATCATTCATAGCCTTTATCTTTAAAAAAAACAAAAACAAAACAAACACCTCTAAGGTCATATCCCAAGTTTCTCCCTACTTTTTCTGCACTTTCCATATGCATCAACAGATCCATCTCCCTGTTTTTTCCCAAAACCACATTGTGACAACTGGGAGACAGTTGTGCATATGCTAGGTATTAGAAGGACATGAGCATCCTACTTGGACAGGACTAAGGACTTCCAGAAATCCCCTAAACTCTTCCTTTCATCCACAGAAAGATTCAAAAGCTGTGAAATCTCCTTAAAGACTATCCAAAAAGAGTCTCTAGTTGCATTAACCACTTAGCAAGGGTGCAACTTGCTCCCGTCCATACGCACTCCATAAGATCGGTTCCTACCTCAATCACATTCCATAGGGATACCTCTATCTCCCCAATCTATAGAGCAATGTTTGGGGCCTCTGTCCATACTTTCGCAGAACATGCGATCACTGAAGATTTGGCCGCTGACACCATCTTTGATTCCACGGTACTCTCTGTAGTAAAAGACTCTGCGCCGAAGTCCCAGCCTCCAGTGGTGGGTACCTCTCCGGAGTCACCTAAAGTGGAGCACCCATAGGGACACTACTTGAAGAAGAAGAAGAAGTTACTCACCTTGTGCAGCAACAATGGTTCTTCGAGATGTGTGTCCCAATCGGTGTTCCACAACCCGCCCTCCTCCCCTCTACTTCGGAGTTCTCTTTTGGGCTCTGTGGTAGAGAAGGAAGTGGGTGGGGTTCGCCTGTGCAGTGCTATATAGCCTCGAGGCAGCCCACGAGGGAGGGAGAGCACATGGGTGGGCTCAATGGGACACTGCTACCAAAAATTTCCGATTAGAGGTGCAGGGGCACACAGACACCTAAAGTGGAGCACCCATAGGGATACACATCTCGAAGAACCATCGTTACTGTACAAGATGAGTAACTTCCTTTTCTAAGTCAGCCATTAAAATGTTGGCATATTGTGGGACCATGCAGGTATCCAGAGCAGTACCATTAACTGGAAGGTGTAAGTTGTCCCCAAGTCTGAAATGATTGTGGGTGAGGACAAAGTCACAAAACACAGCCACCAGATGTGCCCTGGCTTCATCAGGGCTACTGTTCCTGATAGCTTGTAGTCCATCCTCATGTGGAATATTGGTGTAAAGAGCTTCTACATCCTGAAAACACCATCTTGGCCACCATGGAAGATCTCCAATGCATTGTAGTTTCCTCAAGAAGTCAGTGGTGTCTTGAAGATAGCTAGGAGTGCTGGTAGCGTACGGTCTGAGGACAGAGTCCAAATAGCCAGATAATCCTGCTGTAAGAGTGCCAATGTCTGGGCTTCCAGGATTTCCAGGTTTATGGATCTTGGGTAGCAGACAGAATACCCTTGGTCAGGGCTCTAGGGGTGTGTCTGTGTAGATTTGTTCCCGTGCTGTAGCAGGGAGTTTCTTGAGCAGATGCTGTAGTTTTTTTGGTACCCCGCAGTGGGATTGGAGGATAGTGGCCTGGAGAATGTGGTGTTGGAGAGTTGTCTGACAGCCTCCTGTTCATAATCCGACCTGTTCTTGATGACTACAGCACCTCCTTTGTCAGCCCTTTTGATTATAACGTCAGAGTTGTTTCTGAGGCTGTGGATGTCATTGTGTTCTGTGCAGCTGAGGTTATGGGCCAAGTGATGCTGTTTGTTCACGATTTCAGCCTGTGCATGTCTGTGGAAGCACTCTGTGTAGAAGTCCAGTCTGTCATTTTGACCATCACTCCTACCCAGAGTGTTAAATCAAGCAGGACCATGTGCCGATAGTGCCGGTGTGGCCTCACCAGCATTGGTTTTCCTCTTTGCTGAGCCTCTCAGCCGAGGTTCCTTTGACGCTTTCATCGGACCCAGACCTGATATCTCAGGACCGTGGTCACCTCTTCAGTCCCAACCAGGAGGCTCTTCAGTTAACAGCCTGGATGTTCCATGGTTAACACCTCAGAAGGAGAGCTGTTTAAAGGAGGTACAAGATGTCCTCTTGAATAGTAGTAAACCTTCTATTGGGTATACTTACCAGGCTAAATGGCAGAGATTCTCCATCTGATCCCATTAAAAAGGCTCTGTTAAAATACATGCTAGACTGTTAAATGGTGCTCCACTCACTGCTAGTTGGTTGCCTTCTCCCGGCTATTCTGGGTATTAGTTCATCAGGACAATGCCCCTTCCTGTAGTTGCACGCTATCACTCCGTTGCTCTCTCTGGTCTGCTGCCCCTCTCTCATTCCAGGAACTGCAGCGTTCTCTTCATGACTCAGCCCTCCAGCCAGGTCACTCAGTGCCCGCCCTCCCCCACCTCTGGGGTATAGTTCTTCAAAGGCACAGTGACCCAGGCAGTCTTCCAGTTCATTGTCCCACCAGTGCTCCTTCCCAGGGGGTAGGTGAACCCGGTCTCACCCTCTATTCCAGGTTCCAGCCCACGGACCCTCAAACCAGTAGTTCTGGGCTTTGCTCTCTCAGTCCTCACTGCTCCTGCCCTGGACTGCTTCCTACTCTTCTGATATACTCTCTGAGTATATCAGCTCCAACTTCCTGTTCCCAGGGTGTGACTGCAGCTTTTCTCAGCAGTCGCCCCTGTGTGTTGCCCGCTTCCTTGTTTTATAGGCGCTATCGCTTTGTGCCCAGCTGAACCTGCCTGCAATCAATCTCCTACTCCCTGGCTCTCCTTCCAGGGGCGGCCTATGGACTTAATAGGCCTATCTGGCCACCTTAAGCCCTTTCAGTCCACCCCATCACATGGACTATTTGTTATACCTGAAACAGCTAGGGCTTGCCATTAGTTCCATCAGGGTCCAACTAGCAGCTATTTCAGCTTTCTACCCTTAATGCATCTTCCCTTTCAATCCCTGGCTACCTGTTCATTTCTCCATCTCTCAGTGAAAGTAGCCACCTCAGTGGCAATCACCTCAGCTAAGGTGCCACAAGTACTCCTTTTCTTTTTGCGAATACAGTCTAACACGGCTGTTACTCTGAAACCTGTCAGCCAGGAGAGTGGATGAATTAGAAGCTCTAGTGTCTGACCCTCTGTATTCAGTCCTCTACAAGGATGAGGTAAACTTACCCTCTCATCTAAAATTTCTCACCAAAGTGGTCTCTCACTTCCACATCAATCAGACATTATATTTATTAACTTCTTTCCCTAAGTCTCATGCTCATAAGGATAAGAAGAGATGCCACACATTAGATTTTAGGAGAGGGTTAGCATTTTACTTGGAGAGAACTAAACCATTTAGATCCTCCCAATTGTCTGTGGCAGTTGCAGACAGAAGGGCCTTCTGGTCTCTTCTTAGTTTTTAATTTTGTCATGGATCTCCTTTTGTATACATTTGTGCTATGACATGGCCAATGTAACTCCACCAAGTAGGGTAATGGCTCATTCAGCCACGTCACGTGCAGTGTCTGCAGCCTTTCTAGCCTGTGTGCCTATATTCTGGTTATTTGCAGAGCTGTAACTTGTTCTGCAGTACATGCAAGATGGCATAATGAGAGGCAAATATAATAATATAGTGATGATGTCAGATTTGGGCTGCTTGTCTTTCCATTATTATTCTGGTAGACTCTAATCCAACCTCGAGATTGAACTGCCTGTGAGTTACTTGAAGTAGAATGACATGTGAAATCACCTGTTCTATAATTATTTTTCTGCAAGATGTGTTGTATGTTGATTCCGTAACCCACCCTTCTTTCCCTCTCTTATCAGATAGACTCTGATTAAAAAAAGAACTGAGGGGGGTTGGAGATGGCTCTGCCCTTATACTATCACGCAGCAGCACAAGGCAGCAGAGAGGGCATGCACTGCCCCAATGGGTACCACTGAGGAAAAAATCTCCGACACCAGTGCACTTGGCATGCACGCACCTGAAGTGGAATGGACATGTGCAACACATCTTGCAAAACAACAGTTACAGAACATGTTAGTAAACGTTTTCCCCCTGTGGAATACAAATAGTGGAGATTTAGCGCTGTTGACTTGCATAGCTGCTTTTGGGCTGGCATAAAAAGCACTAATCCGTTTAAGAAGTAGGGGCCAATATCCATATTGGACTAGATATTAAATATGTAGTTCCTCTCTAGACTAACAAAAAGCTTTCTATACACCAAGTGATAAAATAAATGTGTGGTTTTTTCATTTGGCACTACGAGTTATTCCAAGGATATATGGATATTATATCCATTATATTACCATTTGTCTATCTTTAATTAATGCAGTTTGGTCTGGGTTTATATGAACGGAGAACATGGGCTGCAGTTGGTTAGCTAGTATTTTTGCTAAAACCTTTATAACGATTCAGCAATGAAATGGACCTAATAAGAGTTGCATATATAATTTTAAAAAATTATCAAATCTACCAGCAATTAATTTAGTTTGGAAATAACTTGACCTGATTGTTTTAATTAGGCAACAGTTATGATTACCCCTAACAGATTGTTTGAAATTATTTCCTATCTTTTGAATTAGGATCAACTATCATATAAAAATTTCTTCTTTATTGTAGAAAGCATGCCCAGGTTTTACTACTGTTTCAGTCAATAGTCTGCTAAAGCGTGTGTGTGTGTGCGCGTGTGTGTGTGTATACACACATAAGTCCTTACTCTTTTAATACAATTTTTAAACTCTTGATATGGATGTGTGAAACCAGTGATAGTTGGTGTCTGCTATAATTGCTGTCTTTGGCCTGGATCAGAGGTGGGCAAACTGCGGCCCGCGGGACCGTCCTGCCATATCTGGCCTGTGGGACTGTCCTTGAGCTCCTCGCCGGGGAGGCTAGCCCCCAGCCCCTCCCCTACTGTCCCCCCTGCCAGGCAGTCTCCGCTCGCTGTGCCGTCAAAGCCGCATGATGTAGTGTAGGAATGTGTTACTTACGGAACACCAGGACTGGCAGCCGTAAGTAGCACGTTCCGATGAGGAGCAATTTAATACAGTTACACCTGTGTAGGGAAGGCTGTGCCTCCCGAAACAGCCTGGCTTCCACCCCTTATCCACCCCTTCCTACTCCCTGACTGCCCCCCTCAGAATTCCCGACCCATCCAACCCTCCATGCTCCTTGTCCCCTGTCTGCCCCCTCCCCGGACCCTCGCCCCTAACCACCGCCCTGGGACTCCATCCCCTATCCAACCCCCACCCGCTCCCTATCCCCTGACTGCCCGGACCCCTATCCACACCCCCGCCCCCAACAGGCCCCACGGGACTCCCACGCCTATGCAACTGCCCCCTGTTCCCAGGACCTGCCTGCCCCTTATCCAACGCTCCCGCTCCCCACCCCCTTACCATGCCGCTCAGAGCACCAGGACTGGCAGTCGTAAGTAGTACACCGTAAGTATCACATTCATGCAGGGAGCAATTTAATACACTACACCTGTCCCGCCATAGTTTCGGAACCCCGATGTGGCCCTCAGGCCAAAAAGTTTGCTCACCCCTGGCCTAGATGATCACAATGGTCCCTTCTGGCATTAGAATCTATGACTTGTGTGACGAGCCTTTGTATATAATCTAAAGTAGCTGGTGTCTCATTTATGAATATTTGGTTTGGAGCATGCCACCTGTTTACTGGCGTTTGATTTGGGTATATTTGACTGGTACCAGTGAAAAAATTTAAATTAGAAAACATTGTAGACTGCACTGCCAACTATTTAAGAACACAAAGTTTAGCTTTTAAAATTATGTACAGACAAACACCATTTTATAATATAATTCTGTGTAAAATTACTGATTAATAAACAGATTTCAGTGATTGCAAAAATGCAGTTTACAAGGAGTTCCAAAGTAAAGGTATGTTGCAAAACTTATTTACAGAAATAGGTATGGAAAGTTGCCAGAGCTTTGACATCTGTTTTCATTAAATTAAAAATATTTTGTACAACTCTGAGTGAAAGTTAGCCACTCCTATATTCTTGAAGGAAAGATTGCTACTTCAGAATTCTTATTTGAATACCCTTTTAAAATGTGAGAAATATGTTTTGTAGTTTTATTTTCTTATTCCTGTAGTCAAGTATACATTAAATACCAAATTTATATTTTTAGTAGCAAATTGCGTAGTGGCTTTCCCCATCCAGCTGTAGTGGTCTGATTGCTTTCCATAGGTTTAAGAATGCTTTTTAGTATGTGATCTAAATATTTGATATTGTTTCTTCTTCCTTTCAGGGCAGAGCGTGGATCAGAGTTGCACTTATGGAAAAACATTTGTCAGAATATATTTCTGCAGCTCTAAGAGACTTCAAAACAACCAGGTCTTAAAGTCCTTATATTTGCTTAATGCTAAATTTCAAAATGTTGCTTTGGCAAAAGACCCGGGTTCGGGAATGAACTTGGTACTTGATCTATATAAGAATAGAAGTAAATAGCAGAAATGGTGTGTTTAGTTTGTGTGAGGGGTATCCGTTGCTGCCCTTGCAGACTGATCTAGAGGCCTATATTTGTATGTTAGCATTGGCATAGTTGGAAACTCGTATATTCCTCTCTGATGATAAGTTTGGATTTTTTTTTTTAAATGGAGTTTTTGTAGAGGATCAGTGAGATAGGAAACTAAACTTTGGAAGAGGGGTTGGTGCTTGTTGCCTACATAAAGGTAGAAGATTAAACATTGGTCTGAGGTCTTCTTCTCAAGATAGAGGAAGTGCCATTAGATTAAAAAGACTTCAGAAACACAGTGGAAGAAGTATTGAATTTGTCCCAGTTTTATTATGGAAAATTTCCCCAGGCATAACTTAGGGGGGGAAAAGGAAGAGACTTCCGGTGAAGTACTTTAGAAAGGACAGAGGAAAAGGTTAGAATTAATGCACACGAGTGCTGGTTACAGCTGTGAAGTACTGCTGTAAAATGTAATAACTTTGGTTATATTTGATAATATACCAACTATATAGTTTTATTGCCTTAATAAAAGAGAAGGCAATAGTGGCTAGGAAATCTAATATGAGCTTGTAGTATGATAGATATGGTATCAAAATATGTTGCTGCTGTTTTGGGTTGCTCTTGCAGGGGCTTCATGTCATAGAGCAGAGGGGTCTCTGTATATAGAGCTGAGACTGCCCCTATAATAATGCGAGTATCAGGCCTCACGATATCAGAGAGACTTAAATAGACTGGAGAATATTCAAAGAACAGCAACAAAATTGAGTAAGGGAAAATAATTTCACTTGCCATATATTGTTGTTCTTAGACTTTTTGTCCATGGATCTCAAAGTGCTTTACAAATCTTAAATTGCACCAGCGTGAGGTAGATATTATTCCCATTTTACAGATGAATGAACTGAGCCTTCTAGTCACATGCTCTTTGCTTGAAATTATGAGCACTTATCCAGGAATACTTACACCTTGAAGTGTGTGAGAAATTCTGAAAGCACTTAAGCATGTCTTTTTTAATAAAACTTTGTTTTATTAATCTTTTCTTCTGAAGAATTTTGTTACAAAAAAAGTCCTCTTAAGCGGTCGCTTCTTGTTCATGTCCAGTAATTTAACTTGGTAGGTAATAGATAACAATTATTATGATTAGCTGGCTGTCTCACTAATTCAGCTTTTATAAAACAAACCTTTTTCACCATTCATTTGGAATGCGAGGAAGTTCCCAATAACCTTGAAATGTATACAGAGTCTGTGTTTCAGTAGACCTTTTAAAATTAAATTAATGGTTGTTATACATTCAACTTATGAAATTACTTTTAGTAGTATTGAACTTTTGGCACTGGAAGTTTAGATTTCCAGTGACTTGGCACTAAAGCAAAACATTTGGTGTTCCTGATCCACAAGCAGCAGAGGACTAAACCAGTGATTTCCTGTGTGTTGCTATAGAGTTAACTGAATTGTCATATAAATTTGTGTATAATTATATCAATATCAGTTGAATTATCCAGAATTATTAGTGAGAGATTTATTTCCTTAAATTTTTTTTAATAGAGATGACCAAAATTTTCAAACATGAGTGCCTAAAGTTAGGCACCTAAATAAATGGCCTGACTTTAAGGGTGCTGAACATCTGCTGGTGCTATTAACTTCAGTTGGAGATGGATGTGGTTAGCCCCTTTTGAAAATCAGGCCATTTATTTAAGTGCTAAAATGTGGATTTTGGAGTCTTACCTTAGGCCCCAGTCTTTCAATGATCTTTCACGCACGATGTGAAAGTCTTTCCCTCAGGCAGGGAAAGGCTTCAGCAGTGGGGAGGCAGTGGGACGCTACGCTGCTAAAAATAGGAGTGCAGACTGCTAATATAGTCAACTGCTGAAAGTTAAATCTGGATAGTGGGTCTTAAATTTGACTTTAAGTACAATTAAGAAATATAGATGAAAAAGGCTTTCTACAGTGGCATCAATTGTCATTCTTTCAGTAGGCATGACACACATTCTCAGTCACAAGTAAAACTCCAATTGTGTGTCCCTCTCTCTTTTTGGGGGGCAGGGGATTGTTTTTTGGCTTATCCTTTTCTACAGTTATTTCTCAAGGGCATTAGACTCATAATACATTAATTAACATATATCTAGTTATTTTGTTTGGCACTGTCTGGATTTTATACATTTTAAAATAGTTTTATTATTATGGAGCACTTCCCTGCTCCCCCCCCCCCCCTTGAGTTTATTGCTTTATAGTGATCTCTTCCTTTGCTTTACCAGAAGTGAAATATGAATGCCATCTGGGCATCCAGTGGCTGTTTTCATATATTTGGATTTAAAAAATTTTTAAAAATTTAATAACTTGAATAGTCAATGTGATAGCTGAATTATTATTTAGAACGGAGATTGGTGCTCATTTCTGGGGGCGGGTTTGTTTGATTTGTGTGTGGGTGGCTGGGTGGGTGGGTGGGGTGAAAACCATTTTGTTTCTTGCAGGAGATTTTATGAAGATGGAGCAATTGTCCTGGGAGAGGAAGCAAATATGCTTGCTGGCATGCTGTTGGGACTCAATGCTATTGACTTCAGGTATTCAGTCTGTCTGTCAGGATATATACTAAACTATATATCCTAACTTTTTTTTTTAAATCATTTGTAGATTCTGGAACCTTAAACCAGTTTTCAGTGTAGTGAAAGATGTCTCTTTTATATACTGTGCCTAGCACAATGGGGCCCTAGTTTGATTGGAGCCTGCATATGCTGCTATAATACAAATAAGTAATATCCTTCATGAAAGAGAATATCAACTGTGTGCTCCAACATGGATTTTGGCTTGTGTATGCATGGTTCTTCATTTCTTTCCTCTTCTGTCTCAGTATATTAAGGTAACCAAAACACACACTTTTGTGTGTCCTAGTCTAAACTTCAACTTATGATCATGGCTTCAGTTGCTGATATTTTGATGCATTAAGAGAGACCACTTTTGTATCACATCCATTATTCTTCAGTTCTTTTCCTTCTGTACTGACTAAAAATGTTGTTCACATAACAAAGTGTTCCTTCATTAACACCAGTATGTTTTTAATTTTTGACATCTGTCAAATTTGTCAGTTGCATGAGTACTTTGGTAATTGCAGCTCAAATTTCAGAGAAAACACTGATTTAAGTGACTAAAAGGATTCTTTTTAATGTTATACTATTTTAAGTTTGTCCGTTATAGCATACTGTAGTTGATCTTAAAACAAATATTTGCTTTAAATGTTCAGAAATGTGTCAAAGTGCTTCAGCTACTGTACACTATAGCAGGATCTGCAGTGGAGTGTAGTTAAGGTGGTGGCACTAACGGTTCCATTCTAGCTTCCTGTTTATCTTCGAGTGTCCTCTGCATATTCCCATTCTTGGGTTGTGCCAGCTGGTGCAGCCTAGGCAGTAGAACCTGTTCTAAGCACTACCTGTTAGTGCTCACACACCCTCTAAAATGTTATGAAGGCAAGGCTATAATGTGGCATCTGTTCCCCAGTTCCTTTCAACTGCAGCATTAGACGAAAGTGAACCTCTCCATATCTCTTGGATCTGGAGCTTTTCTCATCTATAGTGCCATTAGGTAGGTAGGTATTTTACAGTTAATGTTAGATACTTAATCTCAGACACTCTGTTTCCTTCCCCAGACCTAAAGCAGAGTTCTGTGGCTCAAAAGGTTGTTCCTTCCACCAACAGAAGTTGGTTCAATAAAAGTTGTTACCTCATCTATCTTGTCTTTCTCATACTTAATACTGTTAGTAGAGTTAGAATTTTTAATCTCTCTGTTTTAACTATAATAGTGGAGCCAAAAATTAGAGGAGCAGTCTTCAAAAGATGCGCTGTGTGTCCAGAAGTATTTCTAGCATCAGACGTTAATGTGAGGCACCTTACATGTCTTGGTGAAAGGCACACTCCACCCAGAAGCTCCATCTGCTGTACATTTACTCCAAGAATGCGTCCAGATCAGACAGAATGGACCTCGGGAACTCTTACTACTACTTCAAATAGTGTCTCTATGGGTATTCCACTTTAAATGCGTTCGGACCCCCTGCACCTCAGATTGGAGATTTTAGGTAGCAGTGTCTGTCCATGGTATGCCTGGCTTTCCCGGGTTTAACTGTTGCCTCTCCTGCCATGAAGTAATCCTGGTCCATAACAGAAATTTCTGCTGCTTTTGCTGTCTTGGGGAGTCACATGTGCCTCAGAAGTGTACTTTCTGCTTAAATTAAAATCAAGAGCGAGAAAGAACCATGAGCTAAAACTCCAGCTGCTAATGATGGAAAGTTCAGTCCGACCAGCCTTCTCCACCACCACGTATAGTGGTCCCCAATGAGGCCCATTCCATTGATTTCCTCTGCTCAGTATTCCCCTGCAGCTTTGAAGAGGAAATCTTTGGATTGCCTCAAAAACCGTAAAAAAAGTGGGCTTCAAGTCCACTGGATAGAGAATCTATCACAGATATGATCCCTGACAAGGTCTACCTCCTTGGCACTCACCATTGTCTGACTTTGTGCCTACAAGGCTGCAGGCTCCTCAGGTACCGGTACCTCCAGCAAGCCTAGGGACTCTGAGAGTTCAGGCTCCAGAAGATTGGAACCATTGCATGAATGGAGTGATAGAAAGAAAACAAGCTCCTCTAAATCAGTACTGTCACAGGCCTCTACAGCCCCAGTATTGAGTTCTTCGGCTCTGCAGAAGACCGGCTCAACAACTACGTGTCATTCAATCTCATCAGTTCAAGGCGCTCCATTCCACTATCAGAGAGTGAGCTAGCCTGAAGCCTCTGCAGAACCAGCTTACCACTGAGAGACATGACATATCCAATTGATATGGACATCCTTGGTTGCGCCACCCATCCCTTTTGCACTACCTCAGTGGCCTTACTGGGACTCCTGGGTAGCCTATAGACACCAATTCTTGAGGGCCCATAGTGTTTCTCATAGGGATAGGAGAAGACAATCTTCTCTGTCTAGACCTCATGATCTGCAAGAGGAGAGCTTTGAGGAACAGGGAGTGAGACTAGAGATTACTTCTGCAACCAATATCTCTTCATCTTCTCCTAATAAAGCCGTTATGCCTCCTTTAAAAATTCCGCTGGAAGAGGTTAAAGAGTCACAACACAAGCTGCTCGATATCCTGTACATGCCCACATTGCACTTCCCATTAATGAGGCCTTGCTGGACCCAGCAAAAATTATATGGTAGACACCAGCCACAAAACCTCCCACATGCAAGAGAGCAGACAAAAAATACTATGTTCTCTCTGAAGACTTGGACTTTTTATTTTCACACTCGTCACTGAACTCCCTTGTTGACGCTGTACATGAATGTGGCAGACAGCACCAAGCTAAATCGACATCCTGTCACAAGGACTTGAAACATCTTGTGTTATCTGGACTAAAAACATATTCGTCGGTGACCCTACAATTTAGGATCGCCAATTACCAAGCTCTTATGGCAAAGTACAGTCATGTCAATTATTTTCAGCCTGAACGCTTCCATTGAACGTCTTCCAGCTGATCAGAGGGAACAGTTTCAGGCAATCATTGCTGAAGGTCAACTTCTCGCAAGGATACCTTTGCAGGCCTCTCTAGGCACCGCTGACATAGCAGTGGTCATGCAAGGGGCTTCTTGGCTTCACTTTTCTGGCTTTCTAAGGGAAGTCCAATCTACTGTGGAAGACCTTGCATTTGAGGGATCAAAGATATTTGCAGAGAAAATGGTTGAATCCCTTCACACTAAAAGATTCTAGAGCCACTTTGCACTCACTGGTAATTTACATGCCTGCACACACAAAGAAGTTGTAGTAAATCCAAGACAGCACAGAGACCCTAACCTACTCAATTTCCTCCTCCCCAAGGCATTATGAACCCCAGTGAAAAAGACAAAGTTGACAAAAGAGGAGACGAGCTGCTCCACAAACATTACAGCCTTCTATGTCTAACCACCAATTTTGATGTTGATTGAGGCCCTGCTTTACTACCTCCATTTTTATTTGCTGCAGCAACCCAAACATCTCTCCTGCTTCAGCAACCACCTTGCTCTTTTTTTGTCAAAACTTGGGAACATATAACTATGGACAGGTGGGTGTTGGAATCATCTCCATAGGATATTCAATCTATTTTACCTCCTTTCCCCCTGTCTACCTCCCCGCTCCGTCCCTCTTCTTTCTCATGAGCTCCTTTTATGTCAGGAAACCAACTTTCTCCTGAAGCTAGTGCTATAAAACCTGTTCCCACTGAACACAAAGGGAAGGGATTCTACTCCAAGTATTTCCTAATATTGAAAAAGACTGGCAGTTGGAGACCCATTCTAGATCTCAGATCATTCAGAACATTTGTAAAGGTATAACACTTCAAAAAGGTTACTTTCTCAGCAATAATTCCATCTTTGGACCAACCGGACTGGTTTTCTGCTTTTCCACCTTCAAGATGGTTACTTTCATATTGCAATCCACCCATCTCACAGAAGGTTTCTACAATTCACTCTTGGATAAAATCACTTTCAGTACAAAGTACTCCCATTCAGACTATCATCCACACCCAAAGTGTTCTCAAAAGTCCTTTCTGTGGTAGCGGAGCACCTTTGCAAACAAGGAATTATGATATTCCATATTTAAACGATTGCCTGCTCAAAGCATGCTCCTTCAGTGACTCTGAGGGCCACACAAAAGACCATGGAATTATTCCTCTAGCTGGGACTCCAATTAAATGTCCAAAAGTCCACATTCATTCCAGTACAACCTCTCGAATTCACAGGAGCCTATCTAGATGTGGTGGCAACCAAAGCTTTCCTTCCCTCTCAAAGTCTTGCAATCCAGGCCAGTCCTCAGACTTCAGCCAGAAACTGTCTCCAGCTACTGGGACACTTGGCAGCGAAACTCTACATGTGCTGCCTTAAAGGGTGGCTCAGAACTGTATACATGCCAAGCAAGCACAGCTTAAACAAGCCTCTCTTGATGCCCTTGACAGTCAAAAAATCCCTTGACTGCTGGAAAGGCCCTCACAATGTCACTCAACCACCCCAACCATTAATATTGACAATAGATGTATCCCTATTGTGATAGGGAGCCCATCGGGCAATGGTCAAGGCAAGTGATCCCCACTTGAATTCACGCTACATATCCGCTTGCTAGAACTCAGAGCAGTCAAGAATGCCTGTACACATTTCCTACCACTGATCAGAGGCAAGCACATAAAGTTCATGATAGTCAACTGTGATGGGTGGATCACAGAAACCTCCTTGGGGCTACCAACTGATGTGCCAAGACTACTTCGGCCCCTGCTTTCCCTGCCCTCCCAGCTTGGCACTTCAGCCTGGTTTGAGCCAGACCCACTAGCCTGCTGCAAACCCAGACCCAAGTCTGACCATGTCCCCTAACAGCTGTAGGCTTAAACTCAAAGCAGCTTAAGAAGTGTTCCTGTGGGTTTAACACTAGGATGTTAACACTAAGATGCTGAACTCCCAATGGGGTCCAAACCCTAAATAAATCTGTTTTACCTTGTATAAAGCTTATACAGGGTAAACTCATGAATTGTTCCCCCTCTGTAACACTGATAGAGAGAGATGCACAGCTGTTTGCCCCTCTTCCCCCGGTATTAATACATACTCTGGGTTAATTAATAAGTAAAAAGTGATTTTATTAAATGCAGAAAGTAGGATTTAAGTGGTTCCAAATAGTAACAGACAGAACAAAGTGAATTACCAAGCAAAATAAAATAGAACACGCAAGTCTATGTCTAAGAAAACTGAATACAGATAAAAACCTCACCCTTAGAGGAATTCCAGTAAGCTTCCTATTACAGACTAGTTTCCTTCTAGTCTGGGTCCAGCAAATACTCACACCCCCTGTAGTTACTGTCCTTTGTTCCAGGTTCTTTCAGGTATCCTTGGGGGTGGAGAGACTCTCTTTAGCCAACTGAAGACAAAATGGAGGAGTCTCCCATTGGCTTAAATAGACTTTCTCTTTTAGGTGGAGACCCCCTCCTGTCTCCTGTGCAAAGTCCAGCTCCCAGATGGAGTTTTGGAGTCACCTGTGCAAGTCACATGTCCATGCATGACTCCATTTTTACAGGCAGCAGCCATTGCTCACCTGCTACCTTGAATGTCCTCATGTAGACTTCTTATGTGAACCTTCCAAGATCCATTGTGCATTAAGTGCTTCTTGATTGGGCACTTAACTTGCAAATTCCTTTGTAAAGAAGCTGACCAAATGCCTTACTAAAGTTATTTAAAATCTAACAAGTATACAGCCAATATTCATAACTTTGAATACAACAATGACACATGCATACTAATAGGATGAATATATTCAGTGGATCATAACCTTTACATAGATATGTTACATGACATATGTAGCATAACATATTCCAGTTATGCTTATGAACATATATATGACCTATTTCCATCAAAGCCTTATAGTGGGCACCATCACAACATCATCTCATGTATATTTTACATGAACTGCCAGGGAGGATTAAGATCATCTTCCCTTTGTGCCGAAGCACTGAAACTCTGGAATTGGTGCTGTGATGGGGTGTACTCTGGCCCTCAGAGGATAAATTAGGCCTAAATAACTGCCTAGATTGCACCTGGAAGAGGAGCCAGAGAGCAGGGATTGATTAATTAGACACTAGGCTCAGCTGGGAAGGGGCAGGCAGAGCCTATGTACACCAGGAAGCTGACAACAGAAGGTGACTGCAGGAAAGCAGGCTGCTATCAGCCCTGGGAGGAGGGAGGTGTGTTGGGACTATAGAAAGTAGTCCACAGTTGCTTCCTGGAAAGAGGGAGTTTGGAGGCTGGAAAACCCAAAGAGGAAGGAAGCCAGGAAGGTAGGAGAAGGCTCAGGAATAGCAGAAAGGAATAACAGTGCAGGCTTTGGCTGCTAACCAGAGGGCCACTGAGGTGGAACCTGGAGTAGAGGGTGGGCTCAAGGTCCTTTACCAGCCACTTGGGATGTGGCAAATACCAGGCAGAGGACAGTGGATTGCCTTGGATTATTTGATCTGGGAAAAACTTTGTTACATACCCTGGAAGGGGGAGCCATGTAGTGACCTGGCCGGAGGCCTGAGTCATGAAGAGGAGGCTGTAGTTCCTGGAGTGAGAGCAGTCTGTAGGATGAGAGGACACTGGGACAGACCTGGCCAGAGCTAATCCCCAGGACAGCCAGCAGGAGGTGCCACTAGCAGTGCATGGATCCTGTGACAGGTGCATTTGCCACCACATCAGCAGCTTACCTCCCAGGCATACAAAACACACTGTCAGCAGGCATTTCTCCCAGCATCACAAATGGGAAATAAACCCCTCCATTTTCCAAAGCATACATCAGGGGTGGGCAAACTATGGCCCACGGGCCTAAGCTGGCCCATGAGCTGCACCACGTGGCTCGGCCCTGCTCCAGCTGGAGTGCTGGGTCGGGGCCGCACCATGCAGCTCAGCTCCACTCCGGTGCTCCGGCCAGGGCGCTGGGTCAGGGGCTGCACCATGTGGTTCCCAGAAGCCATGCCATGGCCCTGCTCCAGCACCTATGTGATCCAATGGGCGCTGCAGGGGCAGTGCCTGCGGATGGGGCAGTGTACAGAGCTGCCTTGCTGTGCCTCTCTGCATAGGAACCGGAGAAGGGACATCCGCTGCTTCCGGGAGCCGCTTGAGGTAAGCGGAGCCTGCATCCCCTGAGCCTCTCCCCATGCCCCAACCCCCTGCCCCAGCCCTGATCCCCCTCCCGCTCTCCAAACCCCTCGATCCCAGCCCAGAGCACCCTCCTGCACCCCAAACCTCTCATCCCCAGCTTCACCCCAGAGCCCGCACCCCCTCCCACACCGCAACTCCCAATTTTGTGAGCATTCATGGCCTGCCATACAATTTCTATTCCCTGATGTGGCCCTGATGTTGCAAAAAAAGATTTGCCCACCCCTGGCATATATCTATGTTGGGGAGTCCCAAAGATACTACTTCGCCACAGCTAGAAAAAGGAAGTGCTCCCAGTTCTGCTCCAGCGCCAGTGTGCATCATCACTCTCTTGACAATGGCTTTCTTTTACAATGGAGCACGTGTTTATTGTATGCCTTTCCACCAATTCCTCTAATAGCCAAAGTCCTGATAAAATAAAGAGCCAGAGTTATACTTATAGCTCCCATGTGGCCAAGACAAATATGGTTTCCATGCCTTACCAACTGACGATTTGCCAACCAATCACTCTCCAGCCTGTTCTTCATCTTCTCTCTCAGGGTGCTGTTGAGGTCCATCACCCCAATCTACAGGCTCTGTGGCTCAAGGCATGACTCCTTGATGGTTTGAAAGCTTGGAAATGACCTGCTCTGAGGATGTAAAGGTGGTGCTGTTACATAGCAGGAAACAAACTATTCATCGCACATATATTCAAAAGTGGAAGAGAGTCCAACTCTGCTCTGACTTGAGACAATTATTCCTATATCCTCTCTGCTACTGCTTGTGCTAGATTCCATCCTAGAACCAAAAATGTCAGGATTATCTCTAACCTCATAAAGATGCTTCTTGCAGCCATCACCACCTTTTACCAGTTATCAGTTATAGACAGTTATTCTGTTTTCACTCATCCTACAACAAGAAGGTTTCTCAAGGGTAACCTCTTCCCACAAGTCAGATGTCCTACACTGGCATGGGACCTCAACCTTGTCTTCAGTTGCCTTCGAATCCATGGCCACCTGCACTCTTCTACACCTCCCTATGAAAACTGCATTCCTAGTAGCCTTTATGTCTGCTCAGAGCCTTTATGTCTGCTCTTATGGTGAACCCCCCCATTTACAGTCTTTTTCAAAGACAAGGTTACACTATGACCACACCCCAAGTTCCTACTGAAAATATCTTCAGAGTTCCATATAAACCATCTTATCCACCTCCCAGTTTTCTTTCCACTCCTACACACACTCGAGGTCAGGAGAGCACTAGCCTTCTATTTAGATTGGGAGATTTCCTGAAGGGCTTAGTCCTAACTATTTCTCTCCGTTGCAGACAGATCAAAGGATCCTCAATCTCTAAACAAAGACTCTCTAGATGGATATCAGACTGCATTACCTATTGCTTTCACAAAAAGAAAAGGAGTACTTGTGGCACCTTAGAGACTAACCAATTTATTTGAGCATAAGCTTTCGTGAGCTACAGCTCACTTCATCGGATGCATACTGTGGAAAGTTTAGAAGATCTTATTATATACACACAAAGCATGAAAAAAAACCTCCTCCCACCCCACTCTCCTGCTGGTAATAGCTTATCTAAAGTGATCACTCTCCTTGCATTGTGTATGATAATCAAGGTGGGCCATTTCCAGCACAAATCCAGAGTTTAACAAGAACGTCTGGGGGGGGAGGGGGAAAACAAGGGGAAATAGGCTACCTTGCATAATGACTAAGCCACTCCCAGTCTCTATTACCAGTCTGCTATTAGTTAATTGGTTAGTCTCTAAGGTGCCACAAGTACTCCTTTTCTTTTTGCGAATACAGACTAACACGGCTGTTACTCTGAAACCTATTGCTTTCATGCTCTCAATCTTCAACCTCCTAGAGTATGAACTCACTCCATGATGACAGGTTTCAGAGAAGTAGTTCTGTTAGTCTGTATTGGTAAAAACGACGAGGAGTCCTTGTGGCACCTTAGAGACTAACAAATTTATTTGGGCATAAGCTTTCGTGAGCTATAACCCACTCCACGAAAGCTTATGCCCAAATAAATTTGTTAGTCTCTAAAGTGCCACAAGGACTCCTCATGGAGTGAAAACAACGAGATCTCTCTCCACTTCCATAGCCTTCCTCAGAAACATTACGGTCACAGAAATATGCAAAGCAGCAAATTGGACATCTGCTCATACATTTGCTAAACATTATCCACTCATCCACAACTCAGCGTCTAATGCCATATTTGGCTGTCTTATCCTCCGTTCTAGACTCGACCTCTCCCTTAGGGGTATTGTTGTAGAGTCACCTAAAGTGGAGCACCCATAAGAACACTGTTCGACGAAGAAAAGATTACTTACCTTATGCAGTAACTGTGGTTCTTTGAGGTGAGTGTCCCTATGGGTGCTCCACTATCCGTCGTCCTACCCTCTGCTTCGGAGTTCTTACCATTGAGCTCTGCGGTAGAGAAGGAACTGAGGACAGTTGGCCTGCGCAGAGCTATCTAGTCCTGATATAGGGCATGAGACTAGGAGAGTACATGTGCTGACCAAATAGATACTGCTACCTATAATCTCCGATCTGAGGTGCAGGGGGCGTGAACACACCCAAAGTGGAGCACCCATAGGGGGACACATCTCAAAGAAACACAGTTTAGTACACGAGGTGAGTAACCTTTTCTTGTGGAAGCAATAACAGCAAAGTCTATCATATCTGGCGCATTCAAGAGCATGTGCTATGAGTGAAGAGACCTGTGTCATCTCAGTTTGGCACCTACTAAGACTAAGGTGCTTATGAAGAAATCGGCACCAGATGTAACTCCAAGACCAGCAGTGCTAATGGCACTCAGGACATTGGATCTGATTAAATTAAAAACTCTTAAGCTTCTGTCAGTACTGGCTTCATACGCTCCAAAGTCAAGGCCATGTGAAAGGCCACCAGATGCATTGGTTGCAGCTCTGAGGAAGATGGATAGGAAAAGAGCATCCAGTGTTGGCAGGGCTGGATCCCAGAAGAGTGATTCATTGGGTCCGTCAGACCTGGATCCATCCACGTCTGTTCCCAGACTGTTTTGTGAATTGGTGGATAGGATTGGTGGTACCTCTAAAACTGCCTTCTGTGACAATTAAAGAATTCTCCCATCCAGTTTTTGACATTTTGGGAGCCCCTTTACAGTCCAGAATTTCTTTACCCATATTAGATGGGCTGTTGTCATGGCCAAATCTGTTTGGTCTACTCCAGCTTCTTGTTAGCCCATTTTTTAAAAAGCTGCTAAATTTTATACCACCTGTCCTATGAGGAGGAGTTCTTATTTTCACTACATGCAGCCCAGCCCTAACTTGTTAGTAGTAGCAGTGGCTATCGACAGATAGCACATTCCATGTTGTTTGTCAAGGAGGGTAAACATTGGATACTTTAGGACAAAAGGTTTTTTCTTCATCTTTTCTGAGTATTGTGTCCTGTTATCAGTTTCACCTACAAGAAAAGATGGCCACCTTTATTCAAGTGCTATCAGAAGATCAGCATAAACTGGTGAATGATATTTTAACTGGTGGACAGAACATAATGAAACATGCTCTTAGAGCAGAGGTCCACAATCTGTGGGGTGTGCTTCCCTAAGAGGGTGCAGAGGAACATTTGGGGGGGGACACAGCCCAGGCACAGGTGTGGGAACTAGAGTTTCGGGGGTGTAGGGTTTACGTGGGGGTCTCAGCTGCTGGCCCCATGCCAGGGGTCCTGGCTGTAGCCCCAGCCTCAAACCCCTTACCCCTGTCTGGGTCCCCCCCTCCCAGAGACACGGCCCTGCTCCCAGTCCCAACTCGGGGGTGAGTCTGGATGGGGTAAGGGGGTTGGCTTTCAGCACCCCCTCTATTAAAGTTGCAGCGCCACTGACCCGGCACCCCAGCTGTAGGCCCCCTTACCCCTGTTCGTATTCCCCCACTCCTGGAGCCATGGCCCTGCTCCCATCTCTGGGGGGGGGGGGGCGCACACAGTGGTAAGGGGGGACGCGAGGTAAAAAGTTTGGGGACCACTGACTTTAGAATATCATTTGATGCTTCATACTCCTTGACCAAAGCGACAGCATCTGTTATTAGCTGAAGAAAAGTGAGCTGTAGCTCACAAAAGCTTATGCTCAAATAAATTGGTTAGTCTCTACGGTGCCACAAGTACTCCTTTTCTTATGGCGGGTTAAGATCATCTACTCTTCCCAGTGAAACAGGTTCAGAATAGAGGACTTTCCCTTTAAAGGGGAGAATCTATTTAGCAATCAAACAGATGAACCACTGGAGAAGCTAAAAGAATACATGGTCTGCTGCCTAGTTTAAGTTAATTCCTTAATTCTGCTGAGAGAAGAACATCTGCCCCTACATTGAGATACCATAGCTGATCTTCTCTTCCGTCATCATCTTCTTACTATTACACTTTCAGTAGCAACAAAGAGGCAACTATCACAGTTTTTCAGCTTTGTCTGAGTGTCTTTGCTCCAGACACTGGACAAACCAGTTTGAGGTGTACCATAAATTAGATTTCTGTATTGTTTTTAGCTAGACTTGCCTGTATAATGTAGGGATCGGCAACCTTTGGCATGCGGCCCGTCATGAAAATCCGCTGGCAGGCCAGGACTGTTTGTTTACCTGCAGCGTCCGCAGGTTTGGCCAATCGCAGCTCCCACTGGCTGCGGTTTGTCGTTCTAGGCCAATGGGGGCTACGGGAAGCGGTGGCCAGCACATTCCTTGGCCCACGCCGCTTTTGCAGCCCCCATTTAAAGGTTTAAGACTTCTGGAAAAGCTCACTTTGACACTTTCTTCAGAACAGTTTTTTTTATTTGATCAGAAAGGAATTTTTTTAACAAAATTAAGCTTCTAAATTGACTGCAGGAACTGTCTCCCTCTGAGGAGCAAATTTTAGAAAGTGTATATTTTGGTATTTGATGCGGGAGGGAGAGGAAGAATGAAAAAATTGTATTTGAGCCTCTTGGAAACCTTGTGAAACTATCATTATTGTAATTAAACCTTAATTTTCTTTTAGAACCATGTTTAATCTTACCTCTAATCTATGTTGTGATCTTTATATCTGAGTTTTAGAAAGTTTTATGGATATAGAGGGACATTTCTGAATGTTGGTTTCTAAAATGTTCATCTGTTCCTGCTACTCATCACTTGAAGTAAAAAAAAATAAACAAAAAAACTAATTGCAGTAATTGGTTGTGATGTTATAAATCACTCTTTGTTTCTGAATAAGCAGAAGGAGTAGGTAAACTCTTTGCAAACTTATTCTTCCAAATATCTGTAGTAATCAATTTCTCAACCCTTTCTTCTCCTGTGAAGCTTTCCTCTTCTTCTTCTGCCTGGTTTCTAGTACCTTCATGCTATTCCCCCTCCCTCCATCTGCACCCTCATAGTAAAATATAAAGAATTTAAAAAGCAGAATTAATAAGGTGTATGCCAGTTGCTCTGATCACTTCCCTTATATGTACATCCTTTTCTCCATCCCTTTATCTTGTCTTTTAGGCCTCGAACTAGCAACCACTTACACGAATGCTTGCTTTTATGCATATGAGTAGTTCCATTACAATCAGATCAAGTATCATAGAATCATAGAATATCAGGGTTGGAAGGGACCTCAGGAGGTCATCTAGTCCAACCCCCTACTCAAAGCAGGACCAGTCCCCAACTAAATCATCCCAGCTAGGGATTTGTCAAACCTGACCTTAAAAACCTCAAAAGAAGGAGATTCCACCACCTCCCTAGGTAACGCATTCCAGTGCTTCACCACCCTCCTAGTGAAAAAGTTTTTCCTAATATCCAACCTAAACCTCCCCCACTGCAACTTGAGACCATTACTCCTCATTCTGTCACCTGCTACCACTGAGAACAGTCTAGATCCATCCTCTTTGGAATCCCCTTTCAGGCAGTTGAAAGCAGCTATCAGATCCCTCCTCATTCTTCTCTTCTGCAGACTAAATAATCCCAGTTCCCTCAGTCTCTCATAAGTGATGTGTTCCATTCCCCTAATCATTTTTGTTGCCCTCCGCTGGACGCTTTCTAATTTTTCCACATCCTTCTTGTAGTGTGGGGCCCGAAACTGGACACAGTACTCCGGATGAGGCCTCACCAGTGTCGAATAGAGGGGAATGATCACGTCCCTCGATCTGCTGGCAATGCCCCTACTTTTACAGCACAAAATGCCATTGGCCTTCTTGGCAACAAGGGCAAACTGTTGACTCTTATCCGGCTTCTCGTCCACTGTAACCCCTAGGACCTTTTCTGCAGAACTGCTGCCTAACCATTCAGTCCCTATTTTGTAGCAGTGCATGGGATTCTTCCATCCTAAGTGCAGGACTCTGCACTTGTCCTTGTTGAACCTCATCAGATTTTTTTTGACCCAATCCTCTAATTTGTCTAGGTCCCCCTGTATCCTATCCCTACCCTCCAGTGTATCTACCTCTCCTCCCAGTTTAGTGTCCTCTGCAAACTCGCTGACAGTCCATGCCATCCTCCAGATCATTAATGAAGATATTGAACAAAACCGGCCCCAGGACCAACCCTTGAGGCACTCTGCTTGATACCGGCTGCCAGCTAGACATGGAGCCATTGATCACTACCCATTGAGCCCGACGATCTAGCCAGCTTTCTATCCACCAACTCCTTTAGCACTCTCAGATGCAGCACATCCGGCCCCATGGACTTGTGCTCGACCAGCTTTTCTAAATAGTCCCGAACCACTTTTTTCTCCATGTATCTGTGTAAACATTTGTGAAATCAGGACTTAAGGGGGGGCAAACCCATTAGGGAGGTGATTGTTCCTATATGATTGGAAAGAGCTGAGCATTCTTTGGGAATTTGTGGTCTCAATAGTTTTAATATGCAGAAAATGCAGCAATATATAAACAGAATTGTATCTAAAGGAATGTCTTTCTCCAACTTTCCATGCACAATTGGCAGCTCTTTCAAACCTTTGAGAAAAGACAAACTAAGACATACTCCCCTTTCCCCCTGAACAATGTATTGAGTTGTCTGTCTTAATACACAAAATGTGGATATGTATAAAAATTACATCATTCTAAAACAGAGGCAATGACTTTTCACTTTTTAAATAAATTAGTTGGTAATTTAACGTTAACAATCTTTAACAATCTAGACTCAGGATATGTGATGGTATTTCAGTAATGGAAAACTGCACCCCACAATTTTTTTTTAAATAATACTTTGATTTTGTTGGTAAAGAAGATCAGATTATATCCTATTAAGATTGAACTGTGTCACTGCCATTTCATTTTCTGGTGTAACCTAGTTACTGATTCTCTGTATTATGTCAGTTTCTGCCTGAAGGGAGAGGGATTGGATGGCAACTTTCCAGCTGTAATAGATTACACACCCTATCTGAAGTTCACCCAAAGGTACTTTTTCATCCTGAAAACCTTTTCTTATTTTTCAGCTTCACTTGGTAGTTGGATATTTTGCCTTTTACTTATCTTTTTGAAGTTTATTTGGCTTCCAATATGTTGTGACATTCTGCACTTGGTGATCAGCATGGGATGATGAGCTTTTTATTGCTGTAATACTGTGTGACTTATGAGCTGTGAGCAGTCATGCTGAAATTTTCATCTATACTCAGGTGTTTAATACTTGTGCTAAATTTAAAGAGAAATTACTTTTATCACTGAAGCTTAGACTTTAATTAGAGCCAATATCGGACGGTAGAGCAGCTGTAATCAATGCTTTTTTTCTGTAGGAAGACATGCCAATTACATTTTTCCTTCCTGTGTGTACCTTTTTTCTTCATAGTCTGTGTTTTTAATGGCACTGTTCATATAAAGATGATAAAAATCACATCTGCACCTATATCTTGTTGACTTCGGTTGCATTTTGTAAAGTCTGTCTATATGTGGTATTAGTTATTTAGCCCTTCAGGAATATCCTGTGGTTACTTGTATGATACCTGGGTTTCTTCAACCAATTTTTAACTATATGGTTTAGCATAATGGTCCTTTTTGACAAAGATCATTGAGTTAATACCTGTATCTGACTGAGAACAGTGAGGCCATCAGTAGCCCCACTCAGCACCTCAAAAGAGCATGGAAATACTGCTATAGATTTTGTTGCTAGACTTAACTGTTTTGAAAAATGGGTGGGAATTAAGATGTCCTCCCATGAAATATTTGATGTACTGTCTCTAAGACACATGGCTGAAAAATTAAATTTCTAATTGTTCTCTAGAGATGAAGATCTCATTGAAGATTTTTTTAATTGCCTAATTGCAAAGTTCAATTTAAGTTAAACGACACAACTATTTTTGACCCAAATCAGTAATAGAATGTTCACACTTGAGAAATACTCACACAAATCTTAAAGAAAACCCTGTCTGTTCAGGGTCACCACTGTACTGATATAGTCTAATAAGCTTTAATGGGCACCCATGTTTGTCAGAGCAGGGCAGATTCCCTGACTTGTCTTAAAATCAAAACAAATTACACCCCATAGGTACTAGGGCAGTGATTCAAACACTTTTATGTTGATCCTTGATAATGAGGCCTAAAAGATCCATAGGTAATGAGTGTTTATAATAGCATGCCTTCAAGAAATATACCAAAAGTGAACTGTTTTAAATTGCATATATGAAGAGAATCATGTAAATACTATGATTTATAGTATTTACAATGCTAAATACTTCTAGAAAAAACATGAAAAATAAGTGAATTATGGAGAACTCTTACCACTGAAAACTAGCTAAAAGTTCTTGATACAGGAGAAAACTTAGTGATAAAGAAAAAGGTAAAGGGATAAGCTAAAATTCTTACCTTTCTGAGTTAATGGCCGCCTCCCCAATTTAGCATAGCAAGATCTTCCTTTTTGTGTTGTCCTACACAGCTGATGACTTCGCAGACACTTTTGGTGGTTGTGAAATAACTTTGTGTTTGCTGAGCATTTAATGACTATCTTGTAAATGCTATTTGTAATGTTTAACCTATAGCTATTCCATTACTGATTGATCAATTTATTTATTTATTAAAGAAGGCTTCGCATTTCATGTTTTAAGAGTAGCAGTGCTTCAGTTTCAAGGCAGGTTTTGTATCAGTTAACTGTTTTCATTTGGTTTATAAATTTGGTCCTTCAGTTCTGATAGCATCAGCAGTGATGAAGAAGAGCTAAGGACTCTGGGAAGTAGCGGCAGTGAAAGCAGTACTCCAGAAAATATTGGACCTCCTTTCATCATGGATGAAAACAGTTGGTACAACAAATGCAAAAGGGTAGAACAGAAGTATCGACTCACCTTGGAGCAGAAGGTAAAAAAAATCAGTTTGTGGAGGGATGAGGGTGACGGAACTAATGTGTATTTTTATGTCAAATATTATTGTCACTGACAAGACATAGGATCCTGTAAACAGTTTTTTTTTCTATTCATATATTTTTGTGAAAACATAACAAATATAGCTATTATTGTGGATAAGGTTAAATATCCTTGAAGTTGGTGGGTTAGATTGCCACACTTTATTTAAGATGGCTGTAAGATACAGTTATACTCATTTTTATAGTAGCTCCCAACCTAAAACAAGCATATGTGAGTCCACCCAGGAATTTGAACTTATGTAAGTGGAGGGTTTGGGTGGGGAGTGTGGAGAGAGAAGCAGAACCACACAGGAACAGGTATAGAAGACACATGCAGTCTGGACAAGCTGGTTAAAAGAGGCTTGGGGCTGTAAGCAACGAAATTATCTCTTGAGTCTTGGCTCCTCTGTGTTCAAGGAAAACAGGGCTTTGTATATTCCTTGTAAATAAACAAGATTGCATCAAAGGTACCTATTGAAGCACTGGGGATGGGCAGGTGTGGGCCTACCCATTACTAAAGGCCTCCCCCCTCAGCTTAAGGGGAAGAGCTATTGGACCCAGGCATCAATTAATTTTGGGGGATGACAAATGAAAAAATAGGGATGGAAGTGAAGGTCACAAGGATAAAATCAGGGATCCAGAAGGGACCACTGAGCAGAGAACCCCGGACAGCACCCACTTGTCCTTGAAGGTGCCAGGGAAGCAGTGGACACAGCTCAGAGGAACTCTGCCTGGAGATGTGACTTCAGGAGGGTTTGGAAATAGGCCTTTCAGTTGCAGAGCGCTTCCCTGTCCAACTTCCTCCTCCTGGTATCAGAGGTTCCTGATTTCATCACCAGTTTCTCCTTCTAACTGGAGCAACCTGCAAGATCCTGAATTTTTCGCTAGCTGCTCAAGCCAAACAGGGTAACGCTACTTTGTGTTCTTTGGCTTCCATATATTTAAGTACTGATGTGTGCCCTGTCACTATTGAATCTAATAGTTTACATCAAGGTCTCTTAATATCTAGACAGAATAAATAATAATACTTAGCACTTATATAGCCCCTTTTAATTAGAGGATTTCATATTACTTTAAAATAGTCCCTATGAGACCCCAGTGTGGTACAATAAGTAGGAATTTACTATATGCACTTTATTGGTGGATAAACTGAGGCACTGTTAACTCAATTGTCCAAGGTATCACAGTGAATTGATGGCAGATCTGAAAATCTAATGCAGAATTCCTGGTTCCCAGTTTCCATCTCTAGCTAGTAGACTGCATATAAGCTATTGGTTATAACTGGTATAGCTGCATGTCTTGGGACTGGCCTAGCTATCTGAGAGTTGCCGGTTTCACAATCCTTTGTCCTCTTCATCAGATGGCTACATTCTACCAGAACATTAAAGTGTTGACTAGTCGGGGAGGTTTGTGAGTGTTGGAGATAGTCTAGGACCAGCTTTTGTGAAAGTTCTATGGAACTTACTTCTGCAAGAAATAAGAATGACTATCAAACAAATCACTTAGAGAGAGAAATTTAAAACTCTTTGACTTCACTTTGCCTCAGATGCACAACACACACACTCTCACAAACATAAACAACAAAAAAATATATAAACTAATCAAGCTATTTCTCCTTCAAACTAGAGAGGGTTAGAGTGTGGAAGGGAAGCGGGGGCAAAATATTTGGAGTTACTCGAATACTATGAAGAAGGCCATAAAAGTACCAGAATTAGGTAGCTTTTCAAAAACAAGACTTAATGCCAAAGGTTTGAAGCATATTCAGGTGGTTTGCTAGTATAGTGTATGTCCAACCCATTTTACAGCATAATATTTCAGCACTATTTCTGACACAGAATGCTACCCTCAAGAACTGGGCAGTAACACACTGGAAAAAAGAAATGAGACAAAAAGTGTGTGAGGGGGGGTGAGCGTAAGTGTTCTTGGCTTTAAAAAAAAAAAAAAAGGAGAGGGTGTTTGACGTAACAAAACCCAGAAAAGAGAGGAGAGTGAAATAGTGAGACAGACAGATGGAAATAAAATTAAAGCTGATGGGAGAAACAAAGAAAAATTAAGAAGGAGTGAAGGAATGCATAAAGGGAGTGTAACAGGGTTCGCTTACCACTCTGATGCCTCCTCAGCCTGTCTTGGGAATTAACTCTGCAATTGAGTGCGCCTCCTTTGGGTAGTGTATTGCCACTGTGACTCCCGCTCTTGGCTCACGTCTCTCCGAGGACCGTGGCGCCCTCTTCAGTGACACAGCCCTCCAGCCATGCCACACACTGTGCTCCCCCTTTCCAGGGGACCCGCAGTCTGCTGTTCAGCCATGTCCTGCCAGTGGCAAACTGCAGTCCACAGTCTAGCCACCTCCCATGTGGCTCCGGCACCCTCTTTACCCTTGTATCAGGGCCTCAGTCTGCAACCCCCAGCAGCCAGCCAGGAGCTGTCTGGCTTCCTTGGCCCCTGTTCGCAGCACTGCTGTGTCCAGGGTGCTGGCAGTTCTCTTGGCCCTTCAGGGACACAGTCCTTCCTCCCTGAGCTCCCAGCAGAGAACTGCCTTGCAGCTCATTTTTTATATGGGCCTACTTGGACCTGATTGGCTACTCCTCCCAGCCCTCCTCTGATTGTCTGCCTTTGGCGCAGCCTTACTAGGGCTGCTTTTAACCCCTTTTTGCCAGTGAGGGGCAGCTGCCCCATTACAGGGAGACCTACTATGTTAGAAAAAATTCTGCTTAATGGCTTCGTTTAATAGAAGATTTAATGCAAAAATTGTAAATAAAACCCTAGAAAAGTAAAGTATGGGAAATAACAAAATTTATAGGGGTGCGTGGTGTGCAGATAGTCTGGGGAAGGAAAACCATAGGGCTATACCTGCTCCACTAAGCACTCCCTTAGTGGAAGGAGAGGGATAAAGGTGGATGTTCATATTGCTAATGATAGAGTCCCAGCCTAGCAGCTGGGACTCAACATTCTACTCCAGTGCAGTCCCTTGCCCCTGCTTTCAAAAGGAAGTAGAATCATGGGTTGAAACAGGGCAAGCTATATAGAATAAAAAGATGAAGTGAAATTGTTTGGCTATGTCTTCGCTATTTCCCACCATTGCTAACACCAGTCCAACTCTACCACTCCTAGCAATACCACCACCATTAGGATAGCTAGAGCTCCTGTAAGCTCCACAATGTTTAACACCATGATACCTAGCACTGATCAGAGCAGTTCTAAGGGTGCATCTACACTGCAGCTCGGAGGTATAATTTCCAGCTCTACACGTTCTAGTTCTGATTGAGTTAGCACGCTAAAAATAGCATTGTGACTGTGGCACGAATGGCAACTCTGGCTAGCTGCCTGGGTGTACTCTTGTCCAAGGTCTGAGATCCTAGGTCTGTACTTGGGTGGCTAGCCTGTGCCGCTGTGGCAATGCTGCTATTTTTAGCAAGTTAGCTTGATCAGAACTAGCGCATATATGTCTACCCAAGTGGGAATTACACATCCCAGCTGCAGTGTAGACGTACCCTAAAGTATCACATAGCCTGGCATGAGGAATATGTCTACACTTTGAGCTGGAGGTGTAATTTGCAGCTTGAGGAGACATACCTGCACTAGATCTGATTGAGTGAGTGTGCCAAAAACAGAGTGCAGCAGTGGTGAGAAGGACTAGCTGCCCCAAGTGTGTGCCTAGCATCTTGAATGTGTATGTACTTGGGGAGGGGGTGGAGTTGGGGAAGGTACTTTGGGGAAGGGGTTGGAATGGGGGGGCAGGGGTGGTGCCTCATGGAAGGGGTGGAGTGGGGGCGGGATGGGGATGGGGGCAGAAGGGGGTCGAGCACCCACGGGAAAGAGGGGAAGTCAGCGCCTATGACACTAGCTCAATCTTAGCTAGCACAGGTACATCTCCTCGAGGAGGAATTTACAGATATACCCTAACACAGTACTTTCGTTTATACTAGTGGCTCATCTTTACTACCACTGTTAGTTACAATAGTGGGGAATTATTTTTTTTTGACCAAAAAAATTGCTCTCCCAGCAACATAGAAGTGCCAGTGTGGACAGTACTTGCAGTGCAACTTATGTTGCTCAGCATTGGGGGGGTTTTTTCCACGCCCCTGAGTGACATAAGTTATACCAACAAAAGTAGTAGTGTAGACATAGCCAATGAGTATCAGGGTTGTCTTCAGAGGAGCTGGAAGTATAATTTCCAGCTTAGGTAGACGTACCTTTGTTAGCTCCAATGGAGGTAGTGCACTAAAAATAGAAGTGTGGCTGTGGCAGCGTGAGTTGAAGGATGGGCTCGCTACCCTGAGTATAATCCTGTCTGAAACCCTAAGTATGTACTCGAGGTTGCTACATGTCTATTTTTAGTGAGCTAACTCAATCAGAGCCAGTGAAGGTGTGTCTGTTTGTTTGACCTGGAAATTACACCGCCAGCTCCACTGTGGACATACCCTCATAGAGAAACTAGGCACAGTGTGCATTCATTCTCTCTGCTTTTTGACTTTTTTTCTTTTGTAAAATTGTGTGGTGGTGGCGTTCCAAAATGTTTGGCATACCAATTTCTAACTGTAACATTTTTACATCTTTAGATCTTTCAGGTTTTTAGCTATTCATCTACATTATATCAAAAATATTGTTTGCTTTTTTAACATAAATATAGAATTATTAGTCTCTCAGTGTTGCTGGGTAGTCTGTTCTGTTTGCTGTCTCAGATTACCTTGGCTACCTTATTTCTTCTTAAATTTTGATAACCAGAACTAGACACCACACTTTTAAATCATGTCTACGGCGTCCGTATCGCCTTTGTTTTGTAATTAATTCCTCTGTTTATACATCCAGTTATGTTTGCATGTAAGCTGCAAAAATAAAAAAAAAAAAAAGCACAGCACTCCTGCTTTTCTTACATGCTGTTCTTCAGGTATTTCCTTGCTAGCTTCCTCTAGTTCTATTTAATTGAGAAAGTAAACATTATTGTCTACACTTAGAAAGCCTTATTCTATGCACATTTCTAAGCTCTTCTTTGAGTGATGTCTTCATGGGTGCTGCACTGTAGGTGTGCAGCACTCCCTATGCCTGGGATTGGATATCTTTATCATCAGTGCCTGTCGGACAGCACATGTGTACCTTTCCATTCTCATGCTGTGAGTGGGACTTGTATATATAGTTGTGTGCGGTCCAACTGCATCCCTCTTCCCCCTCCCCCCCGCCAGTTCCTTCTCTACCACCTTTTGGTCTGGGACGGCTCTGCTGTGGATTCCTGCTTCTCTTTTTTTCCTCATTAGAATAGTGGCTTACTTGTCAGTTGTAGTGTAGTTTAGTTCTTCTTCTTCTTTCCTCTAGCAAAAGAGTTTTTTTTGTTTTTGCTTTACCTTTATTTTTAGACTAGTCTAACAATAGACTAGTTTTCGTTTCCTTGCTTCCCACCCTTCCTGACCAGGAAGCTTTTTTTCCTCACCCTTATGCCTGGGTCTCCCAGGCTTAAGAGGTGTTTTTCTTGTTGGGATGCCTTCCCAGTAGCAGATGGCCACCCACAGTGTTTTTGGTGTCTGGGAGAGGGATGCATCCCACAAAAGTGTTCTCACTGTCATGACTTGACTGCCAGGGGCTGAAAAGACCAGAACATTCGGTTATGACTCCTCCTCATGGAGAAATCACTACGTCCAGCATCTGACCCAGGCCCGGACTCTCCCCCATGTGGAGGTCATCCGCCGATCCTTATGCTCTGCCAGGTCATCTGCCAATCCTTATTTCCCACGTTCCTCTAAGAGGAAGTTGTCTCTTTCTCACTCTGATGAGAAGAAATGGGCTCCTTCCTCACACTTTGAGGCACAGCCTGCCAGAACACCTTCCCATGTAAGGTCAGTCACTTCAACATCATCTGATAGGGGACATAGCTCCAGGGCCCATCTGAGTACCTCCAGGATGGGCATGAAACAATGGTCTTAGGACCCGTAACTGGGCAGATCTACAGCCCTTGGCGCCATCTCTCAGTTCTGGAGACTGAGGCAGACTGACTTTGAGAGCTACGGCACCAACAAAACCGCTGGCACTGGTGTCCTTTTTGGCACTGCCAAAGCAGTAGGCACCGCTGAAGCCTTCAGTACAGAGCAAATTCTTGGCATCACCGAAACTGCTGGAACTGTCCAAGTCTTCAGCTCCACCTGTTGGCTGTTCAAGAGAATGCATCTCTTCCTCGCATCAAGTCATGCGCTGGTACCGATGCTGCTCCTACCTCTTCTCCAGAAATTCAGATACCCTAAAGACCTGCTTGTATCTGACATGACTGAGTCACCTCTGCTCACACGCAACCTCCCCCCACTTCCACCCTTCTCTCTGGACTCATAACATTCCTCCCCCTCCCCACCGAGGATGGCACCTCTTCCCCAGTGATGAGGAAGAGTGCTCCATTGTGCTCTCTTATTCGAGACAGGCTCTAATGACTTCAGCTACACATCCTCATTATTCGCAGTCTATATCTAGACCACAATCCTGGTATGGACCACTGGATGCAACCACATGTTCCACTCCCTCCACATGGGTACCCATGTGGGCCATGTACATGGCACAGTTCGGGAAGCCTTCCATGGAGCAAAGCCGGAGACCTACACCTTTCCCTTCTCCATCGGTCTCTCACCCACCAGAGACCGAACCTCCCCCGGTACTGGGTGAGGCAGAAGAACAGGAGGAGGAAGCTCCACCAACACTAAATTTCTCTTCTTCGTCTTCCCCTGATAGCGTCGTCATGCTCCCATCTCCTGCTGCTGATGACTGCAGGCACTTTCAAGAATTATTGCATGGGATTGCTGACTCCCTCCAGATTTCTTTGGAGGAAGTGAAAATCATCAGCATAAATTGCTCGATATCCTGCACCCATCTTCTTCCTCCAATATTTCCCTATCAACGAGGCTTTTCTCAATCCCACGAAAGTGCTCTGGCGGACCGCAGTGTCCATCGTTCAGACCTGCAAATGGGCAGACAAAAATGTGGAATTTTTTTTCTCTCATCCCACCCCAAATTCTATAGTAGTTAATGCAGTGCAAGAGAGAGGATGACCATATGAATCTTGATCTTCCCATCGGGATAGAGACTAGAAACGCTTAGCTTTATGCGGACACGACTTATTCATCTGCCACATTCCAATTTTGAATATCTAATTAGGAGGCTCTTATGCTCAAGTACAACTACCTCAACTACTCCAAAATAGAGGAATTCTGCCATAACCTTCCTGAGACGTAGAAAGAACAATTCCAGGCACTTATATCTGAGGGACACCTCCTGGCCCATATAACCCAACAAGCCTCATTGGACTCTGCGGATACAGTTGCCTGCTCCATTGCAACTGCTGTATTCATGAGGCATGTGTCTTGGCTGCACCTCTCAGGCTTTTCTAAGGAGTTATTTCAAGGAATACCTGTTGAGGTTACAGGGACAAACCATCCCGATGTGTCGAAAGAATAGTAAGTATGGCAGGCGACCAGCTTGGCTTAACGGTGAAATCCTAGCAGATCTTCAGCATAAAAAAGCTTACAAGAAGTGGAAGGTTGGACATATGACCAGCGAAGAGTATAAAAATATTGCTCGGGCATGTAGGAATGAAATTAGGAGGGCCAAATAGCACCTGGAGCTGCAGCTAGCAAGAGATGTTAAGAGTAACAAGAAGGGTTTCTTCAGGTATGTTGGCAACAAGAAGAAAGCCAAGGAAAATGTGGGCCCCTTAATGATTGAGGGAGGCAACCTAGTGACGGAGGATGTGGAAAAAGCTAATGTACTCAATGCTTTTTTTGCCTCTGTCTTCACGAACAAGGTCAGCTCCCAGACTGCTGTGCTGGGCATCACAACATGGGGAATAGATGGCCAGCCCTCTGTGGAGAAAGAGGTGGTTAGGGACTATTTAGAAAAACTGGACGTGCACAAGTCCATGGGGCCGGATGAGTTGCATCCGAGAGTGCTAAAGGAACTGGCGGCTGTGATTACAGAGCCATTGGCCATTATCTTTGAAAACTCGTGGTGAACGGGAGAAGTCCCGGATGACTGGAAAAAGGCTAATGTAGTGCCAATCTTTAAAAAAGGGAAGAAGGAGGATCCTGGGAACTACAGGCCAGTAAGCCTCACTTCAGTCCCCGGAAAAATCTTGGAGCAGGTCCTCAAAGAATCCATCCTGAAGCACTTAGAGGAGAGGAAAGTGATCAGGAACAGTCAGCATGGATTCACCAAGGGAAGGTCATGCCTGTCTAATCTAATCGCCTTCTATGATGAGATTACTGGTTCTGTGGATGAAGGCAAAGCAGTGAATGTATTGTATCTTGACTTTAGCAAAGCTTTTGACACAGTCTCCCACAGTAGTCTTGTCAGCAAGTTAAGGAAGTATGGGCTGGATGAATGCACTATAAGGTGGGTAGAAAGTTGGCTAGATTGTTGGGCTCAACGGGTAGTGATCAATGGCTCCATGTCTAGTTGGAAGCCGGTGTCAAGTGGAGTGCCCCAGGGGTCGGTCCTGGGGCCGGTTTTGTTCAATATCTTCATAAATGATCTGGAGGATGGTGTGGATTGCACTCTCAGCAAATTTGCGGATGATACTAAACTGGGAGGAGTGGTAGATACGCTGGAGGGCAGGGATAGGATACAGAGGGACCTAGACAAATTGGAGGATTGGGCCAAAAGAAATCTGATGAGGTTCAATAAGGATAAGTGCAGAGTCCTGCACTTAGGACGGAAGAACCCAATGCACAGCTACAGACTAGGGACCGAATGGCTAGGCGTTCTGCGGAAAAGGACCTAGGGGTGACAGTGGACGAGAAGCTGGATATGAGCCAGCAGTGTGCCCTTGTTGCCAAGAAGGCCAATGGCATTTTGGGATGTATAAGTAGGGGCATAGCGAGCAGATCGAGGGACGTGATCGTCCCCCTCTATTCGACATTGGTGAGGCCTCATCTGGAGTACTGTGTCCAGTTTTGGGCCCCACACTACAAGAAGGATGTGGATAAATTGGAGAGAGTCCAGCGAAGGGCAACAAAAATGATTAGGGGTCTGGAACACATGAGTTATGAGGAGAGGCTGAGGGAGCTGGGATTGTTTAGTCTGCAGAAGAGAAGAATGAGGGGGGATTTGATAGCTGCTTTCAACTACCTGAGAGGTAGTTCCAGAGAGGATGGTTCTAGACTATTCTCAGTGGTGGAAGAGGACAGGACAAGGAGTAATGGTCTCAAGTTGCAGTTGGGGAGGTTTAGGTTGGATATTAGGAAAAACTTTTTCACTAGGAGGGTGGTGAAACACTGGAATGCGTTGCCTAGGGAGGTGGTGGAATCTCCTTCCTTAGAAGTTAAGGTCAGGCTTGACAAAGCCCTGGCTGGGATGATTTAATTGGGTATGGGTCCTGCTTTTGAGCAGGGGGTTGGACTAGATGACCTCCTGAGGTCCCTTCCAACCCTGATATTCTATGATTCTATGGTACAAACCACAGTTGAAGACTTACCCTGTGAAGGTCCCAAACTATTTGTGGAATGTATGGATGATTCCCTACAGTCCCTTAAAGACTCCTGAGTTAGCGTCTGCTTCCTCTGCATTTACACACCAGCACCAAAGAGACTCCCACTGCTGACCACCGCAGTACACTCCTCTGTGGCACTGTGACTCTCAGTGCCGACAAAAGCCCCGTACAAAACGTAGGCCACTCTTCAAGGAGCTACCTCTCATGAGCCTCCAGCCAAGCAAGAATTTTGAAGGTGTGGTCAAGGCCCCAAGAAGCCTCCCCCTGTTCCAGTCATACCAACCATCTTAGACATCCCACCAGTTTGGCGACCAATTAGCTCCATTCTTTCCGTCATGGAGACTAATTACGTTGGACAAGTGGGTTCTAGAGATCATCAGGGAAGGATACTCTATCCCTTTCTTATCTATCCTGCTCCGCCACACTCCTTTCCTGTCCTTCAGGGACCCCTCTCATGAACCCATTCTACAAGAAGAAATATCATCATCTTCTGCAGCTGGGAGCCATAGAACCAGTTCCTTCCCAGCATAGAGGAAAGGGTTACTATTCCCATTATTTTCTGATTCAGAAGAAATCCGGTGTCTGGTGGCTGATGCTGGACCTTCGAAACCTATACAAATTGGTCAAACTGTAATGCTTCAAGATGGTTACCCTCTCTACCATTATCCTCGCACTGGAACAGGGGCATTGGTTCTTGGTTCTTTACTGCCAAGATGCGTATTTCCATATCGCAATAAAACCCTGCCATATCGCAATAAAACCGGAGATACCGACCATTGTCAGTATAAGGTACTGTCTCTTGGATTGTCAGTGGCCCCTTATGTATTTTCCAAAGTCCTTGCAGTAGTCAATGCCTACCTAAGGAAACAGGGCATCATAATCTTTCCATACTTAGACAACTGTCTCCTCAAGCCCCCATCCAAAGCCAAAACCCTTTGCACCATACAGATCCCGATGGACCCCTCATGAATCTAGGCCTCCGTGTGAACTTGGAGAAGTCTACTTTAATACTGATACAACACCTGGAGTTCATCGGTGCACAACTAGATGCCATACAAGCCAGAGCTTTCTTTCTACCTCCCAGATTCTCATCTACAGTGGATCTTGTATTCAAGGTACAAGCCTGTCCCCAGATCTCTGCCAGAACTTGTCTCCAGCTACTAGGACACATGGCAGTCACCACGTTCATGGTAAAGCACTCATGGTTACACATGCAATGTATTCAGGTGTGGCTCTGTACAGTATATGTCCCTCACAGTCTCAGCCTCCACAAGCTGTTATCCATTCTGAGGATGGTCAAGGACTCATTATTCTGGTGGACACAGCCCAAGAACATCTGTGTTGGGGGTTCCTTTCTTTCAGCTGGTGCTGAGCATGATTCTAACAACTGATGCCTCCTTAATCAATTGGGCAGCACTGATTCACACTCCGACAGTATAGGGCAGATGGTCTTTAATCGAATCCACCTTACATGTCAACCTCCTACAGCTATGGACGGTTTGCAATACCTGCCGACATTTCCTCCCACTGATTGCACATCGCACCATCAGAGCTATGACTGACCATATCACCTGCTCAGAGGCACTGAAATTATGGAGCTGGTGTATCCAACATGACATCACCATCTCAGCTGCATACTTCTCTGGACACCAGAACACCACTGCAGACTCATTGAGCAGGAGATTCTCCCACGATCATGAGTGGGAACTAGATATGTGAATCCTTTAGCTTATCTTAAACCACTGGGGATTCCCCAACATAGATCTTTTTGCCACACCACAAGATGCCTGATGCCCTCGATTCTGCTCGAGAGTGGGACTGGGAGACTGATTTTAGGGAGACGCATTCCTCATCACATGGGATGCACTAGTGCCTTCCCTCCCTTCTCCCTTCTGTTTTGAGTACTCCACAAGGTTCAGAGGGACTGAACCCATATCATCCTTATAGTTCGAACATGGCCAGGACAGATCTGGTATACTTACCTCCTTCGCATGATGGTATGCCGACCAATGTCTCTCCATCCAATTCCACTACTCCTTTCATAGGATGGGGTTGTATCCTCCATCCCAATCCATAGATTCTCCACCTCAAAACCTGGTTCCTCTGTGGTTCTGGGATTCGGAAATAACCTGCTCAGACACAGTTAAACTGATACGCTTGAATAGCAGGCACAACACGACTAGATGTGCTAATCTTCACAAATGGACTAGGGTCCAATGCTGGTGCGCCTCCCATAAGGTTGATGCAATAAGTGCTCCACTGTCTCTTAGCCTGGACTATATTTTACACCTTAAACAATCAGGGTTATCCACCAGCTCTATTCACGTGCATTTGGCAACCATCACCACTTTTCACTGCCATCTTCACACACCCACTCACAAAACGTTTCTGGAAGGGTTTCCAAAATCTTTATCTTCACGCATGAGATCCGACCTGGCCTCATCCTATGCTTTCTTGCTAGACCGCTGTTTGAACCGATGGCAACTTGTTCCTACGTTCACTTATCAATGAAAATGGCCTTTCTTGTCACTATCACCTCTGCCTGATGGGTCAGTGAAATTGGGGTCCTTATGGCATATCCCCCATACACACTTTTTTATAAAGACAAAGTTTTATGTTCCATCCACTTCCCAAATTTTTGCCTATGGTTCCATCATCTTTCCATTTTAATCAACCTACCCACCTTCCTTGCTTCTTTCTGAATCGTCAGAGCAACCAACAGGAGGCAGCACTGCACACCTTGGACATCAGGCGAGCATTAGTCTATGTGGACAGAACTAAACATTTTAGAAAATCACCACATTTTGTTCCTTTCAACAGCAAAAAGATCCAAAGTCTCAGCCATCTCTAAACAACACAGGTCCAACTGAATCTCGCAGTGTATACATCTGTCTTAACTACACAATTGGCAACCTCCTTCTGCAATTAGAGCACATTCCACCCGCTCGCTTTCCACCTCCAATGTTTTCTCAATAATGTCCTCACCGATGACCTTTGCAAAATGGCAGACACTGGCCCATCACTGTCATGGATTTCCCCTGTGGTGCCACCTGGAACTAGGGTACCACTGAGCCCTCTGACTCACCAGCCTGATCTGCCTCTCACACTGTGCTGCAGTGACAAGCTGCAGATCCACTCCCGGTTTTACACTTCCACCAGCATTCACTCAGGCAGGGACACACCCAACTGCAGTTACATGCAGGCTGACCAGCCACTGCATAAACCAACAATAGAGAGGCTACAGCCAAAATAACTGCCAGCTTCCCAGCCTAGCACCCCAGAGCTGTACCATCCTGCCCTGGTCAAAACCCTGATCAGTATGAATTTGTCTAGTTTGCCTCCCCCTCAATGTGGAAAGGAAATGCAACAGCTTTTGCCCTTAAGCTAAGCTTTCCAAGCACTTCATTCAAACTCACTGGTTTAGATAAAGCAGAAACAAGTTTATTAACTACAAAAGATAGATTTTAAGTGATTATAAGGGATAGCAAACAGATGAAGCAGGTTACCTAGCAAATAAACAAAAATGCGAGCTAAGCTTAATATACTAGATAGATTGGATATGAATTAGCAGTTTGTCCCCCTGGCTGATGATACAAGCAGGTTTGCAGATTCTTAAGATACAAGCTGCAGTTTCTTTGCAACTTGGGATCCCCAGGTTTCAATACACAGGCTAGAAATCCCTTTAGCCTGAGTTCAGCACTTCCCCCAGTTCAGTCTTTGTAACTTAGGTGTTTCCAGAAGTTCCCTTGGGTGGGGAGTGAAAAACAACCAGTAATGTCACTCCCTGCCTCACATAGCTTTAGCATATGGTGGAAATCCTTTGTTCCAAACTCCATTCCCAGACCAGCCTGTGGAAAAACACAGGCCCCCAAAATGGAGTCCAGAGTCATGTTGCCCCTGCAGACTCATAGCAGCCATTGCTTACAGGCTGGCCGAAACATCCACAGGAAGGCTCACCAGGTGGGGGATAAGCTTCTCCTATGCCTGTTGTTTCCCTAATGGCCCATTACCCTGAATGGGTCCTTCACAACCAGCTATTTAGATTAGAAGCATTTTACCTAGTGGGCGTCACCCAGGTGCGACTACATGTGAAATAGATACATAGTCAATATTCATAATGTCAGATACAAAAATGATGGATGCGTACAAATAGGATAATCATATCCAGCAAATCATAACTTTTCCAATGACTCCTTAATGCCCTGTCTCGTACAAAATGTCTCATAATTATTGCATAATCATATCTTAACATCACTATGAAGAATATGGGATGCAGTGTCTCAATCACTACGCCATATCTCGTGATGTCACAGCAGACACTCTCCTGGGACTTACTGTTCTATTATCTTCAGTAAATGCTCCTCCGAAGCACCAGCCTTCCAATTAGGGGGCACCGCTTTCGGGTCATCTATAGTGGAGCACCCATACGGACATCAGTCAAAGAAGAGAAGTTTGCTCACCCTGTGCAGTAACTGAGGTTCTTCGAGATGTGTCCCCCTATGGGTGCTCCACTACCCAGCCTCCTCTCTGGTTCGGAGCTGCCACATGAGCTCTGCGGCAGAGAACGAACTGTGGGGGCGGTCGGACCGCACAGTGCTAGATATATGTCCTGCTTATGGCGCGAGAGGGGGAAGGTGCGCATGCGTGGTCTGACGTGCATTGCTGATGAAGATCTCTGATTCCAGGCACAGGGGGCGCTACTGCACCTACAGTAGAGCACTCATAGGGACACAGATCTCAAAGAACCTCAGTTACTTCACAGGGTGAGTAACCTTCTCTTCTTGTGTTTTCCTGCCCTATACCTTTTATTTGTATATTGAGTGTTCATTACAAGTGATAAATATTACCTTCTGTATTGCTGGTTCCATGCTTAATTTAGTACTATGAAGCTTTTCTTTCATTTCAACTTTTTTTGTAGAAGTTGAATTGCAAATATTTTCTGTCCGATCCCATCGACTTACTGTGTAGCTTGACTCTGATTCTTTTATATACCTTCAGTGTCTCTGGCAACTGTTACTTAAGTAATAGAGTTGTAATCAATTTCTGGTGAGGGTGGTTTTTTTTGTTTTTCTTTTTCAGCATTCATCCATCAGTCATAGTTCCTTGATCATTTATCTAATTTATCTCTTCCTCCATTTGCTGCTTCCACTTCATGGAACATGGATCGATTGTTCAAACAAGCCTTAATAACCCATAAGATGCTCTTATATTGTGTCAGGGACCACTATGCTCCAATTAAGTTACGTTCATGTCTCCTCACTGTAATGTAATAAAGTAAAAAATAAACAGGAAAACTCTGTCCTATGCAGCAAAATATGAACATATTAATTTGTAACTTTTGTTCTTCTTTGAGTAGTGTCCCTACGAGTGCTCCACTTTAGGTATGTTTGCGCCCCCTGTACCTTTGATTGGAGATTTATCATAGCAATATCCATAGGACCCATACATGCATGTTACTCAGTCTCATGCTCTGTGCCATTATTATATAGCACTGTGTGGACAAACTGCCCTCAATTCCTGCTCAACCACCTCAGCCTGAGACTGAGCCTTTGCAGTTGTCTGCATGGAGGTTTACCTCAACTGTGTCCCCTTAACTCTTTTAGTAGTTGGTTTATTATAGTTGTTCTTAATAGTAATCAGTAGTTTAGTTCAGCTGTAGTAGTTGAATTTTTTTTTTTAAATATATGGATAGTTTCTCTCTCCTGGGAGTTTTACTTTACTGGGAGGATATAATATACCCAGTTCTCCCAGTTCCCGTTGCTGGGAGGCAATCCTGGTGAGTGACAGACACTACCGGTGCATCAATTGTCTCGGGGAATCTCATAATTCCCAAAAGTGCAACTTCTATCTGGCATTAAAATCTAGAGCCAGAAAACCAGGGAGATCACACTTCGACTTCTTATTGCTGCTTCTCGCCTCTGACCCAGGCCAGAGGTCCCCACCCCACACTCACTTCACTGGTCTCCGAGTAAGTCTTCTGCCTCCACTGTCTCTGAGCCCCACTCCTCCAGGGCATCTAAGAGGAAGACTCAAGATTGCTCCCATAAGATTCCTAAAGACCATCTCCCAAGTTCTCCAGGAAGGGATTCAACCTTGAAGAAGTCTCCAGTAACTCCAGCCACTTTGGCACCCATTGCTCTCTGACCTAGTACCTATGAGGCTGCTGGTTTCTTTGGTACCGAGGGCACTGTTAGACCTAAAGACCTAATGACTTGTGACAGAGATAGACAGCCATCATCACCCTCCCTCTCTAGGAGACCAGAACTGCAGGAAGAAATCTTTGATAAACAGAAAGCTAGCACTGATGAAGACGTCTCTCCACTGGCCAACATTATTTCTTCATCCTCAGATGAAATAGTTATGCCACCTCCTCCATCCCTGATTTTAAACAGTGTCAGGCACTGGTCAAGAGAACTGTGGACTTTTCGCAGATACCTCTTAAGGAGGTTAAAGAACAACACTGTAAGTTGCTTGACATCCTCCATACATCTGCCCGCATTGCCTTGCCTGTTAATAAGGCCTTACTGGACCCTGCAAAGGTTACCTGGCACACCCTAGCCACAATTCCACCTACATGCAAAAGAGCAGATAAGAAATATTATGTTCTGTCTAAAAGGTCTCAGAATTTTTACTTCTCGTTCCTCTTCTAACTTTTTGGTGGTCAATGCAGAAGGCAGCAGCACCACGCTAAATCTACGCCCTATGACAAGGATCATAAGTGCCTTGACCAGTTTGTTAGAAAATTGTGTTCATGAGCTACTTTACAATTCAGAATTGCCAACTACCAGGCATTAATGGCGCAATACAGTCTTACAAATTATACCAAGTTGAACTCTTTTATTCAGCACCTACCTGCTGAAATTATTGTGGAAGGCCATCTGCTCACCAGAATGTATTTGTAGGCCTCCCTTGACACTGCTGATACTGTCACCTGTTCGATCACTACAGAAGTAGTTATGAGATGGACCTCCTGGCTCCAGCTCTCAGGATTTCCAAAGGAGGTCCAAATTATGATTGAAGACCTACCCTTTGATTGTTCACTGACAGCATGAATGAATCTCTGCGCCTGTTAAAGGACTCCAGGATACTTTTGTATTCTCTCGGGATCTATACACCTGCCAACAAGAGGGAGTTTAATAAGTCCCAGATGGCGCAAAGATCCCATCCCGCCCAATTCTTGAGCTCCCAGAGATCGTACAAACCTCAACATAAGAGACAGATTCCAGTCAAGAAAACCACTTGCTTCTCAACCTTTGAACTCACAGCCTTCCATCTCCAAGCACAAATTTTGGGAGGTTGGTCAAGGTCCTGAGTTACCATTCCCATTCTTACCATCTGCATCGATTCATCTGCTTTCCTCCCTTCAATGACCGCCTTTACCACTTCCAGCATGTATGGACAAGTAAGTTTTGAAGATCATCTCTACGGGGCATTCCATCCACTTTACTTGTCTTCCACCTGTCAACCTTCTTCCCCATCCTTCCCCCCCCAGCCCTCTTCCCCATCCATCTTCAGCCACTCCTCTCACGAGAACCTGCCATGACAAGAAATAGACACTCTCATATACTTTTGGGAGCTATATAACCCGTTCCCATGCAGCACAGAGGGAAGGGGTTTTACTCCAAATATTTCCTGGTTCAAAAAAAAGTGGTTGAAGACCCATCCTAGATTTAAGGCTGTTAAAGACCTTTGTGAAGGCGCACAAATTAAAAATAGTGACACTTGCAGCAATAATTCTATCACTGGACTTAGGGGATTTGTTCTCAGCCCTCAACCTTCAGGATACACATTTCCATATAGCAATCCACCCATCTCACAAATGATTTCTATGTTTTACTGTCAGTCTGGACCATTTTCAATACAGGGTGCTCCCTTTCAGCCTATCATCTGCCTTAAAGGTCTTTTTGGAGGTCATGTCAGTAGTAATGGCACACCTCCACAGAAAAGGAATTTTAGCATTTCCTTAACTAGAAAATTGGCTTCTGAAAGGTGGCTCCCTGGATGTAACTTCACAGGCGACTTGTGAGGCCATAGACCTCTTCCTCAAATTGGGTCTACAGTTGAACTTTCAAAAATCCATCTTGGATTAATTCTAAACAATTAGAATTAATAGGAGTTTATCTCAATTCAGTAGCAGCAAGAGCCCACCTCTCAATGCACAGATTCATGGCCCTATCCAACACAGTCAGCACAATCCAGATTCTCCCTCAAACCCTGGCCAAGAACTGTCTTCAACTGTTGGGACGCATGTCAGCTGGTACTTTCATTATAGACCATGCAAGACTCAGAATGCAGTGCCTTCAAGGGTGGCTCATGATTGTTTATTTATCCAACAAAGTCTAACTATATTACTTTCCCCACCCACCTGTGTCAAGGAATCTTAGTTGGTGGAAAAACCCTCACATTTGTACAGGAGTCACTATCGCCCGCCCTTCCCCAATTATCACAACGGATGCATCCCTGCTGGGTTGGGAAGCACATTTGGACATTCACATGGCCCAGGCCAGGTGGACACCTCAAGAAACCACTCTGCACATCAGCCTCCTGGAACTCAGGGCAGTCACATATGCCTGTTTCCAGTTTCTACCACTAATCAGGGCAAACACATAAAGGGACACATGAGGGACAACATGTCATGCATGTGCTATATCAGCTGCTAGGGCAGGGCAAGATTCTGTTCCCTTGGCACAGAGGCTGTCAAGCTTTGGAACTGGTGCATATGCAATCAGGTCATCATCACAGCAGCTTACCTTCCAGGAGTTCAGAATGGGACCGCAGAGAAACTTAGCAGGCACTTCTTTCAAGACCATGAGTGGGAAATAGATCCCATCATACTGCACCACATATTCCAGCAGTGATGCACCTCTCAAATAGATCTGTTCACCATGGCAATAAACAAGAAAAACACCTAGTTCTGCTTCAGAGGTGATCACTGATCCTTGGGGGTTGCCTTTCACCTTTGATTGTCGGCTCTATTGTGTTCCCCACCCCCTCCCCAAACTCCTCTAATATCCAAAGTTCTACTCAAATGAAAAAGGCCAGAGTTATTCTAACAGTTCTGACTGGGCCCAGACAAACATAGTTCCCTTGCTTGATACAGATGGCCATTTACTCATTGATCACTCTCCAGGCCTCTGCTCTCATAGGAAGGTGGGAAGATCCTTCACTCCAATCTCAGATTTATTTGTCTCAAAGCGTGGTTGCTCAGTGGTTAACGGGATTAGAAACAACCTGCTCAGAGGAAGTAAAAAGAGTGCTATTACACAGCAGAAAATGATCTACACACTACTCTTACTTACAAAAATGGATTTGCCTGCTGGTGTGACCTCAAACACATTCCACCAACAACCGTATCTGTGCCAGATGTACTGAACTGCACCTTAGAACTAAAAACTTGGAGTTCTTGCTTAGCTCCATTAGAATCCACCTAGCAACCATCATGGCTTTCTATTCTCCAGTAGATGGTTATTCCGTAATTGTCTACCCAACAACAATGAGGTTCCTCAGGGGGCACAAAAATCTCTTTCCACTAGTCCTCCTCTAGTTTGGGACCTCAGTCTGGTTCTTAAATGCCTTCCAAGATCACCATTTGAACTGATGGCTTCCTGCTCACTCCGCCATTTTTTTCAGATAGGCATCATATTCGCTTGACAAGTTGGGGAAGTAAAGGCCTTTATGGCATACCCACCTTTCACAGTATTTTTCAAGGACAAGGTCAACAGTATGACCACATCCCAAGCTTTTACAAAAAATATCTTCTGAGTTCCATATTAACCAATCCATTCATCTTCTGGTCCTCCACCCTCAACCTCACCTAAGCAAAGAAGAGGTGCAGTTATACATTTGATGTTAGGAGAGCCCTGGCCTTCTATCTTGATAGGTCTAAACCTTTCAGAAAGACTCCCAAATTATTTGTCTTGATTGCAGACAGATCAAAAAGGTCTGGTCTCTAAACAAAGACTTTCCAACTGGCTGACTGCATAATATTCAAACACACACACTCATTCTAAGCCTCTACAGCCTTTCACAATAATGTTCCCATCATTGAAATATGTAGAGCCATGACTTAGACCTCTATAAATGTTTGCTGAGAATTATGCAATAACTCATGACCTAAGCTGAGCAGCTGCCTATTTAGCACTGTGCAGGCGCTCAGGAAACCAAACTGGGGACCTCCAGCAGATGGGGGAGGGGCGTCCCTCCCCCAGCACCCAACCTGCCGCGGCCGGGGCATCCCTCCCCCGGCTCCATCTCTGCTGCGGTCCGGACCTGCTGGGGTGGACTGGCCCAGCCCCAACCAGGCCCAGGCTACCAGAATGGCCCAGGGCAGCCCTCCCCTGGCCCAGACCTGCTGGGGTGGGGGAGGAGCGCCTATCCTGAAGCCCCAGCCCCAGAGCTCTGGGGCGGGGAGGGGCGCCTCCCTACACAGCCCAGGTTCTACTGCAGGGAGAGAGAGCTGGGGGGAGTTCTCTCTCCCCGCTGTAGCCCTGGAGTACTCTTCTGTACCCTGGCCCTCTCTCAGAGCCTGCACCCGCAGCCAGAGTGCTCACCCCCTGCACCCAACCTTCTGCCCCAGTCCTGAGCCCCCTCCCACACTCCAAACCCCAACCATGGCCCAGCCCCCTCCCCAACCCCACCACATGAATTTGTTATGTGTCACACATCACCTCCATAGTGGTGCACATAACTAAATTCATTCCGCACATGGGTGGGAAAAATTAGAGGGAACACTGCTCAGGACTCTGCTTCCGATGCTGTGTTTGGCTTAGCTATATTTTCTTTGATATTGGACTCAATGATGTTGAAGCCCCCTCCTCCTCAGAGGAAACCTCTCATTAGTCATCTAGACTTGAGTACCCATAGGGACGCTACTTGAAGAAAAAGAAATGGTTACTCACTCTGTGCAGGTTACTCACTCTGTGCAGTAACTGGTTCTTTGAGATTTGTCTTCCTTTGGATGATTCATTAACTACCTTCCTTCCCCTCTGCTTTGGAGTTCTCTGCTGTGGAGCTTTGCAGTACAGAAGGAACTGAGGTTGGTTCACCCGTGCGGTGCTATATAACAGCACGGAGCACAAAATTGAGTAATACACATGCGTGGGCTTAATGGACACTGCTATGTGAAATCTCCGATCAAAGGTGTAGGGGATGCCAGCGCACCTGGAGTGGAGCACCCATAGGGGGACACATGTCAAAGAACCACAGTTACTGCATACAGTGAGTAACCATTTCTTATTCACTAAAGGTTTTTGTTTGTTTCTGCATTTTCAGGGTTATCTTGAAGAGCTAGTACGCCTCAGAGAAACCCAGCTGGCTGAATCTGTCTCACAAAACAAACTACTGCTACAGAGGATTGAAGATATGGATCTAGCCCATAAAATGGAGAAGGAACAGCTGGAGTACATAATTGTAGAGCTGCAGGACCAGCTGTAAGTTAGACTGTGATGGAGAAACTTGGCTAGAGTAGTAACATAATCTCTCTGGATTCCTGTATTTTCCTGTATGATTTATATGAATTTCTGGTCCCATGGAAACAAGTAAGACTTAATCTTGAAGAAATTGAAGTAGTTCTCCTTTCTATAAATGTAGAACAATTTTTCATCAGCTGACAAATTTTATATTCAAAGACAGCTGCGCTGCAATAGTATATAGAATACTAAAATTGTAAAAAATTTAAAAAAGCAACTACTTAAAGATCTAAGACAGCTTAATTGAAAATAGTTATTCCTATTTCATCATGCATTTTTTAAATTAAAATTGCTATACTGCATTTTATCACTAGTATGTTTAAGTTCTGTAATGCAAAACATTTTGAGGGAGGCAAAACATTATTTTGGCTGTAGTAAGATTTTCATTTATTGGGGGAAAACGGTATTTCTACTTCACAAATACACCTTCAGAGACTCCTGCTTTACTATTCTATTCTGTTTGTATGGTGGGCTGAAACACTAGAAGCAATTCTGCTAGAGCTGAGGGCTTCATTATTTGACACACCCTGGGCTTCTCACCCATACTTTTATGTCTGGTAAAAGGGCTGGAGTAACATAAAGGGGCTTTAATTCATCTATCTTAAGTACTTATGTGGCTCCCATTACTATAGCATCTGAAAGCCTCACAGTTTTTAATGTATTTATCCTCACATCATCCCTGTGAAGTACAGAAGTACTATCATCCCCATTTTAGAGATGTGGAAATGAGACACAGAGAATAAATGACTTACTAAGGTCACATGGGAAGTCTCTTGTGGAGCAAAAACTAAACCTGGGTCTCCAAATTCCAGTCTAGGGCCCTAACCACTGAACCATCCTTCTCTGGGTCTGGTAACCTGCCTCCAGCGATGGGATAATTCCCCCAGGGAAGGGAAATAAGGACAACAGCCTCAAGATCTCTTCTGAAGATATTTTGTGAGCTCTGATGTAGGGGTATGCTGGGATATAGCTGGGTGATGGGCAGGGCAACAGCACATAGCACCGTGGAGATTCTGGGCAGTGTCCCCAGCTCAGTCATAAGTTACACCAGTGTCCACTCTGGCCCCTGGAGTAGCCTAGAATCTGGGAGATTTCAAGCATGGCTTAAAGGCACCTTAGGCTTCTCCTGGGCTGTGCCTCTTAGAGGTGCAGCCCTGAATCTCACTCTGTATGCTTTTAAAGGTGTATAGTTAATTAAAAAAAAATGTTTTTCTTCTACCTTTTATTAGATCAGGGAACTGCTGATGTTTGTAACTTGTGTATCCCCGCTGAGTTTCACAGAATAATTTGTGTTTCATTTGTGATGATTTAAAGGTTCCTAGAGGGTTTTCCCCACCTTCATTTTCTCTGATCCAGACTAGAGAAAGTCTGGCTGCAAGCTTTGTGAGAAGTGCCTGTAGTAAAATTCTAGTACTGACCCACAGTTTAGAAGTTGTGGCTAATAACTGGTCTTTCATCTCCTAGAGGAAAACTTTCAAAAGTGGCTCCTGATTTTGAGGATGCTAACTTTGGTCTAGTTTGATATTTGCAGGTACTAAACATCTGTTATTCCAACTGATTTTCCACTGGAGTTATGGGTGCTCAGGAGTATTAGCTAGTTTAGATTCTGGAGTACGATGATGTGGTGCTTTTTAAGACAAAAAAAATCCTGCCTTATATGGCCATTTGAGATGCCATTGTTGGGGCTCTGAGCTAAGTCTCCTTTCATAAATGTGAGGCAGCTACTTAGAGATCCACGTACAATTTTACACAAATTAATGTTGTGAATGCAGCAAATCTGTCAGATCTACTGTCCCAAAAATAAAAGGAGTACTTGTGGCACCTTAGAGACTAACAATTTTAGTTACTCAGCCCAGAGAGTTAGAGGAAGGGCAGAAGAAATGACTTGGAGGAGGAACCTGAGGGTGAAAACTAGCAGCAACTGGTATTCTTTAAACATATTTCCTCCATATTTGCCCATCCTTGATCTTTGCTTCATACTTAAACAGAAACTGAGTTGGTAGGGCACCTAGGCAGCCTTGTTACCTTAGTTTGCCTACATTAAAGCATTAATTTGGCCAGTTGCTATTAACATTTTGAAATGGTCGAACCTGTGTTTATAGAACTCCAAGTACAGACAGGTATTTTAGTTTTATGTCCTTCCTCATCTCCCCCCATACTCACTATTAGCATATTAAAGTAGTGAAATGTGTGCTGCAGTTTCTTTTCCTAATTGCCATAAACAAGCTTGGGATGGTAATACTTCCCTAATTCATATAGGTGTTGAGGCAGAACCTATTAAAGTTTGTAAAGCACCTTCAGATCTCTGATTTAAGGCCCTTTGCTATATTAATGAAAAGTGCTACTATATTATTAAAATAGTCTGTTTTCCTTTTAATGAAACTGTTCTGCTCTAATGGTTTTGCTGAAGTAGTGAATTTCACTGCTTTAGCTTATTACCATTTTATTACAGCTGAAAATAAGGCTAAATACGTTTTAGGTTGCCTTTGATCTTGGTCTTTTAGACAGTTTTGTGCTCCAATTTGAAACATTTGACTTTCCATTTCCTTGCCTTTATTCAAGAATATTTTTAAAAGGTATTTTGGAAGTGTGTGCTAAATCTGAAATTGTCCATGGAGGATACAAAAGGATCAGCTGTAAAAGATAAAGATGTAGTGCTATGAGTGGGGAAGGTTGCTTATTTTAAGAACAGTGCACTACACAGTGGACTTATGGACTCCATATATCCCAGCTATAGTCTGCAGAAGCATTGGCAACACCTTGCGGTCAAATGTTTCAAAAGATGCTGATGGATCTAAATAAATGTGTACGAATGCTTAAACTTTATCATTCAGTGTATTGCCAGAGTTGTCTGTCTTGCTTTTTCAGTCTTACCAAAAAGGAAGGTTAGAGACCAGTTGATAAAGGTGATATTTGCAGAGTCAAGAGTTTCTTGAAGAAAGATAAATAATGCCTATTGTAAAAAAGCCGAAACCTTTGCTTCCTAGAAGGGGGAACTAAAAATCTCTTCCAATGACTAACTCTCCACCTCCCCATTTGATTTTACCACCTATCAAGAACATCTTGAGGGTCCAGGCTAGAAAGAATAGCACATGTTTTAAAGTGTTAATTCCTGTTTGTAGAAGAATCTGTGGACAGTGAGTAGTTAGAAATACAGATTCCTAGCACTATAATAATTAAAATAACATTGTAAAAATCCTATTCCTCACTTCCCTCTGTGTGCATGATTTGTAATTATCTGTCTGCAGTATACAGATTTTTGTTTCACTTCTTTTTATGGATGGATCCTGATCCTCTGCTGTGGTCTTCCATGAGATTGAAGGTAATGGTGCAGTATGGGTGGCATTCCTAATTGTGTCCTCCAGGTCCACTGCTCTGTATATACAAGTTAAGGGTATAATTTGACCCTTTTAATTTTTTTTGGTAGAACACATTTTAATCAAAATAAGAAAAGCATAAAAATACAAGAAGTCCTAGATGAAAAATAACTGAATCCCCCTGCACTATAACCTATGAGTTGCTAACAGCTCAATTATTAATTAAGAGGGCAGGATTCCATTATGGACACTAAAAATTCATCCTCTCCTTCCTTAAAATGTTTTTCATTCTCTTGAAGGAAAAGGCAGTTAAACTATCATACTCCTGTTCAGTGTTTTAGGAATGAGCAGGGAAATTAAAAAAGGAACCATAAACACTACTCTATATTACGAACATCTCCATATGAGGACAGCAAAACCAAAATATTATAATCCTAGGGTGGTATTCTTGATCATGCTGGAAAGTACAAAGGATTTTGAATGTCCATTATCAGGAGCTTTTTATGTTGCAACTTATTCTAGCAAGAACTTGTTTTGCATCAGTTTTTGAAGACTTTGTTTTTTCTGTACCTTTGGGGGAGACATCTGTCTTCATCTTGTCCAAAAGATTGGTAACAGAACCATTGTCAAGAAATATATGGTTATTCTGGTACTGAGTCAACGCCCTGTTTAATTCTTGTACCATACTCTTTCACCCCCACATCACTGTTAAGTCTGGGTTACCATGGCCTTCGTAATTTTATCTTTTTAGGAATGCTAAATTCTCTGGAGCAATAGGTAAAGAGTCTTTTTAATATGGAAATAGCACTTCTTACTGTCCATTTTTTAAAGGGATTCTTGCAAGATTCTCAAAGGAAATTCGTTCCTTAAACAGTTTCAGTATAATAAACTCAGTTTGCCTAGCTAACTACTTAATTACTTTATTTCCTTACTCCACACAAATTGGCGGATACAGTTCAGTATTTGATCTTGCTGCTAAATTCATTTCCTACTATGGCAAAATTCAGAATACTAATCGTCCTTTCTCTAAATCCCTTTTGGGAGACAGGTTGTGTAAACTCAGATTACATTAGGAACATTTTCCTTTTTTCAGACACATTCTTTTCAGATTGGCAATGTCTATTTTAAATCCTTTGTACTGATTTCTGGTCTTCCCTCAGTTCCTTATGTTTTTATTTAGTATGCTGAGTTACTTGCCTTGATTTTTCTGAATGTCGCTTTTTCAATGTGTAAATGTAGATTCAATTTCTCCTTTTAAGGTGTTTTTTCTTTATTGTGTTGGCTGCCTGATTAATGAGAATTTTGAAAGTGCTTCCTATAGATCAGTTTATATATAGATTGCCATAACAAGGTGACAGTATATACAAATTTCCTCTTCCTTCACAAGTTGTCTTTCAGCTTCCACTTCAGTCAGTCATTTTCATGGTAGTATTTTTTTCTCCTCTTTCTTCCAGAGGTGAGAATATTTTACATAAACAGAATAGCAAGAAGGCTATTATATCTCACTCAGAAGTTAACATTTGATAAACTGTCCTAGTTATACAATATGTATCCTGCTTCTAGAATTTTTAGATTATAAGTGTACTAGACTTAACCATAATCTATAAGCAAGGCCTTTCAAAATGGATAATCAAAAACATCTGCCTTTTGAATGCCTCAGAGCACATTTGGCTGGGGGTAAAAAAGTCACTTCAATCACTCATGAAAGGTACATTCCCACAAAGGACAAGTGTTGTGCGGATTCCTAGATTTTCCTCCTTTGTCAGTATTTACTGACAATCTGGACTCTGACAAAACAGTTATTCATTTTGGCAAGGCAGTTTTTTAGAATCTCTTTGCCTACAAAATATTGATATTTTGATCCTTAAACTCTCCTGCTTGGGAATGGTCTTTTAATTTCTATGAAGGGAGGACCTAAAAATTCTATTACATAGAAATTACATTACATTATTACATAGAGGGGATGGGACTGTATGCCTCAGAAGATTAGTAATAGAGTAAGTGTAGACCAGTTGTTCAAATTTAGCCTGAGTTGTTAATGCTGCAAAGTCACTAGCATTTTAATCCTGTAATGTGATCTTCATTAATATTGTAACCATTTTACTCCTTAATGTACGCTTATGGGGAAAAAGGTTTAACATGGATAAGTTTTATACTATTAATCTGTAATTTTAGGATTTGTACGGTAAGATGTTAGTTAACAATGTTTTTCTTTATACTGCACTAATTTTACTTTCAGTAGATACAGTATGTTGCCTCTTGTATTGAAAATTATCAGTAAACATACATCAACTATTAATAGTTCTATTTATACTTTTTTTGTAAATGAACTACACTTTTTCTGTTATTTTTGCATATACACTATTTACACTGAATATGCTACTTATGTTTAACTTAGATGGGGGGAAAAATCATGAGTATTGTTTTTGAGAAATAGTGATACAATATAGTTATTAACTAAGCCCATGCCAGGTGCCATAGTTAGAATCATACACTTTAAGGTCAAAAGGGACCATCGTGATCCTCTAGTCTAGTCTGACCTCTTGCACACTGCAGGCCACAGAAACTCACCCATCCACTTCTGAAATAGACCCCTAACTTCTGGCTGAGTTACTGAAGTCCTCAAATCATGACTTAAAGTCCTTTCCCTCTAATGTGTTTATAGAGAGCAATCCTATCTCCCCTTAGCCTTCTTTTGCTTAGGCTAAACAAGCCAAGCTCTTTGAGTCTCCTATTATAAGGTAGGTTTTCCGTTCCTTGGTTCATCCTAGTAGCCCTTCTCTGCATATGTTCGAGTTTGAATTCATCTTTCTTAAACATGGGAGACCAGAACTGCACACAGTATTCCAGATGAGGTCTCAGCCGTGCCTTGTATAATGGTACTAACATTTCCCTGTCTCTATTGAAAATACCTCACCTTACACATCCTAGGACTGCACTAGCCTTTTTCATGGCTGTATCCTATTGATGGCTCATAAACCTCCTGTGATCAACTAAAACCACCCCGATCTTTCTCCTCCTTTGTTGCTTCTAACTGATAAATCTGCAGTTTATAGCAAAAATTCTTGTTGTTAGTCCATAAATGCATGACTTTCCACTATTAAATTTAATCCCATTTCTATTATTCCAGTTTACAAGGTCATCCAGATGTTCTTGTATGATCATAGAATATCAGGGTTGGAAGGGACCTCAGGAGGTCATCTAGTCCAACCCCCTGCTCAAAGCAGGACCAATCCCCAACTAAATCATCTCAGCCAGGGCTTTGTCAAGCCTGACCTTAAAAATATCTAAGGAAGGAGATTCCACCACCTCCCTAGGTAATGCATTCCAGTGCTTCACCACCCTCCTAGTGAAAAAGTTTTTTTCCTAATATCCAACCTAAACCTCCCCCACTGCAACTTGAGACCATTACTCCTTGTTCTGTCATCAGCTACCAATGAGAACAGTCTAGATCCATCCTCTTTGGAACCCCCTTTCAGGTAGTGGAAAGCAGCTATCAAATCCCCCCTCATTCTTCTCTTCCGTAGACTAAACAATCCCAGTTCCCTCAGCCTCTCCACATAAGTCATGTGTTCCAGTCCCCTAATCATTTTTGTTGCCCTCTGCTGGACTCTTTCTTTTTCCAATTTTTCCACATCCTTCTTGTATTGTGGGGCCCAAAACTGGACACAGTACTCCAGATGAGGCCTCACCAATGTCGAATAGAGGGGAACGATCATGTCCCTCGATCTGCTGGCAGTGCCCCTACTTATACATCCCAAAATGCTATTGGCCTTCTTGGCAACAAGGGCACACAGTTAACTCATATCCGGCTTCTCAGCCACTGTATCCCCTAGGACCTTTTCTGCAGAACTGCTGCCGAGCCATTCGGTCCCTGTGCATGGGATTCTTCCGTCCTAAGTGCAGGACTCTGCACTTGTCCTTGTTGAACCTCATCAGATTTCTTTTGGCCCAATCCTCTAATTTGTCTAGGTCCCTCTGTATCCTATCCCTACCCTCCAGCGTATCTACCTCTCCTCCCAGTTTAGTGTCCTCTGAGAACTTGCTGAGGGTGCAATCCACACATCCTCCAGATCATTTATGAAGATATTGAACAAAACCGGCCCCAGGACCAACCCTTGGGGCACTCCACTTGATACCGGCTGCCAGCTAGACATGGAGCCATTGATCACTACCCGTTGAGCCCGACAATCTAGCCAACTTTCTATCCACCTTATAGTCCATTCATCCAGCCCATATTTCTTTAACTTGCTGGCAAGAATACTGTGGGAGACCGTGTCAAAAGCTTTGCTAAAGTCAAGGAACAACATGTCCACTGCTTTCCCCTCATCCACAGAGCCAGTTATCTCGTCATAGAAGGCAATTAGATTAATCAGGCATGACTTGCCCTTGGTGAATCCATGCTGACAGTTCCTGATCACTTTCCTCTCCTCTAAGTGCTTCAGAATTGATTCCTTGAGGACCTGCTCCATGATTTTTCCAGGGACTGAGGTGAGGCTGACCTGCCTGTAGTTCCCAGGATCCTCCTCCTTCCCTTTTTTAAAGATGGGCACTACATTAGCCTTTTTCCAGTCGTCCGGGACTTCCCCCCAATCGCCATGAGTTTTCAAAGATAATGGCCAATGGCTCTGCAATCACATCCGCCAACTCCTTTTGCACTCCCGGATGCAGCGCATCCAGCCCCATGGACTTGTGCTCATCCAGCTTTTCTAAATAGTCCCGAACCACTTCTTTCTCCACAGAGGGCTGGTCACCTATTCTCCATGCTGTGCTGCCCAGCACAGTCCTCCTCCATATTGGCTATACCTCCCAACTATGTGTCATCTGCAAATCTTATTAGTATGCACACATTTTTTGTGTCAAGGTCAGTAATAAAAATGTCAAATAAGATAGGTCCCAGGACCGATCCCTGAGGAACTCCACTAGTAACCTCGCTCCAGCCTGACAGTTCACCTTTCAGTATGACCTGCTGTAGTCTTCCCTTTAAACTGTTCTTTATCCACCTTTGAATTCTCATGTTAATCCCCCTCTTCTTTAATTTAACTAATAATTTTCTATGTGGAACTGTATCAACTGCCTTACTGAAATCTAGGGGGATTAGACCTACTGTTTTCGTCTGTCTACAAAAAAAATTCTACAAATACATGAGAAGCAAGAGAAAGACCAACGACAGGGTAAACCCGTTACTCAATGGCGGGGGGAGGTGGGGGGGACAATAACAGAAAATGTGGAAATGGCAGAAGTGCTAAAAGACTATTTTGTTTTGGTTTTCACCAAAAAGGTTGTTAGTGATTGGATATTTAACATAGTGAATGTCAATGAAAATGAGGTCAGATCAGAGGCTAAAATAGGGAAAGAACAAGTGAAGACATCTAACTTGTGTAAGTAAGTTTTAAAGTCACCAGGACCTGATGAAATACATCCTAGTATCCTCAAAGAGCTGATTGAGGAGATATCTGAGCCATTAGAGATTATCTTCAAAAAAGTCATGGAAGACAGGAGAGATTCCGGAGGACTGGAAAAGGGAAAACAGTGCCAATCTATAAAAAGGGAATAAGGACAATTCGGGGAATTACAGAGCAGTCACATTAACTTCGGTACCCGGAAAGATTATGGAGCAAATAATTAAGCAATTTGCAAAAACGTAGAAGATAATATGGTGATAAGTAAGGCTGTGATTTTTGTCACGGGGGTCGTGGAAGTGACGGAATCCGTGACTTCCAAAGACCTCCATGACTTCAGCCCTGGCAGCTGGGAGCTGCAGGGTCCCGCCACCTCCTGCAGTGGCAGGGAGCTGTGAGGTACCCCTGCTGCCAGAGGCAGTGGGCCCCCAAGATCCCAGCCACCATGGGCAGTGGGGGTACCCTGCAGCTTCCAGCTGCGGCAGGCGGGGTGTGCAAGGTGCATTTGATTGATTTAAATCTTGATTTAAATCACTAGTCACGAAGACTTAATTTAATCATGGATTTCTACATAAAAATGCATTCTTGTTAGTTGTTATAACCTTAATACATATTCTTTACAACTTAGAGATAGATGTAGGTTTCATTTTTAGAAAGTACACACTATACATTTTTAAAGTGATTTATTTTGAAAACTTTTCAGATTAGTTTTATAGCTATATCAGAAAATCAATGATTGTTTGGTTATTTCATTTAACAAAGATAATTGAAGCAGATATTTATGAAGTCATTGGGAGGTGAACTATCTCCAATTCAACAGGTTAATCATTAATATTTGGAGGATTTTCTTGCCATGCTTTATTAGGAGGAGAACATCACCAGGCAGACATTTAAATTGTTCTATTTAACTAAAACAATAACATTAAGTATTCTGGATTTTTTTCCTTCAACAGCAAAGAGAATATTTTAACAAAACGAGCATATGAATTTTTGAATTTAGTTAAACATTAAAGTTTTTTAAAATCAGGTTTGTTTTTGTTAAAATTGTTTTTAACTAAAATAGTTAAATGAAATATATTAAAAAAAAATTAAATCGACTGTGTCAGCCAAGTCAACATGAGAAACTTAAAATATTGGCTTCCGCAGCTAACTCAGTCATCTTCACCTTCATTTTCCTGTTTGTTCATAATCTGGAAAAGAAAAACAAGCTTTCCTGCTTTTTCAGGTCTCAAACAATTTCGACTGCTGTTAAGTGAGATTATCTCTTCAACAGTCTCTGAATCCCAGTGCTTAAGTGACTTCCACCAGTTCACTGGTGTGACTTTCTTTAAAACATCATCAGCAAACATATATTTCTTGAATGGGTCACTCTTAGCTCTGAAGTTTATTATAGTTGGCATTATGGAGGGATAACTGCTGGATGTCCATGTCATAGCCAACTCTTCTTCTTCAGCAGTTAAGGTTTGAGTATTGAGAATATTTGCAAGAAAATGAGCTGGAGATAGTGCTTGACCCCCCTCTTTTCTCCCCCCCTTTTTTTAATGCTTGTAATTTAACTCTGTCATAGCATATTTCTCTTTTAAGATCTCGCTCAGTTCCTTCCAAATGTCAACAGCATCAGCAATAAAACAGCTATTTCCCTGCATTTTGTTCAAGGCTACAGAAATAGGCTTCAGGGTACTCTGCCTGTGTTCAACATTTCTCTTAAGCCCCATGTTGAGAACTTTAGCTGTGACAGTGCCATCTATTTTTTCACAATTTTGTTCACAAACGGTCATCAGATTAGGCCAGTTCTTGATATAGTGCTCGAAACAGTCCACTACTGAGTTCCATCGCACGTCTTGTGGGAGAGTTAGCTTGGTTCCTCCCACTTTTTTCAGAGCAGCTGCTGCAAAGTGGCTGTTATGGAAGTATTTTGCAATTTCAACAACATTAGCCTTTATTTCTGGAACACTGAACTTTTTGGCTAGGAGGTGCATCAAATGAGCACTGCAACCGTATATTATTAGCTTGGGACTCTCTTCTAAATAATTTCTTCTCATCTTGGATACATTTGTGACATTGTCTGTGACCAAGCTGTGTACTAGACATTTGAATTTTTTTCAGTTTGTTACAGCTTTTACTGCTGCTACTTGTAAGTATTCTGCAGTGATGTATCAATTTGTTTCTGTAAGGAAGACATTCCCTTCATTCCCACACATTGTCACACAAGCACATGCAACAGGATCATTGTGGACATTGCTCCACCCATCAAGACTCAGGTTGACAATTTTACCCGCTAGACCTTTTGCACACTGCTCAATTTCTCTTTCATACACTTTATGCAGCAGTTTGCCAGGGACATCTGCTCTGTTGGGTGGACTGTATCCTGGTCTTAATGACTGAATCATGTTGATGAAGTGTGGGTTCTCAGTCATATGGAAAGGAGAGTTTGTTGTATAAACAAACTGGGCAATTTTTTCATCAGTTACCTCTTTTTGTAATCTGCTGGTTCTTATCATAAACTTATCTGTGGTTGTTTCTGGATGATGGAGGGGTTTTTTTCTTTTTGCTTTTTTTCTTGTGGCTGTGTGATATACATGATGTGACTGAAACGCTATCATTGGCAGATAACTCTGAAACTATAGAAAATGTTGGTGATCTTGAAGGTGGAAAGTCTTCAGAATCCTGTATGTTGAGGATGGATTCTCCTAAACAAAATAAGTCAATGCAGTTATTTAATTATTATTACCATACTGCTCATTCAGTATTACTCATTGCATTCACTGACACTCAGTACTAAAGGTGAAATTGTAAAACGAAGATCTGCCTATTTATTTTTTATCATAACTGCATCTAAAATGATAGTACCATAGAGCAGCGTTTCCCAAACTTGGGATGCCGCTTGTTCAGGGAAAGCCCCTGGCGGGCCGGGCCAGTTTGTTTACCTGCCGCGTCCTCAGGTTCGGCCGATCACAGCTCCCACTGGTTCGCTATGCCCGGCCATTGGGCTGTGGGAAGCGGCAGCTAGTACGTCCCTTGGCGTAGATAATGGCATAGAGAATACACCTAAAGAATCCTCCTAAAGATGCTTATTTGCTAAAGAATCCTCTTAAAGATTCTTATTTGCTTTTGTCTGGCTCTTGATGTGTTCCTTCCTTTTTTTGTCCATCTTCTAGGTATGAGAGGGGAAAAAGTTACACACCTTGAATATTAGGAAGGCATTACACACATTTATGAAAAGGATGCTAGAAATGAAGAGTTCATGTCTCTTATTCATCCTGTATCAGAGTTCTGAAAGAGCTTTGAAATCTAAGGCTTCTCTAGCCAGGTAGGTGAGTGAATCAGGGAGCCTCACTGAGCTACATGCAAAGAGCCCATGATCATCAAGGCTTGCTGACCAAGGCAATTGCTACCTGGTTTTCTGAGTGGAAGAGGCAACTTCTGTTGCAAGATGTAAGGCTACCACTTAGACATCGGTCTGTGCTTTCTTGTGTCACTACAAAATTTGTGTGCAGGCTTTTGCAGATTTCTACTTGGACAAGGTTATCCATGTGGAAGGCCCGTTCTAACGTTGGGTAATGCTGCAGAAGCTCCCACTATTGTGACTGGTATCTTTGGAAGATAGAGAATTAATTTCTGAAAACCACAAAGTTCACCCAGTTTTTGTTTCACTGGATACCAGTAGATTCTGTTGCTCCCAAGAGAAACATGTCTAAATGACAAAAACACATTAACAAAATTCAAAGGTATTGGAATCCCTCATGAAAGGAAAGGTTATGCTTTTTCTGATTTCTTCATAAATATTTTTAAAAGAGAAGGAATAAATTATGGGTAAGAAACTCCTACTTCATGTGCCTGAACTGAAAAAGAGGGAATATTTTTTCCCATTCTAGTGGAAGGCAAACTATTACTTGCAAGAAAAACAAATTAAGATCTCTTGTAGCTTGCTAAAAACAGTTGTTAAAACTCCTTACTCTTCAAATGAAGGAAGAAGAACTGACAGTTGAGGATTAGATTTAGAAGCTTCCATAACCCTCCAAAATCTCTAGACCACATGACTCACTCTTCCAATGGTTTTAAATAGGTTGTGATTGCTAGTGAGCTCCTATATCTCAAGGTTTTAGTCTTAGAACCTAATCAAAGGCAAAGCACGTTATGTCGACTAGCCTCCTTTCAACAGGGACTACAGTTGGTGCTTTGGCTGAGGGCTTGAGGAGATATCTGTGTCCACCACCACCAGGGCAAGGTACTGAGTGTGTCAAAGACTTGATATGCTATGGTAAAGCAGATATATTTTTGTCTCACTGGATGTTTTTATATTAATTGTGAAAGAAAATTTCTCTCTTAGAACTAGACGAGAAATTAGGAATTTGAAGCCCAAAGCAGCTGGTATCTCTGCCAAAATAGCTGGTGCAAAATACTGCAGGGGAGCTGTAGCCAAGAAGATCAGAAGCCCCATGGAATTGATGACAATGGACTCTGCTTGGAAGAGGAGAAATAAATCTTTAAAATTTTCTACGAAACACTGGAGGGAAGGACTAGAAAGAGAGCTTAAGAGTCCAGGCTGTGATGCAGCCGGTATGGTATTTTTGCAGCTACATGTGCAGATTCCTTTACAAGCTGTAACCAGTAAGAAAGTGTGGAGCACAAGAAGCTGCCTTCTTTTTTTATTGCAGAGGCTGACATTAGATGCTTCATTGTGAGCTAATTGTTTTGGCACTCCATGTCTGTGCATAGGGCTTTTACCCAAGATTAATGGTCTATTGCAACATCTAAATCTTCAGGTAAGTAATTTATTTTCAGATCCGCTAATGTAATTTCTCAAAGTCCAATAATATACCAGTCCAGAGAGCCCACTCTGTATTTGTTACCATACTAAAAGTTTGAGAGTTCCCTCTTTATTTCTAGAGATGTTTTACGGATTTTAATTATCCTGAGGTTTTGCTATTATTTTCTATTTTGCTTTTCATGTTTCCTTTACAGTGCACGCTTGTCCTAGATAAAGTTGTTAAGATTGTTCTTTCTTCAAGTGGAATTATTTTTTGAGATTTTATTTTCACTTTTACTCTTCGCTACTTACGTAGTTCTTGAACTGGAGAACTAGTATAGCTCCCTTTTTTAGAGGTTAAAGTCTCAGTTTGGTTTATTTCATGTCTCTGTCTGCTGGTAGGAGATCATATTACCCACTAGACTGGCATTTTCTGGCTTTGGAGAAATAAAACTTGCAGGTAAGAAATTCTTTTTTTTACATAGGTATAATTGGAAAGTTTAAATTTACTTAAAAATGAAAGCGTTTGGGTAAATATTGTCTCATTCAAACCCCCATTGACATGAATTGTGCTTTTTTATATTTATTTTGTCTGAATTTGAGATTAGTTAATACTTTAACTCCCATAGTGATTCCCAAATTTAATATGTTTATGGTACATACATTAGCTGAGAATCCTACCTGCAAAAGCACAAAATAGCTACCTATCTCTTGTCTGCCTGCACCCAGAAACTTCAAATAAGTAACACAGCTCAATCTACTATTACAGTTTTTTTATTCTTTTGTTATTAGAGCTTCTCAGATTACCTGATCATTATTCACTGTGTTATCTAGTTATATGAGTCATCTTGTTTAGGCATGGCAAGGCTGCCTGTTAATTTGACTTATCAAATATGGTCAAATATTCCAGTAACAATGCCCTGATGTAGACGATAACGCCAAAAATTAAATTATAATAGGTAGCCATCTGGTAGCCTTCTTAAATGTCTTGATCACATACTTTTTAATAAATGCTAATGCCCCTGTTGGGGGAAAGGTGAACTAACTGAAAACTGATCATCTTAATTGGCTGGAATCTTCTGCACATTATGATCAATGTAGTTAAACTGACCTAATTTTCTAGTGTAGACCAGGCCTATATCTTTATTTGTATACTAGGCCATCAATGCACATGCACTTTACAAAGCACATTCAACTAGTTAAAAGACACTGTCCCTGTCCCAAATAGCTTGCAATCTAAATGACTAGACAAATATACAGAAATTAACTCAGAACTGAGTTGGGGAGGGAGAGAAGGGGTCACACTCATTCGATTTCATCCCTAACAAGGAGAACAGAGGCAGTGCCATTAAGCTGCTTGAAGAGTTGGCCTGCTGCTTACCTAGCACAAGTGCATTTAAAAATGACTTTTTTTTCCTTTATAGTTGCGATGTGTATGTTTTATTTCTGTCCTTTTTGTAATTTTTCAGTCGTGGATAATATTCACATTGAAATGCCAACTTAAACTTGCTAAAGAATGTAATGAGGGTATTTTTATTTTAGCCAACTAGAGATCATAAAGTCTTATTCTCTGTTACTACTGTTCTACTATTCTAATCAGTGCTTTAAAATATTTGACCATTTCTGACCTGATTTGACATATTTGACAATGTTTGATGAGTATTTCACCAGTCAGTTGACCAATTACTTTTGGACCATTCAAATACTCAACTCTGATCTTGTTACCTGTTTTGTATGTGTATATGTAGTAGCAACTCTATATAAAGGATTCCATATTTTCTTTGAATGTAATCTTCCCTAATATTCAGTAAACAGACCTATTAAAAAGATATGTTTGATGCCCGGAAAGGTTACTCTGATCCAAATAAAAAGGGAATTTGTAATAATTGCAGTCTGATGAAGATCTTTAGCAGTAAAAATATTACCAGCTTTTAGTCTGATTACCTGATTTCATTTAAGTAAATGCAGCACAGAGTCTAGCAAACCTAATTAGAGTAGGAGCATTAATAGAACACTAATTTTGTAATCTGAGTTTTGGGTAAACTATAATTGTTAAGCATAATATTATTAAGGATATTTTAATTATTTTTAATGTATACAATAACATAATACAACATCGTGAATTATATACTGGAAGGGCTTCAGAAAAGCCTTATATAGTAGTAGCAGCCTATGTTTTTGTGAAATGTACACCTCAGTGTAACATTAAAAAGAATGTTTTGTATTCTCTCTCAGCACACACTAGTCCTATGCTGTTGTTATCCTGCATTTTGGTGTACAGGTTTTCCTCAGCTATCTGAAAAAATAAATACACTAAGTTAATCAGTGTTGGGTAAAACAGCTGATAAATATTCAGGTGGGGAGGTGATTGTATAGAGACATCTGTTCCTGAGATACAGGGCCTGTAAATGCTTAAAGCCCTAGGAATCCATAGTGTTTTCACCTGAAGTCTTCACTAATCCAATTTCTCCCTAGTTCTTAAATAAACAACTTAAGGTTTGAAAGTCTGAACTATGTAGAAGAGTTGCTATGAATAGTTGTTTAAACCTAATGCTGATACTAATGGCCATTGTTAAACTCCCTTGGATAGTGATAAGAAATTGCCTGGTAATTTCACTAACAGAGCAGATGTCTCTGCAGTTGCAGCAGATGCTTAGCAACAGTTGGGAGTATGTTAGCACTGATTTAGAAAATGCATCATCCAGTATTTCCACTATAATAAGCAATGATCCATTAATAAGACAGAAAACATGATTGTTATTTTAAAGCAGGGAGAGATTGCTTTAAAATGGTATATGGAACGGAGATGTACTGTAAGGTTATGGCAGTGGTTCTCCACTTATTTATCATTGTGGGCCACATCCACAGTGTGTTAGCTGGGCCGCATGAGCCGGGTGGCAGGGCAGAAGCACCCATGCAGCTGCCCCAGACCCCAGAGCTCACGGAGCTGGCTGGGAGCCCTGGATCCCTGACTCCGCAGGGCTGGCCGGGAGTTCTGACCCCACTGTGTGGGGCAGCCCAGGCCCCGCGCCACCCCACCCCACCGGGCAGCTGGGAACCCAGACACAGCCACATGGGCTGGCCGGCCTTTAGCCAGACCCAGCTGTTTGCTTATTGGGCCGCTGGTTGAGAACTGCTGTTTTAGGGATTTTTTTATACATCTGGCCTGAGTCATATTTTTTTTAGTCATGTACTTTATTTTTTCATGCTTTTCTCTGATCTTTCTCACTCCCTGTTCTCCCTAAAAAGTTACTAAATGCAGTAGCATTTTGAATCCATTCAGATTTTTAAAATTCTTTGATGAATGTATGAGTTGTTTGACGAGATATTTTTTAAAAATAATCTAGCACCAATAATGGCTAGATGAAACCTTCTGAATCCTCAAATTACATGTGAAGGGTGCTCTGAAATATATGTAAATTCTATTTTTGCACGTGTATCTTTTACACACATACACATTTGTTCTGTCACACATGCACTATGGGAAGTGAATGCCATGAAATGTGATGAGGGCATTTTAGCACATCTGGACATTCGATATCTTAAATAAACTTCTGCAAAATGTATTCCATCCCCATGATTATTGATGTCCCTTTCCTTTGACAAGACCTAGACCATATCCTTGTGCATATGCTGCACTTAACATCCATTAGCGCTAAATTATCAGTCTGTAAGATGCAGCACATTTCCCTCTCTTCCTCTTCCTCTTCAGTATTCAGTGGTGCTATAACATTTTCTGTATTTTAAATGGCACAGGCTATAAAAATATTATATAATCTGATAGAACCATTCATATTTGTTAGGATGTGGGATGGCTCTCAGGCCAGAGAGAAACACTGGGAATGGGGAAAAGGCAATAATCATACTACTAAATATCAGAACATGCTAACATTTTGAGTTTTCTTTTTCTTTTGGGGGGGGGGTCGAGTTTGAGCCATCTACCACTTAACACCAAAATATATTCGTTTTTAATTTTATCATTTTCATACCTCTTTATACAAAAAATACTACTGCCACGTGATACTGCTTCTGGAGGCAAGGCCCTTTGATCAGAACTTTTCTTTAAGTGAAGGCATGAACTGAAAGCTAAACTGGGGCACTTTGCAAGTTGATCCAACTAGATGGGAGTGGTGCTCTCACATCATCAAAGTTCAGAACCAGGGAGGAAATGCATGTACACTGTAGCATTATGCATTGTGACCCAGTTCGAGCCCTTTATTCAGTTAAGTCATTCTGATGTGGTTTGAAAGAGATTATGTTTATGATTTTTCTATTTTATGATGTCTGAAGTTATTTTTCTTTGGTTATATAACACATGAGAAACTACATGTCCTTTGTAAATAAGCTGTAAATAAACATCTGATGGTTTTCAAAAACAGTAGAAAAGTTCTATTATTTTGTCTTGTCCTTGAAAGATTTTGTTGTTTTATATTATACTTTGCAATCATAGTTATGAATGCAAACTTTCTGATGGGAGGAGAATGTAACCCTACAGCTATGGTTGGTTTTACTTCTGATTTCTTCTTCTGAAGGGCTTGAATTAAAGCTTCTGTAATCTGTTATAGTTTTGTCAACATATTTGGCTAAATGCCAACATATTGTTCTTACATTTTATTTGCAGATAAAGCTGTATAGCTGTCATCTGGGACATGTTATTCTTGGAAGGGTACCTAGGTTTGTGCTATATAAAATATGTTGTTGCATTACTACTTTTTCACTTGTGCCTGTACCAAGCTCAAGACAATAGGATTTGGGACAAAATAAAACAGGAAACTTTTTTACTTCCTCAACTCCCCTCTAAAAACATGTTTATGTATTGAACAATGAGAATGTAGTTATACTGTGTAAAGCTTTAAAACACACAACTGAAATATCCAATTTACTTTACAATACTACAAATAAAGTAGGTGTAATTATTACTATTCTCTTTTAATGGCAAATTCCTAATTTTATTACATGCCTTTACCTAGACTTGACCCTTCATGAGGTCTCTTGTTTTAGTTACATTAGTTTGCTAAAACTTGAAGGTTGATTTTCAAAGAGGTAAAGAAACACTTCCATTTTTAAATTGTCTTGGAAGAAATTTTATAGTTGGAGTTAAGGAGGCACTAATAAATTAGCAATAATGTTTTATAATTTCCATCCATAATTTTTTATAAAATTGTAACTGAAGTTAACACTGTGCCATGGATTTTAAAGTTCTAGCCACCACTGCCCTCAGATTCTTACAGCTCTATTTTTTGTGTGTCTCAAAAGAACTGTTTTCTACAGTGTCTTGCACAAATAACTTTATCTGCGAATTGTCCTTGCCTAACCAATTATTATTATTTTTTTATTTTTTTGTTTCTCCTTTTGCTATGTGAACTTTTCATTAGAATGCTAAATTATCAAAAAATCTTTGGTGTATAAATGGTAACTATCTTGTTAAATATTTTCACAATAATATTCTTCCAATTGTTAAAGTGTTACAATAAGAATACAGAGTGGTTTACAATCTTCGGCGTACTCACTCTAATGACAAAAATTGCACTTTTGAAGCACTGATGACAGCAGAAAGCTCAAATGTTTAAATATAACTTTTCTCAAAAGTAATGTTCAGGTTCACATCATAATTGCTCCCAGAGTACTATCCTGAGTAAAATGAGTATAGCTGCCTTCTAAGAGTGGTGTAGAGTCTGGAATTCATGCTGTTTGGTGCCCCTTTCCATCTTTAAAGTAGAGGAGTGCTCAACAACATTTTGATATTGAATTTGTATATCTATCTCCAGTACACTTACATAATTCTCAGTGTGTTTGGAAAATTAAAATGTTTGTTTCCATATTTTTTTGCCATCCTTCATGCCTCTTTCCCTGCTCCCCCAGTTCAGGTCAATGTAACCCATCTCTCCCCTTTCCTAAAGTAGGAACTCCAGATTTTTTGGTGTGGTCACTCCTTCAGCCATTCTTGGGTAATGAAGAGCAATGAACTCTTCATTACCCAAGAATATTGTGCAGTTTTGGTGCTGTAATTGACTTTCAAAATCAGTTTATCTTGTAAACTGATACTACATACTTATGTAATCCCCTTTAACGTCTGGGAAGCAAGTACCATATTTACATGACTTTCCATAGAGTCCCTGCTACGATGGAGCCCTATGATGCTGTATAAGGGGACTGTTAAAGAATAAATCAAGCTCCTTCAGCAATACTAGTGATATGTTACAAGCACGGAGAGCACTGCCAGTACTTTATTTTGACATTGTTATTTCACTACTCCTGGGATTATTGGAGAGCTGCTGTATGTACTCTGAGTGCTGTGTGTGATTTTTGAGTCCCATCTTGCAATGGAAAATGTCTTCCTCTACTAACTATATGGTAGCTCAAAATATATTAATTTTACTCTTAGATTTGCAAAGAATACTTCAAGAGAAATCTATTTTCAGCTGATTTTACAATTGCCGTTTATAGCTAATATCTGAAAACAGGAATCCAAGCAATGTGGATACGACTCAGTATTTTCTCCAACACTGATCAGTACTAACTTGTTTCAGTTACAGTACTTGTAAGTAAAACAACGATTAAAAATGTGAATCTAAATATAAAGGAAATCAAGTCAGATGTTTGTTTGGTTCTTGTTTCAAAAGGGAAAGCATGTTCAGTGAGAGGAAAATCTGTCTACATACTACTGTAGGCACATGTCTATTCTTGAGCACTGGGGAGTGGCAAAGTGGAATCCTGTCAACAGTATCTGTAGATTTTTACTTAATTTCCTTTGGGGAGATACCAAGTTTGGTTAGGCAGAGTTTCAAAATTTATTTTTCTAAATTGTTATAAACTTACTCCTTTCTCTGTGGAATGTTTTGGGTATCCAGGGTGAAGACTTGCAGAAAACACCTTGAGTAGCAGAAACCTAGGTTACACACTAGTAACTGGAATTCTACTATTATCATCTTCACATAGATTCAGATTTTGCCCTTCTTGTTATTCAGCTACCTATTTCTCCAAAGAGCTAACATTGGCACTGAGAGCTGTATGGTAGTAGCACATGGTTATAGGGCAGTTTAACGCTCCGCAACACAATTGCCTGAGCTCATATACATGACATTTTAAATTTCAACAGATTTGGGTTGTCTGAGTGGTGGTCACTACAAACTCCAGAAAGAGAGGGAATATGTGAAGGAGATGATGCAGTAGAAGAATTCATAGTATTGGAAAGTAACCAAATTGTAGCTGTGTCCAGCTATGTGAAATTCCCCATTTTTGCCTTGTGAACTTTCATGGTGGGGAAAAGGCTCCTAAAAATTTTCCCCACTGTGGAACTTCATCATTTTTTCTGTTAAAAAAAATGGCAACATCTTATGCACAACTTTCCTGCCTCCTAATGATGGGGGAAGACCACACCCAAAGAGAAAAAAAAAATCTGGGGATGACAGTAACCTGCCCTTCTACTTTAACCTTTTGGAGGCCTCTGATTCCTTATATGGTATTGGAGCACCTCTACAAGATTCTGGTCTCAATGTTTTGATTGTCCGGAAGATAAAACTGCATTGCAAAAACAAAACACCTCTGTAAAGAAAAGTCCACCCAATACATTACTTGCTAACGCACATAAATACAAATGTAATTTAACTCATGAGAGAATATCATCAAACTATTGGTAATGCGGTTCAGTATTTCAGACAAAGCACTGGCATTCAGGAGGATCTTGTGTTCCAATTATTGAACATCTGACTGTGTTCGACACTGACTTCTCACAACAGACGTGAGAAATATGGTGTGAAGCAGCATTTAAGGTTTCCTGGATAAATTAACAGATGACCTTTTTATTAACCTTCTGCTTTGCTCTCCTATAAGAATTGCTTGCTGTTTCCATTATACTGTTTGGAAAAAAGGTGGTCTTGTACTTAAGACACAGCCTGGCAATCTAAAGACCTGGGTCTTGCTCCTGTCTCTGTTAAAGACTACCTGTGTGATCTTGAGCAAGTGATTTAATACCTTGCTTCCTCCATTTCCTTATCCTTCAAATGAGAACCATTGTCCACTCCACAGGAGTAAAATGAAGCTAAACTAATTCAGGCTTGTAAAATGCTCAGTAGCACTTTCTATATGAGTGGCTTAGATATGCAAATTATTACTAGTAATTATTATAAGGTATTTACAACTAGTCTTTGTTAGTACTTTTGGACTGACATATGGTATGCACACTGTCATCCTATAGCTAAATTTGCCTAAACAGTTCTGTCCCACAAAAAAGGTTTTCTGATTAGATTCTTTATTTTGTACAAAAGAACCTTTAAGAAATCACATAATTTTTAAATGCAGATATTATTTATGCAACTGATCCTCTATCTATCCTGCAGAATAATAGGTCTGCTGCTGATCAGCAATGCAGTCAAAAATGTATCTTTAAGATGCAATTGTTTTTTTTTTTTCAGAAGGTAAAGTGTAATTTCAGCTTTTTGTTTTTCTGTTCCTACACACTGATTTCTCTTAGGAAAAGAGAATTTATGAAAATTACCTTTTATTAGTTGTATCAGAATAGTGTTCAAGCAGACTATCATTCAAGAGGGAAAATCAACCTGCATAGGATTCTTTGTTATATGCTTCCTTACTGTGACTTGAAACATTACATTTAATGGAATAAGGTTCACTGTCTTTATGTTAACAGAACTGTGCTAAAGAATAATGATTTGAGATCAAGACAAGAGTTAACTACCCACCTCACCAATCAGTGGCCTTCCCTGGGAGCTCTGGATGTCAATGCGGTTGCCTTGGATACTCTACTCTATAGAAAGCACAGTCAACAATGGGATGAGTAAGTTAAATATTTTTTGTTCACTCTTATTGGGACACACAGTACTCAGAATCATACTAATATTTCCCTTGTTTTCCTGACATGTCATCTGCTAATATACCCCCTAATACTAACAGTGTTCTTAGGGCCTGGCTACCTGCGTATGATGCAGAAAAATGAAGGGGTTAGGATGCAGTTTAAATATTTAGCAGTTTGGAACTAAGACACTATGTACAATTGTACCACATGTACAGTTGTGGTACCGGATGAGGATCTGAGCATTGAATAAAAACACGAAGAGGGAATTCACAGAGCAATTTTAGAATTTCATGTCAGAACTGACATACAGCAGGTTGGTGTTGTTAATGAATATCTGTTTGGTTATGGACTAGCATATAATACTGCAAATTGATGTTTGATATAGTTTTTAAACAATCACTTAATTCAGCTTGCTTAACTTTGGATGACTGATATGACACAATAAAACAAGAATAATGAAGTATGAGCATTCAGATATTTTTTTAATGTGGCATCTTCCAGAAAGTGCAAATTATTGCAATCAAATCAAGATGAAAAACATCAACATAAACTCCATTATCTGCTTACTCACAGCAAGCAGATAATGGAGTTTATGTTGATGTTTTTCATCGTGATTTTTTGAAATTTTGAAATCTTTAATCATTACAATTATGTTTATCTATGATAATTTACAGGACCTGTTGTCTTGAGTCAGCAAAGCACTTGATCACATGTTTAATTTTAAGTTTGTGTCTGTTCCATTGAGGTGAATGCTATGGAATGGGAAACAGGTGCCCACTGAAAGTTAAGCATATGCTTAAGTGCTTTGCTGAATTGGGGCCACAAATTGTATGACATTGCTGTATTCTTTCCTATTCTAGAATAAGCCACTTCATTGCAGGTTATCCCAAATTTTAGAGAGCATATCCTTAAATGACAAGTTTCAGAGTGGTAGCCGTGTTAGTTTGTATCAGCAAAAATGACGAGGAGTCCTTGTGGCACCTTAGAGACTAACAAATTTATTTGGGCATAAACTTTTGTGGGCTAAAACCCACTTCATCAGATGCATGGAGTGAACAATACAGTAAGTAGAATATATATTATAGCACATGAAAAGATGGGAGTTGACACCCACTTGGTAAGGCAACTCCCATCTTTTCATGTGCTATAATATATATTCTTACTGTATTTTTCACTTCACGCATCTGATGAAGTGGGTTTTAGCCAACGAAAGCTTATGATCAAATACATTTGTTAATCTCTAAGGTGCCACAAGGACTCCTAACCCTTAAATGAATACTTCAAAATTTGATCTACATCACTTTATATATCAGGTGCAAAGTACATACAACTATTTCATTTAAAACAAATACTTCAATATATTTTCTAAAATGAAAATAGTGCCAGCAGACCAGTATTTGAGCAGCCCCACATAAATGAATCTTTTTGCATGTGTGAGTGGGGGGAAACGGGAGAATTAAGTTTTCAGTTCTAAGCTTTCAAGGGTAGTGGAGAAATTAGTATTCAAAATGATCAATTTGTTTTATTGATCTGAGGTTTTTATTAATTGCATCTTCATGTTGCTGTTTGATCTTCAATTGCAGTAGATTAGGGGTCATTCAATCAACTAAAAATTTTAACCACAAAGATAACAATATTGCTTTTAAATTTTAAATAGAAATCCAATTAGAATTTATGATATCATCAGTTCAATCCTTGAGGGGGCCATTTAGGGATCTGGGGCAAAAATTGGGGATTGGTCCTGCTTTGAGCAGGGGGCTGGACTAGATGACCCCTGAGGTCCCTTCCAACCCTGATATTCTATGATTCTATGATATATAACAAAACTGGTAAATAGGGAAAGCTTTGTTGCCGAGAGTAAATTCTAATAAGGTATAATGGTAATAGAATCTCATGATGGCTATGAATGCCGTGTCGCATGAGATTTCTTTAGTTTTTATGTTGTATTGAATTTGAGAAGTCATTTTAGAAAATGAGTAACAAAAATCCTCTTGCTGCTTTTCTCCTTTCCCTTTTTATATGATGTTGCTACACCTCATTGTCTCCATAAGTACAGTTGCTCTAGCTCTTTCTCCCTTTAACAAATTCTTTCCAAGAAAATTGGTTTAAAGACTTTAACATCATCCTGTGGGTGGATTATACATCTGCTTCACACTGCAATATTTTTCCTATTAGCTTTTTATTAAATATAATATAAACATAATGAAATATACATAAACTTCTTGCAATACATTTTAACCATTTACTATACTTTCAACATTTACTTACATATATATAATATGAATGGTTAAAATATAAATCAGTTTTTGTATTACACAACTTACAAAGAAATGTTACTTATAAAAATCCAACTAGTTAAATAATAATTATTAAAATAAGATAAAGAATAGAAGCAAAATTCAGAGGGGGGGATAGAGAGAGAGGGAAGGAAGTGAGTAGAGGGAGAGATGAGGGAGGCCCATGTATTTAATGGGATCATTCTGATACTTCCAGGAAAGCATCTCTTTTCTTGGGTATTTCTATTATGGTATACAATTCTTTCCATAGTGGCCAAGCTTACAATGTCTATGCTCCAGTCTTCAACTGTTGGTTACTTTTTGAATTTCCATTTCTGTAGTACTAGTCTTTTAGCAGTTGTTGTGGAATCTTCAGCATTGGAGATTTTTTTAAGAACAAGTTAGATAATAACCTTTTTTTCTTCCTCCTCCTCCTATAAGTAATAGGAAGTAAATGAAAATAAAGTGAGGTACCTTGATTGTTTTTGTAGTTTGTTGTTTTTCCACAGAACACTTGAAAATTGCTGAGGGTCTCGGCTCACCACTTAATGTTATCTTTCCAAATATTTTGTGTACTATTAGCAAACGATTGTAAAGCGCTTTATTAAAAAAACGGTAAAAAAATGTTGGGATGCAGGGTCTGGCCAAGAGTTAGGTTGCGGGAGGAGGCTCGGGGCTGGGGATGCAGGGTCTGGGAGGGAGTTAGGGTGCAGGAGCAGACTGGGGATTCAGGTGCAGGGTCTGGCCAGGAGTTAGGGTGCAGGGGGAGGGCTTAGGGCTGGGTTAGGGGTGTGGAGCACTTACTTGGGACAGCTCCCATTTGGTGCAAGGGGTGCAGGTTGGGATGTGGGGGGGGATGCAGGAGTCAGGGAGGGCAGGGGGCTGGGTGTGGGTCAGGGGGGTGCAGGAATCATGGCTGGGAGAGTGTGGGGGGTTCAGGAGTCAGGGAGGGCAGGGGTCTGGGGGTGTGTGAGGGGGATGCAGGAGTCATGGCTGGGGGTGTGTGAGAGGGGGTTGCAGGAGTCAGGGCATGGGGCTGGGCATGTGGGTTGGGCTCATGGGGGTGCTCCCAGCCCTCTGCCCTGAGCGGCTCACAGGAGGGGACTTGGGGGGTAGGTGTAGGGGGAATACGGGGGCCCTGCCCTGCCTCTACCCCCTTCCCCTGCCTCTTCTCTGCCTTCTCCACCTCCCTCCTGGAGCGACCTGAGTGCTGGCAAACAGTCGGGGAAAGAGGATTTTGGCTGCTGGTGGGTGCGGAGTCTGCAACAGGAGCTCCAGGAGCCTTCAGGACCAAGCTTTTACCTCCACAGCTGCCTGGCCCTGGGGCCCCCTGTTGTTGGGGGGCCCCGTGTCAGGGCACCCTGTGTTTTAGTGTAAATCTGCCTCTGCAGATGATAATTGGCCTAGTTCTTCCTCCCACTTCTTTCTTAGAGAATCCATGTTTAGTTCAAATTTTCTGACCAGTTGTGCATATAGTGTTGCCTTTGGTCTTGGGAATCTGAGTAATATTTGGAGAAATGAAAGCTGTTCAGGTGGGTCAGGGTAGTAAAAGCATCAGGGTCAAACAGATGGGATATAGCATGTTTAAGCTGGATATGTTACTACTCCTTCTTAGTCTCTAGATTGAATCTTTCTTTTAATATTGTAAAAGGGAGGAAATTATCGTTTTCAATCAGTTGACTGATGGTCAAAATACCTTTCCTAATCCAGTCTGGCCAAGTGATGGGTTGCCTTCTATACAAAATTTTGAGTTGCCCCAGATACAGACATTGGTATGTAGAAGAGGGTGATTTTGAAATTTAGTAAACATAGTACACCAAGTATTTCTGGCTCCCACAATAGTCAGTAATTGTTCTTTAGGGAATCAGTAGTAATCCAAGCGCAGTGCATGGGAAAGGGGTAAAAAAGCAACCAATTCGGCTTCCAGCTGGAGCAAGTCCAGGGCCCTACAGCACAAGGGAATGAGCTATTGTGCTGCTTGGCTAAGAATTATTGCCTGATGGTGAACTTTAAAGTTGGGAAATCTAACCCCCCTTGTTTTGATAGGGAGCTGTAATCTTTTTAAGGAGATTCTGGGTTTGTTACCAGCACCCCACAAGCATGTTGATTTTGGTAAAATAAAAGGGAGAAATATGGAGGGAGGGAATTGACAATGAAAAGGACCCTGGGAAGAGCATTAATTTTTGTTTCCCCAAAGGGAGATGGGTAGTGCCTGCCATCTATTTAAATTGTTTGCTAATTAACTGGGGCTAATTAATGGGGCTAGGGTAATCTTGACTATGTTTTTAATTTCCTTGGGGAACAGGATGCCAAGATATCTGAGGTTTGTCTGTTGCCATCTAATGTGGGGCAGAATAAAAAGTAAAACCCTTCATTGGAGGGTTCTGCAACTGCCATGCATTTTTTTAATCCCAATTTGTCCATATAGTCTCTTATAACGTTTCCAGAATGCGATTGTATATGCTTGGGCCAACCTGACTTGTCTTTTTTTTTTTAAAGGACCAACACATTATTAAAATCTCCTGCTATGATGACTGAGCCTAATGGGATATTAATTAATTTGGTGAAAAAATTAAAAACTTGGATTATCTTTACTAGGTCTATATGTATTTATTAGAGTGTATATACAGAGTCAAAGATCTTAGCCTTCACTAGCAAAAATCTACCTTCCTCATCTTTATTTACATCTAGAATGTGTAAATTGAGTCTCTTGTGAAATAATATTGCTCCAATTTTGGCTGAGGAGGAGAAATTGTTAAAACACTTCTTTCCCCATCCATTACCTTCTAAATTTCTCTGCCTCCAGGTCATTATGGTGGGTTTCCTGTAGGAAGAGGGTAAGGTAGACCAGGAAATGTAAAAGACAGTATAATGTGAGAAAACGGTAGAAAAAGAAATGAAGTGATCAAACTGACCAAAGATCACTTAAAATACATAACTCTTATCCAAATGGAAATAGAACCTAAGTCAAGGAGGCTTACAAGGTGATGACCTGATCACTTACTCCCCCCATTTCCCCAAAACACCCAGGTGGTGGTATAGCTGGATTCCCTTTAGCATGATAAACAAGAAATAGTTTCATAACAAGGGGGGGCATGGTTTCTTCAGTATTCATAACAACATTAAAAAAAAAGTGGTGGTGGTGGAGGAAGCCAGTATCTAAATTTAAGATCAAGACTGTAATAGAAATACAATAAAGTTATGCAAATTGTTTGATAGAATAAAGTTATTTAATTGGATCAGGGTTGCAGATAAGAGTTTATTAGAAGAACAGTTCTTCCTAAATTTTGTCACCTAGAGCCTTGTCCATGCTGGATTATAGTCTGAATGCTATTGCCCAATAGCTATATCAGCAATATAAATCAACACAACACTTCTTATAACTCATTTAACAAAAATAAAAACTAAAAAAACCACCTTGGACTAATACTATTGGAAAAAACTGACCGATTAATACTAACACATTCTGAGTAATTTGGTGAATCATAACCTGTGATATAAAAATTATTCTTGGATAGGATTTTAGGAAATCAGATTTCTTCATATTTGGGGAATTGAAAAGATTAATCATTAAACTGAAATCTTCATTACATTGTTTAGATGTGGTATCTCTTATAAGTGTACATTTAAGGCAAATGGATGAATATTTTCAGATTTACTATAAACCCAGAATCTAGGCAATTAGATGGGGGAAATTAAGTAAAATCATCAATGGGGAAGGGAAGAATTAAAAAAAAAGGATTGGTTGGAAAAGGTACTGGGAGAGAGTGGCTCAGACAGAACAAAATTCTACTACTTTGTTGAACCTTGCCAATCCGCTGATGTGAAGAGTCCCAGGTCCAGTGAAGCAATTTGCTTGGAGTTAGGAAACTCAAAGGTGGGTGCTCTCCTGGATTCATGAGGGCTGGGGTGGGGAAGGTACAGTCAAATCAGGAGTACTGATATTGTAACACTCCTGAGTGCTTAGTACCAGCAGCCAGAACCCATAAGTGTTTCTTGAGTCTGGATGGATGTTGAGGAGGGTCCAAACTCGAGCAGAATTGAGATCCTTCTCCCCATCCACCACCCTCTGTTTCATATTGCTATAAAAAAAACCTGCCAGGCTTAGTCTGAGGTGCTGTCACTGCTAAGGGAGGAATTTAGGTGGCAAGATCTTGGAGAGTGATATCCATAGGCTCCAGAGCAGTATACTTACCTTTAAAATAGGTATGATTATATGTGTAATTATATCCATGGTTGAACCTACCCTTGAGTATTTTGCCAAACCTGTTATGGAGTCATAGAAATGTAGGGCTGGAATGGACTTTGAGCGGTCATCTAGTCCATCTCCCCTCACTGAGGCATGACCAGGTATACCTGTTGGGTATTTGTCTAACCAATTCTTAAAGACCTCCAACGATAGTGATTCCATAATCTGCCTTGATAACTTTATAGTTAGTTTTTTCTGATATCTAACCTAAATCTCCCTTGCTGTAGATTAAGCCCATTATTTCTTGTCAGACCTTCAACGAACATGGAGAACAGTTGGTTGCTGTCCTCTTTTTGTAAAAGCCCCAAATGTATTTGAAGACTGTTATCTGGTCCACCACAGTCTTTTTTTCTCAAGACTGAAGATACCTATTTTCTTTAACCTTTCCACATAGGTCAGGTTTTCTAAACCTTTTATTTGTTGTTCTCCTCAGGACTCTGTCCAATTTGTCCACATCTTTCTTAAAGCGTGACACCCAAACTTGTCCACAGTACACCAGCGAGGCTATTGTTTATCATCCTGTTATCCTCTAGGTGCTTACAGACTGATTGTTTAATTTTTCCAGGTATCAAAGGTAGGCTGACTAGTCTATAATTCCCTGGATCCTCTTTGTTTCCTCTTTTAATGATAGGTTCTGTGTATGACCTTCTCAGAGACCAACCCGTCCTCCTTGAGATCTCGAAGATAATCACTAGTGATTCCAAAATTGCTTCAGCTAATTCCTTCCGTATTCTAGGGGGAATTTCATCAGGCCCTGCTGGCTTGAATACATCTAGCTTATCTAAATATTCTTTAACCTGTTCTTTTGCTATTTTGGCTTGTGTTCCTTCCACCTTGTTGTTGTTGTTAATGGTGTTAAGTATCTGGTCATAACTGATTTTTTTAGTGAAGAATGAAGCAAAATAGGTATTATACACCTCAGCCTTCATGGTGGTGTTCCTTATTAGCATTTTTCCCCCACTAAGTAGTGGACCTCTATTTTCCTTTGTCCTTCTCTTGCTCCTAATGTACTTGTAGAACCTCTTCTTACTACCATATGTCCCTTGCTAGGTGTAATTTGTTTTGTGTCTTAGCCTTCCTTATGTTATCCTTATTATGTTTCCACTATTCTTTTATACTCATCTTTAGCAATTTGTCTGTATTTTCACTTTTTGTAGGATTCCTTTTTGATTTTCAGGTCATTAAAGAGCTCTTGGTGCAGCCATATTGTCCTATTACTATTCTTCCTATCTTTCCTTCACAGTGGAATAGTTTTCTGCTGTGTTTTTAATATTGTCTCTCTGAGAAACTGCCAGCTGCCTTGAGCTCCTTTTTCCCTTAGGCTTTCTTCTCATGGGTCCCTACCTACCAGGTCTCTGAGTTTGTTAATCTATTAGTTTTTTGAAGCCCACTGTGCTTATTCTGCTGCTTTCCTTCTTTTCCTTAGAATTCTGTAATCTATCATTTCATGATCACTTTCAGCAAATTGCCTTCAACCTTCAGATTCACAAGCTATTCCTCCCTGTTAGTTAGAATCAAGTTTAAGATGGCTACCATTGGTTATTTCCTCCATCTGAAACAAGAAATTGTCCCCAACACATTTTGGAACTTAATGGACATTTTGTGTTTTGCTATGTTACTTATCCAACAGATATTTGGGTACTTAAAGTTCCCCATTACTACCAGGATTTTGTATTTTGGATATACTGCATACTTATTTGCATCTTTTATTAGTGTTTAGCTGTATAGTTTAGTAACTTATAGTTGGAATGTTTGTTCTCTTTTTTTTGTCTTTTCTTCTTGGCAAGTGGCTGCATCCATTCCCCTCAGAGGGAAACACATTTGCAAATTTTATTAGCTTCATATTGGCAGTGAAATAGGGAGTTTAAATTTCTCACACATTTAAGTTATTTGTACTATTATGAACCTTATTCAGAGTAAAAAAATGGAAATTTTTGTAACTCTAAAGAGGTGGTGTTTAAGTCTAGAAATGTCTTAACTAGGGTTAACTTTCCGGTGAGAAATTAAATAGATACACTGAAGAACACAAAGTTTGTGTACATAAACTGTAAGGGTATGGTCACACTAACTTAATTTTGCATTTGGCTTTTCCTATGTACTAAAGAGCTACTTATAATATACTTTCATATAGTTCAATTTATCTTCAGATGCTTTTGCTAATATTGTGTCATTTAAACAAGGGGGAAAAGAAAGTACATCGTATTATATTTGATAACCCTAACAGAGTTGTTAGTAATGAATTTTCATTCTTCTAGGCTTCGATCTTTTGTAGTAAGAATTCTAATTTTTTTCATTTACTATAGTATTCTTTTTTTTCTTATGGATTCACCAAATTCAGCTTTTCATGGTAGAAAAACTGAAATAGAGACAATATTGAAGGAAGGCAAGATTAGCTGGTCACTGGGTTTTTTTTGTTGTTGTTGTTTTTTAAAGACTGATTAAACACACTAAAATTTCAATAGAATGTCATTTAAATTTTCTTTGAAAGTTAGGAAAAATGATACTTGTTTTACAGGAAAAGTTATCAAAGTCTGGACCAACTCTCTGCGGAAGTTAGTCTTTCTCAGACATCTCTGGACCCAGGTAATTCACAAGATGGAGATGGAAAGCAAGATGGATTAAATTTACTAAGTGAAGGTAAAATACTGCCTAAAAGTTACTTTGTTCAGGTCCTTGTTAATACTTTTTAATAAATACTTTCAAGTACTCTTCAATTTCAGCAATCAAGGCATCTTGCTTTTCTTCTAGGGAACAAACTTTCAACCTGATATGTGCAAGGAAATAAAATGTACCTTTTCAAAGTTAATGTGTGTGACTCGACTGTTTTTCCCAAGCACCTTATTGAAAATATGTTTGCATGTATCAAGTCCCAATGATATGAGTAGTACATTATTTTGTGCTGTGTTTAAGGCAAGGCTTTATATTGACTTCAAATATTATTGTTACATTTCCCCCTTCACCATCTGGGATCTGGTGTCAGTTTTCTGCTACAATTAACCTAAGGTTCCATGAGTCCAGTCATTGGGCTTTGCAGCTCCCTTTCAATGTTATTCTCCCACACTTTTTACTTTGTCTTTCCTACTGTCCAGTCTAATTTTATCGGGCATTCAGATGCTGCTTTTGTCTGTGATGCTGTAGGCTGCCATATGTTTTCCATTAAAATTAAGGGATAGCGAAATAAGATAGGCAACAGACAAAATCAGTGGCTAGCACTACACATCTATATCTTCAGTTTTCTTTCGGTTACCCTCTTGTGGCCAACTGTGAATAAGCAGGAAGGTGCAACAAGACATTTGAGACTCTAAATGTTTAATATGAGTTACTATAAAGAATTCCTCCCAATCCCTCAAACTTTAGTCATGTGCAGCCTGGGAAATAAAAATTCTTTTTTTTAAAAACATATCTTTAAAGGCTATGATCAAGTTATTTTTTCCCAGTTAAAAAACTGTCATCATGAACAGTGCCTTAAAATCTAAATCTGTTTTAAGACCCATTGCGCGCACTAGTTCACTTAAAGTAATTGCTAGTTCAGTGTTATGGTTAACATTGAGAAGATACACCCTGCGCTTGGTCCCTCTGTAATAGCAGTGTTGTTTCTTTTATTTTTGCCACATTTGACACCATTTTACGACTTCAAGTACTAGCTCATGTCCTTTCCACTGTAGGTGTGTGCATGTCTCGTGCACAGCTGTCAGAGAATTTTTTCCCTGAGCGGTACCTGTTTGGATTGTCCAACTGTCTTCTGTTGCCATATACCACTGCATGTTGGTATTCAAGGGCAAAGCCTCTCCGACTCCCCTCATTTACTCGTTACCGCAAGTGGTGGTGGTTGGAGTGATTGCAGACTTGTTGTGACAGGTGCTCCCCTCACTCCTTTGTGTACATATCCTGTTATTGTTAGTTAATTAGTTTAGTGGTAGTTTGTTTAGCTAGCTTTTAGGGCTAGGTTTTCGTTTTAGGTCCCTTGACCACTTTTAATCTTTTGGTACCAAAACAATGCCCTGCTCACTGAGGTTTAAGTTCTGCCAGACTTGCGCTAAACCTGTGCTGGTCAGCGATCCACACCCGGGCCAGATTATAATGTTTGGGAGAATCCCACATTCATTACATTTGTAAGGAATTCAAGCCCTGCTCAAAGAAAGACAGAGGTGAGGCTCGAGTGCTTACTTATTGAGGCAGCACTTCGCTGTCCATCAGAATCATCTTATAGGAAAAGCTTCCTAAGTACATCAACAGAGCACCCCACCAGAGATGTCTGTGGCACCTCCGTCCCATTTGCTGATACTGAAGAAAATGCTTATGCCTTCCTCAGGCTCAGTGGGTCAATACCAAAGCCACGCAGAGGCAGAGACTCTGCAAAATGTTCAGGAGGAAGGCTCTCCCTGGGGCAGTCATTGCTTAGGAAGAGGGGACTGCTGCCTCCAGAACCTGTGCCAAGTCGAGGCCATCCATGAACTTCGTGGAGCCCTCAGACAGTGCTGATCACTACCACTCCAGAGGCGTATGCAGCTGCAAGGGACTGAGGTAGATTCTTGGTACTGGTATCACCAGTATTACAAGAGGACTACAGCCAGTATTGATGCCTGCAGGTTTTACCTCACCATGTCAAGAAACTGCAGAACTGTTACTGCCCAAGCTTCCGCAAAAGCCAGTGCAATAGACAGGCAAGCCTGTGGTGTTATCCCCAGTACCACCCATCTCTGGGCTTCGACTACCTCTCACCAGCTCCAACTGGTTCTACCTCTCTGTTTCTGGAAGTCTCAGATTCTTCATCTTCGGTCTTGAAGATGAGGTTGTCTGTATGACATCCAAGACAAGGAACATACCCTCCATCACAGTCTTTGGGACCACAGGCCATGCAGCAACTCAACACTGAAATCCTTCTAACGGACGGTGCCCTGGGCAAGGATGGGGCCTTGGTCCATATCAGTGGCTCTTTTGGACACCCTGCCATGTCCCCCCTCCAGCTAGGACCTTTCCCCAATCATCTTGGTATCCTTGAGAGCGCTTCGGGGGCATTGGAACTGAGGACATCATACACCAGTACTCAGTGCTAAGATGGGTACCAATCAGCCAGAGATCACTGAGGCAGCTTCTCCTCTGCAAGACATAAATCACCTTAGAGCCACCTCTTAGTCCTCTTCACCAGATGAGGCGATTGAGCTGACAAATGATTCACCACCACAAGAGGACACCAGAGCTCAAGATCTTTTGTGAAGGGTGGTTTCTGTCTTTGATATTCAGGCAGAGGAGGTGTGTGCAGGCTCTCACTAGCTGGTGAACTAGTATCGATGTATCCAATATTGATGGTTCTGCCAACTAACAAAGTCATTATAGAGCTTGTTAAGGCGCTTTGGCAGACACCTTCAGTGACACAGAATCATAGAATATAAGGGTTGGAAGGGACCTCAGGAGGTCAACTAGTCCAACCCCCTGCTCAAAGAAGGACCAATCCCAAACTAAATCATGCCATATAACCCAGGTTACAATTGGGACTGTTTGAACTGCTGTGCCCCCTTAATTCTCCAGTTCAGGGTGGGTTTTGCAGTGGTTTGCTGATGAACAAACCACCCCTGCCAGGCTCTGTTCACTCATAGCCCTTAGCATGCAGTCACATCCAGCTGAGTTGCATGAATGCTCTCCCACCCACTGATGCACTACACACAAGACAACACTTGCCAGCTTTCTAGTCCGAGCCTTGTACCCCGAAATGTGTCTTGTACTGTGCAGTCCATTCACTGTACAGTATAAGCTCATATAACTCCGTTATTCCAACAAAGGGTAATAATTATCACCACCTTTGTTGTTCTAAGCAGTCTCCCACACACTTTAATCCAAACTCACTGCTTAAGATAAAACAGTAAAATGTTTATTAACTATAGAAAGAAGGATTTTAAGTTATCACAAGTAACAAGGCATAAAGGTCAAAATTGATTACAAAAGCAATAAAAAACAAACACAAGTCCTATTTCTAAACTTTACCAAGCTAATTCAGATTTGAAGTAAACAGATTTGGGACAACAAGCATCAGTGCTAAAAGGGAAAGATTCAAAGAGACTGGATCTGTTTGGTCGGAAACTTTGTTCCACAGGAAGTCTGCAACTCACGATTGCAAACCAATAGGCGCTCCTGAGTCACTATGACTTCACTCTCTGGAAAAAATATTTTAAAATTTAAAGGCTATTCACCAAAGGACGGTAGGCAGGAGTTTGCAGTAACGGTAGATGAGGGTAAACTGGTTGCCAGGACTGCTCTCCAGTACAGTTGAGATAGCGCATGCAGGGCTGCTCAACCATGGCATCAGCTATTACTATGAGAAGATGTTCACGGTTGCAATCATCTGGGATACCCCCAGAGGTCCAGCAGACCATCCAGAACCTCTCTTTCGAAGGTGTCTCATTATTTTCAGAGAAAATGGATGACCGGCTCTATAGCCTGAAAGATTCATGGGCCACATTAAAATTTCTTGGAATCTATACTCCAGCGATGAAAAGGAAACAATTTCATCCAGAGCAGCCATAAGGGCACCAAGTTTTTGCTCCCTGGTCCCACGATGCACCAAGGAGAAAGGGCAGGGGTTACAGAAGGCATCTTTCACTGCCCTCTTCTTCAGCATCAGCTAGCTCATCCCATCTAGCCGCTTTGTCCAAACAGGCATTTTAATGGGTTGGTTGAGGGCAGGGTACTAGTTACCATAGTTCCATGTGTTTCCCAATCACTTATCCCACTTCCTAAGCAATTGGACCCACATAACATTAGATTGGTTCATCTTAAGCAGGGTGGAAAAATCACATCTGCAAAAATTAAGAGTCCATGTGTTTGTGTACCTGGATGACTGGTTGATTAGAGGTCAGTCTGAGGCTCATGTGTTATCCAGTGTATCCACCGTCCTGTCCCCGTTTGATACACTGGGACTTCTGCTGAATCAGGACAAATCAATCCTAAAACTAGTACAGAGAACAGAGTTCACTGGGGTGCTCTTGGACTCCACAAAGGCCAAGGCCTTTCTGCCACAATTCAGGTTTGAAACATTACTGCTGAGGCTGAAACATACCCATTCACTATGGCACACAGCTGCCTCAGTCTCCTGGGTCACATGGCAGCATGGTCCTACGTAGTTCAGCATTCCAGGCTGCATCTTGGAAAGTTGCAGGCATGCCTAGCTTCAGGGTGTGCCCTGAATCATCGTAATTTGGGCAAGGTGGTTCCAGGGCCAGTGTCGGTGTTGTCATTGTTGGTTTGGTGGTTGGACCCTCTGAAAGTGTGTGTGGTCCCCTGTCTCTCTGCTACCAACCTCACTCTAGTCCCAGATGCATCATCCCTGGGTTGGGGAGCTCATATGAGGTCCCTGCAGACTCAGCATCTCTGGTCATCTCAAGATCAAAAGACTTATATAAAAGTCAGAGAGCTAAGATCAGTACATGTAGCTTGCTCAGCCTTCGTCCTCCTGATAGTGGGAAGTAATTCAATTTTAAAACACAACTCTGCAGTTATGTTTTACGTAAGCAGACGGAAAGCAGCACAATCCATTCAAGTGTGCCAAGAGGCAGTTCGCCTTTGGGACTTTCGCATAACCAACTTGATTCATTTCAGGGCTCCTTACCTTCCAGGAATACAAAACATGTTAGCTGATTAGCTGAGCAGATCCTTTCTTGAGTGGTCATTATGCCCAGATGTGGCTAGATCCATCTTCCAGCTCTGGGCGAATTCCCCAAGTTGACTTATTTGCAACAAAGACTAGAAGAAAATGCCATCAATGTTGTTCCAGGGGAGCTCTCAGCTGGTAGCTCACTGACAGACGCTTTTCTCCTATTCTGGAAGGATTCCCTATTATACACCTTCCCTTCAATTCCTTTGCTACCCAGGGTCATGTCCAAAGTGAAACAAGACCATGCTCATCTCATCCCTCTAGCACTGAAATGGCCTTGTTAACACTTGTACTCAACTCTACTAATCTTGCTAATTGAGCCTCAATTGTCTGTCCTGTTGGACCCAAACGTGATTTCCCAGGACCAGGGTCACTTGCTCTATTCCAGTCTCTGTTCCCTCCATCTGACAGCCTGGATGCTTAATAGATAACACCCTTTGAAAGATCCTTTTCAAAGGACATTCACAAAGTGCTTCTGAATTGCAGAAAACCCTCAACTGGGAGCACTTACCCGGCTAAGTAGAAATGCTTCTCCATTTGGTCCTGTCAGAAAGCTGCATCTCCAGAGCGGACTGTCTTCTATATCTAAAACAGATAGTTTTATAGTTTTTATAGAAATAGTTTGGCTATTAGTTCTATAAGGTTCCATCTGGCAGCTATTTTGGCCTTCCACAACTTGTTGATCCCTTTTTTCCAATCCCATCATCATCAGATTCCTAAAGGGCTTGGTCAGATTAAATCCACACATGCAAGATCCTGGGATCTGAATTTGGTCCTAATAAAATTGACAGGACTGCCCTCTAAATCCATTGCAACTTGCGCTCTGCTTACCTCTATGTGAATGTAGCATCTCTAGCAGCCACCACCTTGGCCAGAAGAGTGGAAGAGTTGAAAGCCCTAGTGTCATAGCCTCCATATACAATTTTTAATAGGTTTAAGGTTTATCTTCATCCTCACCCAAAATTTCTCACTATGGTGATCTCTAATTTTCATGTTAATCGAGTAACCTATCGGCTGACTTTCTGAAACCTCATGCCCAGAGCGATAAGGAGAAACTTTATTTGTTGAATGTGAGAGAGGCTCTAACTTTCTAACTGGAACACACCAAATTATTTAGGACCTCTACTCAGTTGTTCGTTGTGATTGCGGACAGAACTAAGATGCTCGGAGGATTTCATTCTGGATCTCTTTATACATTCTTTTGTTACCTGCTGGCTAATATAGCCCCCCCCCCCCAGCTAGGGTATTGACACATTCTACTAGAGCACAGGCAATATCAGTGGCTTACTTGGTGCAAGTACCTATCACTGACATTTGTAAACTGGAGATTGGTCGTCTGTCCTTACCTTTGCTTCCTCAGCCCAGGGATAATGACAGTTTTGGATAGGTGGTCTTACAAGCACTGTTCAGGTTGACCTTGAGCCCACCTCTATGATTGTCTATCTGTGAGTTCCCTACAGTGGAATGGACCTATGCAAGCACTCGAAGAAAAAATGGTTATCTGCCTTTCTGTAACAGTTGTTCTTCGAGTGGGTTGCGCATGTCCATTCCACGACCCGCCAGTCTTCCCCTATCAGAGTCTATCCAGCATGAAGAAACTGAGGGGAGTCAGGGGTGGCTCTGCCTCCTTATTCCAGCACATAGTGGCGCATGACAATAGAGGTTTCTCAGACCACCCCGATGGGTATGGCTGAGGGAAAAAATTCTCCAACAACTCTGTACGAGGCATGAGCACACACCTACAGTGGAATAGAAGAACATTTAGAAGAACAAGAGTTACAGAAAAGTAGGTAACTTGAGTTTTTATGTATTTTAGGGTTGTATCTGTATTTGTATCTGTGAGATACTGAGATCTCTCACATCTCGTGGAAGTCAGGGCCTTAGATGGTTCAGATTTTGCTATAATCTGTTGTAAGATGAATTTTTTTAATGCAGTGCTGCACTTATCATAGACTCGTCGAAATGTAGGCCTGGAAGGAACCTCCAGAAATCAAGTTCAGACACCTGCACTGAGGCAGAACCAAGTAAACTTGGTTGACTATCCCTGACAGGTGTTTTTCTAACTTGTTCTTAAAAACCTCTAGTGATGGGGATTTCACAACCTTCCTTGGAAGCCTATTGCAGAGTTTAATTACCTATGTAGTTAGAAGATCTTTTTCTAATATCTAACCTTAATCTCCCTCGCTGCAGATTAAGCCCATTACTACTTGTCCTACTTTCAGTGAACACGGAGAACAACTGATCCCCATCCTTTTTCTAACATCCTTAATCTATTCGAAGACTGTTATCAGTCCCCCTCCCTCCCATGGTCTCTCTTTCTCAAGATCAAACATGCCCAGTTTTTTAACTTTTCCTCAAAGGACAGGTTTCCTAAACCTTTTATAATTTGACACTCTCTCCAATTTGTCCATGTTTTCCTAAAGTGTGATGCCCAGAATTGGACATGGGTACTCTGAACCCTTGCCAGTGCCAAGTAGAGCAGGACAGTGCCCCCCTATGTCTTACATGCATGTGGCAGAGTGCTGGGAACCAACAGCTTGAGTCAGTACTCTGATCAGTTAAACACCAATTAACTCCCCCCAGGGTGGACCTGACTGTACCTAATTAATCCTTCCTAGCTCATTCTAATCTGCTAAAGAGTTAGTTAGCCCATTAATGCAAAGGGTAGAAGGCGGCACTGGAAGGAAATGCTGGAGGGAGAGGCAGGCTAGCGGAGCCAGAACCAAGAAGGTGCAGACAGCTTTTCCTTCTCCTCTTCTTGGGAGAAGGGTGAGGAGAAACTGATGTTATAAGTGCTGTGGTATATGGATCAGTAACGTGGTGAAAAGAGTAAGGAAATAAACTACACAGCAGTGTTTAACACATGAAAGTCTCTGAATAGTCTGCACAGACAGAGCAGAAGATAGGCGTGCCACTCCACCCTGTCACAATACAATATATATTCTTATGGTAACATTTGAAAATGTGGTTTTCTGAATTGCAGATTTTTAATATAAAGTACTGTTGAAAGGGGTTGTTAAGTCCATTGTGAGAGTGATATTTTAGCTTCTCGGTTGTCAGACCCAATTGCTGATCCCAAAGAGTGCTGTTGTATGCTCAACATAATTTCTACCACCCCCCTCCCCCACCCAAGAGTGCTCTGGCACCTAATAACAACCAACTCCACTGTGACACTCTTGCTGCTTCTGCCAGGTGACATGAATATCTATCTCCCAGCTCAACTATAAATGCTAATCACCTTTATCTCATCTCTGAGATGTTCCTAGTTGCCAGTTATCCAGCTGGAAATTTAGGTAACTTTCCTGATAATAGTAATGTTATGTTCCAAAATCCCTTTTCACCACATCCAAAGTTTTAGAATTCATATGGTGGATGCATACTGCTAAACTGAAGTAGTTAAATTATTTTTCCCAGCTTTTCCATATATTTTCTCAGAATATTAAGTTTAAAAAAAACCCTATTTTTTTCCCTAGGGATAGAGTGAGTGTAGATCTTTAAGGGTGTTCACTTTAGTTCATTCCATAAGCACTGTATTTGGTCACTCAGTTCTTTTTTTAAAATGTTCAGCAGATGTAAGACTTAAATTATTCAAAGATCCATTGGAAGATGCTGAAAGAGAGTGGATTATTTTACTATACTGTTTTTTCCCCCAAAGGTAGGGCTTTCCTTTAAATGAGAATCCAGAGGCACAGTGTTCAGAAATGCCTACTTTACAGATGCAAAGTTCCTTGAACTTTTGGTGGACTGGGTTGCAAATACAATATAGTGCGTGAGATGTCTTAGTCATCTGTTCAAACCCAGTTCAGGTTGGTGGCAACCAAAAGCTGTTATCTGATCCCTGTTTGGTGACTTGTGGAAATAAGGTGATCTCACTGGGTAAGTCTCTGCCTGTCACAAAACGCACTACCATAATTGGCACTAATTAGCTCCACTGTTGGCAGGGAGGACATGGGTTAAATTAACATGCCTCATCTCTGGAGGTCTGGTCCCTCCAGGTTGCATGTTTGTGAGGTAATATGGGAAGTTTGCACTGACACTGCCAGTGTAAATCTGATCTCTTTTATGAGGAATTATCAAGAGGGATGAAAAACAAAACATGCTTATCTTCAGTAATAGCATTTACTGATTCCAATGGTTTTTTTTTCCAACAAAGATTAAAAGCAATAAATCTCTGGTCATAGCATAATTCTGGTAATTTACTGCTGATGTTTGGTTGAAGCCTTAATGGAAAATTTTCTTACTGATTAATTTCCTTTCTGTTAGCAGTGTCCTCCACAATTCCGGACATCTGGGCTGCTCTTGTCTCACTGCTCATGGAGGTGGATCAGAATTTTGGTGTCGCGTGGTCTGGCCACACCCTCTCTGCTCCTTCTTGCTGCCAGATGAGTTATTCCCAATCTGTTAAATTTGCGTAACATCCATGAACAAATATTCCAGAGATAACAAAATAGCTACATACATTAGACCAAGAAAGATGGTCGTACGGTAACAATTCCACTTAATATCTGACTCAACTCATGAGTTATCCAGGGTGGGTAGAACTGTAGGAGTCACTGCTAGCAGAAAGGAAATTATCAGTAAGAAATTTTACATTCTGGAGTTCAGTGTCTCCCACAATTCTGGGCATCTGGGAAGTAGCGAGCACTGAACAGGTATAGGGAGGGTTCTGAAACAAAAGTTTGGTAGGAAAGAAGTCCTCCGTCCCCTTTTTGTGAGCGTGCTCAAAAGTTTCTGTTATTTCTGCTGACTGCACACAGCACCTCCCTGCCAAAGGAAGCCTCTGCAGAAGACAAATTCCACCTAATAGTACTTAATGAAGGTGTTAGCTGTAGACCAACTGGCTGTTTTGTAAATTTCCAAAGTGAACACACTTGCTCATTCCAGCTAGGAGGTTGGTAAGGATCTTGTGAAGTGTGCTTGATCCATTCTGGGACAGAAGCCTCTGATGATTTTGTAGGCTTCCACAATACATAATCTAATCCACTGAGCAACAGAGGACTTGAAATCTGAGTCCTTGGTATTTTGGGTGGGAGGGCATGAATAAGGAGACCAATCTTCTTGCAGATTCTTGTATGCTTGAATTAGATTTTCAACACTCCTCTGACCTCTAAGGTGTCTCACACCTTTTCAGTTGGATGTTGTACTTTTGGACAGAATGAAGGAAACACAAGTTCTTTGGAAGTATGGAAGGAGAAATTTACCTTAATAAGAAAGGATTCTGGTGTTCTGAGTGCCACTTTTGCCTTGTGGAACACGCAGTAAGGCTCCTGTATAGATAAGGCTGCCAGCTCCGACACCCGGCTCGCAGATGTGACAGCTACTAAGAAAATGGATAAATTTTTATTAATTTTTTTACTTAATGGATAAATAAGAGGTCAACACTGAAGTCAGAGGCTCAGAGGAATGACTTGTCAAAGCCCTCAAAAATAGTGAAAGACCCCATTTGGAGAAGAGTGGCATGTCAGTCTGGCTAACCAGACTGCTCAAAGCAATCTGCTACCTGTGGATTGTCTTCCAGGGAGCCTGAGAAGTATTTTGGTCTCTGCCTTGGTACAATTCACAAGTTGGCTGCTTGGACTAAAGGATCTGGAAGGCAGATGGGCGTGCCTTTGCAGACATTGTTGTGGGCTGACTACTATTGTAAAGAGTTGAACACCTGTGCTGGAACCTATACTTTATCTTCCTTGCATTCCGTAGTGTGATCCCACACTGCTAATATGAAAGCTTGAAGACTTCTGGTGTATGATTGTGCCCATAGAGATCCATATGCCTGACACCACAAGTCCTAGCAGTTGGCGGCATAGTGCTGTAATAGGTGTCCTGTGGCTCTGGAACAAGAAAATAAATTCCTGGGTGGACCCAGAGAACTTTTCTTGGCATAGAAGCTGGGTGCCTGGAGAAGATTTCACATTCAAGATGTGACCTTCTGTGCTGTGATGGAGCTTTGATCAGAATGTCATCCAGGAAGGGGTACAGGTGAGTTTCCTGTGACCTGAGTCTGGCCATTATCACAATCAACATCTTTGTAAAAACCCTGGGGGCTGAGGAGAGGCCAAACAGGAGTGTTAGGTATTTCCAACATTTCCTGCTGTTTGCAAACTACAGAAGTCTATGGGGGCAGAGTCTGATGGAAATATGTGTTGTCTGGGTCAACTGAAGTCAAGAAGTCCCTTCTGGGACAGGTATGATACTGTAGAGGCCAGGATCTCCATCCAAAACTTTTTCTTTATCCACTGTTGCTTTTGAGATCGAGAATGGCTCTGATACTCACCATTTGCTGCTGTATAATAAAGAAGACGGAGTAGAACCTGGAGAACCTTTCTTCTGAGGGAACCCACTCTATCGTTCCCATATTCAAAAGATGATATTTTGTTCTGGATCAGACTGTGCTTTACAGGGCCATTGGAGCTGGGTGATTGGATGAAGACTGGATGGTTGGAGCCTGCAAGGGGGTCTCTCTCGCTCACTATATCCCTGACCCATTTGTCTATGGTCAGTAAAAACCATTCTTCTAAGAAATGGGAAATTCTACCCCTGAGCTTCCGCGCTGGGTGGAACCTATGCAATCTTTGTCATAAAGTGGATTTGGGAGGGTTGGGGGCTGAAGTCCCACAGGAATTTCTCCTGGTACTTCGATTCTAGTTTTTCCCTCAGTGAATTTGTTGTCCCTTTGCTGGTAAATGATAAACCTGGTACCTCTGTGAGGATGAGAAGCAAAAGGAGTGCTTCTGTCCGAAGGCTGGTCTATTTTCTATTCTGTGGACCCTTAGTGGGGACAGGAGAGACTGTTTAGATTTTGCCATCTTGTCAGCCACTATCTTATCCAGTTTTTCTCCAAAAATGAGGGAGCCTGTAAACCTGGCTGAGCACAGGACCTGCTTAGAGTAAGTATCCATCTTCGAGGGTTGAAGCCATGGGCGGTGCCTGGTTACTGAACTGGAAGCCATGGCTTGGGCTGAAAACCTCATTGTATCCATTGAGGTGTCAGCTACAAAGGCTGTTTCTGGGAAGACTCTTGAAAGTGGAGCCAAAGTCAGGGTCATCTCAAAGCCCTAAGGGCAAATGTTCTAGCCAGGAAAGAGATGCTCCTGCAAAGCAGGAAGCTGCCAGGAATACTCGGAAGGTGGAGGAGGAATCTGGAAGGAAGAAGTAGAAGAGGCATGGTCAGACTATGTGGCACCAAAATGCTGATCTGCCTCTGTGAGCTGTAGAGAGAGGAGAACTGTCTAGACATCTAGAATTGTGGGAGATGCTTGGCACAGTAGCATGTTTCCCTAAAAACTGGTGACTACATTTGTGCATGTGTGCTATGTTGTACTGAGGATGAACATTCTATAAAAGGATACATATACTGACCTTCTTTCTTCCCTCAGTGTTAACCCTGCTCAGGTAAACCTAGTATTAAGAATTTCACTGTAATAGTGATTAACGTAATTCTGTTTTAACAGGGAAAGAAGACACTCCATCACTGCTTGGTCTTTGTGGCTCTCTGACTTCTGTAGCAAGTTATAAATCTCTTACAAGTCTGAAATCAAGTGAATATCTTGCAAGTCCTACAGCAGAGATGACAAGTCCAGGTCTAACTCCATCTTGAGCAGATATACATAACAAGGAAGAGCTTTTGTGTTGTATGCATTCAAACATAATTTGACTTGCTGTGAAGACTCTTAAAGGTTCAAGCAAGCTAAAGAATATGCTGCTTTATTTTGTCCTTTTTTTTGTAATGATCTATTTAAAGAAAAGTCACAAAACTTACATCCATTGTCTGTCATGCTTTTCTTTAAAAGGATTTTTCCCGGACTTACCCTTTGAGATCTTAAATTGTTTAAGAATCCCAGTCAGGTACAGAATGTATGTATGATTTAGTAACAAATGATTACCTTCTAGAATGAAATATGTGAACATCAGTCTTCTGCTAAACTGTTGTGATCTATGTTCCTCAGGCTCTTAACTAGAGCACTTCCTTGCACTGCTCTGCATATTTGTCAACACTTGCAGAAGAGACAGGGAATAAGTCTTGGCAGACTAGTAAAGGAATATCTGAATTCCAGTTTACATTATATTACAAAACACTGCTTGTTTAAGTATTTTTTAACCTGCATATGTTCTATTATGTAGAATCTTAAATAACTTATTTAACCTGTTAGATGTTTTGAAATACTGACAGGTAAGTGTTAAATGTGCATTCCCATTATCATTATGCCACTTAGAGAGTTGATTTTTATGTTCAGATAAGGCCATATTAAGAAACAGTATACATTCCTAGGTTTTGATGATGGGACAGAGTAACAAATCTTATAAATCGGGATTACTTCCAACTTTTAAGAAGGGATGAGAAGGCGAGTCACCAGGTGATTGTGGGACCCAAATGAGGAAGAACTTTGCAGGTAGAAGGTGCATCTTAGTTAGTTGCTTTTTGTTACTGACTTATGTTAATGTAAAGGTGGGGGAAACATGGTTATGTTATCACCTTAGAGCTTTGGGAAACCCCACCCCCCATGTCCATTGTGAAGGATCTCAGGAGTAAAAAAGGATTAGAATGAAATGTTGACAATTTAAATGACGAATATTCTCCCATGAAAGAGTTTTGGATAGGTATTTTTCTTGATTATTCTGTGCAGTAATACTTAAACAGAAGTTAATCCTTTAAAATTCTAAGCCTCTAATTAAGCTACTGATATGAATTACCTGAAAACATTTTTAAATTAAGCTAAACTTTACATCTTCCCAGTTTAACTCACCTTTAAAGTTTGCAAATTAATTTTTGAATTGCAAACTGTAGTCTTACATCTTTGTAAGATGTAATGAGTCCTTTATCTATGGATTTTGCTACTAAGGTAATGCTTATCAGTATCTTTTAAAAAAATATTAAATGCATGTAAGTGTGTTGTATTTATTAATCAAGAGGAAAAGGCTTTGTTGTGCCAAAGAAGTTTCAAATATTGTTTACATGAGTGGCTTCAATATTAATAGGGTTATCTAATTAGAGCATACTTTCAGATAGATTTTTGTTTACAGTCAGATACTATATGCTATACTCTTTGCTTTAGTTATATTTGCCAGAGAAATGTGCCTCTTGTAATTTTACCCTGGGCACTACTAGTTTTTCAAAGGGTGGGATAAAGAAAAATAGGCAATCTAATCATTCTTGTAAACAAAAGAATGCAGGAAAGTTGCCTTGATAAACATGTGAAATGACACATTGTCAGAACTGACTAATCCATTTTAATGATCTCTGAAATAAAATGAAAACAGTAGTGCTCCTTTCCTAAGGTCTACCAGAATGCCTATTACTGCATAAAGTAATTTCCTGGTTCTTGCACTACGAACCTGCTCTCATGGCAGTTTAGTAGCTTAATTGAACAGTATTCATTAAATATTAATTTCAAAACTAGAGATGCATTTTTAATACAAAGACATGAGGGAAGCAGGAGTCCATAAAGGTAACATTACTGATTTGTGTACAGTAACTTGAGCAACCTGTGCTGTTTTAAACATTTCTTCCAATCCATCACAGTTCTTTGGCTATAATCATGATTTTTATTCATGTCCGCAGATAGCTCTGTTGGAGGAGCTGCTATAAAATTCATCTGTCATGTAATTTAAGTTTTATGTAATCTTTCACACTAGTATTAGTTTGTAAATGTCAATGTTTGTGCATGAGGAAGCTGGTTGTATATGTGTCCGTTCTAAATGCTGTCCATTTTCCAGAAATAGTTGAACAAAAATAAATGCCAAAATTTGTGTATTTTGTTGCCTTGCTATATTATAACTGTTGCATGTAAATTAAACATTTTGTACCATTGCCACTACTAGCTCTTGTCTCTGTACTCTTCTAATCAAGTGTAAAGTAAGATCACTTACACACTAGTATCATGTGAGCATAAAACAATTTAATTGTGTTCTAATAGTCCAGAGGTGACCAGCCTGAGCCTGAGAAGGAGCCAGAATTTATCAATGTACGTTGCCAAAGAGCCACAGTAATATGTCAGCAGTCCCCCATCAGCTCCCCAGTCCCAGTGCCTCCTGCCCTGCACCTCCCGATCAGCTGTTTCGTGGCATGCAGGAGGCTCGGGAGTGAGGGCATGGAAGGCTCAAGGGAGGGCACAGGAGGGTGGAGTGAGGGCAGGGCTGTGGCAGAGCCAGGGGTTGAGCAACAGGGGGCACCCCCGGCACATTGGAAAGTTGGCACCTGTAGCTCCAGCCCCAGAGTCGGTGCCTTTATAAGGAGCTGCATATTAACTTCTGAGGAGCTGCATGTGGCTCCAAAGCCACAGGTTGGCCACCCCTGTAATAATCCTAAAGAAGTGAAAATTAACACTAGACTTTCAGAAGATCTTAAATTAAGTAATATCAAAGAATATGCATTTCCTTTTAGCATGAGTGATATGGAGACTATAAATTAATCCCAAACATTTAAATTGTGCTTTGACTTGGAATCTGTGCCAGCAAAAACAAAACAAAACCCAAAAAACAGTATAATCACCTTTTTTAAAAAAATAGCTATTCTAAACTATAGAATAGCTATCTTTAACACTCGCCTCAAGGTGCTGGTTCTATTCCCAATTTTTATCTACTAAATATTCCCTGTTTTCATCCGTTAAATTGCAATGCAGTTAACAGTACACCAGGATTTTCTATTTACATAATTGCTGTAGTTGGCACAAGGACCTTAAACAGTCATGAATGGGAGAGGAGGAAATCCATGAAATCTTTTAATATGTGATCCGCGTTATGAAAGTTTGAACTCCTGGTTTAGATTCAAAACATAAGGTTAAGCTCAAGTTTCTTCCTTTACCAATTGAACATATGATTTTCTGACAAAGTCTCCTTAATAAAGTACTTCATACAGGCAAAATTAATCATTTGAAGTAAAGAAAGGAACACCTAAGCTTACATTTGAAATGAGAAAATGATGGTTCAGTGGGCTTCAAAGAAGGGATAGGTATTGCCATAAGGTATCATTGAGGCCAAGAGTTTGACAGGATTTAAAAACGCATTAGGTAACAATAGGCTTGTCTACACTACCCTGCAGTTTGGATTAGAGAGATGTGAACAGCACTGGAGGGGTCAAAGTGCTATGCTCTAACTTCCTTGTGCAGATGCACATTAAAATATTCTTGCTTTGCATTAACATAATCCTCTTCAGACAGGCTTACATTAATGCAAAATAGGAACCATTTCATTCGCACCTGCTGCATCCACACGGGGAAGTTGCAGCGCAGCATATTGACAGGCATTACTGTCAATATCTCTGTAGTCCAAACAGCAGGGCAGTGTAGACATAGCCTGAAGTTTACATCCACAGTCCAATTAGTTAGGATAAAAAAAGGGTGTTAAACATTTGCTTTAGGACATAAATTAACCACTAACTAAGACAAACTTTTCTTAGGGGCAGCTTATTTTGCAGATATCCACTATGGCATTTCTTGCACCTTCCTCTGAAGTACATGTTGTGCCACAATACGCCATAGCCTGGGATCGATATTAAGACGGGGTGGGCAAACTTTTTGGCCTGAGAACTGTTTCAGAAATTGTATGGAGGGCAGGTTAGGGGAGGCTGTGCCTCTGCTCCTCCTCGCTTCTCGCCCCCTGACAGGGCCCCCCTGGGACTCCTGCCCCATCCAAACCCCCCCACCCCGTTCCCTGACCATCCCCAGAACCCCTGCCCCTGACTGGCCCCCACTGCCCCATCCAACCCTGCTCCTTCCTGACTGCCCCCCTGGGACCCGTGCACCCAATTCAACCCCCCCTGTTCCCTGCCCTCTGAAGGCCCTGACCCCTATCCACACCCCTGACCACCACACTGAACTCCCCTGGCCTCTATCCAACCCCACCCCCCGCTCCCTGCCCCCTTACCATGCAGCAGAGAGCACCGGGTCAGGCCATGGCTCTGCAAGTGTGCTGCCCAGCCACCCAGAGCGTTGTGCCTGCAGCACGGGAGGGGGACAGCAGGGGAGGGGCTGTGGCTAGCCTCCTGGGCCAGGAAGGGTCCCATGGGCCAGATGTGGCCCACAGGCCATAGTTTGCCCACCTCTGGTTTAAGAGCTTTCAAAGCTAAGATACTCCAGAGGAAGTCATAAAACTTTCATGCGGTATTTATGCACTCCATTATAAATAAGATTGAGCACAGCTGGTGAAGCCATCTACATTCTGACACATGAGGGCTGAAAACCATTGCACTCTAACTGCAAATTCTACTCCTTCCCAGTCTAAATCTTTTTTTAGGTTTCTAAGAAATTCACCTTGATCAAGTGGCATTACATAACTGAATTATACACATCACAAAAAGCACTCTTCTTTCTGTGTTAAATGTGTCTTCTAGTTTGATCTTTTATGCTTTCATTGTTCAGAGCAGGGATTCTCTTTTCTGTATTTGTAGAACACAAGCATGTCACTGGTTGCCACTATAATAAATATTTAACAAGTGGATTCCTAACCTTTTTGCTAAAAATCCTTTGGCATTGTAATAGTTGGACAGAGGGCCCTCAGCTCCCCTCTTCTGTGCACTGGCACAATTGTCATACTTATCTTTGTCCATTTTGTATTCTATTTTTGTTTTAAGCTCCTATTCACCTGAGGGCAACATCCTGCCTGGGTTGAGAGCATCCAGAGTTAATTCTGTGGGGCGGGGTTGCCTGTTCTTTCACCCAAGAAGAGAATAATGGCCAGGGCTGGCCCACAACATTTTGGCACCTGAGGCGGGGAGCTCAAATGATCCCCCCGTGCCCCCTTCGGCCAAAACTTTGAAAGGTCTCAATTCTGCTTTCTTCCTGTTCTCCTCCTCTCATGGTACTGCTCTGCTACCTACCCCAATAAAGGAGAACTAACAAAATGCCTTGTTCAAAAATTTTAAGTAACACATTTGCTGTTCAGGCATTTGGAAGTTAACTTTTCTTGTCTGCATAGTAAACACTGGCATTTTTATCTGTTTGAATAATCAAAGTGGTGCTTTCCGTGCCTTCTTGGTTGCAAAGATTTAAACTGCTTCCTTAAGGTCCACAATCTGGGCCAGCTCATGCTCTGAGAGGTTGCAAGGCGACTAGCCTCTCTTGTGTCGTACAGCGAACATGTGTTTTTATTAACTTCAGCTTGAAGAAGCTGTGTTCTCTACTGGCAACTGTTTCAGGAAGTGTTAGCAGTATGCACAGAGCAACAAAAGCATTTGGAAAGAGGGTGGTCATCTTATTTGTGCACATATATTCCAGAACAGCCTTTGGAGTTGATCCTGCTGAAATGTATCTTGAAAGGGCTTTCAGTTCATCGCCTAAATCACTCGCATCAATATCACGCATGTCATCATGTGTCAACGCTGTCTCTAGTGCCCTGCATTGCTAGTGTAGGTAGTCTTCGTGCATGTCATCAGTGTCAACACTGTCTCTAGTGCCCTGCATTGCTATAGCGAGGAGTTTTGGAATATCATACAACACCCCAAACATACTGCTGTGTTCCTTGAGCTGCATGAAACATTTTTCAACTGACTGTATTGTACAATCTAGCACCTGGTTAAAGAATTCAACTTTGAATTGTTGTTTGGGGTCTCTTATGGGATTATCCCGTGCCTCCTAATCAAAATGTCGTACCCGCATGGCCCCACAGTATGCCAACATTTTTATGGCTGATTTAGAACAACGCTTCCTCAGCTCTCGTCCCTTAAAGCCCCTACTCTATTTGCGCTATATTGATGACATCTTCATCATCTGGACCCATGGAAAAGAAGCCCTTGAGGAATTCCACCATGATTTCAACAATTTCCATCCCACCACCAACCTCAGCCTGGTCCAGTCCACACAAGAGATCCACTTCCTGGACACTACAGTGCTAATAAACAATGGTCACATAAACACCACCCTATACCGGAAACCTACTGACCGCTATTCCTACCTGCATGCCTCCAGCTTTCACCCTGACCACACCACACGATCCATCGTCTACAGCCAAGCTCTGCGATACAACCGCATTTGCTCCAACCCCTCAGACAGAGACAAACACCTACAAGATCTCTGTCAAGCTTTCTTACAACTACAATACCCACCTGCGGAAGTAAAGAAACAGATTGATAGAGCCAGAAGAGTTCCCAGAAGTTACCTACTACAGGACAGGCCTAACAAAGAAAATAACAGAACGCCACTAGCCGTCACCTTCAGCCCCCAACTAAAACCCCTCCAACGCATTATTAAGGATCTACAACCTATCCTAAAGGATGACCCAACACTCTCACAAATCTTGGGAGACAGGCCAGTCCTTGCCTACAGACAGCCCCGCAACCTGAAGCAAATACTCACCAACAACCACATACCACACAACAGAACCACTAACCCAGGAACTTATCCTTGCAACAAAGCCCGTTGCCAATTATGCCCACATATCTATTCAGGGGACACCATCACAGGGCCTAATAACATCAGCCACACTATCAGAGGCACGTTCACCTGCACATCCACCAATGTGATTTATGCCATCATGTGCCAGCAATGCCCCTCTGCCATGTACATTGGTCAAACTGGACAGTCTCTACGTAAAAGAATAAATGGACACAAATCAGATGTCAAGAATTATAACATTCATAAACCAGTCGGAGAACACTTCAATCTCTCTGGTCACGCAATCACAGACATGAAGGTCGCTATCTTAAAACAAAAAAACTTCAAATCCAGACTCCAGCGAGAAACTGCTGAATTGGAATTCATTTGCAAATTGGATACTATTAATTTAGGCTTAAATAGAGACTGGGAGTGGCTAAGTCATTATGCAAGGTAGCCTATTTCCTCTTGTTTTTTCCTATTCCCCCCCCCCCCGATGTTCTGGTTTAACTTGGATTTAAACTTGGAGAGTGGTCAGTTTGGACGAGCTATTACCAGCAGGAGAGTGAGTTTGTGTGTGTATGGGGGTGGGTTTTTGGAGGGGGGTGAGGGAGTGAGAGAACCTGGATTTGTGCAGGAAATGGCCTAACTTCATTATCATGCACATTGTGTAAAGAGTTGTCACTTTGGATGGGCTATCACCAGCAGGAGAGTGAATTTGTGTGGGGGGTGGAGGGTGAGAAAACCTGGATTTGTGCTGGAAATGGCCTAACCTGAAGATTACTTTAGATAAGCTATTACCAGCAGGACAGTGGGGTGGGAGGAGGTATTGTTTCATATTCTCTGTGTATATATAAAGTCTGCTGCAGTTTCCACGGTATGCATCTGATGAAGTGAGCTGTAGCTCACGAAAGCTCATGCTCAAATAAATTGGTTAGTCTCTAAGGTGCCACAAGTACTCCTTTTCTTTTTGCGAATACAGACTAACACGGCTGTTACTCTGAAACCTGTCATCTTTGGTGACTCTTGTATTCTTGAATGGGTGGGAAAATAGCTTCAGTGTAAAGTTCCTCTGCTAACTTCTGTGCACTCTCTTCAGAATGTTTTGAAATCCCTCATCTGACTGGTAAGACTGTAGGTATGATGTCTAGTTGTTCCATTGCTCCAGATATATCAAGTTCAACACCTTGGAGTCTCTTGTTTACAACATTTATTTCAAACAGTATGTCATGCCACAACACTAAGCCACACAGAAATTTGAAGTTATGTATGTTTCTGGTGATTCCATTTCTCTCTGCCACTGTTCTCCCACAAACAGTTCCTGTCATAGCATTATCCTCCATAATGGCAACTGTGGCATCATCTATCTTCCCAATTTGGTGTTTGATAGGCTTTATCGCCTCCACTCAACTTTCCCATCATGTGGCACTGAGTGGTTTGTGTCAGAGAGGATGTTCCCAGATGTTGCTTCAAAATTTGCCATCAGTGAGTTGATGCAGAGAAAAAAAATACATAGATGCTTTGAATTACATTAAAAAATTCAGCAGTCTCACCAGAAGCTGATGCTGCATCACTTACCATCAAGTTCAATGAATGAGAACTGCATGGGACAAAAAAAGCTCGAGGGTTTAACTCTCGGATCCGTGTCTGCACTCCTCTGTTCTTTCCTCATGTTGGCACCATTATCATAGCCCTGACCTCTCATGTCAGCTATCACAATTCCCGTATCTTCCAGCTTTTTAAGAAGCACATTTGTCATACCAGCTCCTATAGTATCCTCAACGTCAATAAATTCTAGAAAATGCTCTCTGACAGTCACCATTGTAGGGACATTTTCACTAGGTTACGTTGTTGTTACAAAGCGCACCATTAAAGTCATTTGTATAGCTGATGTCAGGTATGCAGTCCAGAATAACAGAGTAATATCTTGCTGATTTCAGATCTGCCACAATCTTCTGTTTGACTTTTGTTGCCAGTAACGTATGATCTCATTTTGAATTGTTTTTCCAAGGTAGTGGTGTGTGTACATTTCTGGGGTGGTGACTCTTCTTAGATGCTTCTGGAGTACAGCATCAACTCAGCCATCAGCTCCACAATTTTAAGGAAGTTTCCATTGTTTGGCACATACAGCTGCTCTGAAGTGCCACGCAGTGCTAGGTTTTGGGTAGCAAGCATTCTCACAATGGCTATGACCCTTTTCAGAACATTTTGCCAGTAAAGAGAGACTGATGCAATCTTCTCTTGATGCTGATTATCTATGGTGGCCTTTAATCTTAGCCTCATCTCAAGCTCTTTCCACCTGTGGAATGCTCTCTGGTAATTTGCTGCCTTCTCATGGCATGCCAGATTTCTAGCCAGATTTTTCCAGTCCTTTGTTCCTTTAGAATCCAATGTGGCTGGAAGCTTAGAGTGGAAGAGTTTGCAACAAAAACAGTATGTAGCATTCTGAGTTTTTGAGTACATAAGCCATGGCCTCTCCACTTTGTCACCATTGGGGATTTCATACAGTAATGTATTGGATGGAAACTTCTATTTTCATTGTCTGTTGGAGGACATGAAGTTTTTCACTTGCTGTGGCCCATGCAGCACAAGGAAGTCCCTCAGGCTACTGCTCAAGTGGGTCCACAGTCCTGGATCATCTAGACTTAAGGAACTAAACTCAGCAGCAGCTGTTTCTTGCGCCTCCACCACACTCTTTTGTGATCTACACTTTTCTTCAGGAATGTGCATGGTTACATCCATTTGAGATGGAGATATGGATGCTGCAGTAGCTGCCAGGTCACCTGCACTCTGACTAACTGGAAGATCAGGCATCTCCTCACCACTCACATCCTCACTGGGGCCGGAAGGCTCACCGTGAACATTTGTGTCTATGTATCTCAGGTGAGCTCCTTCCTGCTTAGATAGAAAAGCTTCATTTGCTTTCTTTTTTTTTCTGAATGCTGCCCCAGAGGGGTGTTTTCTTCTTTCACTCATGATTGCTGTTCTGTGCCAGCTATAGTGGCTCTCAACACTCAATTGAAGAGGACAAATAAGCAGGCTGATAGCAGGTCCTGAGTGAGGGAAGATATCAGCATCTTAAGGGCCTAACTGGCTCCTACTACTTCAGTTGACTGCCTGTTCTCCTCAAGTGGGTTCAGGGAAGCAGCAGGAAACAGGTAGCTGCCTGAGAAGCTGGTGTTAATCAGTCCTGGGGGTGCTAGAGAGGTACATAAGAGGCTCCTCCTCCTCTCCCTGTAGCTCCTGCTGCTTTCTGTTATTCCCTCTCACCTTTTCTCCTGCCTCCCTGTTATGTCTCTTGTGCCCTCCTTCCTCCAGCACAGCACTCCCCCATCTCTGTGCAGCTAGAGCAGAGAGAATACGTATGTACCAGCAGCAGAGACAATTTGCTACTCTCTGGGTCCTAGGGGTGCCCCCCCCAAGTCTGGCACCTGAGGCAGCTGCCTCAGTTCGCCTAGTGGTAAGGCGAACCCTGGTAATGGCAGAAGACAGGTGATAAACACCCTTGATGACTCAGGTCTTTGATCTTTTGAGGCACTAGTCATTGTGACTCCATTTCCCTCCATACCTCCTGTATAGACTGTGACCTCAACAATAAGTGTTATTGGAAAAACTATGCATCTGTCACAGTGAAGTAAATGGCTGTTTTATTTATGATCATGCCTCTGGTTTTAAATTCATTACTAAAACCAACTATAGCAGGAGAACAGAATAGGTCATACTGGTGGGGGAGTGGCACTATCTGTGAAAGAAAATGTAGAGACAAATGAAGTAAAAATCTTAAATGAACCAAACTGTACCACAGAATCTCTGTGGATAGTAATTCCATGCTTGAATAAGAATACATCAGTAGGGATATACTACCAACCACCTGAACAGGATGGTGACAGTGACCATAAAATGCTCAGGGAGATTAGAGAGGCTATAAAAATAAAAAAACTCAGTAATAATGGGGGATTTCAGCTACTGCCTCACGATGGAATGCAGAGAAAGTTTCTTGACACCTTAAATGACTGTTTCTTGGAACAGCTAATCTGGAACCTGCAAAAGGAGAGGCAATTCTTGCTTTAGTCCTAAATGGAGCACAGGATCTGGTCCAAGAGGTGAATATAGTTGAACCGCTTGGTAATAATGGCCATAACCTGATAAAATTTAACATCCCTGTGGGGAGGGAGGAATACTAAAGTAACCCACCATGATAGCATTTAATTTAAAAAGGGGGAACACCACAAAAATGAGGAAGTGAGTTAAACAGAATTTAAAAGTAGTGCCAATCCCTACAAGCTGCATGGAAACTTTTTTAAGACACCATAATAGAGACTCAATTTAGATGTATACCCCCAAATTAAAAAAAACATAGCAAGAGGACCAAAAAAGTGCCACTATGGCTACAAAACAAAGTAAAAGTAGTAGTTAGAGGCAAAAAGGTATCCTTTAAAAAGTGGAAGTTAAATCCTGTTGAGGAAAATAGAAAGGAGCATAAACCCTGGCAAGTGAAGTATAAAAATATAATAAGGCAGGCCAAAAAAGAATTTGAAGAACAGCTAGTCAAAGACTCAAAATGTAACAGCAAACAAAATTAAGTACATCAGAAGTAGGAACCCTCTTAAACAACCAGGGGGGCCACTGCACGATTGAGATGCTTGCTGAGCATTAAAGGAAGATAAGGCCCTTACAGAGAAACTAAATGAATTCTTTGTATTTGTCTTCACAGTTGAGGATGTGAGGGAGATTCCTAAACTTGAGTCATTCTTTTTAGATGACAGATCTCAAGAACTGTCCCCGATTGAGGTGTCATTAGAGGAGGTTTTGGCACAAATTGATAAATTGAACAGTAATAAGTCACCAAGATCAAATGGTATTCACTCAAGAGTTCTGAAGGAATTCAAATGTGAAATTGCAGCACTACTAACTCTGGTATGTAAATCATACATATCTGCTATCATTTAAATCAACTTCTGGTCCAGATGACTGGAGGATAGCAAATGTGATGCCAATTTTTAAAAAAGGCTCCAGAGGTGATCCTGACAATTACAGACTGGTAAACCTAACTTCAGTAACAGGCAAATTGGTTGAAACTATAGTAAAGAACAGTTATCAGACACAGATGAACATGATTTGTTGGGAAAGAATCAACAAGGTATTGTAAAGGAAAATCATGCCTCACCAATCTACTAGAATTCTTTGAAGTGGTCAACAAGCATGTGGAGAAGGGTGATATAGTGTACTTAGATTTTCAGAAAGCCTTTGACAAGGTTCCTCTTAAGCTGTCGTGATAAAATGGAAAGTCCTCTCATGGATCAGTAACTGGTCAAAAGGTAGGAAAGAAATGCTGGTCAGCTCTCAGAATGCAGAGAGGTAAACAGTGGTTTCCCTGAGGGGTCTGTACTGGGACCAGTAATATTCAACATATTCATAAATGATCTGGAAAAATGGGGAAACAGTGACATGGCAAAATTTGCAGAGGATATAAAACTACTCAAGATAAGTCCCAGGCAGACTGCAAAGAGATACAAAAGGATCTCTCAAAACTGGGTGACTGGGCAACAAAATGGCAGATGAAATTCAATGTTGATAAATGCACACTGGAAGTAAAGTAACGCACATTGGAAAACATAATCCCAACTATACATATACCATGATGGACTCTAAATTAGCTGTTACCACTCAAGAAAGAGTCTTGGAATCATTGTGGATAGGGTCTCTCAAAATATCCACTCAATGTGCAGTGACAGTCAAAAAAGCTAACAATGTTGGGAATCATTAGGAAAGGGATTAATAATAAGACAGAAAATATCATACTGCCTCTGTATAAATCCATGGTATGCCCACCTCTTGAATACTGTGTGCAGATGTGGTCGCCCCATCTCCAAAAAGATAAACTGGAATTGGAAAAGGTACAGAAACAGGTGCCAAAGATGATTAGGGGTATGGAACAGCTTCCATAGGAGGAGAGATTAAAAAGACAGGGACTTTTCAGCTTGGAAGAGAGATGACTAAGGGAGGATATGATAGAGGTCTATACAATCATGACTGATGTGGAGACAGTAAATAAGGAAGTGTTATTTACTCCTCATATAACAGAAGAACTAGGGGTCACCAAATGAAATGAATAGGCAGCAGGTTTAAAACAAAAGGAAGTATTTTTTCACACAACACTCAGTCAGGCTGTGGAACTCTTTGCCTGAGGACGTTGTGAAGGCCAAGACTATAACAGGGTTCAAAAAAGAATTAGATAACCATTAATGGACCTATCATCCTTGAACTTATTAGCCAGGGTACGCAGGAATGCAAAACCATGCTCTGAAGCGTCCCTGGCCTCTGTTTGCCAGAAGCTGGAAATGGGTGACAAGAGATGGATCACTTGAGGATTATCTTTTCTGTTCATTCCCTCTGAAGCACCTGGTGCTGGCCACTGGCAGAAGACAGGATAGTGGGCTAGCTGAACCATTGGTCTGATCCAGTATGGCCGTTCTTATGGAACTATCTCAGCAACTGTCATTCATTTTTCAGTGTATTCAGCCTACTCTGTTCGCTGGCTCAGCTATAGTGTTCGTGTTTTCTGTATTTGAAATTTACCATCTTTCCTTTTACAAGTTTAAGTAAAGCAGGTGGGATAGTTTAAAGTCTGCTTTTAGAAGCTGCCTTACATGAAGTGTAAGGTGTCAGACAGAACAGAGCTGAGGTTTCAAAACACAACCAATTAAAAAAAATCACAAAACATTATATTAAACCACGATCAAATTAATGAAATATTCATGAATAAGAGTTTAAACTTTCTACTATCAGAAACAATTAATTATCCATCTGTACACAGGATCACAAAATGAGAAAACGTTTGATTTTATTAAACATTAACATTATCCCATCCATGGCTAGTATATGAACTCATTTCCATGCTGATTAAACCATGTATTACAGGCTATCTCCATTTTGAAAATAGTGAACGTTTCACATTTTTTATTGGGATGTATGTATTTTTCATAAAGTGCAATTTCTTTTTATATTATTAAAGTGTAAATTATCCTGAGAAAGAATGCTTCATGGATCACTTGAATGAGAACTCATTGTCCTGCCCCCTCACACTATTCTTTATTCTGCATCTTTTTTTCAGCTTCAGAAATGCAGGTAGCTTTTTAACCTGCAGGACTCTTAATCCTCATCTTTGATGGCTAGCAAAATATGAGTACAAGACTGTGTTTTTCCGCAAGGAAAAAAAAAAAAGCCCTCTTTCCTTGGCCACATAACATGTAGTGGGCACTATCTTAGTTTACTGAACTCTGTGAGCAGGACAGGCAACACTTAGTCACTATGAAGTAGGTGTTCTAATAGTGTGCACAAAAATGTAGCAAAACAAAGCCTACAATGTGATCAGTGGGGACAAACAGCAGCGCAGAATTAATGAACGGATAAAAACCTGAAGAGCCACAAATGAACTGGTGATTTCTAGCTTACTGCTTCAGGGCTGTAGAAAGGTCACCTGTGTACTTACTCTAGTTTTGGGTGATAAAGATGAACCCCTGACAAAGTTTAGCCCCTCTCCCTCTCACCCCCAAGAAACCTTAAATGCCAATACTTAAAGAACTAGGTTGTGGTCCTCAGATGCTATGGAAGTGAAGTTAGTTTGTGAAAGCTTTCATCATACCTCTTGCATGCACCCAAAAGGAATCCAAGACGTCTTAATATTTAAAATTCCTTAGCAAATAGCCACTGTACTTCAAAAATAGGATTGAACACAACTAGTCAGTCATAGGTAGCACATTTTACCCTCCTGCAGGCTCCCTCCTACCTTGCCTGTACACCACAGAGCTTCCCTCTGGAGTTTTTGGGTGTGCAAAAATCCAGCATCAGGCTCTTAATGGGAAATCTGATTTCCAATTTTTAGAAATAAACCAGCTAATTAGCTTAATACATGGCTCTGCAGTGGAATCCAAATATTAAATTATTTCGCTTTGAAATTCCAACTTAAATGGCAACAGAATCAAAGTGAAAAACATGCAGAGGGTTACATGGCAAACAACTTAATTCTGATTATTCATTTAACTAAAGATTGTGTAATGTAAAGTTTCTAATCCATTCAGGACGAGTAAAAGTTACAGGCTTCCTAATGTGAAAGTAGAATGAATTATATTGAAATTATAATTCATTAAAGAAATGCTACTTGAAGGGTGTGTTGAAATATAGTTGTCAGGAAGAGAAACATTAAGGAGTGTGAGAAAATGGGTCCTCAAACTAATTAACTTAGAGCTCCTACTGAGCTAGGAGATTGGTAAATGTTAGCGCAAATAAGATATGTATGTATATTTGTCAGTTTCTGCTTTCTTTTGTCTCTTATGTTAAATTGGCTTTGGCTTAGCTGTATAAATAGGTTATCTTGGGCCTCAGAGAGGGGCTCACATCTGGGTGCATTAGCAAGGCGCTTTGCTAATAAACAGAGTGGTCTGACAAATTATGTGAGTCCTGAATCTGACTTTGACAATTTGGAGGTTCCACCGAGATGGCAACCGTCTTCACTGGGGCCGTGTGACTCCTGACTGTTCTTAGGACGGCCGTGGCAAGCCGGCACCTGGGCATTTGGCCCGAGCGGTCCTCCTCCAGAATGGAAGGGTGCATGACCACAGTGAAGTCTATGCCATTGAACCTATTGGTTCCCACTCTGTTCTGGTAGGGATCCCAGGATCTGACATCAGGAATCTGGTCAGGTAATTATTTCTGTTTTGTCTGGACTGAGGACTGTCTTGTCTCTGTGTCTATCCGTCCTCCCTGTGGTGTGTTTGAGTCTGGGCACCGTCTCCGTCTGGGGATCGGCTGACTAAAGGGTTCCTGTTCTGAATGAGTGAAATCTGAATGAGTGAAATCTGCACAATCGCAGCCGCACCGCGCCTTTGGTAAAACCCTTGGTGTGAAAGCAAGGGCGATTGAGGCAGTAACCTGTGGGCTCCTTTTGTGTGTTGCACCGGGCATCGCTCTGATGAACGCGACTTTCCTTCTTGTGTGATTGTTGTGTAAAGTCCTCCTGTATGGGTAACCAGACGTCTAAGTCGGGACAGTTCCCTAAAGAAACGCCAGCTCAGTTTATGTATTTTAGGAAGAGTCCGGACTCCTGTAAATTTCTGGAAAAATGGTCTAGGCTAAGGGGGTCAGGTAGAGTGACTACTACCAGCACTACGCTTCTGTCCCCAGAAGCCTTTACAGCTATTCTGAGGGAAAATGGGCCCTTTTCCCACAGAAATGATCTATAAGGGACTGCTGCAGGTAGCAGGCAGAGAGAGAATCTGATAAAAATTGTTTGACTATTGGGTAATGTAATCAAAATCACTAAAGGATGTAAGGGTGTTCTATTGGAACTTAACTGCCTCAAATGTATAAAGGGAATGTAAGATGTAAAAAAAAAAAAAAAAAAACCAGAGCAGTGTGGAAGGGATGTTAAGGGAAAGAAAAAGTGTATGTATCTGTCTGTGTGTGTGTAAATATGTAAAGTTCTAAGGACCAGTTGGTTTTGGTTTTGTTTTAAATAATGCTACTAAAAATCCATTTGATTCTTTAATTCAAAGTTGCAAAACTGACAGACCTTTTTGCTAGACACAGGTAATTAGTGTTGTTTGGCTTTGGGATTTGGCATTTAACCCTTAAAAGGTAACTCAATGCTTTACAAAATTTAAAATGTTTTTAAGTTGTGGCTGCAGCAGGGCAGTCAAAATCAGGAGAATAGAAAAAAAAATTCTGGATTCTTTTTGTTTGTTTGTTTTTTGTTTGTTTTTGTAACAAAATAGCAGATGAGAGTTGTAGTAAAAAAAAATTAAAAAAAAGACAGTGCCCTTCTGAAGCAACGGCGGGGTGAAGTGCACAAAACAAAAAGAAGCAGTGTTAGAAACACTGAGTCTTAAAATGGCTCTGAGTGATCAGACTGTCACTTTGATAAAGCTACATGAAAACTCTGTAAGCAAAACAAGAAATAGTTACACCTTATGTAAAAATGGATCTGGATAATGTTATAGAAGTTAAACTATGGAAGGAATGTGCATTTGCCCCAGAACATGTGCAGGGTATATTGTAGAAGGGGCAAAAGAAATGCAAACATACCATGCTACTTAATTAAAATGCTGTTAGGGCTCCAAAGGGAGCCACAATAGGTTGGGTTTTCTTTTTCGGATTGCTGTGCGTTTTGGAAGCAGAAGTTAAAAGTAATCAAAACTCTGGTGAAAGTTGATTGTGTCCCTTTTAAGATAGAGTCTCTGAGCTGCTGATGGCTTTAAATCCAAAAGCAGGAAGTGTCTGTGAAAATGCAAATTACCTAAATGATAAAGGAAGGAAAGAACTAGCAGCACAAAGGAGCTGCAGATAAAGGACATACCTGGTCAGCAAATTTTCTAAATAAAAGGCATGGGATAACAAGATAATTTTAATAAATTTAATGATAAGTATCCCTCTAATATAGTGTGTATGATTTTTGGAAAAACCCTTTAAGGTCATATGGTAATGATGCTTCTCAGTTATTACCTATAAATAAAAAACTTAAAGCTTAACACAGCAGGAAAAACATTATAAACTTGGTCTGCTTTATAAGAAAAAAACTCAGGGATTTAATGACTAAACAGTGGGATAATTTCCCCATAACCCTTAAAAGATAAAAGCCATTGAAACCTGGCCTGCCTATAGAACAAAAACAGGAAAATGTGGGGGCAATTTCTCTGTTTTTCCTGCAATTAGCAAGGAAATTTGTAAAAGAAAGTGGTATTATTATTAAGTAATAATCTGTCCCCACCAGGGGGGTGGAAATTGTTTCTTTTGTTTTTAGACTCTACAAGCAAGCTGGCGCCAGCGGAAGAATAACTCAGAATACCATGGATCTATGTTTTGTGTTGTTTGTCTGTGGTGTTTGTCTTGTTGCTAGCATTGTTGTGTTTTAATGAACAGAACACCGCATGACATGGGTGGGGGATGGCTTCAAAAGGCTGACCTTGGGGGAAGCGGGGGAAGATGTGTATGGCAATGCAAAAGGCTAACTCAGGAGAATCCCAAAATTCAGTGGCCACTGTTAGGATCTTGGGACAAAGACCGAGTAGACGTCTTAAAAGACAAACTCGGCCAACCTACAACTAAATTGGCAAAAGGAGAGGTTGATTGTTTCATGCAGTGGTGGGAAGAGGCAAATCATATGTGGACAGAATCAAAACTTGCCTCTCTCAAAGACTCTGGCTTCTATCCCACCAGATGCAACTCATTTTACTGTTGTTGATTTGTGCTCCGCTTTCTTTACTCTCCAGGTTCACCCTGACTCCCAGTTCCTGTTTGCCTTTTCTTACAAGGGGCAACAGTACACATGGACCACACTGCCCCAGGGGTATACTGAAAGCCCATCATATTTTTCCCAAGCATTAGCCCGAGACCTTGCTGACCTTGTTTTCCTGTACAGGTCCACACTAGTCCAATATGTAGATGATCTACGCCTCTGTTCCCCTTCATTGTCTGCCTCTGAAACTGACTCTTTAGTGCTCCTTACTGCCCTAGCAAATAAGGGTCACAAAGCTTCTTGCTCTAACCTACAACTCTGTCAAGCTTCTGTCACATACCTCAGCTTTCTCCTCTCCCAGGGTTCCTGTGCACTTTCTCTATGTTGAAAGTCTCTCTTTGGTCTCTTTCTCTCTTTGGTCTCTGCTGTAACTAAGACAGGATGGTGGGCCCCCCATTTTAGCTCTTTTGCAGCCCTCCACTGTGCAGCCTGTACCATTTGCCAAAGCCATAATATTGGTAAACCTGTAAAAGTGGCCCAGGGGTTCCGGGGCCTGCCTCAAGCACTGTTCTTGCATTGGCAACTTGATTTTGTACAAATGTCTAAGTGTCAACAATATGAATTTATATTGGTTATGGTATGTTTATTCTCTGGTTGGATTGAAGCCCTTCCTTGTCGCAAGGCTGACTCACTGTCTGTTGCCAAATGTCTGTTAAATCATATTATGCCTGCCAAGGGAATTCCTGCTGTTCTGTCCAGTGATCGGGGTACACATTTTACTGGACAACTTGTTCAACACCTGGACCGTATATTGTGTATCAAACACCTGTTGCACTGTCCCTACCACCCACAGAGTGCAGGTGCAGTTGAAAGACGAAATGGTGTACTTAAGAATAAGCTTGCTAAAATTTGTGACTCTACAGGATTAAGCTGGCCAGTAGCCTTACCATTAGCCCTTACGGACATGAGATCCACTCCATCCCAAAGGCATAAATTAAGTCCCTTTGAAATTGTTATGGGGCGCCCTATGTGAGCTATGACTACCATTACTCCCGTTCCAGATTTGAACTTGACTCACAGTGTGCTCCTTCAGTATTGCAAGGGACTAATGCAAGCTGTAAGTCACTTCCATTCACAGGTTCGAGTCGCCTGGCCCACGGAACCCACCTCCGATGCTTGCCACAACCTCGAGCCAGGTGATTGGGTCTACGTACAGCACCATCATCGAAAGCACGCCTTGGAGCCCCGGTGGAAGGGTCCTCATCAGGTACTGCTTACTACACAGACGGCTGTTAGACTATCTGGCATTGCAGCATGCATACATGCTTTACAGTGTAAGAAGGCATCATCCCCAGAGAACCAATCATCACCTCAGGACAACGCAGAGTCAATTTTGACTCCAGAAGAAGACGTAGAGGAACAGTCTGTAATACCTTACAATCTACGCTCTCGTAAGGGTTACCAGAAGCAGACGACAAACAAACAAACAAAAAAAAGCAGTAGCGAGCCTAGTGCCTACTGCCTGGTGGGCGTAAAACCGTGACTGCGGTTCCCTCAGTTGAGGTTGTCAGAACCAGAAGAGCCTTGCCTCCAACATGCGCCTCTGCCTGTTCCTCGGCTGCTGGTATCTTACGGTCTGGGGAGACCACGATGACAATTCTTTTATCCAGCAGCAGGTGTGGATAGCTCAGACCCTTAATATTTCTAATCGCTGGGTCTGCGCAGCCACATCTCAGCCCACTCTCAAACTGGTGTTCCTGTCCTGGCTATCCCACTCAAGTCCCCAGACCTCACTGGAGGGCCTCGTCCGTTTAACAAAATATGGAACAGCAATGACACTTGGGAAGCGGTGGGAATAAATGCAACTAAATGGATAAGTGTGGTGGAGGGAAAAGGTCATTGGTGTTGGGTGTGTAATGGGACAGGGCGGGATCTGGGGAAAAGCCGTTGCCTTCAGCATATTGTGGCCAATGGTGTATGGGATTATTCAAACAAAACTAAAAAGTGGCGGGCCGGGTATGGAGATATGAATTTTTTTTCTTAACCTGGGATCATGAACCTTCCCTTGAGAACGCCTCCGCAATTTCAGGCGAAAAAGAAGGGACTTAACAGATGCCCAACGGCACGTAAATAACATAAGCCCCTTAACCTGGGAAGAGGCCATTGGCAGTTCCTTAATACCATTAGAGGGAGTAATACACCATACAAAAAGGCTCCTAAGGTTACAAGCAGTAGTTGAAATAATGGCAAATGAAACCGGAGAAAGTTTAAGAGCCCTATCCAAAGAAACAGGAGCAATCCAACAGATGGCCCTCCAAAACCATTAGACATAGTGCTGGCAGCAAAAGGAGGGACTTGTGCTCTCATTGGAAAAGACTGCTGTGTGTATATACCAGACAACACCAATGAGGTAACAGATCGTGCTAGCCACTTAGAACAAATCGCATATCTTCCCCACGAAGAGCCAAGTTCTTCATGGAAGTGGCTAAGTAACCTTTTCAATGTCTCTGGCATAGGAAACTGGTTGTTTCAGGGAGCCCTAACTCTCCTGTTTGGAATCCTAATAATTTTTGTATGTTTTCAGTTACTTTCCTGTTGTATCCAAAATTGTGTCAGGCATGCTACACAGATAGCTGCCCCAAACCAGAGTGCTAATTTGATGATTTTAAATATCACTGATGAACAAAGAGATAAAGAACGCTTGATATGTGGAACCCAGTAATTGTTGGTCATTGCGTAGCTTGACCAAAAGGAGGGATTGTGAAAGTAGAATGAATTATATTGAAATTATAATTCATTAAAGAAATGCTACTTGAAGGGTTTGTTGAAATATAGTTGTCAGGAAGAGAAATATTAAGGAGTGTGAGACAATGGGTCCTCAAACTAATTAACTTAGCGCTCCTACTGAGCTAGGAGATTGGTAAACGTTAGTATGCAAATAAGATATGTATGTATATTTGTCAGTTTCTGCTTTCTTTTGTCTCTTATGTTAAATTGGGTTTGGCTTAGCTGTATAAATAGGTTATCTTGGGCCTCAGAGAGGGGCTCACATCTGGGTGCATTAGCAAGGCGCTTTGCTAATAAACAGAGTGGTCTGACAAATTATGCAGGTCCTGAATCTGACTTTGACACTAACTATTGTATTTGTGGTCTATAGCATACTCCTACTTACAATTTTCAAACCACATATATGGTAGGCCAAATATAAATGGTTTTTAGGGTTCTGTTTCAAGGCTATTTAGTGGTGCCCCCTTCTACTATCGGTCTCACTGAAACACTGATGAAATACTTAACCTAACTTTCAACAACAAAGATGACTGATGCCAAGACAACCACGCATTGAAGGGACAAATATCTAAACATATCTAGGTACATGATTGAGCATTCATGAAAGACTTTGCATATTTGTTTACATATTGTCTGTTTTTCTGAACACAAATCCTAATAGATTCTCAGAGCATAAATACATTTAAAACAGGCTATTTAGAGAAATGTTAAAATGCATAGCAGAAATGATCATGTTCCATACCAGTCACAATTTCCACTGAAAGGTTTTTTCTTTAATACAGGTGGCAAATACTATTTCATGTTTCTGACCAATCTCATTTTTTTTTTTTTTTTTTTTTACCATTTCTGAAGATGATTATAAAACTAACAATTTTCTTCCTTAGCTCTCTAGGAGCATGGTCTTTAAAGAGAGAATTCACAAGAAATTTTACACAATGGTTCTAGGAATATACACATCACATAGCACTCTTACACTTTTTTGAATTCAGAAATAAAGGTGCATAATCAGCCTGGGGGAAGTGCTAAGGCATTTGCATCTGGTTAGCAAACTTCATGGCTGAATTTTATCTGGTAACTCTGGAATATTTTAAATTCTAGTCAAAGTTAGCACAACCTTGACCATATACCTTGACTGTCGTTGCACTCTCAGCTTGAGTGAGAATTAATAGCTTTATGTATTTTTTGTTTGTTTAGTTTACGAAAGAAGGACTTCCCATATTCATATGTGCTGATCATTATGGCACAAGCAGGAGCAACTTTAATCAACCGTGGAACAATACCTGCAGGGAAAAAAAATGTTCACCAATTATCCATAAATATCACTCATTTTCAGAATAAGACAGACCACAGGCTTCTATAACACTGTGTAGTATCACTCACTGCAGCAAGTAAAGTGGTAAAAAGTCCTATTCTTAAGGAAACATATAGGCCACAGTCTTGCAAACACTTAAGTATGTATTAGACCCAAGCAGCCCCAAGGAACCAATCCAGTGGTGCAAACACTGGCAAGTTGCACCCGTGACCATGTGAACAACTACAGGAAGCTTTTTATCTGAGCTGTCTGCAGTTTCCCCCTTTGGCCGCTAGAGCCACTGGTGGCAATGGTGGCATCCTCTGTACACTCAGAGCAGGTACAGCACTATGGACTCACCCAAGCCATCTAACAGTAGCCCCACTTCTACCTTTCTCTGTATAGTACAGTGAGTGGAGATAGGAGCTCAGGGGAAGCTCTTCCTCTGTGGACTGGAGAAGAGGCAGCTGCTAGAACCTGTATGGGGCTGTTTGGCTACTGGAGTCAGTCAGAGGGGAGCAGGTGCACTGGGAGCCAGGAGGATTTAGGACAACGGGAAGGTGGGAGTCATGAAGAAGGTGCAGAAGGAACAGATGCCTGCATTTTTGGGTGTACAATTTATATGCATTTAATATTGAAGGACTCCTTTTCTTTTTGCGAATACAGACTAACACGGCTGTTACTCTGCAACCTGCAATTGTCACACAGGCAATTGGCGTGGGTAGATGGGGTTCAAAAGTGAGAAGATAGAGCCCCTACCTGTTTTTTTTTAATTTTCACATTATTTTCTTACTCATGTGGGCTCTTAAATTGGCAATTCTACTAAGACTACTTGAGTACAAAGGTATACATGTACAGGATCAAGCCCATAGTTAAAATGTGCATTGTTTTGTGGATGATAGTTGTTCATGGGAAGTAAAGCTTCTAATCTGTTTAATCCATTTAACTCTCGTAACAGTAAGTTTAGACTTTATGTCGCTTTAGACAAAAATAACTACTATGCAAATTTTGAAATTCTAAAACCCCTTTATATGTATATATGTTAATTTATGACTTAAAGATTAGGAGAAACATTAAAGTGGTACACTTTCTTTTGGTTTGTGCTCCTGATTTGGACTGCATTTTGGATTACATTTTGATTTTCATTTGAATTGTTTAAAATGTATTGCACTGACTTTCAACATTTTCATAAAGGACACTGTAGTCGTCTTAGAAGAAAAATGTTGGTTTTATAAAACATAGGCTTTAAAAAAAAGGAGTCCAATTAATTTTTTTTTTTTATTTAAACACACTCCTGGAGTGCTTGCCATCCTACTGTGGCTGACGCATGAGAACCAGAAATAAACTTCCTACTTTGTTTACTTTTTAAAATTCATTCAAGCTTATAAAATAAAAATAAACCATATAAATGAGGGGGGAAACTGTTACTAACCTTTGTGTAACTACTGTTCTTCAAGATGCGTTGCTCATGTCAATTCCATGTTAGGTGCAAGCATGCGCCATGTGTAAAGTCGCTGGAGATTTTCCCCTCCGTGGTATCCCTTGGACCGGGTCTAGCACCCTCTGGTGCCATGTGCTCATGCGCCAGTACAAAGGGCTGACCAGCCCCACACCTTCAGTTCCTCTTGCCAGCTAACTGGCCAGGGGCAGGAGGGTGGGTCATGCAATGGACATGAGCAACACATCAAAAGAATAACAGTTATAGAAACAGTTTTTTCTTCGAGTGCTTGCTCATGCCCATTACACGTTAGATGACTCCCAAGCAGTACCTGAGGAAGTGGACTTGGAGCTCATGGACATGAGGATTGCACCACTGATCTACCAAATTTGGTGTCATCCCTAGCTTACTGGGTAATCGGGTAGTGGGAGAAGAATCATAGGACTGGAAGAAACCTTGAAAGGTCACCTAGTCCAGTCCCCTGCACTCAAGGCAGGACACTAAAGTATTATCTAGACCATCCCTGACACATTTTTGTCTAACCTGCTCTTAAAAATCTCCAATTATGGAGATTCCACAACCTCCCCAGGCAATTTATTCCAGTGCTTAACCACCATGACAGAAGTTTTTCCTAATGTCTAACCTAAACCACTGTTGCTGCAATTTAAGACCATTGCTTCTTGTCCTATCCTCGGTGGTTAAGGAGAACAAGTTTTCTCCTTCCTCCTTGTAACAATTTTTTATGTATTTGAAAACTCTTATATCATCCCCCCTCAGTCTTCTCTTCTCTGGACTACCCATACCCAATTTTTTCAATCTTCCCTCATAGGTCACGTTTTCTAGATCTTTAATAATTTTTGTAGCTCTTCTCTGGATTTCCTCCAATTTATCCATATCTTTTCTGAAATTTGGTGTTCAGAATTGGACACAATACTTCAGTTGAGGCCTAATCAGTGTGGAGTACAGCGGAAGAATTACTTCTCGTGTCTTACTTATGACACTCCAGCTAATACATCCCAGAATGATGGGGTGGGTTTTTTTTTTGTTTTTTTTTTGCAATAGTGTTACATTGTTCACTCATATTTAGCCTGTGATCCACTATGACCCCCAGATCCATTTCCACAGTACTCCTTCCTAGGCAGTAGTTTCCCATTTTATATGTGTGAAAACTGATTGTTCTGTCCTAAGTGGAGTACTTTGCACTTGTCTTTATTGAAATTCATCATATTTACTTCAGACCATTTCTCCAGGTTGTCCAGATCAGTTTGAAATTTAATCCTATCCTCCAAAGCACTTGCAACCACTCCCAGCTTGGTAGCGTCCATAAACTTTGTAAGTGTACTCTCTCTATGCCATTATCTAAATCATTGATGAAGATATTGAACAGAACCAGACCCTGAGGGAATCAGTCAATATGCCTTTCCAGCTTGACTGTGAAACACTGATAACTACTCTCTAGGAACGTAATGAGAAAGTATGTACTGACAGATCGCTGCCCTGCAGATGTCTTGGATTGGGACTTGGGCCAGAAACGCTGCTGATGAAGCCTGAGCACTCATCAAATGGGCTGTCAAGGTGGCAGGTGGTAGGACTCCTGTCTGCTTATAAAACGTGCAAATGCAGAAAATAATCTAGTATGAGATTCTCTAGGCCGAAACTGATCAGTCTTTCATTCATCTGCTACTGCCACAAAGAGCTGAGTGGATTTATGGAACAGCTTGCTTCCCTCCATGTAGAAGGCTATGACACATTAACGTCGAGCACATGGATGTGCCACTCCTCTGTATTTTTGTTTGGTTTTGGAAAGAAAACGGGCAGGAAAATAGCCTGATTACTATGAAAACTGCAAGAATGCCTTTGGGAGGAATGCTGGGGTGGGAGGGAGTTGAACCTTGTCCTTAAAGAACACCTTAAATAGGGGTTCTGATATAAAGGCCCTGATTTCTGAGACCCTCCTGGTCGAGGTAATCACTACCAAGAAGGCAACCTTCCAGGAGCTCAACAGAGCTATGCCAGCAGTTAAAAGGGAGGTCCTGAGAGTCTCAACAGGACCAGGTGTAGGTCCCATGGAGGAACAGGCTTGCGAATTTGAGAGTAAAGCCTCTCTAGACCCTTAAGGAATTGAACGGACATTTCATGTGAGAAGACTGACCTACCGCCCACCAGAAGTTGGAAGGCTGAGATTGATGCTAGATGCACCTTGATAGATTAAATGGCTAGGACTTGTTGTTTCAGATGGAGCAGGTATTCCAGCATGGACAGGAGGGGTGACTAAGTTGGTGAAAAGCCTCACTGGGAAGACCACACTGAGAAACGCTTCCCCTTGGCTAGGTAAATTGCTCTAGTAGATGGTTTTCTACTACCTAGCAAGACCTGGCAGACTTGTTCTGAACCAGCCAGGTCCACGGAATTCAACCATGGAGCTTCCACGCAGTCAGGTAGAGGGCTATGAGGTTCAGATGGAACAAACAGCCATGATCTAGCGAATTCATGCCTGGGAGGGGCGAGAGCGGCAGCGGGGTTGCTACTGACAGATCTTGTAGCATGCCAAAGCAGTGTTGGTGCAGTCATGCAGGGGCTATAAATATAACCCTTGCTTTGTCTCGCTTGACATGTAGAAGGACCTTGTGTACCAGAGGAATGGGGAGAAATGTGTAGAACAGGAGCTTTGTCCATGGGAGCAGAAAGGCATCCCAGAGAGAGCCTGGGCTGTGATTGTGCAGCAAGCAGAACTGCTGACATTTCCTGTTCTGCTTGGTTACGAACAGGTCTACATGGGGAAAAAGAAAGACAGTTACCTTTTCCATAACTGGTGTTCTTCGAGATGTGTTGCTCATGTCCATTCCATATTAGGTGTGTGTGCTCGCCACATGCATCGGTGCTGGAAGTTTTTCCAGCAGCAATATCCGTAGGGGACCGGCTCTGGCACCCTCTGGAGCGTGCCTGCATGGCGCGGTATAAAGGGGCACCGCCAGCTCCCCCCACCCTCAGTTCCTTCTTGCTGGAAACTCTAACCGTGGGGAAGGACGATGGGTTGTGAAATGGACATGAGCAACACATCTCAAAGAACACCAGCTCCAGAAAAGGTAACTGTCTTTTCTTCTTCGAGTGCTTGCTCATGTGCATTCCATATTAGGTGACTCCCAAGCAGTGCCCCTGGAAGTGAATAGGAGTTCACGGATATGTAGATTGCAACACCGCTCTGCCGAACCCAGCATCATCCCTGGCCTTCTGAGTGCTGGCATAATGAACGTGTGGACAGAGGACCACATTGCTGCTCTGCCGATGTCCTGAATAAGGATGTGCACCAGGAAGGCCGCCGAAGACGGCTCTAGTTTCATAGATATTGAGGTCAGAAGGGACCATTATGATCATCTAGTCTGACCTCCTGCACAATGCAGGCCACAGAATCTTACCCACCCACTCCTGCGAAAAACCTCTGACCTATGTCTGAGCTACTGAAGTCCTCAAATCATGGTTTAAAGACTTCAAGGTGCAGAGAATCCTCCAGCAAGTGACCTGTGCCCCATGCTACAGAGGAAGGCGAAAACCCCCCAGGGCCTCTTCCAATCTGCCCTGGAGGAAAATTCCTTCCTGACCCCAAATATGGCGATCAACTGAACCCTGAGCATGTGAGCAAGATTCACCAGCCAGATACCCAGGAAAGAATTCTCTGCAGTAACTCAGATCCTACCCCATCTAACATCCTATCACAGGCCATTGGGCCTATTTACCATGAATAGTTAAAGATCAATTAATTGCCAAAATCATGTTATCCCATCATACCATCTCCTCCATAGACATATCGACTTAATCTTGAAATCTAGTTGAGTAGGCTCTGACAATCGGTGGCAGCAGAACCCCCGCCAGGTCGTAACAGGTCCTTATGGATGAGGTGATCCAATTGGAAATCCTCTGCGAGGACACTGGAAGGCCCTTCATCCTATCTGCTGTAACAATGAAGAGCTCAGTTGATTTACGGAAAGGCTTGGTATGTTCTAAGTAAAAACTTAAGGCCCTTCGGACATCCAGCGCGTGAAGACGCCTCTCTTCGCTGGTTTTGTGCAGTTTGGGACAAAACACCAGGAGGAAGATGTCCTGGTTCATATGGAAGGTAGACACCACCTTCAGTAGGAAACTTGTCTTTGTAGAAGACTGTGTACGATGGTTCTGAGGCCCATGCTTTAATTTCAGAGACCCGTCTTGCTGACGTCACCACCAACAGGAATGCGACCTTCCATGACAGGTGGGAAAAGGAGCAGGAACCCAGCGGCTCAAAGGACAGGCCGATAAGCCTAGAGAGGACCAAGTTAAGATCTCCCTGTGGGACAGGAGCCTGTACCTGTGGGAAGAGTCTCTGGAGCCCTCTCAAGAATCTGACGGTCAAGTCATGGGAAAACACCGTCTGCCCTTGGATTGGCAGGTGAAAAGCGGACATGGCCGTGAGATGCACTGTCATGGAATACCCAACGGCTGAAGTGAAAAAACAGATTGACAGAGCCAGAAGAGTACCCAGAAGTCACCTACTACAGGATAGGCCCAACAAAGAAAATAACAGAATGCCACTAGCTGTCACCTTCAGCCCCCAACTAAAACCTCTCCAGTGCATCATCAAAGATTTACAACCTATCCTGAAAAATGATCCCTCACTCTCACAGATCTTGGGAGACAGACCAGTCCTTGCTTACAGACAGCTCCAAACCTGAAGCAAATACTCACCAGCAACCACACACCACACAACAAAAACACTCACCCAGGAACCTATCTTTGCAACAAAACCCGATGCCAACTCTGTCCACATATTTATTCAAGTGACACCATCATAGGACCTAATCACACTAGCCACGCCATCAGGGGCTCGTTCACCTGCACATCTACCAGTGGGATATGCCATCATGTGCCAGCAATGCCCCTCTGCCATGTACATTGGCCAAACCTGACAGTCTCTATGCAAAAGAATAAATGGACACAAATCTGACATCAGGAATCATAACATTCAAAAACCGGTAGGAGAACACTTCAACCTCTCTGGCCACTCAGTAAAAGATTTAAGGCTGGCAATTTTGCAACAGAAAAGCTTCAAAAACAGACTCCAAGGAGAAACTGCTGAGCTTGAATTAATATGCAAACTAGATACCATTAACTTGGGTTTGAATAGGGACTGGGAGTGGCTGAGTCATTACACATATTGAATCTATTTCCTTAAGTTAAGTATCCTCACACCTTCTTGTCAACTGTCTAAATGGGCCATCTTGATTATCACTACAAAAGTTTTTTTCTCCTGCTGATAATAGCTCATCTTAACTAATTAGCCTCTCACAGTTTGTATGGTAACTTCCAACTTATCTGTATGTGTATCTATATCTATATCTTACTATATGTTCCATTCTATGCATCCAATGAAGTGGGCTGTAGCCCACAAAAGCTTATGCTCTAATAAATTTGTTAGTCTCTAAGGTGCCACAAGTACTCCTGTTCTTTCTTCTCATGGAAGAGTCAGCCAGGCCCTGATTCCTCAAATGGAGCAGGTAGTCCAGGACAGCCTGAATGGAAGAACGCAAGGGAGAAATGCCACGTTCGGATGCCCAGTGGGAAAACCTTGTCCACTTGACCAGGTAATTTAGTCTAGCTGAGGGCTTCCTACTCCCCAGGAGGATCTGCTGGACTCCTTCCAATCAGGTCCGCTCCTGAGGTGGAGGGACTCAAGGTTGGGGTGTAGGAGCCGACTGTGGTCCTACAATAGCAGGTCCGGTCAGTTGGGCATGGACTTGGAAGTTCATAAGCATGCCAAACCAATGCTGGCGAGGCCACACCAGGGCGATCACTACAACCTGCACTTTGTCTCTCTTGATCTTTGCCAGGACCCTGCTGATGAGTGGAATCGGAGGGAATGTGTACATCAGACTCTCTGACCACGACAGGAGGAAGGCATCGAAGAGGGAGTCCTTGCTCAGACCTTGCCGAGACCAAAACCAGTGGCCTGGTAGCAAACAGGTCCACTTGGGGAGTTCCCCACTTTCTGAAGATCATGCAGGCTACCTCTGGATGGAGCAGCCACTCGTGGTAAGAGGAGAAGTCCCTGCTGAGCTGGTCCGCCAGCGTATCCTTGACACCGGGAAGGTGACAAGCTTCCAGGCGGATTTCATGGCCGATGCAGAAGTCCTATAAACGGAGTGCCTCTTGCCAGAGAGCCGATGAGCATGCTCCTCCTTGCCTGTTGATGAAGAACACTGAAGCTGTGTTGTTCGTCGGGACTCATACCACCTTGCTTGACAGGTGGAGCAGGAAGACTCCGCATGCCAGCCGGACTGCTCAGAGCTCTCTGACATTTATGTGCAACTTCGCCTCTTCTGAGGACCACATCCCCTGTGTCTGAAGGTCACTGAGATGCACACCCCAGCTGACATCCAAGGCATCCGACACCAACTCAATGGAGTGAGGGGGGTTATCGAATGAACCCCTTCCAGGACTGTCCTGTGGTCGGTCCACCATTGCAGCAAGGTAAGTATCGTCTGGGGAATGGTAACGATCTTTTCCAGGGGGTCTTGGGACTAGGAATAGACCATCCCCAGCCATTGTTACAGGGGCCGCATCCAGAGCCTGGCATGGTGGACCACATAAGTGCATGTTGCCACGTGACCCAGCAGGCGCAGACCAATCCCGGCTGTAGTCAGAGGGAACAGGGAGACTTCCTCGATGAGGTTCGTCAATGTATGGAACATTTCCAGTTGCAGAAACACCCTGGTGCAGGTCGAGTTGAGGACCGCTCTGATAATTCTATCCTCTGCACCGGCACTAATGTTGATTTTTTTGTCATTTACCAATAGGCTGAGAGTGCAGCATGTGGGTTCCATGGCACCAGCCACTGCGCCTGGGGCCATGGGACAGATTTCGGTGCTAATGATGCAGGCAGCACCACAGGTACCGGGGCCTGTCCCACAGTCAGGGAACTTCGCTCCGTGCTGGAGGTATAAGCGGAGTGGTGGGTACTGGGTGACTAGGATTGGGCGGAGCAGTGGCTCTTGTCCGACCAGTGCCAGTCACTGCATCCCAAAGCTGACCTGTCTGAGTGAGACGGGTGTCTTGGTCGGGATCTTGAGGACTAATGGCGTTTGGTGGATCTGCGTTGGAGACCTGGTGATCCACACCTCACGCTACTCGAACGGTACCGGGACATGGAATGGGACTGGAAGCTAATATGGGCCGGTTGCCGGGGGGATCTTCCTGACAAGGGCAACCTACTGCTTGGAGAGGGGCGATGATGGCCCAGTGATCTGCGATCTCTGAACAGTCCCGTGATCAGTACCAAGCCCTTGGAGACAGTTGGGCCGGGGTCTGGAGTTCTTGCCGGGCAGCACGTGCCTCAGAGGGTCTGTGCCAATCTACTGGCGAGATAGGTCTTCAGTCCCTCAATCGGTGGCCCCTGTACAGAGACCGAAGAGGGCTCCTGTGACATTATCTGATTAAAATATGACCATATAGATCATTGTTGCAACCACTGTTATATATTTGCAGCAAGTCTTGTACAAAGGTTGTCAACTGAGGTGTCTCTGAAAAGGTTATGATTTTCTGGTGATGATTATGCTGTCGGTATGTATGTATCATTTTTGTATTTGAAGTTATAAGTATTGGCTCTATACCTGGATTTCAAATGTTTGCTCCTGGGGTACCGCCCACAAGGTAGCTAGCCAGCACATCTTGAAGGGACTATTCAAATTAAGTGGCTCATTAAGAAACACTTGTTTGACAACAGACCATGGGAGACAGCCATCTACACTGAATGGACTGTCATGTAAACATGCTGTCTGGAGTGTAGGTAATGGCTTCCTGCAATGACTGAGGGAAATTGGGCATGAACATGTGACCTGCCCCTGCACTCCAAACTCCATCTTGTTACTGTAATTTTCCACAGTAAGAACAACGGGATGCCCTCCACATGGCAAAAGCTATAAAAGGCCATGGAAACATCTCCATTTTGTCTTCAATCCTGTTTTTTACCTCTGGAGGAATTTTGCTACAAACTGAAGCTCTGAACAAAGGACATTATCCATCCAAGTTGTGGATGTACTCCAGAGACTTGACTTAACCCAGCAGTTTATTCCATCACTGCTACAAGCCTGAACCAACAACTTTGCCATTACTGTATGTAATTGATTCCTTTAACCAATTTTAACTCTCACCTTTCTTTCTTTCTTTTTTTTTTTTACATGAATAAACCTTTAGATTTTAGATACTGAAGGATTGGCATCGGCGTGATTTTTGGGTAAGATCTAAGTTATATATTGACCTGGGTGTGTGGCTAGTCCTTTGGGATCAGAAGAACCTATTATTTGATGAGACTGGTTGTAAAGAACCACTCATCTTTGAATCAGTGTTTTTGGTGGTGATACAAGAACTGGAATGCCTGAGAAAACTGCCTTTATGTTTTCTTGTCAGTCAGTGTGGTGAAACAGAAGTTTACTTTTGTTGCTGGTTTGGTCTATCCTATGGGGGATTAGCGCCCAATCTTGGGGTGTATCTGCCCTATTTCCCAGCAGTTCATCCTGAATTTGGCATCTTCAGTTGTGAGGCATTGAGGCACGGTTACAGCTCCACTAGGCCTGCCTCTCTAGTCCTGGGGCGTGACGGCTTTGGGTGGGCGAGCAATGGCGGGACGTCCCTCTCGATAGGGAACGGTGCCACTGAGGTGGGGACTCATGCATAGGTCTCACCGCGGATTTTCCCTGAGACTGGAGTAGCACTGGAGTCAGTGTGGGCGGCACTGGGAGCATCAGAATCTCCTGAGCTGTTTGAAGGGCTTCGGGCGTCAACAACACTTGAAGCTGGTAGGGGCCTGCACCGTTATCCGGAGTCACAGGCGAAGTATGGGATGGGCTGCACTGCTCGACTTGAGCTGGGGCCCAACTTCCTGAAGGGTGCATTGAGCTGCACGGGTTGTGGCTCGCTCCCAGCCCTCTCCTTTCCCTTAGTGGAGGTAGGAGATCTTTTTTGGCTTCTTGACCAGAGCAGTGGAGGGGGACCGGTGCCGGCTCATGGATGGTGCCAGCGGAGCACTGTGCATGAAGGCCGCGGTGCTCAGTGTGGAGTTGGACCACTGCTCTGGTGCCAGAGTGAGTGCCTACTCCATTAGGAGTGCTTTCACACATCTATCATGCTCCTTCTTTGTCCTAGGTTTAGAGGACTTGCAGATATGGCACTTGTCATGTATGTGCCCTTCGCCTAAGCACCTTAGGCAGCTGGTATGTGGATCGCTGATGGACATAGTCCATTTGCAGCTACTGCAGGGCTTAAAGCCTGGGGACCAGGACATGCCCCGTCCGCCGACTGAGTCCCACCTGGGACTAATGAAGTGTTTGAGAATGACTACTAAGGATAACTAATAAACTACTAACTATACACAACTATATTACAGGTTTTCAAAGTTCGCAAGAACAGAGAATGAAACAGAAGGAACTGAGGGTGGGGAGAGGTGGCAGTGCCCCTTATACTGCACCATGTGGGCACCACTCCAGAGTGCACCAGAGCCAGTCCCCTACAGATACTGCTGAGGGAAAAAAATTCTGGCACCGGTGCATGTAGTGAGCACACACAGCTAATACAGAATGGACATGAGCGAGCACTCAAAGAACCACCCCCACCTCTGGAAGATGGATCTGTTTGAAGGGACCACTTGTGGTGAGAAGAGAAAGGCTTTCTGAGATGATCTGCCCAGAGTGTTCCGGGCTTCTGGAAGGTGGGAAGCTTCAAAGCGAATGGAATGTTTCACACATAAGTCCCACAGGCGAATGGCCTCTTGACACAGGGTGGAGAAGTGTGCTCTTCCCTGTCTGTTGATGTAAAATATGGCTGGCATGTTGTCCATGAGCACTCAAACGACTTTGCCTGTGATCTGGGGTAGGAACACCTGGCATGCTAAGTGGACTGCTCTGAGCTTTCTGACATTTATGTGCAAGGAGAGCTCTTCCTGAGACCATAGGCCCTGAATCTTGAGGTACTCAAGGTGAGCCCTCCAAAATTAGGGATACTGCTCGTTGTGGGGTGTCAAAGAGAATGCAGGCATGCACCGATTGGGACCTCTCCAGTGGAGGGAAGTGAGGACCAGGGAGAGAACTGTAAACACCAAGTCCAAGTGATGGCAGCTCAGTGAGTACACTGAGGTCAGCCAGCCAAGTTTGAAGAGGGGAAGCGCAGTCTTGCATGCTGTACCATGTAAGTGTACACGGCCATGTGACCTAAAAGTTTGAGGCAAAAATGGGCTGTCGTGACTGGGTGGGCCTCGATCTTGGGTATCAGAGCTGACATTTTCTGGAAGCAAGCCTCTTAGAGGAAGGCTCTGGCTTGAGTAGAATCGAGCACCACCCTCCTAAACTCTATCCTCTGGATAGGGACAAGAGTAGACTTTTGCTCGTTTATCAATAGCCCCAGGGCATGGAAGGTAGCTTGGGCCAGATTGATGCTCACTTTCACCTAGACCTTGGACTGGCCCTTGATCAGCCAGTCATCAAGGTATGAGTAGACTTGAATGCCTTGCCCTCTGAGGAAGACCACCACCACTGCCATCCATTTTGTGAAAACTCGAGGGGCTGCTGACAGGCCGAAGGGGAGTGTTAGGATATAGCTATTCAGGCCTGTCTGTAAAGGCCTATACGCCAAGAATTTAGGTGTATTCTTATCACTTAGCTAGTTATAGAGGTATAAAAGAAAGAATCAAAATCACTGCCTGCCGGTGTAAGGGCCTTCTCTTACTGTCATAGTCTGAGGCCCTGTTCTTAGGCTAAGATCTTTGGCTAAGCAGCAGAGGCAGTCATAAGCTGGGAAGCGAACGGTCACATCCTTACATTCTAAACTAGTCACATTGAAAGAAGGTGCTATTTGGCTGTTAGGAATACAATCCTGTCCTGATAATGCCTATCACCTCCAGAGAAAGGGACGTGCCTTGAAGATGTAAAAGGAAACTTAGTTTGATAGCAATAGCTGGGATGTGAAATCCTCATTTCTGTGTTGTTCTATCATTGTAGTCCCCATTTCCCTATTGTTTGTCTGTATAATCTCTGTCTGGTTCTGTGATTGTTTCTGTCTGCTGTATAATTAATTTTGCCGGGTGTAAACTAATTAAGGTGGAAGGATATAATTGGTTAAATAATCATGCTACAATATGTTAGGATTGGTTAGTTAAATTTCAATAAAATGATTGGTTAAGGTATAGCTAAGCAGACCTCAAGTTTTACTATATAGTCTGCAGTCAATCAGGAAGTAAGGGGGGAATGGGAACAGGGAATGTGGGTGGGAAAATTGGAATCATGTGTTGCTAAGGGGAGGAATGGGACACAGGTAAGGCTCTGTGGTGTCAGAGTTGGGAAGGGGGACACTAAGGAAGGAAACAGGAATCATGCTTGCTGGAAGTTCACCCCAATAAACATCGAATTGTTTGCACCTTTGGACTTTGGGTATTGTTGCTCTCTGTTCATGCGAGAAGGACCAGGGAAGTAAGCGGGTGAAATTGGTCTGGTTTATGATGAACCTGAGGAACTTTCTGTGGCCCTGGAAGATGGAGATGTGGAAATAGGTGTCTTTCAAGTTGAGGGTGGTGTACCAGTCCCCTGGATCCAGGGAGGGAATAATGGAGGCCATGCAGAACCTCAGCTTCTTGAGATAGTTGTTGAAAAGATGCAGGTCTAAGATGGGTTGAAGACCCTCTTTGGCCTTTGGGATTAGGAAATAGTGGGAGTAAAACCCTTTCTCTCTCAAGCTCTGAGGCACCTTCTCCCCAGCCCCTACCCTCAGGAGGGCTTGAACCTCCTGGATTAGAAGAGTGCTTGTGAGAAGGGTCCCTGGGGAGGGACGGGGAGGGAGAGGTGGAAGAAAACTGAAGGGTGTAACCTTCCTCCACCATACTCAGCATCCAATGATCTGAGGTGATGAAGGACCACACCGGGCTGAAGTAGGAGAATCACTTTAAAAACAGGGGGCGGAGAGGCAGGATCCAGAATGGAAATTGATAACACGCTCTTGGGCACCTTTTCAGAAGTTCTGCTTGGGGGTCTCCTGGGTATCTATTTGAGCCCGGTAGCAAGGCTGAGGTGTAAAGGAATGATTGCCTTCATTTATAATCTCTCCATTTTTTCAACAGGTCTTGGTGAGGTGGCAGAGATGAGAAGCGGGCAGGTTGTTGAGGTCTGAAATGCTTCCTCGGAAGTGCCGGGGAGTAGAGGCCCAGCGATCTGAGGGGAGCCATGGAATGTTTCAGGTGAGAGAGTTTCTAATCCATCTTTTCAGAGAAGAGGGAGATTTCCTCAAACAGACGATTCTGAATGGATTGTTGAACCTCCGGTGGCAACCCCCAGGATTGGATCCAGGAGCACCTTCTCATGACCACAGCCGCTGTCACTGTTTTGGCTGCTGTGTCAGCGGCGTCTAGGGCCACCTGGAAGGAGGTCCTGGCTATGGTCTTTCCTTCCCTCATCAGAACAAAGAATACTTGCCTGGACTCCTGGGGCAGCGAGTCCTTAAACTCTGCCATCAAGTCCCAGACATTATAGTCATACCTCCAAAGCAAGATCTGCTGGTTGGAAATGCGGAGCTGTAACCCACCAGTAGAATAAATCTTTCTACTAAACAGGTCCAGCCTCTTTGAGTCCTTTGGCTACGGGGTTGCGCCTTGCAGCCCTTGCCTGTCTCTTTCGTTGGCCGCTGTGATCACAAGGGACCCGAGGTGGGGGTATTCAGACCTCTTGGCAGGAACATACTACTTCTCTGCTCTTTTTGAAATGGGGAGTAGAGAGGAATGGGTCTGCCTCAGGGACCTGACTGGAACCATAAAGGCTTTGTTGAGGGCTAGGGCCACCTTTGATGGGACTGCTGCAGCCAAGATGTTGACCAGGCTGTGTGAGGACTCTTTAAGCACCTCCACCTCTAGCCCCAGGTTAGAAGCCATACTTTTCAATAGCTCCTGATGAGCACTGAAGTCATCCTGCAGCACTAAGCCACTCAGTCCTGACAGCTTCATCTGGGGAAGAGGAGGAGGAGACCTGCTCCAAGAAGGCACCTTCCTCCTCGTCTTCTGCACCAACCCCATCATGCAGGCCTAACTCCCGAGTGTCGGTACTGGAGTCAGGATCAGATGCTGGATAGCATGGCGGAGGGGCCCTTCTCTCAGACACCACTGACTATGAACAATTGGAAGGCAGCCCCAGTACTGGGAGGAACCCCCATGGATTCCAAAATTGCCACTGGACCTGCATAGGCCACTGCCCTCTGGGGCAGGTGCGTGCATGGGAATCCGATGGAATGTATGTTAGGTACGGGTAACAGCCCCTTGATTGGGTGCAGGACTCCACCTCTGACTTCAAGTCAGTTTGGGGAGACCACGAGGGGGTCAAACCTCTTGCTTCCGCTGGTCCGTGCTGAGGATCCAGGGATCGGTGCCAGAGCAGGGAAGTTTCGCTGATGTTGGCAGGGCCAGTTTCCCTTGGACCTGGTGCAGGGTTAGAGCTTGGGACAAAATGCTTCCTTCTACTCAATGATCTCTCCAGTGCCAGAAGTTGTCCCACCTGGGTCAGCAGTATCAGGAGAGTCATCAGGTCCTTGGCCGCTGTGAAGGCCTCCAGGGTGGATAGTACTGTGATCCTGCTTCCTGCTGATGCCACGGTGTCCCCCAGGTTTCAGTGGATGGTCCTGCATCAGCTTCAATGGCACCTGTGAGGAAGGCGGAGTCGACGGTGTCACTTGCTGAGTGGGGGTGGAGGAGTGGCCCAACACAGTTCGCAGTCTGCTGGATTCCCCTTGCTTGTTCTTCCTCGGTTCTGGGGAGCATCCCCTCTTGGACCATTGTTTCTTGTAATTCTTTCTCAGCACCGGTAAAGGAGAACTATGCTGAGAAACCCATGCTGCTGGAGGAGCACTCTGTACTGATGTCAAGGTACTTGGTGCCAAGTCTGACCAGTTTGGCACCGACGCCAATCTGAGTGCACCTTCCATCAAGATGGCCCTTAGCGTAGCCTCCCTGTCCTTTTTTTGTCCGAGGCTTGAACTCATGACAGATCTGGCAATGCTCTCGCACATAGGATTCCCCCAGATGCTTCAGACAGCTGGAGTGTGGGTTGCTCACCGGCATGGGCTTGCTGCAAGAGGCACAGGGTTTGAAGTCCAGAGACCGGGGCATGACCAATCTCAAAGGCAGACGATGCCGCTCTAAGCAAAATGAGGGAGTCTAACTGTACAGACTACTGCTAAAGAATAAAACTGAAGGTAACTAAACTTGAGAAAGAAAGGAGAAAACAACAGAACCCCTGATTGAACGCTATGCTGAGGCAAGAGAAGTTGTTCCAGAGACTGCCACAGGCGACAAGAAGGAATGGAGACAGTGCAGGACCAGCTGGGCCCCTTATATTCGCGCTTGAGCATGCAGCACCAGAGAATGCTGGAGCCAGGCTGATGGATACTATTGAGGGAAAAATCTCTGTGCACACGGCACACATGCACCTAACAGAATGGACATGAGCAAGCACTCGAAGAAGAAACATGTTTTCAGTTTTAGTAATTTCATGTGATAAAGATGAGGACTTTTAGAATTATTTTTTTATTCTGATAGCGTGCCTTTTTAAACAAACTGAAGCCAGTGGCGCTGTGAAAACTGATGTTCCAGAGTTATATGGAACATCCAATACCACCACTCCTGTCTTGTGGATTTAGTAATACAAGCCCATAATATGACTAGCCCTCCCTCAGAGCATCATGACACAAAAGCCCAACTTTCAATGATGTTATGTAATCTTCCTGATTCTGTTTTGGGCCTTCTGGCATTCATTAGCCCACGGTATTCTACAAGCCAGCAACTGTCCAGAGTGATTTACCATAGTAAACGCTATTCCCAGCTACCACCCCTCTACTCAGATGCAAACCAAGATCTCAGCAAAACTTCCTTAAACACTTATGACTGCAGACAAAAAAGGCTGTTGAAGCTGCAGCTTTGTTTCTGAAGACAGAGAATACCAAAAAGGATTAGTGAGAAAAAGCAGAACCAAAAAAAGGGGATGTTCCTAAGCATTGATGTGGAAGTAGTAGTGACTGGTAGGAGATAAATCACACTCAACCCACAATAAAATTAGGCCCCCACTGAGCCCCTAAAGAGAGTTGGATCTCCCTTGCCCCCAAGAACAGAGTTCTTAAGTGTCGCCAGGTTCCGGTCTGTCTTAGTTCTGTGTTTGCTTTACAAATTGTATTTCTCACCTGCTGGAAAAGCTATTTTCACCTGCAAAAACTACCTTTCATCCCTATCAACTGGACGTAAAACACCTTTTTGTTTTGTTTTTCACAATTCTTTAGTTGCAAAACTTGTCACGCTACTTTGCTGTCAGTGACAATTTGGGAAAATAATTACAACTACATTAATTGACATAACTGATACATGTGGTACATACTAATTGTCAGATGCTTGAAAAATAAACCACCTCTGTTCTTAGACACTGTTAGACATGTTAATTGATAATCTCTCAATTAAGAGTTGACTAGAATTGCATATTTTTATATATTTTTATTTTCATGACTGCTCCACAGCTAACAACATTCATGTGGAAGGACATGAGTATTTTTTATCTTGCCCATGACAGATTCTATAAAAACCTAGTTAATGATTAAGTCCGCTTAATTTCCTTTTTTCTTGGAAATATATGAAAGCAGTTACCAGCAAATAATCCAGTAAACCCATGCTCAGCAACAATTTTCTTCATTATTGTCCATGTTGAGGTGGACCTCTTCTGTGATACTAGATAGAGTACAACAAAATAAAGTGTTAATTAAACAGAATACAAATTAATACCACAATAGAAAAGCAATAAATACTCTTGAAAATTATAGGGATCACATCAATGAAATGCACTAGCTGTTTTTATTTTAGTCACATTTTAAATTTGTTTTACATTAATTTTGGCCATACTGATGGAGAATGAAGGAGTTGTTTTATTATTTAATAAATATCGCATGCACCTCAATTTATCTGTTAAATATTATCCTGCCTGACTGCAATGAGTTAAATCCAAGGAGGCTGCTAAGGGAGAAGCAAACCAGAAAAAAAAGTGGCAGTCGCTCCTCTGCAGATTTCCTGAGTAGGGATCTGAGCCAGAAATGCTGTTGACGAAGCCCGCACCCTGGTGGAGTGTGCAGTGATTGGGGGTGTGGGAACTGCTGCCAGGTTGTAGCACTCGTGTATGCAGGATGTGACCCATGACAAAATGTGTTGTGAGGACAAGGGTAGGCCCTTCATTCTGTCTGCTATCGCCATGAACAGCTGGACCGATTTTCTCAACGGCTTTGTTCTTTCAATGTAGAAAGCTAGCACCCTGAGAACATCTAGTGAGTGGAGTCTCTGCTCCCTGCCACTAGAATGCGGTTTAGGGTAGAATACCAGGAGAAAGATGTGTTGGTTGATGTGAAACTGTGACACAACCTTAAGAAGGAAAGCAGGATGGGGCCTGAGCAGAACCTTGTCCTTACAGAACACGATGTAGGGAGGCTCTGATGTTAGGGCTATGAGCTCCAACACCTTCCTGGTCAAGGTTATTGCTACTAGGAACGCCACCTTGTAAGAGAAGTAGAGCAGGTAGCATGTTGCTAATGGTTCAAAGGGGGGTCCCATGAGCCTAGCGAGGACCAGGTTGAGGTCCCAGACAGGGACAGGCTGACTGACGTTAGGGTATAGCCTGTCAAGCCCTTTTAAGAACCGGCTAACCATCAGGTTAGCAAACACAGAGCGGCCTTCCATGCCTGGGTGAAAGGCCGAGATAGCGGCTAGGTGCACCCTTATTGACGATAACGAAAGCCCCTGCTGCTTCAGATGTAGGCGATAGCCCAGACTGAGCGGCACTAAGGCTAGCGTCGGGGCGAATGGTGCTGCGCTGACCAGACTGAAAATCTCTTCCACTTAGCAAGATATGTGGCTCTCGTAGAGAGTTTTCTGCTGCCACGAAGGGCTTGTCTAACCTGGCCTGAACAGGAAAGTTCCACCAGGTTCAACCATGGAGCTTCCATGCTGTGAGGTGAAGCGACCCAAGGTTCAGATGTTGAAGATGTTGAAGACTACCATGATCTTGTGACAGAAGGTCCGGGCAGAGTGGCAGGGGCTTCTATGGACATGTCTAGGAGAAATGTGTACCAGTGCTGATGGGGCCAGGCTGTTGCTATCAATATGACCTGAGCTCGTTCCCTCCGGATCTTGAGGAGTACCCTGTGAACTAGCGCTCTGGGCGAAAAGGCGTATAGGAGGCAATCTCCCCAATGGAGGAGGAACACATCTGCACTGGAGCCTGGGGTACGATTTTGGAAGGAACAGAACTGCTGGCACTTCCTGTTATATCAAATGGCAAATATGTCTATCTGGGGAAAGCCCACCTCTGGAAGATTGAAATTGTAATGTCTGGGCGAAGGGACCACTTGTGGCCATGAAATGACATGCTGAGGTGGTCCGCCAGCTCGTTCTGTACTCCAAGGAGGTATGATGCCTGGAGGTGTATTGAATGTTCTACACAGAAGTCCCACAACATGAGGGCTTCCTGGCACAGGGGAGAGGAGCATGCACCCCCGTTTGTTTATATAGAACATTGCCGTGGTGTTATCCATCATGACTGATCACTCTGTTCCGTTAAGTATGCCCAGAAGGTCTGGCATGCCAGGCACACTGCTCTCAGCAATCTGACGTTGATGTGGAGAGCCAGATCCGCCTGAGACCAGAGACCTTTAGTCCTGCAGTCTCCTACCCGTGCTCCCCAGCCCAAGTCTGATGCATCCGTCACTAGCAACTGAGACAGCTGCAGACTGGCAAAGGGGATCCTTGAGCATACCTCCTGAGGGTCGAGCCACCACAGGAGGGAATAGAGGATGGGGCAAGGCAGGGCCATTATCCTGTCCAAGCTGTTCCTGGATGGGCGGTACACTGACACAAGCCACGACTGAAGAGGTCGAAGCCTGAGTCTGGCATGCTGCATCAGGTAGGTACAGGCAGCCAATATTGTCCCTATAAATTCTATCCTCTGGACAGGGGACAGAGTCGATTTCACTTTGTTTAAAAGGAGACCCAGGCTGTCAAAGGTGGCTCTAATGAATCTGACCTGAGCTTCCCCTTGGGTCTCGGAGCAGCTCTTGATCAGCCAGTCGTCAAGGTAAGGAAACACCTGTACCCGGTGCCTGCACAGAAACACAGCAACAACTGCCATGTACTTGGTGAAAACACAAGGTGCTGATGACAGGCCAGCTGGGAGGACTGTAAATTGGTAATTGGTGTTGTTCACCATGAACCTGAGGTACTTCCTGAGGGGCTGGGTGATCACGATATAAAAGTATGCATCTTTCAAGTCGAGGGCAGCATACCAGTCTGCTGGATCCAGTGAGGGAATAATGTGGAACTTGAGTTTCTTCACCAACTTGTTGAGTTCTCTGAGGTCCAGGATGGGCCTGAGGCCGCCTTGGCTTTCTGTATTAGGAAATACCAGGAGTAAAAGCCCTCGCCCCTGTGCTCCTGAGGAACTTCCTCCACCACCCCTAAAAATAGGAGCAACTACACCTCCTGGATAAGGAGCTGCTTGTGAGAAGGGTCCCTGAAGAGGGATGGGGAAAGGGGCGGAAAGGGCGGGAGGGCACAGAATTGGATAGAGTATCCCCACTCTACCGTGTGGAGCACCCATTGGTCCGAGGTGAGGGACCATGCACAGTAGAAAGGGGATAGTCAGGATGAGAAGATAAGGCGGGGTGGATCCACTGTTAGGTATGGTACACCATCCTTGACTGTGCCAGTCAAAAGGCCGGCTTGGACCCTGAAGATGGCTTGGGTTGTCCCGAGCTCTGGCCAGAAGGTTGGCGCGGCCTTCTCCTGCCGTTCTGATTTCTCCTGCTGGACCTGTCTTGGTGATTCTGCTGACCAAACTGCTGGGGCTACAGGCGGAAATGTCTCCGCTGGGTCAAAGGAGTATAGAGGCCCAGGGACCTGAGGGTGGCTCTAGAATGTTTAAGGCTGTTCAGCCTTTTGTCCATCTTCTCTAAGTCTCTCACCCTCAAAGGGCAGGTCTTGACTAGTTTGCTGTACCTCGTAGGGGAGGACAGAAACCTGGAGCCATGAGCCCCTTCTCATGACCACACCAGTAGCCATAACCCTGGTTGCCACATCAGCCCCGTCCAGTGCCGCCTGAAGGGAGGCCCTGGAGATCAGTCTCCTTTCCTCAACCAAAGTTGAAAATTCAGAGCAGGTGTCTGAGGGGAGCAACTCCATAAATTCTGCCATCGCCAAGCAGGCATTGTAGGAGTATCTGCTGACGATGACCTGTTGGTTGGATATACGGAGTTGCAGTCCCCCTGTGGAGTAAACTTTTTGCCCAAAAAGGTCTAATTTTTTGGCAGCCCTATTCTTGGGCGAAGGGCCTTGAAATCCTTGTCTTTCCTGCTGGTTAGCAGCATCCACCACCAGGGAATCAGGCTGGGGAGTTGGAATAGAGGTGCTTATTGTGCTTGGCCATAGGTGGCAGAGAGGTCGGAGTCTGCCAAAGGGTCTTGGTCATGTCCGTTTTTTATTAGTGGTAAGGTGATACGGACGGGGCCATAGGGAGCCAGGATGTCCACCATAGGGTCTGCATCATCCACAGCTTCCTCCGCCTTAATGCCCAGACCCTGGCGACCCGGCGTAGCAACTGCTGCAACACTCTGGAGTCTTCCAGAGCTGGGGCTACTGAAGTGCCCGCTAGTGCCTCATCTGGTGAGGAGGAGGAGGAGACCACCAGGGTAGGTGGTTGCTCCCTACCATCCCCACCTGAGAAATCTCTTGACCCCATGGAAAAAGCGGTAGGTTGGTCTGGTCCTGCAGGTGTGACAGGCACAGGTGTATCAGTGCCGACCTCGGGCCCCCCGTGGGTGCTGGCACCTGGTGCAGCATGAATGCCGGGGTTCCTGTGGGTGCCGTGGCAGCTGGTGTTAATGACGGAGGTGGTGCCAGTGCCATCATTGGTGCCAAGAGTGTCTTGCACCGAAGCTGCAATTGGGGCCGCTGATACCTCCGGTGCCAAAGCGGTCGGTGCCTACAATGGCACCACAAGTGCCAGTGTTAATGCCTGATGCACTGGCTCCGGTGCCAATCATGGTAGAACAACTGTTGCGGAGGCCACTGATGCTGCACCCGAGCAGGACCCCTGGCTGTGACCCTGGGCTTGATGGGAAGCCCACAGAGATCAAAAGGGTCACTGCTATGGATTTTGCCACTGAGGGGCCCACTGCATCGGGTGGGACCGCCTATGATGCTGTGAGGAGGATCTTCTGCTCCTGCTATAATTGGAGTGGTATGAGTCCAACTCCGAGTAGGATGGCCAGGGAGGCGCTGCTCCTCTTGAGTTAGAGCATAGAGAAGCAGGGGATTGACTGCACTCTCTGGATGGCGGAGCTGGAGCAGATGGGTGCTGAATGTGATGGGGTTCAGCGTGCCATTATCGCTGGCTTGCCCTTAGAATGCATGGGGGGAGGGGGTCCAGATGGAACCTGCAGTGCTGAGACACTGTCCTGTCTTGGTGGTGAGAACAGCACTGTGAGCTTCAATAGGTTCTGTGCTGCCTCAGAAGCCTCTGGGGTGGAAGGGAGTGGTAGATGCTCTGATGGGTGCGGTGAGCGAGACAGGCCTGGACTCGACTGCCTCGCTTGGGCAGGAGTCAACGTGGCCCCACTCTGAGTTCCGGAGCCATGACCCGACTGAGGTGCCACTGGTGCCTGGTCTCTGGGTTTTACCGAGTAAGATCGACCACTCTCCAACCTCTTTTTCTTCTGCGCCAGCAGTTGGGACTGGTGCCGAAGGCTGGAATGACCCTGAGAGGTTCCATGACAGTGCCTAGCTTCCTTGCCGGCATTTTTCTTTAGCGCCGGATGCTGGGTGCTACATGCTGGGATCCCCGGTGCCTGGATCCGAGTGAGATCAGACAGCTGCTGCCATAAGGAGGATTTTTGAGATGCTGCTCCCTCTCTTTAATGGTTCTCGGTTGGAACTCCTGACAGATCTTGCATCTGGTGACTCTCACCAACACACCTTAAGCAGGATGTGTGGGGGGAGGGTCACTTTTTGGCACGTGCTTCGTGCAGATCTGGCAAGTCTTAAAGCCCAGGGATTGCAGCATTCCCCAGTAACAAATGGGGAAGGAAACAGAGGTGGGACCCCCCGTAACTAAAACTTATAAAGAAACTACTAAACTAAATTAAACAAGTTAGTGGAAGCTAACTATGTACAGCGTATAAAGTACTGCTACTCCACTTGCCGAAGCAAGAGAAGAGCAAGGGGAAGTTCCAGCTATCGTCACTGGCGGTAAGAAGGAACTGAGGGGGTGCAGGGTTCTATATTGGATGCCACGAAGACATGACTCCAGGGGGAGCCCAGGCCAACCCTATGGTTGCTGCTAGGGGAAAAATCTTCTGGCTACTGTGCACGTGCACGCACACACACACACACCTGACTGGAATTGACATAAACAAGCACTCGAAGAACAACATCATCCTAGCATTTAAATGAACTGTAAACACAGGATATCTCTGTGTTCATCTCTCTTTGAAATGTATACCAAATAATCTGTGAATGGAGGAAGAACAGGCAATTGTCTTATGTTAATTTGTATTGCTAAGTACTGGTGATTGACCCACTTCAAAGACACCCTGATTACTACTGTTCCGTGAGGGACTCCGACTTGTTAAAGAAGTCCTGAAATTGTATAAAAGATCCTTGGGTCCCAATCCTTCTTATCTCAGATCTGCTTAAGCTTCATCGGGGAAGCCTGAGTCACAATATTGAGGTCCCAGTTATGCTGGTACTCCCTGAAGGTGATATCAGACATTGGACTATAACCTATGAACTAAATTCTAAAGGAACTCTTTGAAACTACAAAGGTCACAATTTTTGCTATGAATATGAACCTAAAAAATTGAACTCATGTCTGTATGTATATTGATTTAACTATACTCACTCTCTCTCTTTTTTAAAATAAATTTTAGTTTAGTTAATAAGAATTGGCTGTATGTGCGTATTTGGGAAAGATCTGAAATATTCAATAACCTGGGAGGTAACGTATCCAATCCTTTGCGATTGGTAGAACCTTTTCTTTTATTTGATGAAATAAAATTTTCAGAAATCTTGTTGTACTTAAAGTACTGCACAGGATCTTTTTAGGGGGATACGGCAAAGCGCCACATTTACTGGTAATACATGTATCAATCAATACTCTATCATATGCATATGATATATATTACACTCATGCAATCACCTACACACACAAACACACTCTGTCTTCTTGTTGTTACCAACTAGTTGCTCCCCTTAATTTCACTGGTCAGATGAGTTGGATGGGGGAGGGGTGGAACTGGGCTTCTGTCGATCCGGATCGATGCTCTGATGTTGACAAGATGAGACCCGGGGTCCTCTGCAAGACACCTCACATTTATAGCAGCTTCCCTCTCATGCAAATCTATACCAGATACAAAATCTGTGTCTGTGTCAGTAGGTCATCTGTGGCGCTTCCTTCAGGGTGTTGTCTTAATGCTGCCACATTTATTTTCAAAGAGGGTGTTTTCAAAAGAAGGTGCTCGCTTCTAACTCCCAAGGCCGTCTATATGTCTGATCTTCTTTAATGAGCCCACTTGACAGGTTCTATTGTTCTTGCATCCGGCTTCTATCCCCTCTCCAACTGTTGCAGCTGTCTGGAGGTGCTTGCCTTCCACGCCTTACTCATTCATACCTCATTCATTCAACAGGGGAATTGATTAAAAGGGGAGAGATCATGTTCTACTCCTAGCGAAAAGACATTTTTCTTCTACCTTAACTATCCTTAGGGACTATAACATTATACCAAGGCTCAATACAAAGTTTCTATATAAGGATTTGATACAAAGTTCCTATATCAAAGGACTTGATACAAAGTTATATGAAAACAGAGGTTATATATGGAAAGACTTAATACAAGGTTATATGAAGAGGCATAATACAAAGTCATATGAAAATGATACACAGTTATGCAAAGATGCTTAATGCAGAGATTTACCTACAATCTTCACCATATTGGACTTGAGTACCTGGATGGAGGCCTAAGGCTGGGTTACTTCAAGGGAACTGTATTGTTGGTTTCTGGGCAACCAGGGAGGTAATAAAGAAGCTGTTTTATACTGGTTTGGTAAATCTAAGTATTGAAAATATCCACCAGCTTTGGGAATTATCTGCCCCATTCTTTGCAATTCACCCTAATCGAGTTACCTCAGCTGGCCCCCACTGGGACCCCGGTCACAAACCCATTTTCCTAGACCCTGTATTCCTTTTGACAAACAGATATACTTTGAAGAAACAGTTTTTGTGTCACTTGAATCAGCTGCTGTCACAGGGCCCAGAGAGGAAAAAGGCTTGCAGATGACAAACAAACTTAATCAAAACAAACCAACACCCATATATGCAGCAAAAGTGCTCTTCAGAATTGAAGGAAATATGAGGCTCAGCTGAAGGTGCTTTCCAGCCCTGACTCGAAAGGGGACACGGAACACAACACACTTCTGGATGTAGTCACAGAGAACATTCAACTGCAACAGCAACCAGTCCTAGTGAAAGACTAAACTAGTGCTATTCTAGATGAGCAAAGCTAAATTTCAAACTAGATGTTAATCTAACTAGACTACTTACATGAATTTCAAAATAAGTTATTACATTCTCACTTCTGACTCAAAGTGGTGGTTGCAGTGACATTTTAATGTATACTAAATTTATAAAACATATGACCAACAAAGAAAGACACACACTGGAAAAGAATTAAAATTAAAAACCTTGGCACAATTGTCCAAAATGGAACAAGCAACCTGAAGAGAAATGCCTTAGGACAATCAAACCAACAACAAAAGTTAGTTTACTTGAGGTAATGACACCCCAGCCTAAACATTAGGACAGCCATATTTTCTGGCTTTTCTGACATTTTAAGTCTTAGCTTTGCAAGAACAAGTTAAAAATTAGTTAGACAAGTTAGATATGTTCCATTCACAAGGGCCTGATGAAATACATCCTAGAATACTCAAGGAGCTGACTGAGGAGGTATCTGAGCCACTAGTGATTATCTTTGAAAAGTCATGGAAGAGATTCCAGAGGACTGGAAAGGGGCAAATATAATGCCCACCTAAAAAAGAAAAATAAGGACAGCTCAGGGAATTACACCAGTCAGCTTAACTTCAGTACCGGGAAATATAATGGAGCAAATAATTAAGCAATCAATTTACAAACACCTAGAAAATAATAAGGTAAGTAACAGCATGGATTTGTCAAGAACAAATTGTGTCAAACCAACATAATAGCTTTCTTTGACAAGGTAACAAGCCTTGTGGATGGGGGCGGAAGTGGTAGATGTGCTATATCTTGACTTTAGTAAGACTTTTGATACGGTCTTGCATGACTTTCTCATAAATAAACTATGGAAATACAACCTAGATGGAGCTACCATAAGGTGGGTGCATAACTGGTTGGAAAACCATTCCCAGAGAGTTATGAGTGGTTCACAGTCAAGCTGGAAAGGCATATTGATTGGGGTCCCTCAGGTATCAGTTTTGGATCCAGTGCTGTTCAGTATTTTCCATCAATGATTTAGATAATGTCATAGAGAATACACTTATAAAGTTTGTGGACGATACCAAGCTGGGAGGGGTTGCAAGTGCTTTGGAGGATATGATTAAAATTCAAAATGATCTGGACAAACTGGAGAAATGGTCTGAAGTAAATAGGATGAAATTCAATAAAGACAAATGCAAAGTACTCCACTTAGGTAGAAACAACTAGTTGTACACATTCAATATGGGAAATGACTGCCTAGGAGTAGGTACTGCAGAAAGGGATCTGGGGTCATAGTGAATCACAAGCTAAATATGAGTGAACAGGGTAACTGTAATGCAAAAAAAGCAAACATCATTCTGGGATATATTAGCAGGAGTGTCATAAGCAAGACAGGAGAAGTAATTCTTCTGCACTACTCCGTGACGATTAGGCCTCTGCTGGAGTATTGTGTCCAGTTCTGGGTGTCACATTTCAGGAAAGATGTGGTTAAACTGGAGAAAGTCCAGAGAAGAGCCACAAAAATGATTAAAGATCTAGAAAACATGACCTATGAGGGAAGATTGAAAACACTGGGTTTGTTTAGTCTGAAGACAAGACAGGGGACATAACGGTTTTCAAATACATAAAAGATTGTTAGAAGGAGGAGAGAGAAAAATTATTCTCCTTAACCTCTGAGGTTAGGACAAGAGGCAATGGGCTTAAACTGCAGCAAGGGTGGTTTAGGTTGGATATTAGGAAAAACCTCCTGTTAGAGCAGCTAAGCACTGGAATAAATTGCCAAAGGAGGTTGTGGACTCTCCATCATTGGAGATTTTTAAGAGCAGGTTAGAAAGAACCTGTCAGGGATTGTCTAGAATGATAATCCTTAGTCCTACCCTGAGTGCTGGAGACTGGACTAGATGACCCCTTGAGGTCCCTTCCAGCCCTATGATTCTATAGGCAAAGTAATCAGAATTCTTTTTTTACTAGCTTGAAATTAAGAATATCCTCTCCCACAGTTTTAAAAGAAACGTCTACCATTTCCACTTTATTTTCTAGAGGAGAGAGCTTCTGTGTAACTATATGATTCTGAATTAGGCTGCTCAAATCTGTTTCATAACAGATGGATTCCTAACAAAGTAAATTCAGTCTTTGATTATCTCACAGTAAAGGCCTGATTCAGTAGCCATTAAAGTTAATGGGAGTCTTTCACTGATGATCCAGACCCCAGATGATTGACAAAAACAGATATTTATACGCTGAATGCACTGCCTTAAGTGTAACGGTGACCAAGAGTTAAAATGGGGATGGGAAAAAAGGCTTTTTGTCTTACCCATCCCTTTAAGTTATTGGAATATGCACTACTACATATTTCACCATTATGCTCCCATTTCTCATTTGTCTTTTCTTTGTAGACCCCAATAAAAAGTAAGATTTAAAAAAACCACTTGAGAACAATGTAGACTTTTTTGGATAAGTCTTTATCCAAAAAATATTTAAGGAGAGCTAGTGTTGACATTCCTATTTTCTAACAGGGTGGGTGGGGTTAGATATGCAAACAATTTTATCATATTATTCCTGTCAACTCCAAAGACTTTTTCCACAGAACATTGTTCAAGTTCAGTTTATAGAAGAAACTTAAAAAATTTTGCCTCATAAGAGTTGCATTTAATTTGGATAAATATTAGGATCCCCTGAAACCCTCTTCCACTCAGTTTGACTCCAGAATTCAGCACTCAGATACCTTTATTTAGCATTCAGCAACACTAGGCCCAACCTGGCCAGGCTCAATCATAGGGGGTGGATGCAGGGTACATCACAAAACCAAGTTACACAACCAAACTTATATACATATTTACTAAACACCTGCATTTCTTACTACATGTTATATCACGTACTTCATGCTTGGCTTGGTTGCTTTTCAGGAACTAATCCCTGTACAGCATGCTCTCTCCATATGCAGTTCACTATAACCTGACGTCTACATTCCAGGCTTATCTTGTCCATTGTCCCTAGTACCAGGGTGTTCCTGCTTAACTTAGCTAGAGTACTTGTGGCACCTTGGAGACTACCAAATTTATTTGAGCATAAGCTTTCGTGGGCTAAAGCTCTATCCCACGAAAGCTTACGCTCAAATAAATTTGTTAGTCTCTAAGGTGCCACAAGTACTCCTCGTTCTTTTTGCTGATACAGACTAGCACAGCTACCACTCTGAAACCTATCTTCGCTAGAATGACTCCAGCCTAATGCTTATTACATCCTTATCGACAACTTAATCTTCCATTCACACCCTCTGAGAAATGAAGGCTTACTCATGTCAAGTTAGACATACAACAATGTTCTACAGTTTTTATTAACTGAAACAGTATTGCCAGTAAACATCACCAGCTCATCTTTTCCCTCCTCCAAGTCATTAAAAATACATAAAATAGAACAGTTCCCATGAAGTATTCCAGAAAATATTACAGCACATGGAAAACAGAACAGGGGAAATTACAGTTTTGAAATACATCATAGGAGAAAGGATATGGGGAAGATTTAAAATCCACACAAGAAATCTATGTAACTAAACAGAATTATGTTTTAAGATTTCCCATCTTTATTACTTCCAATTAGCAAGTGCACAAGGCCAACAATGGCTCTTCTTCCCATTTAAGCCCCCCAATAAGACATAAGTGGTGCAGTCAACTTTATTTGAGCCCTCTGTGCTGGGGAGAATTTCACCTTTGAACAGTGGAATGATAGATAAAGATAGCTCTTGAGGTAATTTAAAATGTAAAGAATGTGCAGTAATCTAATTCCAAAGAACTTACAGTTTAAGGTCTCATATTCCCAAATTTCAGTTTGTTTGTGTGTTTTCACCACATCAAATGGCAAAGTTACTGTAGCTGCAATCTATTAAAGAGTAAACAGACTTTATTAATATTTCACGTAAAATGTGATAGCATCATCAAGCTTACGCCATAAAGTAAGTTGGTTATAATTTAAACATAGATTTACTATGGTCATATATATCACTTTATTTAACAAGTCCGTGAAGCAAGCCAAAATTAAATCTCATTAAATACACAAAATAGAATAGCTGCTTAGAAAACTTAGATTGTATACATTACTGACATGATATAAATTTATGCATAATGCACAAAGAGCCCAATCCCTCTCATAAAGACTTCCAGTGGAAGCAGGGATGGGAACCAAAGTGGTTTCTTCTTTTGTACTGAACCGGACAGTTGTAAAAGTTTCCTCTGCAAAACTAACATGTGGATTGCTTACTTAGGCCAGGTCTACACTACAAAGTTTTACACTACGAAGTCAGTCAGGAGTGTGATGAGACGGATCCTTGTCTGACGGAACTGTGCCAGCAAGAGCCCTTAGTATAGAGGCAGTTAACATAACAAAACTTCACTTTTGCTGGTATAGCTTATTTTGTTCAGGGGAGTTGGAATAAAAGCTATAACAAAGAACACAGTATTGCAGCAGAAGGTGCATCCACACTAGGAGTGTTTTGCTGGAATAGTATACTGGCACAGCTATATTGGCAAAGTGCTCCTAATGTAGGCCTGTTCTTAAATTCTGGTATAAGCTCTGGAAGATGCTGCTTATCTGTATATATAGCTTGCAGCAATAACAAACACAAGAAAAGTAATAGGTCTTCTATTTGTGCAAGATACACAAACAGAAGGTTAAACCACAGTATGACACTGCACCCCATATTCTTCATAGTGATATTATAATGGTATTATAGCATAATTATGATGCATTTTATGCAAGACGGGTCATGTGAGGTGTCATTAGAAAAGTTATGATTTGCTGAATAGGATTATCCTAATTGTATGAATGTATCATTTTTGTCTCTAAAGTTAGGAAATTGACTATGTATCCGTATTTCAAATCGTGCTTACTCTGGGTGACACCCACAGTTAGCTTTTCTGGTACAACAATGAAGAAGCCAGACAGTGCTGATGGCCCATCAGCAAAGGCAATGGACCCTGGAAGAACTTAACCTTCCTGTGAACATTCCAGACAACCTGTAAGCAATGGCTGCTATGACTCTACATGTAACCAGGCCAAATGATTCTGGACTCCATCTTGTGAATGCTGGTGAAAGTGCAGGCTGGAGGGCTTTGCAGCTTGTCACAGCAGCACAGTGTGAGAGGGAGCCCAGGCTAGTGGGTCAGAGGGCTCAGTGGCACCCCAGTTCCAGTATATCCTTCTTCTAGATTCCTGGTGTTTCTTGTCATTTGTTTGTCTTTCAAGCCCTAATCCTGAAACTGGATCCACTAACTTCTATTCCAGTGCATCACCGGGGGATCTGGACTTTAGATTGTAAAACCTCAGGGAAAAAGTGACTATACTGAGGTGTGTGCTTTGTCCATGATCAAACACTTTCGATTTTGCTTTACAGTACTCTATACACTACAGTTTATTTTGCAATTTCAACTATGAGGTCTCTCCACCAAAACAAAGTCTGCTATTGTACGTACCCACAGGTGGTTTGGTATTCCCTCACTTGATTATATATATTTAAAAGAGTTTTTAAACATTAGATAGCTACTAAAAGGTATTCATTTTAAAAATCCTGAACTGTTTTTCTTTTCGTTGAGTATGAACATACAGTACACATATATGCTACAGAAAATACTTCATGGCTATACTAATCACAATGCTGTGTTTATCATCTGTAAAAAAAATACTTGTGAAACAGAATTATTTTTAAAGTATGATTAAAACCCCAAGACAACAGTATTTTCACATGATTGCTGGTTACTGTAAATTGTCCAAATAAACTGAAGTCAACCATGTAACAATCAGCTGAGTTTCCTGAGAGGTTGTGATTCCACCATCTCATTATGTTGATAATGATCTTGAAATGAAGTTGTGAGTTTAAAAACAAATTAGGTCTAATAGCCACATATCTTAAAAATGTAAACACGCAGGAAAGGATGAGAATACTTTGAATATCATTAACTCCCCCTCCCCGCCAGGCACACATCATGTTGTCTTTGTTAGAAACAGTGAAAAGGCAGCATTTATACTATGTATATGTTAAAATAGATCTAAAAGCTTATCAAGTATCTGAAAACAGCATATTCTAGCTTTGCTGTTGTGGTTATTTTGAGGCCTAACTGTTGCCCATATAGTGCTTCTTTTCAAACAAATCATTTTCACCAAGTTAACATGACTGAAGTAATGTGGAAATAATAGCCAGCTTTGGCAAAGTTCCGGCTAACTGTAGACTTCAGCTGTGATTGTTGCCTGAACTCTGCCAATACTTTATTTTATTTTTGTAAACTGCAGCTACAGGCTCCATGACTTAACAGGCTGCTAAAATTTGTAGTAACAGAAAAAAAGTTTTAATAAGATTTCCAATCAAAACTACCTAGATATCTTTTACACTTGTATTTTACTTTAACATTTTATTACATATTTTCCAATTTGCTTCACTTACAAATAAAAGCAATAAGAATTCAAATGTTTTAATCATCAGATAACTGCATTTTATGTATAGCTAAAGACACGATTCTAGCCTTGTGTTCAACAACATATTCACAATTTGTGGGAGAATCTCATGTAATTTCACTCCTTGTGCTTTATTAATTACGTATACAAACTCCCAATGAATTGAACAGTTTATTTATTAGAAACATCCTAAATGAAGACATGTTAGCATGTGGTGTGATAGAGGATATGCCATTGAGCAGAGTACTTTGGAGAGAAAGGACTCATAGAGAGAACCCCATCTGATGGGATTAAGTTTGCTTAGAAATATCAGCAATAGAAACAGACTTACAGAGCCAGCTGCTGCCCCTGAAGTAAAGCTGATCATAAACGTTGGTTCATGTGCATCAAATGTCTTGCACAACTGCTTCTTCATGAGTTCATAGTGATACCAGTACATTGCTATGGAGATAGAACAAAAAAAAAACAACCAAAACAAATCTCTGAAACCAGAAACTTGCAACAAGCAACATAAATCTGTGTACCAAACACAGAAGAACTAATTCATTCCCTTTCTTTATCTCTTACTCGTCTAAAAATGTTACTGTTTGCATGCTCTTACCCTCAGAATGCCAGAGCAAAGAAAGGGAAGAAAAATCCAAACAAAAACAAAAAAGGGGAGAGAGAAAGAGAAAGAAATACAGAAAAGGATGCAAATTTAAAAAGAGAAGGAGGGAGACAGAAGAGACTGGGAAAGAGAAAGGAAGAAGAGTACTGGCACAAATCAAAAGAAGGGTACGAAGGAAAGTGGTAGCCCTCATATTTATGAAAGAACTGAATGAGTAGGACACACAACCAACAGCTGTGCTGTTTTTTTGTTTGTTTTTTTTAAAAGCGACAGATCAAGACATTGAAAACAGTGTGTATTTACTTGAATGTGTACTATTAGTCATAAATGGCTGAATAAGTATATACAGCTAGGTTTATTTCAATGTGCATAATTGCACACCCATACATACTTGTCACACATTATCTAGAGGAAACCATAATTCAATATACTGTTAAAATTAATAGAAAATTGCATACTTCACTTTCACCAAATGTGGTTGTAAAGTTTTATTTCTAAACCAAATTCCTACAAAGTGCAAAGGCATTTGCACTTATTGAAAACTAAGTCTACAACAAATTTTCAATTTTAAAAATAATCCATTTTCTGTTAGAGTGAAAAAAAAATCTGAATATTTTGTAAAAGGCTGTACACATTCTGCTCTTCCTCACATCCATACTCATAATTCAAAACACAGCCAAAGGGATATTCACTATTACAAATCACTGGAGGATTCTCTGCTCCTTGAAGTCTTTAAACTACGATTTGAGGACTTCAATAGCACAGATATAGGTGTGAGGTTTTTTGCAGGAGTGGTGGGTAAAATTCTGTGGCCCGCGTTGTGCAGGAGGTCAGACTAGATGATCATAATGGTCCCTTCTGACCTAAATATCTAAGAATCTATGAATTCTGAACGATAGTCTCAATAAAGGTGGTCTCTAAAGTGCCTATTATTCTGTGGGAAACAAAAAAATGTTGATGCTACTTGAACTTGAGGTTTACAGTGACACTGAGTTCATCTTGGAACATTGCTACACAGATAACTAGACAATCTTTCAAATACTTTGGAAAGGCAGCCCAAGATTTCAGCATAATAGTTCTAAAACTGTTTGAGGAAAACAGGTTTCCTTCAAGTGGGTCACGAGATTATTACGAGGGGGTCGTTATCTGTCGGCCTCCACCCCAAACCTCGCTTTGCCTCCAGCATTTATAATAGTGTTAAATATATTAAAAAGTGTTTTTAACCTATAAGGTCGCACTCGGAGGCTTGCTGTGTGAAAGGTGTCATCAGTACAAAACTTTGAGAACCACTGAAGTAGATAAAGCAAATTAACACTAGCAGCTCAAAAATCACATATACACCTAACATCTGTGTTGATGGCAGGATTTCCTGTAGGGAATTTCCAAAAAGCTATTTCAAACTTCCATGTCTATAGTTAAAAGGATGTGTTATATACAGTTCCAAGACAGATTAATTCTGAAAAATAAAATTAAAATTCTTCCATGCTTGCATGAGGTGATTTACTGGCTCTGAGGTATGCAAATTGAGCGTTGCAAGGAATAGAGACTGAATAACGAAACTATCTGTTGGTTTTGTGGTTTGAGAGTTTTATCCCTATGAAATGCGATAAAACAAGTTTCCTCAGCCCAGTAGAGAACAACAAGAAGTAGGGATGTGGGAGCAAAAGTGTATTCTGTGACCCTCTCTAGGCAACTTGGCATTTTCTTCCCCTTCTCTCCCTTAGCATATTGTAAATATTTTCATATGAAAAGTGCTCTGCACTAGGTAATCATTACTCTGTTCCAGTATAGCAATTCCCATGTAAGTAAAAAGTAAGAACCTACAGATTATAAAATTAAGACATAACAGGATTTTTTTTAAAATTATTTTCCCTTCATGAATTAACTGAAAAAGATGGTTACATTTCTATGTATTTTCAGTGTTATTTCCCATTCACATTTTATAAACAAAAACTTTTACAACACAGAGCAAAGGTTGTCCAGTGCTGCTTTGTGCTGTTCCATGATGCAGAGAGTGTGTTAAGCTTAACTTAACCCTCTGAAAAACAGGAAATACAAAATTAAGGTACATGCTACCCCTTCAACATGACCTTAACTCTTCCCCCTGAAGATGGCAAAATAGCCACTGGGAATGCTTCAGTTAGTTTAGGTTCCATAATAAAGAGACCTGAGAAACAACTACAATACTGTGCAATTGTTTTGTGTTCCACACATTTCAACTGTAGCATTTTTTGCCTCCAATTCCAACTACCGTTCACTGAGTTGGGTGCAGCTGTAGTGAATGGAGGTGGGATAAACTGGAGCAGGCTGGCAGAATTGCTGCTGTGAATGATGAGAGGTGCATGTGTACCCTGAAAGATCAACTATGCCTGATTTCAGCACTAAATTCTGTAGCAGTAGAGGAACATAAAAGCATTTTCTTGTCATGGGGATTGTCATCTGTTTGGTGGCACATATGACAGTGGTCTTTAGGGGCTAGTGAGGAATCAGTGAAGGCAATGTCTCAGAAAAAATCCGCAGGACAAGAGTGAAGGGGAACTAAAATGGAACCAGATTGCTGGCACTTAAAATTAAAAAGGTTGTAGAGCAGTTTTTAAACTAAGTGCTGCGGGAAAGCCGACAAGTGCGGAGGACCACGTGTTTCGGACAGAGACATTCTTTAGGGGAGGATCTATTAATGCAGATTCTCTATGTTCCTGTAAGGAGGAGAGGATGGATAATGATAAAATACAGGTAGGATCTGATGAGAAACAGTCAAATGAAAAAAAGTCCCATTCAATTATATCATGTAATGATAGACAGCTGAAAAGTTTTTAAAGTGCTTATATATCAATTCTAGAAGTCTAAATAAGAAGATGGGCGAACTAGAGGATATTGATATAACAGGCATCAAAGAAACTTTGTGGAATGAGAATAATGAAAGGGTCACAGTAATACTAAGGTACAAAATATATTGGAAGGACAGAACAGGTCATGCTGGTGCGGGAGTGAAACTATATGTGAAAGAAAGAGTAGAATCAAATGAAGTAAAAATCTTAAATGAACCAAACTGTACCACAGAACCTCTATGGATAACAATTCCATGCTCTAATAATAAGAATATAGCAGTAGAGATATATTACCAACCACCTGACCAGGATGGTGATAGTGACTGTGAAATGCTCAGGGAGATCAGAGAGGCCATTAAAATAAAAAACTCAATAATATTGGGGGATTTCAACTATCCCCATATTGACTGGATACATGTCACCTCAGGACAGGATGCAGAGATAAAGTTTCTTGACATCTTAAATGACTGCTTCTTGGAGCAGCTAGTCCTGGAATCCACAAGGGGAGAGGCAATTCTTGATTTAGTCCTAAATGGAGCACAGGATCTGGTCCAAGAGGTGAATATAGCTGGACCGCTTGGTAATAGTGACCATAATATAATTAAATTTAACATCCCTGGAAAACACCACAGCAGCCCAACACTGTAGCATTTAGTTTCAGAAAGGGGGACTACACAAAAATGAGAAAGTTAGTTAAACAGAAATTAAAAGGTACAGCGCAAAAAGTGAAAACCCTGCAAGCTGCATGGAAACTTTTAAAGACACCATAATAGAAGCTCAACTTAAATGTATATCCTAAATTAAAAAACATAGTAAGAGAACCAAAAAAGTGCCACCATGGCTAAACAACCAAGTTAAAGAAGCAGTGAGAGGCAAAAGGTATCCTTTAAAAAGTGGAAGTTAAATCCTAGTGAGGAAAATAGAAAGGAGCATAAAATCTGGCAAATGAAGTGTAAAAATATAGTTAGGAAGTCCAGAAAAGAATTTGAAGAACAACTAGCCAAAGACTCAAAAAATAGCAAAAAATTTTTTTTAAGTACATCAGAAGCTGGAAGCCTTCTAAACAACCAGTGAGGCCACTGGATGATCGAAGTGCTAAAGGAGCACTCAAGGACAATAAGGCCATTGCAGAGACACTAAATGAATTCTTTGCATCGGCCTTCACAGCTGAGGATCTGAGGGAGATTCCCAAACCTGAGCCATTCTTTTTAGGTGACAAATCTGAAAAACTGTCCCAGATTGAGATGCCCTTAGAGGAAGTTTTGGAACAAATTGATAAACTTAATAGTAATAACTCACCAGGACCAGATGGCATTGACCCGAGAGTTCTGAAGGAACTCAAATGTGAAATTGCAAAACTACTAACTGTATTCTGTAACCTATCATTTAAATTAGCTTCTGTATCAATGACTTGAGGACAGCTAATGTGACACCAATTTTTAAAAAGGGCTCCAAAGGTGATCCCAGCAATTACAGGCCGGTAAGCCTGACTTCAGTACTGGGTAAACTGGTTGAAACTACAGTAAAGAACAAAATTGTCAGACATATAGATGAACATAATTTGTTGGAGAAGAGTCAACATGTTTTTTGTAAAGTGAAATCATGCCTCATCAATCTACTAGAACTCTTTGAGGAGGTCAACAAGCATGTGGACGAGAGGGATCCAGTGGATATAGTGTACTTAGATTTTCAAAAAGCCTTTGACAAGGTCCCTCACCAAAGGCCTCCAAAAGGTAAGCTGTCATGGGACAACAGGGAAGGTCCTCTTATGGATTGGTAACTGGTTAAAAGATAGGAAACAAAGGATAGGAATAGATGGTCAGTTTTCAGAATGGAGAGAGATAAATAGTGGTGTCCTCCAGGCATCTGTACTAGGACCAGTCTTATTCAAAATATTCATAAATGATCTGGAAAAAGGGGTAAACAGTGAGGTGGCAAAATTTGCGGATGATAGAAAACTACTTAAGTTAGTTAAGTCCAAAGCAGACTGTTAAGGATTAAAAAGGGATCTCACAAAACTGGGTGACTGGGTAACAAAATGGTAGATGAAATTCAATGTTGATAAATGCAAAGTAATGCACATTGGAAAACACAATCCAACTGTACGTATAAAATGATGGACTCTAAATTAGCTGTTGCCACTCAAAGAGATCTTGGGAGTCATTGTGGATCATTCTCTGAAAACATCCACCCAATGTGCAGCAGCAGCCAAAAAAGCAAACAGAATGCTGGGAATCATTAAGAAAGGGATAGATAATAGGACAGAAAATATCATATTGCCTCTATATAAATCCATGATACACCCCCATCTTGAATACTGCATGTAGATGTGGTCGCTCCATCTCAAAAAAGATATACTGGAATTGGAAAAGGTTCAGAAAAGGGCAACAAAAATGATTAGGGGTATAGAATGGCTGCCATATGAGGAGAGATTCACAAGACTGGGACTTTCCAGCTTGGAAAAGTGACACCTAAGGGAGAATATGATAGAGGTTTATAAAATCATGACTGGTGTGGAGAAAGTAAATAGGAACCGTTATTTACTCCCCCTCATAATACAAGAACTAGGGGTCACCAAATGAAATTAATAGGAAGCAGGTTTAAAACAAAGAAAAGGAAGTATTTTTCCACACAACTCACAGTCAACCTGTAGAATTCCTTGCCAGAGGATGTTGTGAAGGCCAAGACTATAACAGGGTTCAAAAAAGAACTAGATAAGTTCATGGAGGATACGTCCATCAATGGGCATGCTTCAGAGATGTCTGCAAAGAAGCTGCCACAACTTCACCAGAACCAAGAAGATCAAGGAAAAGGGAATGGATACAGCTACGTGAATGGACATTGACTGAGGAAAGAAAAGCCCCCCCAAAAAAGAGGCAAGTACAGGTGACCCAAGAAGAACACCCCCTATTGCAATGGCAGTATATAGAGAAAGACAAAGTAGTAAAGAAGTTATGTTGGAAAGACAAAAGAGAATGGCATGATTAAAAAAGTTTCAGAAGCCAAAGAAGCGTCAGTGAGAGTTGACTAAGTAACTGTTTCAGGTATGTAAGCAATTTTTATCCCGGTTCCAGAGTCAGAATTATATCGTAAAAGTGAAAGATGGAAGATTGTTAACAAAAGAAGCAGAACAAAAGGAGCGATAGCAAGAACATCGGACAGGTTTCAGAGTGGTAGCCATGTTAGTCTGTATCAGCAAAAAGAATAAGGAGTACCTGTGGCACCTTAGAGACTAACAAATTTATATGAGCATAAGCTTTCGTGGCTTAAAATCCACTTCATCAGATGTATGCAGTAGAAAAAACATTAGATAGACAGACAGACAGACAGACACAGAGATCATGAAACAATGGGTGTTGCCATACCCACTATAACGAGAGTGATCAGTTAAGGTGAGCTATTATCAGCAGGAGGGGAAAAAAAGCTTTTGTAGTGATAATCAGGATGGCCCATTTCCAACAGTTGACAAGAAGGTGTGAGTAACAGTAGGGGGAAAAATAAGCATGGGGAAATAGTTTTACTTTATGTAATGACACATCCACTCCCAGTCTTTATTCAAGCCAAAGTTAATGGTATCCAGTTTGCAAATTAATTCCAATTCAGCAGTTTCTCGTTGGAATCTGTTTTTAAAGTTTTTTTGTTGTAGTATTACGACTTTTAGGACTGTAATCGAGTGACCAGGGAGACTGAAGTGTTCTCCGACTGGTTTTTGAATGTTATAATTGTTGACATCTGATTTGTGTCCATTTAATCTTTTAGGTAGAGACTGGCCAAACTGGACAATGTACATTGCTGGCACAATGCCCCTCTGCCATGTACATATATATATATCTTCCTACTGTATTTTCCACTGCATGCATCCGATGAAGTGGGTTTTAGCCCACGAAAGCTTATGCTCAAATAAATTTGTAAGTCTCTAAGGTGCCACAAGAACATCTGAAGTACTCGACCAACAATTCCAGTTGGTGGATGCAAAGAAGGTGAAGAATTAAACATTTCACTGCTACAAATTCAGAAGCAGAAACAGAGAAAGAAATTAAGCAGCTCAAAAACAGCAAAGCATCTTGTCAAGATAAGATTACTGCTGAAGAGCTTTAAGTTGGAGAGAATGTGGCAGTACATGAACTTTGTAATATAGCATTTGAGAGAAAGAACATTGCCTAGTGGGCTGGAAGAAATGTATCATCTATAAGTTATCAAAGAAAGGCAACCAACTCATGTGTGACAACTGGTGAGGAATAATATTACTTCTAGAACCTGGAAAACTGTTCTCCAGTATACTATTGAACAGAATCAAAAGTAGTCATAAATGAAAAACTGCATAATGAGCAAGCAGGCTTTAAACTGAAAAGACTGTGTGAAGATCACATCATTGCCCTGAGACAATTGATTGCAAAGGGCTTGCCTACCAGAGAGGATTATTCTTAAACGTCATAGATTTAATCAAGACTTTTGAGTGAATTCATAGAGAGTCACCATGGAGAAACAACCTGCGCTTCCTAGAAAAACAGAATCACTAGTCAAGAAGCTGTATGAAGGTTCAAAATGATATGTAAGGACAGAGAGTGGAGAGACCAATTGGTTCGATATCATCACTGGAACGGCAGCAGAGATTGCATCTTACAACCCCTTCTTTTCTGTATTGACAGATCATGAGATGCGAGGAGCAACATCAAAGGAAGATACAGAAGTTATGTGGAGTAGAGGAAAACTTTAAAATCTTGACTTCGCAGATGGCAGTGTTCTGTTGGACACAAATGATGATGCCATGAAAAACACCACTATCAATGTCAAATGTGAGGCTGCCAAAACAGAATTAAGAATCAACCAAAAGAAAATTAAATTCATGATCATTGAAAGAGGAGTCAGCAATGATGGTAACTATGTGATTGATAGTGATAAATATGGTATGGTTAACAAGGTGTATATTTTGGAAGCACAATCAGTGCTTCTGGCCAACTCAATTAGGAGTTGGAAACAAGAATTGGGAATGCAAGTGGAGTTTTGTTGAGATTGGCAAATATTTGGAAAACTGCAGAGATTCACACAGGAACCAAGAAATACTGATAAAGTTCTATAATGTCAAGATAAAGTTCTATAATGTCACTGAGTTATATGCTTTGGAAACTTGGCAAATGCTACAAGCCAACAACAGAAAACTTAACGCATTGCATCACAGATACTTGTGGAGAATACTTGGTGTTCATTGGTAGGATAAAGTAACTATCATGTGTTGGATCGGCCAACAGACTGCAGAGAGACAATAATTCAAGAGAGAAGGCTAAAGCAGTTTGGGAATGTTGTACAGATGCCAAAAAACCATATTCCTAGACAAGCCCTTGACTGGACACCACTTGGTAGAAGATGGGAAAAAGCTCAACAGATAACATATAAGAAAATAATTGAAAAACATGTCTCTGTCATGGAAGTAGACTACAATTAAACAACAAACATTGCACTAGACAGGTGGAAACACTGGGGTGTCTTATTGGGTTGCACAAGAGCCTCTAATAATAATAAATATAATCAGTGTTTCATTCACAGAAGTATTTCTGAGTAAGCTATAGCTCGCACAGATGTCTTACTGTCTATAAACAGAGGTACAAAAGCTTTTGTAGTGCAATAACTTGAAATATTTCTGAATTGATTCTTGGTCCTGTTCAGTAGCTGGTCTCAGTGGCAGTCCATGCTGTACATTTAAGGAAGGAATTCTTAGATCTTCCATTGCTTTGCATCAGAAAAGCTATCAGATTCCAAAAATGTTATTAGCAGCTTATTTCAGGGGGGCTGAATATTAGTAATCCCCTGACTAAATGACTCAGTGACTTGCTTTTCTTTTATCACATTCAGTCCCATTGTTCATGAAATCATTGACAAGCATGAGTTGATTACATTATCCTAATTGCTTATGATAGTCTTTCACCTTCTCTCTCTTTAATTCTACTTTCCTTTGCAAGATTTCTAAAAGTAAAATCAGATGCTGCATGTAGCTCTTAGAGCACTTTGAAATATTGGTTCTTAAATCAGAAATATTGATCTCTGGACAAAACTTCCAATAAGGCTCCAAAAGGGCAGAATGTAGACAGAAAGTAACACCCACAACACACATGCTTTGAAAGTTGCCACGGATAGGACTCAAACTCACAGTACTTTGCGTGCTGGTCAGGTTCAATGGCCATAGCATATCACAGTGAGCCCACTCAGTTACTGGCATCAGGCTGTCTGCAAAGTCTCTAATTTGCAACAGAGACCCAGTCTTGCTGCACATGCACGTTTCACTCTCATTGGCAGATCAGTTTACCTTAAGCAGAGCTGGAGTTACAAACTTAACCCTCAATGGCTTTTGAAATATTGCTTCCCCAAAAGGTCAGCAGGTGTCATGCATTAGCTAAATAGATAAATCGTGAGTGAGTGAAATTAGTTTGGGGAGGATCAGAAGTACAGTTTGAACCATAGCTACGTGCAAAAAAAAGTTAGAAAAAGCAGGTTATACTGTAAACATTTTTTTTTTTTAGGAGGACTATATCTGGGAAACTCCTTGCTCAAGTTACCCCAAATTTGAACCTTTCATCTTACCCCACATCCCCATGAGACACAGCAAATTTCAAGACAGTCCAATTAAGCACATGGATTTTAAAGCACTTAGAATAGTAAAGCACTCTCAACCTTACTTAGAGCCACATGCTATAATGTTATCAAAGCATAAGGAAAAAATGTAAAGGAATTGACAAGCAAGTATTCTCCATAATGCAAACTTTGATGCGAGATAAACCCTTACCTGAGAAAGGTACATCTCTCAGAACAGTGGGGCTCCACCCCCTCCAGAGCGAACGCCAACCATCTTTGGCCACTGTATTATTGATGTATATACGCAGTTGCTTGTAAGATAATTGGCGAGACTGCATTTTAGTTCTGATCAACTCCAGTGGACTTATTACAGTTAATGAACCGACTGAAAATGAGAAAAGATTAGGGTTCATTAGTAAGACTTAAAAACAGTCAATTATGTTAATAGAACAATTTCCCAAACACTAAAAATAACCCAACTTTTCTCCCACCCTATATTTTTCGCTCCTTTCAGCCAAAAGATCAGAGGCTATGTCTTCATAGAGACCTAGGCCGGGTCTACACATAAAACTTAGGTTGACCTAACTGTATTGCTCAGGGCTGTGAAAAATTTTGTGCTCTGTACAATATAGTTAGGTCCACCCAAATCCAGAGTAGACATAGCAGCTCTGCCGATGGAGGAATTCTTCTATCAACTTCTATCACCATCTCTTAGAGAGGTGGATTATCTGTAAAGTCAGAAAAACCCCTTCCATCAATCTAGGAAGCATTAACGCTACAGTGCTACAGCAGCAAAGTTGCAGCACCATATCTGTGTCACTAGGGTGTAGAAATACCCCCAGTGTGTGACAAACTGTACTAGTTTGCCGCACACCAGCTGGCTATGTGGACAATGCTACCACATACTAAAAGTTCCAGAATGCACACTATAAAACTTTTAGTGCATGGTAGCAGAGTCCACAGAGCCAGTTAGCGTGTGACTAACTAGTGAGCTGTACATTCAACCATGGCTTGCTGCATGCTAGTACCTGGTCTACACTACAAACTTAGGTTGACGTAAGTTGCCTTTGGTCGTCCTGTTAGTGCATGTATCTACACTGAAATTTGTCTCTGGCCAACGTATGCGCCCTGTTATAGTGACTTAGTAAAACCATGTCCCAGAACTGCCTTGAGTGATGGTAGACCTACTGAGATCAACACAGTGAGAGTGTAGACACTATGTGACCTATGTCAACCCTAACAGTTCTCCAGCAGTTAGCCTGCAATGCCCAACAGTGACCACTCTGGTCACAATTATGAATTGCACTGCCACGGAAACCACAAGCCACCACCATCCTTTAAAACACCCCCATATTTTTGAAATGCCTTTTCCTGATTGCCCAAATTTACAAGCACGCCTAGCAGCTCTCCCTCGTTGTGTGCAATTGCCCATCCAACCATAACAGCTCTACACACTAGACACGCTTTTGCTGGGAGTAGACAGCAGGTACTGGGCCCCCTGGGCCTGTGGGGAGAAAAGGCTGTGCAAGCACAGCTACAGACCAGCCATAGAAGCGTGGACATCTCTGAAAGATTGCACAGCGGTTGCAAGCAAAGGGGTATGAGAGGGATCAGCAGCAATGACACATGAAAGAGAAAGAACTGCTGTAGAAGTACCACAAGGCCAGGGAGGCCAACCATCAATCTGGTGTGGAGCTGCAGACCGGTCTCTTTTACAATGAGCTGCATACCATGAGTGGCAGAGACTGCACCAGTACCTTGCAGACTACCGTAGATACCCTGCTGGAGCCAGAGCGCCCTACATGAACAGTGAGAAGGAGGAGAAAAAGGAGGAGGAGCGGGAAATCGTGGGGAGAGGTGTGTCTAGCCATGCCAGGACCTGTTCGAGACTCGACCATAGTCTAGCCAGTCCCACCAGCCGAGTATGGATGAGTCTGATGAAGGGGAAGGAACCTTGGGTATGTGTGTGCATGCATTTTTTCTTACAGTGTTTAAATGTAAAGATGGTGCCCAGCTCAGCCCCAAGTTAACAAGACACAGGTATCGACTTTTCATTATTTTACTCCTATGAGAAAAGGTAGTGGTATAACAAACAGAGGTAGAGCTGGCATCTGCTTTTCATTCCCCTGTTGAGTTAGATGGGGGAGGGCAAGCACATCTTTTTTTTTATACACATAAGGATGCCCCTTGTATCCTCCTAAGAGATCTTAATGAAATTTTAATAGAGTTACTCTGCAATCCTCTCCAGAAGGTCTCTAGGGATGGCAACCTTTTTTCTTCCTCTGCAGCTGTCAAGGTTCCTTCCCCACTCTGAACTCTAGGGTACAGATGTGGGAACCTGCATGAAAACCCCCTAAGCTTATTTTTACCAGCTTAGGTTAAAACTTCCCCAAGGTACAACTATTTTACCTTTTGCCCTTGGACTTTATTGCTGCCACCACCAAACATCTAACAGATATATAACCAGGAAAGAGCTGCTTGGAAACGTCTTTCCCCCCAAAATCCTCCCAAAACCTATACCCCCTTTCCTGGGGAAGGTTTGATAAAAATCCTCACCAATTTGCATAGATGCAAACCCTTGGATCTTAAGAACAATAAAAAAGCAATCAGGTTCTTAAAAGAAGAATTTTAATTGAAGAAAAAGTAAAAGAATCACCTCTGTAAAATCAGGATGGTAAATACCTTACAGGGTAATTATATTCAAAACATAGAGAACCCCTCTAGGCAAAACCTTAAGTTACAAAAAGACACAAAAACAGGAATATACATTCCATTCAGCACAGTTTATTTTCTCAGCCATTTAAAGAAAACAGAATCTAACACATATCTAGCTAGATTACTTATTAAGTTCTAAGACTCCATTCCTCTTCTGTCCCCGGCAAAAGCATCACACAGACAGAGAGAGCCTCTGTTTCTCCCTCCCTCCAGCTTTTGAAAGTATCTTGTCTCCTCATTGGTCATTTTGGTCAGGTGCCAGCGAGGTTATCCTAGCTTATTAACCCTTTACAGGTGAAAGGGTTTTTCCTCTGTCCAGGAGGGATTTTAAAGGTGTTTACCCTTCCCTTTATATTTATGACAGCAGTAGAACACTTCCCCACACTACTCTGTGATTACTACAGCAGGCACCACTGCAGTAAATAAGCTAGCACAGTGATACATAGATCTCAGTGTTCAGGAGCCAAATTAGCAATCAACATTACCCAAAAGAACCACAGTAGTGTGAATTTGTTGTTTCATTTACCCTAGTACTATATATTCATGTTTTAACTGTATGACAAGGAGAAATATTTAGTTTATATTAATCAGGAGGATTAACTTTCAGCAGAGAATTAAACTGATTATTTCAGGTCATCCTAGGAAATTTTTCAAATACTCCTAAGTAAAAGTGCCTGGAGGATAAGTTTTTGCTCACATAAGTCTCTTAAAAAATGAGACACTCTCCTAAATGACTTAGGCTGACTTATTGTGCCATATTTATAAAGCTTGACCTGGTAAGAAGTGGCCGCCACTACCAGCCCATACATCGCTGCCCCTTTCCCCCCACCACAGCAGCAGCTAGAGCCCCGGGCCCTTTTAAATCGCCACCGGAGCCTAAGGCAGTGTGAGCCCTCAGCCCGCCCCCTTTCTACCCAAGGCCCCGCACCTTCTGCCCGAGGCCCTGCATCTTCTGGGGCCCAAAGCCAGGTTCCCATACCGGTAAATCTTCTGTGTTACTTTCACCCCTGGCCTGACCTCAAAGTTAAATATTTTCCCCCTGATTCTTTCTTTATATAGAAAAGCAGCCTTTAACACAAAGATTTTGATAGAGGCTCATGGATTCCGCATATTTATTTTTTATGCAAATGTTTTAAGAGATAATAATAAATTTAGGCCTTAACAATTCAGATTTCATTTTAAACAAGTTTATTTTTAAAAAGAAAAAATTATAATTTAAACAACAAAAGGAAAAAAATCTCGATTTAAATAAAAAAATTCAATTTTTTTGATACTTTCAAAAAGAATCATTCATTTGTATTCACCCTGCTGAAAAGTGCCACACAGGTTGGCAGGTTTTTAAAAAATGCACACACAAAAATATGGGATATGGATGGACCAAGTTGCTCGATGGGAACTTGATCCTTAGCTCCCAGAGGTCTCTAACACTCATTTCTTCCCCATAATACATTGCTAAAATTTTCCAAAAGGCACTGAGCCAGATGGTGGCGTATGGCAGGCTGGGATAACTACCTGTGGTGCACTGCACTTTGCATAAACACGACCACCTCTGGTCAGTACGTGTAGCACTGCAAGAAACCAAGTATGCAGGAGCATGAAGGATATACTAATTTTGGTGATTGCATGCCTTTGTAACTTGTGTCAACCAAAGATTGAACTGTAAACATGGCCTAAGTCTTCACAAAGACAAGCCCTAACTCTCCCACAATTGTTGCCTAACACCTTGTCTATGCTAGAAAAGGTTTACTGATATATTTAATAATGGCACACAGTCCTAGTAAAGAATAGCTTATACCAACAGAATAATTCTTTTGCCAGTATAACTTATACCAGTTCCCCGAACAAAAGTATGTTGGGGGGGGTGGGGGGGAATCACATTCGACTGACATAGATATGCTGGCACAAGTTTTACGTGCGGACCAGGCCTAAATAATTTCTGTTGTACAACCTTCCTTCCTGGTGAGAATAACTTGATCATACACTTGATCCAAAGGCCTAATTCAAGGTCCAAATGGATTTAAATGTATTTCTATAAATAAACCTGATTTTTAAAATATCAATTCTTTCATTAATCTTAAATCTTACTTAAAGGTGACTTGCAATAGGGAAAACATGGGCCTGCCTTTTTTCCCCCTTTTTGCTTCTTTGTGGTGTATAAAAGACAGCTTAATTTTAAATACCTTTTCTATTTGTTTTGTTGACTTTAGAAATATAAGGAATATCAAGTCTGGCGTTCCATTTGTTGGAAGACTCAGATCTCAGATATGTACACTGAGAGTTCTCTCACCCCTTAACTGAAAGAGCACAGAGTGGAGACTCATTAACAAACAAACCATTTCACTATCATCCAAGCTGATAAGGATATTTCACAGACTTAAGGCTAGAAGGGACCACCAGATCATCTAGTCTGACCTCTTGTACATCACAGGCCACCAACAACCTAACATCTGCACACTAAACCCAACCACTGAAATTAGACCAAAATATTACAGCCCACAGGAAACTAGCTTATGTGCCACAGGCAGAGAACAGTAAGGACCAAGATGCACCGATGCCTGAGGCCCCCGCAGGGACAGGGAAATTATTAAGTGAGATACACCCAAACAATCCTGGCATGTGATCCACACTGACATGCTGCAAAGGAAAAAACAAACAAAAACATTCCAAGGTCACTGCCAATCTGACATGGGAGAAATTCCTTTCTAACCCCACACATTGTGATCAGTTACCCTGAGCACGTGAGCAAGAACTAGCCAGCCATGCACCTGAGAGACAGAATGCTCATTACCACCTCACAGCACTGGCTGTCCCTATCCAATGTCCAGACATAGCCATCCCAGATGCTTCAGAGGAAAGAAATTAAAAAACAAAAGAAACCCTCCCAGACTACATGGGTGAACCATGGACTAAAGAAATCCCTTCCTGACCCCTGCAGATTCCTGGCTGAAACCTTGAAGCATGATCTTTTAAGAACATAAGACACATAATCCGGAAGCGAGCCCCAGGGCTGTTGAGCCCTCCTCCCTATCACCACAAGCAACCCCGTCATAGAATTACAGTCATAAATTGGACCAGCTCTCTCTTAAAACTAATTGAGTTGTTCATTCCCACAAATCTTATTGGGAAGCGGTTTCAAAACCTTACCCTACTGTCATGGTTACAAACCTTCTTCTAATTTCCAGACTGAATTTGTTCCTGGCCAGTTTATACCATTTGTTCTTGTGTAAACATTGTCCTTTAGCTTAAATAATTCTTCACTCTTCCTGATCTTTACCTCCCTAATGAATTTATAGACAGCAATCATACCCTCTATCACAGTGACTCTCAACCAGGGAATGCGTACCTCTGGGGGTACGCAGAGGTTTTCCAGGAAGTACATCAACTCATCTAGATATTTACCTAGTTTTACAACAGGGTACATAAAAAGCTCTAGAGAAGTCAATATAACTAACATTTCATTCAGATAATGACTTGTTTATACTGCTCTATATACTTTATACTGAAATATAAGTACAATATTTATATTCCAATTGATTTATTTTATAATCATATGGTAAAAATGAGAAACTAAGCAATTTTTCAGTAATAGTGTGCTGTGACATTTTTATGTCTGATTTTGTAAGCAAGCAGATTTTAAGTGAGGTGTAACTTGGGGATCCGCGAGACAATTCAGATTCCTGAAAGGGGTACAGTAGTCTGGAAAGCTCATCCAGTATCCTCTCATAATATAAGCCCTCCATTCCCCTGATTATCCTAGTAGCTCTTCTCTGCACCTGTTCCAGTTTAAATTCATCTTTCTTGAACATGGGTGACCAGAACTGTACACAGTATTCCAAATGAGGTCTTATCAGTGCCCTTTACAATGGCATTAATACTTCTCTACATCTACTGGAAATGCCTTGCCTAACATATCCTAGGATTGTATTTGCCTTTTTCATAGCCACATCACATTGGTGGCTTACAGTCATCTTGTGATCAAACCCACACACCCAGGTCTCCCTCCTGTTTTGTCACTTCCAACTAATGAGCACCCAGCGGTAGCAGAAATTCTTATTATTAGCCCTTAAGTGCATGACCTAGCACTGTGTATTATTGAATTTCATTTCATTTCTGTCACTCCAGTCTTCATGGTCATCCAAAAGTTCCTCTATTTCGATTCTCCTCTGTATCTCCTCCCAGTTTTGTATCATCAGCAAATTTCATTAGTACACTAGTACTCTTTGTGCCAAAGTCATTAATAAAAATATTTTAGAAGATCGGTCCCAAGACTGACCTTGAGGAACTCTGCTAGTAAATATAGGGAGAGGTTAACTCACTGACTCCAACTACTGCGACGATCAAGTCCAATATGTTGTCTCCCAATTGTTCACAGGATGTTTGTTTGACAATCAAAGATCTTTAAACAATTTTAATAAAAATTCAGTACCCTCTCAATCAGCTACCATGTTCTATATCTGTCACAGCCCAATCGTACCAGTTCTCCAGTGTCCCTAAGGACTCCTAGGAAAACAAAAAGAGAGCATTTCTTGTGTAGAAATATGCAGAAAAAAAGTTTAAAAAAAAATCTAGCTCTTTATATATCATAAAGAAGCAAAAAGGTGCATAAGTTCAAATTATTTTTCCTTTGCTAGTAATCTTTAAAGTAGAGTGTGATCAGTGTTATTTATTGTTTATTAGACAACGAATGAGAATGAAATTAATTTGTCTTTAGCAGCATATGATGGGGTAGCACCATAGCCAGGTAATGAAACAGTTAACTAGAGACAGAGAGTAATTAGTAAATCTGGTTGCACCTGGAGGGTGGGCCAGGTCCAACTAAAGGTGAAACCCAGCTGGCGAAGGAGTTGGGTGGTGTGCATAAAGGGAGAAAGCCCAGCTAAGAAGAGGGTGGCCACGAAAAGACTGTAGTCCCTCTCTGCTTACTAAAATGGATGAAAGGCCTAGAAAGAGGTAGAGCTACAGTCAGCCCAGGGAGGCACTGTGGGAAAAAGCCTAACAGAAATCCACAAAAGTAACAAGAAGCCTGAAGCAGCAGACCTTAGCTGCTCACAACAGGGTCCCTAGACTGGAACCCAGAAGAGATGGAGAGCCTTGGTTCCCTTCTGGTCCACTTAAGTAGGTGATGGTGAAACATTCTGACACAAGGGGAGAAGGACTATTGAGTTTGGAATGATAGCAAATTTGGCTTAATATATAAAATAGCTGGAAAAGGAATACTAAAGAAAATGCCATAACATGCAGATAATTTATGACTCACATCTGCTTATGGAGCCTGCAAGAACTGGAATGTGGTCATTGTCTTTTCCTAGTTTAGATATCAAAACTTCACTCAGTTGATCGTAGCTGGTAAAATAAATTACTGTACTTGGAACTGCCATTATTCTAAAATACAAAAACAAAGGAAGTCTATCAATTGTCACAAAGAAAACCAGATGCCTCCAACATAATTTAGATCAGTTATCAAGTATAGATTTTGGGGGGGGGGGGAGTAAATAAAAAAGGATAAGCATTTCAACTGTGTTATGGATGAAGGAAAAAACTCATCATGTCCATCTCTTGCAATTCACAAATGTCTACCAAATCTCCATTAACCAACTGTGTGGTAAACATACATGCATACTGGGTTCTTCTTGAACTCAATTATTTTCATAATCTGCCTTGATAGGTTACTCAGAGGTCTTATCAATGCATACAATTTCTTTCAAGTCTGATAGTTTGGGCCACCCTTATTCATGCTGTAAAGGTACTACTCAATACGGACAAGGGTGGCACAATCTGGCCTTTAATGATTATGACAAACAAAATTTATCTAATAATCAATTTCTTACCAAACCGAATCTTATGTTGATGCATGTTAGGGTGAAAAACATAACCCCAATTAGTTTTTCCTCCCAAATAGTAAATATACTACTGCCTAGGTTAAAGGTAAGCACTATCTGCTGCAACAAGGACATTTGAAATTCAGAAGAAAATTCTAAAGCACTGGGACTCTAAAGGTATATCTACATTGCAATAAAACACCCACAGCTGGCTGGTGTCAGTTGGCTCAGGCTCACATGGCTTGGGCTTCAGGGCTATAAGACAGCAGTGTAGACGTTCGGAGTTGGGCTCGGGCTCCCAAACCAGATCGTCTACACCAGTGCTTCTCAAGCTATCTGATGTGGGGGACCAGCAATGTTTTTTTTTTTTCAATGTGTGTGCAGCTGACCGGTCCGCGGACCACCACTTTGAGTAGCACTGGTCTACACTGCAATTTTATAGACCTTAGCCCAAGCCACCTAACACAGGCCAGCTGTGGGTATTTTACTACAGTGTAGATATACCGTAAGATCCCCTCTGCTGGACGGTATGGAAGGGGGCAAGATCATGCTATATAGGCAGGTTTATTTATGCCTGGACTTAAGCACTATCTCCATGACAGGTTTGGGGATAAGCACATGTCCCTCTCCTTTGCATCTCCCATTGGCTAGCTTAGGCAACTCCCCTGCCTATCAAGCTAGCTTTATGGATCACTATCTGTCCCCATTCATTGTAGAGGGAGCCAAGGTGCCTAACTCAGACTTTGTGGATCACAGTGTTGCTCAGATTTTCTAACTTTTAGGTGCCACAACTCTCAGTGTCACAATGACTAAGTCCCTTTGTGGATCTGGGCTCTATTTACTAAACTGAGATTTGTCACTCACTTAGCTACTGGACAGTGATTCTTTTATCTTATCCAGCATGGGTCACATTTGTGGATCCTACTTCTTGAAGAATGAAAATGTTGGGGTAAGCGCATCTAAATTTTCCTATTCTTTAGCATAATAAGGACCACAGATCCTACAGTTGGATTTTATCATCAGTGTGTAAGTAGGTAAAACAACTTAGGCTAACATAAAACAGAATTTGAAATAAATACGCATAGAGTCTTTTTCCTGAGTTACTATATCATGCAACACCATTGTCCCTAAAACAACACTGGATGAGGCTTACAAATCAGCTTTGATATATTTACTGAAGAAATGCATGGAGAACAATTAGGCAACAGTGCAGATTCCTTCCTAAGCAATGTATGCCTCCACCCAAGAGGCCATTTTTATTCCTAGAAAGTGTAGCCTGAGTGCCGAAGAATAACTTTTTGTCTTGCCTGGCTCAGGTATATACTACCTGATCTACTTACGGTATGTCTACACTACGAAATTAGGTTGAATTTATAGAAGCCGGTTTTTTAGAAATCGGTTTTATATATTCGAGTGTGTGTGTCCCCACAGAAAATGCTCTAAGTGCATTAAGTGCATTAACTCGGCGGAGCGCTTCCACAGTACCGAGGCTAGAGTCGACTTCTGGAGCGTTGCACTGTGGGTAGCTACCCCACAGTTCCCGCAGTCTCTGCTGCCCATTGGAATTCTGGGTTGAGATCCCAATGCCTGATGGGGCTAAAACATTGTCGCGGGTGGTTCTGGGTACATACTGTCAGGCCCGCATTCCCTCCCTCCCTCTGTGAAAGCAAGGGCAGACAATCGTTTCACGCCTTTTTTCCTGAGTTACCTGTGCAGACGCCATACCACGGCAAGTATGGAGCCCGCTCAGCTCACTGTCCCCGTATGTCTCCTGGGTGCTGGCAGATGTGGTACTGCATTGCTACACAGCAGCAGCAACCCATTGCCTTGTGGCAGCAGACGGTGCAATAGGACTGGTAGCCGTCATCGTCATGTCCAAGGTGCTCCTGGTCGCCTTTGTGAGGACGATCAGGAGCGCCTGGGCAGACATGGGCGCAGGGACTAAATTTGGAGTGACTTGATCAAGTCATTCTCTTTAGTCCTACAATCAGTCCTATTGAACCATCTTATGGAGCAGGCAGGTGATACGGATTGCTAGCAGTCCTATTGCACCATCTTCTGCCGGGCAAGCAAGAGATGAGGATGGCTAGCAGTCCTATTGTACCATCTTCTGCTGAACAGCCATGAGATGTGGATGGCATGCAGTCCTTCTGCACCGTCTGCTGCCAGCCAAAGATGTAAAAGATAGATGGAGTGGATCAAAACAAGAAATAGACCAGATTTGTTTTGTATTTATTTGCAACCCCCTCCACCCCGCCCCCCCGTCTAGGGGACTCATTCCTCTAGGTCACACTGCAGTCACTCACAGAGAAGGTGCAGCGAGGTAAATCTAGCCATGTATGAATCAGAGGCCAGACTAACCTCCTTGTTCCAATAAGAACAATAACTTAGGTGCACCATTTCTTATTGGAACCCTCCGTGAAGTCCTGCCTGAAATACTCCTTGATGTAAAGCCATCCCCTTTGTTGATTTTAGCTCCCTGTAAGCCAACCCTGTAAGCTGTGTCGTCAGTCGCCCCTCCCTGCGTCAGAGCAACGGCAAACAATCGTGCATCTGAGTTGAGAGTGCTGTCCAGAGCAGTCACAATGGAGCACTCTGGGATAGCTCACGGAGGCCAATACCGTCGAATTGTGTCCACAGTACCCCAAATTCGACCTGGCAAGGCCGATTTAAGCGCTAATCCACTTATCAGGGGTGGAGTAAGGAAATCGATTTTAAGAGCCCTTTAAGTCGAAATAAAGGGCTTCATCGTGTGGACAGGTGCAGGTTTACATCGATTTAACGCTGCTAAATTCGACCTAAAGTCCTAGTGTAGACCAGGGCTCAGATACTTATGACCTTAAAGCCTTGAAATAGCCAGGTGCTAGACCACAAGTAACAAGCTTTATCTCATCAGAGCTTCACTTTTGTCTTTATATAGTTATAGTGCTGGATGGGCACTGAAGGCATACTTAGTGCTTTTGCTTGGGTCAAGAAGATTGTAGCACTATGTTCTGTGATTTATGGGTTATGGAGTTTGCTTTAAGGAATAATGATAGGTTTGCCTTGATAGCCACTTTCTTGGCATGAAAAATGCAGTATTGGTACTCTGCAGATAGAGCTCTTGAGCCCAGATCCCAAAAGATATTTGAGCCCTTAAATTCCACTGATTTCAATGGAAGTTAGGAACTTTAAATACCTTTATGGATCTGGGCCTTAATTCCTGTTCTTGCCAGGATGATATGATGCTCTCAAAAAACCACCTGACAAAGAGGGAACAATGATATTGCACTTGGAAGTATGAAAGGTATTAGCATAAGACTGGTAGTCAAAGGTTTGATGTCTCTGCACAGCTACTGAGGATGCATCAAAGAGGCTGGATGGAGAAATCTCATTGTCTGGCTGAAGTTATAGTCTTGCCTCTGAAGGTTTCCAGATGTAACTGATAAGTTAGCTTGGGAAACTTGTAAATTGTCTAAAATTAAACACTTAGGAATAAGCATACTCACTGGTCAAAATAATGAAGTATAACCACCCTTTAAAACATGTTATGGAATATATGAAATTGTAACTTACAGTGTTGGAGGAAGTCCACTCCATAGTGATTTAATACCCTCTATTTTAATAATTTTCACAAACGCATCCTAAAATAATAACCAAATGCAGATCATTAGTTAGTTATTTAACTCTCCAATTCATGTAACAATTATGTTGGTGGGAAGGAGATGGAATTAAAAACACACTGCAGGAGAAAGTAGTACACTAAAAATGGTTTGTCACACTAACACCCCAATCCTGTAAATACTTACACACATAATTAACTTTAAGTACTAGTTCCTCCATTGCTATCAATCAGAATATTCACATGTATAAAGTTAAGCATTGTACATAAATATTTGCAGGATCAGGACCTTAGTTTATAACATCAGTAGCCATCAAAGAAGCTTGATGGATATGACTGGGAACAAATTACTTTCAAAACAGGTACAGCACAGGCAGCAACTGTGAAAGCTTCCCCAAACTATCCCACCCACACACCTCTACTGTCACCTGAAAGAACTACCTCCAAGTATAAGAAGATAATTCACTCTCCATGCTTAGTTAGTACTTGACCTCTAACAGCAAAAATGAATATTATGCTTGGCCAATTAGGATGGGGTTTTATGGTGATGTAGACACCATCGATAGAAACTATGTGGACTACTATCTACTTTCAGATTGGTCACCAATCATTATAGGATGATGATTTTCTGTCACTACCTACCTGTACTGCATTTGAATATATGCCCTTTGTTTGTTATACCATTAAATATAAAGAACCACTTCCTCAAGGGAGCAAAATTGGCACAGTTCCATTAGCTGATTTACCCTAGCTGAGGATCTAGCCAAACGTTTGTTCCCCTAATTAATATACTTTTTGTTGTGATGTGATTCCAGCAAGATAATTAATGTTTACACAGGGCCCAAAGTGTGCTGGACACTTTACAAACTTGCTCCAAAGAATTTGCAGTCTAAAACAGTACAGAGGAAGGACGCGAGAAGGGATGCAACAAAAAGTAATGACTGAGCAGGGAAAACATGCATCTTATTAGTTACATGCTATGTTAACACAATTTGATGTTAGTTCATGCAAGAGGCTTTCAAGGGCAAAAATATTAAAATATTTTTTTAAAAACTGCAATTTCTTGAAAATTAGACACCCAATTATATGGTAATAAAGGACAGTTTAATTAGCCTCAATTGTCCATAACTACTTTCCAAAAGTAAAAGAAACTCCAGAATCTGGTAAAATTAATCCTCCTCTTGTATTCCCCACCAAAATGCCAATGGAGAAATGTGCATAAGATCATTTACCAAACAAATGGAATTTAAGTGACTTACTAAAGATTATACAGTGGAGTTGATTGAAAAATGCAGACAAATATTTGTGGAAAAAAAATCTATTTTGTGAACATTCATTGAAATTTTCAAAAAACTTCAATCACATGAAAAGCTCGTAAAAAAATCCCCCAATACTTTTCATGAATAATTTTTAAAAATTGCAAAAAAGCTCACTGAAATTTAGAAAATTCTTGAATACCTCTATTATGTAGTAAGTTTACACAAAAGAGTTAAGAAAAGAAATCTGATGGCTGAAGTGGAGTCCTGTGGTTTAATTTCTAGATTCTAGTGTCTCTTCCACAAAATTGCTTCAAATCACCTGGTGAAATCCTGGTCCCATTGACTTCAATCGAGCCAGGATTTCACCCCTGTACTTAACTAGGACAACCTTTAAATTGGGCTAATAATGCATATATAACTCAGTAAAATTCTGAAAGATCTGCAGATAGAATAGTACAGGAAGTACAGATAATTATTATTATGCATTATTTCAGACTGGGGAGGGAAGATCAGTGGGTCAGTATCTTGGCAGGAAGAAGTTGTGGCTTCCCTTTCCATCTCTCCTTTGTCTTAATTAGTCTATGATTGTTCTAGGTGAATGTGTGTGAGAGAGAAAAAAGGACAGATCGCTTCTCAAACACTTTGGATAACTATTAATAATTGTATGTTTTATAAACAGATAAAAGTAACTAAAATAAAATGGAACTCAGAATAGTGGTTTAGGAATTGTGGGTGGAACCAACAGACCTGGTTCTAGTTTTGGTGCAGACACTTATGATTTTTAGAACTTTTTACCATAATTTAAAGTGAAGGAATGGTATTCTGCATATGCACATATGCGCAGTATACCATTAGCTACCCAGAAGATCTTGTCAGATGTGCATTGACTGGATAAGTCAAGGCCCTGCAGGAGCCATTATGCTTGGAAATCAGCACAAAACTGGACACACAAAAATAATAAGCTCAGCATTCATCCATTCTTCCTAGAGTTGAAGTTCCAATTTAAAAAAAAGGAAAAGGAATAATATGGGAGCTACTAAGTACTGTTTTGTGTCTACATTTAAGGTTTTAGCTTAGGTCCTGCATGCTGATTAACGAAAGTGCAAAAACCAACCCTGCAATCTGATCTGCATGGATCTGAACCTTACTCTTTTACAGTAAGTAGTGTGTCAGAAAGAAAAACAAATCTTATGAGATACTTGCTATATTTAAACATGTTGATAAATCTTCTATAAAATCTGCACTGTCAAAGTATGTACACTCCTAGTGATATTGTCTTGCAATATGAAATCCCTCTCAAACAACACTGGATAGTACATGAACTCCTTAAGAGGTTTAATTGGTAGAATATCAGTGTTTATCTTTAACACATTCCCAATATACTTAGTATTATAAATATAACTTCCTTACCAACATCCCTCTGAAATGGCCAGGTTTCTTATACCAGGGTTTGCTGTTCTGATCCTCACAGACATATACATGATCCATAAGGCCATTGGAGTATACAAAACATTTTCCTAATAAAAAGTTACATAAAAGGAAACAGTTAACTCCTGCAATATCTTTACCATTCAATAGCATTTCTAAATCAATCATATAGGAAACAAATATGCTGGTCTGACAACTGGGGCAGAATAAACTTGGAAAGCCAATAAAGGCTGGTATTAAAAAGGGAAAGGGAGGAGAGCAGCAAAAACACCTACCAAACACATCTCAGCTAGACTAAATGAAATTGCTTACCCAGACTCCAAAACCTAGAGTTAAGAATTAATGGAGCTGGTGCTACATTAGTGGCTGTTGAAGGAACAAGAAAACAGGAAAGGATTTGGATATAATTAAATCAGATTTCATTTATACCATCTACCCTCTGATGTAGGTACTATTATCCCCATTTTACCAATGGGCAAACTGAGGCACAGGGAATTTAAATGACTTTGCCCAAGGTGACACAGGAAGTCTGTGGCAGAGCAGGGACTTACGTATTTTGATCACCATCTCATTTCTTTTCTTGCTCTCTCTCTCCTTTGTTAATTATATATATAAATAAATAGCAAGAATAAATTGGTACATCTTTGACAGAAGTGTAAGACCACAACATATCCTTTTAGCTTTCTGTTCACACAAGTGACCAAATAAGAATTATTGCTCCTTTTCAAAATTCTCCTCAAACTCTGGAGATGGGCTTTACTATTGAATTAGGATTTCAGTAATCATGGTTTTATAATAATAAATCTCTTGTAGGAATATTTAACTGAAATATATTGATGTCTATTTCTCCTTACTCGACTGTATATAGTTTTGCAATGCTCCTGTGCTCTTCATAGTCAAAATACTGATGCGGTCAGAAGAGTGACTATGTAAAAACAGCACCTTCTTACATAAGAGATCTTCCTGGGTGTACTGAGTTATATCTAATTCAGAGTGGTAGCCATGTTAGTCTGTATCAGCAAAAAGAACGAGGAGTACTTGTGACACCTTAGAGACTAACAAATTTAATTGGGCATAAGCTTTCATGGGCTAAAACCCACTTCATCAGATGCATGCAGTGGAAAATACAGTGGGAAGATAATCTATACAGAGAACATGAAAAAAATGGGGTTCCCATACCAACTCTAACGAGACTAATCAATTAAGGTGGGCTATTATCAGCAGGAGAAAAAAACTTTTGTAGTGATAATCAGGATGGCCCATTTCAAACAGTTGACAAGAAGGTGTGAATAACAGTAGGGGAAAAATTAGCATGGGGAAATAGTTTTTACTATGTGTAATGACCAATCCACTCCCAGTCTTTATTCAAGCCTAATTTAATGGTGTCCAGTTTGCAAATTAATTCCACTTCTGCAGTTAATCATTGGAGTCTGTTTTTGAAGCTTTTTAATTGAAGTATTGCGACTTTTAGGTCTGAAATTAAGTAAGAACACTTCAACCTCCCTGGACACTCAATTGACTAAAATAAGTTTTTGCTACTTTTTTTACTCCTATTGACATCATAGAGTCAACACAGCTATAAAAGAGAGAACTAGAATTTTCTCTGGCTCAGCATCAACATAATTGTCAAGTAAATTCAAACTAGGGTTGCCAATCACACACTAACCACACAAACAACCTTGCCCCGCCCCTGAGGCCCCACCCACTCTCCCCTACCCTCACTCACTTTCACCAGGCTGGGGCAGGGGGTTGAGGTGTGGGAGGGGGCTTCAGGCAGAGCCTGGGGCACGATGTTGGGGTGCAGGACGGGGTGCAAGTTCTGGCAGGGAGTTTGGATGCTGGAGGAGGCTCAGGGCTGGGGCAGCGGGTTGAGGTGTGGGAGGGGGCTTCAGGCTGAGCCTGGGGCAGGATGTTGGGGTGCAGGATGGGGTGCAAGTTCTGGGAGGGAGTTTGGGTGCTGGAGGAGGCTCAGGGCTGGGGCAGGGGGTTGAGGTGGGGGAGGGGAGGCAGGGTGAAGGCTCTGGGAGGGAGCTCAGGGCTGGGACAGCGGATTGGGGTGTGGCAGGGCTGCTGGCTCTGGGAAGGAGTTTGGGTGCAGGAGGGGGTTCAGGGCTGGGGTGCGGGAGAGGGTGAGTGGTTCAGACTCTGGCCAGGCGGCGCTTACCTCGGGTAGCTCCTGGTCAGCAGCACAGCAGGGCTAAGGCAGGCTTCTTGCTGCCCTGGGCCAGCATTGCTCCTGGAAGCAGCCAGCACGTCCCTGTGGCCCCTGGAGAGGGGGGCAGGAGGCTCCGCGCGCTGCCCCTGCCTCCAGGCATTGCCCCACAGCTCCCATTGACCACTGTTCCCAGCCAATAGGAGCTGCGGAGTCAGCACTCGGGGCAGGAGCAGCATGCAGAGACCCCCGCTGCCTCAGGGGCCGCAGTGATGTGCCAGCCACTTCTGGGAGTGGCGTGGGGCCAGGGCAGGTAAGGAGCCTGCCTTAGCCCTGCTGCGCCGCCAGACTTTTAGAGGCCTAAAATCTCCCAGTTTGGCTTCAGTAACCTCCAGGAGATAGAGCCTGATTCCGGGAGACTTCCTGGCAAAACTGGGAGGGTTGTTAACCCTAGTTCAAACTGCAAGATCAAGTTTTGCTTTCAGTTACATCTGTACAACCCAAATAACAATACTGGAGTTGCAGAGTTGTACCTGAGGGCAGAATTTGGACCTCAAAAACATTACTACTAGAGATGACATGCAAGTCAGAAAGAACACACAGTTGGACTTTCTGGTCCTAGTTGAGTCTGCAGGGCTGAAAGTTGGGGCAGGAAGGGATGGGAATCTTTTCTTTAAAAAAAAATAAGCAAATTCGAACTAAAGCCATTGAGACAAACACAGAAGCTTACATCATCATTTTTCAGAGTAGAAGTACACTTAAAATAGATTTGGAGAAAATTATTAAGATGGAAAGTATTTATAAAGATATCAGATTACTTTAATTATTTAAAAACCTGTATATTTACCATTAGCAAATGAATTGCTTTGGGCTTGCAGTCGAATTTTGACAACATCAAAAGGTGTCACTAAAACAAACCAAAAAAGAATCACATGACTTTTTGATGTATACATTTTAGATGTATTATTTCCTCCTTAGGAACACACTGCAAGCCCTGGAAGAGTAGCAGCACATCAATTCTGATGCAATGTCATGAGCTTCCACAACTACTACAATAATTATTTCTCAGAAAAAGAAAATAATCATTTTGCAAGGTGTGACTGGATCCCTGGGGTGCAGCCTGGGACTGTGGAACCGCTGTGCCCCCTTAACTCTCAAGCCTAGGTGGTCTCTCACAATGCTTTGCTAGTGACAAGCAGCAAGTCCCTCCAGGTGCTGCTATCACTCAGCACAACCGCATGTGGAGCCCCACACCCAGGTAGATTGCATGAATGTATCCAGAGCCACTCATGAATCACACAGAGAAAGGCACCAGCCAAATCCCCCACAGTTCCGAGCCTTGTACCTCAGGAATATACCATCTTGCACTGCTCAAGACAAACCGTGCAAATGTATTAATTGGTTCACTACTTCATTGATGGAAAGTGGATATAGACCAGCCTTTCTAAACCTGAGCAACCACCCGTATCAAACACTTCAGGCAAACTCACTGGTAAAAATAAACAGTTAAACAAATTTATTGACTACAAAAGATAGATTGTAAGTGAAAAGTTAGAGTTAGTTACCAAAATAAAAGCAGAGTCTAAACTCTCAACCCTATTAGACTGGGCAACATTTAGATGAAACAGTTTTTCCTCACCCCACTGAATATTGCACTCCATAATACACCCTTGAAACCTGTGTCAATCCCCTCTATGGGAGTCTTCAGTCTTCTGAGTGTCCTGGTTGCTTGCAGCATAGGTGAGGGAATGAGAAAGGCCACGCAGTAGGCTCCTGTGTTCTGTTTTATACCCTTAGTCCTTAGTGCTTGGAGAACACAAGTCCAGGCATGTCTAGTGGGTATTGCTGAGTCCCAAGGTGAAGCAATACCCTGGTAGAAAGAAAAGGAGTACTTGTGGCACCTTAGAGACTAACTCTAAGGTGCCACAAGTACTCCTTTTCTTTCTGCGAATACAGACTAACACGGCTGTTACTCTGAAACCTGTCAATACCCTGGTGTGTCTCCTGTGAGTGAGTCGTTGAATTGTAACTCCTCTGCTGGTAAGTGGGTGATAATGTCTGTTCACAATCCACCAGGGCCTTGGTTACCTGTTCCCTTGTCATTATCTCTGGAAAGCTAGTATCTGAGCACTCCCCAAACCCACAGCACATTTTAGTGACAACCATACAGCACATTCTCATAACTTCATATGCATTAATGATATCCATATTTAGAACAGTGGGTTTCAGCAAATCATAAGCCTTCCACTGATACCTTACATGGCATGCTTTATACGCAAGATCACAAATATATCTAAATGAAGAACATGGGGTTTACAGGTGCTCCTCCAAGGTACAGAATGTCACACAAGGTATCAGCTAGAGAAAACAGAGAGGCTGTTTAACAGATGTTTTGCTGGACTAAGAATAGCTAATATCCTATGTGGCTTGTAGGTGACCAGCTATCCCTTTGTCTTTTAATTTCCTCCAGACAGACTGACATAAAATGTTTAGAAGAGCACGGGGATTATTCAAAACCTAATCAAAGAGGTGTGTGCCATTAAGCTGTACTGTTGAATTTGTATAAAACTGCACAGCAGAATCATTTAAATGGCATACCACAGTAGACACAGTGCATGCCAATTAAGCAATTGTCCATATTATCAGAGCAACATAGTACCCACAGTGTGCTAGTGTATACGTATCTATTTCCTTAATTGATTTTAATGGCAATCTGCAAAGTAAAAAAAGTTGACTTGTGCTCTCCTCTGCTTCTTTACATGCATGGGGGACTGGCTTTTTTGTTAAAAATCAGCTCTCTTTTCACTTTAGAAATTAAAGTTTGTCTATGCTAAAAGCTACAGTGACTGGAGGAGTAGTCAAATATGACATCTGAGGAGACCCAGGTCACATCTATGTTGAGAAATTTACAAAAAAAAAAAAAAAAAAAAGATCCCCGTTGGTTAACAGTTCCCCAATGTAGACAAGGCCTGAAAGCAGAACAACTAAGAGGTAAGGGATCTTTAGTGAGACTATTTGCTAAACAAGAAATGTAACACCTAATATAATTACAATTCTTAATGTACATGGAAGGTTGCGGGGAGAGGAGGATGGTTTTATTAAAGATCCAGACACATCCACCCTGTCAGCTAAGGTGTAAGAGTTCAAATACACATGGTTGGAGACTCCTAAAAGGTCCTCTGGCAAATCCAAGGAAGATCATACATCATCTTATTTTGGCCTTCTTTATATATCATAATATAGCAGAAAAAGGGCAAAAACACAATTAATAAAAAAATCCTCTGCAGCTCAACTAAAATATTTTCCACAGCATGTCAATAAGTAAAAAAACAATACTAAAGTTGAAGCAATTCATTTAGCAACAATATAGCATGGAAGTTTATACTTGCAAACTACAACATCTGCTAATTATTTCAGGCTCTATTTGAAAAAAAACTATAGTATGTCACATGTGATCTCTGCACAACAACAAAGTGATGGATGCTCATATGTTTTCTTTATCTGTTTTCCACTAACCAACAAAATTAAGATAAATCAATACTAGGCACTTTAATACAATAGATTAAAGAGTGTCCACATAAGGAGTCTGCAATTAAAATGAACTAGAAACTGATTTAGTTATACTGATACACAAGCCCAAATATGTGTACACAAGCCCAAATATGCTACGGAATTACGCACTTTTGCTTCAAGTTTGTCTTTTTTGCTGCAGAAACCCCAACATTTTGTTTTCCATCTTCCCTCCTGGTTGGGACCTGCCAGCAGCTGGCTCTTGCTCTCCAGATTTCTCCATTATGCAGTAGCAGTTGGATTACAGTGAACGTGATCAGCACTGCTCCATGTAGTCACACAGAGTTGAAATCTATCTTACAGCCAGGGAGAGGGGGAACCAGAAGCATAAACTAATGAGCTGGGCAGTGTGGAGAACATTGCAGCTTGTAAGGTCCAGGGAAATGAGCTGCTAAAGGAGGCCATAAGATGGTCCCTTCTCTTACAAAAACATGGAAGGAGTTTCCGATCTGGGTTCTTTGCAGCAGACTGCAGGAGCCAAGGACTGTGCAGTGTTCAGGGAGAGCATAGTGAAAAACTCATCCTTTAAAATAATCAAATAACATATGTCAATTAGTATTTTAAACTATCAGATGCAGCTGCATGTATTGGAGGAAAGGGAATAGAATAAATTGATATTGCCATGTAATTCAGCAGTGGTTGCTGAGGAACTTTAGGCATTGCTGTCGCAGAATCAGGTCCCACTGAATATAGGGAGCCCTAGTTATAGCTGAGGTCAGCATTCCATCTCCGCTGCAAAATGATAGAAGCTGACTCCTGCTGGCAAATCCCATCTGTCCCTTGACTGTCAATCAAGGGCAGTCCTGATAGTCTCTCTTGAGCAGTTCTTATACAGGAATGCCCAGGCTATCAGAGCACACACACACACACACACACGCGCGCGCGCGCTCCTTTACCAAGCTTCAGAATCATGGCCTCTCCCACATAAGCCAATCAATCCATGCCTCCAAACAGGAAGTGAAGCAGTAGTCAGCAAAAAATAAGAAGTATCTCAAAATAAAAATAATCCCAAATCTTGCAATTTACTCTAAAGAAGCTACATGTATTTGAAAACGGACACTGAAGAAATAGCTGACTTTTTGTCAGTAGCTGTGCCATTAATTGTCAGGGGTGGACCCAGTAGCAAAGGATTAACAAGAAGAGTGCTCTAAGTATCTTCAGTATCTCAAAGAGATCTCAAAGAGTCAGAAAGTACACCTCTGATTCTGTAAATTTTTAAATAAATGCATAACTTTACAAAAATTTTCACATGTGCTTAACTGTTTGCAGGACTGGGTCTAAGTACCCCTCACTTCTGGATGCCATTAAAAACACACAGGGCTTGTCTACACTGGCACTTTACAGTGCTGCAACTTTCTCGCTCAGGGGGGTGAAAAAACACCTCCCTAGGCGCTGCAAGTTTCAGCACTGTAAAGTGGTAGTGTAGACAGCGCACTAGCACTGGGAGCTGCACTCCCAGCGCTATTAGCTACTTCCCTCTTGGAGGTGGTTTTTTTAATAGCGCTAGGAGAGCTCTCTCCCAGTGCTGGTGCCGTGACTACACGGCCATGTTAAAGCGCTGCTGCGGCAGTACTTTTATGTTGCTAGTGAAGACGTACCCACACAAAAGTGCACATAAGCCACATCAGAGGGGGAAACAAAGGAAACTTTCCACATAGTATTCTCCCTCCAGCCAACTCAACCGAAAATTCCTCTAACTAAACACCACTGTTAGCTTTTATAATATTTTTCAGCTTTGAAGCACTTTATAGTAATGAATCAATCTCCACAACTCTCCTACAAGACAGGTGTTAGCCTCATTATACAGCTGGAACATGCTCAAGTCTATGCAGCAAGTCAGAATTGGGACAGTTTGAAAGTTGTTGGCTTCCTGTCTTTTTTTTCCAGCCTTGTGGTCTGTCCACTAACTCATGCTGCTGCTAAAAAATTATAATTATTTCTTTTTCTCAATGAAGAAATTCTCCAAAAATTATAATTATTTCTTTTTCTCAATGAAGAAATTCTCCAATACATTTTCAAGTTCATTATAGCTGAATTCCCGATCCTGCGAACACTTGTGCAGGTGAATAGCCCCACTGAACTGAGTGGGATGACTCGTGTGTAAAATTACTCACATGCATAGTGCTTTCAGGATTGAAGACTAGCATAGTAAACAGACCACTTACAACACAGACCTTTATCTGTCATCCATGATTCAGAAGTAGGAATTACTGAATCAAAACTTGTTTAGCCTCATTATGATTATAGATAGAATAATTTACCTTTCTGTGACACTACAGAGTAAGGGAGGGGAAACAATGATAAAAGTTAATAAAAATTGTTCCCATTTTTGGAAGTGACTACATTTTGTCAAGAGACTGGAAAGATTCCAAAGTATTCGTGCGTTCAAAATACTTAAATGGTAATGCTGAAAAAGAACACATCAAAAGGCTTTATTGTGCTATAGCACAGCAGAACAAACATATGTAAAATAAATGTTTAAAGATCTTTTAAAATTGTCTAAACAAAAGATAGAGTTATGATTTACTTTATGCTAAATTTGATCAATATTTTGTCTTACCCAAGAGTGATGTAACAATAGCTCCACAACAAGAGGCAATTGCTTGCTGAGTAGGGGTTATTTTATACAATTCTTTGGTATTCTCTTCAGAACCCATAATTTTCCTCTCATAGAAAAGCACCCTATTAATAAACAGAAACGAGATTGTTTTAAAAAAACTTATGGAAAAATCATTAGAAAAAATAAAAGACTAAATAAAGCAATAGTAGTATAGTGTAAAGTCTTCTGTTTGCATACCAATATTATCAAGTTATCGATTGTAAAAGTTAGAAAATGTTTTTGTTCTACAGATTGTTCTGAAAAAAAATTAGATCTATGTTTACTTAAATAAAAATTAAAACAAAAAACTCTGATACATATTTAACTTTAGCTTTTTAATACCTTTTAAACATTAAAAATAAAGAGGCTCTAATCCATGTCCACATCTTCCCAAGCTAGGAAGCTCAACAGCATTTGCTAGTTCAAGTGAAATGGCTGGATGTTGTCAGCACTCTGAAAGCACTGCAGGCCATACCTCTTCGCTAACCATCCTAGCAACACCACACTCATGCTGAACAGGAGAAGATATATGTTTTACTCCTGAAGGCCTTCTGCGGCCAAAAACTTACTAATTCTGAGCCAAAAAATTAAAAATGCTGCGCACAATATTTTAAAATTCTGCAAGTTTTACTTGTCAATAAATAAATGCAGAGGCTCCAGCATGGCAGTACACGAAGGTGAGAGATCACCCTGCAGCCTCCCCATCCCAGGGACACAAACTCAGCGGTGCAGCTGCACCCAACCCTGACACAGCACAAGGCCTGGGCCTGCTGCAGAAACACCGTGGGGCCCTGCCCCTTTGCGCTAGGGGCACCAGGTGTGGGGCAGGCAGGATCCAAGTGTGGAGGGGCTCAGCGTGGGGGGATCCAGGTGTGGGGTCAGAGGATTCTGTGTAGGACAATCTGAGTGCAGGCAGCTCAGTAGAGGGTCTAGGTGTGGGGGCTTCTGGATGCACAGAGGCTCGTGGGGAGTGGGGGTGTTCCAGATGCAATGGGACTCTACAGGGGCTTCCAGGTGAAAGTGGCTGGGGCTCAGTGAAAAGGTCTGGTGCTGGGGGAGTGGGGAGTGGTGGGGGTCTGGGTGCAGCTAATTGCGGGTCAGTGGTGTTAGGGCTCAGGGTGGTGCAGGGATGTGGTGCTCATCAGAGTGGGGGGTTGAGTGAAGGGAGCTAACTGGCGGGTGAGCTGCGTGCAGGGGTGGGGGTCTGGAGGCAGGCAGTCTAGGTGCAGAGGGCTCCAGGTGCAGGGATTGAGGTTCCATGGGGTAGGGTTCGGGTATGGAGGGCTAGGGGAGTTCTGAGTGTACGGGGTGAGGCTTGGCAGGGGTGTCTGGGTATGGGGAGTCCGGATGTGTGGGGGTTGGGCAGATGGGTGAGCAGCTCCCCGTACAGTGACCCGTCCCCCCGCAGCTGAGGAGCGATGGGGACAGGAAGCGTGGAGGATGCTGAGTTTCCTACAGCTAGGGGAGGTTTCTGAGGGTGGGTCTGACATAGCCCCAGCCACTCCTTGAAGGGAAGAGGAAGTTCCATCCTCTACTGCCTCCAGCCCAGCTGGGATTAGCAGCTGATCCCGGCTCAGCGTAGGAGCCACTGGCTGGGGTGTGCCCAGCTCTGTGGTGATTTACCTCTCCGCTGGCTGCTCTGGGTGCCTGAAATGATGTGCCTGCACCGCTAGGGAGTGGTGCGTGACTGCTCTTGCATCTTCCCTTTGCTTCCCTGTCAGAAAATCATTTTTCCGCGGGGAAGCAAAGAAAATCTATGGGGGACATGAATTCTGCACATGGACAGTGGCGCAGAATTCCCCGAGGAGTAATGTTTCCCTGCAGAATTTTACAACGTTGTCTTTAAGGAGGAAGAGCACTTGCCCAACACCATTCTCTGGGTGTGCTCTGTAAGGAAAGGGTGGAACCATTAAAGAGCAGCACATGCTCCCTACTGCCTCCCTACCATCCCTACTGCAATCCAAGAGCAAGTCAATAATACCTCATGGTTAGCACTCCCAAAGGCTAACAGATCTATCAATATCAGCATGAACATTTGATCTTCCTCATCACCAGGAAGAGATCATCTACCAATGCTATTAGGGCTGTTTTTGCCCCTTATACAGGTCTGTACCCAGACTGAAAAGACTCAAGAAGAACAGACATCTGGATACTCAGGCTTATCTCATAAAAAAAGTCTCTATAATCTTACCCAGAAATAGAACATGCAGTATTGACCAATAGTTAATGAGATTATAGACATCAAGTTTTCATTTCTTGAACAAAGGCCAGGAGAAGCCAGCAGCCTGTCCTCACCAGCCAGGAAAGCCACAAGTCCAAAGAATAGTATGTGGGACAAGTATGATCTAAAAGTCAAGGCATGTCTTACTAAATGTACATATAACTAGTGCAGCTGTTATTTTATTGATGTTGCAAAGTTCTTGTAAATTTTAAAGGCTTCTATATAAATGCTGTGCTCTATTATTTGTCTTTACAACCTAATGACTTTAATTTCCCCATTATAAAGGCTAATCTTAACTGGCTACATGATGCAGACAAATCTCTTTAAAACTCTTCTAGAGCAGTGGTTTTCAAACTGTGGGTTGTGACCCAGTACTAGGTCACAGAATGTAAGGCACTGGGTTGCAGTGGCTCTGGTCAGCACCGCCAACTGGGCCATTAAAAGTCCCATCAGCGGTGCTGCCCAGCTAAGGCAGGCAGGCTAGTCCCTATCTGTTCTGAAAACATGCTGCATCCTGGAAGTGGCCAGCAGCATATCCAGCTCCTAGGCTGGGGGGGGGCCCACGGGGCTCCGCGCGCTGCCCCTGCCCTGCGCATCAGCTCCACACTCCCATTGGCTGGTTCCTGGCCATTGGGAGCTGTGGGGGGCAATGCCTGCAGGTGAGAGCCATGCGCCTCCACCTAGGAGCCAGACTTGCTGCTGGCCACTTCTGGGGCGCAACGCAGTCCATGGTGCCAGAACAGGTAGGAAGTCTGTCTTAACACCCCCGCTGCGCTGCTGACCGGGAGCTGCCCGTGCCCCAGCCCTGAGCCCCCCCGAAACCCAGAGCTCCCTCCTGAACCCCAAACTCTTCATCCCCGGCCCCAACCTAGAGCCTGCACCCCCAACCCAGAGCCAACTCCCCGCCCCCCGCACTCCAACCCCCTTCTCCAGCCCAGAGCCCCCTCCCACACCTCAAACCCCTCATCCCCATCTCCGTTGGGTCAAGGGCATCAACAATTTTCTTCAACTGGGTCACCAGAAAAAAAGTTTGAAAACCACCATTCTAGAGCATGTTTTTGATTTGACTGTTAGTGAAACAAATAAGGAACTTGTTTGCCAACCACTCCACATTGTCTCTTTAGCATTTTTTAAAAATTATTTTGTATTAAAACTACTGTCAAAACATAGACCACACACATTTCCCCAATAGGTAGTAATCCTATTCAAAAGGAGAATCCTTCATATAGCAAACTCACAAGTTCCCAAACCCTTGGTCACAGTAGGAAGGAAGATATACTACATCTGTAACGTGGTTTATAAACTTGGGTACAGAAAAGGATTCCACACTCCCAGTGATGGAACCTAGCTGATTTCTTTGAAGATCTCCCCTCACACACTCTTCTATGAAGCAAAATAAGCCATATAGGACCAAAAGTCAAAATATTTTGGGAACTTACATTTTCACCCAACAAAAATTTGGTTAAAAGTTAAGGTTATTTGCATGCAAAACCCACCAGATATTCTTAAAAGCAAAGAAATGCCTTCACATCCAGACATCACATTAACTATTCACAATCACTGCACCTTCATAAGGAAATCACTTGCAACTCCAATATATAAAGAAACACATTGTGCAAGCATGTTAAGCTGGAGAAGTGTTGGAGAGCCTCATCAGCAGAACGGGTACTACAACCGGGGAGAGAATAAAGGGTGGATCCCAGGCAGTGGGTGGAAACTGCAGATAGAACCTCAACCCATCAAAGCTGGATTCAACCAAGACACAGTGGCTATTTTTTATATTGGATTTGTATTGTTTTCTCTTGCATTCATACTGTAAGTCCCAGGCCAGAAGACAGAGGGCTTCAACTCTCTGCTCCCTCTATAGGGAAGAAAGGAAAAAGCCACCTATGACCAGCTTCATTTACAAAAACAATATTGTTTATCTATAATTCCATCTTCTGAGTTTTGCTGCTTTAGTTGGAATTTGTTTTCAAGGTATAAATAATAATAGATTATTATTACTGTACTCATGAAAGGACATAGGAATTGTGCAGGGTATGCCCTGGAATGAATAGATCACCCTGAGCAGTGGTTCTCAACCAGGGATAAACAGAGGCCTTTTCAGTAATAGTGTGCAGTGACACTTTTGTATTTTTAGGTCTGATTCTGTAAGCAAGTAGCTTTTAAGTGAGGTGAAATTTGAGATACACAGGACGAATCAGCCTCCTGAAAGGGGTACAGTAGTCTGGAAAGGTTGAGAACCACTGACCCTGATTATATAGGGACTTTGGTTTTGTAACAAAACTCAAGTCCAGCACAAACAAGGGGAAAACAGCTTTATCCTAAGGACTAAGAGTTCAGTTGCAAGGGTCTTGTCTTCATTTTCCATCTGAAGATGCTTTGCCCTGTGTGGAGTAAATCTGCAGGACTGGAACAACGGCTGTAGTCACGCAGAGCCGATTGTACAGATGGCAACAGCACTAAGCTGACTTTGCTATGCCGTGGCTCACAACGCCAGCAAAAACACAAGTAATATCACAGAATTGGATCAGGTAGCTACATCTCAGAGTGGGACATGGAGGAGTAGTTCTCTCTGGACCGGTGCAGTCAGACAGAGCAGAGCAACTTCTCAGCTTCCACTGCAGCTAATTGGACCAGTGAGTGGGGTTTGGGGTAAGTGTGGTTTGTATTGACACTGTTAGGGAAAAGAATCTTTTCCCCAAGAATCAGACAAGCACAGACAATACTGAAGGGGGTTTATTCACGGTACTGGGAAGACTGACAAGCAGCTTCGAAGATATGGTACCAGAGTGGCCAGTTATATACATTCTCTTAACAATTAATGTGCATTTATTTGTTCATAAAGAGACAGACATTGTTACGAGTCAAGAGAACCCTGAACAAAGATAAAAATAAGAACAGTACGTACATATAGAGGTCATCCTAATTGCATCAAACCTCTATGACCACCTTGTGGGGAAAGAAAGTGAGGTGGGTGGAGGATAGGGATGAGTGCTTAGATATCTGGTGGGTTGTGAAGGGAGGGTTTGTTCTGCTCTAAGAACTGAGTTACTGGGCGGGCACTGACCATATATGCTGAGCTAAGGTATCATGTATTGACAGAAACTATGTCCTTGCGTCTCAGCAGTTTCTGTTTTTTCTGCTAGCTGAATTTTAACTCCTTCCTGACAATAGTAAGAGTTCTGGGTCAAGGAGCAAGACAATTACCATTTGGAACTGTATGCCTGATCAGACTCCTGGTGCACTGATTTTGGGCTGTTCATTTTCTTGTATGTTAATATGAACATGATTTTCATGTTTTTATTGTTTTTCCCTAAATAAAAAGATACTTATGACTTCATGCTTCTCCAGGGCTCTGAGTGGGGAAAACCCACCCTCAGAAGTGACCAGGAAGGTTTTATTTTGATTTCCCAGAGCCAGAGGTAGGAGTACAGATGTGGGTGGTGGTTCAAGCCATAGTTTTATTGAATGTTGTCCTTGTTGCTGCCATTGGTACCTGGCAGAAGGGTTACAATACCAACATAAATATCAGTTAGAGGTTTAAAAAAAAAAAAGTTGACCAGTCTCACACACAAAGGAACAGTAAATGAAGATCAGTCTCGTAGAAGTCCTGAGCATCACACCTATATTAAAGGGAGGTTTCAGCTCCACATTCATTCCTAATTTTAGTGCTTTATTCAAGATGAATAGCAAAGAGGCTTTAAAAGGCATTTTAAAGAAGTTACTACTTGAGAATAAGAAATTTTAAAGACTGAGAAGGGCATTGTAATGGAGAAGTGGACATTATGACGTGTAGTAACTACTTCAAATTGTTTTCTTTTAATAAGCCTGTAGTTCAGCTCCATTAAAATCCTGTAAAGACCTGTAAATATCAAAAACACAGATTTGTTACTGTAATGCCAACCCATACATGGGCACTGGCAGTGGGGATCAAACCTGAGACCCTCTGGAGCTAAATGCAAGAGCTTCTACTGAATGAGCTAAAATACATCTCTGTTTACTCCTGGGGGAATTCTGCACCACCACGCATGTGCAGAATTCATGTTCCCCACATATTTATTTGCTTCCCTGCAGAAAAATGACTTTCTGACAGGAAGCAAAGGGAAAATGCAAGAGCAGTCACACACCACTCACTAGCTGCACAGGTACATTGTTTCAGGCACCCGGAGCAGCCGGTGAAGAGGTAAATCACCACAGGGCTGGGCATACCGCAGCCAGTGGCTCCTACCCTGAGCTGAGATCAGCTGCTAATCCCAGCTGGGCTATAGGCAGGAGAGGACAGGACTTCCTCTTCCCCTGCAAGGAGTGGCTGCGGCTATGTCAGACCCACCCTCAGAAACCTCCCCCAGCTGAAGGGTCACTGTACAGGGAGCTGCTCCCCCATCCGCCCAACCCCCATGCGTCCAGACCTCCTATACCCAGACACCACCACCAAGCCTCACTCCGAACACCCAGAACATTCCTAGCCCTCCATACCCAAACCCCACTGAACCTCAACCCCGCATCTGGAGCCCTCTGCACCCCGACTCCCTGCCTCTGTACCCCCACCTCTGCACCCAGTCTACCCCCCACTGAGCTCCCTGCACTCAAACCCCAATTCTGATGAGCACCATACCCCTGCACCACCCTGAGCCCTCACATCCAGACCCCCACACCACTGACCCCCAATTAGCTGTACCTAGACCTGCACCTCACCAAGCCCCACTCCAGCACGCTGACTCCCCTGCTGAGACCCCACATCCAGACCCCCTCCCCTGAGCCCCAACCACTTTCACCTGGAAGTCCCTGCAAAGTCCCACTGCCCCTGCATCTGGAACCCCCCCGCAGAGAAGCCTCTGTGCATCCAGATCCCCCAACAGCTACACCACCCACTGAGCTGCCTGCACCCAGATTGTCCCACACATAATCCTCTGACCTCACACCTGGATCCCCCCCACACTGAGCCCCTCCACACTTGGCTACTGCCTGATTGAGGCAGCCTGCCTGCCCCACACCTCATGCACCTAGCGCAGAGGGGCAGGGCCCCAGAGTGTTTCTGGGGCAAGCCCAGGCCTTGTGCTATGTCAGGGTTGGGTGCAGCCTCATCACTGAGTTCATGTCCCCAAGATAGGAAGGCTGCAGGGTGATTTCCCACCTTCATGCACTGCTATGCTGGAGCCTCTGCATTTATTTATTGACAAATAAAACGTGCAGAATTTTAAAATATTGTGCTCAGAATTTTTAATTTTTTGGTGCAGAATGCCCTCAGAAATATCTGTTAGCCAAGGATGAAGCAGACTCATCATTCTTTTGAGTGCCTAGCCACCACTAGAGGGGGACATAGCGCCATTTTGAGCAAACGGGGGTTACCTTACAAATACCCAGTTTCTGGCAAATTCAGATTTCTTAAAAAAATTCTCAGCTGTTTTGCAATAAAGCAGGATTCATTAGGAAAAATACGTTTGAACTGATGGAACATTCTAACAAACCCATGGTCCAATTCATGAATTACAAGATATATTTCATGACATGATAAGAATTCTGTTGCAACTTGAAATATAATTGCATAGAAAGCTATAACTGAAAACTGCAAAACAGTAGTAGATTTACCGTTGTTGGCAATTATTTTCTTGCATCTGCAAGTTCCTGTTCTTTGTTTTCCTTATTGAAAAATAAATATTATAGTATTGTTTTCTTCGAAGGTTATGTCAATGCAGTGAGTCTACTAATTATAAGCAACTCTTCAAAAACAAACAAACGAAAAACCACATCTTAAGCAGCCATGCATGCACAATGGTGAAGGATAGAAAAAGGTTTGAGTATAATAAGATTATAAAAATGGGGCATGGGATGCCATAAAATCATATACATCAGGAATAGACAGGAACTCTTAAATCATAAAATTTTATATAACCGCTGTTATAACATTTTCACCAATGGTGTCTCAGCAATCTTTCTACTTAGGCCTCACCTAAACTAGAAAAGTTAAACCCCTAAAACTATGTCTGTGTCACGACTGGACAACGGTGGTCAGACCTAGTGGTCGGAACAGGAGTTGGGCCAAGTCAAGTAGCAGGAGGTCAGAGTACAAGACAGACCAGAGGACAAACTAAGAGTCAGGATGTAGGCAGGTTACCAGAAGATGAGGGTCAGACGCCAGGTTACAAACAGCAATAGAAGAGCAAAGCCAAGGACAAATTAGGGTCAGAAGCTGGAATCTACGGTCTAGTGCAAGCAGAATTTAGAGTGGCCGAAAGCAGGCAGTCCATTTTGTTGCTCAGACACCTTCCCCTCTTAGCTTCCTGGGTTAAGTACTGGTACCAGCCAATCAGTGGGCTCCGAAGGACCACCACTCAAGTCCTGCTGGGCAGTACCTCCTGTTAAGCCCAGCCTCACAAAGCCCTCCACTAGCTATACAGCAGCACAGAATCCCTTTGGTCCCAGCACTGCTGGTTCTTACAAGTATTTTTTTGCCTTGACCAATATAGTTACACCAGTATAAGCCCTAGTCTGGGCACAATTATATCAATATTGCTTACCTTGCTTCCTGAAACGTATATGCATTTTTATATCAATATAGTTAAAGCTGCAAAAGTTTCTAGTATAAACAAACCTGACCTCTAATGGTTCAGGGCTTTTCTTTATGTCTAAACAGATCTTCTCACAAGCTCATATACCTCCAGAGAGTCCATGTATCACCGCCAAAAAGGCTGCTTTCATTCATGCCCCCATAGGCTTTCACTGGGAAAAAGGTGTGCTCTTAGCTTGGGTGAGCTAACTCAAGTTCACTGGGATTTTCCCTTGAATTAGCTAACTCTAGTTAAGAACACACTTCCCCACACCCCCAGTAAAGATAAGGCCTCAGAAACTTCAGTCCTCGAAACTGAAGGGACATAATCAACCCTTCCTCAAGATCATGTCCTCCTACAGATTTCTGCCCACACCCCAGGCTGAAGGGAATTTGCTCTCCTCATGGAAAAGCTCCTTCGCCGCCGCCCCCCCAGACACAGTCCCCTTTAGGAACATCAGCCTCTACTACATGCACACACCCCTCTCACATCCCCACACTAGTGACTACAACCCACACGCCTTCCCCCCATATCCTTCCCCCACTAGTGACTACAGCTCCCCTTCTTCCCCCCACACCCTTCCCCACTAGTGACAACTGCCCCCATTCCTTCCCCAAGCACCATCGCCTCAGGATTGCGACCACTGATGTCGCTCCCCCACTTAGGGACCTGTGCCCCCTACCGCAGCGTTCCCACCCCGAGAGCTCGTCCCCCGAGGCCGCCCGCGCGCTGTCCCGTACCGGGTTGTTAGGAGGCAGGAGCCCACTCCGAGTCACTGCTCCCAGCGCTGGAGGAAAGGGCAGCCCCGGCACCGACACTAGCCTTGCGCCAGCATCCCCCTCTACCGGGCAGCGTCGGCCGTGCCGCCTCCTCAGGGGGTGGTGCTAGTCAGCCCCGCCCGCCGGCGGGACGCGCAGGGAAGGAAGGAGGCCGGGCGAGTAGGCCCTTGTTGAGGTCGGACGCGTGAGGCGGGAAAGCGCCTAGGACACTGCGGGGACGGGGCTCGGCCTTGGTTACCGGCCTTAGAGCCTACGGTGAGCGAGCAACAGCAGGGCCCTCCTCATCCGCGATCAGGGCGCAAGGGCAGCGGGAGTGGTGGCTGGGACGGGGGTGACGGTTGGGAGAGGGGCAGGGGGAGCGGTGGTGGGGGTGACGGTTGGAAAAGGGCTGGGGGAGCGGTGGCTGGGGCGGGGGTGACGGTTGGGAGAGGGGCAGGGGGAGCGGTGGCTGGGGCGGGGGTGACGGTTGGGAGAGGGGCAGGAGGAGCGGTGGCTTGGGCGGGGATGACGGTTGGGAGAGGGGCTGGGGGAGCGGTGACTGGGGCGGGGGTGACGGTTGGGAGAGGGGCAGGGGGAGCTGGGGTGGGGGTGACGGTTGGGAGAGGGATGGGGGAGCGGTGGCTGGGGCGTGGGGAGCGAGGGACGGAGAAGCAGAGGCGTGGTGGCTGGGGTCGAGGTGACTGGGACTTGGAAGCAGCAGTGTGTTGGGGATGGGAGCCAGGGAGCAGTAACTCGGTGTGGGGAGTGTGCATGGGCTGCCTCTGTCCCTCTCTTGGGCGTTTAAATTCTCTGTTGAACTATTTCTCCTGCAGGTCATAACCCTCGGAAGGAAGGTGGACAGAAAAATGTGACTCACCAGGAAAATGAAACCAAATGCTATGAGGATTAGCAACAAAAGACAAGTTACAAGTAGGTGATGGTCTTTCCCCATGTGATTTTAAGCTATAATGGAAAGCAGTTCAAAGTGATTGTAAATCTCATTCAGTTGCTGGAATGGATTTTTTTAACAAGTTAATTTGGGTAAATTGTTAACAGGGAACTGCTTTTCTCAAGCCCTTCAAATAACAATGGGGCGACATTTAATTAGTACCTATGATGGGGCCTCAATCCAGCATTTTGTTTCCTGGTGGGCTCAAGGGTCTAGGAGCATGGCACTGGTTTTAGGACTGAAGCCTGATGTACCATTTCCTACAAATGCATAAACATATTTAATTTTATTTGTTCAGATAGTCCCATTGAAGCAGTGTTATTAACAACAACTCAAACACAAAATGGATAAATGAATATCTCTGCTGTATTTGTAAATACCACCACCTTCCGCTAATTGAAAATTCAAAAGAAAGCTGAAATGGTTAGGTTTTTAAAACCTCTCTCTCTAGTGTTGGAAGCTCAATACTGCTTTATGCTGTATTGAGAACAAAAAGTGAAACTGACTAGAAATAAGTGAAACTGGTTAGCCTGTTCATTGTACAAGCTGTCTGAAGTGCTGAAAATAAGTAATTAGTAGATATATGGAAGATTAGATTAGGCCTAGGCCCTATAAACTGCTCCATGCAGGCAGAGACCCCTTCCCCCACCCTTCCCGCATTGACATCATTTTCGTCCTCGCAGCAGGTCCATCCTCACAGAATGTATCCGATGAAGTGAACTGTAGCTCACAAAAGCTTATGCTCAAATAAATTTGTTAGTCTCTAAGGTGCCACAAGTGCCTTTTCTTTTTGCGGATACAGACTAACACGGCTGCTACTCTGAAACCCATTCTCACAGAGCAGCTTGCAGGAATGAGGCTTTTGGTATTAAAAATGTATTTGTCTTGTTAATTTCTGGTATTAAAGTAACCTAGATAAGATAATTGATATATAAATTATTTTAGTTACCTTTCTTTTTCCGTTTAAGGTCCCACTCTTGCAAGTTGATTCACCCAGGATGAGAGTTTCCTGTAGGTCTAGTACCATACTACTATTGTAACTTTATTTAATCATATTATGGCAGCACCTAGAGGCCTCCATCCAGTATGGAATCCCATTGTGTTAGGCAGTGTACATACACATAACAAGGGAAAATCCATGTCACAAAGGTTTTACAATCTAAATAAAATGACTGATAGAGCAGAAGAAAAGACAGTATTAATTTTTAAAACGTACTTAGTTTTTTTTTAATCTAGTATGTTTGCAAAATTTTAATCTGAAGTCCCGTGGAAATAGTTCTTCCATGAATGATTGCAGTGAGATATTACCCTAACGTTCTTTTGCTGTTTAGAAAAATTGAATTATTGAGTGGTTATTGGTTGTTTAGATCCAAATTCTGCCCTCATTTAGGACTCTATCCAGTTCTCAATGATTTAAATGGGAGTTGGATTGAGTTCTTCTACCTGTTTAACAAATCTGAAGTCAAGTGACAGAGGAGAAACTAGTCGTTAATCTTCTTTTTTGATATTTTGTTTGTCTTTAAATATTTGTTTTGTAGATAGCATACCCAAACATAGTATTGCTACTTTAAGAGACTAGTAAAGAGAGGTACTTTCAGTTCCCAGAACATTGTGTGTCCTTGATGATACCAGTACATTTTCTAGTGGTGCATCATTACAAACACAACATAATATTTGGCAAATCAGGTGGAAAGAAAAGCAGACATTATACTGCTAATGGTAAAAAAGAAAATCAACTGTAAAAGAGGATTTTAACAGTAGAATTGTAAGGCCTTGGTAACAATATCCACTGAATTCACTGGAAATCTTTCTACTGCCTTCAGTGGGTTTTGGATCATGCCCTAAGAGAACAATTTGAATGAATTAGGCCCCACATTTGCAAATACTTATACACATGCTTAACTTTAAGCTGTGAGTAATCCAGCTGGAGTCATTGAGTAAATTTGCATGCTTAAAGTTAAGGATATACATAACTGTTTGTTTGCAGGATTGGGGCCTTTGGTGGTTGCTCTCCTTTAATATTCGTGTCATTGTTTTTAAATTATTTTGGATAGGCATCAAAATGTCTTCTGAAAAATGAAATAATGAACAAAACTTTAATATTGTATAATTTTAAAGCTAGGTGCTCTATTATTTTTAAGGTACTTTTTTTTCTTGTGTGCTTTAGGGTCACAGTTAATCAAAAATGTATCCTGCTCATGCAGCACCTTGGCTTATCCTTCCCCTACTCTTCCTGCTTGAATTTGGCCTTAAACAGGGAAATGTATTTTTGTAAACACAAAAGTACATAAAATATAATCCTATTTAAATTATCTACCCTTTTGACAGCAGGTGGAACACAAGGAAAAACAGAAAAAAATAAACCTTCTCTGAAAACTTTGAGAAAAGATACCACAAAGACAGAGAAATCAAAATATAAGCCACTTACTGGGAAGGTGTTTTATCTTGATATTCCCTCTAATGTGATCTCTGAAAAATTAGAGAAGGATCTTAAGGAACTAGGAGGGGTAAGTTAAAAATCATATGTGTTTACAAAGTGGGAAAAATAATATGCAAGTCCTGGATATTTTTCCAGTACATTATGTTCTGTATATACATGGCTAAAAAGGAATAATTTAAAAAATGTTGTCAAATAATTTCATTTTCTGTATGTTTTTCTCATTATTTATAATGAACCCTTAGCTTAACTAAAAATAATTTTTTTATTCAATGTTTTTTTTCTATTTTAAATGGAGCTGGTAGCATTGCCTATAAGATTAAGGTCATCCAATACTTTCCATTTTGAGACCTTGTTTTCAGTTATTTGTAGCTTTGCCTAACTCTAACCGTTTTGGCTGAAATTTTCTGTGCTGGGTGTTTGTCTCAGGCTAAATTTTTATTTCAAAGTTTGTCTAATTGGGTTAGTTGTTTCCAAAAATGAGATTAGGGGAAAATATGTTGTTTTGCCCATGTTTAAAACATTTTTACAACAGTTCCATTGAGAACCTCCGGTGCCTCCATGCTTCAGACTTTGGCAAGAAGTTCATACTGGTGCCAGGGATGTGCCTTTTGCTGTCCACATGAAATTTTGCTTAAATTTGGCCAAGTAATGAGCCTCAAAAGAATCTCATTTCAAAAATACTCAGAAGAGATTTATTGGCGTTTGATAGCTAAATTCTCCAAATATTTCATCTGAGCATGCTTCAGCCCAGAGCTGCAAGGGCTGAATAGTTCTTTCCCTGCAATTGCTCCTCCATGCTGTCAGGGACAGTATCTCTTGTGCAGCACTCTTTGCTCCCAAGGCAAATTTGGATTCAGAGGGTTGGGGCTGTCGTGATAAAAGTGTGGGGTGTTGCAGCAGCCAGAAAGTGGCTGGGGAGGTAGGTGCTGGGGGGTGGAGTGTTTGGATATGAGCAAACGGGAAGGGGGGGCAAGAGGAGGGGGTGTGTTGGATAGGATCAAGGATGGAAGTGGACTGGAGCTGGGAAGTGAGGGATTTGGATAGGACCAGAGAGGGTGGGGGCCAAGAACAGCACTATTGGGGTGAGGGGTTGGATAGGAACAGAGGAGGAGGGGGCAGGAGCCCAGGGGTGGATGGATGGGAAAAGGGGGGAAAGGACAGGATGGGGGCACAGGGACAGAATGACTATTAGCCACCACAGCATACTCCCCTTCAGAACCCAGGAGTTCTGTGTCTCTGCATTCCTCTGCTGTGAAAGAGCTGTGAAACCCACTGGCAAAGTGTATGTCTCAGCCCATTCTAATGGCTGGTTTACATAGAGGATAACAGCCTTCTACTGCTACCAGTTATTCTGCTATCTTAAGAGGTAGTCTTCGCTATGAATCTAAAGGTCCAGATTCTGCTGATGACCCAAGGTGGGGGTCATTATGCTTCCACTGGACAGAATTTCTTTTTAGTTTTTCCCCCGAAAGAACTACATTAAAAGAACATTAAGGTTGTAAAGTCAAGCATTCAGAAGTTAGGAAATGCCAGAATGAACATTACTCCTGCAACCTTAAATACAGACCTTTGTACATATGCATTATTAGATAGCCTTTAATTACTCAATCATGCAGAACCAGATTAATGCATAGGCAAAGTTGGTACATGCCTAGGGCCCAAATTTGTGGGGTAGGGACCAAATGGATTGTGGTTGTGTTTTTGTTTTTTAACTAGTGATGCTGATTTGCATACACACTTAAAAAACTTCACTCACTTGAGTGAATGGCATTGCAACCTGGCTCACGGGATTACAGCACCACTCGGGTTTGCCCCAGCTGCTCCTTTGTTATGGTGAGCAGCACCCCGAGTGGCTGTTCATAGCAGATCCACAACATGGCCAGTTCAATCGCAATGAGTGTACTCTATGGTCATGTGTTGTTTATATTAGAAGGTAGGGACCCGGAAGTGTATGTTTGCCTAGGTCCCAGTGATGGGTTAATCCAGCCCTGCAACCATGCACTTTTTTTTTTAAATCACAGGAGCCCATTTCATACAGTGCTCAGGTTGGACAGTGATCTGGGAATGAATCAAGGTTGTATAATAAATGACGTCTGTAGGATGCCAGCCTCATTTGTAAGAGAGTTGAAATGTGCGTAGAAGGAAGCAGGGGATTGTGGAAAGTGACGGAATGGTTTTATGCTGTAATGGAATTCTGGAGACCTGGATTCTATCCCTGCCTCTGTCAGAGAGTTCCTTTTTGATTTGAGGCAAGTCATTTTCACCAGAATTTTCACAATTGGCCGCTAATTTTCTGAGTTCCCATAGTGAAACACCTTGGGCCAGATTTGCAGAAATGCTGAATGCTTACAACTGAAGTCAATTGGAACTATGTTTTCAGCATAGTATTATAATGTTGAGTTTTATAATGTTAAGTTTTCAACATAGTGTTATAAAAATGTTAAGTAAAAATCAGGCCCAAGGTGTCTCAAATTGGGCAATTACAGTTAATGCACACTTCTGACATTTTGGACCTTAATCTGTCTGTACCTTAGTTCCCCATCTGTAAAGTGAGGGTAGCAATAGAACCTAATTACACAAGTATGTTGTGAAGATAAATTCATTAATATCCGTGAAATACTCAGATCCTATGGTTAGAGCACAACAGAAAAGTCGAAGAGGAAATGAATAATTTTGTATTTGGTGCAACTTTTGGATGATGTACATTAAATAAGGCCCATGGCAACACATTGAATGAAAAGGATAAAATAGAAATATTGAATAACTACTCATTCAGTAATAGGGCAGGGTCCCGTGGAAAAGTGATATGTGATAACGTAATTAAACAATACTGGGAGCGGATTAAATGATCATTGAATCTCACAAATAAATTTATGTACTTTCCAAAAAAAACAAACAAAAAACCCAACCTTACCAACTGCCAACAAGAGGAGTTGGGGAAAGGTGAGTGTGAATTTACCAAGCCTGAAAGTGTCTTAAATTTTTGACTGTCTCAGAACATAACATTTTAGGGTCTAGTAATTCACTCTGAACGCCACAAAATATTGTTTAAAATGTAGTCTAACATCTCCTTGTTACCTTAATAAACAGACAAAAGAATTGTAGTTTTAAGAAGGACCATGGTGGATACAAATAATGTATTTTTTAATTAAAAATACAATTTTAAAGAATGGAAATTGTATATCTTCTTACAAGTTGCTAATTCTTTGCTTCCTGTTTTACAGTTTTAGATGGCTAAAGTGGATATTTAGTACTTGTTTCTTTAATTGGTTTTCTAATTGTTAGTAGAACTTCTGATTTTACATTAAAGAATGCCACTAAGAAATTTCACACTTAAAATGTTAATCTGCTGCAAAGGACACATACGTCTAGGACCTCATTAGCATCCTTGCTAGAAGAACAATAAAAACTCTGACACAAAATGGATAAACAAATATCCCTGCTATATTTGCAAACCCAATCACCCTCCAATGTATTGAAAATCCACAAGTCAAGACAGCTGAAATGCTTTGTTCAGGTTACATTCCTCCATATTTGAAGTCATTTGGACTTGTGCTCCTAAATCACGGAGATCTTTTGAAAATCCCACCCATAGGTATCTAAAGAGTGGGCTTCTTAAGCTCCTGTTTTTCAAAATGTTGTCCTGTGTGTAAAAAAAAAAGTTCACAATAACTTTAATGTATTGAAAGTCTGAGTAGTTTTTCATTTTTAAAACTGAAGTAATTTTATTTTGAAGTGAGAGAGATTTTTAAACTGAGAAAAAACTTTCTAATAAAAATACAATTTTAGCTGCTGATGCATGTTTTTTAACTCTTAGAAATACTTTAATTTTATAATATTGTGGAGATTACTATGCTCTGCAATGTCAATGGTAATTTTTAATGATTATATTTTTATTATAAGTGCTCAAACTGTTTTCATAGTTAGGGTTTAAGTTTAGTCTGAAGAGTTGTTCCTTTTCGATTCTTTCAAATTGAAGGATGTCAGAATTTTTTTACTCTGCTACTCTCTAGTCCTCTTGCCATCCTTTCCTTATTTGTCAATTCTTCTGGGGGATCTGATTAGAAAGTAAAAATCAGCACAATTGTACTTAAGCATCTGTGAAACTGAGACCATGGCTACACTTGCAAATGTAGAGCGCTTTGAGTTAAACCAGCCTTTGTAGAGCGCAGTAGGGAAAGCGCTGCAGTCTGTCCACACTGACAGCTGCAAGCGCACTAGCATTTACGACACTTGTAGCGGCATTGGGAGCGGTGCATTGTGAGCAGCTATCCCACAGAGCACCTCTTCCAATTCTGGCACTGTGGCTTGTGGGAAGGGGACGTGGGGGGCGGGGCATTCTGGGTCCTGTCCCAACACCCCGTGATGTATCAGTTCGCATCCCAGCGATCTCTCTGCTTCTGTCCACAATTGGCGCCATCTTTCAACATGTTTTGTACTGCGCTCTCTGGCTTCCCTTTCGGTCTGTGGGAATGGAGCCCGAACTGCTGAGGAATATGCTGATGAGTCTCGCCAGCGCATCACGTTTGGCAGTCGAGTTACTCCTTAAGATCCAAAGTGACAGTGAGGACTCCAACAATGATATCAATGCGAGTAATACATATGAAACAAGGTTGCTTGTGGCATTCGCAGACATGCTCACCACTGTGGAACGGCACTTTTGGGCTTAGGAAACAAGCACTGAGTGGTGGGATCATATCGTCATGCAAGTCTGGGATGATGAGCAGTGGCTGCAGAACTTTCAGATGAGAAAAGCCATTTTCATGGGACTGTGTGAGGAGCTGGCCCCCACCCTGTGGCGCACAAGATTGAGGACACAAGATTGAGAGCTGCCCTGACGGTGGAGAAGCGGGTGGCTATTGCAGTCTGGAAGCTGACAACTCCAGACAGCTACCGATCGGTCGCTAACCAGTTTGGAGTGGGGAAGTCGACCGTTGGAATCGTGCTGATGCAGTTTGTAGGGCCATTAATCGCGTCCTGCTCAGAAGATCCATGACTCCAGGTAACGTGCATGACATTGTGGCTGGTTTTACACAAATGGGTTTCCCTAACTGCGGAGGGGCGATAGATGGGACGCATATTCCAATTCTGGCACCAGCCTACCTAGCCTCCGAGTACGTTAATCGGAAGGGCTATTTCTCTACGGTTCTCCAGGCGCTTGTGGATCACCATGGGCGTTTCATTGACATTAACGCAGGCTGGCCCGAAAAGGTGCATGACACACACATCTTTCGAAACACTGGCCTGTTCAGGAAGCTGCAAGCCGGGACTGTTTTCCCAGAGCGGAAGATCACAGTAGGGGAAGTTGAAATGCCCATTGTGATCCTTGAAGACCCCACTGACCCTTTAATGCCGTGACTCATGAAACCCGACACAGGGAGCCTTGACAGCAGCAAGGAGCAATTCACCAACAGGCTGAGCCGGTGCACAATGACTGTGGAGTGTGCTTTTGGCCATTTAAAGGGCCGCTGGCACTCTCTGTATGGGAAGCTGGACCTGGCCGATAACAACATCCCCGTGGTTATATCCGCGTGCTGTACCCTCCATAACATTTATGAAAGTAAAGGTGAAAGATTCACTCAGGCATGGAACTCGGAGGTTCAACACCTGGAGGCTGAATTTGAACAACCAGAGAGCAGAGCTATTAGAAGGGCCCAGCACGGGGCTGCAAGGATTAGGGATCCCATGAGGGAGCAATTTGAGACAGAAAGCCACCAGTAATGTCTGTTGCCCAGCACGGGAGTGAAGTGCAGTGATTCCAATGTTAGTAGGAATCTGTGTTTGCTATGTATGATACACTGACTTGCAGTTCCTGTTGCTTTCCTGGGCTAAGATATCTTTTACGTTATGCAATAATAAAGAATGTTTTCAAAGAAAAAAAGTCCATTTAATGAAAAGAAAATGCATTTATTGAAAAGAAACACAACTGCTTGAAAAACACAAAGGGCAAGGGGGTGGGGTGGGGAATGGTACAATCACAGGTTTGCGTATGTCCTGTTATACTCAGCCTTCCTGTTTGGAGTGCTGTGCAATGAGTGCTGCACTTCAGGATGGCTATATTGCACGGTGATGGGGGTTGAGTGCAGTGGGTAAGGGTTGTAGTTTTCAGGGCTAGATGGTGAAGCTACAGGTGTTGGACGCAGCTGGTGGCGATAAGAACCCGGATGTTGGGGAAAGTGGGTTGGAGGTGACATGGGGGAACAAGGGAAAGAGTTTTGGGACAAGGGCTCCAGGTGGGGGTAGGCACGGTAGTGCTCCGCCTGCATGGCTACCAGTGCCTGGATCAGGTCGGCTTGGCGCTCAATGATGCTTATCAGCCATTCTGTGCTTTGGTGCCGGCGATCCGCATTCTGCTGGAGGACCCTCCTTTCACTCGCCCGCCACTCCTGCACTTTTTGATTTTCATTAAGGGAGTGCTGCATAATTTCATGCAGCATGTCCTCTTTGCTTCTACGTGGCCTCTTCCTGATTCTTTGCAGCCTCTCGGCCAGCGATAACAAGGATGGCTGAGATCTCAAGGTTGCTTCTGTAAAGGCAAAATGCAACACTTAACAGAGTGGCTAGAACAGGCATTGTGGGACGCTTCTGGAGGACGATCAGAGCGCATTAACAGACCAGGGCATCCACACTGGCACAGTGGCGCTCCAGCGGGGGCACATCAAACATTATTCCACTCGCCGAGGTGGAGTACCAGGAGCGCTCTAGTCGCAGAGTCAGAGTGCTCTGCATGCCTTGCCAGTGTGGACGGGTAATGAGATAGGGTGCCCGGGGTGCTCTTAAAGCGCTCTAACTTGCAAGTATAGCCATGCCCTGAGTAGGTTTGTGCGATCGCTTACACTGCTCTTTCTGCCAAAAAAGCACAACTGTGCAATAGCACAGATGCAGTCGTGATACAGTGGACGAGAAGCTGGATATGAGGCAACAAGGGCACAGTGTTGACAAGAAGGACAATGGCATTTTGGGATGTATAAGTAGGGGCATTGCCAGCAGATCGAGGGACGTGATCGTTCCCCTCTATTTGACACTGGTGAGGCCTCATCTGGAGTACTATGTCCAGTTTTGGGCCCCACACTACAAGAAGAATGTGGAAAAATTGGAAAGAGTCCAGCGGAGGGCAACAAAAATGTTAAGGGGACTGGAACACATGACTTATGAGGAGAGGCTGAGGGAACTGGGGATGTTTAGTCTACGGAAGAGAAGAATGAGGGGGGATTTGATAGCTGCTTTCAACTACCTGAAAGGGGGTTCCAAAGAGGATGGATCTAGACTGTTCTCAGTGGTAGCAGATGACAAAACGAGGAATAATGGTCTCAAGTTGCAGTGGGGGAGATTTAGGTTGGATATTAGGAAAAACTTTTTCACTAGGAGGGTGGTGAAACACTGGAATGCATTACGTAGGGAGGTGGTGGAATCTCCTTCCTCAGAAGTTTTTAAGGTCTGGCTTGACAAAGCCCTGGCTGGGATGATTTAATTGGGGATTGGTCCTGCTTTGAGCAGGGGGTTGGACTAGATGACCTCCTGAGGTCCCTTCCAACCCTGATATTCTATGATTCTATGATAACTTTTGCAAGATTCTTCTGATTTTGTAAGTTGTGTTCCCAAACCCCTGGAAAAGAAAAAATGTGGGATTCATGCAACCCCTGTGTAAAAAAAACAAAACAAAAAACCACCCTGCTGTGTCCAGCTGAATTTCTTCCAGCTCTTCTCTGCAGTTATCAGTATTTATCTTATATCTTTTCCCTTCAGTTTAGTTCAGTGGGCCACCCAAAATTCCCATTTCTTCAGCTGGCTTTGTGCAACTGTAGTTGGTTCCAAATTGCTACAGCAGCAAGGCAAGATCATTCTACCTGTAAATTCTGCAGGTTTCTGCAGCTGGGTGGGGAGGGATGAGTAACTTTTGTATCAAGTTAGAAAGTGCACTATGACATCCTTGCTGTCTTTTGCTGTCTCCATTCCCTGTCTCTTCGTGTCCTGTTTTTACTCCTCTGAGCCATACTTCTTCTTTGCCTCCCTCTCTTCAACCCCTCTGCCCCTGTAAGCTTGCACCAAAACACACAGGACTTTGTTAGTTTAGGCCCCAGTCCTGGAAAGGTTTATGTGTGTGCTTAACTTTATGCACATGAATAGTCATTAACTTCAGTGGAACTACTCGTATGTGAAGTTAAGCATATTTGCAGGATTTGGGCCATAACTTACAATCTAAGAAAAACAACAGCAACATGGAATCGTTATGACATTCAAATAATCACATTAACTTTTACTCTAATACTGTTGTCCATCATCCCCCCCCCCCATCCTCTTATTGTTGCTATTTCATTCTTAGTGTCATTTAAAGAATGGGGCCAAATTCTGCTCTCTATTATTACACTTGTAAGAATTTGGATTGACTTAATGACATCAGTGGAATTGCTTCTGATTTACAACAGTGTATCTGAGAGCAGAATTGGCCATCAGATCATAAACCGTTCAGGTCAGGGGCTGGCTTCTTTCTGACTGAGAAGCACCGTGCACACCTATAGCACTGGAAAAAATGATTACATTTTTATCTAATCCAATGCATTATGCCTCCTTTACTATTTGGAAAGTCAAAGTTGGTTAGCACTTTTTGGAAATTAACCTAGCAATTATTTGATCATGCAACTGCATTGTTGTGGGATCCAGATATCAACCTTTTAGAATATGATTGAAATCTAAATTTAAATAAATGTCATTTCCAAAGAATACATTAATTAAATATTAACAATACTCTATTGAACTCTCAGTTAATTATTATAAATTCTGTGAAATCCTACTAAATCTTTTTTAATCCTCTTACATTTTTGGTCTGAAGAAACAATTTGCTCCAAGCTCAACACAGGACATAGCTTTGACACAGAAAGCTGTGGAACTCCATGTAAAAGTTGGATTAGTTGAATTTGTATAAAAGAGCGTTGGCAGTAAAAATGCTTCCATTCCCTATAATTGCAACAGTTGATATGAGTTGCTTACCATGTCTGCTTTTCAGAAAGTTATAATGGCTACTGTTGTGTGAACTAATAGGAGCCTACTGGGGAACTGTCAACTTGAATTATGTTATATTCAAGTTGACAGTTCAACTATTGCAAGTTTAAGTGTTGTATGAAATTATTAGGGATGAAATTTCACAGCAATGTGATTTCAGCTTGAAGGTGTCCCTTTGAATTTAACAGTAGAATCTTTTTCTCTTCTTTCTTGTCCTCCTCCTCTCCAGCTCAGAACTTTTAAAATTATTTTTGGGGAAGGATAAGTGCACAAGCTAGAGAAATGAAATGGGTATTATTTCTGTACTGCTATTCGTGGGGAAGCAGCATGGTCCCAATTTTGTGAGATGCTTCGTGCTCTCAACTCCAGTTTACAAGTGTGATTTTTTGCTATTGTCTGTGGGTGTGCACTTGAAAGTAAGTAAGTAGCTCTTCGCAGTCTGCTTGAGACTTAACTATCTCAAGCAGTTCAGTAACATCTGCAATTTTTGCCACCTCACTGCCCCTTTTTCCAGATCATGTATGAATATGTTGAATAGGACTGATCCCAGCACAGACCCCTGGGGGACACCACTATTTACCTCTCTCCAGTCTAAAACTGACCATTTATACCTATCCTTTGTTTCCTATCTTTTAACCAGTTACCAGTCCATGAGAGGACCTTCCCTCTTATCCCATGACAGCTTACTTTGCTTAAGAGCCTTTGGTGAGGGACCTTGTCAAAGGTTTTCTGAAAATCTAAGTATACTATATCCACTGGATCCCCCTTGTCCACATGCTTGTTGACCCCCTCAAAGAATTCTAGTAGATTGGTGAAACATGATTTCCCTTTACAAAAAGCATGTTGACTCTTCCCCAACAAATTATGTTAATCTGTGTGTCTGACAGTTTTCTTCTTTACTAATCTATGTATTATTTATACTCATTACTTTCTTGAAACTTCTCAAATCGCAATACTTTAATCTCTGTATGAAATACTGTAATTTGTAGCAGTTTGAATTCTTCTGTTCAGAAAGAATTACAGGTAGACCATTATAAATTGTACTAGTTTTATTTTACAATCATGCACAAAAACCTTACATTGGAAGAACATTATTAAGGTTAGAAAGTCAAGCACTCAAGATAGGAAATGCAAGAAGTAATGTTGCCTGTGCAAACTTAATTTAGCCTGTTTGCACATATGCATTATGATAGTCTTTAATTATGTGATCATAATTTTTGTATAGGGCCACTGCATCATAGATGAACGGTTCTCACTTAAGATGAACGGTTCTCACTTAATGAGTAGTTACTCAATAATTTGTTTTATCCTCATTGTTCAATGTGAGGCCATCCTTATTTACTGCACAGTATTCAAATCCTGCTTTGAAGACCGTTATTAATTTCCTCATGGGCTTTTGAATGATTCCTATCACTGAGGGTATCTGACGGCTTCATACTTAAGGCTAAGATTTTCTCATGGAAGTAATGGAATCTGTAACTTCCAGAGACCTCTGTGACATTTTCCGCTTCATCCCTGGGTTGACAGTGCCCGGTGCAGCTCCCAGCTGCCGCTGGTGGCAGAGGGGACCCTGGAGCCCCAGCAGCTCTGTGTACTGGACCCTCCTCCCTACCCACTTTGTCACAGTTTTTTTTAGTAAAAGTCAGGGACAGGTCAAGGGCTTCTGTGAATTTTTGTTTATTGCCCTCCTTCTATATCCTTTCCCATCCCCACTGGTTCCCAGTCCTCTTGCCCAGACAGTCCCACCACCCAGACTCCTGGACAATCTCATTCTACTTCCCAGTCCATTTTTTCCTGGCTCCCAGTCCCAGTCTCCCCAGCTTGGCTCCTACTTTCCTTGCCCAGCTGGTCTCCATCTCCTCCAACCCAACTCCTAGGCCCAGTTTCCCAATCCCCTCCTGCCAGCCTCCAATCCCAATCTCTCCAAAACCCTTCAAGCTATTTGTCCAATCTCCAGTTAGACACACCCCAATCTGACTCTTGCATTCAAATCGGACAGCGTATTTCCTCCATGCTGCCTGGCTGTTAGCAGAGAGAGTATTTTAGGGTGCAGGAAAGGCAGGGTCCATCATTTAAGTTTTGGGGACCATCCCCCGGGCCGTAGTTAGCACAGGGCTGCAACTGCAGGGATATTCCTACTCCAGCCCCCTGCAGCACTGGACTGCAGTATGTTTATTGTGGACAAAATCTTCAGGGAATTTAGTCCCAAAGTTTGGTAAGTTTCTACTTAGCATGTGTGAACGGCAATTGTTCAAAGTCTTAGAATTTAGCTAATTTGGGCAGATTTTCATGGGGATGGCAAAATGCACATACCAGACACAAAGGTCACCCTGGCTAACTTTCAAGTCCCTGCTCCAAAGCAAGAGGGCGCTGAACTAATCAAAGAAGTTGCATGGGCAAAACTTATTTTTCTTTAACCTCATTCTTTGAAATTGTTCAATTGTTTTGAGAAAATTCAGCCTGAGGCAAGCAATTTTGGAAATTTTCAGCCTGAATGGTTAAAGTTTGTCAAAGTTATAAGCAACTGAAAACAGTGTTTTATAATTGGAAGGGTCCTCACCTTTAATTATAGGCAGTACTACCCGCTGATTTCACTATTGTTAATGCAGCATTTTTTAAACTGCGGTTAAGAAATGTAAGGATATTTTATTGCTTCTTGGTTGGTTAAATAAATTAAAGAGCATATGATTGAGATAATTACTCACTTTTTTTCTTTTAAATTCAGAGAGTGGAGGGATTTCTTAGCAAAGATATCAGCTATCTGATTTCTAATAAAAAGGAAGCAAAATTTGCTCAAGTTCTTGGACAAATTTCTCCGGTCCCAAGCCCAGGCTCTGCACATACGGGCGGAAATAGTTCACCTCATCCCAGTAGCAGAAGAGATCGACATGATGGAAATTCATTTAAGATGGTGGATACAGTAAGTTTCTTGGGAAAAATTCTGCAAATCAAGTGCATCCAACCCCACCTGCTCAACTGATCGTCCCTTATTTTGTTTTCTAAAGGTTGTGTAAACTGTGGAGCTGAGATTGACTTGGTTCAACATAACAAATGTAGTTTGAACCAGTTTAAAACTAACTCTGATAGTTAAGTATGGCTTAACCTGCCTAAGCTAGAGTTTCCCAAAAACAAAGTTCAAATATTGGCTCTTTCCATACTGAAGCCAACTATGTTTAAACCACATTTTTGAAAACTGTTTCCTAGCATAGGATGGCCAAACTGCTTAAACAGCAATATCATTAACAACTTTGAAACAGTGTAATTTAAAATGGTTCAGAACACAGTGTGATCCCTAATGTAAACAAGACCTGCAATGGCATTTGCCATTGCCAACATTCTTTAGAAACCTAGGAATTGCAGCTGCATATGTAGAGCCTTTTTAACATCATTCTACAAGATTTTGTGTGATACAGTCAACCCACTTCCACTATCTTATCAACACTAGCAGGCAGAAGATTTGTGTAGCTGTATTGGCATCTAGGAAATAAGCACACAAATCAAATATTTTAAACCTGTTTTCAATGGTCAAATTTTTTTTGCTATATTTGACTTTAATAGTCCTCATTCCCTTTCCCTGAGCATTGCACTGATGTCCACCAAGTTTGTAACATGGTTAACTGAGCAAGTTTTATGTCCACATATGACACAGTTAGAAACTATGTGGGTATACCATGTCTGATCCCTGTTTAGGAATACGATTATCACCATAGGTGGTGAAAATCAAGTGTTCTGGCTGCTGGCAGCTGTGAAAAATCTGAAAAAGAAATTAGCTTGAACCAATCCTAAAATTCCAGAAAATATCACTGAATTGAAAGAAGTTGACAAAATTTCATTTAAAATTGAACAAAATGTTTTGTGTGGCCCAAAACTAACCATTTTGTTTCTGGGCACATTTTCACATATAAGTAAATAAAATGTAGGTCTAGATTAACAATATGGAGGGGCCCACCTTGCAATGTTTAGTCCAGTGGTTAGTGCACTTATCTGGGATGGGAGAGACTTGGGTTCACTTCCCCACAGGTGAGGTGGAGAAGGGATTTGAACTTGGGTCTGTCATGTTGCGGGAGAGTGCGCTAACCCCTGTGCTATCAGGTAGTCTACAGGGGTTCTTTCTTAGTGTCTCCTGTTGGCATTATTCCACTTTGTAAAAAATACTTGAATAGTCACAAATAGTTTTGGATCAACCGAAACTGCATTTTTCAACAAATAAACTATTAATCCAGAAAAGTTCACCCTGCACTAGTTAAGATACATAAGCCAGGGTGCAGTACTTTCTAATATGGTCATTCTCTGTAGAAGGGGACACTTAATCTTGTGTGTGTAATAGGTTACCCAGCATCCCTACCTTCCTAAGTCTCTGTTCATTACTAAGAAATGTGGTCATACAGTAGGGGAGTCGGAGGTCTTGCAGTGGGAGAGGTCAGGGTAGGAGTGGGACTTGACAGCTAAGGAGAATTCTGACATGAAAAGCTCTGGAAAAAAGCAGCAGCAGAGCTGGTCATCCTACAGGTGCCTGGGGGAGCACTTTCTCTCTGGTGTTTAGCTTCTAATAAGTATTTGAAATGCCTTATTCCCATAGCTAAATATCATAATTTCCTTGAATATCTATTCAAGCATATCCCTTATCAGGCAGTTGCACATTGATACGCATTGTGAAACCTGTCTTTTCAGTAAACAATACTGGAAGCTTAGGCAAAGACTATATTGTTAAACTTTGCTGGCTCTAATAGAGGACATGAAAACTGGTAACACCAATTTACCACATCTTTGTGTTTTCCATATTTGTTGATTATTTTCTGTAATCGATAGTCCCGAAATAATCACTGAAAAAAAATCCAGAAATCAAAGACATTTTACAGTCCTAACACTGAGCAACTGTGGCCATGAAAACATTCATAAATTCAGGCTTTTCAAAATCATATTTGACCTCTAGGATGAGGTTAATTCTTTGCTGTGTGTCCCTCCTGCTTGGAGATGACTTAGAATGTTTGGAATCTGAAATATATGGGTGTTCATAAAGCGATATAAATCCTTGCCAGCAGAGGGCTAATATGGCACTACCTTCTCTACAGTTTCACCCAGGCTGTTGAGATGGTACTGTGCTAAAATGTTGTTCCTTAGAAACATATTGCTAGTAACTCTCATGGAAGTTGCAAACTATTAACAGTGAGAATACTAAGCTTTTAGCTATATAGATCCCAACAGCACGCTGCAAAAAGGGTGCTGATTTTCAGCATCTGATTGATGAATGAAAATTGATAAAAAGTGGTAGTATGTTAAATAATGTAGATTTATGGTTATAATATATAGTATTTTGTTGGTTTAATAGAGGTATTTGACACACAACCTTTAACTTCAATTTGTACAAAAAGCTAATTTTTTAACATAAAAAGATAACTCACTTTGTTTCACTGTCTGAAATGAGCACTAATGTGTTGCATACAATAAGCAAAGTTTCTTTTAATTTAGGTACGTTTGAGTAGAGGAAAATCTTTAGTTGAAAAAGCTATCAAAGAACAGGTAAGCTGAGCAGTCCATAAATTTGGATTTAGTAAAGAATATTACTCTCGCTATTCTGCATAGTAGTGAACATCAGCAGTAGAGTAGTGATCTAAGGGAAAATACACCGATGGGAAGTACAGCCAGATGTGCTGTGCTGTTTCTCACCAGCACACGCTACCTTCAGGACTGGTTGCAAGACTCACCTGTTTTTCCATTTATTTCCTGGAAACTTCGGGAAGAAGAGAAAAGATCTGTTTTTAAAGATTTATGTCTAATAATTGATATTTTATCAAGGTCTATGCATTTCTGGTAGTTAATACACATAGAATTTGAGACATGTACATGAAACCAGAATTACATATTATATATATGAATAAATTCAGCAGTTGCAGGATTCCCAGCTGATAAATCATATAACAATGTGAGCAACATGGGCTTTCTGGAAGCCAACTATCTTCTGGATGGAAAGATCTGTGACATAAAGATTGTGAAGGCAGCTGAGGCAAGTGAAAGCCATCCTTATCTTTTGGCAGGAAGCTGTGTGGGAAAATACCATGTCTTCACCTCAACTTTTCTTATGTCTTGCTTTACATCAAACCTTTAAATGTATTGCTTTTATTAAATATTAATAACACTTTCTGTTTGCAGGAATTAATCCCTTCAGGCACTATACTATCCAATGCCTTGAGTTGGGGAGTGAAAATACTTCATGTTGATGGTAAATATATTTGTTTTATAAACTTTTAGTCAAACCATGTGAAAGTCATTTTAATTAAATCACTGACAAGATTTGTTATTTTTCGAAAGTATTATTAAAAACAACAAATAACTTCAAGCATACAAAAAAGAAGTTTGGCTAAAAATAAATTCTCTCCTTTTTTGAAAGATATTAAAAATTACCTTGAGCAAAAGAAAAAGGAGCTCTACCTGATCAAGAAAGCAAGCATTTCAGTCAAAGATGTGGTAAGTGAGTCCTTTCTAACTTAATGAAATAATTATTAGCAATGACAAATATTGTAGGCAAGTTAAATAGTTCCTTCCAAGATGCTGGTTGATTTTATTTAAATAAACTCTTAATGGTGAGTTTATGTATTAATTTTCTGATAACTGGTATGTCTTGTGGGCCCTCAGTAATTTTTTAAACCAAATCCATTTAAAAATCAGAAGGGAAATGCTTGCTATATGTTTGACGAGCATCATTTTTTTAAAAAGATAAATTTGTAATATCCGTAATCTCTTTAATGATATCCTTAGTCTCTCTAGTTCACCGCTCTGAAAAAAGTATGTCTAGGAGCCAGTAGCAGTAAAGTTTCTGAAAGGGCCATTCCCTCTGCACCAAGCTAGAGTAAACAGGGGACTGCTTTAACTTACTCTGTTTACTAAGGGCCCCACAAGCCAGACAATTGGGATATTGTCATGCCTTAAGGGTATCCCAACCATAGCCATCTTTTCCCTGCTATGGAGGTGTGAGACACTTGACTTTTATGCCACTGAAGGATCCCAGTTGCACTGGTGTGATCTTTCCGGAGCTAGATAAGCAATGCAGATCAAAGTGACAACACTACATAGAAACATTTGTTCTACAGAGTGTGACTCTTCCCAGCTTGCACAGAAAAAGTCTCCTGGTTTCCAGTCTTCTCACTGGAGTACAGTGTCTTCAGGCTACTCCAAGTATGGTGTAGAGCCAGCATATAACTTTTGATTGGTCCCCCCAGTTCCTGGTTTATGATCTGCCTAACTCTATTCAGGCTACTGTTGTTTGGCTGGTAGCTTTATCTTTTTAATTAAGGCAGCGAATTTTTATGGGTGCCCAGTCCACCTGATCTGTAGTATGTAAATAGCAGACAATACTGTACATGCTGCCCTGAAATTCAGTACAAATTAACTTTTTGGAGCCATTTGGAAGCCTTTGCTGAATCTCATGAGTGTATCAGTTTTCCTTTCCGGGTCTTGTAATGGCCTGATTTCTTTCAGTAATACAAAATGTAGTGCTGAGTCAGTATCTTGCCACATTTCAGGTTGTCTTAAGTAGAGTTACAACTTGAGGAGGTTAAGGAATCTGAGTATTTGGTTTTTAACCAATAAATGTAAGGATGTAATATTTTGAAATTTGAAAATATTTCCTGTAGTACAGCCTTAGTTATTCCATGTTATTTTAGCAAACAGTCACTTTTAATCACGTAAATTAGTAACATTTTTATGCAAAGAGCTATAAATGTTATGAAACCAATAAAGTTGCCTCCTACAATTTTTAACAGCATTTATACCTGTTATCTTCATTTATAATAAAACAGTATTGCAAAAATACCATGAATCAGCCAGTTTTTCATGAGTCTTTACCATGATGGTTCTGAGGAAAAAGACTGAAAATTTATTCATTTGTTAAAAAATTACTCTTGAATTGCAGAATTTTGCAAAGCTGCAATATTTCTTTGAGAAATAGACATGACAGATTTTCAGAATATTCATGTGCCTAATTTGCATTTCAGTTAATCATGATTTCACGCAAAGATGCACACACAGTTTTAGAAATCTTTCACTAAGGTGCCACAAGTACTCCTTTTCATTTAGAGACTAACAAATTTATTTGAGCATAAGCTTTCGTGAGCTACAGCTCACTTCATCGGATTCACGAGAGCTTATGCTCAAATAAATTTGTTAGTCTCTAAGGTGCCACAAGTACTCCTTTTCTTTTTGCGAATACAGACTAACACGGCTGCTACTCTGAAACCTTTCACTAAATGTTGAAGTTAAATATAAACAATATTCAAACATTTTTTTCTTTTAACTAGGGGAAACGATGTGGTGGTCAGAAATCAAAAAGTAAGTATTTTGACACTTGTTAAGGTTTCTATGTTGTCTTGTTTTCTGAATGCTGAAAAATACATCTTTTGTCTAAGGGAGCATCCTTGGCATATTCTTAATCCAGTTGGCCTGAGAAAAGTGTACAAAAATATCTCATGGTAATGATAAGTTTATGGGCAGATATTTTTTAAAAATCACCTGGATGTCTGTCTATACATGTAGTTTATTGTTATAATAAACAAAGTTTATTGTTGGGTGGGGGAAAAGATTTTGATTTTTTTTTTCTGTTGAGCAGGTCGACTGAAAAATCCATTTGTGAAAGTGGAAGACAGAAGCTGGTAAGTGCTATTTCTGGATGGGAGGGGTTGCTGTTTTACTCTCTAATATGCTCAACAAACTGAATCATTTGAAAACATGTGATAATCTTTCTGGACAACTGATTGGATTACTGCTCCTTGGACTTGCTGACTTCAGATAAGAGGCTGTGGCGGTATAATCAACCTCCAAGAGAACCCAAAGTCTTTGATTGGAAGTGCATGTTTATTCACTGAACTAGTTATAATGCATCACAGGCTGTATCTACACTACAAAATTTGGTCAACATTTGTTACATCATCTTACTTCCACCAACTTTTGTATATCGCTCGGCTGTGCATGCCTGGCTGTTTGTGTCAGCACTGCACATCCTCACCACAAGTGGTTGCATCAGTAGTAAATGTGGTTTACCTGGGGCAGGTTATCCCATTGTCCTGCGCCATCATCCAGCTCACTGTTTTGTTGGATACCAGCAATTTGCCCTGGGATTCCTGGGAACTAGGGGTCAGGTTTCCCCAGTGCAACTTTCTCCATCCCCTAATTTTTGCACTGTTTTTAAAATTCCCAAAATCCTGCTTGTCCTTTTCAATCTCTACCATCTCTCTGTTAGAAGCCTGGACTCTGCACAGCTCAGCACAATTTTAATAACCATTGCTAATTAGAGGATCCACAATTCTTTTGTATTTGTGGAACTTCAATGAATATTACTATAACTGGTGGTATTGTGAGGAAGAGGAAATGTTCAAGGATGATGAATGGGTGATGATGGACACAGAATAAAAATGTCAGGTTGTTTGTGGCATTCATGGAGCAACTCCACCTGGTAGATGGTGCTTCTGGGCCTGAGAAACGAGCACTGAGTGGTGGGATCATATCAAAATGCAGATTTGGGATAATGAACAGTAGCTGCAGAACTTTAGAATTCAGTAGGTTGTGTTCATGGATCTGTGTGCTGAGCTTGCCCCAGCCCTCCAGTGCAGAGACACCAGAATGAGAGCTGTATTGACAGTGGAAAAGCAAGTGGCAGTTTCACTTGGAAAGTTTGCACCATCAGATTGCGTTGATCAGTGGCGGGTCAGTGCAGAGTTGGTAAATCCAGTGGGGTCCATTGTCATCCAAGAGTGCAAGGCCAATAAGTGTCTCTCACTGCACAGGACTGGGATTCTTGACAATGTGCAGGAAGTAGTAGCTGGATTTGAAGAAATGGAATTTCTGAACTACGGTGCTTCCATAGATGGGGTGCATATCCCTTTTCTGGCACCACCCTACCTTACCAATGAATACATAAACTAAAAGAGGTACTTTTCCATGATTATGCCAGCCTGGTGGAGTAGATTATCTGGAAACCTTCAATGACATTGGTGTGGGCTGGACAGGAAAAGTATATGGCGTGCATATCTTAACACTACAGGACTTTTCTAAAAGCTGCAACCTGACTGGCACATTCCCACTGGTGATATTGAAATGCCAATAGTGATTTTGGGGGACCCAGCCTATCCCTTGCTCCCTGGCTCATGAAGCTGTACGCTGGCCACCTCAAGAGCACTGAAGAAAGTTTCAACCACCGATTCAGCAAGTGCAGGATGACTTTGAATGTGCTTTTGGTAGTTTAAAAGTTTGCTGGCATAGTTTACTGACTTGAATGGATCTCAGTGAGGCAAAGATTTCTGTTGTTGCTGCATGTTGTATATCACATAATATTGGTGAGACGATTGAGAGAGGCAATTGGCTGGTGGGAGTGGGAGTTGGTGAGATGGACCAGCTGGCTGCTGAATTTGAACAGCTAGACGCAAGTGCTGTTAGAAGAGCCATCTGTGGGGCTATGCTGCTGAGGGGAACCTTAAAAGAATATTTTAAGTCAGCCATAATAGTGTTGTGTGATGCTTTTGTGAGCTACTGCACTTAAATATTGGCTGATTATTGGCTCCCGGTAAATAATATTGTAATATGGCATTTATGCTTGTTGCAAACTAATAGATATATTCTTAAGTTTCAAAAAATTAATTTTATTGCAGGCAAATAAACAGGAAACAAAGTTAAAATGCAAATAAACAAGCATTTTAGCTGCATTGTATCAAGGTGATCATCACCTTTGTGTAGCTTGTCCTCGTCTATCCCTCCACCAAGACAAGTCTATGCCACACCATTCTATTGCGAGCACGTTCTTCCCATTTCTGGCCAAAGAGTTTTTGTCCAGCACATTTTCGGTCTGCCTAGCGGTTGCTTGTGGTCTCTCGGGATCCAGTCAGTGATGCGAGCTGTCCACCTATTGTCTTTCCTGCAGACTACATGACCCACCCGTCTTCACTTTGCATCATACGTTGCCTGCACTACATCAGTCACCTCTGTACGCCTTTCTAATCTCCTCATTCGGTATATGATCACAGAACGATATCTTACACATTCGCCTTTCCATTGCTCTCTGGGTGACAGGGAGCTTTTCTTTCTCCACTTTCGTTGTTGACTTGCTTTTTGGTCCGTATATCATTGCTAGCTGAGCAGTGGAGTTAAACAGTTCTTTGCTTTTCTTCATGGGCAATTCATTGTCCATTAGAGACGTCTTTATTTTGTTGAAATTTGCCCACTGTGCCTTTCGTCTCCTACTGCATTCCCCTCCCTGTCTCTGCTCATTTGCTGACCCAGGTAAATATATTTGTCAACCTCCTAAATTTCTTTCCCATTTACAGTGATGATTTCTTCTGCACAATGCTCATTCCGCATTCACTTCGTCTTTGACGTGTTCGCTTTCAATCCAATATCATGCAAAAGTGTTTGCAGTTACTGCAATTTGTTCTCCAGTTCTGCTGTGTCCTTTGCCAGTATTACGCAGTCATCAGCAAAGAGAAGATGTGTTAACTGTTCTCCGTCAATTCTGATTCCTTCTTCCCAGTTCAATTTCTTGAACAGCGACTCCAGTACTGCTGCAAACAGCTTTGGTGAGATTGTGTCGCCTTGTCTGACTCCTCTATGTATGGTAATAATGCAGAGTACATTGAATAATGTTATCTCTGTCAAGCAATTGTGATTAATTTCTTCCAGTAGGTCAATGTACCTCGGATCGATTCCAATTTCATTGAGCGCATTGAGTACAGTGTTAATCTCCACCGAGTTGAATGTCTTTTTTGTAGTCGACAAATAAAGTACACAATGGTACTTCGTATTCCTTGCATTTTTTGATGAGCTGCCAAACTGAGCGGATGTGATCAATTGTCGAATACTCTGAGCAGAAACCAGCTTGTTCTCTGCTTTCGTGCATTTCAAGATCCTTCTTAATCCGATTTGAGTATGACGCGGGTGAAGACTTTATACCAGGGGTGGGCAAACTTTTTGGGCCGAGGGCCACATCTGGGGAGGGGGAAATTGTATGCGGGGTTGGGGTGCGGGAGGAGGTGCGGGGTGTGGGAGGGGATGCAGTGTGCAGGAACGGGCTCAGGGCAAGGGATTGGGACAGAGGAGGGGTGCAGAGTGTATGAGGGGGCTCAGGGCAGGGGGTTAGGATGCAGGAGGGGGCTCAGGGCAGGGGTGCAGGAGGTGTGCGGACTGTGGGAGGGAGCTTAGGGCAGGGAGTTAGGGTGTGCGGGGTGCGGGAGGGAGCTCAGGGCAGGGGGTTGGGGTGTGCGGGGTGCGGGAGGGAGCTCAGGGCAGGGGGTCGGGGTTTGCGGGGTACAGCAGGGGGCTCAGGGCAGGGAGTTGGGGTGCAGGGTGCAACAGGGGGTGGGGATGCAGGAGGGGTTCGGGCTTCGGCCTGGCACCACTTACCTAAAGCGGCTCCGGGGTGGCAACAGCGCGCACGGGGGCCAGGGCACTGTGGCGCTCCGGGAAGCGGCTGGAACCCCCTCCCTGCGCAGCCCCTGAGTGGGGGGGCACAGGGCTCCGTGTGTTGCCCTTACCACGCCTACAGGTACCTCCCCCGAAGTTCCCATTGGCTGCGGTTCCCAATGGGAGCTGTGGGGGCCAGTGCCTGGAGGCAAGGGCAACGCACAGAGCCCTCTGGCACCCTCTCCCCCTGGGCCGCAGGAACATGGTGCCGGCCTCTTCCCTGATTGGAGCGGGACCCATGGCGCCATGCAGGGCAGTCCTGCAGGCTGGATCCAAAGCCCTGAGGGGCCGGATCCGGCCCGCAGGCCGTAGTTTGCCCACCCCTGCTTTATACACTGGTGAGAGGAGTGTGATTACATGGTAGTTACTCAGTTCTTCTGGATCACCTTTCTTCATCAATAGTATTGTTTTTGATTTCTTCCATGCATCTGGAACATGCTTACTATTGATGTGGATTGCACCAAAGCTTTGAAGAGAGTATCTTCCCCCGCTTTCAGATATTCTGGCCGAATATTGTCCACTCCCGGACTCTTCCCTTTCTTTATGTTACGAACTGTGTGTTCAATTTCTTCCCACCTAGCGTCTGGAACTTCTTCTGTAACCTGCTGCCTTGACGGTGTACGCTGGACGTTGACATGTGAGGAGTAGAGATCATTGTAGAATTTTGTACATATTTCGTTCATCTTGCTCCTTTCCAGTGTCCTTTCACCATTTTCATCTTTCAGCGCTGCCGGAATAATCTGTTTCAGTCTAACATCCCTTTCTACCTTCTTCAGACTCTCGTTCTTTTCGGCTGCCTCTCTCAATTTCTTTTTTCTAAACTCTTCGTAATCTTCTTTGATCTTCACACGAATTTCTTTGCACAGTGTTCTGTATTCTTCGTCCATTTTTCCTTCTAATTTCATGCATGCCCTCGCCATCAGATTTACAGTTTCCTCACTGGTCCTTGCTTGCATCCCAGTGTTTTCAATGCCTTTGCCTTCTTAGCTGCTGAGATTATCTGGAAGATAAACTCTTTGTAGTCCTCATCAGTGTCCTTGTTGACCATATACTCGAGGTCCATTTCACTTACTTCCTGTGCAAATATCTCTTCACTGAAGTGCCATTTTTGCTTCGGTTTCTAGCTTCTCTTGACTCAGTCTTTGTAGGCATTGTCAACGCATAGTTTTGAGCACAACGTATGATGGTCTGAGCCTGTGCAAATGATTCATTCTCCTATTATCACTACATTGTTGAAGATTCTTCTGCTATCCGTCATTACATAATCAATGTGCTTCAGTGTGACTCCATCCGGGCTTTTCCATGTCCACTGCCACACTGTTCTTTTTGAAAAGACGCTGTTCTTTTTGAAATATCGTGTTCATTATGTGGAGATGGTTTGCCTCTGCGAATGCAACCAGACATGCTCCGTGATAATTTCTTACATCTTTACCAAATTTTTCCACATACTTTTCTTTCTCACTCTCCTTTCCACCTACTATTGCACTGAAGTCCCCTTTGATAATTGTGTAGGTGGATCTTTTCTGCATTGCTCCCTCCAGCTCTTTGTAGAAATGTTCCATTTCTTCGTCTTCCAATTGCTGCGTGGGAGCATACAGCTGAATAATTTTAATCGTTCTCCTTCGTTTTATCTGAAGCGTGAGAACTGCTATCCGGGGTGATATGATGTCACAGTTGACCATCCTTGGAACTGTTTCTTTCCTGACAATGAATCCAATGCTTCCAGTCTTTGCTCTATTGTCTAATGATCTTCCTAGGAATACTTGCTCTCTGCTTTTCCATTGTGCAATGACTTCTTTGGTTCTTCTGGTTTTGCATATCCCGATGTCCGCTTTTATTGATTTTGTGACTTTGGTGTAAGTATTGATGTACAGATCAGATGATAGTATTCTCGTGTTGTGACTTGTAACAAATAGTTGGACTATTCCTTTAGCTATTTTCCATTTTTTATCCTGTGCTACCCTGGGTTGTGAGCGTTGGTCAGGCTGACAAATGAGTCTGTGCTCAGTTTCTTGGTTTATTCTGCTTTGTGTGGCTTGTTTGGGAGGAAAATTTTGAAGCAGTGCATTCGGGGTGCCAGCCCTTGTGTCCTGTAGCTGCGGTACCCCCTCAACTTTGGCCAGGTTTCCCTAGAGTAATAGAGGTACAGTTGGACTCCCTACTACCCTGGATGCTTGCTTGACATCATCTTGGCTTGGTAAGACATACACTCTGCCATACTTCGCTGTCGAATCCCCTTCACCCCCATACCAACACTGAAGTATGGAGGTAGGATTTTGTGGATTCCAACAGGGTGGTCATATTTAATAAAAACCAAGAAAATAATTAGCATACATGTTTACATATTAAAGACTTATTACAATGTTTCATTCGTGTTAAAAACATGTAGTGCATTATGATTGGTGGCTGATCCTGTAGTTATCAGATTAGTGTAGGTGCAGTCATAATTCTCCTTGTTTTCCCTGGCATGGAGTGGTAGTAAGGGTTCGTGCCGTGCTGCCACCTGTTATGCTGGGAGGCATAGGGAGCAGTGACCATGGAGTTTTCCAGTGATTGGAATGGATGTTGTGTCCAGGTCTTCAGGCATTTAGTTCAGTAATGTTCTGGATCTGCAACAACTGTGTTTGTTACCTGAGCAAAACCATAATATCCCGGTGCACTTCTTGCTGCAACTTTCAATCTCTTTGCCTCTCATGCAGTAGCCACACTCTCCATTCTTGGTTCTTCACACTACTCTTGGTCATTTGGTCCTTCCAGTCATTGTGCTCACAGTCAGTAGCTGTAGAGAATTGGAGGATCTTGCAGATCATATTCCGCCTTGTTTGCCTGATCCAGGTCAGATATTCAGCCGGCATGGAGGGACCACCTCTCAAGCACACCACGCCGGAGGTTGCTGATTAAAACAGATAGATACATAATTCTCTTTCCCTTTGTTATGTCTGTAAAGCTAAGTCTCAAAACTCCCTTATGTTATTTCCATAAATGCCTTTTAAATAAGAAATAATAATAATAATAATTCTTTAATAAAAAATGTTAGCTTTGGAGCACCTCATTGCAGCACTGCTTTGCAGCTCAAGACAAGGTGAGTATGGACTAGTGGGAGGAGGAAACTGTTGCATGGAAGATTTAGACCAAGGTGGGGAATCTTTTTTTTCCTATCAGGGGCCATTGACCCACAGGAAAAATCAGTCGGGGGCAACACAAAGCCCCGTGCGGGGTGGCGTGCGTGTGAAGGCTCAGGGCTTTCCCCCGCAGCGGGGCAAGCTGGCGCTTGTGCCTGCAGCCCCATGGGGAAGGGGGGCAGAGATTTAGGGCTTCCCCAGGCTCTGGGGTGGGGCCAGAAATGAGGGGTTCAGGGTATGGGAGGGGGGTTGGGGTTGGGGTAGGGGATGGGCTCTGGAGTGGGGCTGTGGATGAGTGTTTCGGGTGAAAGAGGAGGCTCTGTGCAGGAGATGGGGTGCGGACTCCAGCTGGGGGTGTGGGCTCTGGAGTGGGGCTGAGGCAGGGGGTTGGGGTGCAGGAGAGGTTCGGGGTGCAGACTCCGGCCTTGTAGCGCTTACCTCACTGTTCCCGGAAGCAGCCGGCATGTCCAGCGATCAGCCCCTAGGCAGAGGGGCCAGGTGGCTCTGCACTGTGTGCACCGCCCACTCCCGCAGGCACCACTCCTGCAGCTCTCATTGGCCAGTGGGAGCTATGGAGCTGGCGGCGGGAGCAGCACGTGGAGCTTCCCTGATCGTCTCTCCACCTAGAGGCGCAGGGACATGCTGCTGGCAAGCCGGTGCTCACAGCTCCAGCCCCGGAGGTGGGTGCCAAGGCTCAGGGCTTCCAGCCCTCGGCGCGGAGACTTGCCACAGGCCAAATGAATTGAAGCAGTGGGCCAGATCTGGCCTGCGGGCCATAGGTTCCCGATCCCTGGTTTAGATGCTCGGCAGTCTTGGGCCTGAGTATAGGGAAAGTGAATCTTGCCAATATTTTCACAGGCAGTGGTGATTTTGACTGATATCTCATGCTCTAGGGTGACAAAGGCACAGAGAACCCAGCTGCTGCTGGTGCCTGAGGCCACCTGGGTCTATAGGCTGGTAGCCTGTTTGCTGCAATGGTGCCAGCAGAACTCATCACAGAGTGGATTGGGAATGTCTCCTATTGCAGTAGAAGAAACAAGGCCACCAGCCCTATAAATGTTTCAGAGAGGATTGCAGAGTATCTCCATGAAAGTTTCATCAAGCTTATTCAAGAGGATAAAATGGATGTTCCTGTTCAGATAAACAAAGTACTCTGCATGGGGAGAATTTTGGACCCCTTGCCTAGCCTAATAAGCCACCTTTACCTCCTTTCTTCTAACTCTATCTGAGCACAGGACAGTGATGTGGATTGTGTAATTTAGACTGCCATATTTTTCTGAGTTTATTTTCTAACATTTTACAAGTAAAGTGAATAATAAAAAGTCGGTGCTTTTTTCTCTAAACACGTGAATCTCTTGGGCACCATTTTCAAATAGGGAGAAAGGGGAGGTTGTTGTTGCCCTCCATCGCCTTCTGATATGTCTGCCAGAGTTCCTTGGCTTTCACCCAGCATTGCTGCTCATCCCTGTCCTGCCCTAGGTTTAGCGTCGCCTGCACTCCATTGACAGAAGTAGGTTGATTGTGGCTATGCATTGTTTCGGGAGGTGGTGTTATTGCGTCAATGGAACGGGATGTTTACATTGGTGGGAGACAAATTAAGGTGTGTATGCATGTAAAACTATGCTGAAACAAGTCAACTTAGGTCGACCTAACTTTGTAGCGTACCAGACCACAGAGTAGGGATGGCAGCAGAACAGGGAGAAATTAGGTGACTCCAAATATGTGGAGGCCAGCGGGACGTGGTATGAGACCCCTTAGATGACAGCACGTAACAACTAGCTCAATGGCCTGAGCATGTCAGCGTTTTTTCTGGTTGTTTCAGTAACTAAAAAGGACTCTTGGAAAATCTGTCTTGTTTTTCTTAAACAACTGAAAGCCTGACACTGATGCTTTTTCTACCATAACTATTCTAAATAACAGTTGAAATTGTCAAGAGGAGATAAGTTCCTTGGGATAGTTCCTGAGTTCTGGCTTTGCACTGCCTCAGGAGCCAGATGTAGCCAGAAAGTGATCTTAAAGAGGCAGTGTCGGATTTTCTCTCCATCAACATAGGGGTAGTGCCAGAGCACGTGGCATGCTTCCTGGTCCTTGGCTGGCACAGAAATCTTATAGGGACTGCTGCAGCAGGTATAACTTTAAAGAAGTCATTACATTGCTCTAAGTTATGCTGGTAGCTGTTATGACCCCTAGCCAGCTCTGCACCAGGAAAATGGAAAGGTGACTTGGAACCAACTTTCCTTCCTTTCCTCAGCTATGGCAAATATAAGCTTGGCACATCGGAGGATTTGGCCCCCATCCTTCATGCAGCTGAAATATTAAAATGTACCAAACTCCAATTTTAAAAGAAAAGCTATATATTTTTCGAAATGTGAATATTGTGGACCAGATTGTCTCCGAGAGCTGATTTAGGTTCAAATCCTGCAGCTGCAGCGCATGTGGTGAAGACGCTCTATGTTGACAGGAGAGAGCTCTCCTGTCAGCATAAAAATATCACCTCTGTGAGTGGCATAAGCTATGTCGGCTGGAGAAACTCTCCTGCTCTCAGAGCACTGTGCATACGAACGCTTATGTTGGTGTGACTTATGTCGTTCGGGGGGAGGAATATTCACACCCCTGAGCGACATAAGTTTTGCCAACATAGGCTGCAGTGTAGACATAGTCTTAGTCTCAGTCATAAATGTGAGAGATGTCAAGAAACAAGAAAGCTCAACAAGAAAATGTGAGCTTAGTCAAGTCTGAAAACATAAATGCAGTTGTGCTATAATTTATTTCCCATCTCAATTTGTAATTAGCTTCCATTTTATGCTGGTCCTTGCCTACTCCAGGCTCACTGGCCAGTCACACATCTGAAGACTTTTTCTGAGCCCTCATAATCTTATAGTGTGCATCAGAAGGCTCCATAGTTGTGGTAGGGTTTTAGCACTAGTGAAAGGGGGCAGGAGGTTGACATGAATTAGGCAAATAAACATGGCAGGGATTGGCAAATAGACAAGGTTGCAGCATAAGAACCTGAATAGAAGAGGAAAGGAAAAGCACAAATAAGCACGGATTTGCCCTTTAGACTGCTATTTTTGAGGCATTGACCTCACAATGTATGTAAAGCACCTAAACACGCTTCTGGCTGTTTACGTAATTTACAAATATCTGTTCATAAAGAGAAAGGGAGACCAAGCAGCTGAGCTGGGCATGCTGCAGGTAGCTGGGTGGGGGCAACAGCTTTCTTCAGACCATTTGGCTTTTATTTGAGATTTGAAAAATTTGAGCTAAAGCCTAATACCAGAATTCCTATTTAATGAAGAACTTCACTACTCACATATTTTCAGTAAAATTGAATGTACTTTCAGATTAGGCAACCTTTCTAGATCCAGTAGCTTCAGGCACAGTTCTGTGCAGCAATAATTCCCTTAAATTGTTTATAAAAGTATTTTGCATACGTACACGTTCACTGATCTTTCTCCCTCCTTGGAGTTGATTTTTTTTAAGTTAATAAACTGTAAAATGTGCAAAAGATATAAGATTGATAGGTTTATGTTCGGAAGTGCTATCTGTATTCCTCAAGGACATGAATACACTATTTACCTGAGCAGTTCTTAACTTTGCAATCTACTCTAGCCAGCTCCCAGATTGCATGCAGAGGAGGGACAAAAGCCATCAATGTGATGTTATGCATAATGCAGCTATAGCCACCAGAGGCAAATCTTACGATTTGAAAAAAGCAGCAAGTTGAGGGAAGGAAGGAAAAAAAATATTTCATAATCTTGTCTGATAGCTAACTGCTTGATATTCATAGGAGGCAATAATAAATTACATGTATATAAGCTGCCAGAAAGAAAAAAAATTATTAGTATTTTTTGGTTCTGAATACAAGGGTGTATTTAATTTGCTCTAAATAGATGTTTTATTGTCTGTACATCAGGTTTGATTATCCTAATAAAACTATTTTCTTGTCTATTACAGCCGTTACAGACCATTTTATCTACAATTATCCAGCTTTCCTGTTCTCAACTATTCTGCTCCAAAACCTTATAGTCCATTTGATATAGATAAGAAGAATGCTAGTGGCCAAAAGCAAACTCAGTCTAAACAAAGGTTTGTTGAGAAAAAATATGGAAATTCCTTCTTCAGTCTCTAAGAAATTGATCCTTTTATTATTAGTTTACATGGGGCTCTATACCAATACCAGTGTCTCATTTGTTGAATCTACTGGTAATTTTGTCAGTTTTTCTCTCTCCCTCCTTTGTCCTTTTTTGGACGTACAGATGCAGGCATCATAAACATATTGCTGTGGGTCAGTGCAGGCTATGACACTTCTTCTTTCCTTCTTTCCACTGCTGATACCTTGCCTCTAAGTACAGCAAGAAATGAATTATCTTGGCTCCGGAGCTGGTCATTTTAACTTGTCACTTGCCAATAAAGAGCTAAAGGTTAACTAAATTTGTTTAAAACTATCATCCTAAGTCATGACTGCCCAAACTATGTGATTTTGAAGAATGCACTTAATTTACATGTAGACTTAATTTTCTCTAAATAAAACAAAATGTTCCATACCCTAATATTGCTTATACTTGTATCTTCCTTGAGAGGTGAACAGTGAATACTTCCTGTATGAGTATACAGGCAATAAGAATATGCATGAAAAGTTGATGAGCTTTGTTCTTACCCTGCACTTAAATGGTCACATGCTGTATTTGGCACTCAGGCTGCATGTTGAGTGCTGCAGTTCAAAGTTATGCTTTTTGGCAAATTACATAGGTGATTTTTATCTAATTAAGTGTCTAATGGGGTGCTTTCTGAAGTATCAGGCTCTGATTCTGACCCTGAACTCCTTCCAACCAGTCATTTACTCCGCTGGAACTACTTTATGGCATTGACTTCTAAAATTGATGTTATAGCATTCACTGTAGTGAATTCTAGAGATAGTGGGCTGAGATGATAACTTCATTCTAAAATTCTCTTTTCTGTTTCTCATAACTTTCTCACTTTGTCCTTTTGGGTTGAAATTTAAATAGTGCACGTATCACTACCTGCTCTAAAATTAAGAGCACAGTCAAAAATCATCTAAATTGACAGTTATATTTATTATCTTAATACAAAATAGCTTCTGCATTGCCCCAGTCCTTTTTCACAACTCTTGATTGTACACTGCTAGTGGTTCTCTCTGTTGATGCTGCCATGGTCAATCTCCTGGTTCCCATCTGCTTTGATTGCAGTGCATATGGCTTTGTGAAAAGTGAGGCAAATGCAACACAGCAGAAACATTAGGAGCACTACCAGTAATCCCTACAATGCCCTGATCACCAAAGTTAGCACTAAGAATATAGAGGTGAGATGGTTGGAAGGCACCCTCCTGGACTTTAATACAGGGGTAGGCAACCTATGGCATGTGCGCCAAAGGCGGCACGTGAGCTGATTTTCAGTGTCACTCACACTGCCTGGGTCCTGGCCACCAGTCCAGGGGGCTCTGCATTTTAATTTAATTTTAAGTGAAGCTTCTTAAACATTTTAAAAACCTTATTTACTTTACATACAACAATAGTTTAGTTATATACTATAGACTTATAGAAAGAGACCTTCTAAAAACGTTAAATGTATTACTGGCATGCAAAACCTTAAATTAGAGCAAATAAATGAAGACTCGACACACCACTTCTGAAAGGTTGCCGACCCCTAACTTAATATTTCTCCTTTTTTAAAAAAAAGGGAGAGAAGTAGTATGCTTTTTTTTTTTTTTTTGGGTCAGGAATTAGGGTGGGCAAGGAAGGTATCCTCTGATAGTTATAAACCTCTGGAATTATGCTCTTCTGCTTAATTATGACTTAGTCTACACTAGGAACTTATGTCCATATAACTACGTTGCTCAGAGGTGTGGAAAATCCACACCCCTGAGCAGTGTAGTTATACCAACCTAACCCCTGGTGTAGACAGCGCTATGTCGACGTAGCTACTGCCTGCTGGGGAGGTGGAGTACCTATGCCAATGAGAGAAGCTCTCCCCGAATGTAAGTAATGTCTTCACTAAGTGCTACAGCGACACAGCTGTAGCACTATAAGTGTAGATAAGCCCTTAATCTATCTATTTGGTCCTTGTCCCATCTGAGTTCCTAACTTATAATTAGAAATAATGATCTCTCTCCCTTCCCAGCCTGAAGGAGAAATAGTTTGATGGGTTGGGTGTTTGTTATTAAATCTGAAAGAGAAGAATTTGTTGCAGGAAAGTTGTCAGAAACACTTAGTTCTGAATGCAGTAAGGCCTGTGGTCATTCTTCTTTTTTCAAATATTGAGTTCCACAGTCTTGTTCCTGGTCATATGAAAGTTCTGTTTACCATGCTCACAAACTTTTTCCCCAGTTGTTCGACAATTCCATGCTTCCAGTGGAACAGATATATGGTAAAAAAAAAAAATGATTTTAGAGAAAATACCTCGAGTAGCTAGATCCAGTCCTGTGGAATTTGAACATCAGGAAGAGACATTGAATTGCACTTTGTATTCAGTGGAGAACCAATGCAGAAAGTAGAGTTCTGAGGTTATATACTCAAGGCAACCTGTTGTGCTAAGCAGACGTATTGCTACGTTTTGTACCAGTAGAAGCTTTTTCAGGGCATGTGGCTTTATTCTTTCATATAATGAATTTCAGTAATCAAGCCTAGAGGTCACATGTGTGGATTACTGTGGCCAAGTCTGAGTCAATAGGAAGATGCTGATTTTGGCTAGATGGGGAGATGGTACTGCTCATTTGATAAAAAGAAGACAGGACTGGTCTTACCATGAGGCGAACTGAGGTGGCTGCCTCAGGTGCCAGGCTGGGGGGAGGTGCCACTAGGATCCAGAATGTAGAAAATTGTGTCTGCTGCTGGTGCATATGTATTCTCTCTGCTCTAGATGCACAGAGATGGTGGAGTGCTGTGCTGGAGAAAGGAGGGCACAAGAGACATAACAGGGAGGCAGGATAAAAGGTGAGAGGGAATAACAAAGTAGAAAGAGCTGCAGGGAGGGAGAGGAAGAGGTACTCTTATGAACCTCTCTAGCACCCCCATGAGCCTGGATTGATTTAACACCAGCTTCTCAGGAAGCTTCCTGTTTCCTGCTGCTTCCCTGAACCCACTTGAGGAGAACAGGCAGTCAACTGAAGTAGTAGGAGCCAGTTAGGCCCTCAAGATGCTGATATCTTCCCTCACTCAGGACCTGCTATCAGCCTGCTTATTTGTCCTCTTCAATTCAGTGTGGAGAGCCACTATAGCTGGCACAGAACAGCAATCATGAGTGAAAGAAGAAAATGCCCCTCTGGGGCAGCATTCAGAAAAAGAAAAGGAAGCTTTTCTATCTAAGCAGGAAGGAGCTCTCCTGAGATACATAGACACAAATGTTCATAGTGAGCCTTCCAGCCCCAGTGAGGATGTGAGTGGTGAGGAGATGCTTGATCTTCCAGTTAGTCAGAGTGCAGGTGACTTGGCAGCTACTGCAGCATCCATATCTCCATCTCAAATGGATGTAACCATGCACATTCCTGAAGAAAAGTGTAGATCACAAAAGAGTGTGGTGGAGGCGCAAGAAACAGCTGCTGCTGAGTTTAGTTCCTTAAGTTTAGATGATCCAGGACTGTGGACTCACTTGAGCAGTAGCCTGAGGGACTTCCTTGTGCTGCATGGGCCACAGCAAGTGAAAAACTTCATGTCCTCCAACAGACAATGAAAATAGAAGTTTCCACCCAACACATTACTGGCATGAAATCCCCAGTGGTGACAAAGTGGAGAGGCCATGGCTTATGTACTCAAAAACTCAGAATGCTACATACTGTTTTTATTGCAAACTCTTCCACTCTAAGCTTCCAGCCACATTGGGTTCTAAAGGAACAAAGGACTGGAAAAATCTGGCTAGAAATCTGGCATGCCATGAGAAGGCAGCAAATCACCAGAGAGCATTCCATAGGTGGAAAGAACTTGAGATGAGACTAAGGTTAAAGGCCACCATAGATGATCAGCATCAAGAGAAGATTGCATCAGAGTCTCTTTACTGGCAAAATGTTCTGAAAAGGCTCATTGCCATTGTGAGAGTGCTTGCTACCCAAAACCTAGTACTGTGTGGCACTTCAGATCAGCTGTATGTGCCAAACAATGGAAACTTCTTTAAAATTGTGGAGCTGATGGCTGAGTTTGATGCTGTACTCCAGGAGCATCTAAGAAGAGTCACCACCCAAGAAATGTACACACACCACTACCTTGGAAAAACAATTCAAAATGAGATCATACAGTTACTGGCAACAAAAGTCAAACAGAAGATTGTGGCAGATCTGAAATCAGCAAGATATTACTCTGTTATTCTGGACTGCACACCTGGCATCAGCCATACGGAACAAATTACTTTAATGGTGCGTATTGTAACAACAATGGAACCTAGTGAAAATGTCCCTGCAATGGTGACTGTCAGAGAGCATTTTCTAGAATTTATTGATGTTGATGATACTACAGGAGCTGGTATGACAAATGTGCTTCTTAAAAAGCTGGAAGATACGGGAATTGCAATAGCTGACATGAGGTCAGGGCTACGATAATGGTGCCAACATGAGAGGAAAGAGCAGAGGAGTGCAGACACGGATCCGAGAGTTAAACCCTGGATCTTTTTTTGTCCCATGCAGTTCTCATTCATTGAACTTGATGGTAAGTGATGCAGCGTCAGCTTCTGGTGAGACTGCTGAATTTTTTAATGTAATTCGAAGCATCTATGTATTTTTCTCTGCATCAACTCATAGATGGCAAATTTTGAAGCAATGTCTGGGAACATCCTCTCTGACACTGAAACCACTGAGTGCCACACTATGGGAAAGTCGAGTGGAGGCGATAAAGCCTATCAAACACCAAATTGGGAAGACAGATGATGCCATTATGGAGGATAATGCTATGACAGGAACTGTTCATGAAAGAACAGTGGCAGGAGTTAATGGAATAACCAAAAACATACATAACTTCAAATTTCTGTGTGGCTTAGTGTTGTGGCATGACATACTGTTTGAAATAAACGTTGTAAGCAAGAGACTCCAAGGTGTTGACCCTGATATATCTGGAGCAATGAAACAACTGGACAAAGCAAAGTCATGCGTACAGTCTTACCGGTCAGATGAGAGATTTCAAAATGTTCTGAAGTGTGCACGGAATTTGGCAGAGGAACTTCACACTGAAGCTATTTTCCCACCCATTCAAGTCACCGAAGAAGAAGACATTTTAATTACAAGGCACGGGATAATCCCATAAGAGGCTCCAAACAACAATTCAAAGTTGAATTCTTTAATCAGATGCTAGATGGTGCAATACAGTCAACTGAAGAACGTTTCATGCAGCTCAAGGAACACAGCAGTATATTTGGGATATTGTATGATATTCCCAAACTCCTCACTATACCTGAAGAAGACCTACACCAGCAATGCAGGGCACTAGAGACAGCACTGACACATGATGACATGCGTGATATTGATATAAGTGATTTAGGTGATGAACTGAAAGCCCTTTCAAGATACATTTCAGCAGGATCAACTCCAAAGGCTGTTCTGGAATATATGTGTACAAATAAGATGACCACCCTCTTTCCAAATGCTTTTGTTGCTCTGCGCATACTTCTAACACTTCCTGTAACAGTTGTCAGTAGAGAATGCAGCTTCTCCAAGCTGAAGTTAATAAAAACACATCTACGCTCCACAATGACACAGGAGAGACTGGCTGGCCTTGCAACCATCTCATTAGAGTATGAGCTGGCCCAGACTGTGGACCTTCAGGAAGCAGTTCAAATCTTTGCAACCAAGAAGGCACGGAAAGCACCACTTTGATTATTCAAACAGATGATAATGCCAGTGTTTGTTGTGCAAACAAGAAAAGTTATATTTGCTGTTCAGGCATTTGAAAGTTAAGTGTTACTTAAAATTTTTGAACAAGGCATTTTAAGTTGTTAGTTCTCCTTTATTGGGGTAGGTAGCAGAGCAGTACCATGAGAGGAGTAGAGCAGGAAGAAGGCAGAATTGAGACCTTTCAAACTTTTGGCCCAAGTGAGGGGACATGGAGGGCATCATTTGAGCTCCCCACCTCAGGTGCCAAAATGTTGTGGGCTGGCCCTGAAAGAAGATGTGGGGCTGGGTGCCATTGGCCTACTGCTAGTACAGCATTCTTGTCACATCTGCTTCCCAACATGTCCATGTAGCTATTGAAGAATGTGGAGTAGAGAACTGTGCCTTGTAGGACTCCACAGGTGAGGGCTCTGGAAGTAGAGGAACAGTTGCTGAAAACAACCCTCTGGGGTTTAATATGAGAAGGATCAGGGGCATTTTACACCTTCAGCCATTAATACCTAACTCATATAGCACTCTTCATCAATAGATTTCAAAATGCTTTACAAAAGGAGGTAACTATCATTGTCCCCACTTTACAGATGGGGGAACTGAGGCATAGGGAAGCAAAGGGACTTGTCCAAGGTCACCTAGCAGGCCATTGCCAGAGCCTGGAAGAGAAGCCAGGTTTCCTGAGTCCTAATCCAGTATTCTGTCCTCTGAAATGAATCTTTGTTCACTCTGATTTGATTGATCTAAAATGTTTGATTCTCTTAACATTTTTACCATTTTGTAGTTAGCAAGTTTAAAGGCCCAACTTCATATGGACAGATAACTGACTCTTTACATACAACTTTTGTGCTAACAGAAACAAAACAAATAGTGACCAAGACTGTGGTGGTCCAGTTCAACTTCCTCTAAAGGATAAGAAAAAGAAAGGGTATTGTGAATGTTGTATGAGGAAATATGAAGATCTGCAAACTGTAAGTGTAACATAGATTGTACGCTCAACCCCGTCTGTTATACGGTGCTTAGAAATGTGGCATCAACAAATATTTTTCTGCTTAATGGATATTAATTGACTTAATGATATACTCAAAAGTTCTTTTTTTAAAAAAACAAAAACAGAAATCTTCTCTTGAGTGGAATTTAGTGCTAGCTTGCTGACTACATGAAGGGCCGCTAAGGTTACTTATAGTTACATCTCAGAAACATGGTCAATAAGAGTTTAGCAACCCTTGCTCTTTTGAATTGCCCATTTATGCACATTGAGTATTTGAAACAACTTTATTTTATTTTAGCCATTATGGGAGTGAATGAATGCCTTTGCACCAAATGTTAGTATATTAATATCTAGACTGACCTTCAAAATTAATTGTAAAAAAAGTATCAGATACTTTTTTGAAAGTTGCTATTCTGTATAATTGTTAACTTTTGCTGCTCTCGAATAGCAGTCAAAGGACCCAAATCCATATGACCATGTATTTTCATCTTGCTCCTCCTGTAATGCTAAACTCTGTTTGCATGTGCTGTATACATTATTAATATTAGAGTATTTTCCTATAGCGGTATACTTCTTGTTTCAGAAAGAAGCTACTGTTTTATTTTTTAGTGGAGGCATTTTATTTGTATACGGATGTCTGCAGTACAGGATGTCTCACGATTTATTTTTTTTTTTTTTTATTTCAGCATCTTGAAAGTGAACCACACCAAAACTTTGCACAGAGCACCCAATATCAAGTTGTGGATGATATAATATCCAAGTTTGTTTATGACTTTGTAGACTACAGAGATGATACACAAAAAATGAAAAGGTAATTCACATTTACTAACTTTAAAAATCACCATAAATGAGTTAGCCAGTCAGAGATTTCAAGATGGTGTAGCTTTGGGAGTATAAATCTGGTAAAGATCTAATTAATAGTTTTCAGTTTTAGATAGGTTTCAGGGTAGCAGCCATGTTAGTCTGTATCTGCAAAAAGAACAGGAGTGCTTGTGGCACCTTAGAGACTAACAAATTTATTAGAGCATTCACTGAAACTTATTGCTGTTACACATAAGAGACCTGGTTTTAAAAGAAAAAGTAAGTCTGGTCTACTTCATCTGTCTTATTTTATGGGGTATATTTGCCAAGTATTCTAGAAAAAAAGAGAATTGTTACAGTGGTACATGTTAATAGATTATAATTAAGGTTTGTTAACAGTTTATCCATCATATTTATTTATTTTATTTAGATTTATAATTATACAAAAAAGGCACCTATCTGTTACTCTATTTCCTTTGGCAGATATGTAGAAAAATACAACTAAAATCAGCAGCTAACCTATAACAACACCAAGAAAGCTCAGCACTCAAATCAAAATCCTCTTCTCTCCATTCCCAGCCCCCCATCACCAAAATCACCCCCATCACAACCTCCCTTTGCCAAAGTCTGAGTGAAAAGACAGGATGTACAGTGTGTATTGAACCAAGAATTGGAATAGGTTCCATATCTGAGAATCTTTCAGAAAATGTTCGTCCGTGAATACACACACTTAAAATAAAAGGACTCCAGCTCAAATCCCTTCACTGATTGCAACTGTGGCAATAATAGAGATTGCTTTGTTGTGTTCCCTCAAGGATTCAGGAGATGTGCAAACCCTCTTGTCTTTTTTCTGTCTTTCCTAAAAGTATAATAGAGAAGAATGACATGGGGACATCAGATTTTCCCAGTTGAAGTCAATGGCAAAAGTCTCATTGACTTCAACAAGAGCAGGATCAATCCATTAGTGTCTCCCCGTCTCCTGTTCCTTTTGTGGTTTGGAAATGCTTATTAAGGGTGAAAAGCTAAATCTGATGAAACTGAAAAATTATACAATATTTTAGTGCTTTGAGCGTGTTGTCATTTTATATCACATTTTTTAACATGGTCATGCCGATTACCATGTGTGAATTTAACATGCCGATTACCATGTGTGAATTTGGTTTTGTTTAAACGCAAAGCCATTTTCTTTGAATATTTTAAAAATGATTTAAGAATCTGCAGAAATCATTCTTAATATTGAAGTTTGTATATGGTACATTCTGATCTTGTGGTAATATAAGCATTTACGAGAGGAAATAAGTTTGTTATAAGAATAAAGACAGTTTTGACAATCTTAATACTCGTTTCGATACATTTAACAGATTAAGTTTTGTTAAAGTAATCTGATATCTTTTGTTTCCTTCAAATATTTCTTTTGGATTCTAATGTTGTAAACTGTTTAATTTTAGGACAAAATGTATTATGGGATACTTTTCTCCTGTTATTGGAAACATAACTAAAACGGATGAGCTGAAAGAACAACTAAAAAGACAACACATTTCATTCAAGTGTTATTCTTGGAAAGATTCTAAAGTGCAGGAACTAAAACAGGACCATCAACACACAAAAGTATCCCAGAGTTCGGTACAAAAACTTAACTCCATTTCTGAACCTGTATGTTCTATTCTTCCTTGTCATCCATCATTTCTTTCCAAAGTAGTAAGTAAATTCAAAAGTAATGCTGAAAATGGTAAAATAGAAGATTCCTGTGCTTTAAATCTAAAAGAGACTGGTTTATCACCAAACTTCATACAGCTACCTCCCCAGAAAGACAACAAAACATACCTTGAGAACTTATCTGAATTTTATGGGCATTCTAGTAATGAAGTATTTGAACCTGAAGTAACTTTAAATAGAAAGAATTTGCAAGGAGTGCAAACAAAGTTATATACTCATGGTCTAGTCACTGATAGTAGTGAAAAAGACAAAAATACCTCACAGCCAAAACGAAAATTAAATAATCCATTTGTTCTACCAGCAAAATATTTGAAGAAAACAGATGCCAATTCAGCATTTACCAAAAAACAGTTAGATTTTGGTGTGGATAATGATCCACAGAGAGAGCATCATATAGTTCTGAAGACTGAGACGCTATCACATTGTCTTTCTACAAGCAAAGCAACTAGTGAATGTGCTATCGATAGTGGACCCAGCTCACCTTCTAGAAAGCTGCACAGAAAAGTAAAACTTTCCTCAGGAAAAAATAAAAGAGGAAACCGGAAACAGAATATGGAGTTATGTGTAAAGCAAACTGATGATTTATCTGTTACTGAAGAAAAGAAAAATGCATGTTGCTCCCCAATGCAGACTCTGGTGGAATTATTTCAGACAAGTGAAGTAAATTCAGATTTTGGGGGTTTTACAAGTTATCCTGAGAAAAAAGATTCAAGTTGCCTGAAAGATATTTGGGAAGGACAAAATGCAAATTCTCTGTGGTCATTATTTTCTTCTTCCTCTTCAACTCCATTTATCGGATTTTAATGCTGCTTTATTTAAAACAATGACTTCTGAATAAATTTGCAAACTGATGAGGATTTTATTCATGGAAATGAATTCTTGTATTGTAAATTATGTGTTCAAGTTTTGGTATATCAAATATACATGCAAGAACGTGTAAATCTGAAGAATAAAGATAATCCTGGTGTGCTTTTCTTTAAAAAAAAACACTTTTTATCACAGCTGATAAATAGGTTATGGCCTAAAATACAATGTGTTTAACTCCAGCTTCTAGCCAAGATATATATACGTCATGTAGCTTATTGTGAATTTCAGACAATAAAAAAACCAATTTATTTGTGTATATACACACAGTATATTTTATTTTTAACAAAGTAGTTGGTTTCTGATTGACTGAAGTTCTTGTTAAGTTGGAGTTGGTTTTTCTCTCCTCAGTAAATAGTCATCCATCAGTCTTACTAGCTGGCATAGATTAGAAGGAGTATGGTTCTAGGGTTGAAGTACAGAATTGGCAGTCAGAAGGTCTGTTTTTAATTCTTGACTCCGCTACGGACTTTGACCTTGCACAAGCTCTGTCTGTTTTTATATCTATAAAATGGATATAATGCAGCAGTGCTTATTTACAGCTTCAACAGGGATTATTGCAAGGATTAATTAATTAATATGTCTGCCTCTTGAGCCTTCATGCATGTGCCTATGCTATGTTTTTCTTAGCCTTTTAGCTTGCCATCATTTAAGATTCCGGGAATGGAACTGTAAAGAGAAATTTACTTCGACACATATATTTGTTTTATTCCTATTGTGGTACATGTTTTGCTTCAGTCTTCACTAAAAATGTTAACAGTGACCAGATACCCAACACAACTAATATAAACAACAACTGGGAAGAAATGCAAGCCAAAATAGGGAAGAAACAGGTTAAAGAATATTTAGATAAGTTGGATATATTTAAGGCAGCAGGGCCTCATGAAATTTATCCCAGATATGTAAGTACTAGCTAAAGCAATCACAGAATCTTTAGCAATTATCTTCGAGAACTCATGGGGGACAGGTGTGGTCCCAGAGGACTGGAGAAGGGCAAACATAGTACTTACCATTAAAAAGGGGAACAAAGAGGACCGGGAAATTCAGCCTAACTTGGATATCCGAAAAGATACTGGAACAAATTATTCTTTTTCTGTGGTGTCCCTATGCATGCTCCACTTCACATATGCATGCATTTCTTGAGCCTTTGATCAGATATTTTCCATTAGCAGTTTCTGTTAGGCCTGCACACATGCTCTACACAACTTCATCCCTTGCTCTGAGGGTATACAGGGCTGTACAGGCGAACCAGTCTCTGTTCCTTCTCTTCTGCCTTGTCCTGAGACAGACCTCTAGCATGTCTGCCTCAGCATGTTTTGTAATTGTTTATTAGTTAGTATAGTGCTGTGTTGTTTGGTGTTAGTATAGAATTAGATAGTTGTCAGAGATTTCAGTTTTTTTCTTCCCCATTTTTCTGGGGAGCTTATTTGGCCTTCTGATGGGGTGGACTAGGCCATGAGGCTCACTGCTGGGGGCCTCAAGGCCCTGCCTCACTTTGCCCCAGAAAAGGGCAGTAGAGAGGTCCTCCAACCTGCCTAAAGTGACTGTGTGTGGGAAGCAGCCAATCAGGGCCCAGCGGGGCAGTATAAAAAGAGCTGCAGAGCCAGAGCGATTGCAGTTCCTTGCAAGAGCTGGAGGAGAGTGGATGGTGCTCCAGGCTAGCTGCTGGGACTCCACAAGGACAAGACCCTGAGGTAAGGGTGAAGAATGTGTGGGAGCCACGAGGAAGTGGCCCAGGGAATTAGAGCAGCAGCGCAACTTAGTAGCTGTCACTGTGTCTCTTTATCTATCTACAGGGTCCCTGGTCTGGGAGTAGTGGGCGGGCCTGGATCCTCCCCAATCCCCAATTAGTCACTAGGGGAAGCGTCCTGGACTTTGAGGCACCCCAGAAGGGGGACTGAACTGTAGTGGCCCAACTGAAGAGCTGGGGCCTGAGAGGGTGAAGACATTGCCTCCAGGGAAGGAGCCCTGGGGCATTCCTCTATTCCAGAGCAGGGACATACTGAGAGAGGCCCCTGTTGGAGTTGTACCCCGGAAGGGGTTTGCTTTGCTTTTAACAGACACAGTGTGTGACTTGGCCAGAGGGCTGAGTCAGCGAAGACTACCACAGACAGGTAGAGAGAGAGTGCAGGTACACGCACTCGGCCAGAGGGTGCTCGTGAGAGGTGAGTATGACCCGATTACACTGATACCAGAAGCGGGAATTGTTCGGACTGTCCCCTGCAAGCAAGGGGACCGTGGAAGAGCTATTATCAGCTCTAGGCCAGCGGAACGTGCAAAACCCCAGAAAGCTGCCCAGCAACAACACGGAAAAACCCTGGAGCAGCTTCAACAGCAACTCCAGGATCACCAGTCTCTTGGTTGGCAGGGAACTTGGCATCCACGACAGCGTCCACCCAGATGCCTCAAAGGAAAGAGTCAGCAGACCCCACCATAGAGCGGCAGGTATTATAGGCAAGTGGGGCAGGCGAGATGGGTTTACCCTGAGACAAGCCATGGTTGTAAGGCCAGACCCGGTTGCCTTGAGCGCCACCAAGACCAGTGATGGCCAGGCTGACCAAGACACCTGGCCCGAATTGTTGAGGCCCAGCCTATAGTAAAGGCAGAACAGAAGACTGTTGGGACTCAGTTTAGGGCTTGGAAGGCTGCCCCAGGAACAATTTGTTTCCATTGCAGGGAAATGGGCCACATGAGAAGGTATTGCCCTGAAAAAAACTCACTCGTGAAGGCAGTACTGGTATTATCATAGACCCAGGCCTCACCCTAATTGGCAAACCTGGGTTAGACAAGAAAGCAGAACTGGGGCCCATATGATAGAAATGGGAAAGCAGTTTTGGGGCTTGAACAACCCATTTCCTGAAGGCAAGACTCAGCCTCCGGTCTCTGTCCTAAAGGAAGAGAACATGGGCAATATACCTAATGTGTCACAGGAACTGTGGCAGAGCTCCAGCAGGGGTCCTCAGGGCCTAGTCCACCCCGTCGCACACCTTCCCCCCCCCCCCCCCCCAAGATTGAGGTCGTTTCAAGCAGTGAAAGATATGTCCAAGCAGCTGGGACAGACCAAGCAAGACATAGCTGACCTTGAGAAGGCGAAGCTGTTGCTGGTGGCTGAATGCAAAGAGTTGGCCAAGGAAAAAAAAATATGTCCGCCTAGGGAGAGAAACACTGGGTACGCAAGAGACGATGGGCAGGAACCCTGTGAAGGAGATGAGCTGAACCTAAACCTGGAGAAAGAAGTCTCCAATATAAAAGACAGAAGGAGTTGGAGCATCTGCTTGTTCTGGAGATGGAATGCTCTGCCTACCATCAAGACCAGTGGGCCTGTACAGAAATAGAGGTGCAGGAGAGAGAGATCCTCTCATTGAGCAGAATGCTGAAGGACAGCCGGCAACAGAAGCTGGATCTAGAAGAAGCATGGCAGGCCTCAGGGGGGCAGCCTACCACACTAAGAAAGTTGCTAGAGATTAAGACCAGAGAAGTGATCCACACCTCTGTAGGTGTGGAGGTCTGAAGCACTGAGGCATGTCTGGAAACCCATGATAAGATGGTGAGCACAGAAAGGGAGTACCAAGAGGCTTGTGTGGATACCAGTGGTTGGCTGATGGGCTAGACATCCAGAAAGACCTGAAAGGATCGGGCAGCAGTCTAATAAAGAAGTGGATGTCCTGTGGCAGAAACACTAAGATCCCATGCACAACAGAGGCTGCAATAATGGCAGTAGCCCACTCAGCTACACAGCAGACCTCTACTGTAAGGGGCTGGGGTGAGCTAGAAGAGAAGGCTGCTACTGGTGATCGGAAGTAGGCTGAAATCCTGGAACTACGGACACAGGTTGCCCAATACCGGCAGCAGCTGGAAGAGATCTGCTCTTCACGGGACAGGATTGTGCAACAAACAGTAAAACAGGAGCAAGAGCTGACCCGCCTCAGAGTGGAGAAAGAGAAGGGGGGACAGCAGTGCTTTCTGCTGCAAAAGGTCCTGCTCAAGCTCCAGAACCTGCTCAAGGTTCAGCCAGGATCAAAGTCCAACTTGGCTGAGGAGAATGAGCTGAAGTTGTGTGGATCGGGGCCACTACAGAAGGAAGATGACTTGGACAAGGACATACATCTGCCTGCTCTGGCTCTAAAACTCCGGAATTTTGATGTGGCAGCAGAGCAAGGCCAGAACAGGACCTCTGCTAAAAAGAAGAGCTCTTCCCAGAGCAAAAAGGAAGCTAAAAATGGTCCTAACCTGCTAAATGTTTTACACACAATAGTGTGGGTACAGAAAGAACAAAAGTGGGTATTGCTTGGCTATGTATTTAAAGAAGTGGGCAGAACAATACAGTGTCTGGTCTTTGGAAACCTGGAAGGGATCTGAACTCAGAGAGATCCATAATTCTGAAGGCTGTACATGCAGATGCATCCAGAAGGACTCCTCTCCAGATCAGGCGGCCGAGGTAAAAGAATTTATATCTGGGGAAATCCCAGCTTTGTTAACCAGCCTAGAGGCAGTAAAAGGCTTTGGTGATCTGAACGTCGCTGTAGGGAGCCATGGTGGCTCCCCTCCGAACCAGAGGGTAAAGAGCCACCCTCTCAGCCTGAGTGGGCGGGGCCAGACCAAGCTTATGCCAATCCCCGGAAGGAGAGGGGTGGGACAGGAAGTACAAAGGGCGGGGCCCTTTGCCCAGTGAGGAGAGCACCAGGGAGGAGGACAGACACAGGCTGCTGGCTGCTCCCTCGCGATCCTGCTGCTGACCCAGGGGAAGCCCTGGGCAAGGAGGAACCTGACTGGGAGGAAGGCCTGTGGCAACCAGGACTGCCAGCCGCTGAATACCCGGAGGACCTGGAGGGGCCCGGCTGTAGCCCGGGCCAGCGTGCGTCCGACACAGAGGGGGAGCTGGAGCTGCCAGCAGCGGAATACCCGGACGAGCTGGAGGGACCGGAGAGACCCGCTTGAGAGACTGGGTAGGAAGTAGTCCAAGGGCAGAACTGCACCGTGGGGTGGGTGTGTTTGGTCAGCGGGCACGGATGGCCCCCGCTGACCCAGCGGCGGGACCTTCGCCTCCCGCCACTGATCGGGCCCTGGGCTGGAACACAGTGGAGTTGCGTGGGCCTGAGTTCCCTTACCCCGGCCAGCCTGTCTTGGGTAGCAGAGCTGTGCGCTACAAACCCATACTGGCGCTCCCCTGCCTGAGGGGCGCGCTGCAGACTCGTGCCGGCACACCTTCTCCGCTAATTCCCCAGCACCCGAAAGGTGTGACTAAGGCCTGCCAGTGGGACCATAGCTCTCCATTGCCCCCTAGGGGCTCGGAGGACCAACTGAAAGCTGTCACAGTCGCGCTTGTGGTAAATTGACATGCCATTGACTACAGAGGATTATGTGCACCATATGAACTACCTACAGAAAGGGGGAAACTGTGGTGGGTAACTTCATATTTCTCTGAGGAAGATAAAGATATCACCAGGGACCTGGTTAATTTACTAGTGTCAGCTACACAAGAAATACCCCCTTGGCTAAAGAACATGGCTAAAGGATAACTTTGGTTGAGCCCACCTTTGTGATAAGTTGCCTCTGAATAGAAGGAGCTCTCAGGGAGTGTGAACAATTAAAACCTCTCCAGAGAAAGATGTTTGAGAGGAACCCTGACTAACTGGGGCAATGAGATGGTTAAAAGCTCTCCAGGTAGAAAGGCCTGGGAGAGAAGTACCCTGAGGAAGTAGGGCAAAATTGATAGGTGTGTCACAGAGCTACTTAAGGAAGGAGCCTGAAGTGGAAAATCTCTCCAGGCAGAGAGGCCTGGGAGGGAACCCTGACCAAAAGGGGTAGATATTATAAAAGCCTCTCCAGGTAGAAAGGCCTAAGGGAGAAGACTCTGATCCACTGGGTACGAGACTGCCAAATCTCTCTGTACAGAGATGTGTGGCAGGGAAACTCTGAGAAACTGGGGCAAAGACTACTACAGCTCCCTGGATAAGAGAGGCCAGGGAGGGAGAGCCCTCACAAATGGGGGCACGTGCAAAGGAAACTCCCCAGATAGAAAGGTTGGAGAGAGTAAATATCCTGCTAAACTAGGGCAAAAGATTGGGTAAGCAGAGACATTACATGCAAGAGCACCACCTCAACCTTGTCTGAGGGTGGGAGGTGTGTGATGGGTGGACTAGGCCTTGAGACCCCCTGCTAGAGGCCTTGAGGCCCTGCCACACCTCGCCCCAGAAAAGGGCAGTAGAGAGGTCCTCCAACCTGCCTAAAGCGACTGTGTGGGAAGCAGCCAATCAGGGCCCAGTGCGTCAGTATAAGAAGAGCTGCAGGGCCCGAGTGAGTGCAGTTCCTTGTGAGATCTGGAGGAGAGTGAATGGTGTTTCAGGCTAGCTGCTGGGACTCCACAAGGACCAGTCCCTGAGGTAAGGGTGAAGAATATGCGGGAGCCACGGGGAAGTGGCCCGGGGAAGTACAGCAGCAGCACAACTTAGCAGCTGTTGCTGTATCCCTTTATCTATCTACAGGGTCCCTGGTCTGGGATCTGGAGTAGTGGGTGGGCCCGGATCCTCCCCAGTTAGTCACTAGGGGAAGCGTCCTGGACTTTGAGGCACCCCAGAAGGGGGACTGAACTGTAGTGGCCCAACTGAAGAGCTGGGGCCTGAGAGGGCGAAGACATTGCCTCCAGGGAAGGAGCCCTGGGGCACTCCTCTATTCCAGAGAAGGGACAAACTGAGAGAGACTTTACAGAGGGCACTGAGAGAGGCCCCTGTTGGAATTGTACCCCAGAAGCAGTTTGCTTTGCTTTTAATACACAGACAGACGGTGTGTGACTTGGCTGGAGGGCTGAGTCAGCGAAGACTGCCACAAACAGGAAGAGAAAGAGTGCAGGCACACACACTCGGCCAGGGGGCGCTCATGAGAGGTGATTGTGACCCCCTTACAGGCTCGGCTAACCAGGTTTCAAATGCTGCCTCTCTTGTCAGAAGGCTATTGTCATCAGCGATGGCCACTCTAAGTGTATCTGTTGCTTGGGAGAGTCCCATATCTGCCAAAAATGTAACTTTTGCCTGGCTCTAAAATCTAGAGCTTGCAAAAAATCAGGAGACCAAACTGGAGATGCTGATGAGGAAGGATGCCCTTCAACACGCTTCTGAGTCAGATCAGGAGACATCGCCCCTTCCCCCCGTACATCTGTCTCCGGACAGATCCAATGCCCCTTTGACTTAGGCTAAGGTCACTTAAGAAGGGGAAGATCTCAGAGGACTCAGGAAAAGCTCAGAAGAGGTGGAGCTTGGGCTCCCGCCATGAGGAGCCAGCTCCCAAGAAGTCCTGATCTCCTGTAGATCTGTGGTGTTGGAGTGCTCAGCCTCTGAACTTGGTCCTCTGGAGGTGAAAGACTCTTCTACCAGTACTGGCAGAGCAGGGAGATCCCAGAGCACTCTGAAGAAACACGGAGCTGGCAGGGCCCCACTACCATCTACCTCCATATCAGCACCATTTATTTCAGACTTACCAATAGTGCCTTCCCACTCAGCTCCATCAGTAATGACAAAATCGAAGCACACACCTGTGCCCCTGGCTCCTTCTCACTTCAAACCAGCCGTTCCACCCAAGTCAACTGCTCCATCAGTACTAACCCACTCAGTACTGGAGGAATTCCATTACTCCAGGGACTTGACATGTCAGTGTTAGGTGAACCAGAGTCCTTACTGTTTATGGGTACTGAACAACTCTTGGTCCTGAGACCCCGGTCTGTGGATTACCAGTGCTTCCTAGTACTGCAGGATTCTCTTCCCTTTTCTATTGGAGGCCCCCTATTGGAGGACATTGAGGGAGGATGAAGGTGACTTTCAGCTAATCAGTGCGGGGCTTCCTTCCGCACCCATTACAGGATCTTTGGTTGGCGTATTGGTAACAGTTCGCTAGACATCTGTCTTCATTATACTAGGAGAATAGGGCCACACAAACCCCCCAAATGAGGAGAACTTTGAGGAACAGGAAGATAGGGTAGACTAAGAGACTACCCCTCAAACCTCAATTTTGCCTTCATCTCATGACAAAGCAGTCATGCCTCCATCACCATCAGTGGCTAACTATTTTCTCCAGTTCTAGGACCTTGGGAAGAGAGTGGCTGACATCCTGCAGATACTTCTTGAGGAGGTTAGACTCATATCACAAGCTCCTGGACATTTTGCAGTTGGTAACACCCAGCAAGCACTCCTGGATCCAGCAAAGTCTGCGTGGCAAAGTCCTGCCACCATCCTGCCAACTTGTAAACATGCAGATAAAAAGTATGTGTGCCTGTTCTTCCCCAGGTAAAAGTTCCTAGGGTTGTTATGGAGATACTAAAGGACATGGATATAACCTTCCAATAAAGTAATTGACACAGGCAGTATTTTTTCCAAAACTAAGTATCTTTTTATTGATGTATCTCAGGGATTTTGTGCTTTAGTTAGAATTTTTGAGACACAAATCCCTTATTACAAGTTAAAGAGCACTTAGAATCACTTGAACTATATATGCTATTGTAGTTTAAGTGAAGCAATTTGTTTCAAGTGGCCAGTTTGCTACGAATTGCTGACAGCAGATCTTAAATTGCTTTAAAGTTTACATAAGTAAAATATAATTAAAACACACTCATTTCAAATGTGCACATACTACCCCTGTATATTATCCTATACTATACTTTTACTAAACTATAATTAAAAAGAATATTAAGCTTACTCTATAAATCTGTTCCTGTTTTCTTTTAAAAATCAAATCGCTGCTGTTCAGTTCCTGGTCAGTCTGCTTCACTCCACCTCTCTTTTTTTCTCTCTCTCTTCAGCAGTTTTTCTTTGGCTTCTATTGCTGGCTCCCCGGCTCTTCCCGCACATCTCTCTGCTTTTCAGATGCTGCCTCCAGACTCAAAAAACTGCCTGGCAGCTGGCTTTTTATGCTACATTGTAGCTCTTTCTTTATATACCTTCCTATTCTTAGAAACAATTAACTCACTCACACATGCTCAGTCTTGACCATTACCTCAGAATTCCAGTGGACAGCTCTGACCTTTTAAAGCTAGTTTTGACTGATATGAGTGGGTTCTGATCTGCTTAGCCAGCTGATGTTTGTCACCCCTTACTGCACATGCTCACCGTTGTCCTTTACCTCAGAGCTGTGATTCTACCAAGCCCTACACACACATACTTAGCTCTTTGTCAGGCACCATTTTAGAAATCCTAAGTTTTCACTGATCATTCTCAAGATCTGCAGCATCCATCTCAGGGTGGAGTGATTTTTTTTGCTTATTCAGAATTGACATCAGAAATAGAAAGTAGAGACTGGAGAATTTTCTCTAGTAATAGGGCCAGGATCATTTGCTATACCAAGGACTTCCCTTTGACCTCTCTTTGGACTCATGGGTATTCTTGAAAGTTTTAGTGATAGTGGCTGCTTACCTTCAGTGAGACAAATTTAGTCTTCCAGTGTCTCAATGCCCAGCAAGTCGAGGGCTGATCTTAGAAAGCAGTACTAACTTCCACCCAGACAGCTTTAGTTTTAGCTTTAGCAAAACTTTTGATACGGTCTCCCACAGTATTCTTGCCAGCAAGTTAAAGTATGGATTGGATGATTGGACTATAAGGTGTATAAAAAGTTGGCTAGATTGTCGGGCTCAACGGGTAGTGATCAACGGCTCGATGTCTAGTTGGCAGCTGGTATCAAATGGAGTGCCCCAGGGATTGGTCCTGGGGCTGGTTTTGTTCACATCTTAATTAATGATCTGGATGATGGGATGGATTGCACCTTTAGCAAATTCACAGATTATATTAATCTGGGGAGAGAGGAGATACTCAGTAGGGTAGGGTCCAAAGTGACCTAGACAAATTGGAGGATTGGGCCAAAGAAATCTGATGAGGTTCAACAAGGACAAGTGCAGAGTCCTGCACTTAGGACAGAAGAATCCCATGCACTGCTACAGGCTGGGGACTGACTGGCTAAGCAGCAGTTCTGCAGAAAAGGACCTGGGGATTACAGTGGACAAGAAGCTGGATATGAATCAACAGTGTGCCCTCGTTGTCAAGAAGGCTAATGGTATATTGGGCTGCATTAGTAGGAGCATTGCCAGCAGATGGAGGGAAGTGATTATTCCCCTATTTGGCACTGGTGAGGCCACATCTGGAGTATTGCATCCAGTTTTGGGCCCTCCACTACAGAAAGGATGTGGACAAATTGGAGACAGTCCAGTGGAGGGCAATGAAAATGATTAGGTGGCTGGGGCACATGACTTATGAGGAGAAGCTGAGGGAACTGGGCTTATTTAGTCTGCAGAAGAGAAGAGTAAGGGGGGATTTGATAGCAGCCTTCAACTACCTGAAGGGGGGTTCCAAAAAGAATGGAGCTAAGCTGTTCTCAGTGATGGCAGATGACAGAAAAAGAAGTAATGGTCTCAAGTTGCAGTGTGGGAGGTCTAGATTGGATATTAGGAAAAACTATTTCACTAGGAGGGTGGTGAAGCACTGAAATGGGTTACCTCGGGAGGTGGTGGAATCTCCATCCTTAGAGGTTTTTAAGGCCCAGCTTGACAAAACCCTGGCTGGGGTGATTTAGTTGGTATTGGCCCTGCTCCGAGTAGAGGGTTGGACTAGATGACCTCCTGACCTCTTCCAACCCTGATATTCTATGACAGTATACACTCTCTCTCTTTATCTGGAAGGTAAGTCTCCAGCTAAACATACAGAAGTCTAAATTAGCCCCTCTACAGAGAATACAATTAATGAGGACATATTTGGATTCGTTGATAGCCAGGGCCTTCCATCCCAGAGACAGATTCATAACTTTGTCAAATCTGGTTGGGACTATTTAAGGAAGCCCCTGTACTGCAATAAGGAACTGTTTGCAGCTCCTGTGTCATATGGCAGCTTGCACCTTTGTGACTAAGCATGCAAGATTATGCCTCTGCTGCTTTCAGGGATGGTTCAGGAGGAGCTAATCCTCAGCAGGAAACACCTTGGACAAACAGGTTATGCTGTCCCTCCAGCAAAGAACTCCCTGGCTTGGTGGAAAGATCAATGCAATGTCTGTGCTGGCACCCCTCTCATCCTCCCATCTCTAACAATAACTGATAATGGACATATCACTGTTAGAGTGGGGTGCATATCTCAACATACACTCAACTCAGGGCAGATGGTCACCTCAGGAAGCCAGTCTCCATATCAACTTGTTAAAACTCAGGCCATTCAGAGAATACCACTTTCTATCCCTCACCAAAGGCAAATTAATCAGAATCATGATAGACAATGTGGCTTGCATGTTTAATATCAACAAACAGGGAGGAGCAAGATCCACTTCCCCGTGTGCCAAAGCTATAAAGTTATGGAACTGATGTATAGCCCATCAGATTCAGATCTCAGCCATTTACCTTCCTGTAGTCCAGAGTATCACAGTTGATAAGCATATCAGCCACTTCTCCCAGGACTACAAATGAGAGTTGGACACTCAAATCCTTCATGGGTTATTGAAAAGGTGGGCATGTTTACCCACTATTTGGACCCAAAGCATCTGCAATACTGGCTTGCCTATAACCATAAACTGATTGTCCGTTTACTCCGCCCAAATGGGTAATAAGGGGTGGCTTGCCCTAGAGGAGTTGCCAGGGTTTTACCAGGGGTTTGTCTCTAACCCACAGAGAATTCCCCAGGGCAGACTAATTCTGCTAACCCATGGAAGGACACGGATACAGGCCTCTGCTCAAAGGATTGACATTCAAGCAAGAATTCTTTGAAAGCAAAGTATCCTTTATTTAAAAGAAAAAATAAATTACAATACATTCAATGAAGCTAGAAAGAAAGCACTACAATCTATAAGACTACATAGAATGCAATTATTTTTCACCTAGAAATCTTAAGATGTCAGATTTCTATCTTAACCAGTATGTTAATCTACCAGTATTTTTTTCCTAAACTATATAAATCCCAGCAGGACTCCCTTCATATAGTAGATGTATGCTGGACATTTCGGAAATCACCTAGACTCTTCATCTCTATCTCAGATAGAACAAAGGGGTCCACAATCTCTTTTTCACAGAGACTGTCGAGATGGATTTCTGCATGTACTATAGCTTGCTGTGATGCAGCTGGTCCGTTGCCGCCCCAAAGGATTATAGCACACTCTACCAGATCACATGCAGCTTCCACAGCATTACTCCGAAACTTTCCAGAGTCTGAGATATGCAGAACAGCTATATGGGCTTCAATGCGTTCCTTTTCTAAATACTATGCCTTGGCCCATGCTATCAGATCTGATGCGGCACTTGGTTCTGCTGCATTGCCTTCAGTCTTGGACTTGATTCCGAAGCTCCCTCCTCCCTGTGACGATACTACTTAGGAGTCACCTGATGTGAAGCAGCTATAGGGAAGCTACTCGAAGAAGAAAAGATTACTCACCTTGTGCTGTAACTGGTTCCTTGAGATGTCCCCCTATGGATGCTCCACTACCCACCCTCCTTCATCTTTTCTTCATACTATTCTCATGAGGTGTTCAGACAGAGAAGGAACTGAGGGTGGTTTGCCCACGCAGCCTTATTTACCCTCAGAAGTGTGGCATGAGGTTGTATAGAGCATATGTGCGGCCCGAACAGACACTAACGTAAAATCTCCAATCCGGGCTCAAGAGGCACATTCACACTTGAAGCGGAGCACCCATAGGGGGACACATTTTGAAGAACCACAGTTACTACAGAAGATGAGTAATCTTTTCTTAAATAATCAATTTGTAAGCACCCTAGAGGATGATAGGGTTATAATGAATAGCCCCCATGAATTTGTCAAGAACTAATCATGCCAAAGTAACCTAATTTCCTTCTCTGACAGGGTCACTGGCCTAGTGAATGGGGCGGGGGGGGAAGCGGTAGATGTGATATCTTGATTTTTAGCAAGGCTTTTCACAGTCCCACATGACATTCTCATAAGTAAACTAGGGAAGTGTGGCCTAAAATAAATGACTATAAGGTGAGTGCACAACTGGTTGAAAGACCATACTCCAAAGAAAAGGAGTACTTTGGCACCTGAGAGACTAACAAATTTATTTGAGCATAGGCTTTCGTGAGCTACAGCTCACTTCATTGGATGCATGCTGTGGAAAATACAGTGGGGAGATTTATATACACAGAGAACATGAAACAATGGGTGTTACCATACACACTGTAACAAGAGTGATCAGGTAAGGTGAGCTATTACCAGCAGGTGAGCGGGGGCGGGGCGGGGGAACCTTTTTTAGTGATAATCAAGGTGGGCCATTTCCAGCAGTTGACAAGAATGTGTGAGGAACAGAAAGGGTCGGGGGGTGGGGAGAAATAAACATGGGGAAATAGTTTTACTTTGTGTAATGACACATCCATTTCCAGTCTTTATTCAAGCCTAAGTTAAGCCCCAGTGCCAGGACCAATACCCCTGACACCAGTCCCCCCTGCACTGGGACCACGCTCCCCAGTAAAGTCACTGGTCAGTTACAATCACCAGTAGCCTCAACCAGTAAACAGACTCAGGCATAGACAGCGCCTCCCTAGTTGCTGGAATGTGGTTCCTCTGGCACGGAGGCCCAGCTCAGCCCATCGCCCTGGTCTCAGTGACGGGATTAGGTACCGGAACCTTCTGCGCTGTCCACCGCACTAAAGTGGCAGCAAGACCAATGGCCAGCACAGTAGCCATATTGGGGAGCATGGGGCGTTCTGGTTCTCCTTCAGATTCTTCCTTAAAACTGCTTTGCCATGGTGCTTACAAAAAACTTGACAATGGTTAGGCTGTTGGTGTGCTGAGACCACTGCCTATCATGCTGATGAATATTGTCTCATTGTTTCCTTGTACTCCCCAACTGGTCTGTCTGTATCCATCCATTGTCTTTTATCTTATAATTAAATTGTAAGCTCTTTGGGGCCAGAACTGTCTTTTTGTTCTGTGTTTTGTATAGTGCCTAGTCCTGATCCAGGAGTGGGTTTCTAGGCACTATGATAATACCAATAATAAATAATACTAAAGTCCCCTTGTGCTTTGAGACAGGGAGAACAATAGCTCCCAATCTACTTTATCTGTACCAGTCGTTATTTTAGCTCCTTATACCATGTCCTCTTATTCATCTCCTTTCTATGATAAGCAGTCCCAGTTCTTTCAGTCTCTCTTCATATGAGAGTTTTTCCAGGTCCTGAATCATTATTACCCTTTTCTGAACACACTCTAATTGTTCATTACCTTTTTTGAGATGGGGCAACCACTACTGCACACAGCATTCCAGATGAAGCTGTATCATTGACTTCAGAATGGATTATCTGCATAAATTTGCTCTACATTTAGATGACAGTTTTAGGATGCATCCGGTTTAGGTAATATCTATATCCTGGGCTAAATAACTTTTGAGGTCAAAGTCTGAGATCTACATTAGCCAAAAAACACCCTCCAGTTATATTTATAAGTTGAGCCTTGCATTTACTAGATATTATTGATATGAAATTACTGACCACCAAATAAAGCTTCATGTGTCCAGAATTTGAATGTGTCATTATATTTAGTTATAATTTAGCTTTATCTGGTCAAAAATATACAGTGGTGTACTAGTAATATTATTAGCTATCAAAATGAATAGGAAAAACACTGAAGAATTCAGAATGATACAGCTAAAATTCTATGTTGTCCCAGGAAAGAGCCTTAATGGATTTTAATTTACTGAATAAATCATAATTTGATATTGATTGCTTGAAATGTATGTGTATGTGTTTAAATGTGCATTACTTATTTTTAAGTAAAAAAAAGTCAGTATTTTTCATATATATATATATATGTGTGTGTGTGTGTGTATGTATAAATGTTCTGTAATTGAACTAAACATTACACTTTATATTTTTCTATAGTGTCCTTAAATAGAGTACCACAAAAAAATTTAGACACAGCAAAGCTGGAATGTTGAATCAAAACTTTAAAAAACTACAATAATACCTTTAATTAATTTGAATCTCTTTTTAATATTTAAAAACTTGTGTTAGCAATGCAAGCTGAATGTTCTGCTGCTTTATCAGCATTATACAGTATTAACTTCATCCAACTAAGGTACTTACAAATTATAAATTTCAACATAACAGAAAGCATTATACTAGGATTTAAAGAATAATCCAATAAGGATGCACTTTTCAAAATTGCCTAAGTAATTTAGAAGCCCAATTACTAGGGCCCTACCAAATTCATGGTCCATTTTGGTCAATTTTAGGATTTTAAAAATTGTCAATTTCATGATGTCAGCTATTATAATCTGAAATTTCATGGTATTGTAATTGTAGGGGTTCTGATCCAAAAAGGAGTTAGGGGAGGGGAATCACAAAGTTATTGTGGGGGGTGGGGTTGCGGTATTGCTACTCTTACTTCTGCGCTGCTGCAAGCGGCAGAGCTCCCTTCAGAGCTAGGCAGCTGGAGAGTAGCAGCTGCTGGCCGGGAGTCCAGATCTGAAGGAAGAGCCGCCACCAGCAGCAGCGCAGAAGTAAGGCTGGCATGGTATAGTATTGCCACCCTTACTTCTGTGCTGCTGCCTGCAGAGCTGGGCCCTCCGTCAGCAGCCACCACTCTCTGGCTGCCCAGCTCTGAAGGTAGCGCAGAAGTAAGGGTGGCAATATCGTGACCCTCATAAAATAGCCTTGCGACCCCCCTGCAACTCTCTTTTGGGTCAGAACCCTCAATTTGAGAAATGCTGGTTTCTCCCAGGAAATCTGTATAGTATAGGGTAAAAGTGCTCACAAGATCAGATTTCACGGGGGAAGACCAAATTTCATGGTCCATGACACATTTTTCACTGCAATGAATTTGGTAGGGCTGTACCAATTACCATTAAAAGTCAATGGGACTTGTATTAAGTGACTTAGGTTTTTGAAAAAAATCACATCTAAAGTTGTTGCTTTGGTTATTTCTGGTATTTACTTACACCTCCTTATTCCATGGAGACCTTAAGGCCTTCACCACTGCCTTCCATCTTTGGTGGTCTCTTGCTGCAGTCTTTGCTTTTTCCCCTCATGTCATTTTAATAGCTTTCAGTTCAGCTTTTGTTGTGAATTTCCAAGTTGTCCTAGGTCTACTTCATTGCCTTTTGCCATGGGGATTCCAGTCCAGCACCTGTCTTCTTAGGCTGTTGGTTCTTTCCTCCATGTGTGTCCTAACTACCTCCTTTTTCATTCCATAATTTCCTGTCATATCGGTCTCTGTTTCATCCTCCTCCAAAGTTCTTAATTTGTGATTTTTTTTTTTCTGGCCATGATGAGGATTTGTCTAAGGCAGCTGTTTATAAAAACTTGGAGTTTAGATAATAAAGTTTTGATAGGTCTCCAAGTTTCAGCACCATACGATAGATTTTACAAGTGTGTTAAATACTTGAAGTTCAGAGGGCAAGTCTATGTGTCTCCAGATCAGCTTTAGGGTTATGAAGACATGTCTGGCTTTAATTATTCTGGTTTTAATATCTTCATCTGTTCCACCTGTTTAGCTACAATGCTACTGAGTGAAGTGTTGGACCTTTTATGTCAATTCCAGAAAATGTTGTTGGTGTTTCTTGTTGTGTATTGTTCCTCATGGAATTAGTTCTCTCAATGTTGTTTTACAGCCCTACTAACTGTGCATTCATCTGGAGATTATTTGTTTTCGCTTGCATATCTCTGTGAGTATGGGACAGCAGGTTGATGTCATCTGCAAAGTTCAGGTCTTCTAGCTTGTGTGTAGAAATCTGCTGTATACCCGTTGGCTGTTCTATGGTCTCTCTCATTACCCACTCAGTTACCAATAGGAAGACCATGGGTGACATAAGGCATCTTCGTAGTCTTAGTGTAAGCTACTGGGGCATGGGTGGCCTTCCTTGTGGGTGGAGCAGAACCTTGCCTGGTAATTGTGGTGGCAGTTTGGGTAACAACAAGGGAAGATCCAGGGATCAGGCTCTGGTCTAAGGCTGAATCTGGAGTCAGAGTTGAGGGGGCCAAGTCGAAGATCAGAACTGGAGTCAGAATCCAAAGCCTAAGCTGAAGGATAAGTCAAAGTCCCAGTCATATCTGGGGGTTCAGAGTCGGGCATCAAAGGGTAAGCCAGAGTCACAGTCAGGGATGTAACCAAGAGTCAGAGCCAGGAATCAGAAACCAGAATGGCACAGAGAGACTGGGGCTGGGAGCAAGGACTGGAAGCAGGAAGCAGCAATGAGAGCGAGGTAAGTACAGCTGTGGGCATGGTACACATTCAGCAGCCGCTGTGCTTGTGCTGCAAGACTCAAGTAGCAGACCACTGGCTCCTCTGTCCAATCAGGAAGTGCAGCCATTTTGAGGGGACTTACTGGGCCCAGCTCAGCTTTCTGTGTTGCCTAGTGACCAGTCTGGGAGTCAGCTGTTCCCCGGCGTAGGTCTTCTTCTAGGGTCTGTTGGGCCTGGTTTGTCTGGGTATTGTTGGTGGAATTCTTGTAACACAGCAGGGGCATGGCTTTTTTTAAGAGCTCCCAATATCTCTTCTCTGGCCTGTACCCCTTCCAATCCATAAGGTACTAGAGCTTACCCCTTACTGATCAGGAATCAAGGATTTGGTGGACCTCATGCTTTTCCTGTCCCTGATCACTATGGGTAGTAATGGTGGATCCATCTGTGATGGGATCCTCGAGGTGCAGCCTGGGACTGTGGGACCACTATGCCCCCTTAACTCTCCAGCCTGAGCTGTCTCTCATAATGTCACTGTTGACAAGCAGCAAACCCTTCCAGTGCTGTTATCACTCAGCCCAACCAATGTGGAGCCCCACACCCAGCTAAATTGCATGAATGCTCCCGGAGCCACTCATGAATCACACAGAGACAGGTTTCAGAGTAACAGCCGTGTTAGTCTGTATTCGCAAAAAGAAAAGGAGTACTTGTGGCACCTTAGAGACTAACCAATTTATTTGAGCATGAGCTTTCGTGAGCTACAGCTCACTTCATCGGATGCATACCGTAAAAACTGCAGCAGACATTATATACACACAGAGATCATGAAACAATACCTCCTCCCACCCCACTGTCCTGCTGGTAATAGCTTATCTAAAGTGATCATCAAGTTGGGCCATTTCCAGCACAAATCCAGGTTTTCTCACCCTCCACCCCCCCACACACACAAACTCACTCTTCTGCTGGTAATAGCCCATCCAAAGTGACAACTCTCTTCACAATGTGCATGATAATCAAGGTGGGCCATTTCCTGCACAAATCCAGGTTCTCTCACCCCCTCACCCCCCTCCAAAAACCACACACACAAACTCACTCTCCTGCTGGTAATAGCTCATCCAAAGTGACCACTCTCCCTACAATGTGCATGGTAATCAAGGTGGGCCATGTCCTGCACAAATCCAGGCTTTCTCACCCCCCCCCTTTTTCCCGGGGACACACACAAACTCACTCTCCTGCTGGCAATAGCTCATCCAAACTGACCACTCTCCAAGTTTAAATCCAAGTTTAACCAGAACGTCTGGGGGGGAGAAGGGGTAGGAAAAAACAAGGGGAAATAGGCTACCTTGCATAATGACTTAGCCACTCCCAGTCTCTATTTAAGCCTAAATTAATAGTATCCAATTTGCAAATGAATTCCAATTCAGCAGTTTCTCGCTGGAGTCTGGATTTGAAGTTTTCTTGTTTTAAGATAGCGACCTTCATGTCTGTGATTGCGTGACCAGAGAGATTGAAGTGTTCTCCGACTGGTTTATGAATGTTATAATTCTTGACATCTGATTTGTGTCCATTTATTCTTTTACGTAGAGACTGTCCAGTTTGACCAATGTAAATGGCAGAGGGGCATTGCTGGCACATGATGGCATATATCACATTAGTGGATGTGCAGGTGAACGAGCCTCTGATAGTGTGGCTGATGTTATTAGGCCCTGTGATGGTGTCCCCTGAATAGATATGTGGGCACAGTTGGCAACGGGCTTTGTTGCAAGGGATAGGTTCCTGGGTTAGTGGTTCTGTTGTGTGGCGTGTGGTTGCTGGTGAGTATCTGCTTCAGGTTGTGGGGCTGTCTGTAGGCAAGGACTGGACTGTCTCCCAAGATTTGTGAGAGTGTTGGGTCATCCTTCAGGATAGGTTGTAGATCCTTAATAATGCGTTGGAGGGGTTTTAGTTGGGGGCTGAAGGTGACGGCTAGTGGTGTTCTGTTATTTTCTTTGTTAGGCCTGTCCTGTAGTAGGTGACTTTTGGGAACTCTTCTGGCTCTATCATTTTGTTTCTTCACTTCCACAGGTGGGTATTGTAGTTGTAAGAATGCTTGATAGAGATCTTGTAGGTGTTTGTCTCTGTCTGAGGGGTTGGAGCAAATGCGGTTGTATCGCAGAGCTTGGCTGTAGACAATGGATCGTGTGGTGTGGGCATGGTGAAAGCTGGAGGCATGTAGATAGGAATAGCGGTCAGTAGGTTTCCGGTATAGGGTGGTGGTTATGTGACCATTGTTTATTAGCACTGTAGTGTCCAGGAAGTGGATCTCTTGTGTGGACTGGACCAGGCTGAGGTTGATGGTGGGATGGAAGTTGTTGAAATCATGGTGGAATTCCTCAAGGGCTTCTTTTCCATGGGTCCAGATGATGAAGATGTCATCAATATAGCGCAAGTAGAGTAGGGGCTTTAGGGGACGAGAGCTGAGGAAGTGTTGTTCTAAATCAGCCATAAGAATGTTGGCATACTGTGGGGCCATGCGGGTACCCATAGCAGTGCCGCTGATCTGAAGGTAAACATTGTCCCCAAATGTAAAATAGTTATGGGTAAGGACTACAGTGCTAATAAACAATGGTCACATATACACCACCCTATACCAGAAACCTACTGACCGCTATTCCTACCTACATGCCTCCAGCTTTCATCCTGACCACACCACACGATCCTTTACAAAGCCCAGGAATTACTTTACCCCTTGCATATTTGAGGGTGCTTTCCACTCTGTGATCACTAGTACCTTGCTGAAGTCCACAGTGAAATCTGCCAGGGAGATGACATAACCGAGAAACGCCACCATTTCTGTGTCAAATTTGCATTTTTTAGGCTTAGACTTAGTCAGAACCAACTTCCTGCCATCTAGGAGGATGCGTACATGGTGGTCCCAGAGCTCTTGATTTTCAGAGAAGATTAGAATGTCATCTAAATAGATTATCATGAACTGATCCAGGATATCCCGAAAGACCTCATTCATAAAATGCTGGAAGGAAGCAGGAGCATTACAGAGGCCAAATGGCCAAAGAGTCAAAATAGACATATCTAGATCAGAATGCTGTGTTCCACTCATCCCCTGGCCAGAGTCTGCCAAAGTTACACACTCCACGCAGGTTTAATTTCATGAAGGTCCAGGCTGATTGGAGTCTCTTCATGAGCACATCATTAAGGAAAAAGGGATATCAGTTGTGAGCCATGATTTGATTTAGTGCTGGGTAATCAGTGCATGGTTGGAGAGAGCCATCCTTCTTGGCTACGAAGAATATAGGGGTACCAACTGGGGAGGTGGAGGGACAAATAAATCCCTTCTGTGGGTGTTCCTCTAGATATTCCTGGAGGGCTTGCAGCTCTGGCTCAGGCCATGTCTACACTTACTGGTAGATTGGCACTACGGCGATGGATGCAGCGGTATCAATTTAGCGGGTCTGGTGAAGAGCCACAAAATCAATCACAGAGCACTCTCTGGTCAGCTCCTTTATTCCAACTCCCCGAGAAGAGCAAGGTAAGTCGGCAGAAGAGCGTCTCCCATCAACACAGCACGGCATAGACATCACGGTGAGTCAACCTAAACTGCATTGACTTCGGTTAGGTTATTCATGTAACTGGAGTAGCGTAACTTAGGTCAATTTACTGCAGTGACATAGACAAGGCCTAAAAGATAGTGTAAATGTGTCTGAAGGAAACCTCTGTTCCTGGGCAAAAGTTCAATAGAGCACTCATAACTGCAGTGGGGTGATAGGAAGTCCACTTTCTGTTTTTTGAATACTCTAGCAAACTCCAGGTATTTGACAAGAATCTTAAATGTGACTGGGCCGGCTGCTTGTCTCTCCAAGAGTCTCAGGGGCTGGAGTACTCAAATTGTAAGCTGCTGGACCATGGTTGGTCTACCTACTGTGGAGCACGACCTTGCCTGGTGGTTGTGGTGGCAGTTCAGGTAATGACAAGCAAAGACCCAGGGATCAGGTGTTACCCAGGGTTATCAGAACCCCCAACAGGGGCAACTTAAGTATTTCACTCCAGGAGGTGTAAGGAATAAATCAACAGGAACTCAGCAATTCTGTCTGATCAAGGAGTAATGCAAGTAAACATGCTTTTGTCTAACATTGCAGCTTATTAGATTTAAGCACACAGACTAAGCAATAGGTTTAGAAAATTCCAGATATTTACCTATATTCTGAGACGGTATTGAGTAATCAACGACAGGTCAGCGCTGGCCAAACACCTCCCTGCTGGGGAGTAAAGATGTCAAGAAAAATGTCTCTCCCAGGATGGCTCCTGAGGACTGCTCCCAAATACACTCTATTATCTGAACTTTTTATAACTAACTTCTTCTAAACAGGTCATAATGACCCCTACTAAATCAGCACTTTTCCTAACTTTCAATAAACTTACTATCAGAGGTGTCGAGTCTCAAGGCTATCCATCCACATGATTTTTTTTCATTCTCAGTTATTTACTTTTTCTTCCCCTCCTCCCATACTGATTAGCAAAATTGCCAGTAGTTATGACCTTGCTTCTGAAACCCTGTCTCCAAATTAACCCTTTTCTATGTGGTGTTCTATTTCATTAATTCATAGTGGCTGAGTGCACATAATATCATTGCAATTAGCTTGATCACATTCTGGGATATATACACCTCTCAGATCCAGGGCAACACAGATACCATCCAATGGTGAAGCTGGAGTCAGGGTTGAGGGGCCAGGCCAAAAGTCAGAACCAGAGGCAGAAGCCAACACCTAAGGCGAACTCATAGACAGGGACATAGCAAAGAGTTGGAGCCAGAAGGCAGTAGGTACAGGCTGGGGCAGGGCTAGGAGCAAGGCAGGACTGGACTGGGCTGGGAGCAAGGGCTGGAAGCAGGCTGGAGCACGGTAAGCACCACGGCAGGTATGGTACATGCTAAGCAGTGGCTGTACTGCTCCTGCAGGGATCAAGTAGGAGACCACAGGCTCCTCTGCCCAATCAGGAAGTGCAGCTGTTTGGAGGGATCTCATTAGGCCCAGCTAAGCTTGCTGCATTGCCTAGCAATCAGTCTGGGAGCCAGTTGTGTGTCTGACCCTCAGTTTGCTGTTATGTATTACTTGGCATGTCATGTTTACATAGAAATTCTGGATAATATTTGCAAATTTCTTGGGGATTCCATAGTGGTGTAGCAACATGTGTAAGGCTGTTCTAGCTACTGTGTCAATGGCTTTTTGGAAATCTCTGTGGACTCCAGCAACGTATTGGTGATCACAGAGTGGAAAGCACCCTCAAATATGCAAGGGATAAAATGATTCTTGGGCTTTGCAAATTTTTACAGGTGATTAACTAAGAGGTTTTCCACCCTGGTCACCTTCTTTTCTATTGCCAGTTATTTTGCTAGCCAGAAGTCATAACTGATTTTAGGTTTTCTGCTTTGGGGAGTTTTGCTATTGACTTCACTGGGAGCAGGATTGTGGTCCTACAGTCCATTAGTTAAAGGGGCTTGAATATATTTATTACCAACATTAATTACTGGCATTAAACACTCAGTGCAAAGATAATGCAATTAACTTGTTGAATCTCAGATATATTCAGATGGTTAGAGTCAGAGTTGAGATTGCATGCTGTTCAGTTCAACACCAGTAAACTGTATACCACAAAAGTTTCTATCAGGAATCACACTTAGATCTTAGAATATGTCAGTACTTTTCTTGAGTTTTAGGTTTTGGGGGGGAGTTGGCATTTTTTTTTTGTCTGCTCATGTTTGGACTCTAATTTTCATATTTTCTATGGGGAGAAAGGATGTAAACTTAAAACATTATATCTGAAAAATGTTGAAATTAACCATTACTTGTAATTTATTCTAATTTCAAAACAACCTCCTCAATATCTGGAGTAAGTCAATGGCCACTTTTATTTCTAAAAATCACATTTACCTATTCTAGATTCCCCCATCAACTAGTGACATTTTTAACTTTAATCTCTCTTGTTGTATATAGATAGTGCTGTATGTGTTCTTCATGTCTCAGGGGCTGTGGAGATGTTGCAGCTTGGGAAAGCATATATTAATACATGCTTATATAAAAATGGATTAGGATGAACTTTTCAACCTAGTAAAGAAAATAACCCACCCAAGTTTGTGTGTGCTTGGCCAGCAGGACAATGGATAAAATAAGAAATCAACCTAAAAATGCTTGCTAAAATAGCTTTTGTGTGAGGGGACCCTTAGCTTGACACCTCCCTTTCCCTCACTGAAAGAAGTCCACATCAGTGTTCAACTATGAGATATAACTACTATTGTTTGCTCAGATGTGTAAAGATTTCACACACACTTTTGAGCAGCTTCAAAGAGCCTCAGCAACCAATGGGGCAACATAGGTAAATAAACATGGGAAATGTTTTCTGGCAGACTTCACAAAAGACCCAGGGGGGTTAACTGTAAAGAGGCACAATAGAGAGGAAGAGTTCTTTTTGGAGGATGAAACTTGTCATGTCTCCCACTTTACACACCAGAAAAGGATGAGTACACATGTGCAGATGACAAGTTTCAGAGTAACAGCTGTGTTAGTCTGTATCCGCAAAAAAGAACAGGAGTACTTGTGGCACCTTAGAAACTAACAAATTTGAGCATAAGCTTTCGTGGGCTACAGCCCACTTCATCGGATGCATAGAATGGAACATATAGTAAGAAGATAGATACAAACAGAGAACATGAAAAGGTGGAGTAAGAGGCTAATTAATTAAGATGAGCTATTATCAGCAGGAGAAAAAAAAACTTGTAGTGATAATCAAGATGGCCCATTTAGATAGTTGACAAGTGGTGTGAGGATACTTAACATGGGGAAATAGACTTAATATGTGTAATGACCCAGCCACTCCCAGTCTCTATTCAAACCCAAGTTAATGGTATCTAGATTGCATATTAATTCAAGCTCAGCAGTTTATCACTGGCGTCTGTTTTTGAAGCTTTTCTGTTGCAAAATTGCCCCCTTTAAGTCTGTTACCGAGTGGCCAGAGAGGTTGAAGTGTTCTCCTACCGGTTTTTGAATTCCTGATGTCAGATGTGTCCATTTATTCTTTTGCGTAGAGACTGTTGGGTTTGGCCAATGTACATGGCAGAGGGGCATTGCTGGCACATGATGGCATATATCACATTGGTAGATGTGCAGGTGAACGAGCCCCTGATGGTGTGGCAAATGTGATTAGGTCCTATGATGGTGTCACTTGAATAAATATGTGGACAGAGTTGGCATCACGCTTTGTTGCAAGGATAGGTTCCTGGGTTAGCGTTTTTGTTGTGTGGCTGCTGGCGAGTATTTGCTTCAGGTTGGGGAGCCTGTCTGTAAGCGAGGACTGGTCTGTCTCCCAAGATCTGAGAGTGAGGGATCATTTTTCAGGATAGGTTGTAGATCTTTGATGATGCGCTGGGGAGGTTTTTAGTTGGGGGCTGAAGCTGACAGCTAGTGGCGTTCTGTTATTTTCTTTGTTGGCCCTGTCCTGTAGTAGGTGACTTCTGGGTACTCTTCTAGCTCTATCAATCTGTTTTTTCACTTCACTATTGTAGTTTTAAGAGTGTTTGATAGAGATCTTGTAGGTGTTTGTCTCTGTCTGAGGGATTGGAGCAAATGCGGTTGTATCTTAGAGCTTGGCTGTAGACAATGGATCGTGTGGTGTGTCCTGGATGGAATCTGGAGGCATGTAGGTAAGTATAGCGGTCAGTAGGTTTCCGGTATAGGGTGGTGTTTGTGACCATCGCTTATTAGCACAGTAGTGTCCAGGAAATGGACCGCTTGTGTGGATTGGTCTAGGCTGAGGTTGATGGTGGGATGGAAATTATTGAAATCATGGTAAAATTCCTCAATGGCTTCTTTTCCATGGGTCCAGACAATGAAGATGTCATCAATGTAGCGCAAGTAGAGTAGGGGCTTTAGGGGACGAGAGCTAAGGAAGCGTTGTTCTAAGTCAGCCATAAAAATGTTGGCACACTGTGGGGCCATGCGGGTAACCATAGCAGTGCCACTGACTTGAAGGTATATATTTTCCCCAAATGTGAAATAGTTGTGGGTGAGGACAAAGTCACAAAGGTCAGACACCAGGTTTGCCGTGACATATTGGGGATACTGTTCCTGATAGCTTGTAGTCCATCTTTGTGTGGAATGTTGGTGTAGAGGGCTTCTACATCCATAGTGGCCAGGATGGTGTTTTCTGGAAGATCACTGATGGATTGTAGTTTCCTCAGGAAGTCAGTGGTGTCTCAAAGATAGCTGGGAGTGCTGGAGGCATAGGGCCTGAGGAGAGAGTCCATATAGCCAGACAATCCTGCTGTTAGGGTGCCAATGCCTGAGATGATGGGGCGCCCAGGATTTCCAAGTTTATGGATCTTGAGTAGCAAATAGAATACCCCTGGTCGGGGTTCTAGGCATGTGTTTTCATATTCTTTGTATGTATATATCTTCTTACTGTATGTTCTAGTCTATGCATCCGATGAAGTGGACTGTAGCCCACAAAAGGTTATGCTCAAATAAATGTATTAGTCTCTAAGGTGCCACAAGTACTCCTGTTCTCCTGTGCAGATGGGAGTTCTGTGGTTCCTTCAGTCACAGAGAATATGATTTAAAAGATTTCTTTAGCTTGTTTAAATCTCTACCATTAGAATTCCTGCTTAGCTAAGGAATCTAATGTCTTATACACTTCTGTTAAACAGATTTTTATAAATTTTCCTCTTTGCATTTGGTTTGTATCTCCAAATATTACTGTTAAAGAGATTGTATTTCATGGGACCTAAATTAAAGCGGAGGCTATAGTTGGTCTACAAAGGGATTGTTGTGTATACAACCACTCTTCCTCACCCCAATCCTTTGACCTTTCTCTGACAGAAATTAAACTAAGAGATTTGTAGTAGTTACTATAAATGTCCTATGCTTTATGCTGATACTGGCTTGATGAACCTATGGCATGTGATGTGGACAGTGGTAATGGTAGCTGAAGAAGAAAAACTATACTGGATCAGACCAATGGTCTATCTAGTCCTGGATCGAGTCTCTGCTGGTGATCAGTATGACATGCTTTAAAGAGGATATTTGAAGTAAGTTTCTTCTTAACCCCTATAAGTTGGAGGCATCAGATTTTATAACATTCCAAACTATATTTTAATTCTTTCTGTTGTAACTCTGGATGTCCTCATTATCCATAAAACTGTCTTTTAATTCTACCACATACTTGGTCCCCATGATAGCTTGTGGATCTGTCACAAGGTAACTATGCATTTTGTGAAAAGTAACCATGCACCTAGAGTGCATTCCCAGTGGATGTTCTTCCTTGTTTGTAGAGCATGAGCAGAGTCACCTGTGCAGTGCAAATGTGCAGCCACACAACTTGCCACATAACATGCTTTTTACCCCCACCCCAGTTGATGAAGAAATTTCCATGTACACCACACTGTCCACAACATTTATTTTCTGCCATCTTTCACTTGTCCAACCATGATTTTGCCTACCCCCTCCCAGTCTGCATATTGTTCTGTTTCATTCCCATAAAAGGAAGTTCATTGAGTTTCCTTCACCAGATCCCTGATTGCCACCCTTAAAAAAAACAGAGCAGGAGGTAGTGAGAATGCTATCTCAGAAGATTCAGGACAGTAGCACTTAACTGTGAGGAGTAGTCACCTACTCAGAAGGCAAAAAGCAGCTGCTAAGCTGCTTTATCTCTTTATGTACTCTGCAGGAGGGGAGTCGGTGTAAGTCTGGCAGGCTGGTGCTTGGAAGAGGAAGGGACAGGTGTCATGTCAGGTGGTTCCTAACCCTTGCTGGAGCACAGCAATGTACCATTGATTTATGTAATAGCATTATATTTTCTGACTCATTCTTTATACAGAATATCCTTTTGTTTCCTTTTCTGTCTACCAATGTATAGTGAACAGCAGTTTTCGTTGGAACTGTCCATAGTGACCACCTTTGGTCTTTTTCCTGAAGGGTTACAGGTCATCCTACTTCCTTGATGCTCCTGGTTTGCCATACCACCACTGCTTACCCAAAGTGCCAGGTGACTTCCAGGGTCAGGGTCTTTCCATAGAGTTTCTGCCTCCTCCTATCTGGCCAGAAGGTGATGTACAGGGTGGACTTTGACCCTGATTCCACCACCCCCACACATGGATGTATCAGAGGCAAAATAAACATTTCTGACTCGACCATTGAGCAACTAGTGATTGATTTGTATTTCATGAGGCCACCTATAGGGGTGGGCATCCAGGACTTTGAGAAGAATCACACTGAGCAGATGGAAGCACAGTGCCTGGCACAGAGACAACATGCAGCTCAATCAGCACAGCTAGGCAAATGGCTCTGTTGCCAGTGTGGTAAATGTTCTTCCCAAATTGGTCTATAGAGTCATGCATAAGACCCATTAGTACAAACTATGATGGTCAACGTTGTCCCTGAAATAGAGGTGACATACATCAGTTTTCTGTTTACTGGATTCATCACACTGTGCCTTCCAATGTTTATTGCCTTGGGTTAGTATGACACAGAGGTGCAATGGTGGTTCACTACTCTGTGTGATGCCTTTCCTACCTACTACACCTAACACATTGTCATGATATAAACCCAAATATATCATGGGAAATATAATATACCGTTGGAAAACTAATAACTCACTGATCATTAACATACTTGCATGACATATGTATGAGGTGTGTACAAAATATTATAAATATGTCCTAAAATTATGGTCTTAAAATGTGTTCGGCCCACAATGCCTAAGTCCAGTTTGTCCTAGACAGAGGAATGTGTATTTGCTTGTCTAACCCGCCTGGTCATCAGGCAGAGACACTGAAGGTATATTTACATAAAGGGTGAACAAAGCCATCAACCTAGAGAGTAGGGGGGAAGATAGTTTCTTAAGAATCTCAACAGGGGATGGAGACTCCACCCCCAGGAGGACTTCCTGTCTCTTGAAGGAGGATCAATGAACTTTGGGAAGACAGAACGGTGTCTTCACCCCAGAAAGAGAAAGAAGTGTTGTCTGGGCATCCATCACTTGAGAGGCTCAAGGGGCCAGAGCTCTTGAAATCACAGAGCACTGGATCTTTCAACCGAGGGGTTTGAAGTCTCTGGAACTGAGTAAGGTGAGAAACCTGCTTAGGCAAAGCTTGTACCTTGCTGGCATTTAAGAATTAGTCTTTAGAACAGTATTTTTTACTTTTGTTTGCTTGAAGCCCTTTTTATCTTCATTCCTTATCCTTGGTATCACTTAAACCTATGAATTTTTGTTTAATAAACTTGTTTGACTGTTACTATAAACCAATGCAGTGCTGTGAGTGAAAGGAGTGTTTGTCAACTCCCAGTTAAATTAATGAGCTGCAGTGTATAGTCTATTTAAAGGAGCAACACATTTAATCACTTCTGTAAATGTTCAGTAAGAGGGCTAGACACTGCAGGGTGACAGTTTTGGGGGAAGTTCAGGATTTGAAAGCTGTTGGGGTCACTTCTCAAAAAGGAATGGTGGTGGAAGCCAGGGTATGACCTGCATGCTTGGCACCAGAGTTGCAGGGCAGGTAGTGACACAACACCTTACTGGTCTCGGCTGAATCTCAAAGCATCACAGTTGGTCAATGCAATTTCACTGCCACTGTGTTGCTTAGTCAGGTCCCTCGGAAGTTTGACAGTCCTCTCGACTAATCTCAATTTTGGGTCACCTTAAGGGTACCCCACTGTCAGCCTTTTGCCAGGTTGGAAAGTGTTGGTTTTCTTTTTCTCATGCAGTTTCTAATCCTGTCAAGCTCTGAAAAATGGATCCATTGAAGACTGTCAAATAATTTTGCAATAATTTAATACTGCCATACAATTCCTAGTGGGTGGGAGTGTAGAATATGAGTCACACGTGGAGGCTGCTCTGCTGAGGACAGATGCTTTCCTAGGTATGCCAGGATTACAGTATGAGGAATTCTGTATACCTTTGTTTCACCCTGAGGTTCCACACAGTACATTTTAATGTGAACAGTATTGTTCTGTATGCAATTTTAAAAATTCCCTGTGGGTGTTCTGCAGGAGGGGGAGTCAGCAGGGAGGAAAAGAGAACAGATTAAAAGAAAGGAAAAGGGGAAGAACAGGAGGAAACAGAAGGGGGAAAATGCAGGGAATAGTTAACAGACTCTTGAGGATGGGGGAGGAGAAGGGAGATAATGGGGACAGAGATCCAGCACAGAGGTCCCACTAAATTCCACATCCCTGCACAAAATGGGTCACCTATTCTTTACCTGTTTAGTGAGTACTGTTTATGGTGTTTGTTTTCACCTGATTGAGGATGTGATGCTGCACCTCATTCTTCACAGTAATAATATTATGATATGATTGATAAGTCATTGAGGTGCTATTGAAAAGTTCTGATTTGCTGAATGATTATCCTGTTTGTACGCATGTATCATTTTTGTATCTGAAATTCTGAATATTGACTACGTATCTGTATTTCAGATGTAGTTACACATGGGTAGTGCCCACTAGCCAAGATGCTTTCAGTCTAGATAGCTGGTTGGGAAGGGTCTATTCAGGGCAATGAGCCATTAGGGAAAACAACAGGCTTTAGAAGACGCTTATCTCCTACCTGGTGAGCCTTCCTGAGAACAGCTTGTAAGTAATCGCTGCTATGACTCTACAAGGACATGTGACCAGGCCACATGATTCTGGACTCCATCTTGGGATGTCAGTATTTTCCTACAAACTGGTGTGGGAACCAAGTTTTGAAACAAAGGGTTCCTACTATATGCTAACACTATATAAGGCAGGAACATAATCTTTGGTTCTTCACTCCACACACAAGAAGACACCTGGAAACACTTGAGGAACAAAGACTGAACTGGTGGACGTGCTGGACCCAGGCTAAAGGGATTTCTAGTCTGTGTATGAAAGACCTGGGGATTCCAAGCTGTAAAGCAAGTGCAGCTTGTCCCATAAGAATCTAGAGCCCACCTGTCTCATCAGCCAGGGTGGGGATTTGCTTGTTCATATCCTATCTTTCTAGTATCTTAGACTTAGTAAATAAAATGCAAACTAGGTAATCTGCTTTGATCTATTTGCTATCACTTAAAATCTATCTTTTGTAGTTAATAAACATTTCATATTTTAATCTAAACCAGTGAGCTTTGACTGGAGTGCTTGGGGAAAATCTCTGCTTAGTTACCACATTAAGGAAGAGGTGAACCGGCTATTAAACCCATAACTGGCCAGATTTGACCAGGGCAGGATAGTCCTGCTCTGGTGCCCTAGGCTGGGAAGCTGGCATTTGAGAGCCTGTGTGTAACTGCAGCTGGGTGTGTCCCTACTTCTGTGAATGCTGGTGAAAGTGCAGGCTGGAGGTCTTTGCAGCTTGTCACAGCAGCATAATGTGAGAGGGAGCTCAGGATGGTGGGTCAGAGGGCTCAGTGGTACCCCAGTTCCAGGTGGAACCCTGGGGACCCTATCAAAGAGGAATCTCAGCAACTGACACATTTTAAACAAAATGCAAGTGGCATGTCAGTAATAATACTGGTGTCCTGGAAAATAAAGGTAAAAAAACCTACTAGATTGAGTGCACCCCTGCTGGGGCAAGTTTGTGCCTTATACTTTTTCCTCTAATGCTCTGACCAGTATAATTTTAAATGTCCTTCTTGCAGGGCTTTAATAACTACATTTCCCAGCTAACCTCACTCACTCATCTTCCCTCTCCAAAGTCGTGGAGAGCGATTTTTTCAGGAAGCCTAGCTGGCTATTGATAGTCTCTCTACTAGAGGTTTCTGAATGTGGATGAGGAGAGATGGGAGGAGCGTGAATTCACTTAAGCTACTGCAAAACAACCAATGCAGTAAAAGATCCTGAAAGCAAACGGAAGCCAGTAAAACACAATGCAGTACTGAGGGAGCAGCAATGCACGGCTGGCCATAGACCACACAGGACAGAGGGGGCGAGAGCGCAAAGCTGCTCAATATTGCACCATGCAGACCTGTCTCTGATAATTTCCAAGGCGGGTGGGTGGGGGGAACGGAAGGACACAGCCATGCAGCCTGCTGCTTACCTGCTCTCCTTGATGCTTTGTGCCTTGTGGACCTTCTTTCTGGTTCATTCCAGGCAGACAGGTAAGTTACCACCATTTATGATCGCCGCATGCAATGACCTTTAACTGGGCGCTTACCCTTTCCAGTGGTAAGGATGTGTCTGTCAGGTGCATGGTAGGAACCACACCGGTGCAATTAACATCATGCAGCTGCTAAGAACACGAGCTACATTTCATAGCTATGTGTTTGGGGGGATGGGAGGGGGAAGAGAGAGCATGTGTAAAGGGTACCTTTTTAAGAAAAGCCCCATTAAGATGGAGATCTTGCCACCATCACATCGCTGTCTGTACCCTGTGAGCAGTAAGAGTGGGTCAGACACTATTTCCCTGTCCACGCAGAGCGAGAGAGATTGGGGGGGGGATTTGTAATTGCAGCGAGAACAGCTTAGCATAGCGGGGCCAGCGGCGTGATCGTGTGCATTTCTCCCTCCCCGAGGAGCCGCCTTGTTGACGGAGATGGAGAGAAGGGCTGAAAACCGATTTATGGAGAAACAGAATATCGTCCCCCTCCGTCTGATTCCCCGCCCGGAAGACGGCACCCAGACTGGGCATGGGGTGCTCAACACTCGGGTCAGCAGCCGCTCGGATCGGAAGCAGGTCAGGAAGGTGGCTCGGTTCTCGCGATTGGCTCTGACTTTTTAAGTGGTGGGAGCCGGCAGCTGAGTATTTGGTGGCTTGTTGCCCCGGAGACGTGTCTTTGGTGAAATCGGCTCTTTCCAAATGCTAGTCATGTATGATGCTGCGCCATGCATAGAAATCACAGCAAAGGGGGAGGGGGCTTCGAAGTCAACCCACCAATGAGGTACACAGGATGCAGTTATCAACCTTGCACTGATCATCACAAAACCCTCCTGCTGCTGAGAGTGACCCTCTCTGCTTTAGTCTATAGCAAGAAGGGGTGACGCTGGGTTAGCTCAGGTTATTATTTTAAAACCTATTTTAGGTGTGGGGAGGGTTTCATAGCTACGTAAACCCTTGGTTGAGGTAGGGGCAATGGACCAAATGATCCTTTACTGCAAATTCCCTGAGTGTGGCTGATCTATGAATGCCGGGAAGATGTGCGTCTTCCAACTTCCTGCATCAGTGACAGTCTGGAGTTAGGTTGAGCCACTTGCTTTTAAGAATATGGGTGCATTTAACTCAGATTTTAAAAATAGGAAAGCTTTGGTTTTCCCTGGAATGCCATTTAGTGCTATATCAGTACCTTTGTACAACCAGAACAGAGAATTACTTTCCCAGAAAAAGTAAGAAATTGTGTTTAGAAAGGTGTTTTGTAATCCAGACAAAGGAATGTACTACAGGAGTACCAAGTACATCAGATAAAAGCAGTATTTACTTAAAAATGTTCTCAGTAAGATCTATCTATCTCTATCTCATTTCCTGGGGGTCCTGGGGGACAGTAATCCTACTGCACCGCCAAAAAAATTAGTCTAGAAATTGAAGGGATAGTTCTATTACCTTTTTTATTTCTCTTAATTTAAAATGGTCCTTAGGTGATTTTTTATAGAGATGATTTCTAGCTTTTTGAATCTAAGTGAGGATTTGTATAGAAAGGCTGATTTTGTTTACTTGTTTTTTAAAATTCACCCAGACAAAGAAATTTATTTGCAACAATGCTGCTGAAAAAATACTCATAGCAGTAAAGTAGTGCAATGTCAGTTTTTGAATGAATGTTGTGCATTATGATTGTGTTTAGTGAGCATGGACATACTTATTAAAACTGAAACAAAAATACAGTAATTGATGATAGCAATCACTTATTAAAAACTGTTTATATGTAAGTGGTTGCACATTAGTACCTAAACAGTGAACACTTGCAATCTACTATTACTCCAAAACTAATACTAATGGAAATAATTTTAGTCAATGTAATTCCAATTAAATTATATTTTTTGGTATGAATATCTTTTTACCTAATATTACAAAATGTTTCTCAGAACATGTCAAAGACAGATCCTGGAGTAAACATGCATTCTAGGTGACTGTTGTAATCCAAGATCATAGTAGGCTTAATTTTCCATCCAAAAATATATACATAGTAAATTTTTACATTTTTTGTTTTCTTCTGACAAACTTTGAAGGAAGTTCTGGCAATTTGTGTTCTCTTTGTATGGTTCAATAATATATTATTTCTTCATAGCACATTCAGTTACCTGTATACATCATTTATTTTCATCCTAAGTGAGTTTCCTGGTGCTGGGACTATATTTATGACATGATACAATACAATGTTTACAGCAGTTTTAAATGCTTTCAAGATATGTATAATTAAAAAAAAAAAGTCAAATAAATTGTGTCTCAGCATTTCAAAATCACTTGAGGACTCCTGAAGTTTTTGAACCATTCACATATTGTAACAGCACATGCCACATCTGTTACAAATATCTAAAATTGAAATCAAGTACAACATTACAATTCAAAATAGTGGCCTGGATCTCTGCCTAAACTGGAGACTAATAGGACTTCCTAGGTTCTTGAATAGTCTGTCTTTCCATACAGATGGTTTCAGATTTTTTATTTACCAACCCTGATGCTCCTGAAAAATTTGATGTTGCATTTCATCCATGTTTAACATTATGCAATGTTAATCTCATCCCTTTCACTCAAAAGAGAAATCTGTTGATTTAACATAAAAAGTTTAATTGTATTTTCAGCATAGTTTCTATACTGAGGCAAGCTTTAAAAAATGTTGTTAAGTGATCTGTTTTCTTCCCACCATTACTGATTACTAAAATATCAGTGTGCAACTAGAAGCTTTCCTGCTTCATAAATAAGCCTCCTTCTGCTACCTGATACATTCATAGTCTTTCCCCATGGTATAAGTAGCTGGCTGTTGCCCCATTGAAGGGATCAGTAATTACTTGTGATGGGAAGGGACGCTTGGAATATAGCCAGACCAAAAACAATGGGTCTGCACTGATTTTATATATTTTTCTTTTAGAAGGACGGATGCTTCTTAATTGAAAAGGGCATTGCACTGCCTCATCCCGGAGTTCTGAGTCATCTTGACAACATATGATCTGCAGCTCTGCTACATTTGCTTAAAGAAAGCTTTGAGGAGCTGCCTGTTTGGAAAGTATTTTTGCAGCACTGTAAAGTCTGAGAAGTGTATTGTTGAAGTTGGATAATTCAATATGCTGGCTATTATCGTGCAACACCCCACAATAAAACTTAACATTAGCTGCGATTTTGGTAGGTGTTTTGACTGCAGTAACAGAGTTAACTTTTGGGTTTGCTTCTACCTAGTGGCTCAGCAAAAGTTAAGTACTTTATAAAATTACATTATACATTTATTGAGTTATTAATTGTCTTCCTGTAGTACCTGCAATGTGCTAGATACTGTCCACACCCACACCGTCTCTACCTGAAAGAGTTTATGATCTAGGAAGACAAGTGACAAAGGGTTAGAGAACAAGGACAATCAAAATAAATACGATTTATATATATACACACACACACACACACTTTAAAATTATTAGATACATATTACTTATTTCTGACTGTTCTTCATTCTATCCATGACTAGTGGGCCAGTTTCTCGTAGGAGTTATGAAAGAGAATGAGTCTTGAGCAGAGACTTGAAGGAAAGGATTAGTTATGAATTAGTTCAGGAAGGACTTTCCATGCATAAGTGGCAGCATTCAAGAAGGCACCAAAGTGGTTGTAGGAGAAGCAGTCTAGGCTAGCATCTTTGGCAGAGCAGTAGTAATGGGCATAGGGACAACATGATAAGAGATGAGCAGATGTGTATGGAGGGCAGAGCTTTGTAAGGCCTTGAAGATTGGGACAACAAGCTGGATGTGATGGGAAAGGAAAATGGGGAGCAAGAGGAAGTATGGATGGGGATGACAATCACAGAACACTGGAGAAGGAGGATGATTTTAGTAGCTGTGTTTGAATTGATTAAAGATAGGAGGGATGGGGAGATATAGGTATCAGGGAAGCTAGAGAGGAGGAAGTTATACTAATCAATATGGGATATGATGAAGGCTGAATGAAAGTTTTACCTGTGTTAATAGAAAGAAGAGGTTAGAACTTAAATACAGAACTGAGTAGAAAGCTGCAAGATCTGGACCTAGCCTGGATGTGTGGGTTAAGGGATAGGGAAGAGTGAAAGATGACTCCTAGGTTATGGACTTGAGTGACAGAGGTTGGTGGAATTATTGGTAGTAACAGAATGGGGGAGAGTACAGGAAGAAATATAAATTAGTTTTTAGCTGTGTTGTTTAAGCTATTATTGAGGTGTGCAGCAGTAGATGTCAGAGGTTGAGTGGAGATTTGGGATTGGATTGAGGGAGACAGGTCAGGACCAGAAAGCTAGATTTCTGAATCATTGGCATAAAGATGGTAGCTGAAATCATGTGAGTGAATGAGATTGCACAACAAGAGGGTATAAAGGGAATAGAGATTCCTACAGAGATTGGGTTCTCCTCTCTTTTTCCTACAGAAAGAGGCTGAAGGTATTAGAGGAAGGAGAGGATGAAGATACAGAAGTCCAAGGAGGACAGGATATTAAGAAGGGTATGATTGACAGTGTCAGATGTCAAGGAGGGTAAGGATGGAGTTCAAGTTCTGAGATATGGCCATGAAGAGGTCCTTAATGACCTTATGACAGTTTCAGTCCAGAGGAAAGGGCAGAAGCTGCACTAGATGGGATCTAAACTGAAGTTTGGAGTCCCGAGAAAGGAGAGAATGGAGGCAGCTGAGACACAGATGGAGTAAAGAGATGGCCTTTTGAGGATGAGGAAGCCACAGCATGCCTGTATTGTGTGCGGATGGAGCCAGAGGAGAGAGAGGTCAAAAAGAAGGATGAGAGAAGGGGATGAATGAGGGCAAAGGCAGGCAGGAGGGGATGGATTTACAGTTTCAGTTTTGTCTAGGTTTCTAAAAATCTAGTTTCTGCAGCTAATTGTCATATTTGTGTTCAACTCACAAGGGCTTCTTTGGCTCTGAGCCTTGGTGTAATATACACAAAATATGTATACACAAAAATAGAAATTAATCACAGTTTTCATATAGCCACTCATTGGAAACCCCTAGACTTGAGCTCTTAAGGAGTGGAAGCAGGGTGTCCTCAGTGGAGGATCAAAGGCTGGCTAGCCCTTTAAGGGAAGCTGGGCTCAGCCTTGCCTGTGACTTAGCAGCTATTCTTCAGCCACGCTAGTGATCTAGAAACTAATGATCCAGCTGGGTGTGATGGAGCTTAATGAGAGACCCCAGCTGAGGGGGATCAGGGAGAGAACTCCTTAAATAGAGCTGTGAATGCAGTGGAGGGGGAGATTCAGGAGAGAGGAACAAGGAGAGTTCTTGGGGAAGTTAGGCTGGAAGGCCTAAAGGGAGCAGGGCAGGAATCCATGGGAAAGCCCTGAGCTAGGGCCTACAAGGAACAGAGACAGCCCTGAGATAAGCTTCCAGAGTCCCCAGACATGAAAAACCTGCTAGGATGAAGTACCATAGGAAAAGCTCTGCAGGGTCTGGGGGTAAGGGCCAAGAAGCAGAGAACTTCAGTGTAGCTCTAAAGAGTCAGACAAATGATCATTTGGACTTTTTATTACTCCAGAAGGGGGCTAAACTGAAGAGGTTACATGGCTGGAAGGCCAGGCCATGGAAGACTCAGAGGGAGATGGACTATCACAGGGCTGAAGAAGTGATAATCAGGGAGCACAAAAGAGGCAAAATCCCCTGCAACATAGTGCCCTAATGCCAGGGACCACTATGCTGGCGAGAGAAACCTAATGTATGGATCCATGTATCTCTAATTACAATGCCCCAGGCTGTTGGTCTTCAGAGCATAGTGCCAGGCAAATATTTGTCAAAATGTTTCATTGATCATGTGAAAGCTATGAAAGCTTTATTCCATATGATGGGCAGGTAGTAAATAGCAGGATGGCAATTAGTACTGCCCATTCTAGGTAGCCACATATTGATGTTGGTAGTATTTTGATCTACAGGATGGAATGGGGTCAGATGTAAAGGGGCTCAGGATTGGGTGCCAAGAAGTTTGGGTTCCATTTCTGATTCTATCTCCCTGTCTACAAAATGGGGACTATAATATATAACTATCCCATCATGCTTAATTTGTTTATCTTTCTAAAGTATGCTGGGACTTTTGGATGAAATGTGCAAGAGAGGGTGCCAAGTATTATCAGTGCACCCTGATACCATAGCAAAGGGCACTTAATAAATTAGTAATTAAATTATGCTGAGTTTTGTTCTACCTGCAGCAGCAGGACCTCATGGTGTGAATAATGTCTTCATGAGTCCAGAAACCTCTAGATTTTATTTAAAATAAAAACCCAGAACAAAACACTAATACAATATCTTCTAACAAAGTAGAAATGACTTTGTATTTCCCTATGACAGGACCCTAAACAACAAACAGAGCATACTATTAGTGTCCTGTAGCATTTTAACTACATCAGTGGCTTGAGAAATAGTCCTGTTGCTAAATAATAAAACAAACAGTTGAAAGTTCAAGTTGAAATTCACTCCACCCACAGAGAGCCTGAATATTTGGGCTCCGTGCGGGTAGAGTGCTTTGGTTTGAGAGGTGAATTTCACTTCCTAGCCTGAGACTGGAGACCTGGGCTGCTATGTTTCTTCTCTGACATCTGCTAACCTCATTTATGGGCTGAGATAGCAGCTGCCACCCCTCTGCACCAGTTGCAGGAGTTCTAAGGGCAACAGGATCTCTATAAACCCAAATTCCCATTGTGGCCTTCCACACTGACATGTGTGGCAGAGACTCTTTCTGTGGCACATATGGGAGTACACAGAATACTCTGTGGGTCAGATACTTTTTCAGTTCCCACCGTGCACTCCCTTCCCGTGCCTTCTCTCATGTGAAGGACTGTGTGCTGGCTCTAAAACCATGGGAGAATTTCATCTCTACCATTCAGAGCTGAAGAGAAGATCAGTCAAAGGTGAAGTTCTATCTAAATGATACCAACAGTTCCTTAGCCAGCCAGCTGTTTGATATTATAGTGACTCTAAAAAAAAAGTATAATCTGAGAAATAACCAACCATGTAGATTTCAAATCTATTCTAAATCTCCTGTAGAATTCTGTATTTGTTTAGGACTTGATCTTGTACCACTGATATCTGAGAGCTTTCTGCCTATTGTAGATTAGTAGGTTACTGCCCGCTATATAACAATGTACTAGCTTTAGTTACCTTGTCCTGTCTAACTTTATTTGTTTCACCCATCTTCTGCATCTTGTCATAAAGCTAGATTGGGAGATCTCTGGTGCAAGGTATGTCATCTTATGACTTGTTTATAGAGAGCCTAGCACAATGGGGGCCCTGATTCTTGATTGGGATCTCTAGATACTACTATAATACACAAATAATACTAATCTCATATAATTGGAGTCAAGTGAAGAATTTGCAACAAGGAATGTATTTGTCTTCCCTTCTATTTTCTGTTCTGATGTTGGCAGATTTGGTCTGTTCTGTTATTTTTCATGTTAAGTAGTTCAAACAGTTAGTAACTAATAATAATTAATGGAGTACTTGTGGCACCTTAGAGACTAACCAATTTTTTTGAGCATAAGCTTTCGTGAGCTACAGCTCACTTCATTGGATGCATACTGTGAAAAGTGTAGAAGATCTTTTTATACACACAAAGCATGAAAAAATACCTCCCCCAACCCCACTCTCCTGCTGGTAATAGCTTATCTAAAGTGATCACTCTCCTTACAATGTGTATGATAATCAAGGTGGGCCATTTCCAGCACAAATCCAGGGTTTAACAAGAACGTCGGGAAGGGGGGCAGGGAGGGTAGAAAACAACAAGGGGAAATAGGTTACCTTGCATAATGACTTAGCCACTCCCAGTCTCTATTCAAGCCTAAATTAATTGTATCCAATTTGCAAATGAATTCCAATTCAGCAGTCTCTCGCTGGAGTCTGGATTAGAAGTTTTTCTGTTGTAATATCGCAACTTTCATGTCTGTAATTGCGTGACCAGAGAGACTGAAGTGTTCTCCGACTGGTTTATGAACGTTATAATTCTTGAAATCTGATGTGTCCATTTATTCTTTTACGTAAAGACCGTCCAGTTTGACCAACTTACATGGCAGAGGGGCATTGCTGGCACAGGATGGCATATATCACATTGGTGGATGTGCAGGTGAACAAGCCTCTGATAGTGTGGCTGATGTTATTAGGGCCTGTGATGGTGTCCCCTGAATAGATATGTGGGCACAGTTGGCAACGGGCTTTGTTGCAAGGATAGGTTCCTGGGTTAGTGGTTCTGTTGTGTGGCGTGTGGTTGCTGGTGAGTATCTGCTTCAGGTTGTGGGGCTGTCTGTAGGCAAGGACTGGACTGTCTCCCAAGATTTGTGAGAGTGTTGGGTCATCCTTCAGGATAGGTTGTAGATCCTTAATAATGCTTTGGAGGGGTTTTAGTTGGGGGCTGAAGGTGACGGCTAGTGGTGTTCTGTTATTTTCTTTGTTAGGCCTGTCCTGTAGTAGGTGACTTCTGGGAACTCTTCTGGCTCTATCATTTTGTTTCTTCACTTCCACAGGTGGGTATTGTAGTTGTAAGAATGCTTGATAGAGTTCTTGTAGGTGTTTGTCTCTGTCTGAGGGGTTGGAGCAAATGCGGTTGTATCGCAGAGCTTGGCTGTAGACAATGTATCGTGTGGTGTGGGCATGGTGAAAGCTGGAGGCATGTAGGTAGGAATAGCGGTCAGTAGGTTTCCGGTATAGGGTGGTGTTTATGTGACCATCGTTTATTAGCACTGTAGTGTCCAGGAAGTGGATCTCTTGTGTGGACTGGACCAGGCTGAGGTTGATGGTGGGACACCATCACAGGGCCTAATAACATCAGCCACACTATCAGAGGCTCGTTCACCTACACATCCACCAATGTGATATATGCCATCCTGTGCCAGCAATGCCCCTCTGCCATGTACATTGGTCAAACTGGACAGTCTCTACGTAAAAGAGTAAATGGACACAAATCAGATGTCAAGAATTATAACATTCATAAACCAGTCGGAGAATACTTCAATCTCTCTGGTCACGCGATTACAGACATGAAAGTTGCGATATTAAAACAGAAAAACTTCTAATCCAGACTCCAGCGAGAGACTGCTGAATTGGAATTCATTTGCAAAATGGATACAATTAACTTAGGCTTGAATAGAGACTGGGAGTGGCTAAGTCATTATGCAAGGTAACCTATTTCCCCTTGTTTTTTCCTACCCCCCCCAGACGTTCTTGTTAAACCCTGGATTTGTGCTGGAAATGGCCTACCTTGATTATCATACACATTGTAAGGAGAGTGATCACTTTAGATAAGCTATTACCAGCAGGAGAGTGGGGTTGGGGGAGGTATTTTTTCATGCTTTGTGTGTATAAAAAGATCTTCTACACTTTCCACAGTATGCATCTGATGAAGTGAGCTGTAGCTCATGAAAGCTTATGCTCAAATAAATTGGTTAGTCTCCAAGGTGCCACAAGTACTCCTTTTCTTTTTGCGAATACAGACTAACACGGCTGTTACTCTGAAACCAGTAATTAATGGAGCTCTCTGACTGTAGAATAGGCTAAAGAAGAAGCGCAAGATTCTGGGAGTGACAAGGCAATCACTGTTGGAAAGAGACACATGGTGAAAAATAGTCTGATTTCTCCACTTTCTTTTGTCCCTTTCAGTGTACTGGCCAGTAATTGATGGCTCTGGTAGAAACACAGACACAGTTTGTAATAAATCCATCATGAAACTTAGGGCAAAACAAAGGCTAAGTCTGGACCGAGACTATAGCAGCTAAGAAACGTGTCCACTCAATTTGCTGCCAGGCTCAGCCTCCTTTCCCCACAATAAAACAAAGTTGAGTGGGGTTTGGCAAAATATATGCAGTACTTTCCTGCTTTTAGACTCTCTGATGGAGCTCCTTAACATAAACATAGGAACAGCATGCACACAGCCACCTTAGCTCTTCATGAATAGGTGACTGATATTTAATTAAAATAGCAATACCATGTTTAGGTGCAAGTTCTGCCCTCAAGGAGGGGAAAAGAGTGCTGAAACCAAAACTTTTTTTGATCTCAGCCTGCAGTAAGGGCAGCACAACTTCAGCAGGATTTTGCCCTTTGATATCTGAAGTTCTGATGGGGACAGGGCTACCAGCTGTGCACTTTTGCAAATTAAAGTGGACTTGCAAGTAGTGTGTTTGGCATTTTAGCGATATAGCATATTTTTATTTTATAGTCTACTTTAGCCATCTCTATATAAATACCCTTTCTGTACAAACTTCTTTCAGGAGAATTCCCTCCTCGCAGATCAGATTTTCGATCACGAACAAATGAATTTACTTAAAAACAGTATCCCAAAACCTAAGTTCATTTCATATTGTGAAAATTACTATCCTAGAACACACATTCCTGTAATGTTGCATTAGGCCTGGGATTTTCCAAGACTCCTAAGGGATTTAGATGTCCAAATCCCAATGAAATCTGCGCATTGTGAGGTTTTTATATTGTCAGAGGAGGAAAAAAAAAAATTGACCCCAGAAACCAGTCCTTAATTCCATAAAGGATCCACACATATGCAGCATGTAAGGCCTTGGAAGGATTAGGGGTCAGTAAGGCTTATAGGAAGTCATGACTCTTTTTCCAGTCTTTGCTTGTTCTGCCATGTGCATCATAATAATCATATGCATTATCAGATCTAAGCTTGATAGGGAGTGAGCCCAGATCTGACTCTAGTAGAATTACTCATGATTTATACCGGTATCAGTGAGTTCAGCATCAAACCCAACATTTCTCTTCCACTTCTTATTGCACATAACTTACTTACATGGCCCATGCTGCAGACATTTTCTTATTACGCTACATTCATGTTGCTTAGAGGTGACTTGCATTACAGATATTGTCATAGTTATGATATGTGCTGTTAACACATAGCTATCTGCATTGCTAGCCTTGCTCGTTGTCCTTACATATTGTGACAATGCTCAGACCTTGTCTCAGTGGGTCCCATGCTTCCTGGGGGATTATGCTAGCCTCAGAGGCTTACTGTGACCCTCTACATAACCCTTCTCTCTCTAGAGGCAAGGGTCACAGCCTACAGAGCCATTTTCATTATAAGCCAGCAAGGGAGGTGAGGAGAAGTTATCCTCCCTTGCACAGTCTCTGTTGTCTCCCAGTCTCAGTGATTAGTCAGGGAACAGAGGGGAGAACCCAGGCCAACCCTCTACTCTAGGCTCCAGCTCAGGGACCTTGATAGTAGCAGCTCTTAGTAGCTGACTTTTTGGAAACAGGACAAGTACAATTCCCTGGGTCTCTTCCCCACAGCAGTCCCTACTTCCTCAATATCTGTGTCACCTTTACCTCAGGGCCTCCTTTCTTGTGCCTGATAAAGTTTGTACTGCTCCATAGCTCCCTTCTACAGCTCCTAACACCCCACCCACTAAGTGGGAAGGTTTTAACTAGTTTCAGCCAGCCCCTGATTGGCTTCAGGTGTTCCAATCAACCTAGTTGTCTCCACTGCTTTCTGGAAGGATCTTAATTGGCCCCAGGTGTCTTGATTAACCTGGAGCAACTGCCATTTGGTTACCATGGTAACAGGGATTTGTTTAGCCTGGGGCTAACATACCTGTTTCTCACTACTTTCCAGTAGCCATCTGGCTTTGCCCTTTCACAATATCTAAATCCAAAATGCCATTCCAAAGAAAGGAGTGTAATCAGGATCTGCCCAATCTGTCATTGGACCCTGCCACTTCCTCACTTTAACCTTCTTGGACTTTTCAATAATTGCCCCCAGCCTTTCATGTGAGTCAAATAACACTCCTTTGTGGGGTCTGGTTTATTACAAGAACCTCACAGTTCAAATCTCAACTGAAGTCAAAACAAGTGTTTCCCCCTATCCCCAGGTTCTTCAGCCTCTTGCTGGACTCAACATTTTTTCCCAAAATGCAGGTTCTGCTGCCTGGCATTTCCTCAATTGTCTCCCATTTCAGTCTGTTGCTCCTTTAAGGCTTCTGCTACTTCTCCTCTGCAGGTAGCTGTAGCCAGGTACGTCCCTCTGGCTGGTATGGAGAGTTCCTCCCCCAGTCCTCTTTGAACCCAGGTCCCCTCTAGATCTGAAAGAAGAGCCTACAGTTCTCTCTCCTTTTTCTCACTGATACAGAAGGCTCCTGCTTATAGGAAGTCCCCCCCCCCCCCCAGCTACTTTCAGATAATCCTTGACACCTCAACTAACTACTGGCCCAAACCCATATCCGTCACCTGGGGACGGATAACTAGGCACTGGTGGGGCTCAGCGCAATTACCTAAAAGGGCCAGCTCACCCTGTGACAGTGGATTATAGATGATATTGCCAGACTTGTATTTGCTGTTCTTGTCCTTCTGCTGAAAAGGATCTTTTTTGATTCCTGAATAAACTTCCTTCATTCTACTTCCTAAAAACTACAAACACTGGGCCAACCGAGATTGTGCATGTGTGTGTATATCCTCTCAATAAAAACAACACAAAGGAGATCAAACAAGCTTGCATGTAATGGATGTGACATCTGAAGCTTGTCAAGCCATGAGCTAATAAATCCTCATTTTATCTATGGAAAGATTGCAGTGACCCTCTGTGGATATCTCTTCATCGGGTATCATCTCTTCTATTTTTCAATATCAACATCTTTGCTTCAAACATGACATCAGTTTGCCAGCTATGCAGATGCAAAGCTTCCAGACGGGGAAGCAATTTTGTCTGTTCTTTCCTTTTGTTTTCTCATTGTTTCTGGGATGGCTTGTAGAATTACCAGAAAACAGTTTGGAGCATGTGACACAAAGGCAGATGGGGTATGAGCCTTTGGTTTTTATGGTCACAGCTGCTCCTTGCTGGGCACTCCTGCAATCATCTTTGAAAGGAAAGGGAATCATTGGTGGCTATGGGGAGAACTTTTTAAAGGAAGCGAGGGAGCAGTGACATGTATCATGAGCCCAAAGGAGACGAGAATTGGCTGCTTCTTTTGAGACCAAGCTTAGTGAGGTGAGGATTTTTACAGCAGGAAGTCTGAATCCTGCACAATCTTTTTGATCTTCTAGTGAGAGGACTCATCTCAGGGGAAACTTAATTTTCTGCAGAAACTTTATAGTCAAACAAAAGAGAAGGAAAAAGTAGCCGAGCGGCCTTATGTCCAAGCAAACAGGCCGGACTGGATCTTTTCAAACCATATTATGTGTTTGTATAATATATGTTCACCGCCACCTTCTGAAATGTTTTCTGGAATGATAGCTAGGACAGAAAGTTCTGAAAAAGTGACTCTTGTGCTGGAAATTGAAGTTAACATCATGTATATAAGTATGTGACAAAAGGTAAGCAGAAAGCAAGGGAAAACAACAATTAGTGATAGAATAATTTGACTAATAGAGCAAACAACAGAGCAGTTTGAAAACTGGATCCAAGCAAGGACAGTTAGCATATTAGGCATAGCTGTTGGGACTGAGCCAATAGACAGTGCCTTTTGGTGACCTTTACAATAGCTTTACTAACTGTATTTTCCTACTCTTCTGTAATGAGTGGTTTGACTCTGAAGGTGGACCCTATTATGCCACCCTTATTCATGCTGAGTTGGGCCTTATTTCAATTAGTTTTTTTGCAGAGTAAGGCATTACTCAGCATTTCTTAATCAGGATCTAGCCCAAGAGCTGACAACACATTCAGTAAGAAGGTGCTTTGAAAGTCTCTGTTACCTTAAAGTGGCTTATTCTCCGGCGAGAATAAGCACAAGTCCCTTAACTTTTTCTTTTAACTTTGATTAATTAAGAACAAGAACAAATGAATATAAAATGGCCATCAACAAGTTTAGGCTTGAAATTAGATGAAGACTTCTAACTATCAGAGGAGTGAAGTTCTGAAAAAGCCTTCCAAGGGGAGCAGTGGGGGCAAACAAACCTAATTTGTTTCCAGGTAGAGCTTGATAAGTTTATGGAAGGGATGATATGACAAAGTTGCCTACCAAGGCATATGGCCCATCTATGCCTGCGATTAGCAAATATCTTGAATGGCTGGGGATGGGACACTAGATGGGGAGGGCTCTGAGTTACTACAGAAAATTTTTTCCCAGGTGCTTGGCTGGTAGGTCTTGTCCACATGTTCAAGGTCTGACTGATTGCCATATTTCAGGTTAGGAAGGAATTTCCCCCTATGTCAGATTGGCAGAGACACTGAGGGTTTTTCATCTTCCTCTGCAGCCTGGGGCACAGGTCACTTGCTGATCTGAACTAGAGTAAATGGTGGATTTTCTGTAACTTGAAATCTTTAAATCAAGACTTGAGGACTTCAGTAGCCCAGCCAGAGATTAGGGGTCTATTACAGGAGTGCCTTCATAAGGTTCTGTGACCAGTGCAGGAGGTCAAACTAGATGATCATGGTCCCTTCTGGCCTTGAAGTCTTAAAGATCAGGCCCTGTTTGCTCTGCCTCCACTTCTACGGTTTTAGAAGCCTTATCTTCAATAGGAGTCAAAATCATTTTGTATTAATATAATTATGACAATAACTAGAAGCTCTCAAACTGACCCTGGGTTAATCCTCTTGTAATATATTTCTATCTTGAAAAGTCTTCATCCAAGGCTTTGCTTTGTTCCCTATTGTTAATCTAGTACTTTATTCATCACACCATATTATCTTCTGTTTCATTATTTTTTGCTTTAGCCCTTTATCTCTGGTGTGGAACCTTGTCAAAAGCACTTTGGAAAATCTAAGGGTACAACATCCACTGCATTTCCCTTATCGGTCATGGCAGTGATATATTCAAAGTCATCCAGCAGATTAGATAAGCACCACTGCTCTCATACCTGAATCCTTAGCCTGCTCTTCTGCTTTTCCAGAAGTTCTTCCGACAAATCCCCTAAAAAGTTTTTCCACAACAAAAGTTATGCTAATTGGTCTCAGAAGGAGATGAAAATTATAACTAAATTAAAAAAACTATATCAATAAACTAAAGTAACTTTTCTAGACATAAAGTTGTCATGAATATAAAGTCCAATATCTCAGGATTTTCCAAAGCTAGAAGCAAGTGCTGGGTGTCTCATTAGGAAGTGGAGACTTGCCCATTTTGGTTATATAAAGTTGCCTTTTTAACTCTGGAGGGTCATGAGAAGTCTGGAATTAAACCGGTCACAGGTGCAAGACTGAATATTGCTTCACCTAGCCCTTGGGCCACATTAATTTAGGGTGGTTGTGGGGAGAATTTCTCATTTGGGGAGGGGGAAGTACTGTTCTGGGAGTTTATTTATTTATTATAAATGGTGACTGAATCTACTCAGAAGTCTGGAATGTTAGAAGTAGTTCTGGAGAAGATGGATGAGTAGGCAGAGTTTAGGTGAAGTGGTCAGAGCTGCTGCTTAAAAACTGTCACCACTTCCACTTAGATGTTTGCCATACAGTAGTGATGTCCATGTGATAAACAGCATTGATCATGCAATTAACTCAGCTCCATCAGCAGTCTGTCCACTCATTCGTCTTCCCCAGGACTCATTATTTCATCCCACTGAACAGATTCTAGCAGTCTCTAATTTAATAACCACAAACAATTAAAAAACCTTTTTACTACTGGAAAGAATAGATTCCTGGCTTTCTAATGGGACATGCAGCCTTTGCTTCTAGCTCTGACAGTCCCTTGGTATCATGATGTTTGTATGGAGAGAAACTATTTTAGAACTCAGGACCAGATCTTCAGCTGGTGTAAACTGGCATAGCTCTGCTGAAGCCAGTTGAGTTATGTCAATTTTCCGCTAGCTGAGGAGCTGGCTGATAATGTTTCTCTCACCCTCTGAGCCTAGCAGGTGTAGAGTTACAAAAATATAGTCCAGTATTAACAAAGCAAACAAATGAAAGAAACCGTTTAAATAGCCTTTCTCATTTCTAGTTTTTCAGCAAAGTTTGTGGCATGTTTGGCACTCAGGAGTCACGAGCATCCCACACATATTCTAACTAAATCTTTACACAGCGCTAACACAGTCTCTTGTTTCTGCATTTTTTGCATGGTGTCTGTTTAAGAAATTGCCATATGTATCTTGATATAGCTATAGGTGTGACCAAAGACAGAGCTTTTGAACAGAGAGAGAGAATGACTACAGAAGTGGTAAACTGTTGTCTACAAGTATTTCAAGAGGTACTTGCTAAGAATGGTGGGGACAAGATGGAGATTTGACAGTTCCTTCAGGTGAAAACAATGAGGAGTCCTTGTGGCACCTCAGAGACTAACAAATTTATTTGGGCATAAGCTAGCTAATTTGTTAGTCTCTAAGGTGCCACAAGGACTCCTCGTTGTTTTTGCTGATACAGACTAACACGGCTACCACTCTGAAACCTTCCTTCAGGTGGTATCATATCTGAATCCAATAATTTTACCAGATTCAGTTTTGTATGATTCTAAACACTTTAGTGAATATTAGAATTTAAAGTGGCCACCACTTCCATGTGACCTAGGGAACCACAACTGCTCCCCATTCTATTTATATTTTTTGTGTTGTATGTCATTTAAAAGACTGATTCTTTTCTTCTGAGATTTTTCTATTAGTGAAATAGGCATGTCTCTGAAGACTGGTCATCTGTGTGAAGTTTCAGAGGAGGTGACCGGATTGAATACATTGGACTAAATTCTGGTCTCAGTTGCAGCAATGAAATCACTGGATCTATTCTGGATTCATTATGGTACTTGGCCCTGCCTCAGTGGGCTGGAGTAGATGATCTCTCAAGATCCCTTCCAGCCCTACATTTCTGTGATTGTATGATGTAACTAGGACCAGGCGTTGGCCCATACATAGATTACTGTGTACAGTAAGCGCTTATCTATGCAAGCACTTAGTTCTGGGGAAGCTAGGGTGTAACTGTACATGGTGCAAGTCTGCCATGCACCGTTTGTCAGTGTGGGCCCTGCTGCAGCACATTAACAGTTCCCTAGTGCATTGTGATCTACTCCCATTTCAGAGCAGCATAGATCAAACCTATGAGTGTGCGGTAGCAGGGCCCACACTCACAATGGGCATGGCTTGTTAGCATTAGTTAGCTGACAGCTCAGCTTGCCCCGAACTAAAAGTTCATGTAAACAAGCCCAAAGGTACCTTTTTTGCACTCTATTGTATTAATTGTACATCACCCTGAATCTAATTTAGACCCTTCAGTTTAATATCACTTGTGTCAAAACTTCCTGTAATATTTCACATAGGAATGTTGTTTTAACTTCACAATCTTTAATAAAGTCAATTGTTAACTACCCCACGTTAGCTGTGTATGGCATGCAGTACTGTCTACAGAGGAGCCATCTCAGGAACTCCATGTTATGCACTCATGCAAATTTGACAGCATTCTTTGGGATATGTTGTACTGCAATCATCCTAGTTTAGAGGTAGATTAATCATACTGTCTTTTTTTTTATTTACTTGCATGCAAGCTGTTAGCTTTGTGGTTCTGGAACTTCTAGATTGTTCTAAAGCTGGAAGCACTATGCTTTTTTCATTATAATGGTGTTTTCTACTTCTGTCTCTTGTTCATATGCTGCATAGTGTGCTTCTTCTTTGTGTCAGTGGAACTCCATTTTTATGATTCAGTTGTCACGTTGCTGTGTGACATCTATGATTGCTAAAAATGTTTCAGTTTTCTGGGAAAGTTGCTTGGTTTGAGAACTGAATGACATAATTGATTATCTTGCTTCAGTGGTTGAGAAGAGCCCTTTCAGGTGCCTTTCTTGTTACCATTGCGAGAGTTAGATGGCATAAAATAATCCACTGATTTCCTTCCCTTTGGTTCTTTTGTTGTCATGTGTCTGGGAATCTGAAGTTAATTTTGTTAGCTGTTTTACCTCTTCTCTAAGCACTTCATATTGTCAAAATATTATTATTAGTAGTCTTGTTTAAAAATAATGTAGAAGCAAGTTTTTTACTTCATGCATCTTGCAGAAATATTCAGTATTATCCTGAGCCTAGGAAGCATACTGAATAGAGCTGGGTGAGAAATGGTTTTCCTGTCCCATGAGAATTTGAGATTTTAAAAATTTTCCCATTGTGCATCAGGATGGAACAGAGATTTTCACAGTTTTTTGATGGGGTGGGGGAGTGAAAGAGAGACAAACAGACACACGCACACATTATGACTGACTGAAGTACTCCAGAATAGCCAAGAGTACAGTGGTTAGGGCACTTATGTGGGATATGGAAGATCCAGGTCTGAATCAGGTAGAGCAGGGACTCCCCCGTCCCAGATGAGTGCCATAACCACTAGGCTATTGGTTCTTCTGGGGTGGGTCTCTCTCCTTCTGATTTTTGACTCAAAAATCCATCCTGAACCCGAGAAATTTTTCTTGACAAAGTTTTGTCGAACTCGATACATTCCAGCAAAAAGTTTAGCTTTAGACCAGGGGTCGGCAACCTTCAGAAGTGGTGTGCCAAGTCTTCATTTATTCACTCTAATTTAAGGTTTCGCATTAATACATTTTAATGTTTTTAGAAGGTCTCTTTCTATAGGTCTATAATATATAACTAAACTATTCTTGCATGTAAAGTAAATAAGGTTTTTAAAATGTTTAAGAAGCTTCATTTAAAATTAAATTAAAATGCAGACCCCCCCGGACTGGTGACTAGGACCCGGGCAGTGTGAGTGCCACTGAAAATCAGCTCATGTGCCACCTTTGGCATGTGTGCCATAGGTTGCCTACTCCTGCTTTAGATGAATTGACATTTTTTGACAAAAAATTCCAGACCAGATCTAGTACCGAATTGATTTTACTTCAGATTGTCAGACTGAGGATTTTTTTCTGTTCTTTTCTCCTTATTGATAATTTGGAATGTTGCATATTCCTTGTTTTATTACAGCAAACTGTTTCCTAAGGGATGGCTCTTGTAAGGGAGCCCTCTTTACTTCCAGTCTGTTGGAAGTAGGATTCCTCCCTCAATCCCGTGCTTGACCAATTTACAGAGAGCAGCCTCTGGTTAAAGCTATGTCCACTCTGTCAGTCGGAATGAAATATCTTTTTTCTGTTGAGTCTCTTAGAGTTCATCAACATTTCTTCTACAAACAGGATTTTGGTCCAAAATGGCCCTTTAAAAAAAACAACCCCAAGGAACTGTTGCCAAAAAAGGTTACTTTTTTGAAATGTTTCATATTGAATAGTATTGTTAACAAAAATGCTATAAAAAGCATAATCAAAATGGCTATTGAAACTCTGCATTTCCATGTCTCAACATGTTTGGGTTTCTTTTAAGTTTATGAGTTTGGATAATTGCAACATCTGTGTAATGTTTTACTTTAAATTACCGATACCTACTCTTACCTTAACATCATTTTAGTTTTTGTCTGGGAATACTAGTGGTCAAGGGTCAGCTCTAGTGTCCAATAGCATAGTAATTGCATATCTCAGATACGTGTTTGGGGGAGGACATTTTCCAGACCAGATCAATATGGCACAGTATTCTTAACAGTTAAAAAAAATTTCCAAACAACAAACCCTCATGCCTCTCATAGTTGCAATTCCATTACTATGAAATTAGCCATGGGTGATGTAATTGTGTAATGACATATGGAATAATCAGTTTTGTCTCCCACAAAGAAACTAACAATTGTGAAAGTTTGTCCATTGTTAAGAATTTGAAATGCACTTTAGAATGCTCTTTGAATTTAATAATATAGTAATGAACAGCTAATAGCATAGATCTTTATACAGCAGTTGCAGGTGTATAAACAGGTTCAAAACGACTGACTGGTTTGCTGAAGTGAGAGATTAGCAAACATGCCTCCGTGGAACAACCAAACAATTAAAAAAAAAAAAAAGATGAGGAACATATTTTGGCCTCTAGCAGATAAATAGGTTCTTGGACCATCATTTTCTGCTGGAGGAATTGCCAGAAAAAGGTGGCAAAATCCAACTGGAAAAGAGGGCATTTGGAACACAAATCAGGAGCATATACTGCTGGTTGAGAACTGAAAAAGGAATGCAAACTTGTTGATTTGCTACAGATAATTTTGATAATCCAGGGGGTGCTAGTAGCTGCAATGGCAAGCAAGAGAGGGACATGGTACCAGATCTGGGCTTCTCTAAACTCCTTGGGTTCCAATCTTAGAATTCTTGGGGACCACAGATGTAAATGGTGGAATCTTGGGTTGAACATAAAATGCAAACTGGGAACTACTGCAAGGCATCAGTAGTAACCCCACAGCATAGCACTGGAAAATGGAGAATATGGGCACATCAAAGTCACCTAAAAATTATGTCACCACTTCAGTTCTATTGCATAACAAAGAGAGAATTGAAGGGGTTTTGAACAATTTTGCTTTAGGCAGACTCAGTGAAGGCTTCAGAATAATTCTAAATATCCTGAAAACCCTATAATTTTAAAGTTTCATAATAGCTCCTACTCTCCTGATATTGACTAATTTTACATGAAAGGGATTATTATAAAAATTGTAGCACTTCACATTTTTTAAAGGTTGTAATGCAATAAATAAGTCATAACATGAAGACTGTGTGTATTATATATACGTATTTGTGTGTAACTTGTATGTGTAGAAGTGTGTGTGTGTATAAAAATATGCATGCAATGCCTAGAATCTCATAACTAGACAAATTTCAAACTAGAAATTAGCTACATATTTTTAACAGTGAGGTAATTAACCATTGGAACAATTTACTCAGGGATGGGATAAATTCTCTGTCACTTGAAGTCTTTACATCAAGATCAGATGTCTTTTTCTAAAAGATTTGCTCTAGCTCTATGAGAAATAAAAGGCTTGATGGAGGAATCACCTCATGACATTCTATGGCCTGTGTTATGCAAGAAGTCAGACTAAATGATCATAATGATCTTGTGTCTTTTGGCCTTAAAATCTATAAATATGTAAATTGTATGTATAAAAAGATATCCGTAAAGAGGCACCTTGGCAGCTCCATAGTTAATTTTACATTGGATCTTACATCTAAAGCAGGATTTAAATTCCTGGGATTTATATGCACATACATTTCATTACCAAAACTGGACCGTTTTGAAGAGAAGATCCAATCTGAGTTATCTCTCAAACTTCCGCTGGATTCAGCAGTACTTCTGATCTTCTAAGCACTTTAAAAAATCACCCCATTTTTAAAATTTGTATTTAGGGTCTACATTTTTGGGGAACCCCTGTCATTTGTGTTAATACTCTTACACTGAACTTCCCATATTAGTGAACTTCAACAAAATACCCATGCAGCGTACTTTAAAAAATAAGCTTGCAGACCAAAAGGATGTAATTCCCTTTACTTATCATGTTTTCCTATTCCACCAGGGAAACTGATGGCGAATGTGTCTCCACTATATATTTCCAGGCATGGAAAAGATATGGTGATGCCAGTGAGAACTTGATCCTGGTAGCTCATTGTGGGCTGCGAGTAGCACAGGGAACTTGGGAGCAGTTCAATGGTTCAAGAGAAGTAGACAAGGAAAGATAGGAGAGTCCTAGTGCTGTGAACTCTACCAAGTGTAATGTCTCCCTGCATTCCAAAGTCAAGGAGTAGGCAAGGCTACCGGGTCTTCATCCCTTCTTAATCCTTCAGGAATCTTTTTGTAAAATAATGTTGACTTTCTGGAGAGGGAGGTTCAGGGGCTCTGGTCCTTTCCTCTTCCTTCAGCTGAGCTTTCCTTCTGTTCCTCATCTGCTATGCTGATAGGGATGTTTCTCCAGTTCCCTGGGAGTAGCTACCATTGGAGGAGATCCCATTTTTTCCCTACCAATCCCCTTCTGAGGGCATCAGCCAGCTTGAATTTTTGTTCTCAGTGCAGTTAGTGCTGCTCTGACCTTGCTGATGATATCATTAGCAACTGATAGTACTGAGGAGAGCTTCTCCCTACGAAAGAGGATGGACCCTTGGGAGCCCCTGAACAGACTAAACTAACTTTCCTCTTCTTAAAGCCAAGGAAGATTGGCTTGTTCCTCTCCACAGCTCTAACTAGGGAGCATCCGCCAGAAAGCCTTTCCAGGAGGATTTTCTCTGTAGTTTTTCGGGCCACCTTCCCTATTTTTTCCTTTTCAAAGCTTTTACTAGCCTGAGAGCTGGTTGCACTATTTTGTCGGTACAAACATGACAGATTGGGTTTCAAATTGTGTTCTACTGTACTTCACTGTCTTCCTTCCCTCTTTATGCTGAGAGCTTACTGAACAGCTTTTTCTCAACACATGACCTTCCAGTGTGAACAGAACATGACATTCCAGTGTGAACAGAGCACTCACAGTGCCCAGTATAGCTGCCCAGGCATTTCTTTTCGTGGACCCCTTTGCGGAAGTGACGTGCCTCTGCGCCTTGTAGAGGGGAGCAACGTGTGTTACAGGCTAACTTTCCTATTATCACAACCCCATTTATGAAATGTAAAAATCTATTGGGCCCAATTCTGGTCTGGCTACTTTGTTCTGCAAAGTAGTCCCAAAGCTGGCTTATCTGCTTCTGTGAGGATTCCACTTGTATACGCGGGGTACCTGGGTGGCACAGATATGGCATATGTCGCTAGGCCACAACAGCCTCTACTATCTCAGGCATAGGGATGTTCCTGAGCGGAAAGGGTGCAATCTCCAGGTGCTGAAAGACACTTGGGTCAATGGGCAGATGACTATCAATTAGGACAAACTTGAGGCTTCTGTAAATTACTGGACTGGACCAACCCCAGTATTGAGAAGCATGAAAAAATGGCCTTTGCTTCCACACCTTTGGAGTGAGTTGTGCAGGCCATCCCAACTGACCGCCAGTAAATCCTTGGTAACCTCTGCACTAGCCTGAACTGCATTTATTTACAGAAATGTATTATGGGGGTTTTTTTAAAGAAAAAAATAATACTTTTTTAATCCCTCGGCCTATAAAGCCATTAAATCCCTTTGACTTAGTTACTACAAGTCCAATTGTACAGGGTTCAGGGGGAAAGAAGAATTGCAACTAATTTAAAACTCCTCCAAAGTGGTCTAAAAAGGTCTTTTTATTTAAACAAAAATCAGTTTTGCAGTTTAGTTTCTTGGGACTTTTAGGACTAGAAGGATGTGCTCTGTGTCTCATTGGAAAACTGGGAGTTTTCCTTTTCTAATGGAGAGTGGGGGAAGGCTCCCATTTCTAGCTCTGTAGGCTGTGAGACATCAGACCTTATACATGTCATTGAGTAGGACTAAATATTAGACTAGTGCAGTTTTGGTGGTAATGAAGGAAGGATACATTTGGCTAGGAGAGAAGGAATGAGACTTCTCTAGCACATTGTTTGTTTAGTTTTTTTTAAATGGCAGCTCTTTGTAGCTGCTCAGGGATTTGGAATGTTGGAAGTTGTTCTGGCACAGATGGATTAGTGGGTAGAATGTAAGTGAGGCGGCCAGAAATCACATGATAAATGTAGCTGACCGTATGGTTTAGCAATTTATCACACTGTTATCACTCTTCTGTATGTGTTTAGGAGTGAAAATTCCATGGATCAAGACGATCAAGGGTTTGATCCTGCAAGGTGCTGAGTACCTTCCATCTCCATATAATTTCAGTGAGGGTTGAGGGTGTTTAGACCAGACCACAATGAAGCAGTTTAACCAAGTTAGCGTGCTTCATATTAGCAGCTGTCAAGCTATTCTCCACAGATTTGACTACAGAGCCAGGTGCCATCTAGATGGTTAGTCAGGGAAGATTGGCTTGTGGTGTTTTTACCTTTCTGTTGAATATGAATGCCAAAGAAAGGTATTGTGTCCTGCAGTTCCTGTGGATCAACAGTGATATAACATGAGACAAATAACACGCCACTACAGGATCCTGCATCGAAAACTCCTACCTGCGGAGATGCTAAGTTTGACAATAGGTTGTAAAGGTAGAAATTTATTAAAGGGAATATTGCCTTTATTTATTTGGGCTTATTATCCTGCTACTTCTCCATCTTGAATAAAATCAGATAATACAGTAAAAAAATCCATTATTCAACATATTTGTACACTAAACAGTATGATTTTTTCCTGGGTTAATGGCGTATTGATGCTTAGTACTTTTATTTCATTTTTGTCTATATTATGTTCTCAAATCTATGTGATGTATTTTTATGTAGCAGACTGCTAACACATTCCAATCTTTTTAATGTTGCAGTCCACTCATGTTGCCCGAGCCAGCTTCCAGGTTGATGCATTTGGGTCATCATTCATTCTAGATGTAATGCTAAACCAGTAAGTATTGACTGTCTTTTATTTTGTATTTGTAAAGTGCCTAGCACAATGGGATGCCTATTTTGGTGGTAATGTAATACCAGTAATAAGTAATATTGGTATGTATCTAGTCGATTTGAAATAGTATTTGTTTTTTCTTGCTTTGTCAAATATCTCTGTATACTTTGGCATATTTTCAAATATTGCTACTTATTAAGAACCTTATTGTAAGATGTTTTGTAAGATATAAATATTATTATTTAGTCTGCAATTCTGCAATTGATAGTGTGCAGGCAAACTGCTGTGGCTCATTGGACAAAGAGCTACTGAAAATTGGTAGCTATTTGCTTTTTAATCCCTGCATATATTATGTTAGAGGTCCATTGATAACACTTATAGCTAGTTGTCAAAAGCCTAAGGTGAATGGTGTAAATGATGTTTCTGCAGATAAGTTCCTCATCTTTTGAGAAAAGAGAAGCATTATAAGACATTAGCATAGTGAATTTCAGACTAAAGAAAGTGATTGAACAATAGCAAACTTATAAATTAAACTTGATACTTAATTCTGATACAACAGATTTATTTTGGAATATTCTCATCTGACAAAATTGAAACATTTCAGGTGAACGTATCAATATGGTAGAAATTTGACAAAAATTATTGATACATTTAAATTTGATAAGGTTGAAGCACTTCATTTAGACTTTTATGTTCTATCATAAGAGTAAGGGTTTACAGAAAGTTTATGTTGTTTAAAAGCATTATACAATGCATGAAGATCAACCTTCTACAGAACAGAAGTAGCATATATTGTGTGTGTATGTGTGTGCATATGTATGTACATATAAAGGTGCACATGTTCAGATAACAAAGGGTGAAAACTTGGCTCCATTGAAGCCAATGGAAAAATTCCCATTGACTTCAGTAGGCTCAGGATTTCAGGTGTAGTGTCAGCCTGAGGATTGTCTAATAAGAAGAAATAAAATATTAATAGTATTTGGAAAGATAAGCAGAGGACATTATTTTACTATGAACTTCTTCAATAGCTCTTTCTATTAAAGTTATGTGTTTACTCTTTATGGAAATATGTTGTACATTTAAATATTTAAACTATTTGAAATTAAGCTTATTTTAGGATAGGATCCATTTTTTTCCCGTAAACAGGGGTCAGATTGTGCTACCTATTTTTCCTTAAAGGGCATTCAATGAGCATTGGAACTGGCCTAATGTGAGTAGCCAGTCCTAAGAGATGAACTTCGATGTTTTTCAAAATCTAAAAATGTATTCTCTCTCAAACCAGTAATATAATGTAAATGAAATTCTGTCCCCAGTTTCCCCCATGTAGTGATGAAAATGAAAGTGCTGTTTGGCCTGTAATATGACATTTTATGCAAGGTTTCAAAGGGGCTTCTGGAATTGCATTTGCTTATGCACAAATCTTATCAAATAAAAGGAAGGACTAAGGATGCCAGAACAATGTGGAAAATGTATTTTTAATGTATGTCTCCAGGAACAGATGTTATATTCACGATACATATTTTGTCTTTACTATAATTAGAGTGAGTTCTTGCTTTTATTTCCAAACTTGTATATTACATTTCTATGGCAGCATCAGACCTTTATGTATGAAAAATAAAAACTTTTCTGAGGGGTTTGGGAGAGGAATGTCAATTTTGTGTATGCAAAATTTGTGGACGGAGTTTTGGAAGCCAGTTTGGAAACTTGGCCCTCTTTAACAAGGGCCCTCTTGGCCCTTGGAGGGGAGGGATAGCTCAGGGGTTTGAGCATTGGCCTGCTAAATCCAGGGTAGTGAGTTCAATCCTTGAGGGGGCCATTTAGGCATCTGGGGCAAAAATTGGGGATTGGCCCTGCTTTGAGCAGGGGGTTGGACTACTTGACCTCCTGTGGTCCCTTCCAATCCTGATATTCTATGATTCTATGATAACAGTATATTTGAAAATCAGTTGCCTGTCAAGACAAGTTAGAGATTAGTTTCCTCTTCACTAATACCTAAAACAGTGCTGATGCAGGCATGTGTTGGTGGCATCATCAGCTCTTGCTGGCCCTGGTATTTTGGGGAGTGTCAAGGAGATAATTTTGTCTCATCCAAGCCCCCACAAACTTTTGGGGTTACATTAATTTAAATTAGTAGGTGGTAGGAAGGGGCAATTTTTGAAGCCTCTTTCAGTCTCCTCTGTTCCAGAAAACATGGATCTTATCTGCCTTTGCTCAGATGCCTTGGTGTTGGGAGCAGTATAAAAAAACCTGTGCGTCACAACCATCATCTGAAAATTGTAGACAATTCTCCAGCTAAGCTGGAGGTCTTGGGGCTACTTCTTCCTTGTTACCCAAGGGTTTAGTATGGATTCTGGTGATTTTGGGGTTATATTCTATTTTTTTCTCTAGTTAATTAACTATACATAATGTGCAGTAGCCACTGGTAGAAATATGTATTACAATTGTGATTCCATTCTATTCCCCAACAGAAATAAGAGGTCATCAGGGAAATAAAATAAAGGAAAATAAATTGATTCAATAAAATTCACTAGCTTAACAGTTTGGATATTTTCTTGCATTCGTTCCCTTCTCGCACTTTTCATCCCCTGCTTTTTCTTTCTGTACCTCTCCAGATTCATTGTATACATCTTCATATCATTTTCTCATTTCTGATTACTGTTTTTTCTGTTTTTTCATTACTATCTTTCCTTTCTCCCTTGTTTGTGTGTTTCTTTATTTGAAAATCACCATTCCCTTTTCTTTATTTTGTCTGTTTATATTTGCCCCATTCCTTCTCATCCATGCCCTGATACCCTCCCTCCTATTATCTTGTGTCTTCCCCTTGCTCTCATCTGTATTCCATTGTCTCTTCACATTCCAGCATCTTTATCTCTCCCCCTCAATCTTTTGAAGGTTCCTATATTTCTCTCTTTGTTCCCTTCCCCCCACGACAGCCCTGTCTCTTCCTCCCCACCCCAAATGTTTACACACTGAATATCCTCTCCCCTTCTGGCTTCTGCATATGATGCTTCCTGGCAACCTCTATTCTCACAAGTGTTCACCCACCTTTCCCCTTATCCTCTGCATTGCTTCTTCACCCCTCCCAGAGTGGCTGCCACTGTTGAATCTGGGAGTAAAGGGAAGCAGGGCCTCCTGTTCCTTTGCCTCTTCCACCCCCACATCATTTGTCAGCAACTACAGGCTAAGCTGGCTCCTCCACTTTGTTGCCCCACCCCTTGTAGCTGGAGACCATTTTCGTAGCTCAGAAGAAGAACTGGATTAGCTGTGAACAGCTGAGAAGGAGTTTGTGGAATCCTTTCACCACTAGTGAAAATCTTGGTGCCCTTCCCCACAAAAGTAGAGTTCAGTTTGGGCTCCTTCCCCTCCATCAAAAAATAGGAACTGATGGCCATGGGCTTCAAAAGCCCCAAAGGCCAGCCTTTGTTGGCTCTAGTGTGGCTCATGAGTAATCACTGGTTTTTAGAAAAAATTACTCCATCAGCTGTCAACCATGGAGCTTTCTTTATATTTTGAAGGTGATCTCTGCAACAAAAAGGGCTAGAAACACACATTTAAAAATACAAACAAAAACAGATGGGGACTGGCATGTGAAGGGTTGCTAAAAATTGAGGGCCCTGAATGTGTGTGGGTGTTGACCAGTCTTTTGAACAGAAAAGTGAAAGAGGAAAAAATGTTGCAATGTTTTGTTATAACATGTTGATTTACTTCAGAATTTAAATCTGTATGCATATGGTGTTTATTGTGAATCTGGAGCAGTTTTAAAATGCATTTTTGTTCATATGTAATAAATGTGCCTTCCTACCTAAAATAAACTGAATGTTATGAATAGAGGCTTTGGGGCTGAAAATCAGAAGTTTGATGTAGGTTTCTGTGCAGTCAATGTTTTTTCCACTGTATAATTTTTTTTAGTTGCAATAATATCTTTACAGTACGCTTTAATAAAATACTGTGTCTCTTTCAAGTTTGTCTGTTTAGCCTGCTAAAGCATTTATGAAAAAGCTTTCAGGCTAAACTAGCTGTGTTTTTAAAAGGTTCAATCCCTCAGGCAAGAGTTAGAAATGCATTAGTGGCATCAGTGTTTTATGATACCGTTGCCTCCTATGGATTCATTCCATGGTTGTTGTCATTATTGTTTTTTTCAGTGTTATCAAATCAAATCTCAGAATTCACTGTTAGCGGTGGTATCACAGTGCTGCTCCAGGCTTCCCTACTTCAGAGCACATCTAAATCTGGCGATCAACCCAGAATCATGTGTGAGATGCATAACAATTAAGTGTGCTTGTTTTTTTTGTTCCTTTTCCTTCAAGTTTGTGAAGCTTGGTTGGCATCTAGTGAAATGGGTATTTCTTAATTTATGCCGAATATTTCTGTTAAAATAGTTAATGTGACCATTTATACTTCCAAGTTAGTTTGTAATGATATCATTAAGTAAGAAATTGGATCGGAAAATCAACATATTTGAGTCTGAAGCATTTTTAGTCTTGTGAAGCAGGGTGTCATGTGCTATGTGGGGCAGCCAGCAAAACCTTGGTTTGCTCTCTCCCCCTCTCCCCCGCAACTTTTGGGCATCTGTCTAAGGTGTCAGATTTGGCTCAACCCAATCTGCTGTGCTAGGCCTTTTAGGAAGGGGGAGGCAGCTTGTCTTGAGTAGCCTCTTGCACTACCGCTGCTCTCTGCACTGCTGGTCAGGAAGCTGCAGTGGTGGCCTGGATTGGAAATGAATATGGAGTGACAAAGCCCTGATTCCTGCCCTAGGCCAATCATTGGTGAGATCCCCACCATAAACCCCATCCACCTGTCTGCCCTCCTCCGGGATGGAACGGGCCCACCAACCTACCACAAGCAGCCACAGCCTCAGCAGGGAGGCATAAGTGGGGGTTCCTGACACAACTTTGTCCCCCCAGCCTCCTTCCAGAATTTTTCTGAAGTGACCTGTTGCTGTGAAGCGCATACATCTGCCTTATAAGAACTGGGCCAAGTGTATCATCTGTTTATGGGGAGCTAATCTGTCACAGAATGGATTAAAAAAAGCTCATTAACTGGATGGGAAGGGGGCAGCTATAAGATTGTTCTACAGAACAGTAAATAGGATTATCTATAGCAAGATTAGTGACTGAGAGTTCAAAATGTGGAGGGATTCTCTGAGGGGAAGTACATGGAAAGCTTAGAAAAGGGGAGTAGAGACACCTCATTCAGCACATTTTCTTTAGTATACATATAACTGCAAGGTAAGAATTTTATTTACCTTTCATACTCAGAAAAAAAACAAAACAAAAAAGCCATAAGTGTTTTTTTAAAGCTGGAGAAGGACTAAATGAGGTGGATTGCACGGAGTGTGTGAGCTTCACCCCTCCAGCCCATCTTAGGCCATGTCTGCACTACCAGCTAACTTGGCACTGCTATGATTGATGCAGTGGTGTCGATTTATCAGGTCTGGTGAAGACATGCTAGGTTGATAGCAAAGCAGTCTCCCATCGACTGTTGTATTCCATCTGCCTGACAAGAGTAAGGTAAGTCAGCGGGAGACACCGCTGTAAGTTGACCTAAGTTATGTCGACTTCCATTATGTAACTTACGTAACTGAAGTAGTGTAATTTAGGTCAATTTACAGCTGTAGTGTAGACCAGGCCTTAGAAAAAGCAGAGGGGCCTGCTGACTTAAAATGCAATGGTGGAAATTCTCAACAGTGGGTGTTGTATGAACGTACCGGTCGTTACAAGACTTGGGGTGCAGAGCTCTACTTTAGCCAGCACCATCTCCATTAGAGGCTTTAAAAGCCTGTCTTGGAAGCAATCCATCATTTTATAGGCAGCCTGTATAAAGATGAAGGGTTTGTCTTTATATGGTCATGGTAGCCCACATGCAGAAGGTCGCTATGTTTTGAACAAACTGAAAGTTATAGTAGTATGTGTATTATCACTATTATTTACTAGTGTGGGGATTATTTACAGTGATGGGATATGGCCATACCTCTTCTCTGCCATTACCTCTTCTTTGAGACATTGTGTGCTCCCAGGGGGCACCAAGGGACCAGTCCCTGCATTCCCCTGAGCACCCGGATGGCAGTTATAACAGGTCATTGAGCAGGTTGTGCAAGAGGAGAGAGAGGGGAGAGAGGATCCTTGCACTCTCCCCTCACCTGTGCACTCATGTGGGGCTCTGTTATATCCTGGCCATAAATCTAGAGTAAGATACTAAAATCAGTGGAATTGCTGTGTGTAATGGAAAGCAGAATGTTTTCTTGGGCTCCTGTATGAGATTAAGATGAGCCAGCAGCAGGGAGGCTGATCTGGGACTTAGAAGACTGGGTTCAGTTCCTTGCTACACCAGAGACTTTCTGTGTGATCTTGGACAAGTCACTTAGCTTGTTTGTGCCTCAGTTCCTCATCTTGTAAAATGGGGATTATAGCACTTCCCTACCTCAGTGAGGTGGTATGAAAACAAATACATTTAAGATTGTGAAGTGCTCAGATATTACAGTAATGGGGTCTATCTAAGGGTCACAATTCAGGGCAGCTGCACCTGTATTTCCCTCAGTGGTTCATCAAGGGCACCCACTCTTGGCTTTCAGCTCCCCAGCTGTTCCCTCTCTTGGGTGGAGACACATGTCCATCTCTCTTCTGACTGCAGTATTCCCAGGCTGGACAGTTCCCTGCCTTCATTGTGTCATTCCCAGCACAGATAGGTTGCCCTAGGACACCTGCCTGCTTTCTGTTCAGAGACAGGTAACAGTGTAATTGCTACAGATATATACTATTACACAGCTCTCTCTAAGCAAGCCTACTTTATTCTTAAGGTACAAAGCATTACAGAGAAAACATAAAAACAATAAAAGAACCTACATGCATGCCAATAAGCTTACCAGAGCTCATCCTAACTCTCACATGGGCTCTGGCAAGTGCAGTCTTTTAATACACTACCCTAGGGGCATCCTTGTGGTTACAAGTTCATCAGAGCTTCAGCTCAGAATTGGCACCCAATATTATAGGGCCTCAGCTTGCCAAGACCTTGAAATCCTTCTCTAAGAATTGGGGCCCTTCATGGACCAGAGGTTCTGTCTATTTGCTGGATAAGGAAGTAGGCCTTATGTCAGCCTAAACTCTGGCTTTTTATCCAAAGCCTGAGAGAATCCAGTTTGAACTAGAATATTTGTGTCTCTGCAGGCTGATAACTGAGAAAGTTCATTACCGTCCTCCCACTAGAGAGGGTACATACAATTCCATAATAACACATACGCCATTGCATGTTTAATACAATTCTCCCAGAGGTGTTAACTCTAATTCAATAAGTTTTAACTTAACTCAGTAAAGTTTATCTTAATTAGATACAGTTTGTTCAGTATATTGCAGAATATTGTCCATCTGTCACAATAAGTACTTAAGAATTGGGGCCCTTCATGGACCAGAGGTTCTGTCTATTTGCTGGATAAGGAAGTAGGCCTTATGTCAGCCTAAACTCTGGCTTTTTATCCAAAGCCTGAGAGAATCCAGTTTGAACTAGAATATTTGTGTCTCTGCAGGCTGATAACTGAGAAAGTTCATTACCGTCCTCCCACTAGAGAGGGTACATACAATTCCATAATAACACATACGCCATTGCATGTTTAATACAATTCTCCCAGAGGTGTTAACTCTAATTCAATAAGTTTTAACTTAACTCAGTAAAGTTTATCTTAATTAGATACGGTTTGTTCAGTATATTGCAGAATATTGTCCATCTGTCACAATAAGTACTTAAGTTAGATATGCAGAGAACATTGCTCGTAAGAGATGAGGATAACTGGAACAAGAAAGGTATTTTGAAACAAGGCTCAAAGTCACCTCGCAGACTGTAGAGTATAAAATAAAACTGCATTAGAAATCAATAACAACAATAAAACATGGGATGTGAAGCACTGAACAAGTATATTGTCACCAAATGTCTTTTTCTTTTAATTTATCGCCAAACATACAAAGTCATAGCAGCATTCACTAAATAACAATTAAAAAGACATTTGGAACTTTTAATGTTTAACTTCCGTTATTGTTAATGGCACTTAGAAGGTAAATAGCACTACAGTAACTAAAAACCCATTCAAACCACCAAACAAATTTTTGTAGTCTGTGATGAGAGAGAGAGACAAATATTGCACATTCCAAGTGGGAATATTTCTTATGGGAACATATTTCAACCAAGGTTTTGCAATCCTATGTCAGATCATAAGCTTCATTTAAAAACAAAACAAAACAAAATGAAAGACAATTTAAAAGCCAAAAGCCAAGTTTTTTTCCCTATGAGAAGACAAGCTGCTAAAACCTTGAAATTTGTATTGGCAACTAGTCACTAATATTATTATAAAGGTGTCGTGTAAACCATGAATGAAAAATTTCTAAGAGTGCCCTGAATCAAAAACTTTTGCACACATGCAACTCAGATGGATATGGGCGTTGACATGTGCAAAGGTATACCAGTTCTCTACAGGTAAGTCTTTATAGTATATCCCCACTCTTGAGTCTTCACCTACAGCACTTGTGAAGCAGTTAAGTGATTTCAGACTGTGTGCTATAGTCCACTCCTGGGTGCCTCACACAGGACCACATGACTGTTGGTTCTGGTGTAAATACTGGGCCAGATTCTTCTCTCCATTATACTAGTGTAAATCCAAGGAGAGTTGCTGGGCCAGATCCTCCTGTGTGGGTGAGTTGTGCTCAGGGCGAGACGTGAGGAGTCACCTGGTAGGGCAAAGTTGGCTTCAAACCGTCTTTGCTGCCCTTCAATCCTGGGTCTACTTGAAAGACAGGCCAGTCCCCTAAAAGCTGCTTTAACCTATGCCTGGCTGCATGTAGCCCCAGTTGTTCTAGCAGCTGGGGCTCAATGAGTTGAAGATGCATCAAAGTTTGCCCCTTTCTCATGCTCCCTCCCCCAAGCACTGGTGCTACACCACCTGAGAATTCCCATGTGCATGGGGAATCACGAGGGGTCAGATCCTGCAGCATCACAGCTGTTTTGTACTGATAGCGAGAGGTTGAGGATCTGGCCTTGCTTTATCTAGTATAGTTACACTTTGGGCCGGCTACTCTTTTATAGCAAGGTCCCTTTGTGCCTTGTGTTAAGGGTGTGTGTGTAATTCACACACACTTTAAGGTCCAGTTTAATGCCAGAGTGATGTAAAGAGGCCTTAATGTAAATGAGAATCAGGCCCTTCAGGTGTGATTTGTCTAAAGTCTTTTGCTATATTTTTGTAACAATTTGCTTATGATTCCCAATCCAATCAGTTTTACTAGACCCTTGCAGAGTCAAAACCCTAGCTGGCTAGTTTGAGTTATGCTTTCATAATGCCATTTTGTAAAGTAATTCATCCCACGCTCATCTTTAGAGGCAAACTTATATAACACCCACCTAAAAAACAATCTTACCAAATACTTCCTCCCTCCCATCATTGCTTTAAAGATTAATGTTCACTAGGGTTAACTATTATACACCCCAACATACGTTAGCATGTTTTGGAATCGTGTTGTACTTTTTTTGGATAAACTGACTTCAAGTGGCTCAATTTTTATTTTTAAAGTTTGTATCATTAAACATATCTACTGTGCAGAAATATGATTACTGGTGCCAATGCTTCTTGGTGTATAGTAAGACAAAATCTGAGATTTTATTTGTGATCTCATATAGATTCTAAAGCCCAATTGGGACCATTGTGCTCATCTAGTCTGACCTGTTGTATAACACAGGCCATAAGTCCTCCCTGAATTTCCTATGGACTAGAGCATATATTTTAGAAAAAACATCCAGTCTTGATTTAAAAAGTGCCAGTGATGGAGAATCCACCACAATTCTTGGTATGCAGTTCCAATGGTTAATTACCCTCACTGTTAAAAATTTTGTGCCTTATTTCTAGTCTGACTTTGTCTAGCTTCAACTTCCAGCCATTGGCTCTTGGTATACATAGAATCATAGAATATCAGGGTTGGAAGGGACCTCAGGAGGTCATCTAGTCCAACCCCCTGCTCAAAGCAGGACCAATCCCCAATTAAATCATCCCAGCCAGGGCTTTGTCAAGCCTGACCTTAAAAACTTCTAGGGAAGGAGATTCTACCACCTCCCTAGGTAACGCATTCCAGTGTTTCACCACCCTCCTAGTGAAAAAGTTTTTCCTAATATCCAACCTAAACCTCCCCCACTGCAACTTGAGACCATTACTCCTTGTCCTGTCCTCTTCTACCACTGAGAATAGCCTAGAACCATCCTCTCTGGAACCACCTCTCAGGTAGTTGAAAGCAGCTATCAAATCCCCCCTCATTCTTCTCTTCTGCAGACTAAACAATCCCAGTTCCTTCAGCCTCTCCTCATAAGTCATGTGTTCCAGACCCCTAATCATTTTTGTTGCCCTTTGCTGGACTCTCTCCAGTTTATCCACATCCTTCTTGTAGTGTGGGGCCCAAAACTGGACACAGTACTCCAGATGAGGCCTCACCAATGTCGAATAGAGGGGGACGATCACGTCCCTCGGTCTGCTCGCTATGCCCTTGTCTGCTAGATTGAAAAGCCCTCTTACCAAATTTCTATTCTCTATATAGGTACTTATAGATTGTATTCAGTCACCCCTTAACCTTCTCTTTGTTAATGAAAGAGATTTAAGCTCCTTGTGTCTTTCTCTACAAGACATGTTTTAATCCTTTATTATTCTCATGGCTCTTCTATGAGCTTTCTTTAATTTATCAACATCCTTCTTGCAGTGTGGACACCAGAACTGGACACAGAATTCCAGTAGAAGTCATACCAGTGTCAAATAGAGACGTAATACAACCTCCCTACGCATACTTCATATTCTCCTGTTTATACATCTAAGGATCTCAGTAGCCCTTTTGACCACAGCTTTGCACTGGGAGTTCATATTCAGCTTATTATCCACCATGACCTCAAAGTCCTTTTCAGAGTCACTGCTTCTCAAGATAGAATTCCCCATTCTGCAAGTCTGGCATGAATTCTTTGTTCATAGAAGTATGATTTTATCTTTGTCCAGATCAAAATGCATATTCTTTGCTTGCTCCCACTTACCAAGCAATCCCAGATTGCTCTGTATCAAGTGACCTGTCCTCTTCGTTATTTACCACGCCAATCTCTATATCATCTGTGATGATTTTATATTTTTTCCAGGCCACTGATAAAAATGTTAAATAGAGTAGGACTAAGAGCTGATCCCTTTGGGATCAGTAGAAATACATCTGCTTAATGATTGTTTCCATTTACAAGTGTATTTTGTGACTTGTGAGCCAGCTTTTATCCATTTAATGTGTGCCATGTTGATCTTGTACGTATTGTTCAAGTTTCTGAATCAAAATGTCACGTGGCACCAAGTGAAATGCCTTACAGAGTTCTAAGTACATTATATCAGTCCTTCTACCTTAATCAGCCAAACTTGTGTCATCAAAAGAAGCTATCAAATTAGTTTAACAAGATCTAATTTCCATAAATCCATGTTGGCTGGTGTTAGTTAGATTACCCTCCTTTAATTTGTACTATGTAATGTTCCATTTTGTTTCTTCTAGGTTTTAAAAAGGTGAATTGCTCTCAATAACTGTATTAATATAATACAGCGGCCACCACCCAAGCACCCCCTTGTGGCCAAAGGTGGTTCTGTGCATGCTGCCTCTGTTTTCCCACTCTTCACTGAGCACCAAAGATCTACCTCTTTCTCCCTTTCTATCAGGGGCTGCTCCAGGAGCCTGTGTTCTCCAGTATATGGGAGATGGCAGGGCTTCTCCCCATCTTAACAAGCACTTATTGCCATGCCCAGTCTCCTTTAAGCGGATTTATTTGTCCAAACATAAGCACATAATAGACAAAAGTAATTCCTCAGTTCACCCTTTGTCCTAGGTTGTCATAACCTCTCCTCCGAGGGGTCTCTGGTAATCCTGTTTCTTGAAGCTTCCAAGTTCCAACCAGCTTCCCTTCTCATAGCCAATTAGCTCTGCTCCCTCTGGAACACTGGCCCCAATGCTACCCCCCTCAGCATCTGAACCCTTGTTCCAGGGATCCACCACCAGAGTTAGCTCCACTCCTCTGTGTTTCCTCTCCCCAGGCTCAGCTTGCCCCAGTCATTTCTCCTCTTCCTGCCCTCTGACAGGCCTGTGTAGCCTGCCTCATTTAATTTGCTCAACAGGTCTCACCTGCTCTGACGTTGGAGCTGGGCCTGGTGTACTCACAGGGACCACCTACCTTCTGACAATGAAATTTTAGGTTTTGAATGTTGTTATAATTTAGTCTTCAGTTACAAAATAAATCTGACCATCTTTCCCTTTATTAATGCCAGTACATTCATTCACATTTTAACCAGGCCCTATGTTCTTTGAAGAAATATCTTTGGCATTTAAACACAGCAGTATTTTACATTTTCAGAATCACAGCTGAAGGAATTGTGAATAAGATTCATAAGATTTGCTTCCCTGGATCCTGCCTGCAAATTGCACTGAGATATTGCTGGCTCTTATGATGACATAAATCACAAGAGTGAAGCACTGGTGTTTTTAGTTTTAGAATTTTATGATATCTCTGTGTTTGGGGAGCATTTGAATCTTCTATTTGTTTATTTTACATCCAAACTTCAAATGTTGCTCTCAGTGAAGTTAATGGAAGATCACAACACAAGCCTAAGGGGGAAAAACACAACATATTGGGGTTTATTTGTACTTTGCAAGTATTCATGTGAAATGTAATAGTGGTTGAGGGGCAAAGACTTCTGTTCATTAATCCCAAATCAATGCCCATTTATAAAAGTCATTATTGCTGTCAGTATGACATTGTTACAATACTACATTAAAGCCTGAGCTCACTAAAGTGAATAGGAATCTTTCCATTGACCTGGACTGGAAGTGGGTCAGACCCTTACTTTCTCTATAAACAGTAGTTTCTAGGGGCGAAATCTTGGTCTCATTGAGATTGATGGGAGTTTTACCAGGATGTCATAGAATCTTAGAAGATTAGGGTTTGAAGAGACCTCAGGAGGTTATCTAGTCCAACCCCTGCTCAAAGCAGGACCAACCCCAACTAAATCATCAAAGCCAGGCCTTTGTCAAGCCGGGACTTAAAAACCTTTAAGGATGGAGATTCCACCACCTCCCTAGGTAACCCATTCCAGTGCTTCACCACCTTCTTAGTGAAATAGTTTTTCCTCGTATCCAACCTGGAACTCCCCCCCATTGCAACTTGAGACCATTGCTCTTGTTCTGTCATCTGCCACCACCGAGAACAGTCTAGTTCTATCCTCTTTGGAACCCCCTTTCAGGTAGGTGAAGTCTGCTATCAAATCCCCCCTCACTCTTCTCTTCTGCAGACTAAATAAACCCAGTTCCCTCAGCCTCTCCTCATAAATCTTGTGCCCAGCCCCCTAATCATTTTCATTGTCTTCCACTAGACTTTCTCCAATTTGTCCACATTCTTTCTGTAGTGGGGGCCCCAAAGCTGGACGTGATACTCCTGGTGTGGCCTCACCAATGCTGAATAGAGGAGAATAATCACTTCCCTCAATCTGTTGGCAATGCTCCTACTAATGCAGCCCAATATGCCATTAGCCTTCTTGGCAACAGGGGCACACTGTTGACTCATATCCAGCTTCTCGTCCACTGTAATCCCCAGGCCCTTTTCTGCAGAACTACCACTTAGCCAGTCTGTCCCCAGCTTGTAGCGGTGCATGGGATTTTTCCGTCCTAAGTGCAGGACTCTGCACTTGTCCTTGTTGAACCTCATCAGATTTCTTTTGGTCCAACCCTCCAATTTGTCTGGGTCACTCTGGACTCTGTGCCTACACTCCAGTGTGTCTACCTCTCCCCCCAGCTTAGTGTCATCCGCAAACTTGCTGAGGGTGCAATCCATCCCACCCTCCAGATCATTAATGAAGATGTTGAACAAAACCGGCCCCAGGACTGACCCCCGGGGCACTCCACTTGATACTGGCTGCCAACTAGACATTGAGTGGTTGATCACTACCTGGTGAGCCCGACGATCTAGCCAGCTTTCTATCTACCTTTATAGCCCATTCATCCAATCCATACTTCTTTAACTTGCTGCCAAGAATACTGTGGGAGACTGTATCAAAAGCTTTGCTAAAGTCAAGATATATCACGTCCACTGATTTCCCCATATTCACAGAGCCAGTTATATCATCATAGAAGTCAATCAGGTTGGTCAGAGAGAGCCCCCCTGTTGGCTTAAGTACTCCAGCCCCTGTGAGCAGTAGTAGCTATGTCGGCAGGAGTAGCTCTCCCACCGATGTAGCACTGTCCACACCAGAACTTAAATCAGCATAAGTTATGTCACTCATGGGGGTGGCTAATTCACACCCTTGAGCAACATAATTTACATTGATTTAAGTTGTTGTGTAGCCATAGTCTCAGATCTTGCACTTTTTTAGCAGTTGCTGACTTGAGGTCTCCTGGTCCCATTGATATCAATAGAAGTTTTGCCTTTGACTTCATTGGGTCCATGATTTGTCCTATATTGCTGCTTGTTTGATAGTAGAGGAAAGTTTAACTGGTGCCTACAGAAAACTTTGAAAGTGCTTATTTGGCATATTCGTTGAACTGAAAAAGGAAGCAATTTCATTCAGTTTTATAATGTATCCTATATTATTTTGTGTGTCAAAGTGCATTTCTGTGAGACTGTTCTAAGTACCTGGATGAGAATTCCCCTAAGGCTTCTGAAACACCACTTAAAGCACAATGATCCTTGACTTCCCATATAAAAAATTTAACAACATTTATATAGGTATACAAAATCTATGTCCTCTCTTTCTCTTTCTTAGTGATAATGTACTAAACCATAAACAAAAATATTGTTTACCGAAAAGGTCAAACCATTAAACAACAAAGTATATTGCATACTTTACTGCTTTTAGTTGATTGCATAAATTGTAAGCAATATGTGTTGGTTTACGGTGCAGTGATTGAAACAGATGTTGAAGATGGGATTATCAGCACCAAGTGAATTACATTTCCAAGGTGCTAAATGATTTCATTGAGAAAAATAGCTAAAGGAAAATAAATATTTTACTTTGAAGACTTTCTTCACAATAAGTTTATAATCATTTTGAAGACATGTTGGTCATTTTACTACTACAGTGATTTTCATTGTTTACTGGTGACAGTGCCCAGATTTAATCTGGTTTTACTTTTTTTCTGTCTCTTGGGAGATAAGTATTGTTAATCCATACAGATAAATAATGTATTACATCTATGATCTCGTTTAAAAATGGCTTTGGGCTCAGGGACTTAACAGTTGATTATCGTATGTTGTTGCCCAATCCTGCAAAGTTGTGAGCATCTCTAAATTCCATTGACTACTGCAGCAACAAAAGCCCGTGGGTAGTGTGGGGATTTTTTTAAATTATTTTTTTAGATTTAACTATTATATTGAAATGTGGATTTTACAGGGAGAATTTTTTTCTGAACTTATCCCTAAAAATGGAGTTATACCTGCTTATACGAATAGTGAATTTGGGTCACAAGAGTCCCTGCTCATAACGCTCCTGAGCTATAGATAATACCATAAATCCTTTGTTGTGACTTCTTGGCTATATATACTGTTCAGTGTGGAATTTTGAAAACACCATGGTAATCATAAAAGCCACCTGAGGTGATGTGAGAACACTGTGCCTTTATTCACAATTCCTAACTTGTATTTTGTGTACTGTCATTTACAGAGCTTTCCTTCCATGAATCAGCAGGTCGCCTGCCTGCTGACATAATTATTCCCTTGATAGCCTATTCTGCTGCTGCTCTGTTACCCAACCACCCTCTGTTTTCTACCTCCTCCCTGCTCTAGCATCATTACTTTTTCTCCTGCTCCCCAGTCTTCCCTGAAGCCCCTATTTTCCTAAAATCTTTTCTGCTCCATTCACTCAGGAGCTTTCCTTTTAAAGCTTGCTGTCTCATTTGCCCCATCTCTGAAATTGTTCTCGCAGGGTACTTGCTGCTTACCCCAAACCATAGCAATTTTCTCAAAATTTTCACCCTGGCTTTTAATTTTGGTTGCCCAATTTAAGAAACCTGAGGCATGTTTTTTTCTGGGGTGCCAACCCCTTTTTGTTTCCATTAGAGATTTTTGCACCCATATAAAGCCCCATTTGAAACTGAGGTAAGTCACACCAGTGCACTGCATATACACTGGGCATTTTAACTGTGGTAACTGCAAAAATCCCTGGTGTAGACAAGCCCTGAGAGTTGTGGGTGTGCTCATCAGCTCTGAAAATCATGTTTCTGAAGTAGGAAACCCAAAATCAGAGGCAGACACTGTTATTTTTAATTTAATGAAAAATGTAATTTTCATTTACAAATGTAATCAGAAATGATGCAGGAGAGTGGGTTTGTGTGTGTGTGGGGGGGGAGAGAAAACCTGGATTTGTGCTGGAAATGGCCCAACTTGATTATCATACACATTGTAAGGAGTGTGATCACTTTAGATAAGCTATTAGCAGCAGGAGAGTGGGGTGGGAGGAGGTATTTTTTCATGCTTTGTGTGTATATAAAAAGATCTACACTTTCCACAGTATGCATCCGATGAAGTGAGCTGTAGCTCACGAAAGCTTATGCTCAAATAAATTGGTTAGTTGCTAAGGTGCCACAAGTACTCCTTTTCTTTTTGAGAAATGATGAAAACCTTCTACAGCTTTTTACATAAAAGTTAAAGGCTGCTGTGACAAAATGCCATTGAATCCAGTGAATATTCAAACCTTCTCATGTAGTAAATATTTTTCTTTAACAGATTTCACGTGGCCATACATTAAAATAGCAAAAGCATTAACTTTAGTCATGGTGGCTTTCACCATTTAATTTTTCATTTAAAATAGCTTAATCTAGAGCATCTAAATCTCAAATAAGCTTTAATAATATGAAATAAGTGTTAATAGCGTTGTGGATAAGTATTTTGAAAAACCATAGCCAATTGGCATTTACTGGACATTATGGGCCAGGTTTTTTTTAAAAATGGCCTCTAGATCTATTTAGATGTACAAAAAGATACACACATCACTTTGTGTGTGCAAAATCTGCATTTGGGAACACAAATAGACATTCATAGATGCAAAATAGGTTGATATATAATTACTTTTGCAAACATGTGCAAATGAGTCAACAGAATAGTGGAAAAAGGAGAACGAGTTAACACATTTTATTTAGACTTTTAAAGTCTTTGACAAACTAAGTAGTACTAAGAGGTGAAGTAATGTCATGGATTAGAAACTGGCTCAGAGATAGAAAACGAAAAGTAGGAATGAGTGGTCAGTTTTTAACATGGCAAAAGGTTAACAGCTGGGAGCTCCAAGTCTTGGTCTAATATTGGTGGTGTTTAACACAATTGTTAACAATCTGGACTAAAGGGAAAACAGGGAGGTGGCAAAATCTGCAGGTGGCACAAAATTATTTAGGTTAGTCAAGAGACAGCACACTAGCAAATGAAATTTGGTGTTGAGAAAAGTCAGGTGGTGCCTACTGAAAGGAATAATTTAAATTATGTATACATATGATTGAGTTCTAAAATAAATGCCACCACTCAGGAAAAAGACCTGCATGTCATTATGGATAGTCAGGCAAAACTTCTACTCTCGCTATGGAGCAGTAGCCAAAATAGCCAACAAAATGCCCAAGGAATAGGATAGAATATAAAAATGAATATAAGATCATGCTCTTTTATAAATCAAAGGTCCTCTGGAATGCGGTGTAGATTTCCAGTCATTCCACTTCAGAAGAGATAGAAAAGGTGACAAACATGATTCTGGGGGGGTACTGAGTGCCCTCAATTCCCATTTAATCAGTTAACTTCAATGGGAGGGGAATCCTCTGCACTTTATAGCATCAGGCCCCAATTTTGCACTTAAATAATGTTGTCAGATGAGCAATGGGACTGATGTTGGTTTGAATGGAATCTTGTCAACCCTTTCTGTTGGAGGGAGAATCACTGAAAAGCAGGGTCTCTAGTGGGGAGGGGAGGTTTGGGGGAATGAAAATAGTGGACATCAACAGGACTCCAAGAGGGAATTGGTGACTAAAATTATTTTGGTTAAAGATGAACAAGTGTGTGCGTGCATGTGTGTCTGTGAAAGAATCACATTTAATTCTCTTTTTGAAAACTTTGGGAATTTATATATGAAAATAATTTCTGATGTAAAGTTATTTGTGTGGCAAAATAAGTAATTAAAATTTCTTTTACTAAGGACATGAGCAAGAATAATATGAAATGCATTTTTATTCTGCAAGACTGAGAATTAACATACAGTATTAAAATCTTACTTTGATAGCATATAATACATTGCAGATGGCATATAGCAATGCTGGACTGTGTTGCACACAAATTCTATTGTCTTATCAAAACAATAGATTCTATTGCTTTCATCACAATTTCTATGACAAAGATAAAGGGCTATTCATAAATTATACAGAGATTTGGTTCTCTGGTCAAATTTGTAATCTTTTAGTTTCTTTTTTTATTTTGCCATTGATGTTCAGTACAATTTAATTTTTGTAGTAAAATGTACTTCTGACTTTAAAAAACAAAACTTTGAGCATGAAGGGTTTTGCACATATCACGCTAACTGAGTCACTTCCTACTTATATTAGCAACAGAAGTATCTTCAGCATGACATCATTTTGCCCAGTGTTTACTGGAAGACCACTTCCACCACTTCCATGCACAGAACAAGACCGAATCCCAGGTGATGGTGCACACACCAGTAGACTCCCAACCAGCAGTGAGAGCACTGGGCTGAAGGTGGCCACTTCATTTGTGGTCTATGTCTACCCATTCCCCTGGCTTGGTTTCTTCAGAGCCCAAACGGGAATGTACACTGCTATTTTTAGCCTTAAGGCAGTTGACCTGGGCTCTGAGACCTGCTTCTGTGGGGTTTTTTTCGTTTGTTTGTCTGGTTTTTTGCAGTGTAGACATACCCTCACATTTCACAGGAAGGGTGTTGCCCAGGGATCTGAGAGTGTTGCTCACCTGTTAGTGTTTGTTTGTGCCCTATGGCTGATATGCAAAATATGCCCATGTAGATTATTCCTTCTTTTCATAGGAAATGTTCCATAAGGGTAAATATTAGAATTTAGGCACACACTAGGATTGCTTTTGTAAGGTATATATGCACTTGTTTGGGAGATGGTTGCACTGTTACTATCTGACTGTTATATATCCCATGTAAACCCTTGGCCTCCTGCAAAAATTTAACAATAATTTCATTTTTATATAATTCTGATTTGAGCAACTCAGGATACACTGTATATCTTTCTCTAAAAGATTTCAAATATCTTTGTTTTCTATTTTGTTTTACTTGCTTATTTTCTGTGCTCTTATTAAATGATGGTAAATGAACCAAAGAATCAAGCACTGAAAACAAAAGTGGTATATTTGCAATGCATTTCAAATAAGGCATGAAGTCACAAGGCTGACTTCTATTAATGAAATACAAAACAATTTGCGTTGCATAAACACATCAAAATCTTACTTATTCAATGAAATATGCGATCATATTAATCCTTAATAGCAAAATGTTTTAGATACATTATTGAAGAGAACTATATTTTTAATGTCCTAGGCCACGTCTACACTAACCGCAGGATCGGCGGGTAGTGATTGATCTATTGTGGATCGATTTATCTCATCTAGTGTAGATGCGATAAATCAATCCCTAATCGCTCTGCCGTCGACTCCGGAACTCCACCACTGCAAGAGGCGGAAGCGGAGTCGACGGGGGAGCAGTGGCCGTCGATCCCACGCCAGGAGGACGCGAAGTAAGTGATTCTAAGTCGATCTAAGATACGTCGACTTCAGCTACGCTATTCTCGTAGCTGAAGTTGCGTATCTTAGATCGATCCCCACCCCCAGTGTAGACCAGGCCTTATTCTCCTACTCCAGCACACAAGTAAGTTCTTGTGGGGAGAAAAGCCTCATATCAACTGAATAAAATACTGTCTCATGCTAATAGCTTTGTATTGTTTAGAAAAATAAATGTCAAAAAGTTAGAAGGTATTTATCTTGTGCCTTCATTCTGTTCCATTTACTTTATTTCTGCCATCCGAAAGAAAGCAATTCTGGCAATTCTGTGTGATGCAGAGTGTGATGAGAGTTCATTTTGTACTTTTATTAAAGATGACCTACAAAAGGATTTGTTTTGTTTTAAAATTGGACTTTGTACCCCTATTTAGGATGTACAAAGAGGGTCTGAGAAGTTGGTTTTCCCTCTCCCCCTTCTCCTCCAAAAAGTTTTTCTTTTTTTCCCCCTGCTTGTTTTTCTTTATCTTAGAAACCTCAGCAATGTCAAGTCTGGTCTTTCCTGAATTTGTCCTAGGATCTGTTGGGGGAGTGAGTGAGTGTGTGTGTGTGTTTGTGTGTGTGTGTATCTCAGATCATGTATATTGTGAACACTCTTTGTACATTGTAAAAAAGGGCACAAAGTCCAATTTAACTCAGCCATACTGTTCTCACCTCTGCTGTAATGACATTGTAACCTTCTGTGCTGATACAATATATTCTTCTAAATAATACCCTGTATGCTTTTCGAGTTGCTTTTACAATCCATCAATCCATCCCTCAATGTAAAACTCCTACTGAGGTGGATAAGAAAATATTTAAGGTTAGCATAAAAACCAAAGATAGGAATTTACTTCAGCACAAACCAGAGACAGAGTTTGAAGTGCAAGGAGCACAACTGATTTTAAGCCTTTAGTTAGGGGCCACTGAATGTTCTGTGTTGCAGGACCTAAAATCCTGGGTTACTGAAGTCAAGGGTTCACTTAAATACATGGGTCCAGATAATTTAAAAGCTTCTACAAAATTCACATTTGGTCCTTTCTATGAAGAATGTGTGTTTCTGGTGATTAGTACCCTGGTGAGGCTACCCGGGGGGTGGGGGGAGTTCATCCTTAGGGTTGTCAGTTGAAGCAAAACTGTGTGTACAAATTCATAGACTCATTTCAGAGTCTCATTAAAAATGTAGCTGATTATATACATTGCAGTACCCACTCAAACTACTTTTTTCAAAGATAGCTTCTGTGGTGGCAATAAAATTCTTATTGTCGCTCTGCTAGCTAATATTATTCTAATGTCTCTTACTTTTAAGTGTGTCTGTCAGGAAAGACTATTTGATCCTGCTAGTAGTCAATGAAACAGTGCCAGGATAGAAGAAGGGGAACCACAAGCTTGGTTTTAGATGTGTTGAACTGCACTTGCTCATGTTTGGAGCCAAGAAATTCCAGACTATGGCAATTTCTAACCATCAGTGACAAAAATTCTTATTTTTATTCTGTCCTTTAGAGTCTTCTGTGCTACACGTGGAGTGAAATCCTGGTCCCATTGAATGGCAAACCTCCCATTACCTTCAAGGGGGCCAGGACTGCACCTAAAACCTTTCAAATACCAGTGCAACTCTATCTACGGAAAAAGTGCCACTTTTGTCCTTGAGGAAACGTCACTGAATTTTGGCCTGTTTATCTTGGCTGTTTATATAGTTCCTGTTAATGCAGTATCTGAGCACTTCACAGTCTTTAATGCATTTATCTTCATTTTGCAGATGGGAACCTGAGGCTAAGTGACTAGCCCAAGATCACACAGGAAGTCTGTGGCAGAGCAGTCCTAGGCTAGTGCCCCAACCACTGGAATATCTTCTTTAGGCTTCACATCAACCAATTAATAATAAACAGAAATCACAAAATAAGCAGCTTGTAGAGAATTATCTGATATACAATCTAGCAAAAGAGATTAATATAAAGAGCTCCCACTATTATTGAGAAAAGGTCGCTGGAGATCTTTATTCATCTTTTCACTGCTTTTGCTGTGGCACAAAGTGAAGGGTTTTTTTCTTTTCTTTTTTTTTTCTGATTTGAAAGAATTATTTGATAACCCTTACATTACAACACATTTCCTGAGGGAGATGACTGATCTTTTGCCTGTACATATCCATAATCATTCTTTGATCTCCGTTCTTTTCTCATATAAGATAATGTACTCTTCCTCAGTGGATTGCCAGAAAGTCACTGTTAATGGATTTCTGGCATGCTTATGATTTTACATTTGGAATAGATGCAGTAGTGTTCAAATGCTATGCAGATATATGGATGGGTTTTGCGACTGCAGGTTGGCACTTTTAATCCTGGGCTGCTCTTCCCTTTGCTGGATTTCTTGGATATGAAAATGATCAAGAATGATCAAGTAGTTAATTATCAAGTAGTTACATGGATTCATCTAGCCTTACATCTGACTGTGAAGATCATATGAGTTCATGTTCTTTTAGGTCTTGCTGTATCTAAGAGTAATAGAGATGAAGTATTTGGTACCCAAATTCCCAAGTATACTGGCTGTTGATACTTCTAACCTTCCCATGAAAGTTGGCTGGTTAGTGAGGATTTAAATTTTTTTCATCAATGCCCTCCCACTCTCTGATACTGGGTATTGGATTTCACATAATAGGATGCTTTGTCAGTAATAATATTTAGTCTCTTTATCACTAGAACTGCCGAGTTTTCATACCCAATTGCTGCACTAGTATGAGAAATGAAATGTAACCCGTTGGTTTGCTCTTGTTCTCCAAGAGAGGAAGGATGGGCATCTCTTGGAGAATCTGCTGCTTAAAAATTGGTAAGCATTAGATCAGGATGGTCTCTGAGAGCGATATTGCATAAAAAACGAATGCCTTAAATAGATTACTTCAATAATATTATCCCACAATAAATTACTACAGATACATATGGCTATAGATTGCAGATTTCAAGGAAAAGGGTACAAAAGAAGCAGTGTGGTGGAAGAAGCTTGTTTGGAAAGAAAAAGGATAACATATTGAGGAAGTATAAGAGATGAGAAACCATACAAATTCCTAGAGCTGTTTTCTTTTCCCCCCCTCTATTCTAGGATTATGTGACCCCTTGGGACCGGTTTTTCTTTTTCAGCTATTTTACATCTTCAGAGATGGTTTCAAGAAACCCTAGAGTTTCCAAAGTGCCCTAGGCCTCAAATTTCTATATTTTATCCTTTTATGATATCGTGGCAATTGTTCAGTATTTGCTCTTCCATTATATTTTTGAGAAACCTATTCTGTGTTTTTTGCAACCAGCAATCACTGTGAAATTAAATAGGAAATTCAGTGTCACTTGACAATTTTATATTGTGTATTTAATGTAAAATCTAGAATCTTATATGAGTTGGAAAACAGAATTTGAGGAAGTTGTGTAAAATCTTTAAAATAGTGAATTTTGCTTCTCTAATAAATGGCACAATATTGTTTCTTACCTACTGTTGTAATGATGGATTGATAAGGGCAAGTGACAAACTATGGCCCTTGGAAGTAGACATACTGAAATACAAAAATTAAATGGATGAACACTTGCCTAGTCTGGAAACATAACGGACAAAATCCTTCAAAAGATCTCTCTACACATTTTCCCTTTTCTCTCTAGTAACATCATATCTTCCCCCTGCATTTCTGGCCTAGATAAACTCATTAGGGTTTATAATAAATAGAATGACTAAACTGACCATGCCAAACTTTCATTTGGTTTCAAGGTGTTCTGAAAAATTGCCCCAGCAAACCCTGCATTTGATCATGCAAATCAGGTAATGAGATTTATAGGTACTAGGGAAAGATGGTCTTATGGTAAAGCAATGGACTGGGACTGGGGAACTACAGATCCATTTTCTGGTTCTGCCACAGACTTTGTTTGTGTCCTTGTGCACCTACCTTAATCTCTGTGCCTCAGTTCCCCAGCTGTAAAAACAGCAGTAACAATACCCCCTTTCTCCTATCTTTTGTTTACCTTATCTTACCTGTTTAGATTGTAAACACCCTTGGTGGGACCTCTGTAAGGGATTGTCCACAAGAAATGTTATTGTGGACAAACCAGGGAGTGAATCTACAAGATTGTCCACAAGATTGTGGGACCTTTCATCTCAGGAATCATATAATAAATGCAGTAATTAAATACCGCATAGATTACCAGTAGACTTTTATTATGGTATATGTAGGGATGACCAATCCGATTGCCTTCTATGACGAGAGAATTGGCTCTGTGGATATGGGGAAAGTGGTGGACATGACATATCTTGATTTTAGCTAGATAGAAAGCTGGCTAGATCGTCGGGCTCAACAGGTAGTGATCAATGGCTCGATGTCTAGTTGGCAGCCAGTATCAAGCCGAGTGCCCAGGGGCCAGTTTTGTTCAACATCTTCTTTAATGATCTGTATGATGGGATGGATTGCACCCTCAGCAAATTCACAGATTATACTAATCTGGGGAGAGAGGAGATACTCTGGAGGGTAGGGTAGGGTACAGAGTGACCTAGACAAATTGGAGGATTGGGCCAAAATAAATCTGATGAGGTTCAACAAGGACAAGTGCAGAATCCTGCACTTAGGATGGAAGAATCCCATGCAATGCTACAGGCTGGGACCGACTGGCTAAGCAGCAGTTCTGCAGAAAAGGACCTGGGGATTACAGTGGACGAGAAGCTGGATATGAGTCAACAGTGTGCCCTTGTTCCCAGGAAGGCTAGCAGCATATTGGGCTGCATTAGTAGGAGCATTGCCAGCAGATCAAGGGAAGTGATTATTCCCCTCTATTCAACACTGGTGAGGCCACATCTGGAGTATTGTGTCCGGTTTTGGGCCTTCCACTACAGAAAGGATGTGGACAAATTGGAGAGAGTCCAGCGGAGGACAATGAAAATGATTAGGTGGCTGGGACACATGACTTACGAGGAGAGGCTAAGGGAACTGGGCTTATTTAGTCTGCAGAAGAGAAGAGTGAAGGGTGGGATTTGATAGCAGCCTTCAACTACCTGAAGGTGGGTTCCAAAGAGGATGGAGCTAAGCTGTTCTCAGTGGTGGCGGCAGATGACAGAACAAGAAGCAATGGTCTCAAGTTGCAGTGTGGGAGGTCCAGTTTGGATTTTAGGAAAAACTATTTCACTAGGAGGGTGTTGAAGCACTGGAATGGGTTACCTAGAGAGGTGATAGATTTCAGAGTAACAGCTGTGTTAGTCTGTATTCGCAAAAAGAAAAGGAGTACTTGTGGCACCTTAGAGACTAACCAATTTATTTGAGCATAAGCTTTCGTGAGCTACAGCTCACTTCATCGGATGCATACTGTGGAAACTGCAGAAGACATTGTATACACAGAGACCATAATATACACAGAGACCATAACTGCAGAAGACATTATGGTCTCTGTGTATATAACGTCTTCTGCAGTTTCCACAGTATGCATCCGATGAAGTGAGCTGTAACTCACGAAAGCTTATGCTCAAATAAATTGGTTAGTCTCTAAGGTGCCACAAGTACTCCTTTTCTTCTAGAGAGGTGATGGAATCTCCATCCTTAGAGGTTTTTAAGGCTCGGCTTGACAAAGCCCTGGCTGGGACGATTTAGTTGGTGTTTGTCCTGCTTTGAGCAGGGGGTTGGACTAGATGACCTCCTGAGGTCTCTTCCTATCCTAATCTTCTATGATTCTATGTTTGTTTCTATCAGCCTTTAAAAAACTTTGAAGCTAGACCTTAAAGAAACACTGCCAACATAACTCATATTTTAAAAGTCTGCTTTACCTCTCAGGTTTTTTTTAAAAATGCTTTAAACTAATATGTTACCATCTATTGATTGTTGCTTTTCTCAAGTTTGCCAAGTGCATATCTTGCTGAGGGATATATTAACACTGATTTCAATTAAAAGTGATCTGATTTCTTTATAGATTGATCACCTTAATTTGTTAAATTTTATCATCTTCTCTGGAAATATGTCCTCTCAAAACCACTTGGGGAGGGTTAGGAAACAGTCATTTTGTGAAGGCTTCTTGGACAGATTCTGTATCAAATTTCAGTATAAATAAATTGTCATTAACTGTTTAATTTTTTTATCCAGGCTACATCTTTTCCTCAATCTCCCACATACACAATCTCTGAAACAACCAATAAGTACAAAGAAGGGAGCAAATCTGATTGGCTGTTTGGTTAGTAATGTATCAGAGTTTTAATGAACTTCCACACAATATAGGCAAATGATCAAATGTGTTATAAGGATCTGGTCTTGAGAGGTAGAGTACCCACTGCTTCCACTGACTTTCATGAGAGTTGTGAGTATTCAGCACTTATCAGACCTTATATGGAAATCTAATTTCATAGGAAAGAGAAAATTTAAATCAAACTTTATTTATTTAATTGATTACATTTGTTTATTTCATGAATCCATGGGAAAATCTTGACTTTGACCAATTCCATAAGACTCCTGCAAGTGGAACCTTGCAATCAAACTCTTGGTTAATTGTTTAATTCACTTGGATATAGCCAAAGTTTGTCCAGAAAATCTAAACAAGCCATAATAATCTGGTACTATCAACCAAGGTGATTTATATCAGGAGTTCTGAGATCACGTGGTCCTTCTTGACAACTACCAAACTGATCACATATATAACTTCCAATCGGAGACATTTTCATTTAAATTTTTTATGTTCTCTTTCTCTAGCCTTGGCTACAGTGAAGATTTTAGGCAATTCTCCAGCAAGTGCTCTCGCTGTGTTGCTAGCAACAGCAGAAGGCCAGTATTTACCACAAAGTTGTCTAGACCTTGTCTGAGCATGGTGGAAACATGGTGATAAAAATACTGGGGGATAGTCTAATGTAGCACTTTCACAATTACTCTTACTGGAGGAGCTTGAACTAGAGCACTTGCTAGGAGAATTCTTTAAAATCTCCCAGTGTCCTCCTCTCTCTTCTACCTCCCAGTAAAGAAACATCCGAAATGTATCATCTTGGCCTTCACTAGAAAAGTTAAAGATACTAAAATCTTAGCTGTATTTTCCCCCTTTTTTTGTTGATTCTTTATTGCTGTCCCTTTGCAAATTTTCTGCATTATTTCAGCCTTGTGTATTTACAACTTTCTCCCACAGACTTTTATTATGGAATCTTCAGGGGTGTTTGTTTCTACTTAATCTGCATTCTGCTTAATCATGCAAGTAATTTTTGAGAGATGCTAATATTTCTTATGAGACTGGAATAGCCACGTACCAGGGAGAAATAGGGCAATTACTATTTTGTCCTTGAGTAGAGAGTTGGGATGAACTATTTAAATTGAAGAGAAGCCATAACGGGGATCTTTCATTATCTCTGAGCCTCAAGCTATTGTGGAAAAATGAAGCTGGTTATGTGCAGACAGGTCAACACTTAATTGGGGCAGCAGGAATGAAAAGGCTCTTAAAGTTTACTTTCAAAGGAAAAAAAATGTGGACATTTGTATTACTTTGCTTTGTGGAGAATAGAGGAGGTCTGAAGGGTACCAAGTGAAATGTTTTTAAAATCTTTTGTGAGTCACTTTGAATTCAATGAATGGACATTTCCTCACCACTTGGCACCAGCAGGGTGGATCCCATGTTGCCAATGTGATCCTTCTTGGGAGTGCATGGAAGTAGGGACTATCACATCCAAACTACCATCCCTTCTAGCTCCCTGGCACCTACCAATGATCCTCCTCTGGAAAAAGACTTGGTGAGAATTGGCTCTTCTTCACACTGTTGCTCCCAACAGCCCTATCATATTTCTGCATTGAAATCTGGTTGTGAGTTCATATGATTTAAAGATGCATTAACACCCTGTAAGTGCATTCTTGGCTGGTAGTGAGCAGCCCATAGGGTGACCCAGCTAAGGCGGGAGCTGTGCTGCCATGGGGAAGGAGGTGACCAGTAGGAGCCCACAGAGAGACTCTGGAGGCTCTTGTCTCTGCAGCTCTAGGAGCTTCTTTCTACATACATCCCTAGGATACGCAAGGGTGGGAGCCACTCAAAGGGAGCCACAGGAGGGCTTAAGGATGTGCTGTGCAGGAAATTGCAAGGTCAACCTCATTGAGTTTTCTTGTCTGTCTGTCCCCCTTCCATAAGGCTTCTCTGTGGGAGGGGACATTCTGGCCCCAGGAAAGATGACCCAATGGTCAGGGGAGTCTGACAAAGTGGTATCTGATTTGGATGATGCATAGCATAGAACAGAGGTTGTCAAGGACTCCATGCTCTGTCTCTTACTGTGTGTAGATGGTCTAGAGAGGAAAAGAGTAGACTGTGTATTAAGTATATCATTATTCTCCTTCCTGTCTATGCATTCCACCTGCCTTACATAAACCTAAAAGCTTGTTTTTAGTCATGGAGTTCATGTTTTCTCTATTCTATTTCAGACTTGTGAAAAGTGTAAAGTAAATGTCAAAGAGAAAATGGAATAATTCCTCTCAATGTTGTTGGGCTAATAATATTTTAGGGTGAAATTTGCTCATGTGCAGAGTGCCAGCACAAGGCTTATGGGATTAAGTTGTGCATAAATGCTGTACTGATCTTTGCATTGGGGTGAATATCACCCCAATAATCCTGTGCTTTCCATGTAGTTTTTAAAACAAACAACAAAATAAATGTGAAAAACCCATATTACCAGAATGTAAAAGTGGGATTTAAATTTTCTAAAGCAGTCTCCAACATTTGAGGCACAAAACTGCAGGTGCAATTATTTGTTCCCATAGTCTCACCCATTTATGCACTGATACTGTAATAAGCTGCATGTTGATGGAGATCTGAGTTCAGCTCCTGTGTGATCCATCTGAATGCATCTTACTTCAGGACTGGGGTCTTAGGAGTCTACTCAATTGCACTGATAAATCAAGTAGTTACCTAGCTGGGTGCAATATTAGAGGCTGGGTTAAGACACACCTCAAAATCAGAAATTAAGACATACCAGATTCAATCATGCCTTTTCCATTCTTAACACTAATTGGCAACGTTTTATTTTGGTTCAATAAACTTGTTCCCTAATGGACAAGAGTCCATTAGGCCTTTAGCTGTAAATAGTCTTTGATCTACTATTGGAACATGTGGTCAAAAGCGTGAATTTGTTTCCACAGCTGTGCTTGAAGTAGACAAATTTACTTTGCACCTAAACTTATGGAAAATGTTGAACAATTTCCCATGTTCTGAGCTGGGCATACACTTTTTGATACAACAAAATTTTCCTTCCTTCAGTGCAGATGAAAACAAAAACAAAAAGAAGAAAAAATTGTATTCATAGGCTTGATCCCCTTACAACTTTGAAAACAGTCTGCATTTTGACAGCAGTAAAATTGATATCACAACCATGGCTAGAAATGTGTCACATGTCAGAGTGAATTACTGTCTTTCCAAACTCAAGTATGGAGTATTATCTGAATTACCTTCTTCTTGCATAATATATTCAAAATGATGCTGGAAAAAGAACTAACCTTCAAAGAATATGCAACTACAACAATATCCAAAAGGCTGGTGATTGTTTGTCTTTCCTCAAAATGTTCCATATGTCTTTTAATTAAAGACAGCACTGTTCTGCCTGCCAAAAGGAGGACTGTAACCTTCTCAGGAATAAACTCTTTCTTCAAGTAGGTAACTGCAAGCTTTACAAAAAGTGACTAATGCATTTGGGAATCTCCAATTTTGGGTGCCCAACAAGAAACATCTTAAACAGACCTGATTTCCAGAGGGTGGATTCTCAGCACTTTTTGTAATTCAGACCTCCTTGAGGTGTCTCGGGAACCAGGAACCACTAGTTACATAAGAACATAAGAAGGCCCTACTGGGTCAGACCAAAGGACCACCTAGCCCAGTATCCTTTCTGCTTACAGTGGCCAGTGCCAGGTGCCCCAGAGGGAATGAACAGAACAGGTAATCATCAAGTGATCCATCCCCTGTCGCTCATTCCCAGCTTCTGGCAAACAGAGGCCAGGGACACCATTCCTGCCCATCCTGGCTAATAGCCATTGATGGACCAATCCTCCATGAATCTATCTAGTTCTTTTTTGAACCCTTTTATGCTCTTGGCCAGTCATGATTTCTAGACCTCAATCGTATCTCCCCTTAGCCGTCTCTTTTCCAAGCTGAAAAGTCCCAGTCTTATTAATCTCTCCTCATACAGAAGCCATTCCATACCACTAATAATTTTTGTTGCCCTTTTCTGAACCTTTTCCAATTCCAATATATCTTTTTTGAGATGAGGCGACCAAATCTGAACAAAGTATTCAAGATGGGGGCATACCATGGATTTATATAGAGGCAACAAGATATTTTCTGTCCTATTATCTCTCTCTTTCTTAATTATTCCCAGCATTCTGTTTGCTTTTTTGACTGCCACTGCACATTGAGTGGATGTTTTCAGAGCACTATCCACAATGACTCCAAGATCTCTTTCTTGAGTGGTAACAGCTAATTTAGATCCCATCATTTTATAGTATAGTTGGGATTATGTTTTCCAATATGCATTACTTTGCATTTATCAACATTAAATTTTATCTACCATTTTGTTGCCCAGTCACCCAGTTTTGAGAGATCCTTTCATAGCTCTTCACAGTCTGCCTGGGTCTTAACTATCTTTAGTAATTTTGGATCATTTGCAAATTTTGCCACCTCACTATTTACCCCTTTTTCTAGATCATTTATGAATATGTTGAACAGGATGGTCTCAGAACAGACCCCTGGAGGACACCACTATTTACCTCTCTCCATTCTGAAAATTGACCATTTATACCTACCCTTTGTTTCCTATCTTTAACCAGTTACCAATCCATGAGAGCACCTTCCCTCTTATCCCATGGCAGCTTACTTTGCGTAAGAGCCTTTGGTGAGGGACCTTGTCAAAGGCTTTCTGAAAATCTAAGTACACTATATCCGCTGCATCCCCTTGGTCCACGTGCTTGTTGACCCCCTCAAAGAATTCAAAACAACTTTTGAAAATCTTCTTTCCTCTTTGCTTTAGTCAGTGATTTAGGCCCAGAACAAACAGAATCTTGTCCTCAGCTGAATCTCCTGCTGCATTTAAGAAAGAACTGTTTCATACATAACGAATAGGTGTGACCCTCTGCCAGGTATTGATGGCAGGAACAAGGGCTGGGTTCAATAAGTCTGGGGGAGCCTTTCTGAAATACATGAGGTGTATGATTCAAGACAGCATACAGAGCTGTACTCCCACTCCCGGCAGCAGGAAATTAAAATGTAACATTCCTGGCTACCTTTCCAAGTATTTTCTTCCCACTCACAAATCCTTTGTAATGTGAAACTTCAAAACCTTTTGTCTGGGAAAGCATAACCATGTATTCACAAAAATTAAAATTAGTAAAACCTGAACATCTATGAGGGGCATGGCCCATCCCACAGTCCCATTTAATTTACCCCACTAGCTGAAGGCCAAGAATTCAGTTCCCACCCACATAAACGTAACTCAAACCTGATTAGATTCAATGGTGGGAAAGCAGTTATTAGGATTTTAGCTCTCGCCTGCCTGTCGGTTTCAGTCCAACAAAGCCAGCAACACTAAATCCTGTTTTACTCTGCTTTGCCTCTGGTTCTACAGAATCAAGTCCACTGCACTGTTCCTGGTCTGCTCCTGCAACGTCAAGTCTCCAGTCCCACCCACAGAATCCACTCTGCCATTATTGGTCAGGCCCTACAGAGTGAGCTCTACACATGGTTCCTAATCCAAACACATGGTGTCTCAAAGAGAGTCTTTCAGATCTCTATCCTCCTTGAATTTTGGTTCTGTACCTAGAGAGCATTACCTTTAGCCCAGGGAGACCCACTTTCCTCAGGCTATCATTTCACAGTTTCTCCCCTTCCTTACAGTAAATACACTTATAGGCACCATTTAATATAATTTACAAAAAAACTCCACACAATACAACATACATACAACACCCCACAAATGCTCTGGGGTGAATTTAAAATATGTAAACTAAGCCTGATGGAGCTAGCTTTCTCCCTTTCTCCTACAGGGAGAAGCAGAGTCTAGCTAACCCAGCTGTTAGAAGGGTTCTTGCCCGTTTGTTTTTGTTTTGGAGCCAAGTTCCAGGAGCCCTGTTCATGACACATAAGATTATTAACTACATCCAGGTTCAACAGTTTTTAGGTTTCAGTTTACCAACAAAATCAACTGAGTCAAAATCCTTCCTGATTCCAGATTATCCCCAGAATCTTTTTATTTTATATTCTTCTGAAGGATTTGTCACTTTCCATTCTTGTGTCGATTTTTATCTCATGCTTCTGAGGAAAGTTCTGTGCTCAGACAGTGTTTAGTTGTATATGAAATGTGCATTTATTATGCAGTTGTATCTTCATCTTTATTCCCTCTCCTTAGGACTCAGCATCTTCTTTATAGGCCTCAAAACCTGAAAATGCAGATGTTTTTGAATGGTTTGTTTTGCTGTCCAAAGGAAAAGAAGCATGTTCCTGTGGCTAGAAGGCTAGCTGGAGACTTGGTTCAAGTCCCTGCTCTGCCACAGATTTCTTATGTGACCTTGGGCAAGTCACTTAGTCTCTCTGTGCCTCGGTTGCCCATAGGTAAATGGGGATAATAACACTTTCCTACCTCATAGGGGTGTTGTGAGGAGAAATATATGAAAGATTCTGAGGTGCTCAGATACTATGGTAATAGGGGACATATAGGTGCTTAACAGAGATACTAAATTGAAGAGGAAGTGGAAGAAGTTGGTGAAGTCTCACATGCTACAATAGTCAAAGAATCTCAGTGGCTTTGGGCTCAGTACTCTTTCCATTTTCCCATTGCAAAATAGAGCTATTTTTAACCTCTTATCTTTTTAATAATGCATAAGTTAACAGTAGACACTCATAATACTGGAAAAGCATGCAGAAGCCTCAGAAATAGAAAATCCTATCCAAAGTGTTTCAGGGAGGGGCTTTAAGGGAAGCAGGAAACATGTCTATTTATACAGTTTCCAGGTTTTTGTTACCAGGCTTATATTTTATAGCTCACTTTTTGTTTTAAAATCAGTATTTTCATTTGTAATGTGCCTTCCCAAACAATATTCATGAAAACCACTGACTAAATACAATGGTTAGAGAAGTATATGACCTTATGTACTGTATGTGCTAAGAGAAAAGAGCATGAGGTAAAGAAACCTGTGTTTATGTGGGGGTGGCAGGAGGTAACAATTACGAATGTGATTTTAGTTCTCATTACGGGTGAGCTTCAGCGTCTGCAACCCCTGACTTGGATGGCTATGCCACTTTCCACCTGAGAAGTGTACTCTTCAGCTCTCTCACAGTTTGGTTTAGAGAGGGAGCAGAGCTGGAAAGTTTACAAGTGTTCTGGCCAGAGGTTTTGGTTCTGAACCATTTCTAATGGTAAATGGATCTACGTAGTATTCTATGAACCATCCCAACCAACAGAAAGGCAAAGCTACTATTTTCAATAGTCATTACTAGTCGTTATTTACTAAAAAGTAAACCTGTAGGCATTATAATGCTTCTAGGGTGGGGTGAAAGGAGAGAGGAGCACAACTGCACATTTTTTAGAAATATAATAATCACTCATGCAGTCGTCTTCCTTATGTCTTTTGCCTGTTATCCAGATAGTAATATTAAATATTCATGCAGACTGAAAGATAGCTAGCACATTCTGTTTTGTGTTACTAGCACATATGGAAATAATTTCTACGCTGATTTTGTGACTAATTATACTTCTTTGCTGTTTGTTTTTTCACACATATTTATTTTCATATGTTGTGTACTATTTGGCTGAAACAATTAGCTAACTGAGCATGTAGGAAATTTTTAAAATTGTTTTGGTAAGGATGATTTTTCCTCTCTCTAAATTTCCAAGAATCCTCAAAAGGGAAAATGCTTACTACCGCCATTATTTGGATAGGAATAATTAATAATAATTGTCCGTTATTGCTGCATTTTAACTAATTATAGGTAATAAAAAAATAAAATATATACCAATAAATTCTTCATAGTTCTGTAATTGATACTAATAAGAAGAATAAGCTAACCATCAATTTGACACAACACTAGATAGTAACAAAATTTGTAGTACTTCTTGTTTCATAGTGTCAAATGATGTCAAACTGTTGGCTATAAGATACTGGATTCTTCTTTTGGATTCGCTGACTTTTTTTTTTTTTTCCCCAGTGAAAATCCATGATGTATGGTTAAATCATAGTAATGAAAGGTAACCTGTAGAGCACATATTATAGTTTTTCAGAATTATTGTTTATGCCTCGTCATTATGGAAAAAAGAGTGAGTCTCAACCTGTACCTGTGTTATTTGAATAAACACTCTTCAGTGTACAGCTTTGGTTACTCATTAACAACAGTGAGGAAGGTTCCTGATCAAGGATCCCAGGTTCAAATCATAGACTCATAGAAATGTAGGGCTGGAACAGACAGTGAGAGGTCAGCCAGACCATCACCCTACTTTCAGGTGGGACCAAATATACCTGGACCATCCCTTACAGATGTTTGTATATGTGTTTTTAAAAACCTTCAGTGATGGGAATTCCATAATCTCCCTTGGTAACCTAATCCAATACTTAACTATTTTTTGTAGTTAGAACGTTTTTCCTAATATCTAACCTTCCTTGCTGCAGATTAAGCCAATCACTTTTTGTCCTATTTTCAGCTGGACTTAGAGATCAATTGATTAGGGGGCGGGGCTTCTCTAAGTAGGGGTCCTATAAAGGTAGCCAGCCAGTCAGGCAGTGGCACAGACAGCTGCAGAGGCACAGGAGCCAGCAAACAGAGCTGTAAACAGGGGAGTTTGAGTGGGAGTTTGTTAGGGGAGTTTGGGGGAAGACTAAGAGAGCCAGGCAGAGGAACAGACAGGCTAGTGAGGGGAGTGTGTGGTGGTCTGGAAGTGTTCTGGTGCTTATTGGGGGTTTGTTTTGCTGTGGGTGGTGGTGGTTTGGTTTGGTTTGTGTTTCCCAGACTAACAGGATTTAGGTGGGAAGGCGATGACAGACACAGAGGCAGCAGTGGGAGTGACCCAAGTAGTGGAAGACACAAAGAAGATGACTGGATGTAGAAGCTGTGGCATGTACATGATCCTGGAGGGGGTACATGAAAAGAATTTCGTCTGCATGAAGGGCCGCCTGATAGACCTGATGGAAGAGAAGATCCGAGGATTGGAGATGCAGATGGAGACTCTGGTTGAGTTTAGAAGGGGATTTGAGTGGATCATTGAGCAAAGACATGAGGAGGCTGAAGGGAAAAGCTCAGACTTGCAGATGGAAGCAAGACCAAAGAACTCTGAGGGTGAGGAAAGTGGACAGTGGAAGCATGTGATTAAGAGAACAAGGCAGAGGAAAAGATGGGCTAGTGAAGGAGAAATAGAGCTCAGGAACAGGTTTGTGAAGTTGGAAAATGAAGAGGGGGCACAGCAGGTAGTCACTGAAGGTGAGAGGGCAAGAAAGAAGAGAAAAGAAGCAGTCCTATAGGAAGAGGGGAAGAGTCAATGGAGATAACACCACCAAATATGAGCCCCAGGAGGATATGGGATGGGTTGCAGAGGATTGCAAGGGACAATAGCAATCGAGAGGACAGGCAGCCAGATGGAACAGGGGATAGACTGGAGAATCGCACCATCACCAGGAAAAGGCAGGTCTATGTGATTGGGGACTCATTACTGAGAAGACTAGACAGGCCTGTAACAAGAGCTGATCCAGAGAACAGAAGGGTGTGCTGTCTGCAAGGTGCTAAGATACGGGATGTGGACCTGAGGCTGAAGAGGATCCTAACGGGAGGGGGAAAGAATCCATTGATTATCCTTCATGTGGGAACACATGATACGGCTAGATTCTCACTGGAACGTATCAAGGGAGACTATGCCAGGCTGGGGAGGATGGTTAAGGAAATCGAGGCTCAGGTGATCTTCAGTGGGATTCTGCCTGTTCCTAGAGAAGGGAAACAAAGGTGTGACAAGATTATGATGCTCAACAGATGGCTCAGGCAGTGGTGCTATAAGGAGGGCTTTGGGATGTATGGCCACTGGGAAGCATTCATGGACAGACGAATTTTCTCTCGGGATGGACTTCACCCGAGTAAGGAGGGAAATAGACTTCTAGGATGGAGGGTGGCACAACTGATCAAGAGAGCTTGAAACTAGGAATTCGTGGGAGATGGTTGGGAGATGTGCAGGTAATCTCCACTCCAGATTTTCTCTTTGAGAGGGAAGAAAATGAAGTAAGAAAGGATACAGCCATGGGTAGGAGAATGGACATAAGGCGGAAGGGCAGTGTACATACCAATCTAATAGGTAATATTGGAGGTAGAATGTCTGTGCCCAATTGGATAAAGAATGTGAGCAAAGCCAAACAGCAAAAATTAAGATGTTTGTACACTAATGCGAGGAGCCTAGGAAACAAAATGGAGGAACTAGAGCTACTGGTGCAGGAAATGAAACCAGATATTATAGGGATAACAGAAACATGGTGGAATAGTAGTCATGACTGGAGTATGGGTATTGAAGGGTATGTGCTGTTTAGGAAAGACAGAAATAAAGGCTAAGGTGGTGGAGTAGCACTGTATATCAATGATGAGGTAGACTGTAAAGAAATAAGAAGTGATGGAATGGATAAGACAGAGTCTGTCTGGGCAAAAATCACATTGGGGAAGAAAGCTATTAGAGTGTCCCCTAGGATAGTGCTTGGGGTGTGCTACAGACCACCGGGATCCAATTTGGATATGGATAGAGACCTCTTTAATGTTTTTAAAGAAGTAAATACTAATGGGAATTGTGTGATCATGGGAGACTTTAACTTCCCAGATATAGACTGGAGGACAAGTGCTAGTAATAATAATAGGGCTCAGATTTTCCTGGATACGATAGCTCATGGATTCTTTCACCAAGTAGTTGCTGAACTGACAAGAGGGGATGCCAATTTACATTTGGTTTTGGTGAGCAGTGAGGACCTCATAGAAGAAATGATTGTAGGGGACAACCTTGGTTTGAGCGATCATGAGTTAATTCAGTTCAAACTAAATGGAAGGATAAACAAAAATAGATCTGTGACTAGGGTTTTTGATTTCAAAAAGGCTAATTTTAAAAAGTTAAGGAAAGTAGTTAGGGAAGTGGATTGGACTGAAAAACTTGTGGATCTAAAGGCGGAGGAGGCCTGGAATTACTTCAAGTCAAAGTTGCAGAAACTATCAGAAGCCTGCATCCCAAGAAAGGGGAAAAAACTCATAGGCAGGAGTTGTAGACCAAGCTGCATGAGCAAGCATCTCAGAGAGGTGATTAAGAAAAAGCAGGAAGCCTACAAGGAGTGGAAGATGGGAGGGATTAGCAAGGAAAGCTACCTTACTGAAGTCAGAACATGTACTGATAAAGTGAGAAAGGCCAAAAGCCATGTAGAGTTGGACCTTGCAAAGGGAATTAAAAGCAATAGTAAAAGGTTCTATAGCCATATGAATAAGAAGAAAACAAAGAAAGAAGAAGTGGGACCACTAAACACTGAGGATGGAGTGGAGGTTAAGGATAATCTAGGCATGGCCCAATATCTAAACAAATACTTTGCCTCAGTCTTTAATGAGGAGCTTACGGATAGTGGTAGGATGACAAATGGGAATGAGGATATGGAGGTAGATATTACCACATCCGAGGTAGAAGCCAAACTCAAACAGTTTAATGGGACTAAATTGGGGGGCCCAGATAATCTTCATCCACAAATATTAAAGGAACTGGCACATGAAATTGCAAGCCCATTAGCAAGAATTTTTAATCAATCTGTAAACTCAGGGGTTGTACTGTATGACTGGAGAATTGCTAACATAGTTCCTTATTTTTAAGAAAGGTAAAAAAAGTGATCCGGGTAACTACAGGCCTGTTAGTTTGACATCTGTAGTATGCAAGGTCTTGGAAAAAATTTTGAAGGAGAAAGTAGTTAAGGACATTAGAGGTCAATGGTAAATGGGACAAAATACAACATGGCTTTACAAAAGGTAGATTGTGTCAAACCAACCTGATCTCCTTCTTTGAGAAGGTAACAGATTTTTTAGACAAAGGGAATGCAGTGCATCTAATTTACCTCGATTTCAGTCAGGCATTTGATACGGTTCCACATGGAGAATTATTAGCTGATAAGGAAAAGATGGGGATCAATATGAAAATTGAAAGGTGGATAAGGAACCGGTTAAAGGGGAGACTAGAGTGGGTCACACTGAAAGGTGAACTGTCAGGCTGGAAGGAGGTTACTAGTGGAGTTCCGCAGGGATCGGTTTTGGGACCAATCTTATTTAATCTTTTTATTACTGACCTTGGCACAAAAAGCGGGAATGTGCTAATAAAGTTTGCTAAAGTGTGCTAATAAAGTTTGTGCTAATAAAGATGACACAAAGCTGGGAGGTATTGCCAATACAGAGGAGGACTGGGATATCATACAGGAAGATCTGGATGACCTTGTAAACTGGAGTAAAAGTAATAGGATGAAATTTAATAGTGAAAAGTGAGAGGTCATGCATTTAGGGATTGTCAAGGTTCCTTCCCCACTCTGAACTCTAGGGTACAGATGTGGGGACCTGCATGAAAACCCCCTCAGCTTATTTTTACAAGCTTAGGTTAAAACTTCCCCAATGTACAAACTATTTTACCTTTTGCCCTTGGACTTTATTGCTGCCACCACCAAGCGTCTACCAGATATATAACAGGGAAAGAGCCTGCTTGGAAATGTCTTTCCCCCCAAAATCCTCCACAAACCCTACACTCCCTTTCCAGGGGAAGGCTTGATAAAAATCCTCACCAATTTGTATAGGTGAACACAGACCCAAACCCTTGGATCTTAAGAACAATGAAAAAGCAATCAGGTTCTTAAAAGAAGAATTTTAATTGAAGACAAAAAGTAAGAGAATCACCTCTGTAAAATCAGGATGGTAAATACCTTACAGGGTAATCAGATTCAAAACATAGAGAATCCCTCTAGGCAAAACCTTAAGTTACAAAAAGACACAAAAAGAGGAATCTATATTCCATTCAGCACAGCTATTTTATCAGCCATTTAAACAAAACAGAATCTAACGCGTATCTAGCTAGATTATTTACTAAGTTCTAAGACTCCATTCCTTTTCTGTTCCCGGCAAAAGCATCAAACAGACAGAGAGAGCCTTTGTTTCTCTCCCCCTCCAGCTTTGAAAATATCTTGTCTCCTCACTGGTCATTTTGGTCAGGTGCCAGCGAGGTTATCCTCGCTTCTTAACCCTTTACAGGTGAAAGGGTTTTTCCTCTGGCCAGGAGGGATTTTAAAGGTGTTTACCCTTCCCTTTATATTTATGACAGGGATTAATAACAAGAATTTCTGTTATAAATTGGGGGAGCATCACTTGGAATTAACAGAGGAGGAGAAGGACTTTGGAGAATTGATTGATCACAGGATGACTATGAGCCGCCAATGTGATGTGGCTGTGAAAAAAGCTAATGCGGTCTTGGGATGCATCAGGCGAGGTATTTCCAGTAGAGATAAGGAGGTGTTAGTACTGTTATACAAGACACTGGTGAGACCTCATCTGGAACATTGTGTGCAGTTCTGGTCTCCCATGTTTAAGAAGGATGAATTCAAACTGAAACAGGTACAGAGAAGGGCTACTAGGATCATCCGAGGAATGGAAAACCTGTCTTATGAAAGGAGACTCAAAGAGCTTGGCTTGTTTAGCCTAACCAAAAGAAGGCTGAGGGCAGATATGATTGCTCTCTATAAATATATCAGAGGGATAATTTAAGCTCAGTACCAATGTGGACACAAGAACAAATGGATATAAACTGGCCATCAGGAAGTTTAGACTTGAAATTAGATGAAGGTTTCTACGTCAGAGGAGTGAAGTTCTGGAACAGCCTTCCAAGGGAAGCAGTGGGGGCAAAAGACATATCTGTCTTCAAGACTAAACTTGATAAGTTTATGGAGGAGATGATATGATGGGATATCCTAATTTTGGCAATTAATTGATCTTTGACTATTAGCGGTAGATATGCCCAATGGCCTGTGACGGGATGTTAGATGGGGTGGGAGCTGAGTTACTACAGAGAATTCTTTCCTGGGTGTCTGGCTGGTGAGTATTGCCCACATGCTCAGTATTGCCCACATCACCATATTTGGGGTCAGGAAGGAATTTTCCTCCAGGGCAGATTGGCAGAGGCCATGGGGTTTTTATCCTTCCTTTGCAGCGTGGGGCACGGGTCACTTGCTGGAGGATTGTCTGCACTTGAAGTCTTTAAACCACGATTTGAAGACTTCAATAGCTCAGACATAAGTTAGGGGTTTGTTACAGCAGTTGGTGGGTGAGATTTTGTGGCCTGCGTTGTGCAGGAGGTCAGACTAGATGATCATAATGGTCCCTTCTGACCTTAAAATCTATGATTCTGTGATTCTCTTTATAACAGCCCTTACCATATTTGAAGACTATTTATTTACAGAGTTGGGTCTTTTAGCCAGAACTGGCTCTTTTAACTGAGGCAGTAGAGGCTCCTGTATTTAGGTTCAGAGGTCCCAAGTTCGATCCCTCATGCTGATGGGCTTCATAGGGGGTGGACACTACACTTTCTTACCAATGGTTGGAAGTTGAAGCTAGAAAAATTCAGACTGGAAATAAGCCATACATTTTTACAGGTGAGGGCAATTAACCATTTGAACAATTTATCAAGGGTTGTGGTCGATTCTCCATCACTAGCAATTTTTAAATAAAGATTGGATGTTTTTTTAAAAGAGATGCTCTAGGAATCATTTTGAGAAAGTTCTATGCCTTATGTTATACAGGAGGTCAGACTAGATGATTGCAATGATCCGTTTTGGCCTTGGAATCTATGAATCAGGTCTCCCCTCTGTCTTCTTTTCTCCAGAGTAAACATGCCCAGGTTTTTTGTATATTTTTTTGTTGTTGTCGTATGGACGCTTTCCAGTTTATACATATATTTCTTAAACTGTGGTGCCCAAAAATGGACACAATATTCCAGCTGAGACTTCACCAGTAGAGCAGGACAACTACCTCCCACATCTTAGATCAGGGATTCAGCAACCTTTGGCATGCAGCCCGTCAGGGAAATCCGCTGGTGGGCCGGGACAGTTTGTTTATCTGCAGTGTCTGCAGGTTCAGCCGATCGCAGCTCCCACTGGCCACGGTTTGCCATTTCGGGCCAATGGGGGCTGCAGGAAGCAGAGGCCAGCACATCCCTCGGCCCGCCTTGGAGATTTTTAAGAGTACGTTAGGCAAACACCTGTCAGGAATGGTCTAGATAATACTTAGTCCTACCTCTCGAGATTCCTTCCAGTCTTATGGTTCTATGATTCTATTTCATGGTTCTATGAATGTAATTGTGCTTATGCTTTGTAGTCTTACCTCTGCTTGTTTTTTGATCCTGTTATGGCTGATGTTTATTGCTGAGTGATTTTGTGTCATGCTAGATCTAAATGCCATTATCCACCTTTCCTCTGAGGCAGAGCTGATTAAAATACTGCCACTTATGGCTCAATATGCTGCCAATCTCATTTATTGATTTGATGATTCATGCAAATTCACCTCACAACTGATATAGCCCAGTAGTGACATTATGTGTGTGATGAGGTGCTGAATCAGCTTTGAGAGAAGAGTCTTGGCAATGGGAAAGAGGTCACTATTAGCAGCAGCGCAGAAGCATCTAGCATCATGATAGATGTTCATTTCTCTCTATCCCACCATTCTCTTTTCACACAGAAATTCACACAAAGGTAAAGGTCAAGAAAGATGTATTCTCTCTAAATTCAGGTACATGAAGTTTTGAGGTGAAGGAGTTTTTCCTTGTCTCTAAGTCAAAGATAACCATTGCCCCAAAATTTCACAAAAAAAATATTCAAAGACTCAAATTTGCCCAAAACAAATTGGTGATGTTTTTTGAGTGAAATTTCATTCCAAAAATCTCATCACTTTTAGTAAGCTTTGAGCTACTTATAGATTCATGCATCAAGTTTTCTAATTAAAAATTGCATAGGCAAATTTAATGTACTAACACCTTACGGTGCTATAGTTTTTCTCATTTTTCAGTATAAGATAAAGAGGGATTCATAAAATAACATGTTAGAAAATAAAGTTGGAGTATGATGAGACAATGTTTCCATTCTCGGCTCTTGAGCTCTGACAACGTCCCCAAAACATTATTCTTCTTGTACAGTGTGGGACACAACTTACTTTATATTACATTCAACAGCCTGAAAAATGAATAAATTTGATGTAAGACCTGAAGCTGCAGGTTAAGGTGCTTGTATTGGAAGATTTAGGTGGAATACATTTTCCTAATATGTGTTTCTCACAATATATAATAAAACTATGGTTTTCTTCAAATCCATAAACAAATAGAACTAAAGTCATATTTCACCTGCGCTATCAGGCAAAAAGGAAAATTCTCTTTGAATCTTCCACAATCCCTATAATATTGTTTGAGGTGACCATGGGTTTTAACAATGGATACTTTAAATATTTATTTCATTTAATTGGACATACTTCAGCAGACCTCACTGTTTGTACCTTCAGAACTTTTGAGAGCATCTGCTTGAAAGAAAAGTATGTGTTCACTATGACTACGTGTCCACCAACATAAAAAGCATGGACCAACTCTGTTCTTTAGTTTTTAATTTAGTGTCTTGAACATTACTCTGTTTTGGGTGAAGCTTATGCTCCATTGTTGTGGATGTTAGAAATAATGTAAGGCCTGGGACGGATGTGCAGGAGTGGATTATATTTTTATTTCGATTAAGTTTATGATCTTTAGACCTTTTTGTTGCAGGGAATGCATGCTACTTTGGCAGGGATGGTGTCAGAACTTACACTCTCCTTTCAAGGTTGATTAAGAAAGGGTGTCATTCTAGTTCTGCTCTATAGCCATTTGTAACAGACTGGAAGCCTTTGTCTGAAGCATTCTGTGCCATTCAGTATCCATCCTGATGGTTCAGGGCATGATGGCTTAGGTTAGCTGTGTGAGGGGAAACTCCTAGAAGGAGCAATGTGCATCCCTTGCTGCTCTCTGATATACAGTGCAGTATGCATAGGGGTTGCCCATTCCCCCCACCCAACTATCGAGCCACATCATTCTGAGATGGCAGCTCACTAATTGAGGCAGAAGGCAATCTTTCATCTTACAATTTTCTTTAGCACTAGATTAGAATCCTGTTTCGCTGCTGAATGTGGGTGTCCCACTTCTCCCTCACTAGAGCATCTGTGCAGCAGAGAGAATCCACAACTTCTATGCAAACTTTAGTTTCGTTGTTTGTAGGGTTGTGGGTGTGTGTATCCCTGTGAATGAATGGGAATAGAATTCCTACATCAGTCTTGCTGGGAAAAGGTTAAGTGGGTTCTATTGATTCACTGAGGCAAGTGGCTCCACCACCCCACCTGGATATAAAGGAAATGGGAGTGACTCTCCGAGGAGAGAGGATCTGGATGGCTAGGGTAAGCAGTTCTGAGATAGAAACGGCAAAAGCAGACACTTGCAGTGGCAAAAAGTAAAATTTAGGTAAAAGATGGTGCAAAAACTTTTGAAATATGTTCTTTTCAAAAACTTTGAATCAAAAAACATTTTGAAAGTTTTGCAAATTTTCCCAGTTTGTCCTTCCCTCATATCACAACCATATCTAGTAGGGTGTGGGTATACAAGCATATATTTATAAACTTTTCATTGTTACTATGCTAATTTTTTTCTACAAACTATATCATATTTTTTTGTTCTCTATCTTTTGTACATTCTTAGATGTAACTGTTTACGTCTATTTGAGACTTACGTGTTGGATTCTCTTCAGTCACTTTGCAGGGTTGCTTACTGCAAATAAGTTCCACAGCTCTGGATGACTTGAATTTGAGATAAGGACTTTATTGTGTCATGTCAGAAAGGAATAATTATTTACTGGTCTGTGGTAGTAAAACATAGAATTGTTCCATATCCTTTCAGAAATAAATTTCAGTAGTACAGAAAAATATGAATTTGTATCCTGGCTAAAACATAACTTAGTGCTTGGGCTCAAGTGGTTGAGTAGCAAACAAGAATTGCCTGTTTTGAATTGTCTCCCAATGCTTTTCAACAAGTTACTTGTTTGGGCAAGATGACTAAGGCATTATTTTGGTGAGTCTCTCTTATTTATGTGTCTTTGAAGACCAAAAAAAAAAAAAAAAAGAATTGCTTGAGGGGCGGGAACCCATTTCAGAAGAAAGGTCAATACATTCTTTCTAGTTTGAATAAGGGGACTGGTATTTGTACGTTGAGTTAAGGCAAAACTAGTGAACTAAAACTGTAGAGATGTAAGTGTAAAGTGTGTGTACAAATGATCCATTTCTTTCATGACAACGATGTTTATGAAATACAACTATTTGACCCTTGACTGCATATTAGATTTGAAGAAGTACACTGCCAAATAAAATGGACTTGGTAGGAAGGGAATTATTGACTACGTGACTTATAATACTGAGTGGTGCTTAGAAATATAGTCTGGAAAAGTTGTATTAATAGATTGTGGGCCAAACCCCTTACATCCGTGAGCTGTGCTGAGAGCGGTGCGTGCCAGCGAAATGGCTGCTCATCCTGCTGTTTCAGGACAAGCTATCTTAGGCTGTCTGTGAGAGGAGGAGCTCAGAGTAGAGTGCTCCTTTAGAAAGGAGCAGTTTGTGTCCCCTGCTACTGTTATACCCTCCAGCATATTGGGAGGGGGGGCTGCCTATGTTGCCAAGGCAGCATACCATACCCTCTTGAGGCTGTGGTGTGCTAGTGTAGGCAGCCAGTGGCCAGTCCATCAGTTTACGGTTCTGTTGAGCACTGAACTGGAATCCTGCTTCTTGCTGAGTGTGTTCTTTTGACACCATCTTGCCTTCTAGTGCACCCAAGTAGCAAATTTGAATGCCTGTTTTTTGTAAATGTCTGCTTTAGTTTTGTTTGGTTTTCTGTGAATGAGAATAAAAGGCATAGACTGAGTTAGACAGAAATACTCATGAATGTTTAAGGACACCATTTTTGTATAACCATACATACATTCTCAAATTAAACTGGTGTCAGTGGTTTCTCTGATCATCACAGAGGGCTTGATCCTACAAGGTGCTGAGTGCCCTCAACTTCTATTGACTTACATGGGAGTTGAGACAGTCAATATCTTGAAGGATCAAATTGAAACTAAGGATTAAAGTATAAATTCTGTTCTTCTACACAATCTCATTCTGTCCTTGGTGCAGCTCCTGGTTCTGGAGCAGCCTTTCTTCATCTCCTGCCTCTGACTCAGATCATTTCAAGTTGAAAACACGTTTCCTTGCACGCTGTTGTCCTTAATGCCTCCTTCCTGGTGCAATTATATATTATTTAACACTGCAAATGTATTATTTAACTCTGTAAAGCACTTCAGGTTCTGAGTTGTAAGAAAGAAGCAGTAGAAATCAGTAGGGAGCTTTGACTTCAGTGAAAGCAGGATCAATCTGAGAGATGTATTTTTATTCTTAAAAAACAAAACACATTTTTTTTGCCTACCACTTGGACATCTAGAATAAGATCTTCTGAGGCAAATGCACTGCAGCATTTGAGTAGTTTGCAAGTATTCCTGCCGTGAAATTAGACTCTATTTAAGGGAGATTTTCAGACAAATACAGTGATACCAAATAGAAAAAATGTTTGGACTATTACTATGTCATTTTTCATTACTTCACCAAGGAAGGCTGCTGTATGCCTTGTTTCAAAGTGAAATTTGCTTTAAAAAATGTAAGTGCATTACTTTGATCGTGTGGGTATGTAGACACATTTTTCATCTATACATCAGAAAGACTGTGCCCTTAAATAACGAGAAAGCCAGATGTGTTTTTAAAAACAGGCTCTCTTAATCTTAGCTTTTTAAAACAGTGTTTCTCAACCAGGGGTATGCAGAGGTCTTCCAAAGGGTGCATCAACCCATCTAGATATTTGCCTAGTTTTACAACAGGCTACATGAAAAGCACTAGCGAAGTCAGTACAAACTAAAATTTCATCTGAACAATGACATGTTTATATTGCTCTATATACTGTATCAGTGTTTTTCAACCTGAGAGTCACAATTTATTTTATAATTTATATGGTAAAAATGAGGAAGTAAGGAATTTTTCAGTAATAGTGTGCTGTGACACTTTTGTATCTTTATGTCTGATTTTGTAAGCTAGTAGTTTTTAAGTGAAACTTGGGGTCCGCAAGACAAATCAGCCTCCTGAAAGGCGTTCTGTAGTCTGGAAAGGTTGAGAGCCACTGCTTTAAAATACTACAAAAAAGTTGCAAAGTAGTTCAGTATGTTTCATGAGGACAGGGATAAATAACTGTAGGGTCCTTTTAGCAGGAAAAATAGCAGAACTTTGCTCTACTGCTATAAACTGAAATTCTCAACTAGCGCACAGAGCCTGGGTTTTGTAGGGGAACCACATGGGAATGTACGAAGGCACTAAATCTTTCCACCCTGCAATGTGTGTACCATCTGTACAGTCTATCTGTCTCTCCCATGCACTCCCACCGAATGGGCTCCTATGAAACTCATTTGTCTCTGCTGGATTCCTCTCTGCAACTGGATTTATGTCCCAATTTTGAACTTTGAACATTTTGAATCTTTCCCATAATGCAATTTGGCCAAAATTTTCAAACTCTAGTGCATTAAGTTAGGCATCCTACATCCATATTTAGACTCCTAAATAAGAGAGGCTTGATTTCCAGAGCTTCTGAGCACTAATAACTCCTGTTCAGGTCAATGGACACAATGAGTGCTCAGCACCTCTGGAAATCCCAAGTCTTATTTAGGTGCCCAAGTTGGCATCATCATTCATATTTTCAAGCACCTGAGTTTGAAAACATTAGCCTTGGTCTCTTGGCAGAAGATGGGAGCATGGCAGTTGGGAATCTAGAGAGAACATCCTTCAGAACACATTCTTAGGGCATCTGAGGTGTCCCAGGCATCACGTTATCTATTCTTACGCTCTACTTCCCTAGCGGCTCTGGCGTACTGTCATCTCCATCTCATCATAACAATGATCTGCAACCCACACAGCTGTAAAAAGGAAAAGTTGTTTATTCCTATTAAGGCTTTCCTTTGATTTGCCCAGCAATTTAACTGTTTTCCTTTCAAACAGCTATTTGCTATAAACAGAGTATGGTAAGCGGCAGTTTTAGATGACACTATCCCATCCCAAACATTGTTAACTGTGTGCTGTTAGGGGAGAAATCAGAAGACTGCTGGGGAAATGTGCACCAGTTTACATGTTTATGCATTAAGACACAGCTGCATTTTTCATATTGGTTCTGACCACCCAACACTAAGGCAAAATCCTGAAAGTTTAGTCCCATAGGCAAACCTTATCCACAGGAGCACATCCAGTTACTGCAATGGGAGGATTGAGTCTTAGAAATGACTCTGTAAATGTGGTTCTCATTATTTTATTTTAATTTAAAAAAAATTGTGGATGAGAATAAAATGAGTACTTCCATTAGACATGTATCTAATCCATGGAGGAAACTATCATTTTCATGCTCCCCCCCCACACCCGTTTCATTTTTTAAAAAGTAAATCAAAATCATAAGCATCACTGGAGGTTGCTTTATTTCAATTTACTGTTCAACTTAGAATTATATTCTTCTAAATAATGTTCAGCTTTCTGAAGGTGTTTCCTTGTTCTGAAAGCCACAGTCCTCCTCCCCTGTGCTTGACTGTCAACTTTGTTACACTACAGAACCACTGAATTCAAATGAGTTCAATTTTTTTTTTATTATAAATAGCACATGGTACATTGGAAGGAACTTGTTTTAGAAACATAAATCATTTAGAAATATTGAGGAAGACTCCAAATATGTGTCATAACGAGGATAGCGTTACATAGTAAAGAGGATAATAAAATGTTCAAGGACTTGTGCTCTTGTCGAGTTGTAAATAGTTGTGGTGTAAATTGCAGTGCCACTTATTGGAATTAGTGTTTGCATGAATGACTCCAAAACACCCTTAAAACTGATTAGCAGTGATGTGCTAGAGGAAGCCCTTGGGGGTTTCCAGGAAAGCCCCTTGTTTAAATTCTGTCACCAAAATATGGGAAGAGCTGGGATGATTTCCTTACGTCTTACACATTGCCATCCCACTTCCGTGCCACACTTACCCCAGGACACAGGGTTTACCACAAGGGAAAGGCAGGATAAGGAATCTGTGGGCATCCCTTGTTAAAACACTGGCAGCACATCCATAGGTGGCAAATTATATTGGCATGTGGTGCCCGTGCTCCACCAGTATTCAGGAACATGGGCCCGGCTCCACCAATGTTTGGGCTTATATTGTCAGAGCCATCCCATCCATAGGATGGACAGGGGCAACCGCCCCAGGCCCTGCACTTTGGGGGTCCCTGTGCTTAAGGGGGATGTGAGGTCCAGGGAGTCCAAGAGGGTTGGTGGGGTGCCAGGTGCCAGCAGCAGCAAGCGACCCGGCCTCAGCCCACTCTGCACTGCCCTGCCTCTTCCCGCCCCACTCCACCCCGCCCCCTTTCCACCCCTTCCCCCAATCCCCGCCCTGGCTCTTCCTGCCCCTTCTCTGCCCTGCCCCCTCTCCACTCCATTCCACCCCTTCCTCTAAGCCCCCACCCTGCCTCTTTCCAGCTTCCACCTCCTCCCCCGAGTGACACCGGGACCTAGTGGTGTGGATCGGGGTGAGCTGGGGCCAGGTCGCTTGCTGCTAGTGCCAGGCCCCCCACTATCCGTCCAGGCCACCCTGGACCCTATGTCCCCCTGAAGTGCAGAGCCCCCCAAAGCACGGGGCGCAGGGTGGTTACCCCGTTCCGTCCTATGGATGGGATGGCTCTGCTTGGACCCGTTCTGAGCACCACCAAAAATTATACAAACCTGGCATTCATGAGCACATCAGATTTGATGCAAAGACATCTGCAAATTTGAAGTTAAGATTCTTGTTAGAAATCTTGTGTCCTTTTCTGGAGTTCATACTCAGCACTCACTGAAGCACAATTTTAAGTCAACTTATATAGTCTACGCTCAGGTATCAATCACACCCATAAGTGTCTCCATTGGGCCAGAACCCTTATAGATTCATTTGTATTGCAGGTGTCCATTATTCCAATATCAGACCTTGTCACTCAGCTGTATTTCCAACTCCTGGTCAGCATATGGTTCTGGACGAGGAGCTTCCAGGGGCAGATTGCAGTGTGGCTAAGTGAAAGGGGTGGAGAACAAGGGGAATGGTGCCAGAAATGAAATTATATTGTGCCCCCAGAATACCTCTTCCACCTAGTCACAGTGGCACTTTGCATCTACAGAAGTCCCTGTGAGCTGCTACACAGATAGGGCTATACAGAATTTAAAATGTGAGCACTGTGAGGAGCAGTACTCAATGCTGTTTGTGATACTGTCATTCCCTCTACAGACTTACACAGCAGTACAATATAATACATACAGCAGCTGCATTATTTCCCCACCATTTGATGTGCATATAGTATTTTTTGTTATTAATGGATATACGTTGTATGAATGATCATGTAATGAAAGAGTCTGTTGTAGTGTTTATGAACAAGGAGGCAGCTATAAGGCTGCTGTGGAAAAATTAGCTCTGAGCAGAGTTGTCTAAGAGGAAAATTTAGTCCTCAGTTACTTAGAAGAAATACTCACTTGTGCCTTCTGAGAGGAAAATAAAGCGTATTGCCAAACTACAGGATTTGTTGACAGAGGATAATAGGACGCATTAAGAATCAAACCAAATCCTACATACTCAGTTTTGGAGGTGGTTGCATCTTTTAACTCTTTTCCTACAAGATACATTTTGTGATGTCACTGGAAATGTGACAGTCCTGAAGGAAATGAAATGGGTACTAAATTCTGGGTGAAAATGCAATATAGTATTTGAAAAATGATGACCAGAAGTAGTGGGCTAAAGCATGGAGGAAGATGCTTTTACCCAGAATTCCTACTGGGTAGTGTCTTGGAAACCAAATATGAATGTAGACATTGACTATGAGGGGTAAGGACAGACTACGAAGAAATTCTAATCACAGTGAACTGCTGTATGATGAAAAGAGAATCGTGATCTATTACTGAAGTGGGCCCATGGGTGCCAGCAAAAGGCATCATTTCACCCACAGAGGGAGGCATTCCTGCAAGGAAAATGGAGGTGGTCATTCAGATTCTAGGGAATGTGAAAACTAAGTACCATGGAAAGAATAATGTACTTTGGAGTGCAAATTGCAATCTACTTTGACTCCCATCATTTTTTCATCATAGGATGCATTTCAGTGCTTCTGCTATATCAATATTTGAGTTTGTAATGCCATAAGTTTTAAAATTTAAACTACTGATCATGTGATAAATTATAAAAATACAGATGCTTATTGTTGAGCAGGGCTAAATAAAATGTACTAAATTCTTTAAATATGTGTTAGAACAATTGTACATTAAAGTAAACACACATGTAACATTCAGCAAAATGCAGCTCAGTACACCTTTCTGAGTCAAGGAAATGTGCAACACATCCTGGTATACAGGCCCCTATTTGCTAATCTTGAGAACTCTACAAAATCGAGTTCTTCAAACAAGGCAATGGGATTAGTCCTAATTTAGGACTTCATTCAGTGCATGCCAAGAATACATGAATGGGACAAAGGAAATACTGAACAGAATGGTGGAAATAGATGAATGATGGAGAAAATGGAAGTCATGAATAAACGAATGTAACAGACGAGCAGCGGAAGCAAGAAAAGACATACAACTGTGTTTGTATGTTTTAGAGTATTTCTCCGGCAGATGCCCCTCAGCAGTGTGTGTAGAGTGGATGTCGGCAGCATGGCTTCAGTCATATGAGAGCCCCCAGCAGAACTATTTGAATTGGGCTAAGATTTTGTGTGCTACCTTCTCTGCCTCAAACTCTGTGCCATGTTAACTGGATGTCGGATGTCGGCTAATATGCCCAGATCAGGGATCAAATTCTCCACTCCTTTGTACTGCTCTAAACCCGTAGTAACCCCAGTGAAGTCAGTACTACTATTATGTACGCCAGTGTAAACCAGTGCAGAATTTGGCTCTACTCTGAGCGTTATTTTGGGAATGAAGAATCATGAGGACAATGGATGTAGATGTCCTTTTAAACTGGAGGTTTGGGAGGGGAGGGTGGAAGAAAACCTATAATGTACTCCAGCTATAACCAAGATAAAAGAGGGATATATTCTGATTCCCCAAGGATTCAAGTCGTGTTCACTACTGAATCCTGTCAGTGTGAATCAGCTCATACTTTAATCCGTGTGGCAATGGAGAATAAGTAATAAACACTGCACTGTCCTCGTGATGTGTTGGCTACCTGTGGAGCATTGATTTGAACGGCTGTTGTGGAGATTACTACTGAGCATGTGATTTGGTTAATGAGCCAGGTATTTTTTAAAAAAATGTACATGCCAGAGTAAGAAGTAATTGTTTTCTCTGGATTTCAGTGACTGACTTAGGATAGAATGAGAGCTTTAAAAATACCAAATAAATATGTTCATGATACCCTAAGAGGGAAACAAAAGATGACAGTGATTAGTACCTATTTGCCAGCAATCAACCCATACGTAGGGACACTAGCACATCTGCCAGTCACCCTAGCATGTCAACTGTTTGCCCATTCAGTAAACCATCCAGATTCCAAACAGCACAAAGTAAGACCAAGGAGTCATAATTTGCTGGCATTTGTCTTTTTGGATGCTAGCTATTCTGGTGTACATGCTATGTGTTAAATCAAGATTGATGGCTTTATACTCAGGGTATTGTGATTATATTCTGGATTCTGTGGTTAAATAATTAGTGTTACTCTCCATTTGTAGCTCCTTTGGATTATATAGTTAAACAACTGGTGTCCTCGTGCTTGCTCGTTCATTTTTAAGATCAGCTGGGACATTTTTTTTTTCTTTCAACTTTGTAATTTTGTGATGTCTCTAGACTGACAGTTTATGGCTCCATTCTGCTGTGGATAGCTCCTTCAAGCAACACCCTTTTCTATCTGTCTTATGCATGTGTTAAGGTGGACAAGTTGAGGGTTTGTTTGCATTGTTGCCGACTAACTCTGGCAATGGTTCACCTGCCAAATATCATGAGTGGGAGCACCGACTTCTAACCCAGAAAAACGTCTATGCTATTAGCATACAAGTCTTTTTTGAAAGAACAAATTACAGTGTTACAACAGGTGAACTTTGCTTTTGTTCTTTTGGTAAGTGGTGTTCCCCTCCTTTCTGGTCCAGTGATGTAGACATTTTGCACTATTATGAATATTTTTCCCCACAAGGATGACAGTACTTAGTAATCCATTGGTTTCATTTAATTTCTGAAACACTTCAAATATTCATCAAGACAATACTTTTATTAGATTGACATTAATAAGGATAAATGTCTCCATAATTTGAATTATTATATATTTTTAATTCATATAGGTTAATAACAACATTTTTTATTTGAAGAATACACAATATCTAAGAAAATACATGGTAATTTTGTTCTTTGACATCATGGTGATTAGTGCAGAGGATCTGGTATATGGTATGTATTTTAGCTGGTGGTGCTGTCAATAGTTGAGTACCCAAGACTTTCCATTATAAGACCCTGTTTTCAGCTTTTTTTATGATTTTCCAGACTTTAACTGTTTAGGCTGAAATTTTCCATGCTGGGCATCTGTCTGAGGCTGAATCCGCCACCCCCCAGGAATGGAAGAAGGAGGATGAATAGGAACAGAACGGAAAAGGGGCAAAAGCCAGGAGATTGCGGGGTTGGATGTGGGGGGGGGGGGGGAGGGACAGGAGCTGTGTAAAGGCCTGGGGACAGAGCGGTTTATAACACTGCAACCTTAATGCAGCCCCTTTGTGTGTATGAATTATGATGCAATCTTTAATGACTTGACCACATACTATTTTTCCCATAGGAGGGACGGAGTTCTGGGAATGAGTCAGTGTCATGTAGGGAATGAGGCTGTAGAAACCCTCCTCATTTGTTGTGGGAGGAGTGTAGTGAATGAGCAGGGGATTGCAGGAAGAGGTGTTGTGATTGAGGCAGTTGGATGTTGCGCTATAGAACTGGATTGCCTCAGAGTTCCGATATGATGGTGGGCAAGCCATTTTAACCAAAATATTCACAGTTGGCTACTAATTGTGTGTTCCTCATTGTCTGGGTGCTCAGTGTGAGTGACACCCCTGGGCTGTTGAGCATTTACAGCTACAACTGAAGTCAATAGGAGCTGTGCTTTGAACATACGAACTGCTATGTAATGCTAAATACTCTGAGAAATCAGGCCCTAGGTATCTCAAGTTGGGCATCCAAAACTAGTGGATGTTTTTGATTTTTTGGCTTTAATCTGTCTGTGTGTTAGTCTCCATCTATGATGCTGATAATGCCACTGATTCTTACAGGGGTGATGTGAAGATAAATTCATTAATATTTGTGAAATTCTCCGATCTGATAATGAGAGCATCATAGAAATGCCCAGGGAGAAATGAATAATTTTGTATTCAATACTGGGTTTGTACAGTGTATAATTAAAAGAGCTCTGTGGCCACACATTGTAAAAGGGGAATAAGAAGAAAAACTACCCATTTACCAAGTGAGACAGGAATCCTGCGATAAACAGAGTATGTGATTATGTAATTAAAGCTTTTATCGTAATGGATATGCACGACGGGGCCAAATGAAGGCTGCCTATGCATCCTTAAGTCTGGCATTTTCTAACTTTTCAATGTTTGATTTTGCAACCTTAGTGTTTTTGGATGTAATTCCTTAATCTGAAATTAGTTTGATTTGTGAGAGGGCAATTGGCACCAAATGTTGACTAGTGCTACTGTACCAAAACAGATGAACATACAACCATTTTAGTATGGAGATCTGGATTTAAATGCACCCTGGATCACAACTGAAATAAATTTGACTCAGGAAAACATTTTCCACATCACAAAACCTCAACAAGGGAGGTAGTTTCTGCTATTGCAAGAAAAGGCACATTAAAGGCTGGGATGGAGCTGCATTGGGAAAGTTGTGTGGGAAATGTGTCTAGCATCTGTCTGCTCTGTGCTTGCCTCCCACCAGTATTATTAATGTGCTCAAACCTAAAATTAATTATATTCACTCAAACTTTAAAGGAACCCCCCGCCCCCAACATTGACACATGGACAGAATGGCATTGATAAAGCTCTCTTCACTTTGTAGTAGAGGTGCAAACTCAGTCTAAAAATGTCTGTTTATTTTAATAGGCTTTCTTCAGAAATGTCAGTAAAAAATGAAAATGCATGAAGATATACTTGTGTAAATTATTCATAAATAAAAACAGCATGAAGCTGTATTGATGCTGGTGTTGCCATTGCTACTGTACTGTGAAATAGGAGTAAGGCAACAACAGAGTACTTGCTCTTTACCCAGGCTGCTTTCAGCTTTCTAGGGTTTGTCTACATGGGAAGTTACTGTGTGGCAAGCTAGGGTGTGAATCTACAGTGCACTAGCTTGCCACGCACTAACATCCCCTGTGGATATTGCTCCAGCAGAGTGAAAGTCCTGGTGTTGTAGACTAAGCCGCACTCCAGAACTTTCACTGGGCTGTAGCAGAGTCCACAGAGAATGTTACTGTGTGTGTGGCAAGCTGGTGCGATGTGGATTCACGTCCTAGCTTGCCAGGGAGTAATTCTGCCATGTAAGCAAGCCCTGAGACTTAGGATCATGAAAGTTAGAGCAAGAAAAACCTTATTTCATCACCCTTCCAATGAAGGTTGATACCTAATACCGTCTTCAGCCCATTATTCATATTCTAGTTTCAGAGCATCTCCAGCACTAGTGCCTCCTGTTGGTTACTGCAAAGAATTTCCGCATGGGGTGTTGCTGATCCACTGTGTTGGAAGTAGATGGAGTCTTTGTATGGCATGAAGAAGTAGGCTGTAGTTACAATCCCTGTATTAGCAGAAAAAATAACTACTGTATTGTGTTTGTGCACCTTGTAGCTCTGATTCTACAAAGGGTCTTTCTTTTAGAAGTATAATTATGAAATGGTTAATAGCACTTTAAGTAGCTTTGCAAGCATTATTCTTCCTTTTATTGTGTTGGAAACTATATTTAGATTTCATAAAAGACAATAGTTAAAAATGGTATGGTATATTAAAGTCAGTCCATGACTAGATCCCTTTTCTCTGTACCTACAGTACAAAATATTAGCTCTTGTGTTTTTCTTGGAAGCTAAGGGCACTAGGCATTCTACATTACGTGCAGAATTTTTCAGTAATTTCCCACAAAATTGACTATATGCCCATTATTGTTATGGGTTGGGCGAAACATAATTGAAACTGGTGAGTGTAGCAGCTGTCCTTCATTCGGGATAAAGAAGGGCCTCACACCAAAACACCGGCATATGTCACTGCCCAGAAAAAAAGGTCCATCTGAGTCTGCCCACAAATTAGAACAATGTGGGTGGAGGGTTTTCTCTGGGTGTTGTTTGATAGAGGTTTGTGCATCTGTGTGCGTGTAAGAAGGGGAGAAACACATAAAAGCAGAGAGTAGGCAGCAAGACAGAGCTGAAAGAAGCACTGAGCATGGCCTTGAGAAAAGAGTAGAGAGCGTTCATTTTGATTTGAGCACTGGCTGAAAGGGTGTTGGAGATATGAGCAAAGAAACTGTTTACTGTTGCTTGACGCCTGTGTTCAGGGGAACAGGATTTTGTACATTCTATGTAAATAATCCGGATTGTGTCACCAGATACCCGACTCCATCATCAGTTTCTCTTCCTAGTCGAAGCAACTCTCAGGGCCCTTAACTTTGGCCAGTCACTTCGGTCAAAAGGAGTAACGCTGTGCAGACAAGACCACCTTACCCAGTCAGAACACAAGGGCTGAAAAGGGATGGACCAGAAAAGCCCTTGGTGTAACAACTAAAAATTGACAGGTGAACCCAAGCTGGCAAAATTACGCATGTCAGCAGTCAGGCTGGAGTTTGAACCTGGAGCTGTTTGTGATGGAGCAGTGAAAGTGCTGCTACTTTTGTGAAAGCTTTTCTCGCTGCTTTTTCTGCCACTCCTTTTTCAAAGCGATAATAGGAACTATGGACATAAGGGAAATAAAATGAAAATAGTCAAGAACATCTTGAGGCAGCTTATGCTCATTCCACCAAGAAATTAACCCTCTCCAGGAGTCCAAACCTTGGCTGTTCACAAATCAGAACATTATGTTTAGTTGTAAAGTTTTATTACTTTACCCATTACAGGCCTGTTTAGGATTCCAGAGCTCCTCTCTTGAACCACTCTAAGATCACATGCTGAAATCCTGCAGTAAGATTCAGGGTAATTACTGTTGAGTCATATTGGCAGGTGGGATCAATTAGCTCCCACCAGGCTATCAATGGAGCCAGAGTGTACTTTTAGGTAAGGAGTCAGGAGTTAGGACTGAAGACGTTCTGGAGAGGGAAATCCCAGGCACATACCAGCATGTGTTAGATGCTTTAGCTGAGGTTCATATTGCGCTACAGTTTTTGATTTAATAATAATAATAGAAAAGTACTGAGTTTGGACAGAGTCTGTGTGTGATCTGTTGAGGACTCAACTTATTCATACATCCCTAATTTCTTTTTGGAGTAACTGTTGTTTAATACCCAAATGGAAGAGGCGAGGGAGTACATGGAATCACCTTCCCCTTTCCCCCACCCAAAAAAGTTTTGCTTTTAATAGCAGAAAATAGCAGGGCCAGAGTATTTGGAAAGTGAAGAGCAGCTTGAAGTTCTTCAGGTCAGAACGTACATGTACGTTTCAAACTGCCTTTTCATTCCTCTCAAAATGGCCACTGTACACATCTCCCAAAGACACCTCAAACAGTAGTTCTTCTCCTACAGCCCTGTCCTGCACTTCCTGCTACTGCTTCAGAGAAGCAGAACTGTTTCTTCTTTCAGGCTAATACTCCCTAGATACCCATCTGGTTAACTTAATAGCTATATCCATTAAATTAAATATCAATTGGAAAAAATTTTTCATAATTGTGAAGAGGGGATATGGAGTGTGGTGAAAGCTTTACAAATATAATGTGATAAACAGACGTTCTCAATGGAGTTTGGAGTTAGCAAATCCTTCCTGAACAGAACGGAGGATTGGGCATTGAGGGGAAAGCAGAAGACTGGGTGGATTGGCTTAGAAAGTGGGCATAAGTATGAGAGATTCTGAATGCTCCAGCCAGTCAGATGCAGGAATGTGCCATCTAAGTGGCTCTTCAGAAGCAGATTTTGTAAATCACATTTTTTTTAAATTGTTTCATGGCTGATACTGAAACCATACTAACATAACAGACCTGCAAATCAGTAACTGTATCGTCCCTGTGCTCTGACTGCCTGGGATAGTTGAATTTCAGATTAATCATAGAGAAAAAGCTCGATTTCTGTTCCCTCTTGCCTTGTCTCCCCATTCTTGGCCCTTGAGTCAAGGGAATAATCAACCCAACTTTCCAATGTTATCTTCCCTGCGGCCCTGAATCTCCACACCCTGATTCTCAAAAATCACACCCTATACTCACTCCTTCAATAGCTATTAACCTTCCTTAAGAAAAGTATTCTTTCATCACCTCTCCAACAGCAAACCCCTGCTTGCTACCAGCTGGTATGCTGCCTATTTCACAGTACTGAGACTGCTTTTTTACAATAATCTTGTCTTGTTGGAAACAGACTCTCTCTTGTGCTCCTCATTTTTCTTGAACTCAGTTGTCTTTGATACAGTTGATGATGATTGTGGCCTTCTTCAGTTAGTTGGAGTCAAAACCATTTTGTTGACTAGTTACATGTTTACTTTTCCATCAGCTACTTCTTGTGACATGCAGTATGCACTCCTCTTGCACAGATCTTTCCATTCTGGTGTTCTGAAGGGTTCAGCCCTCGAACCAATCTCTTCGACTTGGGTTATCATTACCATGCAGGTGATACTGAAGCCTTTTCTCTTTCATTCTTTTGGGCCTTTCATCATTTTCTCTTTGTCTGAATTTTCTCAACATCTATACTTTGTGTAACTTACCTCGAATCCAGCATGTCCAGAAAGGCTATCTACTAATTTGGTGGGAAGAGCATTTCAACCAAAACTCCACCACTTTCCTTTTTGTAAAGCTTCCCAACTCAAATCTCATATTTGATCCTGTTGTCAGAAACTGTGTTTGACTTGAAGCTAAACTCTCATTAAAGTCTTTTGCTGAATTTTTAGGTACACATAATGGAGGACTGTGGAAAGGGATGAACTTTAAGAAAGACAGAGAAGAGACAGCAGAAAAAGTGATGAGACAGAAGAAAAACATTCACAAAAATGTTCCACAAGGTACAATGGAAAAGGGCAACAATATCAGATACAGTAAATTCAATCATTATTTCTCACCTATAACATTGGTGCTTCCCATATCTCTTAGATTTGGAATTCTGTCTATTGTTTCTACATAGGACAGCTATCTCTGCTCTCATAACTTCTATCCATGCATTCAGATCCAGTCATCCGGAATGCTGTAATTCTATTTTTATGCTTTCCCTAAATCTCCACTCTTGAGGCTTCAGTTTGTTCAAAATCCAGTTTTTTCCCCTCACTTGCACCTGGAAAAGGGAACACATCTCTTCCATCCTTAGAAATATTCCTTGTCTTCTTTTCTGTTCCAGAATCAAATACAAATCTCTCTCTCTCTTAGTCTTCAAGATCTATGGACTTGTCTCCTCTTCTTTCCAGTCTGATTGATTGTTTTATATTCTCCTTTCTTTACTCCATGATCTTCATTCCAGACTTAGTTCTGACCCACTTACTTCTCCATAGCAGATTCTTCTCCCTCATACTCTCTGCACCCATTTAATCTCCAACACCTTGACTGTTTTTTTCACATCCCACCTATTCTCTGTGTATTCCTATTCCTAGCCTCAATTCAGGAAAACCATGTATACACATGCTTAAGTCTGTACCTATTCAAGACAATTCTGAAACACATGCTTAGTGCTGTCCTGAATAAAGGTGCTTTCCTGAACTGGGACCCCTCTCTAACACTCAAATCTTACTCCCTAAGCCTTCTAGTTTCCTTGTGTTTTATCACTGGGACTACTTGGCTAGGAAGGGTAGCAGCAATCTGACCTCTTAAGGCTGTAAGTTGTTCAAGACAGGGACTCCATCTCTGTTTTGTAAAACATCACTCTTATTTCTTGGTCCATATGGAATCGCTGATATGACTTGGAGTTAAAATAGTGCTAAAAGATGGTGGTATTGTAAACAGATGGTGATTAGCCTGTTCTATTTGTGTACATTTTTAAAATAACCATTTTCCCCTCTTGTAGTTTTTATAAAAAACAAAAACCCCAAAAGCAGATTGTTGGCATTATCATAATTGCTTTCTCGTTGTCAGAGTTGTAGTTCACATGCGTTTCTTGTGAAACATTTTCTTAGAACTTAACATATGCGGTTTTTTGCTCACTCCTTTTCAAGGAGTTTATCTCACTGATTGAGCTTATAGTTCTGAAAACATTGTATCACAGCCTGTTCAGTTTATGCTCATAGGTGTTTTGTCACCATGATTTTCTATGTCCTTAGCACTTGTGAGATTTTTTTTTTAATTGTTGTTTGTTGTATTCAGATGCAGATTTTCATTTATAGTAGCTGTATGGTTTTAAAAAATATATTTAAGCCAGCAGAAATCGATTTTAAGGATGGGGTGGCTGTCAACCAAACTGCTTCTACTGCAACACTACTGTATAGATAAAGGACCATGTGACTTATTCCAGCTGAAATACAAATTATTTTATTGCCGATTGCTCATTGATTTATGCTTCTTAACCAATTATTAATTCCATTGGCATTGGCTAGGAATTTACATCGTTTTGAAATAACTATTTTATTTTAGCCAAATCTATAGGCTTCATTATTATTGAAGGTGAAAATAGAACTGCATTTGTTGGTGTTTTGTGATATTTCCCATGCTCTGTGCTATAATTATTAATAAATATATTATCATAAGGCATTCTTTGTTGGAAATTATGTTTATAAACAAAACACTCCTGCGTGTAATTAAGAGATTTATTATAGTGGTACTATTAGGGGGCAAACAGGTCATGTTGACATCTTCTGTGAAGGCCACACTACCCCATGCCAGTTTAAAAATAAAATAATACTGTCACCCACCTACTATCAGTCCCCCATAGTCCTCCCAAAAAACTTCCCACGCGTTCTCCAATTTATGACGTTGGTTTCAGTGTGTTTTTTGTTGTCTGCCTAGTTAGACTATACAGTCTGTGGGAAAAGGACCTTATCATGTTCTGTGTGTTGTAGCACAGAGCTCCCTGTGGACCTCAGTAACACAGATACAACTGTAACTTCAGTGGAGTTGCACAAGAGTAATTGAGGGTAGAGTTTGTGCTTTTGGTTATAGTGATGCTTTTAGTAACCCAGTGAAAGGATAAACTGTTGCTAGATGGAACAGGCTGCAAGCAATAAGAAATACCATATATTACCTTAGCAGGCATGGATTAAACATATCTTAAAAGAGACCATTTCTCCCAAAAGGTTTAAATCATGAAGGGATGTAGTCAGAAAAACATCATCTAGGCCTTCGAGCTTTCTACAAGTGACTGATTTGCATGTGTAAAATCATGATAAGTTAGCAGAAGGAAAGAAAGCAAAAGCCATTAGAAATGGCTCTGATTGCAGAGCCACTGGCCATTATCTCTGAAAATTCGTGGCAATCGGGGGAGGTCCCGGACGATTGGAAAAAGGCAAATATAGTGGCTATATTTTAAAAAAGGAAGAAAGAGAACCTGGGGAACTACCGACCTGTCAGCCTCACTTCAGTCCCTGGCAAAATCATGGAGCTGGTCCTCAAGGAATCCATTTTGAAGCACTTGGAGGAGAGGCAGGTGATCAGGAACAGTCAACATGGATTCACCAAGGGCAAGTCATACCTGACCAACATGATTGCCTTGTATGATGCGATAACTAGATCTGTGGATATGGGGTAAGCGGTGGATGTGATATATCTTAACTTTGGCAAAGCTTTTGATACAGTCTCCCACAGTATAAAAGTTAAAGTATGGATTGGAGGAATGGATTATAAGGTGGATAGAAAGCTGGCTAGATTGTCAGGCTCAATGTTTAGTGATCAATGGCTTGATGTCTAGTTGACAGCCGGTATCAAGCAGAGTGCCCCAGGGGTCTGTTCTGGGGCCGGTTTTGTTCAATATCTTCATTAATGATCTGGATGATGGGATTAATTGCACCCGCAGCAAATTTGCAGATGACACTAAGTTGGAGGGAGAGGTAGATATGCTGTAGGGTAGGGATAGGGTCCAGAGCGACCCCTAGACAAATTGGAGGATTGAGCCAAAAGAAATTTGATGAGGTTCAACAAGGACAAGTGCAGAGTGCTGCACTTAGGATGGAAGAATCCCATGCACTGCTACAGGCTGAGGACCGACTGGCTAAGCAGCAGTTCTGCAGAAAAGGACCTGGCGATTACAGTGGACGAGAAGCTGGATATGAGTCAGCAGTGTGCCCTTATTGCCAAGAAAGCCAATGGCATATTGGGCTGTATTAGTAGGAGCATTGCCAGCAGATCAAGGGAAGTGATTATTCCCCTCTATTCAGCACTGGTGCGGCCACATCTGGAGTATTGCGTCCAGTTTTGGTCCCTGTACTACAGAAGGGATGTGGACAAATGGGAGAGAGTCCAGTGAAGGGCAATAAAAATGATTAGGGGGTTGGGGCACATGACTTACGAGGAGAGGCTGAGGGAACAGGGGTTATTTAGTCTGCAGAAGAGAAGAATGGGGGGGGATTTGATAGCAGCCTTCAACTACCTGAAGGGGGGGTCCAAAGAGGATGGAGCTCGGCTGTTCTCAGTGGTGGCGTATGACAGAACAAGAAGCAATGGTCTCCAGTTGCAGTGGGGGAGGTCTAGGTTGGATATTAGGAAACACTATTTCATTAGGAGGTGGTGAAGCACTGGAATGGGTTACCTAGGGGTGTGGTGGAATCTCCATCCTTAGAGGTTTTTAAGGCCTGGCTTGACAAAGCTTTGGCTGGGATGATTTAGTTGGTGTTGGTCCTGCTTTGAGCAGGGTATTGGACTAGATGACCTCATGAGGTCTCTTCCAACCCTAATATTCTATGATTCTATGAACTCCATGGGTGATAGGGGCTCCAGGATCCTAAGTCACTCGTGAGGTACTGAGTGCACTATCTTGCCCTTAGTCCAATGTTTGCTTTGTATTTTTGTTTATCTTCCTTAATCTACTTAGCGCTGTGCAATGGGATGAAATCTTGACCCCACAGAAGTTAATGGCGAAATTCCCATTTACTGGGTCAGCATTTCACCCCTGAAGTTTTGCTTAGCAATGTCCCTGCAGACATTTAGCTAAATAATATGGATAAAAGCCTTAGAACACCTGGAGAAAGCGAGAGTGAATAAATGGCTCTGAGACAGATCCACAGCAAGAGTCTGAGAATGACACTCTGTCAGCTAGTCAACAAACGAGTACAAAAGCCTGGTCTATCTCAGTGGAATGGCCAAAGGCAGGCAGGATAACCAGACCTTATCCTGGCTGGACTCCCCGCTGCATTACGATCTTACCTACTGCTTTAGACTGACTCTGAGTTCACTTTTATGGTGCACATGTATATTATGATTTTTTTTCCTTAATACTGCACCATTACTTTTCTAGGGGTCTGCTAAAGGCAGCTGCCATTTTTTGTTCAGCTCAAATGTAATCTGTTATAGAGGTGACTTGCAGTGTGTTCTTTATTATTTACTCCTAATGTAAACCAGAAAAAATCAATCAGATTGAAAGTATATGGTTTCCCTTTAATGTATGGAAAAATGTAATAACCTTTCCTTGTCAGTTTTGCCCCCCTCTTTTGGATGTCAACAGCCTACCTGGTCTTTCAATTATCAGTGACTGGTTTTTGGGGCTTTGGATCCAAAAATTTCAGCGTAGACTCTAGTCTCACTTTTTTGTGTTCAAATATAAATCTATTACACACAGAATAGATAGCAACTCTGCTGTAGCTAATTGTTTCAGTGAGTTTTGGGAACATGCCAGGGAAGGTATCCTGCTGTTTTTGTGCTTTTCAGATGTAAATGTTTCATCAAGCCTAGCTGAGATGTAGTGCAAAAGTGTATGTACTCAATGCTCATGGTTCCTTTTCTGTTGTTGCAGTGATCTGCTGTCTTCAGAATACCTTGAGAGGCATATCGAGCATGGAGGAAAGACAGTGGAAGTTAAAGTAAGAGTTTGCTTGGGGTTCTGAGGGTTCCCCCCATTTTTTAAATGTTTGTTTAATGGACACTCCCTGATTTCTCTGTAACCAGTGAATTCTGATTTTAACATAAATTCCTCCTATGAGTCAGAAAAGTTTTGTTTCATCTAATTTTTAAGCTTCTTTTTTATTTTACATTACATAAATATTCATGACAAAATTATACTTATGAGAAATGTATACGCTGTAGTTTTTTTACTTTCCTTTGCTCTAAATACGTATGTGCCAACTGAAGTGCCACAATGACTCTATTACATAATGTATCATTACGTAAACTTACTAAAAGACCAGGATTGCTGTTTTTATGGGTTTCCTCATATATTTGAGTATAGCAAGTTATATTGGATAGTAATTCCAAATATTTAGCCATCTTGAAATAGAAGGTTCCTTTTGTAAAAGGTTCATTGAGAAATATTGTTAAAGTTGTCTCCTAAGAAATATGTCAGGCTGGGTCCTTTTTGCAGGATGTTAGTTTCTATTTTCTCTGTGTGTTTATACTAATTCAATGAAAGCCAGCCTGATGATCCACTCTGTCTCTCTGAATACACCAGCTGTATTTTCAAGTATTCATATACACTGATGCTACGTACATTTGTACTTAACATTAGATTTTACAAAACCATCAGTAACTTCAGAAAGAATAAAGTTAAATCAGTATTTACATATATCTCCTCAGAGTTGCTGTGAAAGAGTCTTCTGGTGCATAGACAACATCTCATGGAAGTACGGCAATAAAATAAATGTAGACTGTACATAGCATGCATAGCAGTGAGAGTGGGTCATAATAGTCGCTCTTTTTAAAGGACACTGTCAAACCAAATGTTCCCCAAAATTTAGGTTTTGTAAAAAACAACCCCCCCGAATTGAAGACTACCCAAATCTCTAAACAATTAAATGTTCCCTTACAATGTGACCGCAAAAGCAGGAAAGGGCAAAGCAAAAATTTGGTCAACTGAACGCACAGAAATATTTGTTCACTTCAACTACTTAATAATCAGTTTACCCTTCCCTAGAATTTTCATATATATTATAAACTATGGAACCAAAAGTATATATTTATGCAGTGCCGAATTGAACATTGAGAAACACATGTTCATTTATTGTAAAGATCATTTTTCACAATGAGCATGTGCTATACTGTACAGTCAAAAAATCTGACTCTAATCCAAAATTTGACTCAAGCAGAAACACAAGATAACAGCTGTAGTTAATAAAAAAAGTTAATCCATTTTTCTGTGTTAGGAAATATATACAAATTGGCAAACTTAAACATTTTTTTGGCTGCCTGTAAGTCCTGCTTTACTAAATTAGGGACCAGTTCTGCATCCCCCTCTCATGAGTAATCCTTACTTCAGTGAGTAATATCTTTGAATTCAATGGGCTACTGAGCCAAATAAGGAGTACTTGCATGAACAAGAGGTAGCAGGACTGGGGCTTTAAAACAGGATTTTTATTGATTTTACATAGTGTGGATCACATTCTAACAGAGAGGTTTCAGAGTAGCAGCCGTGTTAGTCTGTATCCGCAAAAATCAAAGGAGTACTTATGGCACCTTAGAGACTAACAAATTTATTTGAGCATAAGGTTTTGTGAGCTACAGCTCACTTCATCGGATGCATGCAGTGGAAAATACAGCGGGGAGATTTTATATACACAGAGAACATGAACCAATGGGTGTTACCGTACACACTGTAACGTGAGTGATCAGGTAAGGTGAGCTATTACCAGCAGGAGAGAAAAAAATACCTTTTGCAGTGATAATCAACGTGGGCCATTTCTAGCAGTTGACAAGAATGTGTGAGGAACCGTAGTGGGGTGGGGGGGAAAGGGGAGAGAGATAAATATCGGGAAATAGTTTTACTTTGTGTAATGACACATCCACTCCAGTCTTTATTCAAGCCTAAGTTAATGGTGTCCAGTTTGCAAATTAATTCCAATTCAGCAGTCTCTCATTGGAGTATGTTTTTGAAGTTTTTTTGTTGAAGAATTGCCACTTTTAGATCTGTAATCGAGTGACCAGAGAGATTGAAGTGTTCTCCGACTGATTTTTGAATGTTATAATTCTTGACGTTTGATTTGTGTCCATTTATTCTTTGTTGCAAGGATAGGTTCCTGGGTTAGTGTTTTTGTTGGGTGGTGGCTGGTGAGTATTTGATTCTGGTTGCGGGGCTGTCTGTAAGGAACCTCTCCTTGCAACAAAGCCTGTTGCCAACTGTGTCCACATATCTATTCAGGGGACACCATTATAGGTCCTAATCACATCAGCCACACTATCAGAGGCTCGTTCACCTGCACATCTACCGATGTGATATATGCCATTGTGTGCCAGCAATGCCCCTCTGCCATGTACATTGGCCAAACTGGACAGTCTCTACATAAAAGAATAAATGGACACAAATCAGATGTTGAGAAGGGGGAGAACCAGTCTGATGGCCACACATTTCAAAAGAGCTCATCAGCCACAATTAGTGCCAGATTCTCAAAAAAAAAACAACCCCAAAACCCTCAGCTCCCACTTAGGCATCAAAATAAGTGGCTAGATTTTCAGGACAGCTCAGCATGCTCGGTACATGTCGGTGCTGAGCATGCTTCAAAAACTGGCCGTGGTTTCAGTGCCTCAACCAGGAGCAGAGCTCTTTTGAAAAAAAAAAAAAAAAAAAAGGTGGCCTCAATTTTGTGTACTGAGCACTTGAAAACCTAACTGTTGGCTCTTGTGAAAATCTGGCCCCACGTGATCAGTAAGCTGTTGGTCCATAGATCACAGTTGGAGAACCACTTCCTTAAGATACTGAAAGAGAGAGAAGCAGAGAAAAAGTCCAGAAATGTTTATTATGCATATTGGAATCTGGAGTCTGTAGTTCAAACTGTTCTCAATATACATATACAGACATAGACTCCTTACATGATGATGATTCAATATTTTAAAATTCTGCTATGATTTTATTGTGTCATAAAATCCTGCTAAATTGGTACTTGTTCTAAGAATAAACCAATCAAAACATAGAAAACAACAAAAATAAAGGGATCACGCAGACTACTTAAATACTTGTTAAAAAAGAAAAAGCTACTGAAAGGGCCAGACTTGCAACAAAAATAAATTGCATAATAAAGACCACATTGCTTTGTGACATTTCCTAAGCTATCCAGCTCCATTTCTGAGTCTGTCAGTTACATAATGAGGAGACTGAGTCTGGCGTATATTAAAGGCTAAATCTTGCTGTTTCCTACTGCAAATGTGGAAGGCCCTGAACACATTAAAGCTGCCATGGTCCAGCTGTGTGAGAGGAAGGGGGCACGCTATGGAGCTCCTACTCCTCTTGGGGGAAAACACTACTAGCTGGTGGAGCTGGTAGCAGTGCCAGAAGGGAGAGGATAGGTATTTCAGCAAGAAGACCACATCTGCTTCTTCTACAGGAAGATCCATCTCCATCATTGGTTCTCCCTTCTCCTGTGATGGGAGGGGATAGAGGAGACCCACCACCTCTCTTCTGACTAGGAGTGGGTGATAAGAGAAAAAAACCTCACTCTTCGTTATCAACTCCCTCTCATTTCTGGGGAAGTTGGATGAGAAAACAGAGCTCTAGCCAGATTGCAAAGGCAACTAAATGGCCTTGTCAAATCCCTCTCCCTATTTGGCACTCGACAGCGTGATGAGGATAGTCCTGTTTTAAAATTTTTGTTTTTACAGTGAAGTGCTTTCTTTAGCTTCTTCTTTCCCCTACATCACATAGCACAATGCACGTAGCAGATATTGCCACTGCTGTCGTCAGCAATATGGGAAACAGATGGGAGCACTAATGCGCTATGCGAATGCAGCTGCATACGCAGTCGCTGTTTAACAACGTTACATACATGTATGTGCCAAAGGGGTGGACAGATGCTTGCTCTAGCTTTTGCTCTTTGTAGAATTGGGCAGAACAATTCTAATCCCCTAACTAAAATTTCCTTCTCTGAAGAAAATGTTCTGGTTTTCTGTCATTGCTTACAGTGTTTTGGAGATGGGGAGGGGAAAAAAAAAGAAAAGAAATACCTATAGTTCAAGGATCCAGTTGTTAAGGAATGAAGGGATTTTTAATGACAGGCATCTCAATTTAACATATCCTTTTGTAACAAAAGAGTGTAAATTCTAATTTAATTGTTGCACAATTAATTAGTATTTGTGGAGCACTTTGAAGATGAAATGCACTATACTCTGTAATTGCTAAGTGTCATGACGTCATTGAATGAGGCAGGGAAGCACACCTCCTTGCTAGCTGCTTCAAATGCTAGGAATGCAGGACCTTCAATGTTGTTATATCAGCCAGCAATGCCCAATATTAAAAAAAACCCCAAAGGGTTAAGGGGAGGTGGGGTGGGGAGGTTTGGTCCGCATGTTAGTGAAATTTTGCTACCAGTAAGGAAATCTAATCTGTCATCCTCATCTCTGAACTCTATCTAGAGGCAAAGAGAATACTCAATCAATCAATCAATCAATCATTTAACAAGAAGCAGAAAACACCCTTCATGCATTACCTTTTCCTGATTGTGTCAGTACAGATCTTTCCAAGCACACAAATGCTCAACTTGCATATACTTTACCTCACTGCAATATATCTCCGTGTCCTTTTATCTCTTTTTAGTTATCATTCTGTCACTGAGATGAAAGGCAAAATACAGCTTGAACTGCTGAGTAATCTACACCATGGGATTTTTCTTCCTTAGACTGAACAACTTATACCTATTCAGTGACATTTTCTCTTATAAAATATTTTCATTTTTTCACATTACAGCCCTATGCATTCTGCTCATTATCCAAACAGAACTGTCATGTGGACCTACAAAGGTTTCTAGATAATAGTTTTGAGACAATTAAGCGGAGATACAGTGTCCAAATCGGAGAGATTGTATAGGTGGTTTTATATGTATATTTTTAGACAGCGTGATTAATTGTAACCAGAGGGCAGTTTGTCTATGTCTCAAATAATCCAATAAATCACAATGTATGCAAGTTGTAAACATGCTGTACATATGTTATGCAAAACAAACCAACCCAGCCTTTGGCCAAAATGTTTGAAGTGGAATGTAAATCCATATTTAGGCACTTAATTAAGTTCTTGATCCTGCACCATTGAAGGCACTGGGAGCTTTGCCACTAAGGGCACGTCTACACATCAAGGAAAAACCCGCAGATGACCAGTGCCAGCTGACTCGGGTTCATGGGGCTCGGGCTGTGGGACTGTTTCCTTGCTGTGTAGACTTCTGGGCTTGGGCTGGAATCCGAGTTCTGGGACCTTCCCACCTCGCAGGCCCTAGAGCCTGAGCCCAGACATCTACACAGGAATGAAACAGCCCCACAGCTCAAGCCCCATGAACCCAAGTTAGCTGGCACTGGCCACCCATGGGTTCTTCTTTGCTGTGTAGACATATCCTTAATTGTTCAGGATCATGTTCAGACTCTTAATAGCTTGATTTGCAAAGGTAGTAACTCCCTGTAGCTCCCATTGACCTCAGTGGGCACTTCTCAAAATCAGGCAGCTTACACCTAGTCTACACTATGTAGTCAGGTGGATGTAAGCCACCTTGCGTTGACCTAGTTGTGCATATGTCTACACATAAATTTGTCTCTCACTCATGTAAATTCTCCATTAAGCCAATATTGCAATCCCACTTCCCTGAATGGTGTTGAGCTAAGGTAGATGTACTGAGGTTGACGCAATGTGAAATATGTGTTAATTATGTTGACCCTAATAATCCTCCAGCAGCTGTCCCACAATCCCACCACTGACTACTCTGGTCACAATTGTGAACTCCACTGCCCGGGGCTCATGGAGCCTGGAATGCCTCCACCCCTCATTTAAAAGCTGTGACTTTTTGAAATGCCTTTTCCTGATTGTCTAGCTTGGAGAGCACACCTAGCAGCTCCCATTGTTGTGTGCAATTGCCCAGCTGACCATGCTGGCTGCACATTCCAGATGCACTTTGGCTTGGAGTAGACAGGAGATATTGGATCTCTGGGGCCTGGTTGGAGAAGAGGCCGTGCAAACACAGCTACGGACCAGACCTAGAAACATAGACATCTATGAGCAGATTGCATGGTGGATGCAGGAGGAGTATGACAGGGATCAGCAGCAGTGCTGCATGAAAGCAAAGGAACTGCAGCAGGCATATCAGAAGGCGAGGGAAGCCAACAGTAGATCCAGTGCTGAGCTGCAGACCTGCCACTTTTACAAAGTGCTGCATGCCATACTTGGCAGAGAACCCACTACCACCATGGATACCTCAGAGGACCCAGAGTCACAGGCCCTGCCATGAGCCAGGATCTGTTTGAGACTCCAATTCAGTCCAGTCAGTCCCGGATATCGAGCATGGACAAACCCAATGCAGGGAAAGAAAATGTAGGTAAGTGCGTAAATTTATTTCCCATAACAGTGATGGTGCTCCCAACTTACTAGGGCACAGCTATCGACTTTTCATTAATTTGCTTGTACTACAAGAGGTTGTGTAACCTGTGGGCGGGTTAGAGTTTACTTCACTGCCCTAAACCCCAACTCCCATAGAAAAGCACCTGGAGACCCAGAATTCAGGCTCTAGGGATTTTCATCAAGAATTGAACAAGGTCAACCTCCCCACATTCAAAGTTCCAAAAGAACAAAAGGAATGAACTTAATTCTTAAGTACTAACTTTATAAAATCTTATGATAAAGAAACAAATAATTTTTACAACATAACATGGCTATTTTATAAGCAACATACATTATCTTACAGTTATACAAAAACAAATAAAGAAAACAAATTAAAATCTAAACAGGTCAGTCCCCACAGAAACACAGTGAAAAGAAACTCAGAGTTACCAAAAGCTTAGGTTGAGTCTCAGTTAATCTTGATCACCAAATGTAGACAGTTTGCTGAGTCAAAAACATCTTCTCTCCACTTGCTTGTAGGAATCTTCAGTTGGAATCCATGTAGACTCTTCTGCTGAAATCACTGCTAGCCAGTCAGCTGATTAAGCAACAACTCAGTTTAACACACACACACCCACTGCAAAATGCTTCACAGTCAGCAAAAACAGCCTGCTTTCTGCTCCTGTGGCTCAGCTTCTTCCAGCCCACACTGGGCACATGGCCTTTTGTAAAGCAGCTGCCCTGACCTCTTGCCCTTGTGGAGTCTGAATTCAGCAACAGGGAACCTACTGAGCACACCCAATTCTAGAAACTTCTGAGTGTGGAGAGCTGGTTGTGCATCTACCTAGCAACAATGAACCAGACCCAACTCATTCCTATCCACTTCCAATAGATCTCTTAGGTACATGGGTTACAGTAGCAGTACAACAAAAAGGGGTAGAGTTGTTATCTGCGCCTATAGATTTAGGCGGGGTGAGCTATGAGGAGCAGTTTCTTTATGTAAACAGGGACATCCCTTGAATCTTCCAGAGACATCTTGATGAAGCTTTCATGGAGGTACTCTGAAATCCTCTCCTGAAGGTTTCTAGGGACGGTAGCCTAATTTCTTCCTCCATAGTAGGACGCTTTCCTGTGCCAGTTGGCAATAACTTTGGCAGGCACCATTGCAATAAACAGAATAGCAGCTTATGGGCCCAGACAGCTTCAGGACGCCAGCTGCAGCTGGGCTCTGTGCCTTTGTTGCCCCCAGGAGTGAGCTATCAGCTAAAATCACCACTGCCTGTGGAAAATGGTGCCAGTGTTCAGTGTCCATTTCATGCAACTGAGCAATTCCCTCCTCATTTCTCTGACCCTTGGTGGGCCATACACCCCACGGCTGGAGCTGTAAGTGGTGCTGTGCACAAGCACTCTGATGCAGAAGCATATCTTGTTTAAAACTTTAGAGTAACTGTTTTATTTGTAGCTGCTGACATTGTGGCCTTTAGGGGTTCCCTCTCCACACCTGTGGAACACCTGAGCCAGATGAGGAGAAAGAAGAGGACTCTGGATGACATGTTCAGTGAAATCCTGCAAGCCAGTGCTGCAGACCATGAACATAGAATATCAGGGTTGGAAGGGACCTCAGGAGGACATCTAGTTCAACCCCCTGCTCAAAACAGGACCAACCCCTGACTAAATCATCCCAGCCAGGGCTTTGTCAAGCCTGACCTTAAAAACTTCTAGGGAAGGAGATTCCACCACCTCCCTAGGTAACTCATTCCAGTGCTTCACCACCCTTCTAGTGAAAAAGTTTTTCCTAATATCCAACCTAAACCTCCCCCACTGCAACTTGAGACCATTACTCCTTGTTCTGTCATCTGCTACCACTGAGAACAGTGTAGATCCATCGTCTTTGGAACCCCCTTTCAGGTAGTTGAAAGCAGCTATCAAATCCCCCCTCATTCTTCTCTTCTGCAGACTAAACATCCCCAGTTCCCTCAGCCTCTCCTCATAAGTGAGGTGTTCCAGTCCCCTAATCATTTTTGTTGCCCTCCGCTGGAATCTTTCCAATTTTTCCACATCCTTCTTGTAGTGTAGGGCCCAAAACTGGACACAGTACTCCAGATGAGGCCTCACCAATGTCGAATAGAGGGGAACGATGACGTCCCTTGATCTGCTGGCAATGCCCCTACTTAATACATCCCAAAATGCCATTGACCTTCTTGGCAACAAGGGCACACTGATGACTCATATCCAACTTCTCGTCCACTGTAACCCCTAGGTCCTTTTCTGCAGAACTGCTGTCGAGCCATTCGGTCCCTAGTCTGTAGTGGTGCATGGGATTCTTCCGTCCTAAGTGCAGGACTCTGCACTTGTCCTTGTTGAACCTCATCAGATTTCTTTTGGCCCAATCCTCCAATTTGTCTAGGTCCCTCTGTATCCTATCCCTACCCTCCAGCGTATCTACCACTCCTCCCAGTTTAGTGTCATCTGCAAACTTGCTGAGGGTGCAATCCACACCATCCTCCAGATCATTTATGAAGATATTGAACAAAACCAGCCCCAGGACCGACCCCTGGGGCACTCCACTTGATACCGGCTGCCAACTAGACATGGAGCCATTGATCACTACCCGTTGAGCCCAACGATCTAGCCAGCTTTCTATCCACCTTATAGTCCATTCATCCAGCCCATACTTCTTTAACTTGCTGGCAAGAATACTGTGGGAGACAGTGTCAAAAGCTTTGCTAAAGTCAAGAAACAACACGTCCACCGCTTTCCCTTCATCCACAGAGCCAGTTATCTCGTCTTAGAAGGCAATTAGATTCGTCAGGCATGACTTGCCCTTGGTGAATCCATGCTGACTGTTCCTGATCATTTCCTCTCCTTTAAGTGCTTCAGAATTGATTCCTTGAGGACCTGCTCCATGATTTTTCCAGGGACTGAGGTGAGGCTGACTGGCCTGTAGTTCCCAGGATCCTCCTTCTTCCCTTTTTTAAAGATGGGCACAACATTAGCCTTTTTCCAGTCATCTGGGACCTCCCCCAATCGCCATGAGTTTTCAAAGATAATGGCCAATGGCTCTGCAATCACATCTGCCAACTCCTTTAGCACTCTCGGATGCAACGCATCCGGCCCCATGGACTTGTGCTCGTCCAGCTTTTCTAAATAGTCCTGAACCACTTCTTTCTCCACAGAGGGCTAGTCACCTTCTTCCCATGCTGTGCTGCCCAGTGCAGTAGTCTGGGAGCTGACCTTGTTCGTGAAGACAGAGGCAAAAAAAAGTATAGAGTACATTAGCTTTTTCCACATCCTCTGTCACTAGGTTGCCTCCCTCATCCAGTAAGGGGCCCACACTTTCCTTGACTTTCTTCTTGTTGCTAACATACCTGAAGAAATCCTTCTTGTTACTCTTAACATCTCTTGCTAGCAGCAACTCCAGGTGTGATTTGGCCTTCCTGATTTCACTCCTGCAAGCCCGAGCAATATTTTTATACTCATCCCTGGTCATTTGTCCAGTCTTCCACTTCTTGTAAGCTTCTTTTTTGTATTTAAGAGCAGCAAGGATTTCACTGTTAAGCCAAGCTGGTCGCCTGCCATATTTACTATTCTTTCTACACATCGGGATGGTTTGTCCCTGTAACCTCAATAAGGGTTCTTTAAAAATACAGCCAGCTCTCCTGGACTCCTTTCCCCCTCATGTTATTCTCCCAGGGGATCTTGCCCCTCAGTTCCCTGAGGGAGTCAAAGTCTGCTTTTCTGAAGTCCAGGGTCTGTATTCTGCTGCTCTCCTTTCTTCCTTGTGTTAGGATCCTGAACTCGACCATTTCATGGTCACTGCCTCCCAGGTTCCCATCCACTTTTGCTTCCCCTACTAATTCTTCCCGGTTTGCGAGCAGCAGGTCAAGAAGAGCTCTGCCCCTCGTTGGTTCCTCCAGCACTTGCACCAGGAAATGGTCCCCTACAGTTTCCAAAAACTTCCTGGATTGTCTGTGCAGCGCTGTACTGATCTCCCAGCAGATATCAGGGTGATTGAAGTCTCCCAGGAGAGCCAGGGCCTGCGATCTAGTAACTTCTGCGAGTTGCCAGAAGAAAGCCTCATCCACCTCATCCCCCTGGTCTGGTGGTCTATAGTAGACTCCCACCACGACATCACCCTTGTTGCTCACACTTCTAAACTTAATCCAGAGACTCTCAGGTTTTTCTGCAGTTTCATACTTGAGCTCTGAGCAGCATACTGCTCTCTTACATACAGTGTAACTCCCCCACCTTTGTCCTTCCTGAACAGCTTATATCCATCCATGACAGTACTCCAGTCATGTGAATTATCCCATCAAGTCTCTGTTATTCCAATCACATCATAATTCCTTGACTGTGCCAGGACTTCCAGTTCTCCCTGCTTGTTTCCCAGGCTTCGTGCATTTGTATATGGGCACTTGTGGTAACCTGCTAATTGCCCCTCTTTCTCAGTATGAGGCAGGAGCCCTCCCCTCTCATGCGCTCCTGCTTGTGCCTCCTCCCGGTATCCCACTTCCCCACTTACCTCAGGCTTTGGTCTCCTTCCCCCGGTGAACCTAGTTTAAAGCCCTCCTCACTAGGTTAGCCAGCCTGTTTGCGAAGATGCTCTTCCCTCTCTGTTAGGTGGAGCCCGTCTCTGCCTAGCACTCCGTCTTGGAACACCATCTCATGGTCAAAGAATCCAAAGCCTTCTCTCCGACACCACCTGCGTAACCATTCGTTAACTTCCACGATTTGACGGTCTCTACCCAGTCCTTTTCCTTCCACGGGGAGGATGGACGAGAACACCACTTGCACCTCAGAGGGCCTGGAGCATGAATATTGCAGACTGTATGGACAAGGAAAGGCTGGACAGGAGAAAGGTCCAGAAGTCAGAGAGGCAGATGCACCAGGACATGATGAGGCTTCTCCAGCAGCAAACACAGATGCTGTAGATTCTTGCAGACCTTCAGGTTCAACAATCCTGGGCTTGCCTCCCTCTGTAGTCCATGGAGAACTACAGCATAGCACCTCCCTACAGACGACCCTCAAAATTACATGTAGTGTCAGGGGCTGAATCCCTACCCTACTCCGCCACACTGGGGGACATTAAAGACAACCACAGCTTCACATACACCTACCTATGATAGCCATGGTTGATGTACGTGCAGCTAAAATGAACATTAATGTTCTTTCTGCTTTAAGCTCGGTTTCATAAATTTATTAAGGTTTTAATGTATTTGCTTTGAATTTGCATAGAATTTTTTGAAGTGTTTGTTACTTTGTTCAACTCTGTTGTATGGAAAATAATTCATCTTTATTAGTTCCCAACATATACTGCAGAATACTTAGTGGGAATGAAAGCACCCACTTATTGTTGTACAGAATGACAACTCATAGAATCAATGACAAACAGTGTAATAATCATAAATGTACAGCAAGCACCACAAAATTAAAAGGTGCCCTGTCAGTGATATTCACAGACGTGCACCAAGCACCACACAATTCTTAACAGGCTCCTAAACTGCAGGACCAGGTAGAGCACAGTAAACCACAAGACGTTACTGTGGGTTGCTATTAAAGCGCTCTTTCAAAGCTTCCCTGAGCCGTATAGCTCCATGTTGAGCTCTTCTCATGGTGCCTGTATCTGGCTGGTCAAACTCAGCAGACAGCACCTCCACTCCCCACTGGCAGCAGCTTTTCCCACTGTGCTTCACAGATATTATGCAGGACACTTAGTCTCTAAGGTGCCACAAGTACTCCTTTTCTTTTTATAACCCTTGGGATATTTTACACAATTGAGGTCCAATCCTGTTTGTAAACAACACCACTGATCCTTCAATCTACCAAAAGCATATTCAACTGTCATTCTGCACCTACTGATCTGGAAGTTGACTGTTTCCTTGGTGCTGTTGAGGTGGCTAGTGTACAGTCCCTAAAAGCCAGGGGACTAGTGGGTAGGTTGGGTCCCCCAGGTTCATTATTGGCATTTCAACATCACAAATGGTAATCCACCAGTTGGAAAAGAAAATCCCTGCTTGTAGTTTTGTGAACAGTCCTGTGTTCTTAAAGATGCAAGAATCAAGCACCTTCTCTGACCAGCCAACCTTGATGTGGGTGAAATATCCCCGGTGATCCACCAGCGCTTGCATAACAATAGAAAAATAGCCCCCTTCGGTTGATATACTCTGTGGCAAGATGGTCTGGTTCCAAAATAGGGATGAGTGCCATCTATTGCTCCACCGCAGTTCAGAAACTTCGTTGCTATAAATCTATCTATTATATCCTGCATGTTTGTCGAAAGTCACAGTCCAGTATAGCAGGAGATGATTAATAGTCCTACACGCTTTGTGACAATGGTTCCCACAGTGAATTTTCCAACTCCAAAATGATTTCCCACTGACCAATGACAATCTGGCATTGAAAGTTTCCACAGTGTGATTACCACGTGCTTCTCCACTGTCAGTGCAGCTCTCATTCGCTGAAGGGCTGTGTTGAACTCCACACACAGATCCAGGAATGTGGCCTTGCGCATCTGAAAGTTCTGCAGTCACTGCTCATCATACAAACGTGCATTACAATGCAATCCCACCAGTCAGCACTTGTTTCTTGGGCCAGAAGTGGCACTCCACCATTTGCAGCAGCTCCATGAATGCCACCAACAATCTTGAACTGGTTCTCGCTACATCTCACAGCAATCTGCCCTCTAGGAAATCATCATGATCCCCGCAGCTTTCCTTTTGGCTCTGCAAATGTTGGAGGATCACGTGTCCTGTGGTTGCAATGCTCATGACAATAGTGCAGAGCTGTGCAGGCTTCATGCTTCTGTCAGAGATGGTAGACAGCTACAAGTCCCATGTCAGTTTGTAGAATTTTCAAAATAGGTGTGAAAATTATGGGAGTGAGATGCCATTATAGGGTGGAGAAAGTTGCATGAATGGAGCTTGAACCTGCCATCCCAATCACCCTGTTCGACTTTGCCAAAAGCATTGCCAAAACTTCCCAAAAGACAGAACTCTAGATGGTGGCCCATACCTTCCCATGGTGCACTGCACTGTGTGTCAAAACAAACACTCCTAGAGAGTATGTGCGGTGCTGACACAATGAACCAAGTATGCACGTGCACAAGCGATATACTAACTGTGGCAGCTCTATAATGACGTAACTTGAGTTGGCTAAAGTTTGTAGTATAGACATGTCCTTAGTTAAGTATCTCAGTGTGTATTTAGGTACCTAGCTTTAGGCACTTAAAAGTTTTAAAGCATGTTAATGCAATTGAAAGGTTGAGATTTTAATTGTGTAAAACTCAGAAAGCAACTTTAACTCTCCTTATTCATATGTGTATTACAAAATCTTTTTTGTTACAATACCAGACAACATATGAAGATTAAATGTCTTATACTGTGCACGTGTCTAAATTTGTAGAAATAATTACAATTCCTTCATATACTGTGTTATTAGCCAAATAGTATGTACATCACCTAGTGTGTGTTGTCATAATTTAAGACTGTTTTAATGCATATGGACAAGGGGAAAGAGTACAGTGCTGGGAGAACTTTAACTGTGGATCCTTCTTTTTTATACAATTAAAATCTCAGCCTTAATATGCCAGTATCATAGTTTTGGGGGGGCGGAAGGTTTAAATAAGATATTCTTTTTATAGAAAAACAATTCAGAAGTGAACACAGAGTATTAAAAAGCCCCCCAGAAGGTGGGGAGACTGGATGGCTGAGGGGCCTGATAAGGAGATATGTAGCCTTTCCTCTCAAGGTCACTACTTCAAATCTGACCTGGGTTAGCAGTGACTAGAAGTCATTACCACCCAGTGGCTGAAATCAAGTGAGTATCAATTACATCTTATCATGTATTATTTTATTAAGCCTCATACTGACATCCTCATTAGTGTTCGGACATGCCATGGTAGCATATTTCCATAGGTATTGACTGATCACAGCTTTATTATAATTCAAGATATAACTGAAAAACAATGATTCACTGATTGCATCAATCCTACTTTATAACAAATCAAGTGATGTGCTGCCAATATTTAGCAAAGGGCTCCCAGTCCCCCATTTCGAATACAATAGCCCTGTCTACCTGAGGTTTTCTGCTTACTAGGAAGACTGTAGGATAGCAGAATGCAGTCATGTCTCTTCCCACTTCAACAAAAAAACCTCTCATAACCAGGAGGGAAGCAATACAACTTGGCACACACACATATATTAAGTGCACTTTGCTGGAAGTGTTTATACTTTGTTCCTGAAAAACACATTTAGGACATCGATAGGATCTCAGTGTTCAGCTTGTGTAACATGTAAGGGGGGAGGGAGAGGAAGTAGGCATTATGAGGTGGGGAGTGTCATGCGGTACTGTCCCTCAGGTAATTGCATCAGGTGTCAGATATTTTAAAAAAAAAAAACAACAAAAAAAAACCCCTAGTCTGATGGTTCATTCCATAGGCAAAAAAAAAAAAAAAGTATGTCCTTTTGGGCAACAACAATTTTTGCCATATCCAGAAAGGAGATTACTCTGTTAGAACCAGGGAAATCACAATAACCCTCCTGTGAAGAGGTTGAGAAACCTCACATCATCATGAAAAGGTAAATCAGGGTTTGTCAACCCATGGATTGAGACCCATAATTGGGTCACCAGAATGTTTCAAAGGGTTGCATGGCTGCTCCTGTGTCTCCTGTCCCTCCCAGTTCACCTCCCTGCTCCAGGCACTGCAATCTCTGGGATTCCAGTACCACTCAGCTTTGGCCCAGCCATCATGACAACGGGAGCTCGGATAGGTCACATTTGAGTGAGTGGCGCTGCAATGCCATGAGCCAGGTCACAACTCCACTTTCACAAATTTAGTCCAATCAGTGGGACGGTGCCAAACCTGAGCAGCACTGCAACCCCAGAGATTGCAACACCTGAGTGGAGAGTCAAACCCAGCCAGCCCCACAGTAGAGGAGCTGCCACTGTGCAGTGAGTGCCGGGCAGGATGCAACTGAAACCACATCAGGGCTTCCACCCCCAAACTATTTAGTGGGTTGCGACAGTCCATAAAGATTTACAAGTGGGACCTGAGCCCCAAAAGGTTAAGAATCAGTGGGTTAAAGAAAGCTTATGGATATAGTTAGACCCACCCCACTGTACCTGCATCCAATGCCAGGCCTGGAGGGAGAAGAAAAGGAGAGAACCTGGCTTAGTTCAGGGCTGACTGGCGAAGAGGCGGGAGATGATGCTCCCCTCACATAGGGAGGCAGCTATTAGTAGCCCGATAGCTGGGATAGCTTCTGGGACTGGGGAAGAAGCAGTGCATCCCTGACTGAGGGAAACAGCTAAGGAGACCAAGGGACACCAGCAGTGAGAAAACTGCATGTGACTGAGCTATAGAAACATTGTGGGGTAGGGATTAGGTGTCACCACTTTTATGTCTGCTCCACCCAGAGGGACCTCAGACTACAACAGGATGCCACAACAGGTCCACAAGGGGTTGCTACTCGAGTTGCGCCACTACAGACGGTTTGGACTATCGGGTCCATGCCCCAAACTGAGGTAGGAAGTAGCCCAGGGCCGTGGACTTACACACTCTGCCAGGAGGATCCTTGTGGCATTGCTTAACACAGGGCCCTTGGTTGGGAGCCAGTGGGGAGGAAGAGTCTGAGTCCCTCTACCACAACTCTTTAAGGACTGAGGCACCTCCATCAGGGAAGCAAGGGGCTGGAAGTCAGGCACCCCAACCACTAAGCTGTCTGCTCTTCCGAGCACCATGATACACCTCTCTTCTATTTGATGGAAAGATTTAAAAATCAGATTTCTGCAAGTTTCCCCAAAGCCCCTCTCCAGTACTTATACAGTCCCAGAGCCCTTTCCCATATGTATAATATACAAGCTTTTTTCCCCACAGAATTTTCTATAGCTGCATTTGTTTTATCTGAAGCTCACTGTACTATAGAACTCAGTTTATATTATAGGTGCTGACAGAGCTTTAAAATTTCTGCACACTTTCAGTTTCTCTGAAAATCTTTTGTTTAGACGTGTTATTCTACCATATTACAATCAGTATGATTTGTGGAAGGACTCAGGTTTCCTGTTTTGATTTAGTTTACATTATAGAGAGAGTTCCTTCTGAGTTTAAGTAAAATGTACTCTTCTCTGTAGGGCACAGGGAGCTAACGTAGCTCAGTCATTCCGCATGTTGCGCCTTCTCTACCTAATGGTACTTCGGGGTTGTAAGTGGTCTTAAATACAAGACTTGGGAGGGGAAAAATACAAGACCTGGGAGGGGAAAAAAGATTAATTATTACTAGTTTACATTCTATGTGCATCCTGCTATGGGAATATGAAAACTTAAACAGCAGCAGTTGTCAGCTGTAGTCTTGTACTGAATCGCATTTTTTAACATATTGGCTAGAAAGACTCTTAGATCATGAATCATGTAGGATCGTGTGGGTTTGATTACCCTGTCCTCCCTCTTTTAATTATTTCTCTTCTACCAAAACTTGGTATTACAGGGTACTCTACTTACTGCTGGGTGGTGTCCTCCTCTGGCGATTAGCACCACCAGGTTCCGTGCCTCCTTTCTCCTCTTCCGCCATTGCAGCGCTCCTCTCACTCATGGAGTCTCAATACAGCTACTTTGTGACTCAGCCCTCCAGACAGGACACAGTGATTCCCCTTCTGGAGGAATCTTTCAAAGTCTGTCTGCCCAAGCAGCATCAGGCAGCCCTCGTGCCTGATGCCCTGACCATGTCACTGCTGTAGTAACTCAGTCTTCCCATTCACTGCCCCAAGCAGTACTACTCAGTGGTAGATAATGGGGGAACCCAGTCCCACCCTCTGCTCTGGGTTCCAGTCCAGGGCCCTTCAGCAAGAAGTTAAGATCTGGGTCTTCACCAACCCTACTGCTCTCTTCAGTGGACTACTTCCTACCATGCTTCTTTAATCTTCTCCTTCAACAGCCTTCATAGTCAGACCCTTCTCTCTTAGGCCTGCCAGGTAAATCCTTCCTCATGGATTCCTGTTCCTTTTCTCAGAGGCTCCTATCCCCTTCTTCCAGAATGCTATTGCCTCATGCTATTGCCGGCCTCCTGGCTTTATAGAAGCCCCATCTTTTCCCTCACCGGTGAGCTTCTTCCTAATTAGCACCCTGCATATAGCCTAAATCTCCCTCATTTGCAGCTTAATTGGCTGATTGGGTGCTCTTGGCCTAATTCAACTCTTTCAGCGCCAGTGTGGAGCATACATCCCATCTTACCTAGCAACACATTTTCATTAAGAGGAAATTTTTTTCAGTGCTTATAAAATAAGGCATGAAGAGGGGAGGAGGGAAGAGAAGGGGAAAAAACATGGAAATGAAGGGTGTGAAGAGTTTAAAATATATTCTGGCGTACTGAGGGTGGAATCCTGACCCCATTGAAGTCAACAGGAGTTTTGCCAATTACTTCAGTAGGATCAGGGTTTCACCGCTAGTGTTAGTCACTTCACACTCTTCCTTTCCCCCACCCCCACCCTCAGCTGCCTGAAGCAGCGGGAGCATTCCAATGGTATTTCCATGTTATATGTTTGTCAAGGTTCCTCCCCCACTCTGAACGCTAGGGTACAGATGTGGGGACCTGTATGAAAACCTCCTAAGCTTATCTTTACCAGCTTAGGTCAAAACTTCCCCAAGGTACAAAATATTCCATCCTTTGTCCTTGGATTGGCCGCTACCACCACCAAACAAATACTGGTTATTGGGGAAGAGCTGTTTGGAAACGTCTTTCCCCCCAAAATACTTCTCAAAACCTTGCACCCCACTTCCTGGACAAGATTTGGTAAAAAGCCTCACCAATTTGCCTAGGTGACTCCAGACCCAGACCCTTGGATCTTAAGAACAATGAACAATCCTCCCAACACTTGCACCCCCCCTTTCCTGGGAAATGTTGGATAAAAAGCCTCACCAATTTGCATAGGTGACCACAGACCTAAACCCTTGGATCTGAGAACAATGAAAAAGCATTCAGTTTTCTTACAAGAAGACTTTTAATAGAAGTAAAGAAATCCCCTCTGTAAAATCAGGATGGTAGATACCTTACAGGGTAATTAGATTCAAAACATAGAGAATCCCTCTAGGCATAACCTTAAGTTACAAAAAAGATACACTGACAGAAATAGTTATTCTATTCAGCACAATTCTTTTCTCAGCCATTTAAAGAAATCATAATCTAACACATACCTAGCTAGATTACTTACTAAAAGTTCTAAGACTCCATTCCTGGTCTATCCCCGACAAAAGCAGCATATAGACAGACAGAGAGACCCTTTGTTTCTCTCCCTCCTCCCAGCTTTTGAAAGTATCTTGTCTCCTCATTGGTCATTTTGGTCAGGTGCCAGCGAGGTTACCTTTAGCTTCTTAACCCTTTACAGGTGAGAGGAGTTTTCTTCTGGCCAGGAGGGATTTTAAAGGGGTTTACCCTTCCCTTTATATTTATGACAGTGTGTCATCCATAGTCGTAAAATGGCTCAACACATCCCATGTTTTGTTATCTCGGTTTCCTAGAGCCACTAAACCGTTATTTCATGTGGGGACTTAAAATTTCTAGATTGGGGTTCTCAAACTTCATTGCACCGTGACCCCCTTTTGACAACAAAAATTACTACATGACCCCAGGAGTGGGGACCAAAGCCTGAGTCTGCCTAAGCCCCACTGCCCCGGGTCAGGGGGGAGGCAGGGGCAAAGCCCAAGGGCTTCAGCCCCAGGCAGGGGGCTTGTAACCTCGGCACCAGCAAGTCTAAGCTGGCCCTGACGACCACATTAAAATGTGGTCACGACCCACTTTGGGGTCCTGACCCACAGTTTGAGAACTACTATTCTAGATGCAGTTATAAGCGGTTGGATATTCATGTGGAAGGAGCAAGAAGGGACTTTCCATCGCTCAGAAATAATGAAGAGTCAGTAAGTAAATTCTGCTTGTGTTTTTAATCCCTTCCTCCTCCATTGTACACAGGGCTTTCCCCTCTTCTGATTGGTAAATGTCTGCATATGTGCGTGCCTGCGGGGGTTGTCTTCTGAGTGGGGTTGCATGTTACGTAGATTCCTGGATGGAAAGAGAAAAAAAGTAATTGCTGAAAGTCTAGGCTACATCTACACTACACACCACTGGTAGGGCACATGTAGCTACATGCCTCAGTGAAAAGCAAGCTGCGTCCATGCTGCGGTGTAGCTACACATGACAGTGAAAGGCTCTGGCACGATGTGGAGGCAGCAGGGAAAGGTTCAGCAGCTCCCTTTCACTGCACTGAGGCCTCCCCACTTCCAGAACCTTTCCCCAGAGTCTCTCCCTGCAGGGGGAGAGGGCTCCAGCCCCTGGGAGGCAGTGGGACCCTGCACTATGAAAAATAGCATTGTAGGTGAGGAGACACAGCTTGGGTGAGTAGAGAGCCATGTTGGGTACGTGGTTGAGTACATACCCACACCCTTCAGGTGTGTCTTTACTCGCTTAAGCCATGCCTCACCATCTACACTGTTATTTATACCCGTGCTAGGGACACTATCCGTGCATGTACCCTATATGCTGTGGAAAGAAGCATGCAGCATCGGCATGCCCTTAGGGTTGGGTTGTGCCTGGCTGTTGTGCTGGGGCACAAGAGTCCTGGAGGGAAGCACAAAGATTCTCTCACGTTGTGCCTTGAAGCGCTCATTCCTTTCTTCCTACATTCAGAGACACAGGAACCTGGCACAGTGTGATGGTCCTTGTGATAATCCAAGTGTAGGAACTCTATGAAGTTAGGGGAGGGATAGCTCAGTGGTTTGAGCATTGGCCTGCTAAATACAGGGTTGGAAGTTCAATTCTTGAGGGGACCATTTAGGGATCTGGGCCAAAAATTGGGGATTGGTCCTGCTTTGAGCAGGGGGTTGAACTAGATGACCTCCTGAGGTCCCTTCCAACCCTGATATTCTATGTCTGTGGCGCTAGCCACAGTAGGAAGGAAGCTGTAAATAGCCCTGTTCTCATCTGCTTTAGGCAGGTGTTACTTAAAATCATTTTCTCTAACATTGAATGACAGTGAGTCAAGAGGCTGCCAGATGCTAGTGCAGTTCCCTGCCCAGATGGCAGTGTGCTGACTAACAAGGTAGCTGGACATGCCCTAAAGCTGAATGCACAGAGAATGGTATCTGTAGCTTTTGGCCAGTAAACACAAGACCTCATCTGAACTCAAAGATCTAGTCCAATAGCAGATGCCTAGTGTTGAAAGCATCGGTCATAAACCACGTACAATATGGCAATTGGTGCAACTGTGTGTTTTTATGTACTTTTAAAAGAATATACTTATCTTTTAAAAGAATGCTGCCAACAGCCTTGAAATGCTTTTACAGGGAGAGCTTCAGTGGTGATAATGAGGCTGTATCTTTAATGGTTCTAAAACTCTGTCCTAGAGTCACTCACTACTGCACTTTGACTTCAAATTATGTTAATACCTATGATAAATGCTTAGCTTCCAGGAGCCTCATTTGCAAAGTCCATAACCTATTTTAAGAAAAAATAAAATTTCCTGAAACTGTTTTTCAGTTTTATGAGATTCTAATCTGAACCCTTGTTCATGGCCAATATTGATTTCCCTTTGTAAAAATTTAAACAATTGGGAACTGTGAAGATATCTGAAAGGCACATTATCTAGCAGCTGGTGTTAGATTAAACTTTGTGGAAGCCTCAAGAATTTGTAAGTAAAACTAGCTACTTACTGGAGGGCAGGAATTGTAAACCCAATGAACCTGCAATGGCTGGCACTTTAAAAAGGCTAGTGATTAGCTAGCTGGTCACAGATAATAGAGCCATTGTTAGTTGGTCCTTTAGGAGCTCTCCTCTGTAAAGAAAGGCGCACTCTACCACTAGGAACAGAAGTAGAGGTCCCTCTCCTCTCCTTTGGACTACTGAGGGTTAAAATATTAGTACACAGAAGCTAATGAGAGGGAGGTCATGCATTTTTTGGCCCAGTAATGCTGTGTATTAATGGCTATACCTCTCCTGGTTGAAGGGAATTTTTTTTGGAACGGCTTACTGGAGCATTCTGGAAACGAGAGCTGTTGCAAACAGATGACTGGGAGTCCTTAGCTTCCTAGTATCTTTGAGGAGCTAAAAATAGCAAAGAACCATTGTAAATAGCGGTAGCTCTCGAAAGCTTATGCTCAAATAAATTTGTTAGTTTCTAAGGTGCCACAAGTCCTCCTGTTCTTTTTACTGTCTCCATTGAAGACGTGGAGAGGAATCTAAGTTGGTTACTAAGGATTTTCCTCTTGAGTACAGTTTGGGTGTCCAGTTCTTACTTTTTACTTCTTATTTTTTTCATTCTTTGTGAATATTGGTTAATGTGCTTCTCCTGTTCCTTTTGATATTTATTTTTAAAAGGGTTGGGGATAGATGTTTTTTTCCAGTTTACTTTCACTGCTAGTACTACGGCCTACTTGTTTTCCAGCAGCCACTGCCACTCTAGTTGTTGGTAGGCCTCAGAGCTATGACTGCCAGAAAACAGAGACCTGATGAAGAGCTCTGTGTAGCTTGAACGCTTGTCTCTCTAGGTCCAATAAAAGAGATTACCTCACCCACATTCTCTCTCTAAAAATCAGCATACTGTGACTAGCATGAAGCTAAGAGGTTCGCCAGAAGATGGCTGTAGCAAGGTGGCATGCCAGGGGCTCAGCTGGCAGTAGTTGGGAATTCTGTGAGCAGTACCTAACCAACGGTAATAGCAGATTATGCATGAAGGCCGATGTTTGGGCACAGCTTCACTCCTGTCCAGGTGGTTGACCTGTCTGAATGGGTCCTGCCATTGCATCATTCTGATGGCTTTTGCAGAATATTATGGCAGCTTTTAGTTACCAGGAACCATTGACTGCCAAAGCCACTCCTGCTGCATTGTCCTGACAGGTCGCCATGGTGGGTCAGCACAGAGGACCTGCATCTGACTGAAGCAGCAAAGGAGAAGAACAGAGTGCCACTAGCAGAGAGCTTGTTCAGAACTACATTGATTACAGCCTGGGAAGTGGTTATATTCACGTGAAAAAAGCAAAACAAAGTTGTACTTTTTCTTCACCATAGCATTAGACAAGACTCTTCCAGCAGAAATGTTCAGATGGGGAGGCAGGATATAACAGGCACTGTAACAGAATTGTGAAGAATTTTCTCACTGTGAAGAATTTTCAACCTAATTTTCTAATAAGATCTACTCACTCCAGACTGACCTGACTAATGTCAGAATATTCTAGCAGCAGGCGAGAAATGCTGCTAAATTCCACTCTGATTTACTAGCTGATGTTCTTGATACATCGGGAGAGCAATGAACTAGACCCTTCTCTAACCTGGTTGATGAAGACCAGTGGAGAATTTGTTTTATTGATGGGGGTTATTAATGTTTCCTTTGAGACAGCAGGGTGGTATTGTTGCTGCCTTTAAACAGGGATCAGGTGTACCTTTGATTAAGAAAAATAATCTCTTGCCACTGCGTACTGAACTCTAATTGCCAAGGCTGTTAATTTTTCCTTTTTGAAAAAGGCTAATGATCAAATGGCTCTGGGACTTCAAGAATTTCCTCAGCAAGCATTTGCTCCCTGTGGGCATTCAGGTGCAGAGTGCTGCAGGGTTCCATTTTGTCATCATCTCTTCTTTTCTGTCTGTTGGTCTGATTAGGTGAGAGTGACAGGCTCTGAGGCCCTGGTTTAAGAGAGTCCTTAAGGCAAGATATGTGGTTCACAAACACAGATTTTTTTTTTTAGTGCACCAGGGACACACACAGACAACAAATATTTCCAGATACACATGTAGATCTGCCTAGATTTCTTTTGACCTGCTAGATTGTCTCAGAGTGGAAGAAGTGAGCCCACAGTAAAGTCGCACCCACATGTCAACACGTGTGACGTTATTGACATAATCTGGGACCATATAGATCATTGTTGCAACCAGGGTCCTGTAGTGGCACCAAATCTTGTATAAAGGGGGTCAAATGAGGTGTCTAAGACAAGGTTTTGGTTTGATGGTTATGATTATACTGTCTATATGTGTGTATCATTTTGTAGTTAAAGTTATGAATATTGGCTCTATACTGTCTGTAATTCAAACTTGTGCTATGCTTTTGGGGAACACGCCAGACAAGTTGGTGTCAGCTCTGCCTAGCCTGCTTGACGGCCCATTAAGGGACTATCAGCTATACAAGTGACCCATTGAGAGAAGGCAGACATGCCTTGCGACTCAGCAAGTTATGCAGGGACATGCTTATGGACAGAACTCTGAGGTTTTTCCATGCCATGTGATGGACAGCTTGTCTTTGGAACAGAGAAAGAAAGACCACATGCAAGAGAATATTAAAAGCTGCTGCAGCTCCTCCATCTTGTCTTCAATCCTGCTTCTTACCTCTGGAGGAACTTTGCTACACTGAAGCTTTGAACCAAGGTATGCAGCAAGGTATGCAGGGACCAAGGACTGAAACACCCATCCCAGCTGTGGATGTACTCCAGAGACTTGATTTGAACCTGCAGTTTATTCTATCACTGCTGAAAGCCTGAACCAAGAACTTTGCCATTACTGTAGGTAATTGATTCCATTTAACCATTCAGGCGCTTATCTATATCTTTTTCCTTGTATGAATAAACCTTTAGATTTTAGATTCTAAAGGATTGGCAACAGCGTGATTTGTGGGTAAGATCTGATTTGTAGATTGACCTGGGTCTGGGGCTTGGTCCTTTGGGATCGAGAGAACCTTTTTTTCTTTTAGGGGGGGATTGGTTTTCATAACCATTTGTCCCCATAATGAGTGGCACTGGTGGTGATACTGGGAAACTGGAGTGTCTAAGGGAATTGCTTGTGTGACTTGTGGTTAGCCAGTGCGGTAAAACCAAAGTCTTCTCTGTCTGGCTGGTTTGGTTTGCCTTGGTGTGCACAGAAACCACAGCCTTGGGCTGTAACTGCCCTGCTTTAAGCAGTTTGTCCTGAATTGGCATTCTCAGTTGGGTCCCACCAGAACCAGCATTGTTACAACGTGTAAGCCAGAATGTTCCATAGCTGTAAAAATATGGGCACAGGAGTGAAGATATCTGGGTTTTATTCTTGGCTCTGCCAGAATTTGTGTGATCATGGGTAAATTGCAAAATTAACTGATCTGATATAATTAAATAGAGTAGAATCTCCAAGGTATGTTATCTCCAGACAACACCTTTAAGTTTGTTTATTTCTGTCTTTTCCAGATTGATAGATAGAAAAATTATTTCTTCCACAGATATGTTATGGGATAATTTAACCAAAAAGCTATGAAAAAGCTGGGAGTGCTATCATGGGACATTTATTTGATTCTCATTAAGGAGATCAAACCCCCTTTTTGAGCCACATGATTCATGCTGGCTCAGAGTTTTTGCATGAAAAATGTTCTTCTTGGTTATACAGATTTCGTTTTGTAGAATAAATGAGCCTCAGGCACTAGTGCAGATACACATTACACTACTTTGTATGAGGATAAGCTCATCTTGACTAGTTTCAGAGTCTTGACTAATTACCAAAATTCTTTCCAGAAGTAGTTAGAATCCATTTGACTCCATCAATCATCTTTCCAATATTATTCTCACACCCATGCACATGTTCCTGTAATACGTTGCTACAAAAATGATATGGTAAAAAATCTTTTAAATGCCATAGGGTATGGTCTTTAGAAAATCCATCTAGTTTATCATTTCTTTTGACATGAACTCATCAGGGTAATTTTTATTACATGTATTATGTTAGTGCCTAGAAGCCCAAACCAGGATGATGCCTGGGGCCCCATTGTACTAAGCACTGTAACAGACAAAGGAAAAGATGATTCCTGCCCCTAAGAGCTTACTGCACCTAATAAAGAAAAGATGCAACAAGTGAATGGCTGTAATAAATCGTTGGAAGGAGTAAGGCAGAATGAGGCAAACAATAAGAAGAGCATATGTTTACATAGGCCAGATGTGCAAAGCTAGATGGTTCTGAGTCAGATAAATTGTATTCTTATAATAAACTGTAAGATATAAATATGATAGATATCAGCAGTCCCTCCTGACCATGTATCTAGATATAATCAGTTGGCAGTTTCCTGTAGACATCTTGGTAGACATGAATCCTGGGGAGGGATTTGTTGGGGACAGGCTAGTGGCTTTACAGATTAATTCAGGGAACATATGAACGGGGAGCCTGGAGGAAAACACAGAGGTGTGAGAGGCGTTGACAAGCAGTGGAGGCTGCCTCTGTTAGTGGAGTGGAGAGAGTGAAAAGTGACACAATAAAATACAAGAGCAGATAAACAGGAGATAAAATTGTGAAGCAACTTAAAAGCATGTTAATTATTATTATAAATATATATAAGTATATTGTATTATTATTTGTTGTTAATGACCTGGATGTAGGAACAGAGAGCATACTGATCAAATTTGCAGATGACACAAAGCTAGGGAGGTTTGCCTACACTTTGGAGGATAAAGCTAAAATTCAGAGGGATCTTAATAAATTGGAGAACTGGGCTATAGACAACAAAATGAAATTCAACAAAGACAAATTTAAGGTGCTACTTAGGGAAGAAAAACCAAATGCCCAAATATAGAATGTGGGATAACTGCCTTGGCAGCAGCACTGCTGAGAAGGATCTGGGAGTTGTGGTGGATCACAACCTCAGCATGAATCAACAGTGTGATCCTGTTGCAAAAAAAGCAAATGCAGTTTTAGGTTGCATTAACAGAGGCACAGCATGCAAGTCACGGGAGGTGATAGTACTGCTCTACTAGGCGCTGGTTAGGCCTCAACTGGAGTACTGTGTCCAGTTTTGGTCACCAGTGTATAGCAAGGATGAAGAGGAACTGGAAAGGATCCAGAGGTGAGCAACAAAGATGATCAAAGGGATGGAATGCAAACCATATAAGCAAAGGCTGAAGGAACTGGGTATGTTTAGTTTGGAAAAGAGGAGATTAAGGGGGGACATGATAGTGGTCTTCAAATACTTGAAAGGCTGCCATAAAAAAGGTGGAGAAAAGTTGTTCTCTCTTGCTACAGAGGGCAGGGCCAGAGGCAATGGTTCAAACTACAGCATAGCAGATTTAGATTACTTGTCAGGAAAAAATTCCTAACTGTAAAAATGGTAGGACAATGGAACAGACTGTCTACGGCAGTCATGGAAGCTCCTTCACTAGAGGTTTTCAAAAGGAGACTGTATAGCCATGTGTCTTGGGTGGTTTAGACGCAACAAATCCTGCATCTTGGAAGGGGGTTAGACTAGATAACCCTTGTGGTCCCTTCTAACTCTGTGGTTCTATGATTATAATTGAAAATTTGCCAGAAGGATAGTCTTTGTAAAATGAAGCAACAAACCAGCCAGATATTAGTAGGCCTTCAATCTCTCTAATCATATATTAGGTTTTTTTTTCTGTGGCAGCTATCATCATAGTATCTGAGCACTACCTTCAGATTCATGGTACTGTACATTTCTAGCTTTACACAATGGCATCAAAGTCCCTGTATCAGCCAACAAAACATGATAGAGAAGAATTTCAAAAGGGACTAGTGATTTTTGGTGCCCAAACTCCAGGGACCTGATTCCCAGAAAGTGCAGTGCATACACCCTCTGAAAATCAGGCCCCTTTACAGTGTCTCAAGTTGGGCACCGAAAATCACTAGTCCCTTTTGAAATTCTTAGTCTGTATGATCCTATAGAAAACAAAAGGGGATTTCCTTGTCACATCCCAAAAGCTACTAACATACTCTTGTTTTATTTTTTAAACTTCAGTTAATTTAGTGTTGGTGAAACAGCTGTTATAAATATACTTTTGAAGGGTAGAATCTGAGAGCATTTAATTTCACATGATAAGTATGAACAGCAACTTTGGCTTATGGCTCTGCATCACTATCACCCAAGTGATTGCCAGCTCATGAAGACAAATAATCATGCTTTCCATCTCAGTAAATACACTTAAATATTTGCACTCCTGGATATATAGGGGTGGGGTAGGTTGTTCTTACTGGGGGTACGGGGGAGGACATGTTTGCTACCAGAAATTAGGATGAGCTCTAGTGTTATTGCTTTTAAGGCCCCTCTCTTTAAGTCGGCCGTCGACCAACAACAAAACAGCATAATGACCTGGGTGAGTTTCTCCTAGGAATCAGCAATTAAGTTTGATTCCAATGGGATTAATGATCTAAGATGTAGAAGACTTTTTCAGATAGAAATGAGGTTATTCATATTTTGTATACAATGTCTAGATTGTACAGTGATGGGTGCTTTGCAGATACATATGGCTAGACAGACATAAGGTGAAGACCTGACTCAGGCAAAACTTCCCCTGACTTTGGTGGCAGTTTTGTCAAGTAAAAGACTGCAGGATTTGGCAGGTGTGGTATATGCCCTGCTCACAGGAAAAAAAAAGACAAGTGTTAATTTTCATTGCACTCTTTTATCATTTGATTATATACCATGTTTCCTTTAAATTCAGAGCACTGGGGACACTTATGACTAATTCTCTTTGATCTATTTGATAAGAATGTCCTCTGCAGTTTTCTCTTGACTCTGAATAACTGCGAATTGTGGGCACCATGCCGGTAGGTGTGGCAACATAGTCATAGCACAAGCCATGTTTGACAGGACATGCGTATGATATTATGCGACATGATGGATTCACAGTCTCTATTTTCAATTGCAGGGAGGAGAGCATTGCTATTACCAGGGCCAAATCCGAGGAAACCCAGAATCATTTGTTGCCTTGTCAACATGCCATGGACTTCAGTAAGTTTCCCCAGATTATTTTTTTAATGGCCTGTATGTAATTTCTTAAAACAAGTACAAATTCTAGAGTAAAGGAATTACTAATTGTTTTCTTATTGCAGCAAAATGTTAAGCATTTTACCCTCCCTCACAAATTATGGGTTGAATTTGTACCTATAAAGAAATCTTGGATTTTTACAAGTAGTTTACAGAGTGCCCGAGTTGGTTTTTATTAAGCACATAGATACACTGGTATTGTGTAATACCATTTTTTCAAGTTAAAACTAACTTACAAATAAATAAGCTAGGGTGAGAGCAACCCAAAATATTCCTTTCCAAAGGGGAAAAAACAAACCTTTCTAAATGTTACTCTTTAACTATGTCAGAATATGCTTTGCTCTTTCCTGATTACTACAATGAGTAGATGGCATATTTCTCTTCTATTCTGACCCCATTTACAAAACAAAACTGAAACAGTGAAGTGGGGGTTTTCAAGTCATTTTTCTTTTCTTTCACAGAGGCACTGATCTTAGATATTTACCTGCTGATTGGTACTTAACATATATGGCAATATATTTGTAAATCTGAAGGAAAGGAGTGGCTCTTAGATGGCAAATTGAAAACTTTGCATGATTTTAACCATATTTTGTACTTAATAGCACCTTCCATTTGAGGATCTCAAACAGCTATACAAAAATCCCACATAGCCCCTCTGAGGGTTTGTATCATAGTTTTGGACCGGTTCAAAAAGATTCCTGGCCTGATTTTCAGAGGTAGTAAGTAACTGCAGCTTCAGGGGACTTCACTGGGAATTACAGGCTCTCCCCTGATATTGAGGTCAGACATTGCTTGAAGGATCATGTGATGAATGGTAAAAAGATAGGAGCACTCAACAATTACCTTATGCTTCTCTTTTTAACTCCTGCTTCACTGAAAGGCAGGCACGTATCTGATGGGGATTTTCATTGATTCGATCCTTTTCCTTCTCCAATAGTTCTGTAAATTCGGTATCAGACTTCCATATTTTCTGTTAGTTTCTTTTAGTTAAATTTGTTGGGTTTTGTTTTTATTTTAGCATCACTGCAGTCTTCTGTCTGATTATTTGTACCATAATACTTTTATCTCCTTTGTAATCAAGATTTAGGAGTGAGGACTAACCCAAGAAATCTGACTTCAGGTTCTGTGCTGAAGGTGAATCTAAAAATAGTAGCGTTTTAGTGCATTCTGCAGAGATTTAACAGCATGACTTCCATTAGTTGTGATCCATTAGGTCTTGGATTATAGTCTGTGACCCCTGTTAACTTTCAGGGGCTTAGGGAAAAAGGGAAAAAGAGACTAAAAAAATTCCTTTCTGGCCTTTATTTGGTGCTTCGTTCTTCAGGATGAAACCCTCTCACTGTATTCTCTCAGTGCTTAATTATCAGTGTTGGTATCTTCTAAAGCAGCTACACAACTAGAGTGATGAAGAGTTGTTATCTTTTCCTTTTTTGTTCAGCCCTCTTAGGTACATCTCTTTTTTCCTTTTAGGGAGGAATCTTCAAATACCTATATACGTATATCAGCAACAAAGATCAATAGATTCCTATTTCACAATAGGGACAGTTTGAAACAATATAAGAGGTTGGAGTGTTCCAGGACCCTGTATGAGAATGCAGTGTTTCCTTAATAAGTCATGTTAAACTCAGGTGCGACACTGCATCATCATCATCATCATCTGTATAATCTTTTAAATAGTGCTTTTCATGTGTAGACCTCAAATACTGAATAAGTACTGCTGATTCACGATGGCATTTAATTTCATTAACTCCAACCAGGATCTGGAGTATTTCTCTGGAGCAGAGGAAACTGGGGGCTATTACCATCTAATAAAGTCTGTAGGGCTGGTTCTATGGTGAACTTTATGGGTTGTAACAGCTGGAGAAGATGCCTCTAAAGGAGCAATAAGCTCCATGTTCTCCATATCCAGGCAAGTATTAATTCAAGCCTTTTCCTCTGCTTAATACATCCTCCAGGTCCCAGCCTATAACAGCTATATTATTAGTGGGTGGGTGTAGATCAGGTGCCAAGGTTGATGCCAGAATTGTTTATTTAACTTTATCTTGTGATTTTTTTAGCTATTAATGCCTGCATTCTTTTTAGGAATGTCTATCTCTCGTTCAGTAAATTAATAAGGTAGTGGGTTCAATGGTGGAATCCTCATAACTCTTAATTTTCTTTCTTTTTGGTAGTTGCGTTGAAGAGACAATATACTTCTGTGGCCTTAATTCCTAATTACCCAAGTTTTTATTTGGGATGTCCAGTAGCCACAGTCTACAATGGGTTAATGCAGAGATTCAAACAAAAATATAACATTTTGAAAAAAGCCACACTCATTATTAGGATTTCTAGTGTCCAAGTTTCTTCTTAAATTTAGCTCTTGGGTTCATGTTCCTTACAGAATAATATAGACATAAATGCAAAATAACTTGCCGTTTTCATTTTGTTTTCTTCATTGCAGTCAAGTGATGTAAACATATCTATTACCTGTTGGGAATGTTGGAGTATAGGAATACAGTATTGAATCTCTTTCAAAGAATGTGCTTAATTATATATTCTTATTAATCTGTATTTTAATGCATTTTCTATTACAATATAGGCTCCTTGGAAGAGAACCATGTATTCCTTTGTGTATTGTATAGCATAAAGTACACTGATTCTTAATAATGGATGATAGATTATTGAGTAATGATCTCTTCTAATGTAATAGCATTTAAAACATTCAAATATGTTTTTAGGCCATGATCCTGCAAGCTCCTTCACACAGGAAGACTCCTTCCTCGCCCCAATTGAAATTAGCATGTGGGTACAGGGTGCATCATACATAGGAGCTTATAGGACAGTGGTGTCAGTTTGAGAATTATAGAAATATTTTTTGGAAATGAAGGGCCTTATCAGAATAGCTATAGACATGCTATAGTAAGGCTTAATTTAAAATAAGAGTTTGAAGGCCTGTAACATAGATAGATATGTTTTCTTGTTGGACCATGAATATGCTGCCCACTGGTGGTGAAATTAAAAGTCTTGATATTTTAAGATCAAATTGATTTACAAGATGTTTATTGTTACAATATGTTTGGGTATAGTTTTGACATAGTAAAGATTCAGATTTCAAAAATGGTCTGTATTCTATGACTACTTTGGATCTAACTTTTTTATTAGTGTATGATTCAAATATATGGACTGCTTAAGTTGAAGTCTATTGCAAAACATCCATTGACTTAAGTCGGATCAGGTTTGTAGTTTGACTGTAAATATGTTATTACCATGTACCATTATTAAAGAGTGGATTGATCAAATTCTGACTTGATCAAAGGTCCATGCTGCTGGGTGAAATGATCAAATAGGAGGCCCTTTATTCTGAGAATGTGAATTAAGTCCTCAAATGCTGATACACTGATCAATCCTGCAGACTTTACTCATGTAAAATTGCCATTGATAGCAAAGCAAGTTTTGCATACTTAAAATCTGCAGGATGAGTCCCAAATCTCATTTTATTCTTAGAATGAGGGCCTTCATCAGGCTCTAGGATTTTTATTTTAAACATCATAGAACAAGTTAATTTCCACAAAATATTTACAGGTTATCTGCAAAGGGATGGAATAGCTTTGAATTAAATATGTATTTATAACCACTGCTAATATGAGTTATATATTAACTATATTATATTATATATATCCATAATTACTTCGGTGGAGCTGTAAATACACAACATTTAGGAAAATATTAGATAGGTTTATATAAAGCTGTAATGGTTTAAAAGTTTAATATGTAGTTGTGGTCCCAAAAAACCCCAACAGAGTAAAATGATATCATTTTACTCAATACAGCTGCTCCCTGGGTATAGTCAAGGTCAGATCTGATTTTAGTGAAAAAAATGCAAAAATTAATTATAAAAATGTTTTAAAAATCAATGTCATATTTGACTCGCATAAGCCAAAAGCCAATATCGATTTCTGTCACTTAAAGAATGAAATGTGGTGGGTTGCTTCCCCCCCCCCCCCTCAAACTTTGCAAAAAAAATAAAAATAAAAAATCTTGCTCCCTTGTTGAGGTTGTGCAGTATATATCAAGTCTGAGCCTACAGCTCATATTTATAGCTAGTCTTAAAAACCTTGAAAGAAGCACTTTAGAAAGGAAATGCTGACACAACTTAATCTCAACAACACACACATGCTGCTGTAATAAAGAAAAAATTGCAAGAAAAGGCTGACTTAGATAAAGATGAAAAGGGAAGTGGGATAGGAAATGTACCTCTTTAGTATACTGCCAATTAACATTTTCCATATCAGATCATTTTATTTTAGGGTGAAATTCACTGTTGTGCGTAAATCTGGTGCAAGGCTTAAGCTTAAACCCCATTTAAACTCAAAATAGGATTTAAATTGGATTTTAAGTGGTGTATAGGCCTTGTGTGAGTGCACAGTGGGGAATTTCACCACTGCTGTGTATTTACTTATAAACAGTAATGCACAACCATGTAATTTAATTACCATAGGCTATCTACATTCACTTAGGATCCCTTAAAGCTTGAGCCTATCCTGTGGTTAGAACTGAACCATGTGCCACCTTTGTTAGCTTGGTGGTGGCACATGGTGGTTGTTCACATGAGAGCAATTACAGAAGCAGATTTTCCAGCATGTACAACAAGCATGTATATAGTTGGCGCCCTTAAAATTCCTCTTCCATTTGGAAGATTTTACTTGTGTGAGAACTGTTCCCTGGACGTATAATGAGGAATACCACAAGAACTAGTGAAAGCTTTCCATCTGCTAGAATACATACTGTATGAAAGGGCAACATAGCATAGGAGACTGGCTCTGGCAGTTCATGGAATATTTCTGATGATGTTGTTTTATATAAAACCTATTTGTGTCTTTTCCAAAAACAATTTAATAAAGGACTTAAATTGATGTGTGAGAAAAAAATTGTTATTCTTGATTTTTTTTTCAGTTTGTTTACCTTGTTTTGTTTACCTCCAAAGTGTTCCCATTATGCTGGGTCTTGTAGGAGCAGGCAGGCAGACAGACTTATGGTACCAAAAAGCTTAAAATCCAAGAGCCAGCTCAGTTTAATACTTTATTTTGGCATGACAAGCTATACATATGTTCCCAGAGTATGTAAAGAGACCTCTTAAGTATCTGTCAGAAGTAGGAACAATCTGTTCCAGGGAGTGGGGTTCACACTAGGTTCGGGAACTGGGTCAGTCAGTCAGTTTCTGCTGCTCTTTCTGTCTAGCTCTTTATCACTACAACAAGGAAGAGGAAAAACATTTTTTTTAAAAGGATAAGTTGGTTGTAAAATCACAAAAATTTGCACGAGGACTTAGAAACTGGGATAATACCTGAAATTGCTTTTAATTTTGTTTTTAATGGTTATATTTCAAGTTCATAGCCTCCCCTTCACGGGTTACCTGTTTAAATTGTTTTAATCTTTTAATAAATGTTTGGTAAATCTCTACTCAATGTTACCACTTTTCCTGCCTTTAACAGTGGGATGTTCTATGATGGGAATCATACTTATCTTATTGAACCAGAAGAAAACCACACTTCACACGTAAGTAGAACTTCAGCTAATCCAGTATTCAGATACACAAGGGAGGCAGAAAACAAAAGAAGCCTTATGCTCAGCCTTGCACCTCTAGTGTTGGGGCTGGTCACAGTGGGAGTCCTTGTCCTCCCACTCTCAGCAGCTAGTTCATATATTGCTCTAAAGGTGCAAACCAAAGGCAGTATATTGCATCTAGTATTTGAGTTCCCAGTATCTAAATACAGTATCAGGAAAACAGGAGGAGGTTTACAGAAGTTTTCCTCCAATAATACATGTCTTAGCTACCCCTTGGTAGCTTCTTTAAAACAACCTCTTGGTCATTTGCCAGTACTGAAAATCAGTTAAAACAATATATATATATATATATATACATATCCATTTGCATTTCATATTATTTAAGTTTAGAAAATTTAGACCCCAATCCAGCAAAACATTTAAGCATGTGCTTAACTTTAAGCATGTGATTAGGCCTGTTCACTTTAAAGGACCTACTTGTATATTAAATGTGAAATACAGGTTTAAGTGCTTTGCTGAATCAGGGCCTTAATGATCACATCATAATTGGGAGAGGAAGAGAAGAATCTACAATGTGTATGAGGTTCTTTGAGGTTTGATAACCTCCAGTGTTCCATTATTTCCCCAACATATTGGTTTGGTACCTAATGCAAAAGGGTTTCTTTCTCCCTAATATTCACGGGATGGTTCATTTTATCTTGGCTTAATGCATGCCACTGTTTACTATTTCAGGAGGATTTCCATTTCCACTCTGTTTACAAATCCAGGTTATTTGAATTTCCTTTGGATGACCTGCCATATGGTATGATGTTTTTAATGCTCTCTTCTTTTAACTTGTGTCTTATTTTGCCAAACTTGTGTATCATATTCGGTTGCTAATCTTCTTTGGAGTTTTACTCCTTTGTTTGCTTGAATCTGTCTTTTTCTGTTTAAGTAAAAAAACATAAAAACATAAAAAAAACATGGGGGAGGAGTAGGGGAGAAGAAACCTAACAATTAACTCAAACCTCACCTCAACCTTTATATTGTTGATTTTTTTTAATAAACTTTGAAGAATTGAATGCTTTATATGCCATTACACATGCAATATGTATTTTACATAAAAGGTCATGGCAACCTAAAGGTTGATCAAAATAATCCCCTAGTTACTAAGGACTGATGAACATCAGTGGCCTCCCCCACTGTGAGATATAGGAATGGTCTACTAGTCTGAGTGTAGGAGTAGGAAACTGGATTTTTCAAGTTTTATCCTAGTTCTGACTCTTAACATTTCTGCTTCAGTCTTTCCATCTTAAATTACATTGGGGTGGCATATCCCCATTTTGTCAAGGGTTTATCAGTTTGGAAATGTAGTTTCCTACATATATAGCTTATTCTGGAGGAATGAGACCTGTACTAAACTGCTGATTTCTTCAAGACAATTACAGATGTCTAGTTTATAATATGGTAGCACTGAGGACTGGGGCTGTGTTGCACTGAATATGGAATATGAGACCTAATAAGGAAATTCACGTTGTGTGGGATGCACCCTGGAGGATGTCTTCTGAAAGAGACAGAGGTAGTGTGACTACTGAGTCGGCAGCTTCTCTCTCGAAATGGGTTAGTAAAGGATGAAATCTTTTGGGACTAGAATTGTGTGTCTTGTAGGCAAAGGACTTTATCACTGGTGAAACGTTATGTTTTCACAGACTTTTGGAGAAAAAAATAAATGTAATTTTGAATTTTTTATGACTATGAAAAACATTTTTTCTGCAATCAGATATCTATCATTTCACCTTCGCAAAAACCCTTTGACCTTCAAAGTGTGTCAAACTTTCTTTGCAAAAATTGAGACTTTCCATCTGGGGCAGTTTCAGAAAACTCTGTGTTGGCTGAGATGGGGAAATGTTGCCATTTAATCAAATTGCGGAATACTAATGAAAATAACTTAAGTATATGACTACTAACAAAGTGGAGAAACTGCATATGACACTAATCTTGTGCAGCTGCTTGGTAGGATCCCATACATGAATAGGTTAATTATAACTAGCGAGTTTCATAACAACATGTTATAGGCTTTGTGGATCCCATTGACGGCTCACTCTGTGATCACTAAACCTGTCCTCAGTTTCAGGTTTGTCATGAAAGTTTTAGCAGCTGCAGCAGATTTTATACTAATGAAAAACTAATGTTTCATTATTTCCATGAGCTGTTTATTTAGGTTTCCTTTGCCTTTCGTCTTTAGTTTTATTGTAAGAGTATGTGTAGTTCCCATTGTGTGATATACATATGCTGAGTGGAGATATAAATAACTTAACATGAAATCCTGTTCCCACTGAAGTCAATGGCAAAACTCCCATTGACTTGAAAGGGGCCAGGATTTCACTCTGGATCTTCAGGGATATATATGGTATCATAACTGGGAGTAGTGGCTTTACAGTGCTTAAACTTTTCTGTCTGTTTCCTTTAACAGATATGATATATTTGCAATTGCTAGCTTGTAGTATTTTTGGTTTTTACTTTTTTATTTACTGCAGCAGGACTATTTTGCTAATCCTGTCCTATAAGACTGTTGTTATAACAAAATGCGCTTTACCCTGTACTTTATATTGCCAATATTTCTCTTCTTCTTTATCCCCCCACCTTGTTTGTGGACTTACATGCCTTCAGAAACTTCTAATTTGATTCAAGAATTATTTGTTCTTATCCTTAGTAGGCTCTGTGCATAATTTAAGATTTCCTGTCAGTGCTGCATTATGAATGTACTTTGATGTACCACAAGTCTTTTACATTGATGGTGGATTAACAGACTGGGGTGACTTCCTATCAGTATTAACCAAAGCAAATGGTATGATATCTCATCAGTAGCAACATAGCTTTTTATATTCTTCTGTTCCATGGGAATTAAAAAATATTATTAGAGAATAAATTATACTCCTCCGTGTGATGGCCAGCAGATACACCATTTTATGCTATGCACCTGTCAAATGTCACTGACTGTGGAGGATTAGGACTTTGAAGAGAGAAATCCAGGGTTCTTCAAGAGGCTGGCGATTCAGTAGCTGGTACTTTTTCCTCAGAGTCCATACTAAATCAGTCAGTGCTCTGGCATGATGATAGCAGACACTATGCCCTTGGAGGTGCTGTTTTTCAGATGAGACAAAGTAGATGTCATGATCTTCAGTGGCCATAAAAGTTTTCATAGAACTTTTTCAAAGTAGGAGTTATCAAATTCCAAGTTGGTTTGTTACATCCCTATTTCTATTTCAATTTCTTTTGTGATTTCAATTGGTCATGGTACTCTTCCTGAGATACTTTGGGATGGGAAAGCACTATGCATGTTCTCGTCATTATCATTCCCTTGTAAAATGTTGTGAAGTATTACTGTGTGCTGTTACAAAGCTGCTACATTCCACCCCAGATATGGCTTCATTTTTATGGTAGGTGAAATGATCCTTAAATAGTTTGTAAATTATTAAAGTAGTCTGAGATGCTATATAAATGTAAGATATTTTATTTCACCGACTAAAAAGTTGTAATTTTACCATTTGACTTCTGGCAGCCCTACAGATCCTTAAATCAAAAGTTAAGAGTTGGTGGCATGACACCAAAACATGGATTGGATCTACAATATAAGTATAGGTAGGATATATAAATGCACTCACAGAAAACAGACAAGTAACAGTAAATTTGAAAGTGGTTCGTGTTGATTCATTGTGAGATCTGGGTAGTGGCCATCAGGGATAACAGAAGCCCCGGTTAGCTGACCCTGGCTGTGATTGAATTAGTTTGATCATCTTCCTATTATTCTCTCATTGAAGACCATGTTACACTTAGCATTTCAGTTGCTGTACTGCAGCAAAATGTCTTCAAAAGTATTCACATTTTCTATTCTATAAGAAGAACTGTAAGAATATGCAGAACATAAGTGGAATACAGACTGAGGACCCGACCCTGCAAACCCTTATGCAGGTGAAAAACTTCACTCAGATGAGTAATACCATTTTTTTCAAATGTTTCATGAGTGAAGTTATTCACATGCATATATTGTTGCAGGATTGGATCTTAAGTGAGTACCAGACATTGTCTGATGAGAAAGTTTATAAGTAGAGCTGGGCAACAATTTTTGGGATGAATAGTTAATTCACCAAAAATGCAGTTTCGTGAACAGAAAGTACTCATGATTTTGGGTCAGATTTGGCAAATAATTTCGCCCAGGAAGAAAAGAACATTTTTAAAAAGTCTAAATGGATTTATTTTTTGTTTAAAAAACAAAAAAATGAAACAACAACAACAGACAGCAATTTCATTCTGGATTGAACAAAATTTATTTTTTGACTTAAAAAAAAATATTCAGTTTTACATTTCAGTGAGAAAAAATGAAAAAATTTGATTCTGGTTGTCCTGGGGAAAAAAATCATTTCGGATTTTTTTGTTTGGGCCATCGAACCAAAAAATCAGTTATTCACTCAGCTCTAACAATAAGTATAACATCTGTGACTGTGCTTTGCTCATACCCCACTGTGGGAGATGAGCTCTTATGATATGTATTTTCATTAGAAACTCTTGATTACTACAACCTGATGTCCTATAGCTAGATGTAGTTCAGTAAAACATGCAGGTCCACTTTGAGTTTTAGGTCTTAGCAGCCATTGCCATCCTTTCACTTTCTGAATCTGCATTGTTGTTTTATCCTGGTGTTCGGATCATGTGTACAAATGCAGTTCTTGGTATAAAGTATATGCAGTATGAGCAGAAGTGGAGATGTTGGAAATGTTTATAACCAAATGTGAACGCAGGTGGTTTGGGATTTCCTTACAAAACCAAACCTTGAGTGGAAAGATATGTGAGTTGGAAGTGCCTAATTTTGCACAGCCCTCTTCACCGGCTTTGCTAAAATTACTCTGGAATACGGAAAACAGTTCTCAGCCCTTCATGATTAGTACCTCCAAAAGGTAAAGAAAGAGCAGAGAAGGGAAATTAGAATATTAAAGAGGATATGATATAAAATGAGAGAGATTGCTGGAACTTTCATGTAGTCTCACTGAATGGTGATTAAACAGATATGCAAAAACTATAAAAATGCGAGAGCTGATAATACAAGTGAAGGAAAGGGACTTCTGTCTGCAGTAGACACCGTTGAAACAAGGAATAAGAATCTAGAACTAAAGAGGGAAAAGTTCAGGTTGGATATTAAAAATGGTGAGGTCCTTGTGTTTTGTTTAGCTTATACTGTACCTATCACTGGGGTTTATGAGCACCTAGTAAAATGGGATTTGGCAAAAGAATAAACTTCTCAGTGCTCATGATTAGAAGTTTTAAAAAATTAAAGACCTAGTGGGATTAGTGTGGGGTAATATCATACTGACAGTGGGGATTCTAAACACCCCAAAAGGTCTCTCCCAACTCTAATATGTATTATACCCTGTGAATACTGTACCTTAAACCATAAATTAACACAAAGAGAAATCAAATTGAATTAATGTAGCCATTGCAAGTGTGGCTGTTTCCTGCATTCCAGAAAATATGATTCAGTTTATGGTAGCACCATACGAATAATATTCACCACACAGTATTTGGTGAAATTTAGTCTTTGAACATCAGTTACACATTCTGAGGATGTAGTCCACAGAATGGCTATATTAGCAGACCTGCATTATTAATAGCAGAATTTTTATAATTTCTTTATTGTTAAGATAAGTAGCTGTAATGTTGCCTCCTTTCTAGAAGAAGAATTGAAAAATGAAATCATTATCAGATCTAATTCACAGAAAATGAAAATATCCATATTTTGTTCATGCTGCCCCAAGGTTATGGAGTGAAGTGATATATATATATATTTGTGAACATTAGATGTATTTGTCTTTGTTTTCCACTTAGAATTCTGGCAAATGAATACCACGTCACAGAAGTTTGTTCTAAAGCCAAGACACAAAAGGAGTAAAAGGCAGGTATGTGCCCGTACAATTTCTAAAGAATGTGCCACCAGACTTGGTTTGCAGCTAATAAAGGAATCTCTCCAGATGAAGTCCTATTGCTCATACTGTTTTAGCATGAGACCTACATAAATAAATAAAAACAGTTGCAAAGGCAGTATCTAACATCTGGGTAACATTGCTGGAACCTGCTGAAGAAATCCCTTCTTAGGCGCTACGCATCTGTGTTGTATCATGCAACCACGAGCTACTGGAAATGCAATTTCAAGAGAACGAACAGACATCCCAAATCATTTTGATGTTGTCATGCTTTGCCATGCCTTTTCCTCTTGCAAACTTTAGCTCCATTTATTCTGTCATTTCTGGATTGTCAAACTGCAACATCTGGGGATTATGATGTTGTTGTTACCTCTAGAATGAAATGATCTTTGTTCTTTAATTGAAGTTAGAAATACTGTACCAATTTGAAATATAGTGTTCGGTTCCTTAGTTGAAAAGAAAATTGCATTTAACAGAGTAGCTGCAAGTCATGTAGTTATATGAAAGAAAAGCAGGACTAAAAGCAGCAGTAAAATTTACTATTATAAGCTGAGAGCACCATTCTTGTTTATTATTATGAGAGGTCATTAATTGTGTACATTTATTTTAAGTATGAAAATATAATATAGATCCTGTATATTTGGGATGAGTGTTATGACCAGGTTAAAAACCAACTTTATTCCACAAGATTCACTAAAGTTCAGATTTTTAATGTGCTCTGAGTAGATACTCCTTGTAGCTTTTATTTTAAAAAAAGTAAATCTCCCACTGCACAATGAGCCATGTAAAATATATATGCCACTTTTTAAATTTGTTCTGATAATACAGATATGCATTTAGTGGAGCTCAGTCAGAGGTTATGGTAAGGCAGATATAACACTCTTCGGAGTTTGCAAAAGTTCCTTGTTTCTGATTTTAGACCTGGGCATTGCACAGAGATGCTGCTGGTCTGTTGGTGATGGACAAACGTAATGTGTCTGTATTGCGTTTTACATCTGTCAGTATCTCTGACATCACTGATTATGAAGACTATGTCTACACACCAATTAAATATGCACAGCTGGCCCAGATCAGCTGACCTGGGCTTGTGGAGCTCAGGCTGTAGGTTGTCCACCACTGCTCTATTTACTGCTTAAGTGCAAATTAAGCAGAGCACACAGATCTGTTTGCCAACCTCAATTTGGAACAAAAAGAAAAGTTGTACTAGTGGCACCTTAGAGACTAACCAATTTATTTGAGCACAAGCTTTCGTGAGCTACTCCGATGAAGTGAGCTGTAGCTCACGAAAGCTTATGCTCAAATAAATTGGTTAGTCTCTAAGGTGCCACAAGTACTCCTTTTCTTTTTGCGAATACAGACTAACACGGCTGCTACTCTGAAACCTGTCAATTTGGAACATGTGTTAAGAACACCATGCAGTGGAATTTTATAAAACTTCACATACAATGTTGCCACACATATTTTATCAGAACAATATTGATCACCAAATTATGAGTTTTCGAATGGTACCTTAGAAGACATACACTGTACAAAGATTATTACTATAATGTGTAGGGTTTGGACAAAGGGGTACATTCTGTCACAGAGTGAGAAGGTGCAAGCAGCAGAAGAGGAAGATGATTTCAGCAGCAGCTGTTCGGAGAGAGATGAGAAGTGGGGAGACCAGTGAGGAGAAGGTGGCATTACATGACCTTTTATGAGCACTAAATTCACTTAGAAATATATACTCGTATTGATACTCTGCTATCATGATTATCTCCATGAGTATGATACATGCACAAACACATCCCAGAAAAGAAGCAGGTATTGAATGAAAAACAAGACTAAACGGCTCAAATAAAATTTAAGCGCATATTCACTGCCATGAAAAAAAACAGGCAAATAAAAAAAATTGGTCACATAAATAACTTTTGTGAAATTCACTTTACATCAAATAGTGCTAGAGGGATTGTCTGACTTTTCACAAACAAGAAGTAGTTGCTCAAGATTTACAGCAAGAATAATAACATAATTCTGCTGGGAAGAACAGGGAAAATAAAGGCATCATTTAGAAACGTGGCTGTGAACAGGGTTGAAAGTAAGTTAGAGGATTTACTGCTACGCCGGAGTCCTGAGCAGGGCGGGTGGCCTCAACTGGAAGAGGCATGGCCTCAACCGGAAGAGGCAGGGCCTTAAATCCGCGGGCCCTTTAAATCTTGATTTAAAGGGCCAGGGGCTCCAGCTGCGGTAGTGGCGGCTGGAAGCCTGGGGCCCTTTAAATCACCCCTGAGCTACCAGCTGCGGAGGCGGCTGGGAGCCCCAGGGCTCGGGGGCAATTTAAAGGGCTCAGGGCTCCAACTGCCACTACTGCAGTGGAGCCCCAGGCTCTTTAAATCACTGAGGAGCCCTGGGGGCTCCTGGCTGCCACCACTACCCCGGGGCTCTGGAAGAGCTTTAAAGGGCCTGGGGCTCCACTGTGGTAGCGGCTGCCGGAGCCCGGAGCCCTTTAAATCCCCGCCTGAGCCCTGCTGCCCGAGCCCTGGGGTAGCGGCGGCTGGGCTCCGTTGGGAATTTAAAGTGCCCTGGGGCTCCAGCTGCTGCTACCGCCCCAGCCCTTTAAATCCCCTCCGGAGCCCAGCCGCCGCTACCCCAGGGCTTGGGCAGCAGGGCTCCGGCGGGGATTTAAAGGCCGGGGTGGTAGCAGCGGCTGGAGCTCCAGGGCCCTTTAAATCCCTGCCAGAGCCCCACCACTGCTACCCCAGCACTCGGACAGCAGGGCTCAGGTGGGGATTTAAAGGGCCCCGGGGCGGTAGCGGGGCCTGGTGCTCTGGGGCCCTTTAAATCCCTGCCAGAGCCCCGCCGCCGCTACCCCAGGGCTTCGGCAGCAGGGCTCAGGTGGAGATTTAAAGGGCTTGTGGCTCCGGCAACCGCAACCGCCCCAGCCCTTTAAATCCCCTCCAGAGCGCCACCCCTACCCTAGAGCTTCGGCAGCAGGGCTCCGGCGCAGATTTAAAGGGCCGGGGCGGTAGCGGTGGCTGGAGCTCCGGGGCCCTTTAAATCCCCACCAGAGCCCTGCCGCCACTACCTCAGGGCTTTAAATTGCCCTCTGGGAAAGCCGGTCCCGGTACAGCACACCGGCTCTTACTGGTACACCGTACCAGGGCGTACCGGCTTACTCTGGCTGTGAACATCTGTAAACTGGAAGGAAATGTGACACTTAATTGACTGTGTATTAATGATAGTTGATTGACTGATTTAGAATTTGAATAAGCAGTACAGCCCTTACAAAAAGGCTTTTTTGGGAAAAATAGTTAATTGTGCCATTCTGAGAGTTTGTAGCAATTCTGTGAGTTTACAATTGGTACCAAAAAATTTTTTAAAGATGTAGACACTGTTTAGGCTCTCTCTCAGAAATCTAGGGTTCTTTTAGAAAGTTCTAAGTTTATTTTGTAGGATTTACACCTATTTTGGAGGGAACGGGGGCAGAGGACACACTACATTTTATATACATTTATTATATAATTTTCCTGTTGACCCTCCAACAATAATCTGCTGACCAGATGTGGAGTTAAAAGATTGTCCCTATTTATAGCTTGGAAACAAAGACAGATCTGACATACATACAAATATACAATCGTTTTTTAATAGTGCTACAATCAGTATAAATTTAAAATGGTGGAAGGATGGCAGCATTCATAATAAATGAGAACACAGGGAGAGGAATTAATATAAATCATAGAAGATTAAGGTTGGAAGAGACCTCAGGAGGTCATCTAGTTCAACCCCCTGCTCAAAGCAGGACCAACCCCAACTAAATCATCCTAGCCAGGGCTTTGTCAAGCTAGGCCTTAAAAACCTCTAAGGATGCAGATTCCAGCACCTGCCTAAGTAACCCATTCCAGTGCTTCACCACCCTCCAAGGGGAATAGTTTTTCCTAATATCTAACTTCGACCGACCCCACTGCAACTTGAGACCATTGCTTCTTGTTCTGTCATCTGCCACCACTGAAATCAGACAAGTTCCATCCTCTTTGGAACCCCCCCCCCCCTTCTGGCAGTTGAAGGCTGCTGTCAAATCCCCCCCTCACTCTTCCCTTCTGCAGACTAAATAAGCCCAGTTTCCTCAGCCTCTCCTCACAAGACATGTGCCCCAGCCCCCTAATCATTTTCATTGCCCTCTGCTGGACTCTCTCCAATTTTTGCACATCCCTTTCTGTAGTGGAGGGCCCAAAAGCGCAATACTCCAGATGTGGTCTCACCAATGCCGAATAGAGGGGAATAATCAGTTCCCTTGATCTGGTGGCAATGCTCCATCTGATGCAGCCCAATATGCCATTAGCCTTCTTGGCAACAAGGGCACACTCTTGACTCGAATCCAGCTTCTCATCCACTGTAATCCCCAGGTCCTTTTCTGCAGAATTGCCACTTAGCCCGTCACAGGACTGGCTCTAGGGACCAGCAAAGCACGTGCTTGGGGTGGCACAATTCCAGGGGTGGCATTCCGATCACCATTTTTAATTTTTTTTATTTTTGCTTGGGCAGTTGTGCTCTCGGAGCTTGGGGAAGCAAATTTTTTGCTTGGGGCGGAAAAAATCCTAGAGCCAGCCCTGGCCAGTCAGTCCCCAGCCTGTAGCAGTGCATGGGATTCTTCCGTCCTAAGTGCAGGACTCTGCACTTGTCCTTGTTGAACCTCATCAGATTTCTTTTGTCCCAATCCTCCAATTTGTCTAGGTCACTCTGGACCTTTATCCCAACCCTCCAGCATATCTACTTCTCCGCCCAGCTTAGTGTTATCCGCGAACTTGCTGGGGGGGTGCAATGCATTCCGTCACCCAGATCATTAATGAAGATGTTGAACAAAACCGGCTGCCAACTAGACATTAAGCTGTTGATCACTACCCTTTGAGCCCAACGATCTAACCAGCTTTCTATCCACCTCATAGTCCATTCATCCAGTTCATACTTCTTTAACTTGCCAGCAAGAATACTGTGGGAGACCGTATCAAAACTTTTCCCTTGTTGATGTGGCAAATTAAGATTCATTTCCAGTTGCCCTTTAAACAGCTATTGTTTGTTAATCTTTTTGCAGGTTCATCAGATTTCACGTAAAGTTGAGGAGGAAACAAAATACATTGAGTTAATGATTGTGAATGATCATCTAATGGTAAGACTTGCATACTTTGCTATTTGAAATACATCAATAATTTATTATTGTCTTACCTGCCTTCAAGGCATAAACAATAAAGTACACCAATGATCTTATTAATACGGTTTATGTCCTAAAGACTGGGGGGCTGATTCTGATCTCACTTATATCATTGTGTGATTCCAGTAGAGTTACTCCTGATTTTCACCAGCATAACTGAGAACGGAATTAGACCTAAAAAATGTTCAGAACAAGAATTTGACACAGAGTGACCTGCTGTATATCTGACTCCAAGCTGATGGTACATTATATTTACCTATAATAACTAAACAATCTATAATGTTAGTCTGCAGTTTACTAGTGACTGTGCGCAGAATCATTGTTTTTTTTTTTTTTAATGAGAATGCATCTCACTTACTTTGTTACGGTACTAAAGGGCTCTTTAACCTAGTGGAGAGAGGCATAACAAGAATCAACAGTTGGAAGTTAAACCAGATAAATTCAAATTAGAAATAAGGCACAATTTTTTAACTGTGATGGTCATTAACCATTGGAAAAAATTACTAAGAGGAGTTGTGGATCCTCCATCTCTTAAAGTCTTTAAATCAAGACTGACTGCATTTCTGGAAGCTATTGGTTAGCCAAATGCAAATGATAGGGTCAATACAGGAGTAACTAAATGAAATTCTATGGCATATGTTATATAGCAGATCAGATTAGATGATCTGGCCTTAAAATCTATAGATCTATAGTTGTTCTGCTTCCCTAGGGTTTTTTCAATTATGAACAGCTTCTCTTAAGCAATGTCCACATTTGTAAAGATACCGTCAAGTTCTAGAAGAATACTTGGCCATCCTTAAATAATTTGAATAACAGAGCTTTATTCCTTTGACCCCTGTGTTGGGTGAGCATAGCAATAATGTCGAGGGTGACAGTGATTTCTATTTCACAACAGAAGATGGTAGTTGGTGTTCAGAATTTTCTTTATTATAGTGGTTGTGTTTGAGCCAGAAGAGCAGGCATCATTGCCTGCTACATGATGTACCCATTTGAACACAGCTGTTTCCTGTTTAAACTTTTGCACATTAATTTTCTTGTTGGTTAAAAACATTTGGTAAAATGTCTGTTAATTGAATAAACACCGTGATTATTTCATTTTCCTACACTATGAACCTGGGTACATATTAGAAAGAGGTATTCATTATATTTTAGGCAGTATACTTTATGTTAATCCTCTTGCATTTACAACACTGTCTGAACTCTGAGCACCTAGTATCTTTTTAGGGATCACACATTATGTTGCTGAATGTCCAAACAATTAGAATTAGATAATATGCTAGCATATATATCTGTTTAACTTACCTTCTTCCTTTTTTTGCTGAGGCCACAAACAGTAGCGCCTTATAATTGCTGAATTCCTGCCCAGCTGAGTATGTACTGTTATGCCATGTTGATGCTACAGCGCTGCAGCTATGCTGCTGTAGGCTGTAGTGTAGGTCACTAGGCCAACAGAAGTATTCTTCTGGTGACCTGGCCATGACTACATTGGGGCTTAGGTCGGCATAGCTACAGCTTTTTTCACATCCCTGAGCGATGCAGCTACGTTGATAGAACTTTTAAGTGTAGACCAGACCTTGGTGATTTCACAGACATGATAAATCAGTGTTGGAATCTGTCTGTTCAGGGTAAGCAAGCTGTTCCCAGGGCTCATTGACTCTGAAGTACTTCTTGCTTAGTATTCTCATTTTATATCCTATAGAATATAAACTGTGACTATAGAACTTGGACAGAACCATCAAATACTGCAGAATTCTAAATCGATATAACTTTACCCACAGGCAGTTTCCTAGCTCTTACTCTAATCTGTGATCGATGTATCTTATGGTAGCTGGAAAGAAACTGTCATATACACTGTCTGGTCGTTTAGACCCAAACTTTGCCTTACTGTAAATTTTGTATTGCCTGGTAATGCATAAAAATTCACATTGTTTGTTAATTTCTCTATGATGGAGAGATGGATTTAAATTAAAAACAAAACAAAACAAAAAACCCCAATACAATTTCCCCTGTTAGGCAATCATCTAAAAACAAAGAGTGAGTGATCAGTGCTGAATTTTCAGCAGCAGTTACTTCTAGAGATGTGCTCAAGTAACTGGGTTACAAACTAGGAAGTAAACCAAATGTCTCCATGAGAAATTTTGGTTGGAAAATATCAGTGTTTGCTGAAAAGAACAAAAATGGTCTGAAAATACATTTTGTTTCCTGACTTTTACTATTGATTCTGAATAATTAGCATGTATATAGAATATTTCATCTGTAGATCTTGAAGCCTTTGTACATGTGGGTAAGCATCGTTATCTTAATTTCAAAGATATGTAAATGGAGGTATGGGGAGATTCAGGGCCTGATTTTCAGAATGGGCTAAGCATTGTCAGAGCCACTTATTTCTGTTGAACTTGTGGAAGCTCAGCAATCCTTGAAAATGAAACTTTATGTGATTTGCGTAAGGTCACACAGTAAATCAGTGGCAGAGCTGAGACCAGAACCCTGGACCACTGCCCTATCCTCTTCTCTAAGAAGATATTGTAAACAGTGATGAATTAAAAACAAAAGTGAAAATGTAGATAACAGCGTCCAGTGTCTTTGAAAAACTTCTCAAAACATAACTGAAAATAATGTTTAAATAACTACTATATTTGAGAGAGAAGATGGGTGAGGTAATAGCTTTTATTGGACCAACTTCTGTTGGTGGAAGAAACGAGCTTCTGATCTTACACAGAAGTTGGTCCAATAAAAAATATTACCTCACCCACCGTGTCTCTCTTATATCCTTGGACCAACATGGCTACAACAACACTGCAAACAATAAGGGAAGATACAATTTTTGTAATATTTCTGCATGTCCAGTGCATGGTAACAAATTAGTTTTAGCTGAGGTAAAATATTTCTTTTAAAAAGCTCTTCTGTAGTGCAACTACCAGAACTGAGAATATTTTGGGGGTTTAGTTTTTGTAAAGAGTTTTTTAAAATATTCTAAATTCAGATCAAATAACTTTAAAAATGCAATATAAGGCCACAGCCCTGCAAAGATATACCCAGTTTTTGCCTCCTGCCTCACAGCAGGAGAAGGGTAACCTTGTGAACCTTCTGAGCTTGAGGAGTAATTGGGAAAAGGGGCCTGCAGTAGGAGAAGCTGGCTATGGCCCAATAGCTGGCCTAAGTTACAACCTCAGTTCCAAGGAGAAAAGCTTGGGAGGACTCTCAGTTTAAGGAGAGAAAGAGGGACTACCTAAATTACAACCCCATGACTTCTTCCTTTCCAACATCTGTCTTGTTCCAATTGCTGGATGCCTTAAAAAAAGAGAGAGCTGGTCCTCCTGCAGTTGTTCCTGGACCCCCCCATATGCAGATTTGGAAGGGTAAATGTCTCACAGTGGTTTGTTTATGCCCTGCTGTTCAGATTCCCTCCTTGAGAGGAGGAGGCCTCACAGCCAATTTCTGGTACCCTGTGTCATGGTGAACTGCCTTCACAGTATCCCCTTGTGGTCCTAAAAGTGCATTGCTCACAGCACCCACTTGGTCTGTTCCAGTCAATTACACAGACCAGATTAGGTCAAAGCACTTATCCCCTTTGTAGGTTTATTAACTCTTTTTGCAGAGTGAAACTCATTTCTTTAGTAGCTCAAGTTCATGCCCACTCTGGGTCTGTATCAAAGTCCTGGTAGGTTTTTCTTCCCCCTGTTTACAAGGCCCCTCAGCCTCCTTCCTGGAGCTGGAGTTGTACTTCAGATGGTCATTCTCTCTTAGGATTGTTCTGGAATCTCCAGCAACTGAAGATTAATCTTTAGTTAAAGATTATGTCATGTGATGAAGCCTCCAGGAATACGTTCAACCAAAACTGGCAATCCTACTCTCTCTCAAGTTAGGAGTCTCTCGCTCTCTTGGAGTTGGGTTTCTTTAATGAACTTTCTAAACATTAATTAATGAATCTTCACAACACCATTGTGAGGCAGATAGGTAATATGAGTATCTGAACAATTTGCTAGACACAATTTTTTAACATTCCAGTCAGTGAAAAAGATAAGCAGCTTGAGCACAGCTTCTGCTGTTGATAGATTCATCTTTTGATTTATGTTTTTCAGTCAAAATTATTTTTCAGAAATATATTTCTAACTGGTCTGTGTTTGTTTTTCAGTGTAAAAAACATAGATTATCAGTTGGCCATACGAACAGCTATGCTAAATCAGTGGTGAACATGGCAGATTTAGTAAGTATTGCTCAACTAAATGCTTTTCTAAATGTGTCGTGAACAATGTGGTTGTAGTGCCGATAACTGTAGGAAATGTTATTTCACAGATATACATGATATTAATTTATGTGAAGATTGCAGATATTTATTTAGCTCCCAGTACAGCAAGGTACTTAAGCATGTGTCTAACTTTAGATAATTCCTGTGACTTCACATGCTCAAGTACCTTGCTGGATTGAGGCCTGAATGAGTTTTTAAAGCACATCTTATTCAGAAAACTACCCAGAAAGGGTAAATGTATTCACTACAGCTGCAACCAGGAAGGGGTCTAAAACTATAGTGCACTAAAATATATGGAGAAATTGTATGTTTTATTCAACCTTTAATAAATTCGAGTTCATCCTATTTTATATGGGGCAGGGGAATATAGGTAGTTGTTGGGGCTATAAATCACACAACAGATGGCTACTGTATCCAGAAACATTTCCAGGATTTGCAAATGAAAAATAGTATTGCCACCATTGAAATCCTTTGGTCTGGGACACCAGGGTTCCCCCGATAAGTCACTCAGTCTGAAGATAGGCACTGCTGAAGAATTCTGTAACAGTGGAAGTGGTCATGTCTCCCTGATACCGATACCTGTTGCATATATCTGTTGAGGAGTATAGAGCCCTGTTGTGTAAGTAAGATATGTTGGACACTGTAAAATACAGATAAACCGTGATTTTTCTGAACCTAAATCTTTGAGTTATCCAGAATTCTTATGTGGTCCTTTAGAGATTTGTATCAAATCTCTCAGTTTATTCTTACAAAGGTTTTAGAGTCCCAGAGACCTTTGCAAGGCTCAGATCCTGCCAGGAGCTCTTTGCTGGTGGACCCTTGTGGTCATGCAGAACTGCTTACTGGGGTGTGACCTTAAATCTGGATTTTAGCCGTACAACTTCCTGTTTAAAAAAGAAAGTTGATGAGCCTCAGGGAACAAAATGTTCATTATTACAGATGTAAGTTGTTACAAAAAAAGGGAAAAGAAGCAACTATATTCTATATGATATAATAAATTTGTTCATTTTGTTAATGTACTAGATATATAAAGAACAACTTAACACCAGGATAGTATTGGTTGCCATGGAAACCTGGGCTACTGATAACAAGTTCACCATATCTGAAAACCCATTGGTGACTCTACGTGAGTTTATGAAATATAGGAGAGATTTTATCAGAGAGAAAAGTGATGCAGTTCACCTTTTTTCGTACGTAACTTCGTATGCCATTTTATTACTATTTTTTCATTCCATGGGGAGTGCTTTATTATTAGTGGCCGAAACCTTTCTTTTCTATGGTGTTATGCAGTATACAGTAATCCTGACAATAGTGCGTAGGGACCGGGAGGCGGGAGGGAGGTTAGAACAATGTAACTAATCATGTAACTAAACACTACTCTCATGCTAGTTTCAATATATTAAACACAAGCTGCATGTGCTGTGAACTCCTGTTGTCTTGTGTAATTACCTGCCAACACAGCTGCCCTGATGGATAGTGCATGGTACTGTGTTGCAATAGAATACTTACAGTGGGCCACTCACATCATTCATTTATAGCAGAACATTGAAACCAATTTGGAGCTCTGTTTAAAAGCCAATTTGGCACAATATGTGCCAGTAGATATTCAGTGCCTTGCATACTGCAGGATTACTGAGGTTCTCTGTTCCCTCAAAATACTTTGTTCTCAAAAGACAAGTGCACCATAAGGATCATAAAATGAGTATCATTACTGGGAGGAATGTTTCTGTTCTTCCCTAATTCTCTGAATTGTTTTGGTAGGTTTTATTACATCAATCACACTAACGGAAAAGAGAAAATGGTGGTCTCTTCGTGAGAGACTGGATTGGGGCTCAGTTCCCTGCTTTGTCACAGACTTTTTGTGTGACCTTCATCAAGTCACTTAGGGCCCAATCCCATAGACATTTACGTACGTGCTAAATTAGTCCATCTGACTTTACGTGAGTAAAGTTAAGAATGGTATTTGTAGGATCAGGTTTTTAATCTTTCTGTGCCTCTGTTCACCAGCTGTATAACTGGGGTAAAATACTTTATTTTCCCCACCCTTTGTCTTGTCTGTTCAGATTGTAAGCTCTTTGGGGCAGGGTCTGTCTCTTACTGTGTGGCTGTAGAACACTTTATTCAGTGTGGCCCTGATCTTGGTTGGAGCCTCTACGTGCTACTATAATACAAATAATAATAATTAATAATAACAACATCTAAGAACATTAAATTCCTAGATCATCTAGAAATAGCAGCTCCTACAATTACGTCTTTTTAGAAGGGATACAAACAGTGGAATTGAGGGATTGAGCTGTATGGTTGTGTGGTGACCCTGTCTGGCCTTGGAATCTGTGAATCTATGAATCCCCCTGTTCATCCCTTTCTGTCATGGACAAGGGAAACAGGTTTGCCTGCACAGCACTCAGCATGCTCCCATCTGCAGCTTTAAGGAAATCTCATGCCTCAGGGCTTCAGCCAGTCATCTGCAGAGGCCAGGAAGGATTTTTTTCCCTTGACACATAATTGGCCCAATGTATTGTGGGTTGGTTTTGGTTTTTTCCACCTTCCTCTGACGAATCAGTGGTCAGCCACAGCTGAAGACGGGACACCAGACAGGATGCACCAGTGCTCTGAGGGGATTCAAAGAATCCTCTTTGCAAGTGATGCCTGGCTGGTGTGTCTTGCTCACATACTCAGGGTCTAACTAAAGTGATTGGGCTTAATATAGGGGTATTTGGTTAAAATTTAATACAGGTGGTCAGACTGTGTGATGTAATGGCTCCTTCTGGCCTTAAACTTTATGAAAATATGAAACTATTTTATAGGGGAGTTTCTCCCTCAAAGAATTTGCCTGTGCATGAGAACAGATGTTATTCCTCCTTAGTGTGTTTTGGGAAAGGTTTCCTTGAAAGAATTGTGAAAGTTTCTTTGGTTTTCACAGCTCTCTGTTCTGTTTGTGTGCAGTGAACAGCACAGTAATTGCAACTGGCATTTGGAAATAAGAGAGGTAAATAGAGGGATTGGCTAACGTAAGAAGTAAACTTTTTCATTTTGTTTTGTTTTTTAAAGGGGGAGTCAATTTCAGAGCAGTCGGAGTGGTGCAGCCTACATTGGTGGAATTTGTTCACTATTGAAAGGTGGAGGTGTGAATGAAGTAGGTGTGAATATTCATACTAGCACAAATTGATGTGGTAGCCACAGTGTCTGTGTCCACACAAGCATTTTTCTCAAAATGTCCCCTTATTGCATGATCAATACAGAACATTAATACAGTCCCACAAAATAAAGTTCAAATTAGAGGATAATGCTAAAAGGCTAACGGAATAAGGTTGGGGTTGGGTTCGGTTGCATTTCCAAACGAGAGTCTGCAGCTTTCTCTCCTTCACACTTGAAGCTACGCTGGTAAGAAAAAAATCTTACCTGGCCTATTCTTAAGAGTGTGGTTTGTCTTCCTTGCTGATCCATTATCCAGCCGCAGTTAAATGAGTCTTCACTGAAGTAAGAGCCATAAAACTGTTGATCTGCTTTTGCCTTAAAAAAATCTTATTTTAAAACGTACAAAAGGTGTGTTTATGTTTTCAGTTTCTTCTGTCAACATGATTATTGTTCCCATCCTGTTTTGTTTCTTTCAGTATGGAAAGTCAGACTTTCTTGCAGTGACATTGGCGCAGTCGTTAGGCCACAATCTTGGCATTTTCTCAGATAAAAGAAAACTACTAACTGGTAAGTTTATGTTTGCTTGTTTGTTTTTTCTTCTTTCAAGTGAAAGGGGAGGAGTTTCCTCCTGATTCTATTGGAAAATAAGAAATGAAAAGCAAGAATTTTTTTCTAAGATTGTCAAGATTGCATAGTAATGTGTGTGGTTTTATGGAAGAAAGTTTGGCCAATGTGTACACATAAATTTGAGACCTGTGCATAGTGAAAAAAGTAAATGTTTCTTTCTATATTGTATTTGGAGGAAATTAGGAATATAGGTTTTCAGTGTTCTTTTTAATATGAGAAACATAATATATGTTATGCAGAGATTTTAAAATTGTCAGACTCAAAGTATGAATTTTAATTTTGTTGTTGTTGTTAGGTGAGTGTAAGTGTGAGGACACATGGTCTGGATGTATAATGGGAGACACTGGGTAAGACATTTCTTTATAGGAACTTCCATGTAACGATGTAAAGCAAAAGAATCAACAAATATACCTTTCATGCTTGAGCTGAGCATCTGCTATGAAAAAGTTGTACATGATTTAGGGCAATATTAAACACTCTTTCAACAGTGAGAAAAGGAACATATTCAATATATGAGAGATTAAAAATTTCAGTTACAGAGTTGTAGCCAAATGCGACAAACACTTGCACTACAAAAAGGCATAGAAGTTAGAATGGGAGTACTGATTTGCAAGCAGATATTTTCACCACATGGCTCTGAATCAAGTATGCTAGCAACCCCTTTCCAAGAATAAGACCATATGTTTTCCCCCATATTTTGGAAGCAGACAAAATATTGCATAATGGTCAAAAGCAACTTGAGAAATAAATAACCAACTACCCTATTTCTTTGTAGTTATTATCTTCCAAGCAAGTTCTCCAAGTGTGACATTGAGGAGTATCATGAATTTTTAAACAACGGAGGTGGTGCCTGCCTCTTCAATAAACCATCCAAGGTAATTAACAGCTGATTATTGAGAAAGGGAACAGTGGTCAAGGTATTCTTTACTTATACATATATTTTTGCAGCCAGAACTCTTGGAAGAAGGAAACTACCCTTTCTAACCAAGTCTCAGAGGGTGAAATTTGCCCTGTGCAAAGGGGTCAGCATAAGACACTCACATCATGTAATCCTTGTGCTTTAACAAAATCTTGAACAGATTCTTCCAGCATTTTAGACCCTTTCTTTCAGAGAAAAGCTCTTCCTCACATACACCAGAATAAATCTTCAGTGCAGCACCGAATAATAATTTTAGAGCCTGTATTTTTGGAACAAATGGTTTTGGGGGTTTTTGTTTGTTTGTTTGGGGTTTTTTTGGTTCTTTTTGGCCTGCTGAAGAAACTGGCATTTGTTGGGTGGACAAATAAATTCAGGGCACACTTTCAATCAACATTATTGGTTTGGTTCAATACTAATCACTTATTTTGGTAAAGCCATCCTGGAATCAATATAACTAAAAGTATTCTTCAACTCACTTTGGCGTTACTGTTCTGGACAGTCAGGAATTGGACGGGGAGAAGATTATGTGCCTTGTTTATATAGTACACACCTACTGAGGCTAGGGATGTGTTCAACAGTTCAATAAAGTAATCCTCAAGAGTTTTCAGCTTTAATTGAATTGAACTGATACCCTTCTAAACTTTTGAAAAGGTTCAGGATACATTAGAACAAATTATCTTCTTGCACTCTGCCTATTCAGGTGGGATACAAAATGATGATAAAGAAATACCACAAGGAAAGTCGTTCCTGTGGTATTTCTGATCCAGCTGAAACAGGAAGAACTGGGTCATATCACAAAAAACCTTGTGATTGTGAGGTTTCCAGCCCACTTCCCATTCCAGATTTTCCAATTACAGATGGTTGAAAATTGGTGATTTTAGTTCATAAGAGTTTGGGCAAACATTTTAAGTACTGTTTATGCACGTTGGTTCGTGCTCCTCACACATCCCCTAACGTTTGCTTGAATGGCTCAGACCACAAAACTCATTGTGAAACCACAACGTTTCACCAGGTTTTGACACAAAACCATCAGTCACCCAGTTCTACTCTACAGGTTTGCATGGACTGAGTTTGGCATTTGAAATGGAACATGATACCAAATTTAATTTACTGAGGTTTTGGGTTTCTTTGCAAACATTCTGCACAGTCATAGTTCTGCTTCACTTTAGACTAATGTCTGTCAGTGTGGATCTCTGGAAACCTCAAGTAACATTGCTTTCATTTCATCTCCCCCCCTGCAATTAAGACTTAGCTTCTAGAGCCAATCTGGTGGGTTGGTACCAGGGCAGCAAGCTGCCAAGCAGACTCCAGGTACTACTAGTGTCTTTGGTGTATTCTTGTTACTGGAAACAGAAAATATAACATATTTGGTCGCTAGGGGAAGATTAATAAACCAACCACTTCTGAAGTAATGACGACTTTGTCATTAGTCCTCAAAGAGACTGCTTCCCTGACCTCCTGCTATTTTGCAACAAGTTGTTTTGCAACTATAACTTTTTAAAATAGTGTTTGAAAAATAGAAGTGACTTTCCAAATGCTTAAAGATACAGAGCAAAAATATGATCAAAAGGATGGAGGGACAGTATTCAGTGGATCAAATTCATCTCTGGTGTAACTTCAGTGTTCTGTGGGAATTGAGTTGTCAGGGCTGTCACTGGCCACACAGTCTCCAGCCACCAGAGACTTCAGACTACAAAGTATAAATTAGAGGTGAAGAAAGCCCTAGCAAAAGAGTCGGCGCCTTTAGGATGGTAGCTTCTGCAATAGGTTAGTTGGTGAACACCAGCTTCGTTTATTGCAGCAATAGTCAAAACCCAAGGTACTCAGGATGGGGATCTTGAATCCTTTGTTTATAACTGATGCTATCATCTACAATGCTAATCCTGGACTAGTGAGGAAACATGGAGACAAGCTAAACTGGCAGCGTTGTTTGCCACAAATGCAAAAGAAAACAGGGATTGCCAAAGCAGGATTTTTATTTCTTCAGTAGCTGGAGGATTAGAATAAACTTTATGACCAATTGCACAGCTGCAGAATTGCAGTAAACACTAGAGGGGGGCATTGTTCTTCACTTGAATAGTTCATGGCTGCAGGTTCGTAGATTTTTCATTATGAGAGAGCTGCCTTTATCAAGTAAACAAGAATGAATTTGCTTTTTCTCTCAGCACCCCAGTGAAAATCATCTCACGAAGTTCACATATTAAATGCTGTCTTCTCATTTGGATGATTATAATAGGGAGTACATCTGCGAAGTGTTGTGTGTTTCTTTTAACAGATGTACTTAATGATATAAGGGATAGTAAGCGCTGTTTATTTTGTTGATAGGATGTAACTGTTTCTTGTTTTTGAACACCTGTATCCTTCCTTTTTCAGGTCTGGTTTTTCACATCTCATGACAGATGATGAGACATTTTGATTGTTAAATCCCTTCACTGGGTGGATTCTTTTTTGTAACAGAGTGATTTTTATGCTCATCATGGCTTTGTTTACTGATTATGCTAATTCACAAAAATTAGTTTTTTGTATCCCTTATCACAATTTAGATTAGCAGCATTTAGATTTTTCTTTTATAGGATATGAAAATGTGAAAGAAAGAAGTGGAAGCCAGAGTGATCAAGTTGCGATTTAAAACATTGTATCCAAAATCTTTTAAAGTAAAACAATTTTTAAAAAATGAATGTTTATTTAATTCACAAGTCTTTCAGAGATGCATGCTTCATTCTAGCAAGGAAGAGGTAATACAGACCTCTTTACAAGAAGCATGGGGGAAGTGAAACCACATGTTTCTGGGTGTATTGTCCTACAACACTCCATTGGAAGGCTGATATTAAAATCAAGATCAGCCAATTAAGACCCCCACCCCCACCCTGAACAGTGAAAATGTCACCTTGTGATTAATGGAATTTGTTTAAGTCCTGTGGTACAAATTGTACATAGTTAAGAGTTGAGACGTTCACTTGGGATCTTGGGAAAGATTTGTAGCGTTTTGTTTTTCTTAATTTTTGCACTGCAGCTTCTAGATCCTCCAGAATGCGGCAATGGTTTTGTCGAAGATGGAGAAGAGTGTGACTGTGGTACTACTGCAGTAAGTACAACATATTTTGGATCAATAACTACAGGCTCGGGTATTAATCCAGGAGTCACTGACACCCACAATTTCCACTAACGTTAATGAGAGGGATGCACACAGAGTGTAAGATCTTTGGGGCAGGAGCTGTCATTGATTATGTGTTTATATGGTGCCTACTGCAATGGACCCAGCGTGGTGGTGGTTTTTGGTTTTTATATATATATACACATACATACATATATATATATATAAAATGTTAAATAATAATCATAATTAAGGCTGCAAAATCAGGCCCTGAAAGATTATTTTTTAATATTTGGAAAGTGGTATTAGTATATCAAGAGTTTATAGTGGTCACCATTAAAATTGTCAGCATTTGACAACAGATACCACACAGTTATTACAATTGTGTCCTGTTTTATATACAGGGGAAACTGTGGCATCTCAGACTCTACTATGTCGAAATCCTGATGTTTTAGTGGCATGCATATAGTATATATTCAGCTTCATACTGAGCCTGGTTAAAATCTACTTGAGTTTAAAAGCACCTGGTAGCAGTAATGGAGCTTTTGGAGAAATAGGCTTTTCTCTGTAACATTTCACACGTGTGTCTCTTCCCCAGGAGTGTGCCATTGAAGGAGGAGATTGCTGTCATACATGCACCCTGACTGCAGGCTCAGAGTGCAGCAATGGGCTTTGCTGTAGAAAGTGTCAGGTAAGTACAATGCATTTAAAGTGACTTATGCTGTCATTTATGGGGAGTTAGTGAGTTTAGGTGATTATAGGCACAATTGCACATGCATTTTTGCTCTCAGACCTTGGACCTCCCTTTCTGAAAGTTTGACTCTTAAAACTCATCAAAAGCTGGTTAATCTAACTCTGATCTTTGTCTTTTAGATTATAAGATACTTGGGGCAGGGAGTGTGGGCCAAATTCAGAGGTGAGTTTAAGTCTAGACTAATTGACACCTTCTTCCAACCCCAAACCAGTCCAAATCAATTTGGACTCCTTCTGGACTCCTTTGGACTTACATGTTCAGATGCATGCACCATATCACTTACACATCACCTCTGAATTTGCCTCTCTGAATCAGAGAGAGTCTCTGTTGTGGAAACTTATAGAACAGAGGGTTACAAAGAAGAGTGTAGTAAGAAGAGCAACTAGCAGTAAGGCGTGAGGATGTGTAAGTTAAAGGAGGCCTGCTGTTACTTTAACTTACACCTCCCCCTGGCTCCTTAACATGGGACTTGATCCAGAGCCCATTTAATACAATGCAAGTCTTTTTATTTAATTTATTGGGCTTTGGATCAGGCCCTATGTAAGTTACACAAGCTTAAACTCTCCTAACGCCTGGTCTGTACTAAAAAGTCAGGTCGTCCCAGCTATGTCACTCAGGGGAGTGAACCCCCCCTCCCGGGCAATGTAGTTAAGCTGGCCTACCCCCTGATGTAGACAGCTCTCGGGCTTCTTCCGTTAACCTAGTTACTGCCTCTCAGGAAGGTGGATTAAGAACCCCTCCCATCACTTTAGTGAGTGTCTGCACTGAAGAACTACAGAGGTACAGCTGTGCTACTGTAGAGGTTTAATGTAGACAGCCTTAGACTCATCAATCAATCAATAGGCAGGAGTAGGTCAAGTGTCTGTTCAGCTAAACACACTTCTGATTTTCACCTTTTGTCTTCAAGCTGAGGACACTGTTCTAATAAAGGACGCTGCTCATCCAATAAATAATAATGTTATCTATGCAATGTACTTATATGTGATATTATCATCTTAATCAATGTGCATTGATGTGTCTGACTCCTATAGGGGAAATGTTAGTAACAGCTCAGTGCCACATTCTGCCTTGACTTTGGACTCATCATTAAATGCAAAAAAGGTGCAAATTATGCTGTAAGAGACCTCATTTTTCTAAGCACATTTTTTTAAAATGCAATTTTAAAAAACCCAGAAGATGTCTATGAGTAAAATTTTCAAAAGCACCTAAATGACTTAGCAGCCAAGTCCCATTGACTTTCAGTAAGACTTAGGCTCCCAAATGCCTAAATCACTTTAGAAAATGGAACTAAGGGCTGTCTGCCAAATAGAGTTGTGAAAGTGGGTTAAACTAAACAGGAGCAAGGTAATGTAAAAGAGTATGCCTGCCCTATAGCACCCCCTGCTGGCCAAGCGTGACTCTGTAGCACCCTTGCCTCAGTTTCCCCACAAGTTAGGGCTTCCATATAATAAGTACACTAGGATTATCTGTGTTTATGCCCAACCTGGACTTCTTTATGTCACCTTAACACTGTCACCTTAACACTGTCACCCCCACATCCACAAACAGGAGGATTCACCTTGTTCTAAAACCCTATTGTCCAAAACCAGCTATTTTTCCTTCCCTTTGCAATTCTTCCAGTTCACCCATTCCTAGGGGCTCCTCTTCTTCAACCACAGTGGTCAATGGTTAAACATCCTGCCAGCCCCTTGCCAGGTGATATCTCTTCAGGCTCTCCCTCAGGAGATAAGCTTCTCTAAGCATATTATGAATCCTGCCACCCTTCCCCAGATGGTGCCTTATCAGGGATCTTTTCTGGAGATCAACTTCTTGTCTAGCCCAGGACCTGGGTTTCTCTTACCAGGCTCAGCATCTTTCTTTTCTCCTCCCTGTTTTCTGTCAGAGGTGCCCATTATAAGGCCCAGTTGCCTTCTCTTAAGCCTAATTGAGCAGCAGGTCACCGATGCGCTGGTCCTCACTCCCTTTGAAAGGGCCAGTCACCCTGTAACAGGCACTCTTATTCTGGAATAAGTGTGTCCACATGTGGAGTTAATCAGGAACAACTGCATGTGTACACAAGCCCTTAGGCTCCTAAATCACTGAGGCACTTTTTGAAAATGTTACCCTATCTGTCTATCTTACCTATTTTTTTCCACAGCTGGCAGGGGAGAAAAAAACTAAGCCAGGTGTCAGAAAAAAGTTTCCACTGATGTTAATCAATTTAGCTCTACTTAAGTCAATGAAACTACACTGATTACACCGGCTGAGGACCTAGAACAGTAGCATGTCAAATCTTATACAAAATCCGTGCTCAGAAAGAGAGCACAAATGAAAAAAGTGAACTGGGGTGTGCAGATTAACAGACCCAGTCAGGAAAAACTGAGGGCTCTGAAGTGGACCTGCGGCATGTCCGTAACTGGTGATGCGACTGAGAAGGAAGTAGTGATGCTTCATTGGTAAACAGGGTGCACAGCACTGACAGTCCCCACTTGTGGGATATTTTGCCATTTCATCAGGTCATGAGGCTTTTGGCAATGGTATAAAATGTTTATTCAGAAATTAAACACCATACATTCTGTCATTACTAACTTTCTCATCCTTAAATGTATGGATACTTTAGAAGTGGGTATAAAATGATGTGGAATCCAACAATGTTTATGGCCAATTTCTACCCTGATTTACACTGATATAATGGAGTTACATAGATGAAAGTGACCCAGTGATCTCTTACTAATGACCTGGGGTAGCTGTGCTGGCAGAAGTGAAAATTATAAAAGAAAAGAAGCATGATCCAGTAGTTAGGTGCTAGCTGCAGGCTCAGGAGGCTCAGTTTCAATTCTCTTCCTCCACAGACATCCTTGGGCAAGTCATTTACTTTGGGCAAGTCGTTAGTCTCACTGTGCCTCAGTTCCCTCTCTGTAAAATGGAGGTAAAAGCATTTTTCTACCTCATAGAGGTGTTGTGAGGATAAACATTAAAGACTGTGAGATCCTCAGGGACTACAGTGATGGGAGACATGCAAGTATCTTAGGTGAGATAGAAGTGAGAGCAAAATTTGGCCCTTACACTTGTAACTGAAAATATAAGGTGATGGTTTTCTTAATCCTCGTGACATGCGTGGAATCTAAACTGAGTCAAAATAGCTTCCCAAAGTTGAAAATTTCCCTTCCTTTGATTCTGGTTAAAACTGTTGAAATGATTATTGCATGAAAAAGCTGGTTATAGAGATACTAAGAAAGCGATTTTTCAAACTTGTTTTAGTTTGAATCGAAAGGGGTTGTGTGCCGAGATGCGGTAAACGATTGTGATATTCCAGAAAACTGCACAGGAAACTCCAGCCAGGTAATATTTTAAAATTCTTTCACAAAAAGTGAACAAGTGTAACACATGCACAATCTCAGTCAGTATGAGAGTTATTGTAGTAGTATCGTAAGTTGTTTAAATGTTGTATAAAAATTACTTTAAGTTTAAGGGGGAAAGTGATAGTGAAAGAAATTTTGAAATGCCACTAATTGCCTTAGATTTATAAATTGTTTTTATAGCCCGCTCACTATCTGTATTATCAAGTGCTTGTTTTCTCTTTCTATAGTGTTCTCCCAATAGTCACAAAATGGATGGGTATTCATGTGATAACAAACAGGTAATTATAATTTGGATTTATATTTTTATTATTTTTATAGATGGGAAAACATATTCCTATAGGTTCTGATCTGAGACCTTTGAAGTCAGTAGGAGTCTTTCCACTAACTTCAAAGAGATTTGGATCTAGGCTCACAAAGTATTTTCAGTTAGAAAGTACAACCACATTACCTGTTAATTAGTCTTTCCATTACATGCAAAATAAACTGAATAACAGTAATTTACCTGATTTGAAAGTGTATTTGACCCAGTTGTGAAAATGTGAAAAAAGGTTGTTTTGTGTCTCTTCAATCTCTTTAGGGTATTTGTTTTGGAGGAAGATGTAAAACCAGGGATCGGCAGTGTAAATACATCTGGGGTGAAAGTAAGTAAACATTATTGTTTCTAAGTTGACTTTCATTGCTATAGCCCTAAAAATTCAAATATCTTGCAGACATACACCTACCTGGAATCATTAAAATCAGTCAGAATTTCGCTGGGACTGTGTGCCATGATATGTACTCAACATGAGACCGGGTTCCATATGTAAAAGAGGAAACTTGCAAACTTTGCTCTTTAGTTCTTGTTTTTTTGCCTGGACCCACTTTTAGTATAATTCTTTACATTTTTATGAAAAGGAGTGGGCAGTTGCTCTGTGATCCTCTATCTTCATTCCCTCACTTTACTTCTGTCCCTGGCTATTGAAGACCCTTCAGCATAGCAACCATGTCTCCAGCCAACAGAGTGCTTGGTTTGAGACTCTTCAAAGACCATCACTGGTGATCCATGCATTAGTCAGAGAAGGTCACTCAAGAATTTCTTCTCTCAAGGGACTGAGCAATTGCTTCTGCTGTGCTCCCGGTCCCTGTTGGCCCTTGGAGCTTGGAACAAGCCCAGGACCTCCCTAGGTTGCCATGGTGATCAGTTTCTTCACACTGATTGGTGTACTTTATTTAGTTAGCAGTTAGAAACATGTTTGAAACCATGGCTAGAAAAAATAAATGGTTGCCAGAGGTCTTCGTTCTTGTCTGATTTAGTGCATATCAGTTTATTTAAATGTGTGGAATTTTGTGTGGGTTTAACCCTGGCACCTGAAATACCAATAGAAGAGTCTCTGCACACAGAGCTGCACCCACCAGTTTAACAACATTTGTTTGAAATCACACGTTTAGTTAAACTGATGCAACTTTGTGTGTTGAACACGACAACGTGTAGAAAATAAGATTCAACTGAGGCTACGTTGACACTAGAGAGCTTAGAGCAGCACAGCTGTACCAAGGCAGCTGCGCTGCTGTAACATCTCTCGTGTAGCTGCTCTATGCTGATGGGAGAGAGCTCTCCCGTCAACATAATTAACCCCCACCCCCAACGAGCAGTAGTAGCTATGTCAGCAGGAGAAGCTCTCCTGCCGACATAGCACTGTCCACACCGGCACTTCTATCTGTGTTGCTTATGGTGTGGTTTTTTCATACCCTTGAGCAACGTAAGTTTTTCCGACATAAGTGGTAGTATAGACATAGCCTTAGACTGTTAGCTCTTTGGGGCAGGGACTGTCTAGGTGTTAGGTGTTTGTACAGCACCTAGCACAACAGGGTCCTGGTGCATGAGGCACTTCTAGGCACTACTGCAAAACCAATACTACTACTAATAATAAATGTTGTGGGAAATGTCTTCAGCAGCAGGTCAGTCACAGACCAGCACTTGCTATGCCTGCTATGTCTTCTTCAAAGATATTCACTCTGCTCTTATCTCCTAGCTTGCTGTTCTAGTACAAATGGAGGGTGCCTTCGCATTGACTGTCTCAGCTAGTTCAGCATTGACTCTGTCACTCTTGGTACTGGCAGAAGCTAAACGATTTCTGCCAGAGCTTCAGCTTTCTTTGGAGATGAAGAAAAACAATATAAATTGTTATGGGCAAACCATGAGTTCAGAGTTTACGTTTGGTTTAGATTCTTACTCGGAAAGTTCAGATGCTTTTATAAAGCTTATCCAAAGAACGTGTTGAGTCTGAATAATTGGGAATAATAATTGGAAGTCTCATGAGAGCAGCCATGTCATAAGCTATCTAGTACCTCCTACTGCTTGAGACAGATCAAAGGAGAATAGCTTGTGTTATATTTCAGGCACTTATGCTACTGGTCCCTGATAGAACCTGGAAATACATTAAAAGGAAAAATAATGGAGGAAAGGATGAGAAATTAGCTGTAATTTTTTAAAAACTAGATTTGAGTCTTAAGATAAGGTTTTGGTGTTATTATTGTCTGAACTGGTTCTTCCCTCATTTAAGATAAGTAGAGAGATCCAGGGTTCCTGGCAAGTATTTGGTTTTATAACCTAGTGCTGTTATAACTCAAGATTTTTCCCCAAACTCTTTAGAGCCTCAAACTGGCCATAATCAAAAACATTTTTCCTTGAAAACTGGTCTTTACTTGTAAACAAGGTCTGGAATAAAGAAATCCTTGGAGAGATAATTAGAGCCAATATCCCTGGAATAAAGTAGAAGATAATTTTTGATTTATTTGATCTACAACCTGATTTCTAACATCAAATTTGCATCAGGCTTTTAAAAATGTGCATATTCTTATTAGAAGAAAATTGTTTCTGTTTTTAGAAGTGACAGCTGCTGACAGATACTGCTATGAGAAATTGAATATTGAAGGGACTGAGAAAGGTAACTGTGGAAGGGGCAAGGACACTTGGATACAGTGCAACAAACAGTAAGTTCATCTACTCTGGAAAGCAGCTTGTGTGAGATTCTTGCCCCGGTCCAACCCTTCACCTGTCATAAACAGACTCTAAAAGCCCTGGATCTGGCTGGGGGAGAATTCTCCTGGCACAGGAACTGAAAGAAGACAGCTGTCTTCTAAGGACCACCTACAACTCAAGCCCCAGTTTAGGGTGTCAGGAATGGGGCCAGGGGTTGGAGGAGAGTCCCCATAGTCTGCACCAGCTTCATGGATTGTCATCTGCAACAGACTGTGGAGCAGTCCAGTAAAAGGCGGAGGGGGATTCTGTATCAGAACAGCTCTCAGATCAGCCAAATTTATGCCAGGGCCACTTTGTCCATCACAGCAACCCAGAATCCAGGAGGTGTTAAGGTGGCTTAAAGTCACTACCTGTCTCCTCATTGCTCCAAGGCTCTGAAAGGCAGTACATAATATCACTCCTTCGCTTTGCTCGAAGAGTATGTCTGCACTGCAGCTGGGAGTTGTGATTCCCATTGTGGGTAGACATTCGCACTAGCACACTAAAGATTGCATTGTGGACATAGCAGCACCAGTGGCAGCTTGGGCTAGCTGCCTGAGTCCAAGCCTGCCCAATCACCTGGGTCTGAGTTGGGGTGGCTCGCCCAAGCTGCTGCGTGTGCTGCAATGTCCAGGCTGCTATTTTTAATGTGCTAGCTTGAACCGAGCTGGCATGAATCTGTGTACCCACTCTGGAAATCACACCTCCCAGCTGCAGTGTAGTCAGACCCTAAATGCAAGGCTGGGCCTGATTCTCCACGGCCTGGCACTTTGAGAAGTCATTTACATCTGTGAAAACCTGGTGTAAAATGCCACCATTCTGATTTTGTAACTTATGCACCCACTTTGCACAGGTACAAATGACTTCTCAAAGTGCAAGGCAGTGGAGAATCAGGCCCACTGTATGGAGTATAAATGTTTTTGAAATGAAGACCCAAATCATGGACGCCAGAGAGACAGTACCTAGTAGAGATAATCTCACAACAGAAATTTGGATCCATCTACCACCAGAACTTTGGGAAAGCTTGGGTCTGAGTCCACATTCCTCTCTCCTACAAATAAAATCCTCAAGTAGAGAAAATGGTGATTGGAAGATTTGTGTACAGTATCATACATTTTTTTACCAGCTCTCACAAATATTTGAAGTAAATACTGCTGTGTCTTGTTTGTGAAGAAATGCATAGATTCTGGACGTCTCTGGCAGAAATCAGTGTTGCTTCGGAGAGCCTAGGCCTGAAACTTGTGTACACTGGGGGCTAACACATTTTGAAACAACAATTAAAATCCTTTTATAAAAAGCCTCTTTTCCTAATGTGGCCTTAGGTGAGGCTCAAGGGGTGGCATGCCAGTTCATGAGGTAATTCTCCACTGCCTTGCACTTTAGGTAATTGTTTAAACCTGTGCTAATTAGGTGTAAATGACAGCTCAGATGCAAGAAAGTGAAAAATCAGACATGTACCAGTATAAATATTTCAGGTAGGAGGTGATTTTTTTAAAACCAAAATAGTTATACTGGTACGACCCTTAAGGTGGACACAGGGCATGGCTACACTGGAAACTTCAAAGCACTGTCACGTGAGCGCTCCCACGGCAGCACTTTGAAGTGCGAGTGTGGTCGCCCGCGAGCGCTGGGAGAGAGCTCTCTCACTCCTGGTAATCCACCTCCACGAGGGAAATAGCTCCCAGTGCTGGGAGTGCAGCTCCCAGTGCTCGGAGCCTGTTTACACTACCGCTTTAAAGCGCTCTGACTTGCTGCACTCAGGGGGGGTGATTTTTCACACCCTGAGCCAGCAAGTTAGAGCGCTATAAAATGTAAGCATAGCCAAGCCCACAGTTACACTGGTATAAAGATGTATTATAGTGGTCTAGGTTATTCCCCTTCCTGTATGGGAATAGCTATATCAGTATAAGCAGTTTTATACCAGGATAACCGCATCCACATTAGGGGGATTGTACTGGTATAGTTAAAATGATAAAACTTTTATGTGTAGACAAGACCTCAGGCTCAAAGAGTCTGGCCACTGAGGTATTTGCAATAGCAAAGAAAGATAACAGGAAAATATGTAAGGCAGATAAGCAGAGAAAATTTTCTTGAGGATGGGAACATAGAGAATTATGGTCCCTTTTGTCTGTGATATTGGACTTGAGCACTTAACATAAGTGAGGGAGAAATAAGTGGTGGTCTGCCATTCTGATGGGCTGTGTACCAGTTACGAGCACATGTGAAAAAACAAAAGACCTTTTTTTTATATAAGTGTAAACTATTTTTATTGGATTCTTTTTCTGAGTGAATGTCTATTTAACCCCTCAAAACAGGGATGTGCTATGTGGTTATCTTCTGTGTTCCAATATCTCTAATGTCCCAAGACTTGGAGAACTTGATGGTGAAATCACATCTTCAATCATACAGCTGGGGAAATCCTACAACTGCAGGTAATTCTTAAAACCCTATAAAATAGAACAGAGATGATATTGCCCTCCAAATTCCTCTGCTATGGAAATGTCAGCAAACTCCTTCCTAAGTGAGAAGCAACTGCTGTCATTAAAAACAAAACAAAAACTGATGTAAATTGAATTTCAGTCTGACCCCTGCCATTGCTCCTTCCAGATTTGGATTGAGGCACATTATAATGCCATTTTGGGGAAGCTTGCCTTGCTTTTTCCTGCATTTATTCTATGGCTAAATAGAGAATATCAGCTTCCAGAAGTTATGTATGTTTAATCTGAGTATTTTAAAGGGTTTTTTTGGGCAGCATGTCTACGGTAGAAATATAGTATCTTTGTTTTTTATTAGGGCCGCTGACAAAAAACCCATATCCTCCCCAATATTTTTTATGGATTCTGCCTAGTTTCTGCACATTAAAATGACACAAACAAAAATGAATGTGCCACCCAAGAATCCAGTGTATTGAACAGTCTTATGTCGAAAGCAGTGCACAAATTTATTGTGGCTCTTTGTTTGTTTTGTAGTGGTGGACATGTTAAGCTAGATGAAGAGACAGACCTAGGCTACGTTGAGGATGGAACACCATGTGGCCCAGAGATGATGTGTTTTGAGCGCAGATGTCTCCCCACTGATTCCTTCAACTTCAGCATCTGCCCAGGCACTACAGATGACAAAATTTGTTCAGGACATGGAGTATGTTTTCATGTTTTTTAGTCTTGACTTTCACATTTCTGCTGCCTTTATTGAATGCTTCCAAGTTTATGCATTTATGTTACAAGGTAAATAATTTTTATTAAAGTAACCTGAATTGTTACAAGTTAATACAAGTTAATTTTCTAGATACGCTTTTAAAGATTGTGTGTAAATTATAAAGGTGGTGAATACATCAGAGTCAAGGCAGTCTGAGCTATCTATTACAGTCAGTATACATACTATTATTACAAAAGTTATATAAATTACTTCATTTTCATCACTTCTTCCAACTTGCTTCATCTTTCGTCATATGAATTTAAAGGACTTAATACCATGCTCTGGGAAACTTTAAAATATATAGGTCCAGTTTCGATTGTCATATTCTGGACCCTTTGTATTGCACAAAAGGTCCATAAAACAGCTGGATCTTATCAGAAGAGAATTCCCCCAGAGTGGGGAGTTCTTGGCCAGTTCACAGCTACTGAATTTGGTTCCTGTGCTGGGCTAGAGACTGGAGTTGCTGGAGTGCCCTGAGTTCCGGCTATTCCAAGATGGCATAGAGTCCCTTGGTCCCTGTCATAGTTTAAAGCGATCCCCAGACTGCTCAAACCTGCCCTGCCCCAAGGGAGCCATAACATACTCCTTGATAACTCCTATTTCTACTGTGCTGAAACTCAGTTTTTGATGTGAAATTATCAATTTAATCTATTTTAAAAGAAAACTGAAATCTGAGGGACATAGTCTCCCAAAATGAAACAACAAAAATATTGTACCGAACTTTGCAGGCAATTTTTTACCAGTTCCACACATCTCTACCTAACTCATATTCTAAATAATGGAGAAAAAATTTCATTTTGTGATTTTTATTCTGGGTTACGTTTTGAACTGCAGGTTTGCAGCAATGAAATCAAGTGTGTCTGTGATCGATTCTGGGTAGGAGATGACTGCAGCACCGCTTACAAAGATGCTTCAATTTTTGATAAAGAAATGGCAGGCAAAGGTGTGTAATGCATATATTTGTGGTAATACTTTAATTAATGACAATTGTAGAGGCTAGTCTTTGGTTTGGGGGAAGGTCCAGCAAGCAAAGCTAGATCAGCTACTCCTTCACTTAGCATATAGCAATATCCTAGACCAGTGCTTCTCAAGCTATCTGATGTGGGGCACCGGCAATTTTTTTTTCCAATGTGTGCTCAGACTGGCAGCCGATGGCTCGCGGACCAGCACCGGTCCGCGGACCACCACTTTGAGTAGCACTGTCCTAGATAGCCTGATCTCTCTCTTTAAAAAAACAAAGCAAAACAAATGGTCTAAAAATGGCTCAATCCTACAACTGGATCTGCACAACTTGACTGCTGTAGAATTCATAAGAGTGCCATGTGGGTTCTAGAAGTGAATCCAGGTGCATCTTGCTTGCCTCACTCATGTGAATGAACCTATTAAAATAAACAGAATTATTCCTGGTTAAGATTAGCAGAATTTTACTAGTACCCGCACCCCCCCCACACACCCATTATCAGATAAAAGGGGCAGCACTGCTTATATTTTTGTCTTATTCTCCAGGGCCAAATGTTCAAAACATGGCCTCTTGTTGCATACATGCACATCATCTAAACATATAATATCTGTGCATAATATGTGCACACGTGACAGAACGTACACTTTCAGATTTAATAAGTGATTTATATAAACACATTTTTTATTTAATCTCTGAGCTTGTCTACAGAAGAAAGTTATATTGGTAAAAGCTGAAATGTGAATTTAAACCTTTATAGCTACACCAGTATAACTGCCCAGGTGGATACTCTTATTCTGAAAGAAGAATGACTTTTTCAGTGTAGCTTAAACCCCTTCCTAAGCAACATAAACTACACTGAAAAAGGCATTCTTACTTGAGAATGAGAATGTCCCAAGGGGAATTATAGTAGTCTGACTATAGCAGTGTAATTATACTGGTATAACTGGTAAAACTTTCCCATGTAAACAAGCCCTCTGTCAAGGGTAACAGTCAGATAGATATTTTGTCTACAAATATTCCTTTGTATAGTAAAAGTCTGTTTTTATTATGTATTTATATTTTAAGTATTATATAAATAATGAAAATAATGTGTGACATCATATAATAAGTATGATTAAATCTCCTGTAGGATTCCCTTCAGCTTTTAAAGTAAAATTATCATTTGCCGCTATCAAAAGACACTCTCCCTTCACACCTCACTTTTTATTTGTTCATTGAGAGATCACTTAATGTAGATTTCATTGTACATATTTACAGCATATTTATAAGCACTACTTATAAATAACTGAAGAAATATGCATATGGGGCAACTTTTATATCTTTATATGGCACTTGGAGGTTTGTATTTGGACCTCACCTTTTGGAAAGGGAAGCACTGAGCTTGATGATCATAATGAGAAACAGAAAGTCTTAATCTCTGAACTGAGAACAAGAAATCTTCTATACCAAATAAAGAGAGCCTCAACGTGTTGTATAAAGGTTATACAGAGTATCAACATGTCTGTATTTTAATTTAAGTTGAACATTTTAAAATGAGTTTCTAAGTCTTTTTGTCCTCTTGTCCTGCCCCTCCAATACAGGTATAAAGATATTTTATCTTATTACAGATCCTATTTCATTATATGAGATACCCCCTATTTAAATTTAGAAAGCTAAGAATGTTCAGCCCATTGAATGATCAAATTTGACTGAACATTTGTGTTTTAATCACAGAATTAATGTTCTTATACTTTCACACATACTCATACATATGGTTCCATAGACATTGCAGGTGTTTCTAGTGGCTTTGTATTATTTTTTTAATTGAATTTTTTTTATGATTAATTTACTTCCAGAAGTTATAACATGATTTGGAAATCAATTAATTCAATTCATTTTCTTTTACATGGTCAAAATTCAATGGCTTCTAATTTTAAAAGTCCCTTGTTAAACATATTAATGCTATTTACAGGACTCTAGCGCTTTTAAATTATTCAGCACAGATCTAATTGCTCAAACAAATCTCTAGAACAGTGCTTTAACTGCTTTGTATATTTTTATTTTTAAATTTCTGTATATTTTGTTTTTTGTCTTTCACTTTTCCCCAGGTGTTGTTAGTACAAATATAATAGTAGGGGCTATTGCTGGCACCATTTTAGTGTTGGCTCTCGTTTTAGGAATAACTGGATGGGGTTACAAGTAAGTATAATGTGCAATTTTTAATAAATTTGAAAATACTTATATATGTTCAGTGGATAGTTGTTTACAATATGAAGTAATAAAGCAAGAATATTGAAAATTATACAAATTTAGGGTGGCTGATCAAATAGAAACTGAATTATCTCTATTAATGGTCAAGGGAATTTAGAAAGATAACCCCTGTGTAAGCAAACCATTTAAGGACAAGCTTAAGTTTAAGGACATGCATAATTCCCATTAACTTAATACCAAACGTGAGCTTGTGCTTAAGTGGTTTGTTGAATGGGGATGGGATTGAAGCACATGATTAAGTTTCAGATTCTCAGCTGATATCCAGTTTATATTATCTGAGGATCTGGCCCTAAGTGTTTTGCTGAATCAGGGCCAAAATGGCCACGTCCATTTCTTTCAGTATTAATGTTCTTTTTTTTTCAGTTTTGTTTCTGTGCTGAAGTTCTTCTGTAAACAAAACATTTTAGTGTTTTTGCAGATATTAAGTTAAGATTTAATGCATCTGCTTTTAGAAAAAAGTCAGCAGCATTTGGATTTAAATGGAATGGCTACAACCCCCTTTATGTGGAATATTGACAAAGGAAACCAAGCTCGACTATTCAAATACCATTACTTGGATAATACCGAAATGATTCAGAATATTGGGCCAGTGCTGTTCCTAGTTATACTGTATAGTCCCACTGTTTGCCAGAAGCTGGGAATGAGCGACAGGGGATGGATCACTTGATGATTACCTGTTCTGTTCATTCCCTCTGGGGCACCTGGCACTGGCCACTGTCGGAAGACCGGTTACTGGGCTAGATGGACCTTTGGTCTGACCCAGTAGGGCCATTCTTATGTTCTTATGATGCCAGTATGATTAAATAATTGACTTAAGTATTTGGAATGCCCTATATCTGAATGCAAGAACATGCCAGGAGGTTATGCCCTTTCTTGGATGAGAACCTGGCTACAATGAACATACTCCAGCTATTTTTATAATTTCAGGTCCCTGTGCCATGTAAATTAGGGGAGTTGAGAGCTGCTCTTGTACAGTGCAAGGAGAAAGGCGTGCATAGAATACTATGAGGATTAGGTTAATAAAAGGACAGCTTTAAGCCACTTTTGCATTACCACCCACTGATTTTGGCAGTACCTGAAGATCTGAATCCCTCTTTGAAACACAGCTTCAAAACTTAATGCATGTTTTGGGGTATGATTAGGCAGTAATTTAGTGAATTTTCCTAGTAATACAGAAATATGTATTGAAAAACAGAACAAAGGTTTCCAAACGTTCCCAGACTTAATAAGCATGTTTCAGATACTGATAAAACATTGCACTGCATATCCCTGAGACGCTAACAGTCCAATCTGAATATAAACCTACAGATTTGTTTTGAACTAATACATCTGTTCTCTTTTCCAAAAGTGATTTATTTAGGAATCATCAAGAATCAAAATTTCACTTTGGCCTACATTGCTTTTAGATTTACTTGTTGTTTATGCTGTTGAATACAGCCACATTCTCCCTAATATATACACATTGGTAATTCATTCTTATTTCTTTCTCTTCTTTTCTATGGAAAGAAACTATCGGAGACAGAGGTATGTGATAAAAGTAAAGTGACTACATCCCTTAGGAAGGCTTTAAATGATGATTATTTCTGTCTTTTTCCATTTTTGTGATGATGTGAATTTTGTGGAGAGCACCTATGGATAATGAATTGTCATATTTCAATGTTTCCTTAAATCAGTGGTTTTCAGCCTGTGGTCTGCAGGTCCTAGGGGTCAAAAGACTATGTCTAAAATTTCCAAAGAGGTCCGCACCTCCATTTGAAAATGTTAGGGGTCTGCGAATGAAAAAAGATCAGAAACCACTGCCTTAAATTATCTTCTGATTTTATAAAGGAGTACTTACCTGAAATATCTGAAAATGCTGTGAACACTTAAAACACAATGGCTAAAATCCTGGCCCCATTGAGGTCAATGGCACAACACCCATGGACTTAAGTGGGGCCAGTATTTCATCCAATAAGAACAGGAAAATATAGAAAAAAATAATTAAAGATAAAAGTAGAGCAAAAACCAAATATGCTTTTAGAGATTAAAATGTTCTTGAGGTCCAAGAGGAGTGAGCAGTAATGTGAACCTGATGTGCATTAAATTATCCAAACCAAATTCATTCCTGTAGTTATACCTTTAAATTAAATACATTTTAGTTAAATTAAATTCATAGATAAATTTGAAGAAAATAATTTCAATGACAGAGATAGATGTTAAAGTCCATGTTGCTGTTACAACTCAAATAGTCTCATATATATCCTGCAAGTTTATATTTGAGTTATGTTTTATATACAACCTGGAACTCAGGATAATGCACTTCAGAACAAGGAGGATCCATAAAATTGGATTTAGATAAAAATGGGTTAATATGTATGAGAATATACCAAGATGAGAATACAGTTCCAGGACTAGTTCACACGGATATAAATCAGGAGCAACTCTACTGGAGTTACACCAATGTAAAACTAGTATGAGTTCAGAATCAGCAGTGAGGACGTATGAGCCAGTTTGGAAAAATGTGACACAATCTGCTCCACTGTCTAAACCAAATGCTGATCTGTTCAAAGATTCACATTGATTCAGATAAGCAATGTAAAACTAATTGAATCACTCTTCCCACGAACCAAGGTCCAGCTGTTGATTCCAGGAAGAACCCACTCCGTCCCTCAAACTGTGCTTCCTTCCACCTACCCTGCTACCCTCCTATCCCTAACTGCAAGGGCCTGATCCTGCACTCATTCAAGTCAAAGGCCAAACTCAAATAGGCTTCAGTGTGGAAGATCAGACCCAAAGAGAGAGTTGCTCACTGATTATTCTTCTGCCTTCCCCCACCAACCAATCCCCTGCTGTTTAATGCAGTTATTACACTGTCTTGGTCCAAGATACTGCTATATCGGCTGCTGCCACCTGCTGAACTTGCACTCCATGCCCTCTACCTTTGTAGTACTCTCTCTCTCTCTCTCTCTCTCTCACTTAGAATGCTTGGCGTGTAGCAGCAAGGTCCTGCCAAATGCAGATTTGTTTAGGTTATGTCTACACTACTGTCTATGTTGGCATAACTTATGTTGCTCAGGGGTGTGAAAAAAAACACTCCTCTGAGCAACATAAGTTACACCGACGTATGCGCTAGGGTGCACAGCGCTATGTCAGTGGGAGAGCTTCTGCCGCTGACATAGCTTCTGTCACTTGCAGAGGTAGTTTTATTATGCCGATGGGAGCGCTCTCTCCCATTGCCATAGAGCGTCTTCAATAGACATGCTGCAGCGGCGCAGCTGCATCAGTACAGCAGAGGAATGATGGAAGACTGGTTTGTGGGAGTCTCTTATCATAAGAACATAAGAAAGACCATACTGGGTCAGACCAGTGGTCCATCTAGCCCAGTATCCTGTCTCTGAAAGTGGCCAGTGCCAGATGCTTCAAGCACATGAAGGTTTAGAAACATGTGGAGCATAGCATTGCATCCCTGACCATCTTGGCTAAGAGCCATTAATGGACCTATTCTTCATGAACTTAGCTATTTCTTTTTTGAACCCAGTTATACTTTTGGCCTTCACAACATCCCCAGCATAAGTTCCACAGGTTGATTGTGCATTGCATGAAGTACATCCTTATTTTTGTTTTAAACCTGCCACCTATTAATTTCATCAGATGAACCCTCGTTCTTCCATTATGTGAAGGGGTAAATAATACTTACTTTCTCCACACCATTCACGAGTTTAGGGATCTCTATCATATCCCCCCCCTTAGTCATCTTTTTTCTAAGATGAACAGTCACAGTCTTCTTAATCTCTCTGCATATGGAAGCTGTTCCATATCCCTAATCATTTGCCCTTCTCTGCACCTCTTCCATTCTAATATTTCTTTTTTGAAACGCAGTATTCAAGGTGAGGGCATATCAGTGATTTGTACATCATCATTACAATATTTTCTATTTTATTATCTTTCCCTTTTCTAATGGTTCCTAGTATTCTGTTAGCTTTTACAATTGCTGCTGCACATTGAGTGGATGTTTTCAGAGAACTTTCAACAATGACTTCAAGATCTCTCTTGAGTGGTAACAGCTAATTTAGACTCAATGTATGTATGGTTGGGATAATGTTCCCAATGTGCATTACTTTGCATTTATCAACACTGAATTTTATCAGCCATTTTGGTGCCCAAACAGTTTTGTGAGATCCCTTTGTAACTCTTCGCAGTCTGCTTTGGACTTAACTATCTTGAGTAATTTTGTATCATCTGCAAATTTTGCTACCTCACTTTTCACCCCCTTTCACAGATCATTTATGAGTATGTTGAACAGCAAAGATCCCAGTACAGCTCCTTGAGGGACCATGCTATTTACCTCTCTCTATTATGAAACCTGATCATTTATTCCTACCCTTGTTTCTAATCTTTTAACCAGTTACTGATTCATGCAAGGAACTTTCCTCTTATCCCACGACTGTTTACTTTGCTTCAGAGCCTTTGGTGAGGGACTCTGTCAATGGCTTTCTGGAAGTCCAATTTTGCTATATTGACCCTTGTCCACATGCTTGTTGACTCCCTCAGAGAATTCTAATAGACTGTTGAGGCATGATTTCCCTGTACAAAAGCCATGTTGACTCTTTCCCTACATATCTGTTATGTGCAGAATGAGTTGGCCTTAAAGCCATTTGATTGGAGATACAGCTACATTGGCAGAGGATAGGGCAACTTAAATCTTGAAAATATCAAAGAAACCCAGCCTATAACCCAGTGCAAAATTAGCATGAGAGGATTGAGAGAATCTAAAATACCAATTTTAATATATTCTTGGTGAACTTTTAGGTTCCGTCATCCAAGAAGTTTATTAAGTGAGATGGAAAGCTATAAATGTGGACACACATTCTGTGTGCAGTTTCCATTCCAAGGTTCAGGATGGAAACTAGTATAAGCAAAGACTTGTTGGAAATGATGAAACAGCCAGTGATGCCTAGGAACCAAACCTCATTAATGTAGGAAGAGGAAATCCTATAGTCTGATATCTGAAGAAATAGTTATGAAAATATATAAGCAAGGATTCAGTAGATGAAAAAAATACAAGAGGGTCAACTGGAAAGCCCTCATTGGAATTAGTTAGTGTTAGCTCTTAATCCAAAATGAAAACAAATCATCAGTCTGCATGCCAGTGTTACATAAGGATTACTATTTGATGGAGCAAAGCAACTGAAACAAGTCAAATGTAAAAAACTGAAAGGAGTAAAATGTCAATGGTTCTATCGACTGAGATAGCCTGAAATGCACAAAGATATGGAAAAAAACGTTAGTTTGATCAAAGAGTGACAATTTGTTAAGTAGTAGACTGCAGAACCATTAAACTCTATAGCGATACCCACAAATCACAATAAGTTTGCCTCTGAAATATTCCTGGGGTGTATGAAGATTGAGATTACAAGTGAGACTCAGTATGGAATTAAAGGAACCAAAAAGATTACCGTCTGTGAGCCTTTTGGCGTATGATCATATATTTTAAACATATAAGGAGCTTTTGAAATTTAAATCTGGAAGTGAAGGAAATCTTAACAGAGTCAAGTTCTGTAGGAGGACACAGTCTATATTTCTGAAAACTGAAGTGAAAGTGAAAGTCAGTCTTCTGGTTAATGAGCATTTTTATTAATGGTGACAAACAGAAACAAACACCTTGGGAAGTTTTCTACATTTTCAGATATAGTCAATATATATATATATTAAACTGGGCATCTTCTGCTAATGATTAAAGGAACAGACAAGTTATCCATTAGAATTAGGGAGACATTTTTGACCTGCGAGAATTATCTGCAGAGGACAGTGATAACCGATGGTTATAAATTCACTATCAGAGGAAAAGTGGGATCGGTTGTTCATAAATTGGAACTTTTTCCTCAAATCATGGTTAAAGGGCTGAGTGGGATGTGATTATATATTTTGATAAATTGGTGTGCTTCAGAAACATGGAACATTTTAATCTCTTTGCAAATAATTTGCTTCTAATTGCAAACATTGAAAAGGTTCAGAGTCCTGTGGCACCTTATAGATTAACAGACGAATTGGAGCATAAGCTTTCGTGAGTGAATACGATACATGCATCCGACAAAGTGGGTATTCACCCACGCAAGCTTATGCTCCAATACATCTGTTAGTCTATAAGGTGCAACAAGACTCTTTGCCGCTTTTCCAGAGCCAGACTAACACAGCTGCCCCTCTGATCATTGAAAAGGTTGTTTAATCAGAACAGAAACAAATCTTGGATGAATGACAGAAGGAACATAGAACAGAAGGCATGATCTAAAAGGGTGAAAAGATTATATAATAAACCCTATAATACTTCTGGGCTAGCAGCTTGTCTTTGTCTTTCCTGTCACTCTTCTTCTTCAAGCAATCTCATGAGTAATACTTAGAGACTGATTGTTGACAAAATGGAAAAGAATTAAAAGTTAAAATTTAAGCCTAAAGCGAACACCCTAGTAATGATTTACATTTGAAGTGAGGTGCTCAGATGAATATTTCAAGATAGTGACTTTACTATACTGCAGCCAAGTAACACTGTACTAAAAAAAACCTCAGCCTGCACACAGGAGCTCAGAAAAAAATAAGTTCTGCTGCTGTAGTCCAAAATTCCCCTTGTGTAAACTTCCGACACAGTGAACTGTAAAGCTGCAGCAGCTCCAGGGGATAACTCGAAACTAGGAGCTGTCATTCAAGCAAGCAGATGATGAAATCCTTCAAACCAGTACCTTTAGCAAAGTGGAAGTCAGTGCAAATTAAAGGAAGTCAGCATCATGTTGTCATCTGTCTTTCAGAGGGAAAAAAATGTGCATTTTAAACCCACTTGGAGATCCAGGAGTAAATCCTACTAAAATTGAGTTGCCATAGTTAATTCTCTGTTTGACCAAACAACCTAATCCCTTTCACAAGCACTACATTTGCTTTAAAAATACAATTCTGGACTTGCAGTTTATGCTTCTAGAGCGCTAGAGGGCTTTAAAGTGAACCTTGTTTGAGATGAAGGTCAAGATTTTTAAACAGTGATTTTGGGTGTCCTTATTGGAGACACCTTAAAGTGGTCTGATTTTCAGAGAATGGGTATGCAGACTGATTGGCAGTTTCACCAGCTAGGGAATGGAAATAAAGTTCCAAGCCCTTTTAAGACTCTTTCTTTGGGGTTTGTTCATTCATTTGGTTCAAACACAAAAACCAAAGCAACTGAAAAACACTGAGCATTAATTCCCCAGAAGCTTTCCCTGCGTTAACGAGCCAGGAAGGGAGAACACACAACCCTTTCCCTTAGCGCCCTTTTGACCCAGCTTCTACTTCCTTTTAGTCTCTGCCTTGAATAGCCATATGCCCAGTTGCTGACTATCCTTTGCAGGCTGCAGCACCTGTACCTAGGCCTCTTGAAGACATCCGAAATTGATTATCCAAAACCTGAGGCATCCAAAACTAACTCGTGACTTTTGAAAATCTCAGCCAGATTTTTTCAGTTAAAAGGCAGGTTTCTCTGAGTTAAACCTCTGACCTTGCATTTCTGAATTCTCAAAAATATGAAGGACTTCTCTTTCAAGTCTGAGGTGTTTATTAATATTCTTATTGTGTGTGGTATAACAGTTTCCTCCTGTAGAGTGTTATCTCTTCCTCTTTCTCCTAAACTAATATTTATGTGTGCATGTCTTGTTTTCTAACTTTAAAATGTTTATTATGCTTTAGACAAATACCACAGGGAGATTATGTAAAAAAGCCTGGAGAGGCCGACTCTTTTTATAGCGACATGCCTCCTGGAGTCAGCACAAATTCAGCATCTAGTTCTAAGAAGAGGTCTGCTTTTCTGTCGCATTTTCAGATTTCTACCTGTTCCATCACACATTATTCCATTAGTCAGAACATTTCATTGTTTTGCAGCAGGTTTGAGTCCTTCTTCTTTCTTTGTGGAATGTTAAAAATGGCATCTTTTATTCTTTGATTACTGATTTTTTGTCACCCCTACATAAAGTACCCCAAACTGTTGATTATTAAAAATCAAAGGAGAATAAGTGTAATTTACATTGCTGTCCAAGGTTTGTATAATCTAATTTTCAGCATCTCTCTCTGCTTGGAAATTGCTTTCCAAGAAGACTATAGTGTTCTTGGTGGGTTCAAAAACAAAACAATAAATAAAAAATCCTGTGAATTTTATATCATGTTCAAGTAATCAAAGAAAAGAGATACTGTCATGTTTCAATAAGAGTTATAAAAATAAACTAGTTAATATGAATGTTATTTTTGTATCCTTATTTGTAAATGTCATTGGTAACTCCTTGTAGTTGTAGTAGACGTAGACGTAGTGAAACATTTTTATTCTTGCTGACTTGCAGAAATGAGTGTGGTGCTCACAGTTTATATAAATGTTATTTCTAGACTAATATACTAAACTTTCAATCAAGTAAAAAGAAAAGGAGTACTTGTGGCACCTTAGAGGTTAACCAATTTATTTGAGCATAAGCCCTTGTGAGCTACAGCTCACTTCATCAGATGCATCTCACTAAAGCTTATGCTCAAATAAATTGGTTAGTCTCTAAGGTGCCACAAGTCCTCCTTTTCTTTTTGCGAATACAGACTAACACGGCTGCTACTCTGAAACCTTTCAATCAAGTGTTAATCTAGGACTTGATCTTGCAAACACGGGTACCTTGTGCTGACTATTCTTAGTCCCTCAGAGCAGTAGATTGTACCATTGTTAAGTACTAATCCAAAAAGATACATTATTAATTTGTTTAGAGTTTGCTAGTATGTTGTGGCACCAATAGCTTAGAAAAGACATCAACATCATTTTAAAATGACAAATTCATTGCAAAATGTTCATAGTACATTAGTGGTTGATAAACTCACCATGCTCTGCCATCATTTTGCAATCAGATACTTTAATTATGAAACTCCTTTTTAACTGGCACTTCAAAATGATTTACAAGGAGCAGTGTGTAATAGGAATACAGTCCTTCTCATAGGAGAACTGAATTTTTTTTTAAACTTCCTATTTCTTCTCCCTTTGGATAATTTATAAATGAGCAATTGATAAAATTCACTCAATTTTTAGCCCATTTAAAGTTGCTGAACATAGCAAGTATGTGAAACTGTATATACTATATAGGCCTCACATTCCATTTCCTTGAAAGTATCCCATTTAAATCCATGACTAAGACAAATGTATCCTTCAAGGGAACAGTACTTGAGATGTAATTAACTAACCACACTCCCCTTTTTGGCTAAAGCTTTTATTTTTGTGGGGGGATAAATAATTTACTTCCAGGGAGTGAAAGTTAATCTTAAAATGATGCAACGTCTTCAGTTGCAAAATCGTTTCTCGGTTCTAACCAAATCCTGGGAAAGCAAGATTCCATAGGTCTTGTATTCAGCAGTGGAGCAGGTTTGCATTCCAGTTAAGAAAAAATGGTTTAACTTTTTTAACTGAACATTATGTAACTCTTCTCTTCATTATATGCCTTTGTTTCGTCTCATACTTCCATTTCTTTCATGTTGCTTTCACTTATTTATTATTTACTGTACAATGCTAAGGTCTGTTTATGCCAGAGAAATTGAATGTTGTTACTTCAACAGTTCAGGTACTGTTGCACCACTGTTGAGCAAGTTTGGGTAATGCCTCTTTCATACTACTAATGTGGACAGAAAACAAGGCATTGAAACAATCCCAGTATTAACTGATCCTTTCAGTTCAGTCCCCATGATGTTATACCCACCTATCAGGCAAATTGCCTTCAGGACACTCTGTCCACAAATACCCACATCTCTGGGCAGACCAAAGAGCAGCCGAGGCTTTACTCATTTGGTCTCATTGATGCTGGAAAACACTATGAACGGTTAGTTGAAGAGAATTCAGCATGTCATTAAAATATTAACAGCTAACTTTATAATAACACTCCAGTATAAAACAGTGAACTCGAAGCACAGTAAAAAGTGGGGGCCACCCGTCGCACCTGTAAAAGAAACTAGTAGGAGAAAAATTATCCAAGAATGTATCAGTTTTAAGATATTTAATCCTGGAAATATGCTTGAATCAATAAATATCTGTGTGATAAATAAATAAATAGCTTAGGGTGACCTGTGAGTGACCCGAGCTCCTGGGAACTACCTAAGCAGTCTCCATCAGATTCTTGTCCTCCAAAGGAGCAAAGAGGTGGAAGAACATTAGTATATTCAGATATACAGTTAAAATATACAAATACACTTGAGCTTCTCCCAAGTAAATAAACAAACAATCTCTGTTTTACCTTGCCATGAGTCTCCAGGTACCACTTGTCTACTTCCATCCCCTCTTGTAGACATAACAATCATCCTGGGTTGCCACCGCCACATGTGGCAAAGGAAGTGGGAAGCAGAACTAGCTGTGTTGCAGGGAGTCTTCTATAAGGATCTTCTCCCTGTAGATACTGGCCCTCAGCAAACACATATCTGGATCGTAGAGGAAAACATGAGAAGAAAGAAATACATTAGTTCATCATATAGGTTCTGAGTATATAGACCACACTGCAATCTCCAGCTCACAAAAAGAATAAGATATCCGTATTAGGGCTGTCAAGTGATTAAAAAAATAATCACAATTAATCATGCGATTAATCACACGTTAAATAATAATACAATACCATTTATTTAAATATTTTAGATGTTTTCTACATTTTCAAATATATTGAATTCATTTATAACACAGAATACAAAGTGTACAGTGCTTGCTTTATATTTGTTTTTTATTACAAATATTTGCACAAAATAAATCATATTTTTCAATTCACCTAATATAAGTACTGTATTGCAAACTCTTTATCATGAAAGTTGAACTTACAAATGTAGATTTATGTACAAAAAACCCTGCATTCAAAAATGAAACGATGTAAAATTTTAGTGCCTGCAAGTCCACTCAGTCCTACTTGTTCAGCCAATCGCCCAGACAAACAAACTTGTTTACATTTGCAGGAGATAATGCTGCTTGCTTCTTGTTTACAATATCACCTGAAAGTGAGAGCATATGAATGTTTAGTATATGTGGCATGTAAATACCTTGCAATGCCGGCTACAAAAGTGTGATGCAAATGCCAGTTCTCACTTTCCGGTGACATTGTAAATAAGAGGGCAGCATTATCTCCTGTAAATGTAAACAAACTTGTTTGTTTGAGCGATTGGCTGAACAAGAATTAGGACTGAGTGGACTTGTAGGCTCTGAAGTTTTACATTGCACTCAAAAACAAAACAGTTTTATGTAACAAAAAAAAATCTACATTTGTAGGTTGCACTTTTAGGACAAAGAAATTACACTACAGCACTTGTATGAGGTGAACTGAAAAATACTATTTTTTGTTTATCATTTTTACAGTGCAAACATTTGTAATCAAAAATAATATACACTTTGTATTCTCTGCTGTTATTGAAATCAATATATTTGAAAAAGTAGAAAAACATCCAAAATATTTAATAAATTTCAATTGGTATTCTATTGTTTAACAGTGCAATTAAAACTGTGATTTAACTTTATAATTGAGATTAATTTTTTTTTAGTTAATTGCACGAGTTAACTGCGATTAATCGACAGCCCTAACCCATGCCCGTTTATTCAGCTGAGAATGAGCTCTTTAGCTCCTAGAGCACCCCCACCTAGGTCCGTTGGTGCTCATCATGATCATCCTGGGCTTCCAGGGCTAGAGGTAGGAGAAGAAATGTAATGGGGAATCCTCCGAACCACCTTCCATCATCATGTTTCCCTCCAGTTGTGTGAGGCCTTAGCATGCATTCCTCAGTCAGGATGGAATCAATGACTGGGGAGGGGGGGAAGGGCATGCTACAGCTAGGAACAGATAGCTAGAAAGATGCCTTAGGAAGCTTGCAGTGCACTGGGATAGCAACAGTTGGATGAAGTGCTATGAGTGGTCACCCTGAACCAGTTTACAGAACCCAGGCTAGTGAATGTGAACACACTGAACCACTGCAGGAATGGCCAGTACTAGCAAAACTTAGCTGCAGCGCTTTACCATAAAACAGTGCACTCTGTCGGTGCAGACAGACCTTCGGGCTTTGTTTTGTGACCCAACCCTGGAACTGTGAATGTTTCTAACTCATCAAACCAATATGTAATTATGAGAAGGTAACCTAACAACAGTCACAGATGAGCCTTCCTATTCCAGGTCAAATGGATTATCTCATTCATGGAGTGAAAGGATCCCAGACACAAAGCATATTTCAGACATCTGTGAAAATGGGAGACCTAGAAGTAACTCATGGCAAGGTAAGGGAGAACTTTTATGCTGATTACAGAAAGAACCCACCTGGGTGTCACTACCAATATGCTGACAATTTAATTGTTCTATGGACAGGAACATGACTCCCTAAAATTGTGTACATTTTGTTCTTAACCTGGGAGTTGGATTTAACAGCACAACATACTAGTACATTTTGCTGTATCACTAACAGCAGGAGCTCTGGACCCTTCGACTCCAAGAGGTGAATTATTCCAGGTCTGTGGCAATGGGCCAAACTGCAATTTTAAATACAATTTTAGACAGTACTATTCAACTGTTACTTTCAAACAGTCCTTTGAGTGCAAACCTGAAACATATATGCAGCATATATTCAATTAAGAGGAACCCTAATACAGATATAATGGCCCAAATTCTCTCCTGTGCCTACAGTGGGGAACCACAAGTGAGCCATTTACAGCTCTCCAAGTCTCTTGCTGGTTTTATGCTGGCCACAGCTCCTGCAGAGTTTAGAGCAGCCTCAGGGATACTCTAAACTTTAGTAGCTGGTAAAGATCCCTAGGACCTGCCCACAAGCTAGTTATTATCTGAGCACAACATGCTTCAACCACATCCCCTACCCATCTTTACTCATGCCCACTCAGAGTCTGGGGGTGGGGAAGGCCTAGTATGCAGATGCACTGGGCCTGAGTCAGTTGGGAAGATACAGATAGTTCTGCTTCCTTTGTGCCACTTGAGCAGAATGGGCGAGATTCTATGGCTTGATATGTTGTAACGCATGCCACTCCATTGGCTGTAGCCACTTTGCCTTGGAAAGGTATATCTTTGAGAATACCTGGGGGTGATACATTGGATGAAAAAAAATAAATATCAGAGAAGAAAAACATCTCCCAATTTTCTTTTTGTATGAAAAATTAAGATTTTTAACCCTCTAATTGAATTGCCCACAAGAGCATCAGAATGGCCCCACTGCAGCTTTTCAAAGGCAGAGATTAAGAGATGTATATTTAAGAGTTTAACAAGGAACTAAATTCCTTGGAGGTTTATCCCTGTTGCTTGAAATCAGCTGATCATAGCAAACAGGGCCAAACATATCAAAACAGGAAATGCTAAATTTTGGAAATAAGGCTCTGAGGGCCAGATGTTAAAGGTATTTAGGCATCTAAAGATGCAGGCAGTCACCTGGGGGATTTTCAAAAGTGCCTAAGCAGGTTAGGTACCTAACCCCCATTGACTTCAGTGATTAGGTGCTTTTGAAAATCCTACTAGGCACCAATCTGCATCTTTAAGTGCTAACTACCTTTGAAAACCTGGCCTTAAGTTTTTTAGACAAATGATCATTCCAGTCACTGATCACCAAGGCTAAATTCTATTGAATTAGATTATTACTAAAATCCAGATTGTGGCTTGTCCCAACTGCTCCTGTGTTGGCTATCCATACCACAATTTCTCTCCCTGCGCATGGGCGAAGTTTCACGGCCAAACGTTCCAGCCAGTGCAGCTGTGCTTGGAAACATAGACTGCATCAAGTTTAGGGCTGGCACAAGCTACCTTTCTCCTCTACATACACCACCCAGAGCAGGAGGAAACTGGAAGGCACAGTCTACTTCTTAGTCTTCTCTTGGGGAGAGCACAAGTACACACTTCCCCATATGCATGGAAGACTGTAAAATAACAGTCTTGCCCAGATGATGCCACTCATCTGAGAACAACTATGTTAAATGTAAATCAGTTAAATTTTAGAAATTAAAGGCTTCTGCCAATGTAAGGCCTCATCCTGCAGCCCCTCCGGCAAAATTCCCACCAGCTACACTGGGAGTTTTACCAGTGTATGGGCAACAATACTGGATCCGTGGTTTGTCTTTGTAAATTTAATACAGTTTTAGCAACTATGCTAAAAATGTGTACCGGTACATTTAGATGTGTATATTTTTTCACAGTGGAGGTCAAGGTTGTTAATGCCTGATGATATTGAGGTTATAGGTTAAATTCAAGACGAAATATATGGAAATTATCTTTATCGTTCCATGCAGCCTTCCATTCGTAATAGTTTCTAGGAGGAAGTCCAGTCTGACAATTCATATATTCAGAATGCCCAATTTTTATACGCAGGTCTGCATGTGCACATGCATGCCAGATTCTCTGGTCCTCTATGTACCAGTCAAAAGATGCAAAGAGGAATTCGGTTGGCCAGAAATAGTCAGTACAGGGGGGTTCTCTGGTGGCACAGAGCTGGCTCCAGTACCAGCCACCTCCTTACCCTAGTGTAAGGGGAATGTGGGGAAGGGAGAGACCTCATGAGTTAGAGTTGCTTTCTCATTGGGTCATTGGTGCAGGATCAGGGAGCAGGAATTGTTTCCCTGTGGCCTCTCCTCTCCACTGCTGCTGAGTTCATGCAAAGTGGTGGAGAATCCGTCTCTCAATGATCCTGTTTTAATTTTTAAGGGGCCCGATCCTGTGCAGAGCTGACTACCTTTAGTGAGGTACAGAGCATCCTCGACTCCCACTGACGTTAGCCCACTGCATTTGGTGCTCAGTCCCTCACAGGGTTGGGCATTAAAAGGACACCGGTAACTTGAAATGCACAATTCTCTCACAATGTTTTACCTGTTATTGCTACCTGTATCTACTAAGATTAATACAATTGAAAGAGCCTGGGGCATTTTACTCATTTTGTTTTCAGTGTATTTGTTGCAGCAGCATTTTGTGCATAGCCAATTGTGCTGTGTTGTTGATGGTGCAAGCCTTTTTACAAGCCCTGCAATAGTCGGTGTTGACCAGCAGTAGAGCCGAAAATGAAACTATGGGGTCGTAGGCTCACTTAAAAGACCCTTCCAACAGGCGAGAGGAGTAGAAAAGCCCCGAACGATTTTTTCTTAAAGGAATTTTTTTTAAAATTGGCACTATGAGTAATGTGTTTCTGTTAGCAAACTGTATTGTTTTGAGACAACTTCAGAAGATTCAAGTTGACAGGGTCCCTTTTAGCTCGTGTATTGGACATTTTTTCTAAATATATTAAATATTTTAGGAAGAGATCACTAGCACACAAAGCTGTTAGTGGGATGTTTCATTACATAGAACATACATCACCTTGGTTTCGCCCATTGTTCTAACACCAACGTGAGAGGACATGAAAAATGTGGAGAAATCAACCACGAGGAGCTTAGTGATTCCAACCCTTATGATTGTATTGTGAGTTTCACAATATTTAGTGCTTACCTTAGAGCCCCAGCTCTGGCAGGTTCTAACTGGGTGAGAATTTCAGCTTTTATATTTTAAAACGTAAGTTTCTACCTCTCATGGTTGCAGAGAAAAGTTTGAAAATGTGACCCAAATGCACCCTAAAGGCTCAGAAACCGGATGGCAAATAAAAGCTCATGGCTTTTTGGGGAGGCCTGACTCTTGATTTTTGAATGGCTGAAGATGGCAATACCACTAGTTTGGCAGGGAGGTAACGAACATGAATTATAAACATTTTTAGAATGCTGTACATGTACATATCAAGATATTATTTGGTCTGCCTTTATTCTCTGATCTCTTTCAGGTAATATAGGAGGAAACAGAAAGAAAATCAGAGGCAAAAAATATAGGCCACGGTCTAATTCAACTGAGTAAGTCGACCCTTTAACAGCAAAGCAGAAAAGAACAGCTTACAAACTAATGCTACTTTCATTTACATTGAGCATTTTAAAGTAGAAACTACAGATGTCCCCTGTGGCTCACTCAAAGTACTGACTGGTAAATGGTTTAACAAAGGTGTTTTTAATCTCTTTTTACTTTTTAAAAAACAATTAATTATTACTTTTCTTCTTTGCAGTCAGACCTATAGTAAACCCCACTGGGGGTGACAGGCTTTTGTCTACTGTAAACTGCCATTGTTGAGTGTGTCCTGTTCAAGTAGTGAATTTCAGATAACGTATTTTCCTTCCTTTGCCCTCACCCCAGATGGAACCACTTCAGAGGACACTGGTCCTCCTGGGGACACACTTTCCTATCTCTGAGTCCCCACCCAGAGGTTTTAGGAAAAGAACCTAACTGTGCTTTGAGGACACATTTACAGTTTAGTGCTCTAAGCCATCATGTTTGACCCGGAATATCTTCTCAAACCACTGGGATCAGAACATAATGAGACTGTCCGTGCACAATCTTTGATACAATGCCCACTGAGGTCAGTGTAAGTCTTTTCATTGACTTCAATAGGCTTTCGATCTGATCCAGTAAGGGAAAAATAAAGAAATGGGCATGTATGTATTAATTTAAACAAATAAGAATTGAGCTCATTTGTAAAACTGTCATACATGTACAAGCTTCACATAGACAGTTACAGAATTATTAGATTTGCTTTCTTGCCTTCTTTGTTTTTTTAATTTATTGAATAGGCCCATATTTGCTATTCTTCTTGTGAGAAATACTCCATATTATCTGTGTCTACTTATTTAGACCCCTTATCTGAAAGGATGGTGAATAGGTGGAACTGTAACCTCTAGGCTTGTCAAACATTTTCCATTAGGCTTCCTTTGTCATTACTGTGCCATTTAAGAATTTATAATTCTCTGCCCTGACAGAAATGATTATTCCTTCTCCTCGTGTCATCAGTACTAATGTATCTCCCATACTGGCAGAAGAGTTTGATACCAGTCCTGCTGGAAGCTAATAGATTAAAAAAATGTTATCAAAGCTAATGTTAAAAAAATTATGTAATACATAGGTTGAGAAAAGAGTATCTGTACATCTGGGTATAGTGCTTAGATTATCCACAAATACAAAGTTTGTTTTTAAAAGTCATATGATACACAGAGTACATAATCAGCAATAACCCAAATGTAGGTGAATAGATTTAACAATACAGTTTAGATATTAGAATCCGAATACTCGGGTACATCACTCTTGAAAAGTTATACAGAGATTTGGTTGTGGAAAGCAAAATATATCAATGAGTGGAGATTGTCCCTCAGTAATTGAGAATTAGGTAGGTTGTCCATTTAGAAAATACAATCCATGAGGAAAGTATTTCAGTAACTTTCCTGACTGTGCTTCTCATCGGCCCTCCAGGTATTGAGTACCGCCTGGTATTGCCGACGATACTACTAGATTTTCTGTGGGCCTGGCCTTTTTCAGCTAAAGGATTTTGAGTTTGTTCCAAAACTTGAGTATTCCAAGTTCAATATACATTTGTTGCATACATAGTTTCCAAAGGTTCACATAGATGAGTCTTTGCTACAAATTACAAACATTAATAGTTTGAGACATTTAATAGCTACAACATTGCATGGTTAAAAATGGCAGTACAAAACCAGTAACATTATTCTTAAATCCCTTGGAGGAGTTTAACTTTCAAGTGACTGCAGCATCCCTGTCCTCTTGGTCTTAATGCTGATAAACTCTTATTGGAATGTTGATTGTTTGGTTTTCTTCCTTTGCATGAGACAATTTGATAAGAGCAAATTAGCCTGGTTGACTAACCTGCTCAGAGTGCAGATGAGATTGCAAGTTCTTCTTTCGAAACTTGTTTTGTGCTCTCTTTCATTTTCTGACTTTTATTTCTGAAGACAAGGCTTAAAAACATAGCACCAAATTCAGGCCTGACACAACTCTGTTACAGTCAATGGTGCTGTGTCTGCTTAACCAGGGCTGAATTTGGCCTATAGAGAACAGATAAACTTTTTTACTCTAACATTAACCCATCACCTGGGAAGAGAATTGTATTTCTAGTGAAGGTTAAAGAGCAGAAAGCATCTTCTCCCCTGTTCTGTGATGCTTAGCTCGTGTATTTAAAATACCTGAGAACTTCGGGATAAATAAATAAATGAGAATGAATCAATAGCGAGGATCACAGTAACTTAAAAACCTGTCTTGGTCTGTATCATTTTCTCTTTTTAATGTGACCTATAATTTCTGCCATATCTAATTCTCTCGTTTCCTCCCTGCTGCTGAGTATAGTGTAAGCAGAAATGGTAACAGTCAGAGGCAGCACCTGGTGCTGAAAAGTAAGTCTCAGACTTCTGTTACAGAGGGCAGAGCAGCAACCTATAAGGGGGTGGCACAGAGCATCTGTGTTCCTGAAATATACTTGCTAGACTAGGTGGGCTGGGAAGACACCCTTTCCCCTGAAGGTGTCTGCTTTGGGGATGGGTGAGAGAGGTTGGTGATTGCAAAGACTCCTTATCAAGAGTCTGGTCTGCAAGAAGATCAGCCATGAGGAGAGCAGGTTTCACAGGCTACAAAACTGGATCCTCCCAAGCAACACTTCTGCAGTGAAGAGAGGAGAGAATTGTATGGGGGGGGGGGTCACACATAGGGTATAATTAGAAATATGAAATCACATTTTGAACAGAACTGACAAGGAATGATCTGTTACTAACTGTGACCAAAACATTTGTTGTTTGTTTTAACAAAAATATGATGCCAGCTGCTTTTAGGGTGCCTTAGGGTTCATGCAATATTTTCAAGACAAATTCACCTCATTAACTTCTCAGGTAAATGTGGAAGAACCTTAATAAAATATATCCTGAGACAATGGATAATAGCGATTGGAATATTTCCTATGAGACATCTGGGAGCTGAATAGTGCACACAGTGAAAAGAAAATAATAAGGTGCCAAACTATTGTCTCAAATAAGTAAACAAGATCCACTGTAAATTAACCCATTATGAGTCTGATTTGTGCCATAGTCTGAATGTGTGCAGAATTCAAGCATTTGCACAGGAAGCTACCAGATTGCATTTACATACACACATACCTGATTTATGCATATATTTGCAGTGACTGCATGCACTAATTAGGTGCACTGTTTTGTGTGCACAGTTGTGCAACTGATTGGAAATTGGCCCACAAATTAAACTGTTAGTTTCCTCTGAATTTCTGAAGCATTGGGTAGGGTTTCAGCCATATGCTCTCATTAGTATTAGTATGGGATGCACATAGCAAGCATCTCATGCAATTCCTGAAAAACATACCAGGCATTATTTTGTGTGTGCCTTGAAATCTAACAGATTGTTTCTTGGTTGATGTAAGGCTCCTGATAAATGTCATAGCTCTACCTAGACACTTACAACTATTTTTGTCAGTTTTTAATTGCTTCCAGATGAGTCAAAAAAACCCTTGGGAATTTTTATTTAATGAAGTCAGGTGGTTCACTCCATACAGAGAAAATGTTGACTAACAGGGCCAGCATGTTCTTCCAAAGTTTCTACAACAGAATTGATTGAGTGGTCTGATAAAGTAATAGTTTTCTGTTAAAATCAATGAGTATTATTCAAGAAAGCTAATACAGACTTTCCGAATATCCTGACAATAAAATGGAGATGTGTTAAAACATGTCCTAGTAAGATGTGTTTTGCCAATTAGCAGTACTGGTTCTCTTTGTTAATTCTGTTAATCTAAGTGTGCATCTTCCTCATTGTTATAATTGATATAAACATGATTTGGCTTAGATTTTTCTATTATATATTGTGTTTTTGCAGCAGGGTAACCCATGTATCTGAGCCTGGGCTTTCTCTCGCCCACCAAATCCCAACCCAAGGCATAAGCCAAGGGGGTTCTCACCACCCCCATACAGGGAATCGGGATCACAGGTCAGTTTCACCTGCTCCTTCATTCTGGGCTGCCATTTTTATCCCATGAAAAGTCCCTTCCCCTGAGTATTCAGTAGTCTCACTGTGGCAAAACACTTTTGACCGCTTGGAGGTGCTCCTGCTGATGCAGCGCTAGCTCAGCCCTCCTCCTTGCCAGCCTGAGGTGTGAGATCACTCTTGAACCTGGGTCTTCTGCATTATTGCATGTTGCGCTACAAGCCAGATCAAGCCATTGGTCTAGTTTTAGCTTAGATTTAATGACAGATTTATTCCAAATAAGAATTTATCATTCAAAGTAATTTTGGATTTCAATGATGACTGATGCACAGATGACTACAAAAATCAATCTGAGAGCTTTCTCCTGATATAATTCAGTGGTCTGAAGTGACATCATATAAACCTGTCTATATGCAGATTGGTGGGAAGGAATGGAAGTTATCTGTATGTAACTGGGCCTCGGAAGCTCACAAACATTATTGTATAACAACTGCATGCTTTGTTGCCACATTACATTTTATTTTCTACTTTAAAAAGATAGATCAGGAGTGTTTCATGGTTACCCAAAGACCTCTTCAGATAAAAAGTGCAGGTTAAAAGGACTGCAGCTCTGGCTGACTCGCCAGGGAATCCATAGCTACATCAGCAGCTAAAACTGTAACAGCAGATCCAAACGATACCGGCGCCAGCCTGTTGATTTACTAGCACTTCATCTGTGGCTGCACCACAGCTTAAAACTTCCACTTTTGACGAAGAAGCCAGGTTGGAAAGCATAAAGCACTACTGATTTCACTCGTCTGTAATTAAGACAGACAAGTTGGAGGCAACTGCGGCTGGGGGCGAATACTTTTTGAAAGCTGTGGCTGTGCTTATGCGGGGCAGGGAGACAACGTTCCAGAACAAAAAAAGGAGGTCTAAGGAGGTTTTTTTAAAACAACAACCTGCGACAGGTTTTAGACTTTGACATGGTTTGGAATATTGTAGAACACTGCGCTGTGGTTTCAAAAAAAGAAAAAAGAAAAACTGTCCTGTCCTGTTCTCGTAAAATCAATCCCTTGAGGAAACAGTTCACTCATGAGATCAGTGGACTGCTCACATGAATAAGAGCTGTGGGATCTGACCCAAAGGTATTTATAGTAATTGCAAAAAGAATATTTGCATTTTTGTTGTTACATTTCATTTACCGTTTCAGATTGTGTTGATCCCTATTATATAAATGCAGTGATATAAATAACTGTTACACCATTGTGATTGTTATACCAGAAATGCAGAATGTAAATTGCACCAAACAAGTTGTGCAGTGTCTACATCCCATTTTATTGTTAACACTACAAAGGGAGAAGAGGAAAGGTTTCAGTACAATTAAGTGAACTTCCTATTGGTGGGCAAGGGAAGTTAGTTACAAAACAACTGTCTTTACCTGTTGTAATATTACTGCTAACCATGGAATAAAATAACAATAGTTTGTGTGTAACTTAAACACATACATGGGTTTTTTTAAGTGGTTCTTTTGCTAATCAAGGTTTCACAGGGTAAAATATCAGATCAATTATGCAGCCCTCTTTGCAATTTTACCAGATCACACAAAATTATTAAAACCAATTTTTGTTCACAATATAGGTGTAAAGAAATTACCAGAGGTGGCAAAAAGAGCATTTTAAATGGTGAGGTTGAAATTCATCCATGTACAGAGGGCCAGCCCAAAGTCTCTGCAGCACTTAAGGCCTCATTCCTGCAATTCATTCCAGCTGGGTAGATCGCCTGCTCTCACAGAGAGTAAATTGCAGGACAGGAGCCAAAATCTCATCATGTCACTACTTTGAGGATGTAAGAGGTGCATTTACCTTGTGATCATTCCTGGCCCTCTGCATAGAGGTAAATTTCACCCTTAGGAAATTAAATGAATAATGTGTCCTCAACAATTTCCAGATTAATTGAACTTGAGCCTTGTTGTAGTTCAAATTTTCTCATGCAGTTGTACACATTGCCTACTCCTCACCCAACATCCATACTGATTTATTTGCCATACTCACTTGCATTTTGGGGACGAAGACATCCTTGCTGAGCTTGTGCTGTGTGTTCTCAGATTTTCTATTCTTCTTGTTCTTCTGCCTTCTCTGTTCCTTCCATTGCTTTCTGCAGGTATTTAAACCCCTGGTTCAAAAGAGAATATAATGTAGCTAAGTGGGTAGAAGATGTGAATAAAAACACTGAAGGACCATACTTTAGGTATTTTGTAAATTAATTCTATATCATTTGTAAGAGCTGTTCCAGCATATATAAATATGTTGGGATTCCTATCTTGTATATATCAGTACAAGTTACTGTAGGTGCAAAGGGCCCCTTGTTCATTTGCTGCCTTTTGGTGTCTTTTTTTTCTTTTTTTGGCTTCATGTGCAATTCCAGTTGTTTTTCTGAATGTTTTAATGAAGCCATTGAAAGGGGTGTTTGTAGTGCATGCATTCCCACCATCATCTATAGCTTTTAGTAGCTTTCTCTTCATTTTATGCCAAGTAGTGTTTTATGGGCATGAGACGTATTTACCACTAATAAAATAGTTTTAACCTAAATAGGATTTCATTTACTGAAACAAGTGATCTCAAAACACATTTATTCTACCCACTGTCTATATAGTGCATACTAAACTTCAATGAAAAGAAAAAGAATAAAATGTAATGGAATTTTACCTTAAAAATACAATGGGGATGAAATAATTAACATGACCAGAATTAAAAATGAGAAATATGACACTACATTCTGCACTGGGAAGACCTAACTACCTAGTGTATCTGGTACAAATGAGTGTAGGGTTCTACTGAAAATACTTATTTTTAAAGAGAAAATTGTGAATTTAGTGCTAAGTAAACAGAAAAACTAGGTCAGCCTCCATCTTGCATCTGAATAATGAAACTTTGATTCTTCATACAATTCTCAGTTTCCCCCATTCCCAGGTTAGGGGCAAAGATAGCTTTAAGCCACTGTTTTGTCTAGTGTATGGAGGAGCCATATGGTTGCTTTAACTTATGCTCTGCTTCCTATGGCCCCTGTAGGCTCCAGGAAGTAGAGAATATGCCCCATCTCCTGGCCCACCCCAAAACACTTGCCCGCCCCAAAACACCCACTATTCTGGGGCCTGGAAGCAAGGTCAGGGTGCTTACACCAGTTCTATAAATCAAGGAGTCCCCTTGCACAGGAGGTGTTATGAGGGGCACATTTCTGCTCCCTTTGTACAAACAGTGGCATAAAGGGACTGTAGTAAAACTGATAATCATGCCCCAAACCTCTCTCTGTATTTGAGAACTAGCTCCTAGTTTTCAACAGCACAGTATAAAAGAATGAAGCAGACACAATCTGTGGAAATGTGAGAAGACATTTAATTTGCTAATCCCACAGTGATTTGGAAAGAGCCATTCTTGTTTGTGAGCTGTATCATGTGCTGTTAACATGATTGGATCTCTGCAGTGCGTTAGAAATTAAGTGTTCAGTGAATACCCCATCCACCAAAAATGAATACAGAAACTTTTAAAAAAGGCAGGTGAACTCAGAATCCCACAATTATACTTTTAGTATTTTAAATGATAGCTGTGAATTATTTCCATTACATCATCTACATGTTACTTAGAACAGCTGCATTTTGAAAATGCAAAAAGATATTTGTAGAGGCAAAAGATCCATCTGAAGTACCCTACTGCATATCTTTTCATTAAAAAAAGAACTGGATGCTCTTAGCAACTTAGTAGCATTAGAACTTTTATCTCATAATTACTGTAGCTTCAAACTGTAATGATTTAGATTAAGTTAATCCCTGAGCCAAAATTTGGCTTCAAATACCTGAAGTCTCTTGGAATTGAATGTGTGTATCTGAGGACAATCTGTCTAGGAATATGCTCTTTCACACCTTTCCCGCCACCCCCTAAAGAGTTAGGGACTAGTTATATAATTTTAAGAACTACTGAAGTGCTTTGGCAGAAAGGTACACATTAAATGTCACAGCACTTTTCTGCACAACTTTCCAGTTCAGCAGTAGCTCCAGATTAAATTCCTTAGGAAACCATCTAGAAGAAACAGAAATATGCTGACTACTGGTGTACTTATCAAAATGTAGTGGAAGCCTGCAACTTCAGCAGACCAAGGCATTGATGAAACACAAAAATTGCACAGTTTAACTAACATACTTTATTTAAATCAGTTTAGTTAAACTGTGCAACCCCCTGCATGGACATTTCCTTTGGTTTTTGTATCTACTTATATTGATTTAGCTTAACTGGGAAACTGGTTGAAATTGACTTAAGTTTAAACCCACATAGCAATTTGCGACACTTCACTAAATCAATTGTAATAAACTATTTTAGTTAAACTGGTGCTTCTTCTCAGACACAAGAAAGACATTATTACTACTAAGGATACTTTGTTTAAAAATCACACAACAGCTTTCTAAGCTCTTAAATATACAATATTTTAAAAGAAATTTTTGAACATAATAACCGTGCAAAACTTCAGAAAAATGACCAAAGATAGTGGCTTATAGTATAAAGTGTAGGCTTGGGGGAAAAAAACACTAATGAATTAATTGTTTCAAGGGCCTATTTTATAACTCAAGTGGTTTCAAGAAAAACACCATCTTATGCTTGGCTTTAGAAACCATGATCCAAGAATCCAAGAGGAGAGGAAAGTGATCAGAAACTGTCAGCATGGATTCACCAAGGGCAAGTCATGCCTGACTAACCTAATTGCCTTCTATGATGAGATAACTGGCTCTGTGGATGAGGGGAAAGTGGTGGATGTGTTATTCCTTGACTTTAGCAAAGATTTTGATATGGTCTCCCAAAGTATTCTTGCCAGCAAGTTAAAGAAGTATGGGCTGGATGAATGGACTGTAAGGTGGATAGAAAGCTGGCCAGATCGTCGGGCTCAACGGGTAGTGATCAATGGCTCCATGTCTAGTTGGCAGCAGGTATCAAGTGGAGTGCCCCAGGGGTCGGTCCTGGGGCTGGTTTTGTTCAATATCTTCATAAATGATCTGGAGGATGGTGTGGATTGCACCCTCAGCAAGTTTGCAGATGACACTAAACTGGGAGGAGTGGTAGATACGCTGGAGGGTAGGGATAGGATACAGAGGGACCTAGACAAATTGGAGGATTGGGCCAAAAGAAATCTGATGAGGTTCAACAAGGACAAGTGCAGAGTCCTGCACTTAGGACGGAAGAATCCCATGCACCGCCTCAGACTAGGGACTGAATGGCTCGGCAGCAGTTCTGCAGAAAAGGACCTAGGGGTTACAGTGGATGAGAAGCTGGATATGAGTTAACTGTGTGCCCTTGTTGCCAAGAAGGCCAATGGCATTTTGGGATGTATAAGTGGGGCATTGCCAGCAGATCGAGAGACATGATCATTTCCCTCTATTCGGCATTGGTGAGGCCTCATCTGGAGTACTGTGTCCAGTTTTGGGCCGCACACTACAAGAAGGATGTGGAAAAATTGGAAAAAGAGTCCAGCGGAGGGCAACAAAAATGATTAGGGGGCTGGAACACATGACTTATGAGGAGAGGCTGAGGAAACTGGGCTTGTTTAGTCTGTGGAAGAAAGAATGAAGGGGGGATTTGATAGCTGCTTTCAACTACCTGAAAGGGGGTTCCAAAGAGATGGATCTAGACTGTTCTCATGTGTACCAGATGACAGAACAAGGAGTAATGGTCTCAAGTTGCAGTGGGGGAGGTCTAGGTTGGATATTAGGAAAAACTTTTTCACTAGGAGGCTGGTGAAGCACTGGAATGTGTTACCTAGGGAGGTGGTAGGATCTCCTTCCTTAGAGGTTTTTAAGGTCAGGCTTGACAAAGCCCTGGCTGGGATGATTTAGTTGGGGTTGGTCCTGCTTTGAGCAGGGGATTGGACTAGATGACCTCCTGAGGTCTCGTCCAACCCTGATATTCTCTGATTCTAAGAATGAAGACAGTTAATACAGAATAATACTTTTTGGTAGTTGTTTCATTTGTGCTCTCTTTTAAAGAAAGCTGAAATGAACACAGCTGTTTTGTTTACATCCCTGTTTCTACGCTACCCTCAGTGATGTCAGCATAGTTCTGGGAATAGTGTGTTGTTAAGTGCTGTTGTTGATGCCAGCAGAGGGAAGATAGAATCACAAAACATTGATAACTGCCAAACTATGAGGTTGAAGATTTTCAGAAAACAGAGCATTGTGAGGACTTCCCCCAGCAGACTTTAAAAAAAAATGTTAAAAAGTTGGCCCTAGGTTACCTATAGTGGCCTGTTGACCTATTTACTGAACCTTTTCCACAGGGGAGTCAAGTTTGTGTGTATATACATAGATATAATTACTCTTAATGGTTAAAAATCAAAGCTGGCCTTTCTGGTCCCACAAAGCACCCAGCTGTGGGTTCCCCAAATAGGAGAGACCAAGAACTGTAAAGGAGAATTTCATCTGTCACTTACAATCTAGCCCTTCCTTTTATTGTATGTACAATCTGTGTAAGGGGCAGCATATTGCTGCACAGCCCCAGCAGTGGACAAAGCAGGGAAATAGCTTCCCTGGCTCCTGGCCTTGCTCCAGGGAGAGAGGAGTCTGCTACTGGTCTTACACTAGAGGCAGACTACTTGTCCCTTTCATGCCAGCTCTGTGCCTACTACTGCAGTTTCTCCTGAAAGTAACCTTTTGAACAGTGATCAAGAACTACTTGCAGGCCTCACTGAGGCAAGCCAGACTCTCAGGATTGCGATGGTATCATTAGAATGTGAACTGTCAAAGCCTTAGGTATGCCAGTCCCATAGATTTATTTGTGCATGAGTGATGCAAAGGGTCCCTCTGAAACACTGAGCTACCCGAGTTTGAGTTACTGCAAATATTTACAGTAATAGGAAATAGTTTACAGAGAAACAAGATTTTCAAGGTGAAAACCCAGACACTTGTCTCGAGGGAGATGGTGGAGGGAGGAGGGTCGGGTGGAGGACGAGTTTCAGGAGGGATGGAGGGGAAGGGAGAATAAGTTTTCCATTCCCCTCTCATATTTTTCTGCTTTGTTTGCTTTTTCCTGTTCTGCGCTTTCTCCTCTGCTTCTTCTCAGCTAGCCACCTAAACCAGCTTTAACTCTGCTTTGCGTCACCAGTTCTAACTTCGAATTTCCAAGTTTTTACCCCACCATCCGTTGCCTTTGTGTGTGAGCACATCTCTGACAGGTCATAGTCACACAGGGCCACCGGGCTCATTTTCTCCCTGTTTCATCTGGGCCGGTCAGATTGTGCTTTTTTAAAAAAAGATTTTTTTGTTTCTTTCCTTCCTCCCTTCCTGCCTCATTCACCCCTTTCTCTCAATAGTGCTCTCTCTTCCTTTTTACTTTCAGTTACTCCTTTCTTCTTCATTGCTGTATTTAGTTGCAGTTGTTGGAAAGTACAAGTAAGCTCTGTACTGCGTACTGAAGGCAGGGAGCAGTTTATAGTCACTCATCTTCTCCAGTAATAAGTTCCCACATCATGGCTCCATGATGGAGAAGGCCCTGATTCTCACTCTGACAGGCTCTGTCTGAGGGATTTACAGTTCCTATGGAAAAGAGCTGTTTAATAAAGGCATTGTAATGGCAAGAGCCATTTTCTTAGGTAGGTTGACTCCTTTCTATGGAGAAGAGTAGTGGCGAGGGTGAAATCCTGGCCCCGGTTGAAGCCAATGGCAAAACTCCCATTGACTTCAGTAGAGCCAGGATTTCACCTTGAGACTCTGAAGATAAATGTGTTTAATAAGCTGTGTGAATCTAGTGCTCTGGGCACATGTAGGATCATTTAGAAACTTCATGCAATATTTAGAATGAATGTCCCAAAACCGGAACCTCAGCCTATTCTTGCAGATCCACCTTTAGAACTAAAACTCTGCCCCACTTTCAGCTTCTACTCAGCCCTCTTCTTCCTGCACCCCTGAAAAAAGAGAGGACAAATGGGTGTATTTGTGTTTTAAAATATGGCCTAATCTATACTAGAACAAATATATACTAGTTTAATGCAATCAATCTGATTAAAATGATGCAAACCCCTAGTATAGATACTCATAAACTGATAATTTATTGATTTAAGCTAAACCAATATAAGCAAGGTTTTATTTCAGTTTGATGGCATTAGGGGTGTGTTTCAGAGTAGCAGCCGTGTTAGTCTGTATTCGCAAAAAGAACAGGAGTACTTGTGGCACCTTAGAGACTAACCAATTTATTAGCGCATAAGCTTTCGTGAGCTACAGCTCACTTCATCGGATGCATTCAGTGGAGAATGGGGTGTGTGTCGCTTTAACCAGAGGGATTTTTAAATTGATTTAGTGCAGTTTACAAAATGAGGTGATAAACAGCACCGCTGAGGAATAAGGGGCATCCAGCATAGCTGTCTTCTCTAATTTTGACAGTAGTTGTGTTTTACGAGATCATGTGTCATTAAGCTGTGGGCTAAGTGACATTTATTTCACGCCATCCCTTTTGACCGCAACATTGTCTAAATCACTGGTGTTGTTTTGAAACCCAATGTGATTACAAAAGTCTCTTAGTTTCCGCTTCAAACACAGACACAAAAAATGAGTCGTTAACTCATCCTTCTTGATCTCAGACCCCAGGATGAAAACTCCCAGACCCCCCGAGATTCATGGCTTCATTTTGGGTTGCTAGTGAAATCTGTGATCAAACCTTCTATACAATGTGCAGGAATGAATTAAACTTATGAGTTTCCTTGTATTTCAGGCCTTGCATGTGAGTTCAGACGAAAACATGAAAGTTAACAGATGCGAAACCATGAGAACTGAAACCCATGGTAAAAGCTCAATGAAACCCACCTGACCCCAAACTGCAGAGTTTTGTCCAGCGCTAACCCTGGTACTACCCGCAAGTATCCCTCTAGCTGGATGCTGACTTTCTTCCGTACTGTAAATGAGAAAGTTGTTACATGGCTCTCTCATTTAAAGTGCATATAAATCTGGGATACACAGCACATAAACAGTGGCAGGATAGAGTCTTTAGCATGATATTTTCAACAGTACAGCATTTTACAAGTAAAAAAAAATCAGTGATTGTGCATCTGACTCCGTGCACAGCTGAACTTGCGATGTGTTTTCACATTCTGTACAGGTGGGACATTAGTCAAGACCATTAAAAAAAAATCCAGAGTACCTAAATGAGTAGCAGAAATAAGTGGCCAGGGATTGTGAGGGAAGGGCATGTTTATCTATTTAAGTGTGCAACTGCATTTTCAATGTAGTAGGCCTCCAACTGGGCATCTAAACTTCACAGATGTGGGTGCAACTGGTGCGCCTCGAAACACTTTAGGTTTGCTCATTGCCATTGGTATTTGTATGCCAGGTAGGTAGCTGTATAGGCAGTAACGTGTGCACACAATGGCTCATGTGCACAGGTGGGCCTTTTGTAGGAGCAACACACTGGCAAACCATTTTGTGGGTGTACCAGTTTCACGCCCAGTTTGAAAATGTAGCATTGTGCGTGCATGGAGAACTGATTTATTCAGAAGCATTTCCCCTGGAGATCGTTTTCTATTTCATACAAGGCAAAGCAAAAATTTTTCTTGGGTAATACACATCTGATTTTGAAATCATTTGCAAAATTCCTTATATACTGTTTCTACAAAGTTTATAAGACAAAAAAACCCACTACAGTGACAAACATAGAAAACCAAAAGAAGACGACGCATACACATTGTAAATCTGTGATAGGTGGTTATAAATGAGACCTAACAAAGATAGTTGTGATATAATAAAAATGTTGGAGAATCTAGCCCATTACACCAAATTCTGCTCCTCATTACATCTGTGCAACCCCTGTAAGTCCAGTAGGACTGCAGGGATGTGCCTGGGAGCAGACCTTGAAACATATCTATTTCTGATCCTCCCACCCCCCACAGTGACAAACCGCAGGTCAGATTGGGCCATTTACGTTTTGGCCAGTGATGCAGAGCTGTAGTTTCCACCGGGTAAGCTAGGAATCCTCCCCAGGGATCCTGCCGCAGAGAGAGAATGTGCATCCGCCACCATTCCTTGGGCTGCCGCTGCTTGCTTCTGTCTCTATGCAACTGCCCACCCCTGCACAGTCTGGTGCAGGGCGGGGGCAGGACCATAGCCTTGCTTCCTCTCTGTGCTTCCTCTTCTTGGGGTGGCTTGCATCACCAAGAGGAGCAGTAGGAGGGAGCATAGCCTGATCCTGGGATGAAGAAGGATGTTCTCTTCCCTGATCCGTATACATCCACACACACACACACTTCGGCCATGATATTGAGATAAACATCTTATTCTCAGATAAAGACCTCAGAATCCAAAGTGAACACCCTCAGTTCTTATCTCCTGCTACTTCATATTTTGTGTTTTAAAAAATGAAAATGAAGGGTTTTTAATTTTTAGGTCTCATTATCAGTGTAAAATAGGCTCCTGGTTTTCTTTTTGACTACGGAGCCCATTGTTCCTTTGAATGAGGGAGAAAAATACCATTACGAACCTTTGTCAGTGCAAATGAGATTAGCATTAGTGAGCGGACAGGTCTGAAAAATTGTGAGCCTTTCCCTTGATTTTTAAAAACAGCCTGATTTTTCGCATTGGCAGTTTGCTGTTCAGTTAGGCTTGCAATGTTGCACACAAAAATACTTTATTTCATATTTCAGTAGAGGCCTAAAATTGTCATCCTGCAAATCTCTGTGTGTGTGTGTTGGTCTATCACACTTTGTGCTCAAAATGCAGTTACTTTTTAATATCGTAAAGAACTGTATGGCTATAATCTTGTTCTTTCCTAAACTAGTATGACATTTGAGAGATTACAGCACAGGACTTTAGAAGTACAGTACATGTACATTGGTGACATCAATTTCACACCTGTCACAAGCGCCTATGTAATTTCCATTGATACCTTGCTGGTCATAACTACCATCAGCCGTTGTTCGTAGGGGAAACGAGCTTGCAGTTATAGGCAATCGCAGACACAATCATGACAATGTATTAGACTAAAAAAGTTTTTTAAAAACTCTTTACGTTTAAATGAGTTGCTATTAAATATAACAGAGAGCAAAGTTTTCATCAGACCATTCCAGAGCCTTTAGCCTGTTTCTCCGCCTACACTGGTATATAAGGGCCCAACCCTATAAAAACTTACTACTGGGCATTGTATTGACTACTATGAGTAGTCCTGTTTGACTTGAGCTCTGATGACTGTGATGTTAATGTAGCTCACCACTGCAGCCTCTTGCTGTGTGTGCAGTGGTTGAGAATGTGCATGCAGAAACGGAGTGGCAACATTTTCCTCAAGCACATCCTAGAAATGGAGCATGTAGGTAAAAGTGCTCAAGAAGTGTGTGAGGGACATGGCCACATGCAAATGGCAGCCAGATGCAGGCCCCTTGTCAAAGTTTGGCCTTCTGTCTGCAAAATGAAACTAACGAGCTAGGGTAATTTAGATTTTCTACTTCCAGGGTTTTTTTTTCTTCTTCTCTATTATCCAAAGATGGGGCCCTCATAGGATTCTCTCATTGGATAAAAGTGCAGAATCTTAAAAGGGAAGTGTCGAGATTTTCCCACGTGTAAAATTCCAGTCAATAAAGTCCTGCCACCTTATTGACGTAAAAAGAATGCCTTTCATGTGATACAAACATTGACTTGCTCCTGCTTACTCTGCTCACCTTGTACAGAAATGCTGATTGCAGTTGATTAATCAGTCCATTTTTGTATATTCTCATCAGACTCTTTCTTTGGCTGGAACACTATGCACTGTTTGATGCTTGCATGTCTAATAATTTGTTGTTAGCACTTTGTATTTGCCTTTGTTTCTTCACAACTAACAGTTTGGCCTCCAAGCGCATGCATTTTATGTAAATTAATATAATATGTATAAATAGTAGTTTATCCACTGTGTTCATATTTTAGCATTGTAATGTATAAAAGCTATTTAAAAGACCACTATTTACTGCCATTTATTCACTCCCTGGTAGAATATTTAGTTGTGAATATACTAGCATTGTTTATATTTAAAGGTCAGTGTCCTTTCTTTGTTTTAGTTCTCTATTCTATAGGTGACTTGGTTTGTTAACTTTATAATGATAAGATATGATGCTATGTAATATAGTTTAAGAAAATGATTATTATGGGAAACTACACTAATGAAAGATAAGAAGCAGCCTTAAGTTTTCCTTCCAGTATTAAGGAAGCTGTAAGCATTTGAGTGATTTTTATTTATAATCATTTAATGTTTAGAGTAATGATCAATTTTTTTCTAATACTGAGTTCATAAAGTATGCATTTACATTCTGAATCAAGCTTCCAAGTACTTGCAGTTGCTGTTGAAGTTCCGGTGCCCAAAGACATCATATTTATTTTGTGTGTTTCAACATCTCAGGACTCTGTCTCCTGCAAAGTCTCCATCTTCCTCCACTGGATCTATTGCCTCCAGCAGAAAATACCCATACCCGATGCCTCCACTTCCTGATGAGGAGAAGAAAGCTAACAGACAAAGTGCCAGGGTATGTGTCTCTCCTTCTTTATGTATAGTCAGAGGAAAACTCTTAATTAAGGAAATATTTAAATGTGGCCCCCTCATGCCTGGACATTGTATTGCAGGGGATTTCCCGCTCGCACCCTTTGATGGCCACTTCCTTAGCCCTGCAATGGCCAGTTCCAGACAGCATTTTCTCCCAATCCCTGCTCTGGGTCTCTTGTGACTTGGCCCTCTGGCCAAGCCTCATAATCATTCAGTCCTCTTAAGGGGAGAATAAAAGTCCAACTTAAAGTTCAAATAATGTCAATATTTATAGTTCATCTGCCCCTCTCAGGCTTGGCTGAAATCCTGTGCTTCCTGGCCCGTTCAGAGCTTCTCTTCCTTCACCAGGAACTCCAGCATTGTGCCTCCGAGGATATCCTGGCTCCTTGTAGGCCCTATCTTAGGGCTCCCTCACAGGAGCCTACTCTGCTCCCTGTGGGTCTCTTTCTCCTGTTGCAGGCCCTAACTCAAGGCTCTCTCTCACTGGAGCCTACCCTGCTCCTAGTGGCTGATTCAGTCTGATTTCCTCTGGCACTTCCCACAGGAGAACTATCCTTGTTCCTCTATCCAGGGTCTTCCTTCTCTGAATTAAGTACATAAGAACAGCCATACTGGGTCAGACCAATGGTCTGTTTAATCCAGACTCCTATCTTCTGGGTGGTCAATGGCAGATGCTCGGGAGGGAATGCCCAGAACAGGCAATCATCAAGGGATACATCCGCTGTCATCCACTCCCAGTTACCTTCTCTGCTTCACCACTACAGCTGGGGTCATTCTTTCCAATTAAGCCCCATTAGATCCAGCTGGGTTCTCTAATTGGCCTTTATGTTGCCAGCTCCTCCGTGAGGGTGAGGGTGAGGGTGAGGGCTGCCTTAAAGGGCCAGCCAGCCTGCAACATAGTGACTGATTTTGCTGTCAGTCTTTAAAAGGAAAACAGAGACCGATACCTAGATATGCCAGAGCAGCAGCCAAAACTGGGGAGCTGTGCAGACACAGGTGCCAGTCTTCCTCCTCTCTAAGCTTGGAGACTGCTGGGGGCTGAGCTGGCTTCTAGCACAAGACTTGTTTAACTTGTGCTGGCAGATAACGAATTCTAAAAAAACTGTTCCTGGCCAGGATTTCTGGAGTGTATTGTCTATTGCCAGCGCTGTTTAAATTACACTGGGACCTGCTCCAACCCCTAGAGCGGCCCAGAATAGGCAGGGCTAAAGCCACTTTCGTGTCCCCATCACGCTGTGTTGCGAGCTCTGTGCTACAATACTCAAAGGCACAGCACAGAATCTCACCCACTGAGTTGTGCTCAAGGAGATCTTGGGCCAGCACAGTGCAGGCAGAGGGGTACAAAGGAAGTTAAGCCACACTTATTTCCCCCAGTCATGGGGCTGCCTGAGTACCTATCCAGTCCCCTGGCATAAATTAAAGAAGTTCTGAGCAGGCAAATTGTAGGGGGAAATTTTGTGCTCTCTCTAACCTTAGTTATGATAACATCAGTTTTAGTTGTAACAATAGTGGGTAAAAGCATTCTGACACAAGCTTGATAGTTTAAGTTGACATTGTTTCTTCAACTCTATTCTCCCAGTCCTAGGCTTTTATTATGCAGCTTTCAGTCCTGTTGAAATGTTCCCGATCGTTTGATGACATTGTGATATGAATAGATATCCACTAGGAACTAGAGACCTAAAAAAGCAGACTTTCTTCCCCAACAAAACTCTCATATAATTTAGTTAATAACTGTATTATAACTTTGTATATGTGTGTTCCTTTCCCCCCTCTAGCTATGGGAGACTTCCATTTAGTTCTACAGTTTACCTAGGTGACATCAGAACTGTTTACTTCAAATTTTATAGAAACTCAGCATCACTGAGTCATTGCACATTCATCTGCTCTTCAGACAATTTGAAAGAACAACAGAGATGCCAGTGATCACAGAGAGAACCTGCTCTCAAACCCAAGGGGAAAAATACAACATGTTTTGCTGTTGATTAGAATTCTATTAAATCTGTAAAGAATAACCAAAAATCACAAAAATTAACATGGGATAAATAGATTGAATATGATAAGATTATTTTGCATGATGACCAATATGTGTAGAAATACAACTAAAATTCATGTACAAGTCCCAAATAAAAGAAGTTTTTCTTTGGTTTATGCAGTCCCAAATAACAACAAAATTGAGTTCAGAATTTTGTATTCTGAAGCACGTGACCAATGTAAACATTATGCTATGTGCATGAACCCTCTGTTCTTTATTTTCCACAAGTAAGGGGTAAACCACATACTGTAGTATAAATTAGCATGCAAGAGTAAGAAATGTAGAATTTTGCTACAGGATTTTAAGTTTTGAGAGGCATAAACTTCAAACAAACAAGAACTATATCTTTTTTACCTTTTGTGTTTATAATCTCCATATACAAATTGTATATATGTAAACATTTTAAAATGTGAAAACAGCTGTAACACACATGTATTTTGCCAAATGCCTAAAGAAACAGTCATGACTAACATCATCACACTTCACGTGTTCTGAATATTATGAGCAGACAGCTTTGGAAATACAACAGTTCTAGTACTGTAAATGTGTTTCTCAGCACACTGGTGTTTGACCAAAATCTCCACAATCTGGGAATATATTTGTTATAATCAACAGAAAAATCAAAGTTCAGTGATGCTTTGGCTTAAATCACCACCTAAGAAACCAGCAAAAATAAGTTGTCTGATAGTGGTGATGTGTGTTTGTCTCCTCTCACACTGGTATAAATCAGGAGCAATCCCACTGAAATCAGAGCTGGAGTCTTTAACTAACAGTGAACATACATTTACTGGAAACTGAGGAGTATTCCAAGGTCGTCAGCTAAGGCGGTGGAAGTGGGGTCTCTGTGGCAGATTTGGGATGGGGGTGTGTGTGTGTAAAGCACGTCAGACCCAATGCTGGAGCAACACGGCAGAGTATACAGCTTGTGATGGGCATGATGGTATCATAATACTATACAAAAACTGAAAGCCAGGCAACTGGCCAATCCCTTTTTTTTATACTGGTATCACTTGTACCATGTATTACCATACTGTGGGTACGTCCACACTGTTGCTGGGAGTAAGTCTCGCAGCATGGGTAGACAGACTCACACTAGCAAGGCTTGAGTTAGTGTGCTAACAATAGCTAAGTGGACTTTGTAGCTCCAGCAGAGACTCAGGCTAGCCATTTGAGTGGAAGCCTAGAGGTTGGGTGCTCTTGAACTTGGTTGGCTAGCCGGAGTCTCTGCCAGAGCCACACAGCTATTTTTAGAGTGCTGGCTCAAGCCCCAGTCTGTCTATCCTGGCTGGGCGGCTCACTGCCACCTGCCGTGTAGACATACCCTACACATGCAGCAGCAGAGGTCTCCTTTGCAGTTAGCATGGGCCTTGAGCTGAATACAAGTGGATCCAGACCAATGAAATTGAAGAGGCAAAAAGAAACTCATTACGAAGGAGACATGCAGCAAGATGGCATTAGCCTGACTTTTGGTCAACTGTATGCAGTGTGCTAAAGGATGTAGAGTAGATATAGTTACAACATCTGAAGGATTCCAAAGGATGCTGTAACATCCCTGGGCATTTTCAATTGTAAATGTTCTTTAAATAATAAAAATGGCAATTATAAATCAGCTGAAACACCTCTCCTGTCAGTACCTCTCCAGAAGTGACAAATGTCCAGCCCTCTGGTAATTCCATTGCAGAACAAAAGATATCTTCTAATAAGAAATATTAGAATACATGGCCCACAGTGATATAATCGATTAGATGCTGATGGGAACATAATGTGTGCTTCTGAATCTTCTACCTCTTTCACATATTCCTTTAGTAAGTGGAATTTACTTACTAAATTTACCACTTACAGCCTTTTAATGTAACAGAGTTCAGTTTATCAAATTTCTCTCTCTGATTAAAGCAAGTCAAATTTAGAGGAGTCCAGTGGCACCTTAAAGACTAACAGATTTATTTGGGAATAAGCTTTTGTGGGTAAAAAACCCACTTCAAGTTGTTTTTTACCCACAAAAGCTTATGCCCAAATAAATCTGTTAGTCTTTAAGGTGCCACCGGACTCCTTGCTGTTTTTGTGGATACATGGCTACCCCTCTGATACTTAGTCAAATTTAGGTTAGTTTTAAATTTAAGACATTTTTAAAGATGTCAGCAACTGTTAAGTAGGTAAGATTTTTAGAAGTATTATATTTTATTTATAAGACAGTGTGCAGGTTTACATCTACACAACACTGGCCTAGCAGAGGAACTTATCCCCTTCATGGCAAGAGATTTTGGTAAGCGTTGTGACTTATTACAGTTATGAATGAGAACAGAGAGTGTGCGTTTGAAAAGCATTGGCATCCACAATGGTTTTGGGCAAAGATTCTGCACTTTAATGCAGATAATAGATTTGTCGGTACAGAAGTATGTAATTGATTAGTTTTGGAACCGACCTGAAGAAGTGCTCTGTGTAGCTCAAAAGTTTGTCTCGCTCACCAGCAGAAGTAAGTCCAGTAAAAAGATATTACCTCACCTACCTTGTCTCTCTAGTTTTGCAAAGGTTTAGTTTGAACGTAGGCCAAAGACAACAGGACAGAGAACTGTTAATGTACATCTTATGGAAGAAGGGTCTGAGCCATAGCCAGGGCTGGCTCTAGGATTTTTGCTGCCCCAAGCAAAAAATTTTTTGGCTGCCCCCACTTTTTTTCGTGCCCCCCCGCCCCCCGGCTCCATCCCAACTCTGCCCCTTACCAACCCCTTCCACAAGTTCCTAGCCCCCCCTCCTCCCCAGCGTGCCGCATTTCCCCTCCCCCATTGCTTCCTGTGGCTCCCCCCCCGCCGCAACCCCCCGCCCTAGCTCACCTCTGCTCCACCTGCTCCCCTGAACATGCCACTCCACTTCTCCCTCCCTCCCTCTCAGGTGAGGGAGAGGCAGCGAGTTCAGGGGAGCAGGCGGAGCGGAGGTGAGCGAGGGGGAGCGCAGAAAGTAAGGGGAGGGGTAGAGGAACCGCTCCCCGCCCCAGCTCACCTCCGCTCCACCACCGCTGCCTCTCCTGAGCGCGCTGCTGCTTGGCTTCTCCTCCCTCCCTCCCAGGCTTGCTGCACCAAACAGCTGTTTCACGCGCGGCAAGCCTGGGAGGGAGGGGGAGATGCGGAGCGGCGGTGGCGCGCTCAGGGGAGCAGGCGGAGGCGAGCTGGGGCAGCGGGGGCACATTTCTAGGGGCAGCATGGCCAGCACCGGAATGCCGCCCCTAGAAATGTGCCGATCCGAGCACCTGCTTGTTTTGCTGGTGTCTAGAGCCGGCCCTGTCCATAGCCCACTGAAGTCAATGGGACTCCTTTTGCCATCAAGGGACTTTTTGAATCAGGCCCTTAAATATTTCTCCCAAATAAGGAAATTCTTATGTAAAAATGACCAACTCATTGTTCTACCACAAGGAAGATAACTTTTCTCCATGCATTAGTTTTTTGTCCTTAGTAACTGAAATGTTTATCATGTGCCTTTTCTGATATTTTGTTTGAATACAAACTCGTGTGTAATTTTGAATAATCTTGTTTATATTTTTCTATATATTCATTCGTTCCTCCCTTTCCATTAAGACACAACAAGATTTGGTGGCCAAAACTGAATGTAACGTAGTGGCAGATTATATAACATTCATAGTATCTTGTTTTGAAAATGAATAGGTCTCCTAATTGTATTATCTATGTTGTATTCTGTGCTTGCAGCCTTTTTCTCTTTCTGGTGTCACTCATTTGTAGGATTTGATGATACCGCTATTTGTGTGTAGGGTAATTTAATGGACATGATTGACATTTGGAGATATGCAGTGATTGGTAATCTAGATGTAAGCACTAAATTTAAATTAAATAAATATTGGCTTTCGGTTTGGTATTCTAGACCAGTGGTTCCCAAACTTGTTCCGCTGCTTGTGCAGGGAAAGCCCCTGGCGGGCTGGGCCGGGTTGTTTACCTGCCGCGTCCGCAGGTTCGGCCGACTGCGGCTCCCAGTGGCCACGGTTCGCTGCTCCAGGCCAATGGGAGCTGCTGGAAGCGGTGCGGGCCGAGGGATCACTGGGAGCTACGATCAGCCGAACCTGTGGTTGCGGCAGGTAAACAAACCGGCCCGGCCCACCAGGGGCTTTCCCTGCACAAGCGGCGGGACAAGTTTGGGAACCACTGCCCTAGAGAGTGAAAACACCTGGCACTTAATGGAAATTTTGCCTTTTTTCAAATGCATTCTGGAGGAAAATTCTGCACTAAGTTAGTGACCTGAACAGTAAATTAAGTAATTGTACAAAAACAGGAACTTGTAGGGTGTATGAACCTCAAATGCCAATGAAGATTGACCAGGTTAAACCCAGAACAGTTGTTTGTTTTTTGTATTACATAATTTGCCTCTAGTTTAGTTTAATGCCTCTGAAAGAAGCTAGCTGGATAACCCTGGAGATTGCAGGCCGCTGTAATCACACAAGTTGCAGCACACGCAGTGGTGATATCGGCTGCCATGCAAAACTTCACCCTGCTCAAGATGGAGCAACTACAGAGTGGAGAAGATACACAGTTGTCATGGCCCCCATCAAGTTAATGGGCTTTTCTGCTGAGTCTTCCAATATAGGTGCCAGCTGTGATGCATGCACCTGCTGATGAAGGGTGCTGAGAGGTCAATAAGGCCCATCTCCTCAAAGGGATTTAGGCTCCTTACTTCCATTGAAATCAAATGAAGTTAGGTACCTAAATACCTTGAGGGATCTGGGCCTAAATTATTTCAAACGTGCCATAAATAGGTGCCTGATAATAAGGATTTTTACTAGTAAAGTGAGCTATATTTAAAAGCAATGATCTCCGTTTCATACTGTGGGCTAAGAATGTTGTGTATTTAAAATAAGATTAATATGAGCAATATGTTGAGGATTGAAAAGCAGGTACTGCATTCAAATAGAAACTTTGCACCATGCTTGTGCTCTTCTGTGTATTAAATTCTTCATGCCACTGCTTACCTGCTGATGCTGGATGTGCTGAGAATCAAGCTATCAACAAGGAGGAGGTAACATCATAAGGAACCCATGCTACGGTTTCTGATGAGCAAATTCATACAATGTATCAGAAATGTCTGATTGCTAATTTGCACATTAGTATTATATGCAAACAAGTAAGCACATCTAGTTAAAAAAGTTTCAATTCTTTAATTATACAGTGTGTCTGCGTATAAATATGTTGTGAATTTAACCTTAAGTCTCATGAGATTTTTCTGGACATGTTTCTTTAAGTACAGATACTTCTAAATGACTAACAGTTTTCTCCTTGGTGTCTGAGACTTTGAACCTGCTAAGCTGATGTATGTAGGTCCCATGTATACAGTACATTTTACTGTCTTGGGTGATTATAAAATAATGGGCCTTTAGAGCATGGCTACAATTAAAAAAAGAGAGAACTTTGACAACAGATTAGATATCAAGCCTTTTCCTTCCCCTCCCATCTCCACTGGTGTTAATTTAACTCATCTGAGCCTATCTACACCAGTGCAACAACTGTTTTCAACATCAAGGCCAGAAATAGCCACATTTGCTGGTGTAGGACCTTCTACACTACAATTTCTAACCAAATATGTAACCAGTTTGTTGCTTGGTCGGCTGAGCATAGTTTGTGGACAGACATTCCTGCATGTAAATTGTAAAAACTATCGGACATTTTAACCAACACCTCCTTACAGGTTTGGCTCCTCCATCCATGTGTGCCATAGGACATCTTGCGTGCATTGTCTCACATGCTGCTGATGCCCCACAGTGTGCATAGCTTCCATGCATTATCCCCTCTATTGGGCAATATGGGATTGCTGGCCAGACTCGTGTGACTGTTGGTGTCACCCTGTGTGGATAGCACATAACTTTTTAAAAGTATTTTTCAGGCCCATGGGATAGAGTCTGAGCCTCCAGAACAGTTTTCAACAACCATTTGGGAAAAGTCCACAACTGTGTTGCTTAAAGCAGGTATCAGGAACAAGTGCTGGAAACCATGGCAGGAATTAGTAATGCTGTACTGTGTTGGGGTTTTAAGGGCCTGTCTTACACTGGGCAAACTTTATACCTGGTTTTAAAACCAATTCAGCTAAGCCAGTCGGGCTTTGTTAACTCTCAAAACCAGATCTAAACCACAGCTTCCATCAGTTTTAAAGTCACTTTAGCGGAACCAGTCTGAACTTTTCTGCAGTATAGACAGACCTGAATTGCCACGGGATTCAGAGAGAAATGAGGATTAGGGGAAATACAAAAAACAAGGCAACTAAAAAGCACACTCTGCGGAGGGAGGGCTGAGTGACTCAGAAGTCAGAGTGGGGTATGAATTCAGCTGGTAACATTTTTAACGCTGGTGTTAGTTACAGGAGTTCAAAACCAAGACACCAATTTATTTGTGTTTCTCTGCATTATTATGACTTTAAAAGGTTTTCTTTTTAAAAACTTACACAAGGCCTTAAGACTGTATTCAAGCTTTAGCATGCTGAGTATTTTTTTACAAGCAGGTTAGATACGCCTGTAAATTTGCCTGACGGACCTTCAAGTATAGTGGTGCTAGCAGATAAACATACAATACTGTAAGGCTGTAATACAGTAAGTGCTAATATAGCATATTGTAATAGCAGAAGGATTTCTGCTCACAAACTTTGTATTTCATGCTAGGGAATAATCTAGTGTAGGTTCAAACTATGAGTATATGATCTGTTTTTTTCTTATGGGTAAAAAATGTTTCAGTACTTAGTGTTTTATATAGAATATTGTACTTTTCATTTTTTATTACAATCATTGCATAGATGCAAAATGTTATTTTTCCAAAATAGCAAATTATGGACTGTTTAAACTGCAGGAGAAAATACTATTTACAATATGACCACGTTCAGAAAAGCTTTTGGCATTGTACATATCAGTAGAGTCTGCCAGCTTTGTTTTGTGCTAGTATTTTTATTGTGTGTTGCTATAAAAAGATCTATTAATTTCTGAAGCTACCCCCTTAAGTAAAACATTCACAGTGGACAAGTACTTGGTTTCACCATTGGGGACTGGTTAAAGTGGACATAAACAATCACTTTGCAAATCATTGTCTTTGCTACCTGAAACCCTCCTAATTCTTACACTACATTACAGAAACATCAGATTTTGACAAACACCAACAAGCAATGCTGCACATTTTTTCATTGCAGCTTTGAGTGTGATATTTTTGACAAACGTTAGAGGCATTGGGCTGTTCAAGTGAGTGAAACTGGCTTTCCTATAGCTAAACAAAACATTGCTTTTATAAAATAAACTCATTGTAATTTGGGGTTCTAAATTCTTGCAGTTTTATTAACATCGTAATAACCACTTCTATGAGAGTATTTAATACAAATGCCTGTGGTTTTAAATGTTACTGACATATTGTAACATCAGTAAAGTGACTTTCAATGAATAAGGCTGTGGTGTGTATGCATTTTTTAAAATTCATATATAGATACCTTTTGTTAAAAGGCCTCTTAAATAAGAACACTCAACATTCAGCAGAGATACCCAGTTTACCACAGTGGACTCCAAATACTTTTAAACAACACTATAGATGCAGCATGGTAAATAGCAGGGCAAGCCTCTCACACAATGACTTCCTAGCATGCCCCAGATGTGTGCAAGAGGAACTATCTGAAGAGATAAGAGCCTAGTTTTTATTTCTCTTCCCACGGGCTGTCTGCACAAGCTGCTTGCCAGAAAAATGTTTCTCCATAAAGAAAAATAGACTAACCAAAACTTATTTTATATAGGCCAAAATGCTGTAGGCATAAACCACACAACATAGAAATAACAGCCATATTCATAATGATTACCTGATCTCTATTGACTCTTACAACACAGAGGCCTTGGCTACACTTGCAGATGTACAGCGCTGTGAGTTAAACCCGCCTTTGTACAGCTGAGTAGGGAAAGCGCTGCAGTCTGTCCACATTGGCAGTTGCCAGCGCACTATCATGGCCACATTTGCGGCACTTCCAGCGGCATTGGGAGCGGTGCATTATGGACAGGTATCCCACAGAGCATCTCTTCCCATTTTGGCGTTCTGGGTTATAGGAAGGGGGTGTGGGGTGCAGGGCATTCTGGGTCCTGTCCCAATGCCCGGTGATGCATCGCTTCGCATTCCAGCAATCCCTGTGTTTCCATCCACATTTGGCGCCATCTTTCAACAGTTTCTGTGCACCGTGATCTGTGTTCCGTTTCGGTCTGTGGGAAATGGAGCCCGAACTGCTGAGGCGTACGCTAACGAGTCTCGCCAGCACGTCATGTTTGGCAGTCGAGCTATTCCTTAAGATCCAAAGTGACAGTGAAGAGTCCAATGATGATATCGAGTTGTGTAACGAGTACAATACGAGATTGCTTGTGGCATTCATGGACATGCTCAGCACTGTGGAACGGCACTTTTGGGCTCGGGAAACTAGCACTGAGTGGTGGCAATCACATCATCATGCAAGTCTGGGATGACGAGTAGTGGCTGCAGAACTTTCGGATGAGGAAAGCCACTTTCATGGGACTGTGTGAGGAGCTCGCTCCCACCCTGCGGTGCAAGGACAAGAGCTTGAGAGTTGCCATGATGGTGGAGAAGCGGGTGGCTATTGCCATCTGGAAGCTGGCAACTCCAGACAGCCACCGATCGGGCGCGAACCAGTTTGGAGTGGGAAAGTCGACCGTTGGACTCGTATTGATGCAAGTTTGCAGGGCCATTAATCGCAGCTTGCTCAGAAGAACCGTGACTCTGGGTAACGCGCAGGGCATTGTGGATGGCTTTGCACAAATGGGTTTCCCTAACTGTGGAGGGGCGATAGATGGGACGCATATTCCTATTCTGGCACCACCGCACCTAGCCTCCGAGTACGTTAATCGAACTGGGTATTTCTCTATATTTCAAGCATCTTTCGGAACACTGCCCTGTTCAGGAAGCTGCAGGCCGGGACTCTTTTCCCAGAGCGGAAGATCACAGTACGAGAAGTCGAAATGCCCATTGTGATCCTTGGAAACCCTGCTTACCCGTTAATGCCGTGGCTCATGAAACCCTACAGAGGGAGCCTTGACAGCAGCAAGGCACGGTTCAACTACAGGCTGAGCAGGTGCCGAATGACTGTGGAGTGTGCTTTTGGTCATTTAAAGGGACGATGGTGATCTCTGTATGGGAAGCTGGACTTGGCCGAACACAGCGTCCCTGCGGTTATTTCCACATGCTGTACCCTCCATAATGTTTGTGAAGGGAAGGGTGAAATCTTCACTCAGGCATGGACCTCCAAGGTTCAACACCTGGAGGCTGAATTTGCACAGCCAGAGAGCAGGGCTATTAGAGGGGCCCAGCGCAGGGCTGGAAGGATTAGGGATGCCTTGAGCGAGCAATTTGAGGCTGAAAACCACCAGTAATGTCTGGTGCCCTGCACGGGAGTGAAGTGCAGTGGTTCTGACTTGCCGTGCCTGTTTCTTTCCTAGGATAAGGTATCTTTTACTTTATGCAGTAATAAAGAATGTTTTCAAAGCCAAAAAATCCATTTATTGAAAAGAAACACAACTGCTTGGGAAACAGAAAGGGCAAGGGGGTGGGGTGGGGAACGGTTCAATCATAGATTTGCGTATGTCCTGTTCTCATACTCAGCCTTCCTGTCTGGAGTGCTGTGCAAAGAGTGCTGCACTTCAGGATGGCTATAAATCAGGATGGGGGTTGAGTGCAGAGGGTAAGGGTCATAGTTTTCAGGGCTGGGTGGTGAAGCTACAGGTGTTGGAGGCAGCTGGTGGCAATAAGAACCCGGATGTTGGGGAAAGTGGGTTGGAGGTGACATGGGGGCACAAGGGAAAGAGTTTTGGGACAATGGCTGCGGGGGCCGGGCGCGGTAGTGCTCCACCTTCATGGCTACAAGCACTTGGATAGAGTCTGCGTGGTGCTCCATGAAGCTTATCAGCCGATCCGTGCTTTGCTACCGGAGCTCCGTGCTTTGCCGCCGGGGCACTGCGTTTTCCTGGCGGATCCTGCGTTCGCGTTCCCTCCACTCCTGTGCTTTTTGATTCTCTTTAAGAGATTGCTGCATCATTTCTTGCAGCATGTCTTCTTTGCTTTTTCATGGCCTCTTCCTGAGTCTTTGTAGTCTCTCGGCCGGTGATAACACGGATGGCTGAGATCTCAAGGTTGCATCTGTAAAGGCAAAATGCAACACTTAACAGAGGCAGCATTGTTTATACCAGACAGAGTAATGATTCCCCCGAACTTAAGGAGGGCACACAGTCTACACAATAGCATAATTTTCCCATCCCAAAGCGAGCGCGCATAACCCCTGGGAGCCCCAAAATGGTGAGTAAGCACAGGGTCAAGGGGGACTGATTGTTTCACAGCTGTACTGTCCTCTGGGGAGAACCAACCTGTGCCTTGGGGAGAACCAACAGCTGCAGGGGCACCTATACTGAACACTGTCCCCACATTTTCCACAGGAGTTCATCCTGGAAGATCTCTCACTGCTGAGGGTGACCTGGGAAGCAAGGGAGGGTCTTCTACTGCAATGCGGCTTCTGCCCTGGCCCATATGCAGCTTGCCTGTGTGCAGCAATGGTCCCCCACCTCTCGTGGCACAGTGGCATGGACACATTGGCCTAACTGGGACAAGGACCCCCAATAAACCTGTGCAAGCGCATTGCCCACGTTCCGGATGAGAATTCAGAAGAGATTACTGAGGCTGATTACTGCGATGTGATAGACCACATCAATGCGCTATTCTGCACCTAGGCATGCATGCAGCCCTAACCCTCCTCACCCAGAGAGCCTGCACCGAAAAAATTCCTTCCCAAAAAAAAGCCACTTACCGGGAAACTGCTCTTCTGTTTGTCCTCCACCTAGTACCGGCTGCTGCGACTGGCTACCTTCCTCCTGACTCGAGAACAGCTCCTGGCTGCATGCATCTAGGGATTCCAGGGTGTTTCCCCCCACCCCAGCACCCTCACTCCCGCTTTCCTCCTCCTCCTGCTCTAAGTGTCCATGGTGGTGCTCGGAGTGGAGGTTGGGTCGCCCCCAAGTATCGCGTCCAGCTCTTTGTAGAATCGGCAGGTCATGGGGGGAGCACCCGAGAGGCCGTTTGCCTCGCAGGCTTTGCAGCTCCTTCACTTTAACCCTGCACTGCAGAGCATCCCGGTCATGGCCCCTTTCCCTCATGGCCGTTGATATCTGCCCGAAGGTATCGTAATTTCTATGGCTGGAGCCGGACAGCTTCCCCCCAAACACTGATGAGGTCCAGCACCTCACCATTGCTCCATACTGGGGCTTGCCTGGCGCGTGGAGGCATGGTCACCTGGAAGGATTCACTGAGAGCACTCCACACCTGGCTGAGCAAACAGGAAGGGCATTTTTCAAAATTCCCAGAGAATTTAAAGGGCGGGTCTGACGGTTGGTCACCTGAGGCCAGGCAGTAGAGTTTGAACTGATGACCAGAGTGGCTAGAACAGGCATTGTGGGCTACTCAGGAATACTTCTGGAGGCCAATCAGAGCGCATTGGGCAGCCACACTGGCGCTGCAGCACACCCGCGGCGGCGCAACAAACTTTCTTCCTCTCGGGCAGGGGGAATAGGGCAGCGCTGTAGCCCCAGAGACCCAGCGCTGTACGTGCCTTGCCAGTGTGGACGGCGAGTGACGTACAGCGCTCTGGGCGGCTTTATTGCGCTGTAATTCACAAGTGTAGCCAAGGCCAGAGTTACTTAACAGCAATAGCTTGCTCCTTGCCCTGTTAATGTCCCACTACAATTCCTGAGACAAGACTTTTTTACTCTAGGACTCAATATCTGTTAGTTTAAGGGAAAATGGAGATAAGTTTATTTTTTGGCACAAAACTATTTATGACTACATGAATGGGACTTTCTTGCCATAGATGAATACAGTAAATTAGGAAGATCTAGATGACCATGAATAGTGGAGTGACAGAACTGGGATGGAATTCAATAGTACTACATGCAAGGTCATGAATTTGGGTCTAATAATGTCTGTCATAAGCTGGGGGTTCATCAGTTGGAAGTGACAGAGGTGGAGAGAGATCTGAGTGTGTAGGTTGATTACAGGATGACTATGAGCCAGCAATGTGATTTGACTGATTCAATCCTAGGGTACATCAGGTGAGACATTTCCAGTAGAAACAGAGAAGTATTAATGCCACTATACAAGGCTCTGCTGAGACCTTATCTGGAATACTGTGTACAATTTTGGTCACACATGTTCAAGAAAGATGATTTTAGGGTGGATTTGATTGTGCTCTATACATTTATCAGGCCCATATGCAGCTTGCCTGTGTGCAGCAATGGTCCCCCAGGTAAATATCAGAGAGGGTGAAGAGCTATTTAAGTAAAGGGACAACACCAAATAGGTTTAAAGTGGCCACAGACAAATTCAGGGTGGAAATTAGAAGAGTTTCAAACCATCAGGGGACTTAAGTTCTGGCACAGTTCTTAAGAGAGGACAATTTTATGAGTGGAAGTGTACGATAGGGTTGCAGGTGATGGGATGGGTCAGCAGCAGTCCTGAGGCTCACGTCTGGTTTATATCTTATGGTGCTACAAGCTCATACTGCAGGTTTTCAGCTGGTTGGCCAGAAGGGATCAGGAAAAGATTTCCCCTCCCCACTCCCCATACTCTAGGGTTTTTTGAGTTTGTTTTTTTAATCTCTTTCCTCTGAAAGCATCAAAAATGGCCACAGATGGAGGTGGGCCAGGGCTCTGACACAGCATCAAGCAGTCTCTTTCTCTTGTACATGGCTGATCAGTTCTTGCTCTTATGCTCAGGATCTAACTGATCACCATATGTGGGGTCAGGAAGAAATTTTCCTTCAGGTCAAATTGGCTCTGACTGTGGGAGGGGGAAGGAGGAGTCACATTCCTCATTTTGTGGGTGTAGCATTTCCCTGTTCTCAGCATGTGATACATAATAATTTAGGCTCCTGTGGACTGCAATACTTTTATCTAATTTCAGCTGCTGTGTTTAATGTGAGGGTGGTGGAGAGGTGGTGCTGACAGCCTGACACACACAGGAGTTCATACTAAATCTGAAGGGCCCTTCTGGCCTTGAATTCTGCATCCATCCTAGTGGATTGGATGTAACTGGATCATGTTTCCAAGTTTTTACCACAAACTTAGAGCTCCTGTATGGAATTTGTTGGTCTAAGTTACATGTATTTAAAAAGTGCTCCTTTATAATAATGCAGAAGACTAAAGTTCTGGTTCTCATGTGTGATAAACACAGACTTAACACATTGTGCACAACAGCATTACATAAAGAGTACTTGTTATGACCATGTCAAAAGTATTTAAATAAAGCTTGCTTTGAAGAGGTTAAATATTTTAAGCAGAAACAAATGACTGTGTTGGGAAAGGAAAAAATACATTATCTGCTTTGGCAGGAAAAGTTTGTTTTTATGCTATCAGAAAGAAAGAAACTATATTCTTGGCCAAGGGCTGGGTGTTGGCTTGTTTGCTTTTTTAGAGCTGGTGGGAACTCTAAAACTTTGAAAAATAAATACTTGTTCAGGTTTAGATGAAAAAGTGAACATTTCAACATTTCCCACAGATCAGGCATTCTGAAAAAAACTTCAGCTTAATTTTTTTTTACTAAGCAAAATGGTTTGATTTTGACTTAGCTTTTACTAAGGACTGAAACATCTTACTTTCTTGTTAAAAGTGCCTGTTTTAATGAAACAGTTTAGCACTTAACAAGAACATTAGATAAGCACTCACTAAAAATTAGAGAAGCAGCTGTTTAATATCCTTATATTAGCTTGGAATAATTTTTCCAGGCTATTTAATTTTCTTGTTAAAAGCATCAACTGTTTCATAACAATCAACCCTTTTGAACGCAAAAATAAGATTTTACTACTAATTAAAGTAACAGCTGTTTTAATAAAAAGAAAACTAAAATAAGCCAGGCGAACAACAGAGTCAGCCACAGAAGCTGCTGGAAAGCACCAAGACTCCTTAGGCAGGTGACTGAGGAGATGGGAGCCTTCTTGGGCTGCAAAGAATTTTATAGAAACTGGGTTTGTGCCTTTTAGGTTATTTGTCATTTAAAGAAGGCCTAAATTTACTTTAAGGTAAAGAGCCCTTTAAGCTAGGAAACATGAATTTAAGCCTCCATAAGCTGAAGTATTTTTGCTTGCAAAGGTAGGAGCTGAAGGTACAGTTATGGGAAATATAAACCTAATTCTGTGAATAACTGCATATATGTATAGAAGATATAAACCAATATTATTTTCAAGTGGCACAAACTGAACAGTTAGTTTTCTTAAGGCAACAAGAGCAGCCCGCTACAAGATCACTGGATGGGAGAAGAAGTTCTTCAAATGGTCTCTGCACGTAGATGTGCAACTTGCCATCCATGGCAAAATGGGTGGAGTCCATCCTGAAGAAATCAGGTTACAGATTAACTGTAGTTTCCCAATTTTCCATCTTGCTTTCTAGCATGATCATTACCCTATTATGTTGACTCTTCTATGCAGTATTGTTATGGAACAAAACCACCACCACGGCTCCATGCCACTATGTAGGACAGGAAATAAGACAAGCTGCCCTGTGATGAATGTTTTTAGTAGCTCGTGAGAGGGGGAAGTGTAAACACTACAGAAAGTCTTACGATTTACATAATCATTTAAGTTATACATAAAAAGGTGATTTACAAGTATATGCAAAATTTAAAAAAAAATAAGGTTAAGGATGAGAGCTGATCTTTCATTTTAAAAACATCCTTTGTTCATTTGTATTTATCAAAACTAAAAAAAAAAATCACAAAACAGCATCGTTATAAAATATGCAAATACCAATATTTAGTTACATTGCCATGATAAATTTAGGTGCAAAGCAAAACACAAAGTGGAATGTTAATCATGCCCATCCACATCTTCCTTCCTCTTCAATTAGATGCTCATAACACACTGTATGAACTGAAAGAAAACAGGCATCCATATTAACCACATGCAGTGGAACAGAAATAATCTCCTCCCCCCAACCACTCTATTGTTTGAAATGCTCTCCACATATACCCATTGCCATCAACTCCATTTTCCACAAACTGTCTTCAGCCAAACAAGACACAATCAGGGAGCCATGCCCAAGGAGGCTACCAGAGCATCAGAGTCCCCCTCCAAGGGGCGGGTGGAGGGGTTAAAAAAGTTTGACGGCATGAGAGCTTCACTGAGGGGAAGCCAAGCCAACCGAAGGAGTGAAACAGAAACCTAACTATACCTGGATCCCAGCCCAGAAAGCACACGATATTCTGAAGATCTAGAACACCTACTGTCTGAGGGAGGAGTGACGAGTATGCACCACCATTTTTTTCCCTCCACAATTGGTTAGGAGGGAAGAGCGGATGGGAAGAGACAACTTTCTCAATACCTATCCTATCCTTGGGATCTCAGCTAAGATAGGAAATAAGGGTGCCACTTGTAATAGTCTTTAGCAAAATGATTTTTTGGCTCCAGTTCTAAGTACTTTTTCTTTCATTACAATTGTAGCTAGGATGGCGTAAACAAGTGTCTTAGGTGCACTTACATCATCATACTGGAAATTCACAACACCCTGCTGGGATGTATCCCTTCTTCGAAAACTGTCTGCAAAAATATATAAAGAACTGTGTATTACTGGAATCAATGGAATCACTCTATTTTATCAAAACATTAAGTATTTAGATGCTATCCTTCGGATTAAAATCAGCCACTACTTTATTACTAAGCAGCATATGCAAAAACAATCCCTCTCTCCTGTAGTCTACTTCAAATTTGTAGCTTTTAAGCACTGCTCAGTTGGCACAAGGTTTTCATGTGCCAGTTTGTCCAAAGGCCAGTTTTTCTTTTCAGCAAAGTCCTGGAGACTGGTTTTGTGAGGATTAATAGGTCTCTTGCTAATGCAGAAGAGCTTTGATGCTGCCAAATAATTAACACTCTACACCTTCTACTGTGAACACTGGCTCAGCAGAGTAGCTGTGGCCCACTCGTAAGTGCACTATTCGCTACTGAGGAAGCGTTAGGAGCAGTGTTCTTACAGGGCAGGAGCAAGAAGGAGAAAGAGCTGAAGAGAGCAATGGAGAGGGTTCTGGAGCAAGGGTGACAGCAAGAAGTTAAGGGGGCGAATGACAAGAGAACAAACAGAAAATAGAAGAAATAAGGAAAGAGGTGGGGAAGACAATAGTTGAGCTCAGACAGGAAGCAATTCATACTACTGTTGAAACTCCCAAGATGGTAATTCCTTAGGTTCTTAACCTCAGTCTTTCAAAGCAACAGTTTGGAATTTTTCCATACACTTTTATGGTAATGAATAGCTGGAGAGACTTCTGGTCTGGCTAACAAACAATCTTTATAACCATTGCTATGTTTGTAATGTGGCATAAAAGTTGGTTTCCCTGAAGCGATTAAGCCCTTTCAGAAGAGGACAAGTGGGAGAACTTCAATAATAATATACGGTATCAGCTCTGACTGCTGTAGGAAGAGCCAACTCCTGGGATTAAGAGTTTAAAGTTTTCTGAGACACCTTAGATTAACCTGATTTCATAAAATAAAAAATGTATTACCAGATACTTCTCTATAACATACCAGTGAGAGCTCTGAGTTTTACACAGCAGGCAATGTAATCATCAAATGTAATCTTCCCATGGGTGCTGTATCGTTTTGCGACTGCAGTCACGGCCTGTGGGCTCAACCTAAATCCTAATTAAAAGAGTCAGGAAAAATAGTGAAATGACAGCCAAGTTACAGTGATCCAAGGCAATTTTTATGCGAAGATTTGTTGTGTGCCAGTTAATGCAAAACATTATTATGTTGGGAAATCCCACCAAGTCATGATATTAGAAGCAGGAGAAATTTCAACAGCCAGTAATAGGGAAGTTTCACAATTTACCCATAGTTGTCAAGGCTTTCTGCAGCTCTTGAGGATCCACTGTACCACTTCTGTCACTGTCAAAATTTATGAAGTGTTGTCTCCACCCATTCAACACAGCCCAGAGCTCTTTAAATTCATTGAATCCCAATGTACCAGACATATCCCTCTGAATCATGGCTAAGGAAAAACTGTTTAATTTCCAAACAAGTGCTAAATATTCCTCAATGAGGATCTATATTCAGTCATGCAGGATTGAAATTTATTTACTGAAGTTTGGGAAATAAAAGATATCTTAAAAAAATTCATTGCACTAGTGTTACCTTCCTCTAGAGCAAAAAACTATCCCAGAGCTCAGGTAGACAGAATACTTTTGGCCAAAAGTCAGCAATCAGAAAGCCAAAGGTACTCCTCCATCCATCTGAAAAATAAATACAGCATTTCCTCTCTGGTGCTGTACTGCCTCCTTGCATTTTTCATCATTAAAGTGCAGCTGTAGCTTTGTCCAAACATCAGAAAAGCAAGCAATAAAATAAAGGCTTGTGCATATACTAGTATTTGATATCATAAAAATAAGATTTGTTTTGCAGGTCAGGTACTAAGAGTAAATAAGAAAGTTAAGGTAGTTAGAGCCCTGCAAATCCATGGATATCTGCTTTATATCTGCGAATGTGGTTGTATTGTTTATGATCTTTGCGGATCGCATATGGATCCAAATTTTTGTATCTGCACAGGGCTTTAACAGCAAGATAGGTGATATGGGTGTGGATAGATATAAAAGTTAATAGTTTTTGCATCCGTGCAGACTCTAAAGGTAGTGGACCAGAGAACTATAGGGGAGCTATATTTTGTTAGTGGTGAGCCTACATGTCCTAATGCTTCTTATTTTATTTCTGATAATGTCTTGCAGCAAAGCATTTGGAATAGTGGTTATAGTTCCAATAGTGTACAAAAGAAACCAACTCTCCTCTTGTATTTTTCCCTTTTCATTCCTTTGGCATTTTGAGTTAGAAAATGAAGGCTTTTTTTTACGCTTTGTGTTCTCAATTCTGTCACTCACAAGAGTCTACTATTGGTATGCTAAATATCAAGTGATCTATCGGTGCACTGAGTACCAATCACATCAGTGCAGAGAAACTTTATAAATGAATATAGTAGAACCCCTATTTTATCAATTGGGTACTCAGTTCTTAATATCAAAGATCTCAGAATTACATAGGTATAATGCATAAGTTAATCGTTCATAACCAGTGTATACAGTATGCTTTTCTTTTCTTTTTTTTTGAGCGAACTGCAAACTTGTCAAACATGTGCAGCCACTTGAATGCTGGCTGAAGGACTGAAGTCACATTCTGTGGCAGAAAAAGGACTTGGCCAGCAAAAGAAAGAAAAGGTTAATATAACACGTCTTTCATAAGATCAATGTTCATAAAATAGGGGTTCTACTGTAGCTAATCCTTCCAATTCCAGTTGTGTGTTAGAGCTGTACTACCTTGGATACTCTTCCATGGAGACTTTCTACTTAAATGACATAACTAGCAACTCATTCTGCCTACAATATAAAGATTAACCAGTGTGTTTTTAAAAAGCACTTTAAGCCGTCAGAGCTTTCATGTTAATGCAATTACAGGCAGGCCTGATAGCAGCACATATTAAGGTTGCCAGTCACTTTCCATTATAACACACTGTTTTCAGTTACTTATAACTTTACCAATCTTTAACCATTTGGTCTGAAATTTTCCAGAACAAAAGCCTGTAAATTTCCAGTTTACCCTTATAGTTTGAAAGATTTTCCTAATAGCTAACCTAAATTTCCCTTGCTGCAGATTAATCCCACTACTATTTGTCCTACTTTCAGACATGGAGAACAATTTATTACCATCCTCTTTATAACAGCCCTTCCCTTAACATACTTGATTTTTGATACCAGGTTCCCCCTCCCACCCAGTCTTCTTTTCTCAATGAATGAGACAGGGTTCTGTACAAAAAAGTATTATGGGATTGAAGACGATATCAAAATGCATAAATACAAGGGGAAGAATTAAGGTTGCCAGTGCAAACTAATTCTGGTATTTCTTAACATCGGAGTGCCTGATTTTGCAACTGTAATGTTCTTTTAGCAGTTTCCTTTTGTAATATTTATGTAGTACACACGACAAAGGATACATCCAGCATAGAAATCATGAGCCTGCACGTCTCTAGGTTGAAAGCTGTTTAAATGAGGGGGGGGAAAATAGATTAGTAGCAGTAAATATGAATTACTGATTTCTCAGTTTGGTTTCATACTATGGACATGAAATAAAACATCACTCCCACTGGAAAGCTGCAGTCTTGCAATTAGCAATCTCACTCTGATTCAAATAAAGAAAAAACCTTACATTATGAGTTGGGTGGTGCAAGAGGTTATTATTTTAAGCCTGTTTTTGGAATCCAGTCTTAAATTACAAATGAGATAAATTTTAGTCAATCTCAACTCATTTAAGCTTTTGGTTACATCAAAATGGGTAGTCTGATCAGGACAGTAATAACAGTAAACGCTACCAGCCTAGACTGGAGTCAAACTGTTGGGATACAGAATGTTTCACATCTAGACCATTACTGGTGCCCTGAGCAATTCAGCTCCACTCAACACATAAATTTAACTTTGTGGACATCGTATCTCAGGTACTTGGATCATCAAGTCTACTCATAGCATTCTTTGGTGAACATCAATAGATGCATGCGGGTGTCACTTTCCTAAATGTGTTAACACTGGTCATTTTAATACGTTATAGATATTATCGAACTAGAAAAACTTGTTTTCCGAGTGACTTATTACAAAATAAAGGGATAAAAATGGAATTATGAAGGCTCTCTCAAAATTAGTTTATTGTAGAAGTTAAAAACCTGAGACACTTGTGTACATAGTTTATTTTTAACTTCCCAAAAGCTTGACACAGAGCTGTTTTTGCAGTCTAATTACCAGCCTCTAATTGCGCTTTAAGTTGTTTTGTTACTGTAAGTACAAGGCTTTAGACACTATGAATGTGTGTCAACTCTGCAAAGTGACTCTTTGAAAAATGGCACATTCTTACAAAACAGATCTGTTCTTGGTGGATTCAGAATTATACCTGCTTGCTTGAGAATCCACACTACTCTTGCCATTAGTCTCACTGCACGTCAGATTAGTTAAGAGAACTTGGTACTTCATTAGGAATTTATGTTCTAAGAGAAATGGGGCTGCACAGGTGTAAAAGAGGGAAGAATTTGGCCCACACAATCTTCATTACTGGTGATGATACAAGCAGCAGGGGAGGGGGAAAAAAAAAAAAAAAAACCTTGATTTTCAGATCAAGTTAAGTTTCCAAAGCAGGCAGCAAGAAAAATCTTTATTTATAACTGTACAAGTTAGAGTTGGACTCACAGAAGAAAACATGGAATTGAATCTACTCTGCTACTTTTATAGTACCTTTTCAGAACATAGCTTCACATTAAAATATCTGTGCATTTGTTTTAAAAATTTCAAAAGTCAGTTGCATGAACTTTAAGATTAGAAAGGTCTAAATTTAACCTTTGTACTTTGTCTGTAGTGTCTAAAGAGCATCAACCCAGATTTGTAGTCCGAGTTGTAGCCTTCACTCCAGATTTCTTTACTGCTCAGGATAAAAATTCAAAATATAATTTTTGGATATTCTACAGAAGTTTCCTCATTATAACCACCTACTCAGGGTTGTGAACCCTCCAGGACTGTCCTGGAGTCTCTAGGAATTAAAGATCAATCTTAATTAAAGATTATGTCATACAATGAAACCTCCAGGAACACATCCAACAAAATTGGCAGCCCTACACCTACTAACTATGCTTAAGTAAACACATGGGGCTCAACTCAACTGAAGGTATGTCAGCTTCTGCTGTATAAACCCTCTATTATCTTTGTATGAAGACTATCATGCAGACAAGATCAATATTTAAAAAGGTTACATCCCAGGTCATCAAATTCCTCTGTTTGATGTAGTAATCAATAAAACCTGTACTGCTCAAACGGCTGATGACAGGATTAGGTGTAAAACTCCTTCACTGGAGGTTTTATAGAGATGACTATCTAGTCAAATAGATGTTGCAACTGAGTCGCAGAAAGACCACTTCTGAAACATGAACTCTTTTACACATTACCATTTAGAATTCAAAATTCTAAGCATTAATATTTGGAGAGTGGCTGTTCTGAGTTAAAACTTACCCAACATCTGAAACAGACAGATATCTCCTAGACAGCCAAATACTGTAGAGTGAAAAATCAACAAGATACTTAAACCCCTGAATTCTGTGACAGACTAATTAGAGAAACTGTATCAAAAAGTCCTTGAACCGATCCTCTGGAAATCTGGTACTAAATACACTCCAGGAGCCATGGGCCTAGGGATGAAAAGAGAACTCATACCTTCTCAATAGAAGGGCCTGCTCCAAGGGGACCTTTTATGCTGGTTTCTAATGGACTCTGTGGAAGGCTCTCTCGTTTATTGAATCTGGGTGTCCACAACACCCGGTCCAACATAAATCTTAATTGTGCATTGGAATATCACATTCACAAAATTATTAGGGCAGTCAAGCAATTACTCGCACTGTTAAACAACAGAATACCATTTATTTAAATAATTTTTGGATGTTTTCTACATTTTCAAATATATTGATTTCAATTACAACAAAGAATTGAAAGTGTACAATGCTCATTTTATATTTTTGATTATTTGCACTGTAAAAAAACAATAGTATTTTGCAGTTCACCTGATATAAGTACTGTAGTGCAATCTCTTTATCATGAAAGCTGAACTCACGTAGAATATGTACAAAATAAACTGCATTCAAAAATAAAACAATGTAAAATTTTAGAGCCTGCAAGTCCACTCAGTCCTACTTCTTGTTCAGCCAATCACTCAGACAAACCAACTTGTTTACACTTGCAGGAGATAATGCTGCCCGTTCTTGTTTTCAGTGTCTCCTGAAAGTGAGAACAGGCATTCTCATGGCAGCGTCATAGCCGGTGTCTCAAGATATTTACGTGCCAGATACGCTAAAGATTCATAAATCCCTTCATGCTTCAACCACCATTCCAAGGGACATGCATCCATGCTGATGACGGGTTCTACTCAATAACAATCCAAAGCAGCGTGGACCCACGCATGTTCATTTTCATATCTGAGTCAGATGCCACCAGCAGAAGATTGATTTTTCTTTTTTGGTGGTTCAGTTTCTGTAGTTTCTGCATCAAAGTGTTGCTCTTTTAAGGCTCCTGAAAGCATGCTCCATCCCGATCAGATTTGGGAAGGCACCTGAGAATCTTAAATCTTGGGTCGAGTGCTGTAGCTATCTTTAGAAATCTCACATTGGTACCTTCTTCGCATTTTGTCAAATCTGCAGTGAAAGTGTTCTTAAAATGAACCACATGTGCTGGGTCATCTGAGACTGCTATAACATGAAATATATGGCAGAATGCGGGTAAAACAGAGCAGGGGACATTGAAATCCTTGAGGGAGAATTCTGTCACAAATTTAAACAACACATTTTGTTAACGAGAGTCATCAGCATGGAAGCAGATCCTCTGGAATGGTGGCTGAAGCACAAAGGGGCAAATGAACGTTTAGCATATCTGGCACATAAATACATTGCAATGTCAGCTACAAAAGTATGAGCGTTGCCAGCAGACTGAGGGAAGTGATTATTCCCTTCTATTCAAAACTGGTGAGGCCACATCTGGAGTACAGCATCCAGTTTTGGGCCCCCCACTACAGAAAGGATGTGGACAAATTGGAGAGAGTCCATCAGAGGGCAATGAAAACCATTAGGGGACTGGGGAACATGACTTATGAGGAGAGGCTGAGGAAATTGGTCTTATTTAGTCTGCAGAAGGGAAGAGTGAGGGGGGATTTGATAGCAGCCTTCAACTACCTGAAGGGGGCGTTCCAAAGAGGATGGAGCCAGGCTGTTCTCAGCAGATGACAGAACAAGAGCAATCGTCTCAAGTTGTAGTGGGGGAGGTCTAGGTTGGACATTATGAAAAACTATTTCACTAAGAGGGTGGTAAAGCACTGGAATGGGTTATCTAGGGAGGTGGTGGAATCTCCATCCTTAGAGGTTTTAAAGGGCTGTCTTGACAAAGTCCTGGCTGGGAGGAGTTAGTTGGGGATAGTCCTGCTTTGAACAGGGGTTGGAGTAGATGACCTCCTGAAGTCTCTTCCAACCTTAATCTTCTATGATTCTAAGAAGAGGGCAGCATTATCTCCTGTAAATGTAAACAAACTTGTTTGTCTTAGTGATTGGCTGATCAAGAAGGAGGACTGAGTGAACTTGTAGGCTCTGAAGTTTTACATTGTTTTGTTTTTGTACACTTTTATTTCAATTACAACACAATACAATATATATGAAAATGTAGAAAAACATCCAAAATATTAGTAAATTTCAATTGGTATTCTATTGTTTAATAGTGCAATTAAAACGGATTTTTTTGAGTTAATTGTGTGAGTTAACTGCAATTAATTGACAGACCTAAAAATCATCTCATAGTAATGTACCTGCTAGCCTAATGGATAACACAAACTAAATTTGGTGAAACATTAGCAGTTCCAGGTGAGCCAATAGGAAGTGAGAAGGCAAAACTAAAATCCTTCTGTAAATAAGTGTTATCGGGGCCAACTACTCCCTATGACTAAGTTCTTGCAGCATAGTGCAAGAGACTCCAGAGTGGAATGTATGGAAGCAGTTAGACTACTTTCAAAGACAAATGTAAATGCTTCTTACCATGTGAACTTAACTATGCAGACAGTACAACTAATGATTGTCTAATATGAATCAAATATACTTTTATTTAAATTGTCAACTTACGTTTATACCCTCCTGCTATGCCCGACTGGGTCAGACATCTCTGCAGCTCATCAGCATCTATTTGTCCATCCTTTTGAAAACAGAAAAGTAGGCTTGGAAAAGTTAGCTTTTCACTAGTAAATGTCGATAAACGTTCATATCAAGATCCATGTTCACTGATAAACCTAAACATGGAACCATATACAAAAGACTGGTTCTACCTAGCATACTAATTTCAATTTAAATTCACTCCAAATTATTTTATTCATAGTTTAAGACCAGAATGGACCACTAGATCATCTAGTCTGACCTCCTGAATATCACAGGTTATTTAAATATCACCCAAATACTTCTGTTGCACCCAATGATCTCAGTTAAACTAGAGTACTTTAATCCTCAGAAAACTGAACTGTTGCATGCCATAAGCAGAGAACAGGAAATACTGATGTGCCATCCAATGCCCCTGTGACAGTAGGGAATTCATTGGGTGAAATAAGTCCAGATGATCCTACCAGGAGATCCATGCCCCATGCTGTGGAGGCGTAAAAAACAGCAAGCTCCTAGCTGATCTGAGTGGAGGGAAAATTCCTTCCCCACCCCAAATCCAGCAATCAGTTTGACCCTGAACATATGAGCAAGACATCAGCAAGGCACAGAGAATTCGCTGTACCAACTCAGAGCACCACTCCACCTCAACTGGTATCCCATCATCTCTAGTTATGTACAATCTGATGTTTCAGAGGAAGGAGAAAAACATTCCGAAGATTACAAAATGTGAGGGTGGGTCGGGGGGGGGGGGGGGGGGGGAAGAGAGAAACAACCCTCCTTCCTGACTCCTGAGATAAGATTAGTTACCATAATATAGAACTAAAAGTGCTATGAGCTTGTTGAGGACAACACAGACAATCCTGGTTTAAAGATTTGCATTCTAGATTCTATAATGGGACTCTACAAAACAAAGTAAACTATATCAGAGAACATATATCCCCACTTCCCGAGATAGATATTAGATCAACTTTTTTTGAACCGTCAGTTTGGAACAGTAAATTGTTAATAGAGCAAATTAAAGCAGAAAGTAAAGTATTTTAAAGGAATAAAACAGAAAAAATACCTATTTGCTCAATTAGGAATACGATTTCCTTCCAAAGCATCCCTCTCAAGGCCAGTTAGAGATTATGAACAACTGCCAAGTCAGGTAAAGCAATGAGCTGTCAAAAGTGGAGTTGGAATTGCATGTCACATTCCTCACACCCACGATTAAAGTTCATAAAAATTTCTAAAGTGCAATTTAACCTCATTCTAATATGAAATGTTTTTTAGATGCAAATAGACTTGACTGATTCTAGAAGCATTAAGTACTAAAACAGGGAGTTGTTTTATATTTGAAGCCTATCTAATTTTCCCCAGCATTTTCCTGAGAGTTTTGTATATCTGGTACATATCTAATTTAAGCCTTAAAGAACGATAAAAACTGCTGACTACAGATGATACCCAGATAAAATCATCAGAGAAAGGATACAGTCTTCAAATTTATAACTATAGTACTTCCAAGAGAGACTAGTGGGGGGAAAACATGCTTATCTATCAACTCCAGATACACTCCTCTGAATATGTCCTGTAAATAAGTGGTCTTTATTCTAGCTGACATTTAATTTTACAAGGCCTGACAAAAGGCAATTGTACCTTTTGACCAATACAATACACTGTTCCCCAACTTTTAGTATCTTTGGTCTTCAGGCCAGCTTCATAAACAGTGCATTATATGCACTACAGGTATGGTAGAAACACAGGAAAACTCCAGTATAAGAAATTCAATTACATTAAATCAGAAGTGGTCAATCACGTTCTAAAATTCTTTAAATTAAGAAGCAAAACAAGAAGCCAGTATCTTGACAACTTGAAAATGTCAAGGAGAACTGAAAGAATGGAAATTGGAAACAGAGCTATAAGGCAAGTTCTAGGTAAAAAAAAACCTTAACAGTCCAACTTTACATTAGACAGGGCTTTACAGACAAGCAGTAATAAAGTGAATAGTTCTCAGAGACAAATTCAATTCACTGAATAGAGATTCTGAAAAAAAGGTTAGTGTGGTTTCAGTTTTTATTTTAAATATCTAAGATATTAACATTCATATGTTCTTTTAAGATAATTTCCAGTATAAGTTTTTATATAAAACTCAGATTGATATTGCAGATGTACAAATTCATCCTGCGATAAATATATTGAGAGTGACAACAGGCTGCAAATGAAAAAGGACAGTCAAGCCAGTTTGAGGTTCTATAATAATTTGACTTGAAAAGTTAGGTGGGTTTGGCCTGTTACGTATTTTCATGGATGGACACGTGATAGTCCTGTTCATTTTATCCATTCAGTCACTCTTTGCTTACAGGTTTATTCATCTCAAGGACTACTACAGGTAGATAACAGATTCTTCTTTAGCTCAGTAAGAAACATTTCTAAAGGTCTCTACTTTATTTCAGTGAAGAACCAGATTCGTCACGAATAAGGAGACTCCTTAGATATGTGCTCATTTGACTACCTTCATGTGGTTTGTTCTAACATTCTCATTTGTTGTCTTTGCTGCCAGAATGCATTCATTCAGTAACCGTGTATTTTTGAAACTATTACACTTTAAGAAGTTAAATTATTGAAAGAGAATAGTGAAAAGGGGGCAGAGACCAAGAGTACTCTGGGATCCTTAATTCTGAATGTCTTGTCTTCCACAATTACACCCTTGAAACAGCATTAATGGGTTTTTGCAAATAAACCAACAGTTGGACAGACAACTTGTTTACTGGACAATACATAGGATTTATTAGACAAAAATGACTAGAAAGATGTAAAGTCTATTTTATCACAGCAATAAAACCTCTAGCTCTAGGGAGCTTACTTGATTAAAATAAGATTTTAACATTGATTAGAAATTGTTACTTACAGGAATATATAGATGTTTAAAGACATTATGTAGAAAATACAAAATTATAGTATACCAAATCCTTTAGAGTAATAAATAGGCAGTCAAAACCCGGCATAGAAAAAATAAGAAACAAATATCTGAAGAAAAAATGCACCCTTCTCCTATACTATGTTCACTCTGTCCAGCAAGCTACTCCAGGTAGTTCATGCCACCAGGTTCTGGTATTCCCATGTTCCCACACCTAGTGAAGCCATCCCCTTACATAATGGCCTAACTCTTACTAACCTCTCCTGGCTCTTATTGAGGCCATCCATGCAGCTGACATTTCTGGTTGGATTCTTACACTACAAGTGATGGGCCCTCCCCACCCATGTGCATAGTTTTAAAGTGAGCCAGCATAAACTCAAACAGTATTTAATCTAATTTGACTTGATTCCCAGCTTGTCCTCACACACAGTTTCCAGTATTCAGAGTTTCAATATGCTAGGAAGTTCTGCTATACATGCATCTCTGTGGCAAACACTGATGTCCAATATTTAAGTTGTAATATAATAAGAATATTTTTGTCTTATGTCAACTTCAACCAAATTGTTTTGGGGGGAAAACATACCTGCCCAGCTACCGCAGCAAAATAACCATACAAAGGATCTTGAGTCTGCCCATGGAACACTGGTCCTCCTGGAGCAGCTCCATACTTTAAAACAAGAAATAAATGATTAAGATAAAATTAATGCTTTTAGTTGACAACAATATTTGCAATCTTACATTTCAACATCAATTCATTTTTATATACACCTTGTCAAAACATATAACTGCTTTAAAAGAGAGCACACAACTTTGGTGTACATTCTTGCTACAATGTAAAGCAGGCCTACATAAAATCTTACACTTGAGTCAGTCCAGTGATCTAATAGTAGCACAGAGTGCCTAAATTATTCGTATATGGCATCTCCATTCCTGGAGTTTTGCAACCATGGTAGCCCATGTTGTACGATCCTCTGCTAATCTAGTTCTTTTGATCCACACAGGATACTACACTGTCCATCAAAGATCTTCTTTTTCTGTGTTGTTCTCCTGCCATCAACTTTCCCTTGAAGTGCCTGCAAACTCACATCACCCACTGCAAACTCAGTCTGTCTTCTCACTAGCATTTGCTCAGTTCTCTAGTATGTTTTCACTGGTTACATAGTCTATCCATATTTTCCAGAATTCTTCTATAACACCATAATTCAAAGGGCTGTCGTTTCTTTGTTTGAATGTCCATGTTTTACAGCTGTAATGTAATACAGACCAAATGTTGGTTTTTAAGAGTCGGAGTTTAGTCTTCAGATTTATATCCCTTTTCCTCAGATATATATTCTTCCAGAATGTCTCTTTCCTCTTGTTATTCTGGTGCTGATTTCAGTATCAGATCTTCCATCTTCTGAATGTGCTTCCTAAAAGTAGCAATAACTTCTCACTTGCTGTATGACTGTTATTCACTAGAATCTTCCATGTTTTCACAGGATCCTTGCATACCACTATAGTTTTTGTCTTGTCCACATTCAACTCTAAACCATATGTAATCTCCACTAACTTCATCAGACCTCCTTCAGAATCAGCCACCAGCACTGTCAGTTGCATAGCAAATATGCCTAAATTAGGGAGTCAAATTTATACTCTAGTGCAGGGATGGGTAAACTTTTTGGCCTGAGGGCCACATCTGGGATTAGAAATTGTATGGTGGGCCGTGAATGCTCACAAAATTGGGCTTGCGGTGCAGGAGGGAGTGACAGCTCTGGTTGGGGGTGCAGGCTCCGGGTTGGGGCCAGAAATGAGGAGTTCAGGATGCGGAAAGGGGCTCCAGGCTGGGGGAATGGAATGCAGGTGAAGGGGGGCTGCGGGCTCCGGCACTGGGGATGAGGAGTTTGGGGTACAGGTGGGTGCTCCCGGCTGGGACCGAGGGGTTCGGAGGGCAGGATGGGAATCAGGAATGGGGCAGGGGATTGGGATGCAGGAAGGTGTGCAGGCTCTGGGGTGGGGCTGGGGGTGAGGGGTATAGGAGGGTGCTCCGGGCTGGGATCGAGGGGTTTGGAGGGTAGGAGAGGGATCAGGGCTGGGTCAAGGGGTTGGGGTGTGGTGAGAGGCTCAAGGGTCCAGACTCTGAGCGGCGCTTACCTCAAGTGGCTCCCAGAAGCAGCAGCAGCATGTCCTTTCCCCGGCTCCTCCGCGGAGGCATGGCCAAGCGGCTCTACATGCTGCCCCGTCATCAGGCACTACCCCTTCAACTCCCATTTGAGTGCCGGAGGGGGCCACTGGAGCGCACAGGAGCCAGAGGGGGGCCATGTCACAGCTTCCAGGAGCCACGTGGAGTGGCCCCCCGATCCTGCTCCCCGACTGGAGCATGGGGGGGGCGGGGACATGCCGCAGCTTCTGGGAGCCACATGGAACGCCCACCACCGACCCTGTTCCCCAGATGGAGCACCGGAGGGGGGGCCATGCTGCGGCTTCCGGGAGCCACGTGGTGCGGCCCCCAACCCTGCTCCCCAGCAGGAGCTCGCGGGCTGTCTTAAAATAGCCTAAGGGCTGTAGTTTGTCCATCCTTGCTCTAGTGCTTTGAGGTTGAAAGAGTGCACCCTGCTTGACTGAGATGAAACCACAAATTATTAGTATTAATTTGCTTTATAGCAGAGGTGGGCAAGCTACAGCACACGGGCTGGATCCAGCCCATCTAACATTTCCATCTGGCCCACCAGGCTCTTCGGCTGCCCCCTCGCGATCCCCGGGCTCCTAAAAGTCCTGCAGCGCAGCAGGGAACTTAGGCAGGTACGCAGCCTGCCATTGCCCCAACGCTGCTCCCGGAAGCGACCGGCCGCTGCTGGCATGTCTCTGTGCACCCCTGGCAGGGGCAGGAGGCAGCGCCACATGCTGCCCCAGCATCATCCTCACAGTTCCCATTGGCCAGAAACCGGCCAATGGGAAATGCCAGGGAGGAGCCTGCAGGAACAAGCAGTGCATGGAGACCCGCTCCCCCCTTTTCTCTAATGGGCATGCAGAGACATGCCAGCAGCAGCCGCTTCCAGGAGCGGCATGGGGCCACAGCATGCAGGCAACCTGTCTGAGCCCTACTACGCCGCTGGCCAGAAGCCACCTGTGGTACACGCCTCCCAGCCAGAACCTGCACTTCGCACCCCACCCCAAGTCAGAATCCCCTCCTGCACCCAAACTCCCTCCCAGACCTCACACCTCTTCCTGCACCGAAACTCCCTCCCAGAGCCCACCCCCCGCACCCCCTCCTGCACCCCAATCCCCTGCCGCAGCCCGGAGCTCCTTCCTGCACCCTAACTCCCTCCCAGACTCCAACCCCCTCCATTAATATAGTAGAAATATGCAGCCCGTGACGACTTACAAAAATTCGTGGAGTGGCCCCCCCTGCGAAAATTATTGCCAACCCCTGCTTAAGAGCAACATATAAAATCCACTACTAAAAATGTGGGTCCCAGTATACTAGGCACTGTACAAATACATAGAGACAATCCTTGCACGGAAGAGCTTACAATGACAAAGACAAAGTTGTAAAAAAGTATTGCCCTTTTCCAGATGGGAAACTGAAGCACAAAGTAGTGAAATGGTTTGCTAAAAATCATGTAGAAAGACTATTAGAGCCAGAAATTGAACCCAGCTCACCTAAGGCCAAGTCTACCCTTAAGTTTCATTGGGGTAGCAATACCAGTATAGTTATACTGGCACCACCTTCCTAGTGTAGATACAGCTTACCGCAGCAATACAAATGCTTCTGCTGGTGTAGTTTATACAGGCTTGGTGAGCAAAGTAAGCTATATCGGCTAAAGCAGTTTTATGCCAGTAAACTATGTCTATACTAGAGCTTTTGCTGGTACAGAAATGTCACCCCGCCATGCTCCCTAACCAACAATGCTGTACTGACAAAATTTCTGGTATAGGCCTGGGCCTATGCTCCTGTCTGTTAAAGCACACGCCCATTCTTCCTTTCAAAGAAGCTGAGTGTTATTTGTACCCACAAAAGGAATATTCATGTTTTAACCAGAGCTTTGATTCTAACTAAATTAGTTTTATTTAACAAAGAATAAGTTTAGTATGCTATTACCTCTATTGAGGGTGATGGAAGAATATATCTTGAACTGGATTTGCTGGGAAAGGGAGGGGATTCTAATCAAGTAGGCTGCTTTTCTGAGGTATTAGGCATCTACCACTGTCACTGATTTCATTGGATTTGTGTTGGAAATGGCCCAACTTGATCATCATACACATTGTAAGGAGAGTGATCACTTTAGATAAGCTATTACCAGCAGGAAAATGGGGTGGGGGGGGAGGTATTTTTTCATGCTTTGTGTGTATAAAAAGATCTTCTACACTTTCCACAGTATGCATCCGATGAAGTGAGCTGTAGCTCACGAAAGCTTATGCTCAAATAAATTGGTTAGTCTCTAAGGTGCCACAAGTACTCCCTTTCTTTTTGCAAATATAGACTAACACGGCTGTTACTCTGAAAACTGATTTCAATGGCTTCCATTAACACCAGCACACTGAAAAAATCTTCGCCATTTCTACAGTTCTATCAGTTTCCTGAGCCAGCAGCTTTTGTTATTCTAAGAGGAAAGGAAGAGACTATGTGCTGTGATAGGAGCCAGCTTCTGGTCCGCCAGAGGCGGCAGCAAAAATCCCGTTCTAGCCCTAACTATAACAGGAAAACAAAACCATTACCCACCTCAGGCTTGCTACAGAAATTTAATATTCTGACCCAGTCTTCTCCCAAGCCCCGCAAGCTTGTAAAATGCATGTACTCCAACCAGTTTACTTTTGATCTAAGAACTGTTTACATGATTACACTAACCAGACAAATGCTTTCAATAGGCCTAGGAACCAGTTCAGTCTGAACCATCTTACATCTAGGGAGGGGACACACAAGAGATCAAACTCGGTGGCTCTTCAAAATCTCATACAATCCATCGCTTTTGCTAGGGACTGTGGGCTAGGTACTGGGCACTGCAACGGAAAGCGTCTAGATCAGTGCTGCGGAGAGACGGGGGGGGGCGTGGGGAAAGGATCTTAAACTAGTTGGGCGTCTAGTGCCGATGGCGTGGAGGCCGCATAGCCACAGGGCTTGCGAACAGGATCCATACGCCAGCGGAAGAGCGGGGGGCGGCTCCCGAGAAGGCAGGGCACGGCCGTGCTGTTGCTGGGGCGGTGGATGTTGCACGGAGACTTGAGCTTTAGCACTGGCACGTGCCCCGACAGCTCCGTGGCCGGGCGCACAGACTCTGCCGGACAGAGAAGCCGAGCTCCCTGCTACAGACATGGCGCAGGCCTGCAAAGCGTGTCCGACCCCCACCCACCGGCAAGGCACCTGCAGCCCGGACACGGCCCCCGAGTCCGGGGAAGAAGCCTCCTCCCCCGCACAAGGCTGGGTGTGTGTGTGCGTAGGGGGGTGTCTCCTCTCGCCCCCCCCATAGCCCCCGGGGGGGCTCCTCTCGCCCCGCAGCACGGACAGCCAAGCGGGGCGGGCCTGGCTTTGCGCCCGGCGGGAGGCTCGTCCCAGCCCCTCAACGCCCTGCAGGGCCCCGGCCCGCGCCTACCCCGCCCTGGTAGTAGCCGCCTCCAGCGCCGGGATGCCCAGGATACGCCATGTCTACCGCGCTGCAGTCCGCTGTTCCCAGTCCCTACCAGCTGCCCCACAGGGCGTGGGGAGGGGCGACCGGCTCACACCATCCTCCGGGTGGACCCGGAACAGGGCTCACGACTTGCCGCACCGCTTCTCCCTTCCGTCCCGCAGGGCGTGAGCGACTGCGAATCGCTGAGACGCGGCGCGGTTTGTTGCTCTGTTAGACCCCCCCCCATTTTAGGAAATTATCCCCTTTGGCTCACTCAGAAGGGAGAAAACACCCCTCCGCTGTAATGGTACCGGCCAACAGCCTGAGAGGACGGTGTTTTTTTTTTTTAAACAAAAACTTTATTCACACGCAGGCGCAGCTCGGGGAACACTGGGCGCGCTCTCTGTGCGGGGGGAGGGGGGGCTGTGGGATAGCGCGGCGCAATGCGCAGCCTGCAGTCTGACGTGCGACCTGATTTAAAAAGCTACTTCATTGCTCATTCTTTACCAGAAGGGCGGGGGAGTGCGCGGTAATGGGCTGCTGCTGCTCCTTGACTATGGCAGTGTTGCCAACGCTTGTGATTTTATCCAGATTCTCATAATACTTCGTGTTTTTTCGTAAAGTTCCAGCTCCTAGAGTCACGTGAGAATCTCTGAGACCATGTTTTTAAAGGACTTTTCTAGCCTGGTTGCAAGAGAGAGGCTTGAAAATACGACTGACGTACCTGTGGGCTCAAAACCCGGAAGGAAAAGAAAGAGATGCTGCTAAATATATTATGTTTTTAAAATCTCATATTTGAAAATATTTGTGAACAGAGTTTGCATATTACTGACTATTAGTAATCACAAGCATTCAAAAACTGTGAGCCAGACTCCCAAAATCATGAGATTAGCTTAAGTGGCATAAAACTTTGAAAACAATATACTTTAGATTTTTTGTTTGTTTCTGACCCTTTAGGTTTGAGAACTTTGAGCTGTCTCTGAAATCATCAAGGCCAGAGACTTTTTTTTTAATCAAATCTGAGATTCTCACTTAGGACAACAGGAGCTGGAATTTAAAGAAAAATTCCAAATACTGTGAGAACTGACAACAGACTATTGTGAAGAAGAAGTTCTGACTATCAGCCTTTCATGGTCTGTGTTTAATCAAACATATTAATCATGCGTAATAATATTGAGAATAATAATGAAAATACACCTGAAAAACAGTGAATATAAAAGTGCAAATAATCCCCCTGTTTATAATCAATACCCAAGAAAACAAAAAATCTAATATAGAAATAAGTTCATCTTGCTCTACGGGGGTTCCAGACTTTTGGGACAATATGTACTCATTTAAACAGACCAAATTATTACCCTATCCAATGCAGTCACACGTGGCCACAGCTGGGTCGGCCATGCATGTTATAACCTGTTGCTATCAGGCTGGGAGTGGGAACAGATCAAGTAATATGATGAGTTAGAATTACCGTTTAAGCAGTAGTAGCGCTCACAGTGTGCTGGAAGGCAGTTTCCAAACACATAGGACGACAGTCCCTGCACTAAGCAGTGTACAGTTTTTAAAAGAATATATATAGTTGAATGGGAGCTGCTGGCAATACAAAGAGGCTCCTCATTTAAAATGGCAGCCGACAGTACCAGTTGCAAAAGTCAGATACTTATCGTGTCCCCATATTTACTAAAGTTTGATTCTTTCCTACAGTGTTCTCCAGTAATTCATTCAGACTAATATTACAGGACTAGAAGCGGTAATAATGGTATTCCAGACATCAGAGACTTTAAATGAGGAAGCTAGAAGTGACTCCTCTTATTCTTTAGTTTATATGTTAGAAAAAATTAACATGCAGACAATTAAGAATCACAGCCCCTTTCCCAGGTCATATGGAAAGAGTAAAGTTGAAGGGCTATTGGTCAAGCCTAGATCAAGACATAGTACTGGCAGACCTGGTGAAAGGTCCAAAATATAATACAAAAGGTTAATTCAACCTCATATGCAGTGTTTTTGTAGCCATGTCGGTCCCAGGATATTAGAGAGACAGAGTGGGTGATATCTTTTATTGGACCAACTTCTCTTGGTGAGAGAGAGAAGCTTTCGAGGTTACACAGAGCTCTTCTTCATGTCAACCATTCATTCAACCTTGGTATGCCTGCTTTCCTATGCAGCTTTTCCAATGCTGTTCTGTGCTGACCTACAGCATCCTTGCTAGTCTATTCTTTAGCATCTTTAATATTAACATTAGCATTCACGAATCACAAATTGAATGACAGTCAACAATGTGATGCAGTTGTGAAAAATGTTAATATTTTGGGTGAATTAACAGGAGTGTTGTTTGTAAGACACAGGAGGTAATTGTCTATTCAGCACTGGTAGAGTTCTGGGCACCACACTTTAAGAAAGATGGGGACAAATTGGACAGAGTTAGGAGGAGAGCAATAAAAATGATAAAAGAGTTAGAAAATCTGACCTATGAGGAAATGTTAAAAAAACCTGGGCATCTTTAGTCTTGAGAAAAGAAGACTGAGGGGAGACCTTATAATAGTCTTCAAATGTTAATGAAAGGACTGATATAAAGAGGAAAGTGATCAATTGTCCTACCTTCAGTGGATATGGAGAACAAGAAGTAATAGGCTTTATCTGCAGCAAGGGAGATTTAGGTTAGCTATTAGGAAAAACTTTGTAACTATAAGCTTCCAAGAGAGTTTGTGGAATACCTGTCATTGGAAGTTTTAAAGAACAGTTTGGACAAACACCTGTCAGGGATGGTCTAGGTTACTTTGTCCTACCTCAGTGCAAGAGGCTGGACTTGATGTCTTCTCGGGGTCCCTTTCAGTCCGACATCCCTATAGTTCTGTGATCTCACAAAAAGATGTATACACCTTTACATGACTTGCCATTTACCAGCTTCTGGTAATCTTCTGGCTCATATAACATAAGATACATTGATCACTTTGGAGAGTGAGCATTAGTTATGTAACAATACTTAATAATCAGAGAAAAAGTCTTGGCTTGTGATAATACTGAGGAATCATAGGAAGAGTCTTGGCCTACAGAAAACACTGTTGCCAATATAATATTCATAGTAACAAGATTTCAAGAAACACCATCCCAATTGTCACCCTTGTTTGCAGCCTCAATGATGAGAGTGTAAAGGCACACAGCACTGAAAACTCCTAATAATCTTTTCCTTCTTCAGGCTTAATTTTCAGAAGATGGCAACATAGTGGGATATGGAAGAAGAATGTAGATTTGGCTGGTTTGCTAATAAATCTAAATAGAAAATATGAATTATTACACTGATGTGCGGGTAATAATTTAACAAGAGGTTCCTAGAAGCATAGCCCATGATAAACCTGACATTCACATGAGTGCTCTTTCAGGGAGCTGAGGGACTAGGGGAATCTATTCATTTGTTTTTCTATTAAAATAAAACCACATCCTCACAAACGTTAGCAGGGAAAGTGGCAACAGCACCACTTGGCAGACGAGATTATATTAAGTACATTTGCTGGAAATGTTTATACTCTGTTCCTGAAAATTATACTGAATTTATCAAGAGCATAGCACAATGTTCAGCCTGTATAATTAGATGTGTGGGTGAAGATTTTGGGGGGGTGCATTTGGAGTATCTTTCAGCAGATTTTTTAAATGACTTCTGATATAACCTGGTGCATTCCAAAAAGGTAAAAAACTGTGTTTCTGAGAAGTCTGAAGCCCAAGGAGAAGCCACTCCTAGCAGGGTGAGTCAGCAGTATCTAAAATGGGGAGGTTTCAGAGTAACAGCCGTGTTAGTCTGTATTCGCAAAAAGAAAAGGAGTACTTGTGGCACCTTAGAGACTAACCCATTTATTTGAGCATAAGCTTATGCTCAAATAAATGGGTTAGTCTCTAAAATGGGGAGTAAATTCCATCAGTGGCAAGGACATCATTCCAGCTTCCTTTCAGTGTACTATCAGATTTTTAACAAGTGGTTTTTATCCTGCACAGCACTGAGTCCATAAATATAAGGAAAGGAAAACTGTTAGTGCAAAAAAACAGAAGAAAGAAAAAATGAGAGCAGTGAAAAAAAATTATTGATTGATTCCAACATGCAATGAAACAACAAGCAATTATGAATGCTTTCTAAATTGGTTGAAAGGCCAGATGAAAGCAAGCCACACATTTACATTCAGCACTATTGGCCAGCACTTCATTCTTGTAACATGAACATTTGTTCTGAAAAAACAGAAATGATTTGTTTTTGCAGAAGCGCATCCAAAACTCCATTTGAAGTCCATGAAAGCTGTGCGTGTTTAGCAATTAAATATATAAGGTCTTTCAAACTGGACACCCAAAATCAGAGGCTGCTTTTGAGAATTTTGGTATTGCTATAGTGAATTAAGTCTATACCATTGGAACATAATAAGACATGCTGCTGCATTTACATGGGAATTTGGGATGCAAAGAACTTCAGCAGGAATTTGAAATTAGGACTGGCCGGAAAACAAGCCTTCCTTTTCACACAAAAATTTGAGGATTTGACATTTGGTTATATTCTGGTGAGGGACAGATTTAACTGTTCCAATTAATTGGAAAGTGACTTTTTTTTTAAATTATGCAGGAAAGAAATAATTATCCTGTGAAGATGATTCAACATGACTATTAAATCAATTTGTGTTGTTTTTGTTTTAAATGAAGCTGGTGTTATCTGCATATTGACAAGGGAGAAGTGCCAGAGATTCCATAAAGTCCATTAGGGACTTTACATGGAACCTATTCAGATAGTTAGATTACAGGTGGCAGTACAAAACCCTTAGATAGATTGTAAGTCAAAGAATAATCATACTTGTTTAAACAGTGGCAAAACAATAATGACATATCACTTTGCATTTTTCTACACAATAGGTGGTACTGTGTGTAAAGGAAATAGAAGGTGCCTATATTTTATGAATATTACAGGCCCTATCTGTTGGCATGTTGTGTTATTTGCTCTATGATTATAAGTAGTTAATTCCAAGAGAAGCTGATGGCACAAATATAGGAAGATAAACCATAGCTTCAGATAGCTCAGTTTTCCAGTACTTAACAAATAATACAGATGTCATTCGCTGTGAAGTTTTACTTCTGAACATGCTGTTCAACAGTCTGGCTTGTAACCCAGGAGGAAGGAGCTGGATGGGAAAAACTGCGACAAAGAATTTTGGGGTGGATAAAAAAGACTGAATCCAAGGCTCAGATTTTGGGTTGTCTGGATAAGCTAGGCCTACTAAAGCCTTTTGTGGCCTCATGGTCATGCAAACTGGTCTAGTAACCACACACTGATGTATTTCAAAGAGAAACTTTTTGTTTTGCAGAATTATGTTTTGAGCCCCTGGTATGCATCATGTCTAGTAGAGAGGTTTCAGCGGTATCCAGAGAGGAATTTACTTAATCAGGGACAGAAAATCATCTCAATCTTTCCTTCAGTGGAATTTTAACAAGGGGTTCCCAAGAGCTTCCCTCCAACACATCACTGTGTTTTTAGAAAATCAGTGTAAGAAAATGTGTTCTAATAGGCTTTTCATAGTTAGTATGGACGGGCAAACTAAAATAATGATACCATTTTTAAAAAGTTAAAATCAATCCAACTGAGAACACATTATAAATCTTGTATACATATTATTTATGGAGTTTGATTTATTATTAATTTTTTAAAAGCACCTATCTTGTGATCTAGGAGCATTTTAAAAATTAGATACTAGAATACATTTACAAACTCAGCAGTTTATTTCCTTTCATGCATACACCACAGATAAATGAATGTTATTTTAAATATATCCTTCCCTTTCTTCAACATTGAAATCCATTACTCTCTTCCCCCTGCCATCTCTCCAGAAGCCTGAGAAAACAGATGAGCTCTGCAAAGTGCCTGGAAGGTTAACAAATCCATATTATTTTGGATTAGAGAAGAAATGTGAATTACAAAGTCTTGCCAGAATTACAACGGCCTTTCCCAGACAACGTCCTGCCAGCGGTCCCATATCTCTTAAAATAAGGCAACTTAAGCTTGAACAATTTAACTAAAGGATGTGTTGAGAGTCTCTACCAGCAATGAACTAAATTCTTTCCCACCAGGCTCTCCCAGCCAGGAGGGACATGGGTTCAAAACTCAGGTTGTGGCATGAAGAATTTTCAATACTTCCAGCATCTCAATAAGCAAGACTGTCCGAAATTAAAGGAGAGAAGACTTAAGCCTTTGTCTTCACCCTGCACATGGACACACAGAGATTGGTCTGAATCAGAATGATTTTATTTGCAAAGTGTCAGAATATTCTCATGGTGAGAGGGACTTAAATGAACTACCACACAGGCAGAACTCTAATTAACCAGACTGCCCAGTACTGAAACAAACCCACTAACCGAGACTTTGTGGATGTCTGGCGGAGGCAAAGGATTGGGTGGTTCAGAATACCTGAAGAAAGGATATAGTTTTCTTTTAAGTTCTACAGGTCTTTTTAGCATAATTTCTGAAGAACTCTATTACAGTTTGTATAAAACCCCATTGTTTAATCCCTTTTAAATTCTATTCGACTTTTCCATTGGGGTTATTTGGCTTTCTGAACCAGCTTCCAGATCATTCTAGAAACATGGCTATCAGCCCACATCTTCATAGTGTATTATTCCACCCTCACAGCCCCATTTGGACTAATACAGTTTATGTTGCTAGTAACACACCTAGGGATTGCTTGTTTATCTTGTGAAGTTTACTACAATAGACTGAAAGATACAATATAATACAATATCTTCACCACACAAGCAGGGGCACACCCAGATGACACCATTCCTTTCAAAGTGGTTGGGAAACAATGCAGCTAGTGTATTTTTTTTTTCTTTTTGTTGTTCACAAAACATTTCTCTAGCTCACAAAAATGCTTGACTAGCATTCATTGATATCAAAGTGTGCAATAGGCAAATAGTATGATTTACTGAATTTAGCTTGTACATACTGTATGCATTGGAAGAGGATCTGTGTCAAACCTAGTTACAGAACACAGATTGAATATGCAGCATATATTGGTTCTATAACTACGCTTAGTTGTGCACTCCAAAAAAATCTTTTTTCCTTATATTATCTTTTATTTGAAAATAAGAATCCAGAGCAGTAGTCATGTTCTTGAAAATCTGCTTAGATGATCTAATATTGTCTTCATGTGTAGGTATGTTTCTGAACATGCCACAATGTAATGATCACTCTGGTTGCAAATTTTGTTTTAGAAAAAGGAGTGACTTTTATTAGTGAAGCTGTTTCTCTTATAAAAATGATAAAATCAATATTTACATGATTTCAGGAAAACTGTCTATAAGTGTTACAATGGTGTTATTTGATGTTGAGCTCTTTGGAAAATAAGGTGGTTAATTAGATGCCTAACTAGGAGTTGAGACCTTTTGAAAGTCTGGCCCCAACAGTGGGTGTTGAGCAATTGAAAATCTGGCCTCTGGGCATGAACTGAAGTCGCTGATCATATCATACATAATAACTGTGCATCTTAAAGGAAGCCAAGCTTTGTTATTTGTGTGTTTTGGCTTTGTCTAGACTGCCACTTTATAGTGCTACATCTTTCTCGTTCAGCGGTGTGAAAAAACACCCTCCTGAGCGCTGCAAGTTTCAGCGCTGTAAAGTGGCAGTGTAGACAGTGCACCAGCGCTGGGAACCACGCTCCCACAGCTGGTAGCTACTCCCCTCATGGAGATGGCTTTTTAACAGTGCTGGGAGAACTCTCTCCCAATGCTGGTGCTGCGACTACACAGCCATGTTAAAGTGCTGCTGCTTTATTTGTCATTAAATCAAGTGCTTTGAGATCTCTGAATGAAAAGTGCTTTATAGGAATGAAATTGTATTATGAATAATATAGAGTGGGTGTTGAGCAATTGAAAATCTGGCCCTCTGGGTATGAACTGAAGTAGCTGATCATATCAAACATAACTGTGCATCTTGAAGGAAGCCAAGCTTTGTTAATTGTGTGTCTTTATCATTCTCTTGCCCCAAGCCAAAAGAAATTGTCACACTGGAGCATTAGTGTAATCTTCAGATTACATGAAATACCTATGCTATATAACACAAAATGGTAAAATGTAGCAGCTGGGGAGAAGACAGCACATGAAGTAGATTCCATGCAAATATTTGTCATTGAATCAAGTGTTTTGAGATCTATGGATGAAAAGTGCTTTATAGGAATGAAGTTGTATTATGAATAATATAAAATCACAAATGTGCAGTATGTAATATAACCAGATAAGAAGATAACGTCCCCACCCTAAAGAGATTACAATCTAAGGGTCTGACCCTGCAAACACTGACTACTGATTGTAATGGGACTACTCCTGGTAATGAACAATACACCCAGTAGTAAATGTTCACAGGATTGCACTCTAAGGTAGAGAACATATAGGCAAAGGAGCTGTGAGGAAGGTGGAATGAAGTACTGTAATATCACATGGATTATTTGTCTGGCAGGCATCTTTTAGCTCAAGTGCATTTTTGTTGTTGTTATAATTTTACATTTATACTGCAGGCCCGAGGGGAGGAGGCAGATTGCTCTAGGCAGAATGGGACAAGGTGAAAAAAGCCAATAAACCAGTTTACACAAGCTCGGCATCTGCCCCCATCGTTACTCAGATTAAGGCGACCTTTCAAAATTACAACTGAGAAACTAACATTTGAAATATGACAGTAATAAACTTGTCTAAAACTAATAACTGCTGCTTGTGCAAATCTCAAACAAAATATTGTATGGTCCCTCTAGTACAGTGATCTCCAACTTGTTTACCCTCAAGATCACTTTTTTAATTTAAGGACAAACCAAGATCTATCCCACCCCTTCCCCAAAGCCCCTCCCTGCTCACTCCATCCCCCCCCCCCCGCCCTCCATTGCTCGCTCTCCCGCACCCTCTCTCACTTACACCAGGCTGGGGTAGGGGGTTGGGGTAAGGGAGGAGGGGCGGGCTCTGGGCTGGAGCTGAGGGCTTCGCAGTGTGGGAGGGGGCTCTGGGCTGAGCCTGGGATAGAGGGTTGGGGTGCAGGAGTGGGTGAGGGATGCAAGCTTTGGGAGGGAGTTTGGGTGCAAGAGGGGGCTCTGGGCTGGGGCAGAGTGTTGGGGTCCAGGAGGGGGTTTGGGGTGCTGGCTCTGGGAAGGAGCTCAGGGCTGGGGGTTGGGGTGTGGCCTCCTGATGGGCGGCACTTATCACGGGAAGCTCCCGGTCGGTGGCTTAGCGAGGCTAAGGCAGGCTTCCTGCCTGCCCCGGTTCCACGCTGCTCCCGGAAGGGGCTAATGTGCCCCTGCAGCCCCTAGGGGGAGCAGAGGGCACGTGGCTCTGCCCGGTGCCCCTCTCTGCAAGCACCACCCCTGCAGCTCCCATTGTCCACAGCTCCCCGTTCCCAGCCAATGGGAGTTGTAGGGGCGGTGCTTGCAGGCAAGAGTAGCGCGCCGAGGGAGACCCCTGCCCGCGGGGCCGCGCTGGCCGCTTCCAGGAGCGGTGTGGGGCCGAGGCAGGCAGGGAGCCTGCCTTAGCTGTAGCCCTGCTGCACTGCCAGTGATTGCGATCGACTAGGAGATCCTCTAGGATTGACCGGTTGATCGCGATTGACCAGTTGATGACCACTGGTCTAGTGAAAAGATAGGAGTCTAGAAATGGAAAAGGCCAACGGAGTGGCCCATGTTAGAGAGTTTACTCTGCTTACTGAAGAGAAGGTGTTCATTAAAATAATTTCTTACCCCGGGAAACAAAACATTATTATTTATTATTTTATAGTACATGAATTTTGCTAGGTTCTTCATGATACATAGGAGAGAAAGATGTTAAGAGTAAATTCACTACTAACTTAGAGGAGTCCCCTACTTAAGAGGGGAAGTGGGATTCTCTAACGGCAGGAGCTTTTATATAGGGAAGCACTATTAGCATCAGACAAGAGTTGTTTTTGTTTGTTTGTTTGTTTTTTAACAAGAGATATTAATTTTGCTTACCATGGTTGCTCACAATAACCAACATTATTAGTATTTAAACATGACATGGGCTCACATATAAACCTTAACGTCAAACCCCTTGTATTAAAAGTCTTAAACTGCACTATATTTGTAACTTACTTGACTGTCCTGGGCTGGTGACTGCATGCTTAGGCCTCTAAGGTAGCTGGCAAGCTGGGTGAGGAATTTGTCCTTCCCAGATGTACAGTACAAGTGGCTGTGGAGCAAGAATAGAAAGGAAATTAGGGATTAAAGGTCAGAGCTGCTGACATGGCTACCTGGCATATTTAAGGCATTGGACAGCAAGCCATAAAATTTTTAATTGAAAAAAGTTTGCCGATTGCCTTTACAATTGCTTCAACTGCTTTCCAGCAAACAGATGACTGGTGGCCTGTGGGTGTGGGTTTGTGTAAATATTTATATAGCAAGGGTTGCCTTGGAGAATAAACTCAAGAGGTGATGTAATGATTCATTTGAAAGGTAAATTCAGTCAGAAGGTAATAACATTATAAATAACTACCCACAAAGCTATGTTAAAAGAGCATGATTAAGGTGACAAAGCCAAGCACTCAAATGTTAGGACACTCCAGAATTAAATTTGCTTGTGCAATCTTAATTCGCTCCTGTGTGTGCATGCATTACAATATAGTCTTTAATTACATGATTTCATACTACTTTTAACAGCGTTTTCTGTGGGTAATTTCCTACATTTAAAAAAAGCAAACTGAAAAAAACAGAAATTCCAGCATGTTGACACGCACATGATTCATCAGCAATGGTTCCTACTCAGAGTCCTCATGTCCATCAAGTCCTCCCCACGACTCTGCATCCGATCTCAGTGTTCCCCGACCAGCCAACTGGCTCCCAGTCTTTCCCATCTGTTTACAGAATCACTCTCCCAGTCCCAGTCTCTTCCATGAGACCCAGTCCCCTTGCCCAACCAGTCTGCCTTCCCCTTCCCACCAGCTCTGCGTCTCCTTGCCCAGCCAGTGCCAGTAACAGTTTCTGTTCCTTGTCCCAATCTACTCCTTTTCTTCCACTCATTCTGTATCAGTTGGTTTCCTCCTCCAAGCTGCCTGAATGCCAGCAGGGGGACCACTGAGAGTACAGGAGAGAGAGGCTCCTGCTCTCAGTTCCGGTGCCCGGCACCAGCACAGCCATTACAGTGAAAATCTGGCTTTGCCCCTATAGCCCTGGGCTGGGGCATGCTCAATTGCTCTGTGAGGATAGGTTTCAGAGTAGCAGCCGTGTTAGTCTGTATTTGCAAAAAGAAAAGGAGGACTAGTGGCACCTTAGAGACTAACAAATTTATTTGAGCTATAAGCTTTCGTGAGCTACAGCATCCGATGAAGTGGGCTGTAGCTCACGAAAGCTTGTGCTCAAATAAATTTGTTAGTCTCTAAGATGCCACTAGTCCTCCTTTTCTTTCTGTGAGGATAGTGGATGCACAGTTTGGTCAAAGTAGGAGCTGTGAGGGGGTGGAGCGTACTCATTCGCACTGTGGGGATGGCGCATGAGCAATCCGGTCAGCACTAGGAGCTATATGAGGCTCAGTAGGGTTGCCAACTTTGGTTGGACACATTCTGGAGATTATATCACATGACATAATCTTTTTTAAAAAGATTAATCTTTAATTCCTGGAGACTCCAGGACAATCCTGGAGACTTGGCAACCCTAGACTCGAGCATGCTCAGAGCAGATGGAATCTTTGGAGTGTTCAGCTGCTAAAATTGAAAGTTTCTACTGAGCTTGTATAATTTTTCAAAGGCCAATAATTTGGCCAAATTTGAGTGAATTTTCATCTAACAGCAAAAGGAACTTTCCCCATGCTAAAGCCAGGTCCTGCCAAATTTCAAGTCCATGGTCCAAAGCATGGAATACTGAGGAGTTCAAAGGAAAGGTCTATGGAATTTTTTAACATGGGGAAAACAGCGTATTTTCCCCTAGCCTTGCTGTCAGAAATGGCCGAGCCATTTTAGCTCAATCTTTCAAAAAAAAAAAAAAAATCACCCAGCAAGCATGTACACCTTTACCCTGAATGGCTGATGTTTGGCAAAGTTATAAGCAACTGAAAACAGAGTCTGATAATGGGAATGATGTGAACCTTAATAATAGGAGGCATAGCTAGCCCTGCCTACAATGTGGTATTGTTATCCCTTGTTGACTTAGGAGCCAGCAGGTACAATCAGCTGTTCCTGAAATAATAACAGTTAGCATGTATCTTGTGCTTTACATGTTCAAAGCACTGTACACTCATTAAATAACTTTTCAAACTCCTCTGGGGTCAATGTCAACCTTATACAAAGATAACTGAATTAAAGCTAAAGTATTGTTTCGGTCACAAGGCAGAAAAGTTCGTTTCTGAGTCCCAGTAACTTGCAAGTTAATGGTTCCAAAGGATGTTGTACTGCATCTTTAAAAAATAAATAAGGAAAATGGAGGAGTTATATATTTTGGGCCAAGACAATTTTCCTGTCTACTTATTTTGCACATCATCTGTGTATTCCTTCCTAGTTCATTTTCCTAGGGGAAAGGGAGAAAGCTTCAATTCTTTCTGGAAGTTTGGAGGATTTTAAACAGGGTCAAAATTGCAATCATTTACCCAAACTTCCTTACACTTTTGGTTAGGTTAAATGGGACCAGGATCCTTGCCAACTCTGTGCAAAACTAAAGTGAGAGGCAGTTTATAAAAGTAGGAGAGCTTTGTCTAGTGGTTAAAGCATAGGAATGGGAGTTAGCAGAGGTGGAGTTTGAGTCTCTCTTGCCTTGCTCTTTGTGTTGTCATTTACATCAGTGCAAGGGAGTACCATTCAGATTCGGTAGCGCTTTGCATTTACTGTAAATGATTATACAAAAAAAATGCAGGGCCAGAGGGAACTGGGCCCCTGATTTCTGTTCCTGGGTCTGCCACAGACCTATGACCTTTGATAAGTCATTGTATACCTGTGACTCACTTTCCACATGTCTAACATGGAGAAAATACCTACCTCCCAGAGATACTGTGAGCTTAATTGTTTTATAGACACTTTGAGATCCTCCAATGGAAGGTGCTATACTAGTTGTAATATTAAACCTTAGATCACTTCTGGCTTTGCATGTTTCTTTAACTGACGTAAGTAAAAAAATAAAAGGCAAAAAAGTTGCATAATGAAACTTGGTAGCCTTCTTCATAGATGCTCTTGCTCCTTTTCTAACAAACGTGAAAATAGCTTGATGCCTACAGGCCAGAATTTTCATAAGGGCTTACCTCCAACACATATACAGTTGGGGCCAAATTTTCTAAGTGCTCAGCACTCAGCATGCACTAAGGTCTTTTGAAAATCTGGCCCCATGTTGTTTATGTTCCTCACCTGTGGTAGTTAAGCTAAGAGCCTACCTTGCTGCAGGCCTGGAAGAACTGCAAGTCACCACAGTTAACCCTTTCTCTGCTGATTTTAAATTTCCCTTGGGAAATAGGGATAAAAGAAATGCGGAGTAGTTTTGAAAAATGTCTGAGGGCTCATTTATCCCATTCTTAGCGCGTGTAACTTATTGACTTCAGTGGAAGTTGTGTGCATGCAATTGATTGGATAGTACACTCTCGGAAATAAATTTTGCATGTTTATGAATATTTTTATTACTGAAATTGCTAGGTATGCTAAAAAAGCCTCCCAAACATGGTAACATTAAATTTGTTTATAACTCCTGTCATGTAACTTACTCTTCAGCACCCTCTTACTACAATTCTAGTGAACAGAATTATCCCTTCTGTCTAAAGCTTTTGTAATAATTCGGTTTGGTTTCTCTCCCACGTATAATTGCAGTTCTCCACTATTTTCTAAGCCCCCTTTCCTTATGTTGATCCTCTTGCTTCCTGTCTTCAGCTGTTTGTTATCTCATATTTCTCATTTTTGTGAACTTCTAAAACTTTACAGAATGTGACTATCACTTTCCAATAAAGTGTCCACTAGGTGTCACACTAGTATATTTAATACAGCCATTTTTGGTCATTTACTGCTAGCTCTTTCATTTTTAAAAAAAAATGGTATCAGTTTCTGAATTCATACACAAAAAAATTAAGATTATTTAATGATTCATCTTCAGATACTGATTCCAGTCAGCCTATGATCTCATAGATATAAAATGAAATTCCCACTTTTGTATACTCCTGGGGGAATTCTGCACCAAAAAATTAAAAATTCTGCGCACAATATTTTAAAATTCTGAAAATTTTATTTGTCAAAATACCACTCTATAATCACACCAGTTTTAATTGTTTTGGCCCCCTCCCCACCCAGATAGTCACACCCCTCCCCGAGCCCAGATTTTCTTTTCTGCTTACTGGTATGTGAATCACAAGAATCTTCTCTCCACTGGGAGGAAGGGTGTGTGGCAAGGGATAGATAATTTATGTCCAGGCCAGGCAGAGAGGCAGCACTGCTTATAGAGATGGGAAAATTAAAGAGTGTCATTAGCAGACAATATCACCTGGATCACCTGGATCGATTGGTCTTCAGCTGTTGTTAAGACTGCGCCAATCACAACACGTCCGCCATTCTTCTTGCACTCTCGCCTTTCTTCTCCACGTTCATCCGAAATGTTTAACAATATCATCTTCCCATCTTCTTGGAGGCTGGCCAGGTGGTCTTTTCTGTTCTTGTGGGTACCACTCAGCTATGATTGTGGTCCACCTATTGTCCGTGAGCCACGCTGTGTGGCCCACCTATCGCATCTTTTTATGTCTTCTTTCCATGATAATATCTTTCACACTGCTGCATTCTCTGATCATTTTATTTCATTTGGGATGTGATCCAGACATATTCAGATGGACAAATATAGCTAATATCTGGGGAAATTATAATTTGATTCACCTCTAAAATCTGGTCATATGAATATCAGGGACAGATGAAGTTTATTTAAATGAATTTTTCTTATATAATATTTGTTAGGTATACTCTCGTTCACTGTCACATTGATGTTCATTTCTTATCCATTTCTTTGTAGCTGAATCCTTTTTATACTTCATTAATACCCTATAGTTGATTATTTTCTCTCCTTCTTTTCAACAGATGGTTGAAAATATGCATAGGATGAAACAGAAATCAAAAAGAGGCTATCATATGGCCTGTCTATTATCATATGCCTTGTAAAGTTCAGCTCTGGCATTTTTACAAGCTGTTCAAGGATATTACTCCTATTGTAGCAGTTCTGATAATTATTTGTGTATAGTATTATAAAATGATATACATTTTTATGCAACTTACCTGCTCCAGGAATCTTTACAGCTAGTGTATAATAACCATATGCAGCTTTGTATTCTGTATTGCACCTGCTCATGTCTTTAGATTATAGAGAGCGAGGAGCAGAGACTTGTTGGCCTCATTCTGTTTTACAGTTCCCTGAACTACAAGGCACTCAGATGATGGTAGCAAGCACTTCGGAAAAGTGCTCTTAACTTAAGAGCTGCTTTCAAACTTAAGATCCTGATCCTGCAACTGATAATACATGTGTGCACTCCTGTGCCTGCACAGAGTGGCAATGAAGTCCACAAGGCTCTGTGTGGGCACACTAACAATTTCAGGATTTTGTGCAGAAGTGTGTAAGGATCTTTTTGTTTTCACTTAAAAGATAAAAGATTATTCAAGCAAAGAAAGAAACTTTCTCATCTGCCACATTGTGATGGGAGCAAGTTTCCTCAAGGGCTCCCATAGCCTGAGGGTTTTTTACATTTTAGCTTTTAAATGGAGTTGAGAGCTTACCACAATTTTTCAATGTAAAAGAAAACAGGTGAGTTATTTGGGCCACAGCGGGAAGCATGTGTCTTAACAGTGAAAACAAAATGGATGCTGGCTTGAAATATGACAAAGCTAGTGCTTGAACCAGTTCGTGACAATGATATACTAAGAAGAAGAAAGGGAGTTGGGTGAGACATGCCATGCAGTTTTGGGGGGGGGGGAGGGGGGCAGTACTGGAGCAGAGAGAATGTACAAGTTCTGTCTTATTCCCACAACTGCTTTTTGTAGAGACACTTAACAATTATATTACATTGATGATATAAATGTTTTATGATGATAAGAAACCTCACTGTCTAGGATTTCCATGATTACACCGACTAAGTTCCACATCTGCAGAAGAACTCCAGACTGTATTTGTAACTGTTCTATTAAAAATTTCCCTCATCAAATGTAATGATGATCATCCACCACAAGGGGGCATATTGTCCATCATGTTTACTTCATTTTGCACACAGATTTACAAAAAAGTTAAAAAATATACATGTATAGTCCAATTCTGTGCACTTTTATTTGCTGCAAACACCCCAGCCATAAACTTTTTTACTTGGTTATAGCACATTCTCATCCATCTTGATCACTGAGACAAAAATATTGATGACTACACCAAACATATTTGAATAATCTAATAATTTAAAAACCACAAGCTATTTCTATAATAAACAAACATCAGTTAATACTTTTAATTACGGAAATCATTATTCAAACATTTTTTCTCCTCGTCTCCACTCCATGCTGCTTTGATCTTCTTTTCCTTCACAAGTTTTGTATCCTTGTCTTCTTCCTGGGTTTTTGTCCCCCTTCTCCAGTTATATTGTCCTTCCGCAATATAGAGCATGGATTTTTGGAATTTAATTCAAGCACTCTAGTTCCAGTCCAGCAAAATGTGCTTAACTTTAACCACGGGCTTAAATACTTGGTAAAATCTGGACAAGAGTGCTCAGCACCTGTTGAGCTCTGATAACTAGAGCTGGTTGAATAACCAATTTTTCAGTTCTCTGACAGTTCCAATTTTAAAAAAAATCAGTTTGAGTTGAACCAAATCCAAAATTGTTAAAAAAGGGGGGGGGGATTAAATGGTTAAATCAAAGAAATCTATTTCAGGTCAAATGAAACATGGTTTTTTGGATCCAAAAATGGATTGTTTTTGGTGGTGGTGGGGAGAATTGGTAAGGGGCAGGGGAGGAGGAGGCCACCTTTATGTAAGGGGACTGTTGCCCCCTTACTAACATTCAGTGGGGGTGTTTTAGTTGCTAGTGCCCAGTACTAAAAAGGGGGAAGGGTCGATGGAAAATCAGGACCTGAGACTGACAGCCCCCAGGAACAATGGGGAGAGGCCAATGCTCCAGGTCAACCTGAATGACAGGGCGGGCAGGCTAATCAGAGAGTCAGGAGGCCAGGGAGGTCCCGTCCTCTGTGTGAGCTGGAATTGCTTGGGCCAGACAGAGTGGGGCTGAGCTAAGTAGAAAGCAGGGCCCCAAGCTGAGCTGGGGAGCAGAGCTGTGCCAGATTCAGAGGGACCAGAAAAGAAGCCCAGAGAGAGCAGACCCTGTCCTGGCAGCAGAGCTGCAGCAACCAGAGCCAGAGGGGCCAGAAAAGCAGCCCAAGAAGCAGGTCAGTGCTGGGAGCAGAGTCACAGAAGCAGCCTGCAGAGCAGACCTGTTCTGGGAGCAGAGCTGCAGCAACCAGAGCCAGAGGGGCCAAAGAAGCAGCCCAGGGAGCTGGAGGCAGAGCAGCAGCAGCAGTGCAGAGACAGAGTGGTGCAGCTGGGGCTGGAGCAGTCTGGAGCTGGGTGTGGTGAGCAGCTGGGGAGACCGAGGGGGACCCTGGGCAGTGGGCCCAGCACAGGGAGACGCCTCAGCCAAGAGGCTCTGCAGGCCAGGCTTGGATCATAACCCCGACAGGGCGGGGGCGGCACTGGGCAGAAGGGTCCTACCACTTAGAGCCTGAGAGCGTGTGTCCATCACGAGAACAAGTGTCCAACCCACAGCATCCCTGCAGCACAGCCAGGGCCTGAGAAGGAGGCCTGAGACTTACAAGGAACAGACTGTGAACTGCCCTGACATTCCAGAGACACTGTTTGTGATGTTCCCTGCCACAGAGCGAGTTGATGTGTTTCCTTTAGCCTTTCCCATTTTTCCTTATTCTTTTTAAAATTAATTGTTGATTAAATAACTTGCATTTGCTTTAACTTGTATGTAATGGTCATTGGGTCAGAGAAATGCCCAGTGCAGAGAGAGTACCCCGGGGTGGGGACACCCTAGCCCCTGTCCTGGGTGATCACAGCAGGGTTGGGGGTCGAGCCCCTCAGGAATCCTGGGCCCAGCCTTGTTGGGGTTACGAGGACTCTGCCAGACAGGAGAGTGGAAGGGGAGTCCTCAAGGGCAGGGAGGCCACTGCGTAAAGGAAGTGGGAGTGAGGACTCAGATCCTTTCGCTAGCCCACTTCACCAGGATAGTACAGAAGGCAGGAAAGTTCCCCACAATAGCGGGACTATTTCCCCGCTTACATTTACATCTTTAACCCAGTGCTTAAAGCACTCCCTGGGATGTGGGACGCCTGAGTTCAATACCCCCCCTCTGCCAGACATGAAAGAGTGATTTGAACAGGGGTGTCCCACATTACAGAAGAGGGCCCAATGACTATGAATTGCCACTGTGTGGGTGTGTTTTGTTTTTAACTCTTATTACATTCGGGATAAGATCATGTTTTTAACTGACTGATCTTTCCACATACCTTATTTCCTTTTACTTCCTCCTTCGTCCACAGATGAGAGATCGAATTACTTCCTGTGTAATTTTGTAACAGCTGCTTAGTTTAGATTCGATTGTGTCTTTTCACTTACTGCATTTGCCAAAAAAGCTTATTTTGACTAAGTATTAATATTGGTATAGCTCTAGCAACAAGAGTGTAATTTGGACTGATCGTTGAAAGTTTTCCTTCTAAATGGCTCAGAGGAAAATCCGTTTTTCTTTAGTTTACAAATATTGGATACATATTACAAGGTGGCCTATTTTCTCATCTCCATTTTCCATTTAAGGATCTCCCTGAACAGTACATGAAGGGTATGTTAATTTGTAGCATACTCAGCATTTATACGGGGCTTTACATATTCACAGTTCAGTCATAGACTAATTCATAGATTTTTAAGGTCAGAAGTGACCATTAGCTCATCTTGTATGATCTGCTCTATAACACAGGCCATAAAAGTTCACCCAGTTACCACTGTATGGAGCTCAATAACTTGTCTTTGAATAAGGAATATGTTCCAGAAAGATATCCAATCTAAAATTGAAGACATCAGAGATGGTGAATTCATTACTTCGCTTGTTAGTTTATTCCAAGGGCTAATCAACCTTCCTGTTAAAAATCTGGGTCTTATTTCTCATTTGAATTTATTTGGCTTTAACTTCCATCCACTGGTTCTTGTTATGCCTTTCTCTGCTAAATTAAAGACCCCTTTAGTACCTGGTATTTTCTCCCGGTGAAGATATTGTTACCCCTTTTGACTCCAGAGGTTAGCCAATATTTGGGGTCATGTGGGTTCTTTCTATTAGGAGGACAATCTGGTATTTCTCTGGTGCAATCCTGTTTATTTACAAAGTCCCGTTTCCCTGAATGCAGGAGGAATCATAGAACCATAAGGTTAGAAGAGACCGCAAGGATCATCTCGTCTAGCCTTCTACAAAGACACAGGATTAGGTGCGTCTATACCAGGGATCAGCAACCTTTGGCATGTGGCCCGTCAGGGAAATCCGCTGGCGGGCCGGGACGGTTTGTTTACCTGCAGCGTCTGCAGGTTCGGCCGATTGCAGCTCCCACTGGCGGCAGTTTGCCATCCCTGGCAAAAGGGGCTGCGGGAAGCAGCACGGGCCGAGGTACCAGGAACCAATTCCTACAGAACTTCATTAGAAACACCCCCTTTGACAATTATTTTTGAGATTATTGTATTAACTACAATAGATCCCCTGTTTTACAAACTAATTGGGGATTGAGGAGTTCCTAAAATTGTATATCTCAAAAATACAGTACATCAGTTGACCTATGCTACATTGCATTGCTTTCTTCTTGTCCTTCAAACCACTGCAATTTCCAGATGCACTGAAGACATTGCAATGTGAAGGGAAAGCCTTGTTCTTCATCAATATGTTTTCAATGTATTTTTATTTAGTTTTACTCTACTTGAAAATAAAGAGCATGTGGCTTGAAGTTGCTTTGATCTAGTTCTCTTTGAAAGGGGACTAGCTCAAAGCACAATCAAGAATTGTTAACATGCTTCAGTAGGGTGCACATGACCAGTTAGACCACAGCAGGCTAGTAAGAGGTAGAGTCTCACCCCAGTTTGCTGCAGTCTAATTGTGTAGACAAGCTCTCAGCATTCTTCCCCAGGTGTCTGGCAGGCAGGTCTTACTCAGGATCTAACTGATTTCCATATTTGGGGTCAGGAAGGAATTTCCTTCAGGAACTGGGGGGCTTCATTTGCTGCATGGGGCACGGGTCACTTGCAGGATTAAACTAGAGTAAATGGTGGATTCTCTGTAACTTGAAGACTTTAAATCATCATTTGAGGACTTCAGTAACTCAGCCAGAGGTTAGGGGGTCTACTACAGGAGTGGGTGGGGGAGATTCTGCAATGTGCGGGAGGTCAGACTAGATTATCATGATGGTCTCTTCTGGCCTTAAAATCAATGAGTGTGGCGTAAGTGTCCACATGGGGAATTGTGCAGAGTAGGTAGCTGCAGTAGCTACTGTGGGTTTTTTCCTTCGTGTAGACACGCCCTATGATGTTTGGTAGCTGTAGTTTGCAATTTTCTGAATCATCTGAGTTATTTTTGCATTACTCCAGCTAGAGTAAGTCTAAAGGAATAGAGCCCCAGTATCTGATGTTTTCAAACCAATAAAGCACAACATCTTGTTTGGTGTTAGGGATGCTGGAAAGTAATGTGGGTGAGGGCAGCACTAAGGTGTGACTGAATTCACCCCATATTCATATCCTACACATCCTGTAATAATCTTTGTATAAAATATTCCTTGTGAGGTATCATTTGAAAAACAATAACTTGCTCATCAATAATATCAGGGTGAAGTGTGTATAGCAACATTATATATAAAGTTATGAACATAAGATGGAATTATGACTGAAGTGTGTTTACCAGACAAGTGTGGGGAGTGGGTACACCTGTTTCTCAAAGGCAGAGGACAAGGGGACACCTGTAGCCAAGTGTCAAAGTTGATTGACAATCACCAGTGAAGTGGCCATTGTTTGGCAATGAAGTGGGGCAGGAAGAATTTTAAAAACAGGTTAGACAAACATCTGTCAGGGTTGGTCTAGGTATACTTGGTCCTATCTCAGTGCAATGGGAAGGATAAGGTCATTTCTCAAGGTCCCTTCCAGACCTTCTTTTCTATGATTCTCTGATAATAAAACATGAAAATGGGAGACATTTGATTTGTTTCATATTTTAAGAGAGACTCTAATATCATCACAGGTTCTCAAATCTGGATCTAGTTTGGGGTATTTTTTATTTCAGGTTTGGTCCATCCCCTGTTATCATGGACGTCTTCTCCTCCAGTCAGTCAAGGCAGGAAGGGAGAGGAACTATACTTGGTGAACTCTCTAATGAGCTGGATATAGGAAAGGGGCAGCTGGTCACTCATGAAAACTGTAGGAAAAGAAGGGCACTGTAAAATGCTAAAGGGTAATGGTTTGTTTTGCACCAGTTTTATATTGATGTGACTGTTGATTTCAGGAGAATTATTCTTGATTTAAATCCATGTAAGTGAGAGGAGACTTGGATATTAAGTTTCAACAAGGTGTGCTTAGAGGGATTGTGTCTGAATGAGCCCCAAGCTAAGCAAACCTGGCGGACTGTGAACACATATGAACTAAAAATGTCAGTTTGGGTTTGCATGCTTCTAAGAAGTTATTAGATTCACACACCCCTGTGGTCAGCACAAGTGATTAATTGTATTTTTTCAGGGCTCTGCAGTGCTGTGTTTTATAAATTTCCTCCTCAGAAATCAATAGTTCAATGGCTTTAGTCTTGTCTGGGCCATCATTTATGTGAAGATGTCTATACCACATCTTTAGGGCAATTCTGGGCCCCCAAAATCGAGAACATTGTTAGAGAAGCCATAACAGTGAGATATGTGCTATTTGTCCAACTGATGTGATACCCAAGTACCTCTTGGGAGTTGTAGATTTCCTTTTAATGAAAGAACTGCTCAGTTTACCAGGCAGAGTTAGAAACAAGTGCGGATCAGGGCAAAAGCAAATAAAATGGAAAAAAAGTTGAATTAAAGAAAAGCTTTAGGAGTATGTGAAAAAGGAAATGAACAGAGGCTATTGCTTGCATGTTAAAGACTTAATAACTTGCTAATTTTAGCAAACAGCAGCTGAGAGGGGTTAAAAATACGATGTTTCTGATCAGGGGCAGCATGTTAAGAAAAATTGTTCCATCTACCTATTTATACCACTCATCACTCCAGTATCTGGGTTGGTGGATCTGAAGAGGTCACTGTATTTGGGACAAGGTACACTTTTCTAATTCACCTTGTCTAATAGATGGTGACAATAATGAGGCCCTGAGAAAAGCACGACAAGCAGGAGAAGGGGGTTCTTTACAGAAAGACTCCTGAGAAGTCACAATTTGGATTTGGTATTGAGCCTAGAAGCAAGGGTTAGAAAGCTCTGGCCAAGGAATTCAGATGCTAGGAAGAATTTCAGAGATGTCAATTTATAGCCTGCGTAAGATCTTGCTTGAGGATAAAATAGGGTGCAAACTGTGGGACTCGGTGTAATGGTAGTGGAACCAAATGTAACTAATGATCAACCCAACCAAATTCTCTGTAGTCCCAACAGTACTATTATCCATGTACCAGCTGTAGCACTGGGTTCTGGTGCATACTTGACACCCCAAAATGTCTCAAGCCCCACATACAGTTGATGCAATTAAAATGTTTTCAGGTCTTGTTACTAATAGGAAAAGTATTATTTTATTGGTTCCAACAGATATTCCGTAAACATATTCATAACATTTACTGGTAAAAAGACAAAAGCAAACCTAAGTCACACCTACTGTTCTGTATGTAGATTTTTTTAAAAGATCTTATGCTGATCCCTGTTCATCAGAGTAAAGCGTTCCCGTGCTATGAACCCTAAACCTGGCTTGTGGTGCTGATCTCCATGTAGTCTGTAAATTTCACCAGTATCCTATTATATTTTAATGATTGCTTAAAGAGCTGCATTTCATATTTTCTAAAGCACCCATTCATTGATTTGGATTTAACAGTGTAGTCAGAAAGCTAATGTGCTGTTACAGCAGGGAGTCGTAAGATGGCATTAGACACTTACACACACAAAGGCTTCTCTAGGCTTCTGAGAGATGAACAGCACACACCCAATCCAAAATCTATATGCTCTTAATTTTAACACTTCTAACATACTTGGCATATTTAAAACTCAGCCAGTAACCATATGTATAATGTACAGGTGCTGTTTTACACAGCTGATCATTATTGTTTTAAAGCTGTTGTGGAATAGTTCAAATACGTAAAGATTACTACAGAAAAATAAATATACTTACACATTACGATTTCTGTTAAAATGTTCTGGTAATAAATAGTTAAAATAATTCTGCCCCTGGACAACGGGATATGAAATCATTCCAGCTCAGACAGGAAAAATATGTCCTGTTGGAGGGCAGTTCCACCACTCGGGGCCGTTGCGAGGACTTGAAAAAACTTTTACAGGAAACATCCCTGTACCATACTCTATCAGTCAAAGGGCTTTGGATCAATCCCTTAGTGCTGCCTGCACCCACATTACTTTTCACCATCCCCAGCACTAAACAAGATGTCATTCTTTATTGGGTTGACCACATCAGATTCTAGGGCTTTACTCCTTTAGTCTGATTCCAGCTGGAGTAATGCAAAAGAACTTAGACTAAAGAGAAAATTGCAGACTACAGCTATGAAACATCACGGGACTTGTCTACATGCGGAAAAAGGCCACAGCAGGTAATGTGTGGGAGGTACTCCGCACTAACTCCCCATGTGGACACGCTTACTGACCATTGAGAGTGCCTTTGTGTGCAGTAGTTTAGTGCGCTTTGGAAGCACATTAAGCTAAACTACTCAAGCGCAGTTGTAGTGTGCAGTAAGAACATTCACAGGGGGAGTAAGTTAGGGTGTGAATTTAAAAGCATACTAGCAACTCTGGACTAACTTCCTCATATAGACAAACCCTTACTAAAAATGTGTCTCACTTTAAAAAAAAGGAATCATTTTAGTTCATATACTAGTCACAAAACAAATTTTACATCAATCTTTATAGAAAGGGCCCCCTACTCTCAGTCTCCCATGAGGCAAAGTGTATATTCCATGGTCTTACGTCATTTGGTGGTACTATTTAGCCCGTGTGATGAAGTGGGAATTAAAAAAAAATATTTTAATGAAGGCTATATGTGCCTCCGTGTCCCCTATATGCTGCATTTTGACCTAGTGGGTGAAAAGGGACTGTTTGTTCCTGGGGCAAGCTAAGACACAGGTGCAAAGGGTGACTCACTTTCTGGAGCCTTAGATTCCATATCAATGGAGCTCTTGAGAAGACACTGTCAAATTCAATAGCCTGGACCTGGACACCTAGGAACCAATGATCCAGAGAGATATGGACTTCAAGCTGAATTTCTCCAGCTTGGGGACAAAGAACTGGGGTGAGGTGGAATTTAAGGGCCAGCTGTGGGAAGCAGTCGGGGGCACATGTAGGAGTCTGACATAGGAGATCAGACAGAGGGACAGACAGAGCTTGAATAATGGGGACTCACTGCAGCTTGACTGGGCTCTGGCTACCCAGAATGGATTGTTCTATAACCTTAATTTCTCTAAACTAACCAAAGTCTTCCTATGCTGTGTTCCAGTCAACTAATAAACCCTACTGTTTCACAATGCTGGTGGAGTGTGGCTGCAGGTGCTTGCAGAGGTGCATTGTTCCTTAAGGCTGTACAAGTTTTCCTCAGGGTCCTGCCTCAGAGTGGGACTTGCTGAATGGTGCTCATGATGTGAAACGGGAGTGCTGAAGGCCTAAGGAGGCAATGAAGCTGCGCGGCTTACCCTGAAGAAAGAGTGGGGTCCTCCCAGAGACTGTTCCAAAGCTGGGGCCATAGCACTGATCCTGTGGATCTGTGACAACCCTTACTGATTACAAAGATTGTATGAAATCATGCAGCTGTAATTTTGTACTAAGACGGACTACTTTGCAGTGGGAGTTTTGCCTGAGTAAAGACTACAGGATTTGGCCTTGCATTGAGTACCCTGACACAAAGAACCCTGTACATAGAATCCTGCATAGGCGCCAACTCTGTGGGTGCTTCGGGGCTGGAGCATCCATGGGGAAAAAATGGTGGGTGCTGAGCACCTACCGTCAGCCCCCCTATCAGCGCCTCCCCTTCCCCCAGCGCCTCGTGCCCGCCGGCGGCCCTGCCAATCAGCGCTTCTCTCTCCCTCCCTGCACCTCCCACCCACCACAATCATCTGTTTCACAGCATGCAGGAGGCTGGGAGGAAGGGGGGAGGAGTAAGGACGCGGCGTGCTTGGGGGAACGGGGTGGGAAGAGGTGGAGCAGGGTTGGGAAGAGGTGGGGTGGGGCCTTTAGGGAAAGGGTGGAGTGGGGGCAGGGCCTGGGGCAGAGCCAGGGGTCAAGCACCCTCCGGCACAATGGAAAGTTGGCATCTGTGGAGCCCTGCTCTCTAAAACAAAGGGCAATGAAGTACACACTATATTTGTATTTGGTAAATCAAACCTACTGGACTTTTGTTACTTGGCACTCATTAGTGAAGTTTATACTCTAGCCCAGAGATAATTCCCTAGGAGTTTCGCAGTGACAGGTAGAAAGGGGAATTCCTGAAATTGCACCTATATTTGCAGAGCTCTTAACAGTAATTTCCTGAAGTTACAAGCAATTGGTGTATCTTGGAAATATTTTTGTGCTCTGTAGTCTGAAGTAACTCTGTTGACACAGGTGTTACTGAAGGCAGAATTTGCCCCTAGACTGTAGGTGTGTAAGATTTCTGTTTATCCATTACTTTTTTGTTTTCAGCTTTTCTTCTCCAAACAGCCAGCCACTTTACACTTGGTGTGTCAGAGGGTTGAATTTTAAGGATAATCTTTTCTGTGTTTTTACTTAGCCAAAAGGACATTGAGCTAGGACTGTGACTTTTGCACTTTCTTCAGTCAATAATTTCTTAACATTAATTTGAAACAACTTTAAATGGACCCTCTGTGGACCCTCACCTATCAGTTAAAAGGGGAAAGAAAACTACTTAATTGCACCAATGGTATGTATAGCTTAATACACCTTGAAATATGAAGTTTGCACCAGTGACTAGTGGCTGTAGTTAGCAGGCGGATAACACTGGTGTTAGACTAGACATAAGGAATCTGGCTGGGCCAGTCACTAATACATTTGTCTCGTTTATCATTCCACCATCAGGCCTACGCTTTTTTAGGAGTCAGGTACATGCTAAGTACTTTTTTCTTTATGGTGGATGTAGTGGAGTAAAATTACTCCCATACTGTAAAGGTTTTGGAAAGCGTCAGATAATGATTTTTTTGTTTATTCTGGCCTGGTTGATACTACCCATTTGAAATTTCAATTAGTCATTTCATTATTACAATTACCCATTTGTATGTGTTGATCTTGTCTCTGAAACAGTGGTGATACGACAGAAGAGTTGGTGAGCAAGTCTGTTCCTGTTAAAACCCATTATTCATTCTTTTCTTTCCCCTCCCAGTGCAAAGAGGTCTGGTGGTTTCTCTAGTCACCTCAATTCTAGAACCAAGTCATCATTCACCATCTGCTCCCTGTTTATCAGCAGCATTGTCACACACAGGTGACTTGGTGGCTAAGCATACATCTATAGAGCATTTACAGTCCTTCTGTGTTGCAAGATCTCCAAAATTACTCTCAGAAATCAATTATTTTGAGGATTTTCTTCATTGTCACTGAAATATGCACAATATAACTGCTGCTGAGCAACACTTGGTCATATTGAACCCCAGGATTTTGGAAAGCAAAAGACCTCCTCTTTATTGAACTTATAACAAAAAATTCCAATAAATCAGCATATTACACCAGAGATTATAATTCATTATAAGCATAGACTAAACAAATCTGACCACAAATTCATATTAAGCAAAATGATGAATTGATTTAACTTGAGAATGCAGCATAATCACAATCTCAATCACTGGTCACTCTTCATGGAGAATCACACATTTGTAACCACCATAACCAAGGTCTGTCTTTTCCTGACACCACTTTCCTTATCCATGATTTTGAAAAGTCTCTCTTTTCCCCGCTTCCCAGCAGCCTGATGCCTGAGTTTGCAGTAGTCCAGTGTAGCAAGGACCACTGGCCCACCCACTTCCAACAGTAAAATTTCTGTACACAAACCAAACAAATCTTGGCCAGCTATCTTTAAGGTATACATGGCGTGTAGCTAAGGACCTCTCCTGAAACAGAGGTTAATGGAGAGAAAGCAAAGCCATCAAAGAGCTGAGCTCCTCTTTGCCCATGGTCCAGGCAGGGCCAGCCTAACAACTGGTGGTGCCATATCCAGAGTGGTTTTCCATACTAATAAAAGGAGGGAAATCAGGCAGTTTCTTCCTCCTGTCTTGACTCCAGGCGAGTGGGAAGGGGCAGACAAGCAGTGAGTTTATAAAGTGAATGAGAGGGAGATGAAGCCAGCTCATGGGTCACAGAGCATTCCCAGTGGCTTCTGGCTTTATTTGTGTTTAAGATTGGACCTATGTCATTTTTTATATCAATAAATTGCTCAGACCTGGCAAAGTTTCCTCCTTTTTGCCTTTTCCTGCATGTAAAACTGGGAAAGGACATTAATATAAAATTTAAGTTTTTGAGACATTGCAATGATATACAGATTGGGTGTTTACTAAGTGATTATACTGCTGACTTGCTATCATTGTAATTTGCTTGTTTTGAACCTTTGGAGTTCCTCTCCCAGCCCTGTCGAATTTGTGTGAGTGGTCGTTCTATACATGGGAATATCAGAACAAATTTAACGGCCAGGACAATGCAAGGAACAATGAGAGAAAGCATATATGCTGCAGGAAGATACCATCTATACATTGAAGGGTTCAAGAATCTCTTCCCACCGTAGACCAGCGTATGTGCAGTGCACAAAATCAGTGTCAGGTATCCCAGTTTGGACTATTGGGAGGGGAAAAAAAGAGCATCAGTTAAGATTGTAAAGTAAACTTTACAGTAAATGCTATTTACAAACTATATAACTATTGGGATATAACCAAAATTGGGACTGAACTGAGACTGTTTAGGTGAAATTGCTTTATATTCTTAACCAAAGCTTTTTACTTCTCAAAATGTTTGCTTGGCAATTCTGATAATTTTTGCCAGGTCACACCTAGGTCCAGCTGGTTGTAATTTTCATGAAAATTGGTGAAAATTAATCCAGAGGCCCTAGCTCTTTAGAGGCCATAATGATAATCCAACAAGAGTTTTCATATCATTCAGGTTTCTTCAATACACCAAAGCTTCCTTGATAGGAGACTTTCCCGCCCCCGTTACCCAGAATGGGTGCATTGAAGCCAACCAGTGCTGCAATACTTCCTATGAACCAAGTGCTAACAGTAATCAGTGTTGCACTGTCACCAGGGTTGTACTATTTATACCCACATGATATCATGTGCCATGAGTTTACCAGTTTTGCTTGCACATGAGCTGGACCTTAGAACAGGTGACTCACTAGAGGAAAGGCAGGCTCCCTATAGGTGTCCAACACGGAGTGGGGAGGCAGGATTTGTAGCAGCAGGGATGGCTGCTAATGCAGCCAAACAAACTGCGACATGCCCCACTGGCTCTCTGATATCTGGTGAGGTAGGTCTAGCAGTGTGGACGGCCCACATCTTTGTAGGTGGGACAAGCAGTGTCAGGACGAGTGAGCAGTAGGGGCAGATGATGCGGTTGAGTGTCAGATGAGTGCCATTGACAGACTTACAAGAGAATTCAAACACAGAGAGAGGGAAAGGGTCAAAGATGGAGCAGAGGCATAAAGGGGCTGAAGAGGAGGCAGAAAGAACAAGTACACATGAGCAGGGGCAATTTCAGCCTGGCTAAGACTGGCACTTGATGGCACTATACCGAATTAAATGTTGATACTTTGTGCTGCAAAAAGTTCTCCGTCACTGACCACCTCAGTGGACCAACCATTTTACAGTTTATAGATTAAAGCCATTTTGTAGCCTTAATTTTTTTTCCATAAATGGAGCATAAACTTCTCATCTGACTAGGATGCGATAAAGGTGCAGGCAGTCAAGGAGCACCCCCTTGCAGCCCAGCGTGACGCTGCTGGAGTGCCCCACCTTGATTGCCCCAAGCGGAGCAGCCATAGATTTCAGTTTAACAGCCCAGGCAAGAAGAAGCAAATTTTTTTTTTAAACAAAATACCATCTCCCCTTTTAAACAGGCTTCAGCCCAGGAACCATTACAACAAACAGCTGGTAGAGCCCTGGTTCAAGCTGCCCAAACTTAAAGTCCATACCCAAGTCTCTGAATCAGTTCCAGGTCTGTCTCCTAGTGCCTATGAGAGCAACTGTCATTCACATCAGCCTACCTGACATCTACTTCTCCCGTGCTTCCCTGCTTCCCGTTCCTTTTATAGAACTCAGCCCTGCCAGGGCCTCTTTGATTATTCCCCAGGCTTTAGTCTCCAGCCTGTCCCCTTAAAGGAACAATACCCTTTTAATCATACACTCCATTCCTTTACAGATGCACAATAGCATCAGTACTGCTACAAATATGTAAGTCCTGATTTTCAAACCCTGGGACCTCTGAACGATGTCCAATTGCTATGTTTGAAAATGAGGTAAATGCGGCGGTGAAATCCGAGCTAACTCTCTCACCCTCACCCACATAAACATATTTTTGGCTAATAGTTCTGATTGTTCTGGGGGATGGGGCATGTTTTGCCCAATTCCTTTTAAGAGATGCTTATGATCTCACAAAGACGGGGGGAAGGCTGGGTGGCTTATAGGGAGAGTCTAAAGAAAAGCTACCTCCTGCCAGATAGAGTGCATCATTTTATGACAATCACTTAGAAAATCACCACATTTTTCCAGTGTTGAGAGGGGAAAATGGATTGTTAATATTGACTTTTATGAAATGGCAAAAAGTGATGGTATAGTTGCTTGTATGTTGCCTGAATATTGTTGGCACTTCACAGTGACAATAACTGTCAATTTATTCAACAGAGTGAATTTCCAGACTAATGTTAACTGAAATTTCAACATGGAGTAAATACTTCATGAGTCAAAATCATTAGTGAAAGAACATGGGTTTTTAATCAGTGGCTGAATATTTCTGGGGTTTACTCGATGTAACTGATCACTCTGTTTTGTACAACCATCTTCTGAAAGCAACACATTTGTCATTGCAACTTCTCATTTGTTGTTTGGAAGTTCAGTTTTCCTAATTTTACTTTATGTAGGTGGCGGCCGCAATGCCACCATCATGAGCTACCACGGAAACACGAAAGTTGACAGCAGAGTGCAGGGAATGCAGCAGAGAGAAAGGACATGAACTTAGTTTTTTAGTTGAAAGAAAGTATATTTCTCACCTGTACAAATCGAAATTCTCTCCAGTTGACGCTGTTGCTGACAGAGGGCAAGGAAGTTATTCCCAGCAAGACAAACAGAAAAAATCCCAGGATGCCTAAAGCCAAGTAAGAGTCACTAATCCAGCCCGTAGTGTTGTTAAATGGATTTGTTCTGTTGTCCTTTATCTGAAGAAGAAAAAAAATCACATATACTTTAATAGTACAGTAGCTGCAGCTCCAATGGACAGAAAAATGCTTTTTAACATGAGGTTTCTTTAAGGTGAACTGAAAAGGCTTTTTGTAAATAGATTAAAAGAATCTGAAACAGCAGACCAGATTGTCTCATGAACAGAGTGGGGTGTCCTGAACTGCCAGCATGCAGGGCCTTCCATAGCATGTGCCACTCAGAGGCAGCAGATACAGTGTTGCATACAGCCTTAGTGTAGCATTAATATAGCTTTGTAACGTGAACAGTACATTTTGATAGACCTATTGATGATTGAGGGAATATGGTTATTTTTAAAAATAAGGCATGACTTTCTGAATGTCAGTAAATGTGCCACTCTCAAAGGGATATGCAGAAATATGGAACATGTACCTCAAAATTATTTATAATTAATATTTTTCTGCACCTGTTGTTAATCACTACACTAGCCAGAAGGAGGATTGAGATCAGAAGTCCCCCATTTAACCACAGCACCAGTGATCTTTGGAAATACAGATGCCTAGAGGAAACACCAAAGATACAAAGAAATTCACTAGCATAAAATCAATACAAATATGACTTTTGACATGAAATTCTGAAACTCAACCTACAAAATAGTAGCATACATGGGTTGCGGGGAGAAATGAACAGAAACTTACCTGAGATATGACGTAAACATTTAATCTCCATCTTACATAATAGCGAATAGGGATAACAAGAGTATACAAAACATGTAGAAAAGCAAAAACCAAGGCTACTAATCCAAGCTGTTTTCTACAGAGCATCCATTTGTCTAGCCATTCTGGGAAACGACTGTATTTTGTACCTCTGTGTAACTGGAGAATTGCAGCAATTATGCCAGGAAGGTAAACCAAAGCAAGAAGGATGAGTGCCACTATGGGGCAGACCCGATTTGGAATGGAAATTGCAATAAAAAATGATAAGTCTTTGTTTTCATATATGTAGGGGTAGATTACATCACGGATCAAACTGTAGAAGAAAAAAAATGCACTTAGGCCAATAGCCAAGTAGATAGGAAACTTCCACATTGGAAAGAGCTGCAGTGGGTAATTTTCTATCTCTTTGGCTGCCAAGAGAGAGCCTTGATCCAATGGTGTAAGACCAAGAGTCCGAACAATATCCATCACCATTTGTTTGGCTTTGTTGTCATCTCCACAGACAAACACCTGCAACAAAAAGAATGGGCTTTATTTTGACATATGTTTGGGACAGTCTTTTTTACTATTGACCTGTAAAATAAGACCTTTAAGTTGACTGTATTTCCAAACTTTCTAGAAATCATTGGCTTTCTTGCTAGTCTTTGATGCAAGGGTCAAACGATAACATTCTGCTACTGAGAATCGGAATCAGAGGTAAAACCTTTTCATTGGGGAGGTGGGAGGTTTAAAGTGAAACAATCTTATATATGAAAATAGCAAAATATAATACACTTAACAATGATATTTAGCTAGAACTGTTGGATTTTAGCACACGCTTTGGAAGACAACTTTGTCAAGCAATTTGTAAACACAATTGCATCTTACTGGCATAGGGTTCTCTAGGATTTTATACAAATGGTCACAATCTTCCACTTTTGCCCCACACATATAAAGCAGTGATTCCCAAGGGGCCCAGAGCAATCAGGATACAGGTAATAGGAATATAGATCACCTGTCATTAAAATAAATATTTCTTTTCAAGGATTCTGAGAACAATGTAGAGGGAGCCTCTCTCATATGGGTATGCAGGGTAATAGAAAAGCGTACCCTCACCAGCCAATTATCATGTGCACAGGGCAGCCAGAAGAGATGGGCGAGGGGTGTTTTGGGAAAGACAGTACTCATCTTGGAGTCTGGAGAAAAAAGGCAATCTGCTCTCATTCAGATCCACAATAATGGGGATTTTTGGAGCTTCTGACCATAGTGCAGTTTGAAGGGAGCTACATCTGTGCAGAGATAAGCCTGGACAGGAGTACAAGGCACCAGATCCTTGGCTCTACCCTGGCAGTACGAAGCAGGTTTAATGATGGCTTAAGTGACCAGTTGAGGCAGCACATGGCGTAAGGGAATTCTGATGGTTTCTGGCTGCCAGAGCAGTCCCTTGGGAACAGTTGCACCTGGAGCAGCTTAAAGTAACCCCTGAAGTTCCAATAAGCTGCTTCTCAGGCCTACCCCAGCACACAGTGGACCAAGGATCAGAGAACCATGAAGATGGCTAACAAACTGCATAGTTCCTCCAGCCATCCCAAGCTGCCTAAGCATCAGAATCTCCATGCCCTTCTTGCCCCCTGCCCCTCCCCTCAAAACGTCTAAACTCCGGATAAGTCCAGCCTTGCTTCTGAACTCTGTGGGAAGGGACATATCTGCTTCCACGCTTATCCACAACCTGAAAGTAACCAGAATGGAAGTGTGATTTATACAACTTGATATTTCCTCTCCACCCTACATTCCTTTCTGTCTCAGTTCTCCTCCTGCATTGTGCAAGTGCCCTCATTATGCTTCTTCCTCTCTTCTTTCCTTCTTCTCTTGATTCTTTGGTTCCTTCTTCTCAATTCCTTTCCTTAGTCTTTCCCATCTTCAGCTTCCTACAACCCTCATTTCATCCTGGTCTTCTCCCTCTTTTTAACGTTCCTCTTTTGTAACTTACTAACATTTTTAGATGATTTTAAAATCCTCCCAACACTGTCGATACATAACAGTTGTTCCCTTCTTTGATCTCTGTTAACATCTTCCTGTGGTTTGAGGGTCGGGGACATGTGCTTAACGATCAAAAGGCAGGGAAAATCAATTTTTTAAATGTTGGGGATAGAGATTTATTTCTAGGCTAAGATCAAACCATCATATTTGAGCATGAAAGGATTTTTTGGCTTAGTTATTTGACTGAACACAGGGGATCATAATGAAAGTTGCATCTGAACCTTGTCTGATACTTTTCTCTATTATTTATATGTATTTTGCTGTTTTGTTCAGAAATTGCCATATGATATAATTTACAAGAAGCTCTTATTCTTTCATCTTACCTGTCTGCTTGCATCCAACGTGCCTGACTGCAAGGCCCATGCTGACACGGTGTTAAATGCTTTCACTACCTTAGCGGCTGGCACCAGTTGAGCAAGGTATTCTGCATTGGATTCAGGATATTGGTTTATTTTGAGGTTGTTGCTTACATCCACCAATACTTTTCCATGGAGAACTTCAGTTAAGTCTGTGAGAAAGTTGTAATGTTGTCTCTGAATTGCTACAATAATAATGTCAGCCTTCTGAGCAGCCTCTCCATGGCTCAGCACCTCTGTGCCTTTGGGAATCAGACTGGAAGTCTGTGCATTTCGGCTTCCAAACACTATTGAGTAGCCACACTGGAGCATTTTATACCCCAGAGATCTTCCAAAATCTCCTGTTCCAAAAATACACACAGTCTCTTGTTTATTAGGAGAGTTTTCAGCAAGAGGGATCATGTTGGAAGAATTTCTCTCCATATCTAAAAAACAGTAATAGGGAAAAACAGGAATACTTTGAAAAGGACAAACTAGCATGGTGCTTTGATTATACCAAAATGTATATTAGAGTTCTCTTTGTTTCTTGGACTATTTAACAGGAAAGTCTAACAATAACACACATTGTCAGAGGACTTACTGTGCCGTTTTGTAAAGAAAAGTAAAGTTAAATTTCTCTTCCATGGGCTCATAGCGCCCTACCTTGTCCCCCAGCAGACCCTAGATGTGGAAGAACTGTTTCAGTTCTCTTCTCTGAGGGGAAAAGGGGGAGAGAGGGCAGGATACAGAGAGAGGAAGGAATAGTATTTGCCCCACGTTTCTGGGTCATTTCTGCTTACTTTGTTGACAGAAACAAGTTAAAGGGGAACGTACCAACAGAAATCAGAACCTGGAGGCTCTTTGCAGGAAAACTCAAAGAAGAGACATTACAAAAGGAGCAAGCTGGGAGCTCCCCTCCCCTACTCAGTGTTTTATTGTTATTGCTCTTCAGTGCCAAAGTGTTTGATTAGGAAAGAACCCCCGGAGAAGGGACTACTGAGGTACTAGGCTTTTAGAGTGTATTTCCTTTACTTATAATAATTCCATTATAAGCAATGTATAACTATTGATCTAGTAGGTATTTATATGACCCACTTCACTGTAATATCTAAGTGCCTCACAATCTTTTTTATCTTTATTCTTTATTTGCATTGTGGTATCACCTAGGATCCCCAGTGACCAGGACCCCACTGTGTTAGATGTTCTACAAATGCAGGACAAAAAGACAGTCCTTGCCCTAAAGAGCTTACAGTCTATGTAGCCTCTCAACACATCTGTGAGATAGGAAAGGACTATTATTCTCATTTTACTGACGTGGACTGAAGCACAGAGAGACTAAGTGAATTGCCCAAGGTCATGCAAGAAGACTGTGGCTGTGCAGGGAATTGACGCCAGGTCTCCTGAGTCCCTGGTAGTGTCCTAACACACCACCACCCTTTCTCTACGTATCTATACATATTTCACAAAGGAAACCTATTCAAAAGGACCCATAAGTGGAAAGTTCTAAGAAGCTAGTATTTGTATGCTCTGTCATGTGATACTACATTGTCCTTCCTTTGGACATGTTTAAAAATCACTCTCTGTTGGGTTTGCTGATGTCCTCAGAGACTGTGATGCGGTGTGTAACCCACAGGCCCTGAAAGGGTTAATGTGAGCCTGAGAGGTCAGTTATGGTACCTGGCTGCACCTGGAGGGAGAGCCAGGCTTAACGGATCATGAAGCCCAGCTGAGCAGGAGCAGGCTGGTTAGCATAAAGCCAGGAAGATGAGAGCAGAAGAGGGCTAAAGGGAGGGAGTCTTCAGTTACTCTCTGGGTACAGAGAGGTGGTGAAGAGGACATCCAGGGAGGAGAATAGGCCCTTGATCCTAGCCCTGAAAGAAGGGTCTACCCAGAGAAGTTAGGAGGAAGAAAGCCTGAGAGAGGCTGGGTTGGAAGAAGCCCAGGGAAACAGCAGAAATTAGTGGGATTGCACAGACTGTGACTGCTGGTTATGGGGTTCCTGAGCTGGAACCCAGTGTAGAAGGAGGGCCTGGGTTTCCCTACTGGCCACTGGGAAGGTGGCACAGGACCTGGCGATGTGAAACGGAAGACTGTCTGTCTGAGGTGGCACTTGGACAGCTTGTCTGATGGGACTTTGTTACCTTGAAAGGGGAGGACTATATAGTGACCTGGCTGGAGGGACAAGTCACAAAGAGGGAATACCCTGAGGCACAGAGAGAAAGAGGGGTCACAGGATGAGCAACTAGCAGAAGGGGGTACAAGACAGGGTGAAAGCTAATTCCCAGATACTGCTAAGGAAGTGCAACTGTGATGAGTGAACCCCTTTACAGAGACTCAAAGGGGAGGAAGGCTGTAGAATTCCCTCTTGTGGATATTCTTATATTTCAAAGCAGAATAGCAGCATGTGTAATACTGATTAATTGCTCTGAGCCACTATATAGTAAATGCAACATTCCTTTTTTAACATATTCTGTACTATAAAATGGATGATCAACTTTGTTTGAAATATGGCAGTATCCCACTCAAATCTTCCAGGGCCTCCAACCGTAAGAAGTCAGAAAGGTGGCACTGAATGAACTGTGTGGCAGTCATGCCCTTTCCTAACTGAGATTTGAATGGAAATCAAATGGCTGTTTCTTTGTGACATGCAGAATTAATTAATATTATAAACATTTTATTTAATGAAAGCTACAGCAATAAGAAACAAATCTACAAAGTGTCTCCAGTGTTCTTTAAAATAGAATACCAAACATTTAATTTGCTGATGATTGTTTGGGGCTAAGCACTTGCCCAAATGATCCAGCAAGCAATGTTCTGACCTCTAGAGACCTTAAATATTGTTTTCTGTTTATATGCCTCCAATTACAGGCCAAGCACTCTCAAAACTAAATGTTCCTCATGTAGGCCTTGCCATATGATTCTTGAGAACTGGAGTAGGAGAGATTACATAACTGAATTCACCCACACCTGAAACAAAGGACAGATAACATAGTCTTTTACAACTCTTCAGGGTGACAGTAATCACACTTGGGCTGGCTACGGCATAGTATAGTGGTAATAAACTGTTTTGTAGGAGCCGAAAGTATAAGAGGTATTTATAGGCTTATAAATATTGCACTGGCTTGTGTCAGAGAGCAATGATGATTAAATGACTGTATTTCAGGGTCCATCCTGTTCCTAATGAAGTCAATGGGCATTCTGTCTTTGACTTCAGTGGCGGCAGGCTCCGGTCCCAAAAACGCCTTTAAAGAAGGCTGTCTGTGTATCTTTTCCTCTAGAGCAGGGGTGGCCAAGCTGTGGCTCCGGAGCCCCATGCGGCTCTTCACGAGTTCATATGCGGCTCCTTGTCTAGGCACCGACTCCGGGGCTGGAGCTACAGGCGCCAACTTTCCAGTGTGCCGGGGGGTGCTCACTGCTCCACCCCTGGCTCTGCCACAGGCCCTGCCCCCACTCCACCCCTTCCCACCCCCTCCCCCGAGCCTGCCGTGCTCTCGTTCCTCCGCCCTCCCCCTGCAGAGCCTCCTGCATGCCATGAAACAGCTGATTGGGAGGTGCACGGAGGGAGGGGGAGGTGCTGATGCGGGGGGCTGATGACGTGTTACTGTGGCTCTCTGGCAATGTACATTGGTAAATTCTGGCTCCTTCTCAGGCTTAGGTTAGGCACCCTTGCTCTATAGCACACTGGGCTCTTTTCTCTTTCATCCCTTTCTAGAACGCTCCATTCCTCTTTCCTAGAAGGAAGTCTGCAAAAGAATTTTTTTTCCCTTTGCTTTACTATTTAGGGCCCTATCCAAGTAGGTGCTGACAGCCTCCTATAAGGTTCTGAGCATCTTCAGTTCCTAGTAAAGCTGAAGTTGAAGTTGCTGTTGCTCAGTACCTTGTAGGATTGGGTCCTTAGAGCTGATAGGCCAAAATCCCCTTGCTTCACTCTCACAACTAGTCCCATTTCATGCGGTGAGACCACTTGTATGAATAAAGTAAGGAGAATTCAGCTTTTTTTGTTAGGAAGTACTGGGTGTCAGACATAATGAAAAATGACAGTGCTTATGATTATCACCTTAGTGATTTGATGGCACACAAATACCAGAGATAAATTAGTCAGTAGTTAATGTCTTCATAAATATCATACATTGTAAAATCTTGTTTGGTAACTTTGTGTAGTTTAACATTTGTTCCTGCAAGACATAATCCAAGAATACAGCACTGTACTAAGTGATATGGAAAAAGTTGGCTTTGAAGCTACAAGCCATCTGTAACTTGCCTAGTTAAAAGAACAAATATGGAAATGAAATGAGTTGACTTCCATCTAACCCCTTTTCAGTCCTATTATTCCCCCAAGCTTTTTGGCAAAATTCAGTAAAATTTCCAGCTGTTGCTGAATTGGCCCGATTTTTTTTCTAGACTAAGGTTTATGTAGGGGTGAAAGTAAGATAAATTACTTACCAGTACAGGGGCCCGGCTCCAGGCCCCCGGAAGGGGCGGGGCCTCAGGTGGAAGGCGTGGGGCTGAGGTCAGCCTCCCCCATCCAGCTCTTTCACGCTGCCTGGCCCATGCTGCTTGGGGCTCCGGTGATGATTTAAAGGGCCCGGGGCTCTGGCCACTGCCACAATAGTGGCAGCTGAGAGTCCCTGGCCCTTTTAAATCGCCGGGCCCTGGGGCAGCTGCCCCTTTTGCTCCCCTCATGCCCTGTCGGTGGCCCTGCCGGTAGGGTGCCTACCCGTCGGTGGCCCTGGGAGGGGAGGGGGAGAAGGAGCAGCGACGTTAAAGCACTGCCGCGGCCCGGTACCGGTGGCCACTTCTTACCAGTATGCCGTACTGGCCCGTACCGGCCTACTTTCACCTCTGGGTTTATGATTTGTAATGAATCTTCTGTGATAAGTTCACAGGGTAGTTCATCTGGGTATCTCAAAACCTCAGAAACCTACAGGCAATGCTGATTTTGTTCTGAGTTTTGGCTTTCCTGTGCACATTTGGTTCAAAATTAAAACTCAGAGTGCAACTCAATCAGTATGAATGTGTGAAAATCAAAACTAACAAGTGTCATGACCAAAAGACCTAGTGAGTTTCCCTCAGCTTTAGCTGTAATCCCTACTAATATACTTTACTACATCAGCTGATGTATTTTAATACAACATCAAGGACTCTACATGAAGAATAACATCTATATCGTCTTGCGGCTCAGGGTTCAATCCCATAAGGTGTTGAGAACAGCTTTAGGCATATGCTTTGCTTTAAGCATGACTTAATGGGACAATTCACATGATTAAAGTTGAGCATATAGTATCATAGAATTATAGGACTGGAAGGGACCTTGAGAGGTCATCTAGTCCAGTCCTCTGCACTCGTGCCAGTACTAAGTATTATCTATACCAGTGTTTCCCAAACTTGGGACACCGCTGGCAGGACAGGACGGTTTGTTTACCTGCTGCGTCCGCACGTTCGGCCGATCGCGGCTCCCACTGGCTGCGGTTTGCCGCTGCAGGCCAATGGGGGCTGCGGGAAGCGGCATGGGCTGAGGGAAGTACCGGCTACCGATTTCTGCAGCCCCCATTGGCCTGGAGCGGCGAACCACAGCCAGTGGGAGCCATGATCGGCTGAACCTGCGGACGCGGCAGGTAAACAAACCGGCCTGGCCCACCAGGGGCTTTCCCTGAACAAGCGGCGGAACAAGTTTCGGAAACACTGATCTAGACCATTCCTGACAGGTGTTTGCCTAACCTGCTCTTGAAAATCTCCAATGATGGAGATTCCACAACCTCCCTAGGCCATTTATTCCAGTGTTAATGATCCTGACAGTTAGGAAGTTTTTCCTAATATCCATCCTAAACCTCTGTTGCTGCAATTTAAGCTCATTGCCTCTTGTCCTATCCTCAGAGGTTAAGAAGAACAATTCTTCTCCCTCCTCCATGAAGCAATCTTTTATGTACTTGAAAACTGTTATCATGTCCCCTCTCAGTCTCCTCTTTTCCAGACTAAGCAAACCCAATTTTTTCAATCTTCCCTCATAGGACATGTTTTCTCGACCTTTAATCGTGTTTGCTGCTCTTCTCTGGACTTTCTCCAATTTGTCCACATCTTTCCCGAAATGTGGTGCTCAGAACTGGACACTGTATTCCAGCTGAGGTCTAATCAGCGCAGAGTAAAGTGGAAGAATTACTTCTCATATCTTGCTTACAACACTCCTGTTAATACATCCCAGAATGATGTTCGCTTTTCCCCCCAACAGTGTTACACTGTTGACTTATATTTAGCTTGTGGTCCACTATGACCCCCAGATCCCTTTCTGCAGTACTCCTTCCTAGGCAGCCATTTCCCATTTTGTATGCATGCAACTGATTGTTCCTTGCTTAAGTGCTTTCCTGGATGAGGGACGGAATGCTCAGTATCCTCTAGGACCAAGCCCCAGGACTTCTCGCCGCTGTCACAGACTTCCTGTGTGACCATGGCCGAGTCACTTAATCTCTCTGTGCCTCAATTCCCAGGCTGTCATATGGGAATAATACTTCCTTTGTCTGTCTTGTCTATTAGACTGTAAGATTTTAAAGGCAGGGTCTGTCTTGTGCTGCATGTGTGCACAGCACCTTGCACAATGTGATTCTGATCTTTGTTGGAGCTTGTAGATTCTGTTGTAATTAGCTAAAAAAAGAAACAAAAAAACCTAAGTGCTGATGAACATGAAGTCTTACACTAGTGTTGAAGGGAATATTAATGCTGAATCTTTCAAAATAGCCATAATTAATATCCAGTTAATGACACAGGTTTCATCCTACCACTTGTATAGAAAAAATTAATATGCACTTTAAATTTAGCCTTCTTTTGAACAACTCTGGAGTTGTGTGGTTTGGATATATGCATATTTTATTACTCTTTCAATTAAAATGAGTTGCAGCCTTATGAAATAGATTCAGCAAAGTGGGAAGCAATGAAAAAAAATCACATGGAAATAGATTTAGTTACTTCCCTCTAAATGTTATTCATTAAGATATATTACCAATCTATAAATATATAAATAAATAAATAAAAATGGGCACTAAATTATAGATATTTTATTGGAGAATTCTGCTACATTGTGACCTAATGCTAAATAACTACTTTGTAGCATAAGCTATCATGCTGTTCTGGTTCTACAGCAGTGATACTCCGACCTCAGTGATTCAGGAGCCAAACTGGCGATCAACATTACCTAAAAGAGTCACAGGAGCGTGAAGTCATTGTTTCATTTATTCTCACAACAAAATGACTGACCAAGTATTATTATTTTATCAACTACAATGATTAACAATATAGTATAAGCATCCTGATTGGTTAATAACTTAGACTGGCTAATAATGAAATCACACAATATTTTAATATCACGTGCTGCCAAGAGCCGCAGCAGACACATTAAAGGGCCACTTGTGGCTCACGAGTCTCAGTCTGAGTATCACTGTTCTACAGTCTACGTTTGATGCAAAATCATTGGATACATTTTAAAGTGATTCTCATGCTGTTAGCCAGGGCCTGATCCTCTGAGATGCTCAGTGTCTTCTGAAAGGTGGAAGCTTGTGTACTACCTACTATTTTAAAATAGTCAGCATTTCATGTCTGTTAATATTCATTTAGCAAGAAGAACACTAATATAATGAACTTGTCTCCCAATCACTGCTCTGGGAGTTGAGGAGGGAGTTCAAAACTTTGCAAGATTGTGCCCTGTATTGGGAAGCTTCACACTCTCTTATAACTATTTGTCGTATTTGTACAATGAATGTGAAGATGTAATTCACTTGTTCTAAAAACACTCCTCTTATGTTTACATGGGCTGGTGCTTTTACAGGTGTTAGAGGAATCTAATCTTTTGTTTCCTGGAATCTAGACACACATATATCCCCCTATTCCAATTCAGTCATTCAGTAACTTGTCTGCTCACCCCTCCTCTGAGAAACTTCAGAGGAAAATAATTTGTAAAACACCAGGGAAAGTAATTTAATGTGAAATATCCCTTGGTGTCTTTCCTTAAAATGTTTTGGGAAGGGGAAAAAAAGAGAACGAAGTTAAAGTTTCAAAATAATTGTTCAGAAAATTTCAATTACTCTCCACAGCTCCCCCAAAACCAAACAAACTAGAAAATGAAAAGTAAGTGTGTGTGTGGCACAGGGAAGGTGTTCAGTTTGTTTTTTTCCTTTTCACCCTTTGTCTCCTGCACTTCCCTTTTTCAGTGGCCAAAGGGAATGAAGGGAGAGAGGGATAGTGTGAAGTGAGTGTGAAGAATCTCCCCAAAAATTGAAAATAGAATTTTTCCAAACAAAATCTTTTAAATTTTTTAAAAAAATCTTTCTAAACCTGCAGAATGCAGGTGACTTCAATTTTTTAATTTTTTTCACTAAAAATGGTTTTCCATTTTCATCATGTTCTAAAACTGAATCAGTTTGATTTAAACAATATTAATCAGATTCATGTAAACAGTGAACGGAACCTATGATGTTATACAGTCCAATTCTCTACCAATATAGGATTGTTTCCAGCATTTGAGACAGATTTTCTAACGTAGTCTGCTTCTGGTGCAAAAGGAGTGGAAACTTCCAAGTCCCTAGTACAGAGAATCAGGGAGCCACCGCCAGTTCCCTGACATCCACAGCAGCAAATGGAATCTTTACGCATGTCTAATTCTCAGTGTTCCAAAGGAAAAGGCTTCCATCACTTTCTTGGGGAGACCAAGAACAGATGTTGTGAGAAGAAGTGATTGTAAGCCACTGCCTTTCCCTCACCCAGCGATAGCTAAAAACAAGTGGACCTGAGTCCTGTTACAGGAGAGGAAGGGGGAAAAATACAGTTGATTCCTCTTCAGGTTCTTATGGATCTTTAGCCTCTGTTTGTGAGCCTTTCTTGGAGAATTTGCCTTTTGTAATGAAACTCCAAACCATGGTGACTTTGCATGATTTTTGGATTTGGGTTTGTAAATTTTATTTAGAGAGCCACTATATTTCTGTTCAGCCAGTAGATGGCAACATAACATAGCTTTGTTCTGTGATGTTAGTCTGGTGATGTGATGACAGTACATAATGCTTGGGAGAAAACATACAAGAATTATTTTTAGTTTTTTATTTAGGTGTTCAGATACTATAGGATGAATGCCAAAGAAATGTTTATCAATACACGACATCTGGTTTTTCTACCGTAATATTTTCTTTCTTTTTTTGGTAAAGATTGACTTCTTTGGAAAAGAATCCTTATATAAGTTCTTTAATGATTTGCTTATCTGCTTTTTGCTCCGCAGTGTTGTTGTTGGTTGCTTCCTAATATAGAGTCCTAGCCAACTGAAGATCTGGTCTGTGCATCCACACCCTTTCCGAAAACCAGCTTGCTCTTTTCTTACAACTACAATATCCACCTGCTGAAGTGAAGAAACAGATTGACAGAGCCAGAAGAGTACCCAGAAGTCACCTACTACAGGACAGGCCCAACAAAGAAAATAACAGAATGCCACTAGCCACCACATTCAGCCCCCAACTAAAACCTCTCCAACGCATCATCAAGGATCTACAACCTATCCTGAAGGATGATCCATTACTCTCACAGATCTTGGGAGATATTCCAGTCCTTGCTTACAGACAGTTCCCCAACCTGAAGCAAATACTCAGCAGCAACCACACACCCACACAACAGAACCACTAATCCAGGAAACTATCCTTGCAACAAAGCCCATTGCAACTGTGTCCACATATCTATTAAGGGGACACCACCATAGGGCCTAATCACATCAGCCACACTATCAGAGGCTCGTTCACCTGCACATCTACCAATGTGATATATGCCATCATGTGCCAGCAATGCCCGTCTGCCATGTACATTGGTCAAACTGGACAGTCTCTATGTAAAAGAATAAATGGACACAAATCAGACGTCAAGAATTATAACATTCAAAAACCAGTTGGAGAACACTTCAATCTCTCTGGTCACTCGATTACAGACCAAAAAGTTGCAATTCTTCAACAAAAAAACTTCAAAAACAGACTCCAACGAGAGACTACTGATTTGGAATTAATTTGCAAACTGGATACAATTAATTTAGGCTTGAATAGACACTGGGAGTGAATGGGTCATTACACAAAGTAAAACTATTTCCCCATGTTTATTCCACCCCCCACCGTTCCTCAGACGTTCCTGTCAACCGCTGGAAATGGCCCACTTTGATTATCACTACAAAAGTTCCCTCCCCCGCCCCAGTCTCCTACTGGTAATATCTCACCTTAAGTGATCACTCTCGTTACAGTGTGTATGGTAACACCCATTGTTTCATGTTCTCTATGTATATAAATCTCCCCACTGTATTTTCCACTGAATGCATCCGATGAAGTGAAGTGTACCTCATGAAAGCTTATGCTCAAATACATTTGTTAGTCTCTAAGGTGCCACAAGTACTCCTTTTCTTTTTTCTGAGAACATTATCAACTGCCTCTGATATATGCTGGGACTATGATCTTACATAATACTTTGCTTGGCACAGATAAAAGTGTGATACCATGCCAGTTATTACAATCATTGAGTTCCTTTCTTCCTTCTTTCTTTCACTATAACCCCTTTGGTCCTCTCATCTGGCACTTTTTCCCTTTCATAGACTGATGTAAATAGAGGGGCCAGGATAGATGCTGCTAATTTAGGATTTATCTTGAACAATTCTGCATTCAAGTTATCCTTGCCAGGAGCTTTCCCATTTTTTAAGCATTTAATGGCTTGAATGATCTCTTCCTTAGTTGCAGTGTCTGTGTTGATATCAAGATCTTCTTCTGCCTCCTGGATGTTTGCTTCCTCTTTAGGTGGCTCCCTGTTCAACAATTCTTTGAAATGGCTCTGTCCAGTGCATTTCTTGTTCTTTTTCGGTTGTTAGTAGGTGTCCTTGTTTGTTCCTGATGAGATTGTTTGTTGGTGTCTGCCGTTTACCACTGATAAGCCGCGTCATTTTATAGACGGTTCCTTGTTCACCGCAAGCAGCTGCATCCTCTGTTTGTGTTGCTAGATTATCAATTTAATGCAGTTTGTCCGCTCTCACAAGGCGTTTGACCTCCCGGTGTGCCTTGCTATACTGCTCATGGTATTTGGCCTTTAGCTTCTGGGATTTTGTGTCTAAAACTTTTTTCTTCAGGGCTCGTCTGGTTTCTGTGGCGTTCTATGTGCTGAGTGTAATTCACTCCTTCCTTCTCGCCTGCCTGTAGCCTAAACAGGCTTCATTGCTCTGTTTATAAATTACTGTTACTTTGTCCCACTTCTTGTTGATCTCCTCATCTGTATTTCCCTCCTCTTCATCAAGGTCTGCAAGTGCTTGAAACCTGTTCTTTAACTGCAGAACAGAGGCCTTCAGTATTTCAAGGGACTTTAGCTTATTAATATCATAACATCTATGTCCCTTGTTTGGTGGACCCACACTTCTCAGTTTTAGCTTGATGGAGGCTGTCACAAGGTGGTGGTCGCTGCCAACATCTGCACCCCTTCTCACTTTCACATCTGTCAGTGAGTGTCGCCATTTGCCATTGATCATGATATGGTCAATCTGGTTCTTATCTCTGCCAATTGGAGAACACCATGTCAGCTTGTGAATTTCACAATGTTCAAATAGGGTTCCACCGATTACTAGGTCATTCATATTACAGAAATCAACAACCCTTTCTCTGTTTTCATTCACAGTGCCACACCCATGTCTTCCCATTGCTCTGTCATTGTTTGTGTTGTTCTTACCGACCTTGGCATTCAGGTCTCCCATGGTGATAGTTAGGTCATGGCGTGGTACTCTCTCTAACTCCGCCTGTAGTGTAAGGTAGAATTTGTCCTTTACGTCTTCATCACTGTCATTTGTTGGAGCATAACACTGAATCAGGGTGATATTATTATGTTTCTCTTTCAGTCTGGCTCTCATAATTCTGCTGCTGATGGATTTCCATGCAAGCAGGGAATACTCCACTTCCTTCTTCAAAAGGATGGCAACACCCTCATGATGTTGTCCATCATCCCGTCCAGAAAACAGCAAAGTTTCTCCCGAGGCTGCTGTTAATCTTCCTGATCCCATCCATCTGCTCTCGCTGACACCCAGGATGTGTAAGCTGTAGCATCTCATCTCTGCTCTGACCTGAGCTAGCTTTCCTGCTTCGTACATTGTCCGTATGTTCCAAAAACCAAGTTTCGTTTTTCTCTTGGTGTTGAGCACTTCAGTCTTCATGCCAGTGGCTTCCTTTTGGCTTTCACCACTGGCAGTCATACAGGTCATTGACTCCCGAAAGCCATCATATACATTAATGGTTAATTTCTCTGTTGCTGTTTCCGTAACATATTTTGTTTTTTTACGGGACAGGGTTGTTAGCCCTATGCCTGACCCCCAACCTGGAGAACAACGGTGTCTGTTTTGTCTGGCCCCTCCCCCACAGACCAATCCGGCATGGTTGAACCTACGAGGAGCAAAAAGCCCCTGCCGACACAGACTCTGGGGATCATTAGAGCACGCAAGTTGTCCTGCCATGACAAGGCACGGACACCAGAGGACAGATGCTCCTGCTGACGTAACTGCCCCATTACGCTGACTTAACACCACCTCTGTGGGCGGCGTAGACTCAGGGTCAATGTAGTTAGGTCAACACAGTGTCACTGTGAGCGCTGTATTACTTATGCTTACTATTACTGGTCTCCAGTAGCTGTCCCACAATGCCCCATACTGATCGCTCTGGTCACCACTGTGAACTCCTCTGCCCAGGGGTCAGCTGCCCGTCCCCTTTAAAGCCCCATGAATTTTTGAAATTCCTTTTCCTGGTTTTCTGGTGAGGTGAGCACACCTAGCAGCTCTCCATTATTGAGTGTAACTGCCTAGCTGACCATGCTGGCAGCATGCTGCAGACACACTTCTGCCTAAAGTACACAAGAGGTATTGGATCTCCTGGGCCTGTGGGGAGAAGAGGCTGTGCAGGAACAGCTCTGATCCAGCCGTAGAAATGTGGACCTCTATGAGCAGATTGCTCGGGGGATGTGGGAGAAGGGCTACAACAGGAACATGCAACAGTGCCATGTGAAAGCCAAGGAGCTGCGGCAGGCATACCAGAAGGCAAGGAAGGTCAACAATCAATCTAGTGTGGAGTTGGATACCTGCTGCTTTTACAAAAAGCTGCATGCCAGCCATCTTTGGTGGAGACACCCATCCCCAGGAGCACCATGGATACTTCGGAGGAGCCCAAGTCACAGACCCCCACCGTGAACAGTGAGGGGGAGGAGGTGGACAAGGAAGGAGGAGTGTGGGGGATGGGTGACCAGTGGACCAGCTGCACCCTACGTCATTTTGTAGTGTAGACATGGCCTGAGGTTTGTCAGGGTAAATTTACAGAAAGTCATAGAGGAGACATGATAAAAATGTCATATCAAACCTGCTTTCTAGATTCACCTTTGTGAACCAAATCTACCCCTTCAAATTTAAAAAGGGTTGTTTATAGTTACCTAACAGCACGGGGAAAAACTCCTGACACCTTGGAACTAAGTACTCTCACTGACCGGCCAGTAATTTAGTCCATTGTGTTGCTCCTGTGTTGACCCTCAGCTGCTGATCTCTATTAGCTTCACATGGAGTCCAGTGTTTAACTCATGCTGTCAGTCAGATTGGTTCATCAACTGTCCCATCATTCACATCGACCTACGTAAATTTCACCCCCCAACATATGTGAGGACTGTAGCCTTCCTTGCAAATCATCACCTTCACTCTGCCTCTCCTGAATGGTTCTAGCGGTTATTTCATTCAGCGTAGCTCTGGAAGAGAACAGTCTGCAGGTCCAGGGAGAGCAGGGGCTCTGATTATGCCTGGCCTCTGTGCGGAGGCACATCTGTGTAGTGTCTGGGCACAGTTAGACTCTGTCTCTTCTGCATAAACAAGTACACATTTTTGTTGAGGAATTCACCTGTCTTGGTTGGCAGTCTTTCCCCGCTCCATGCCCTACAGAGTCAGACAAAATGCCCTTGCTCTAGAAGTAAATCCTGCCTCATCACTTCCTGGACAGATTCCTGCATATGCTCACAAGCAGAAGTAATCCCTGACTACTCCTTGTAATGAGATGCTTGGTTTGTGTTGGAATGTCTGAGGCCTGAATAATTTTATCAAAGGGAAAAAGATAGCCATGGATATGCAAGTTAGACAAACTGTCTGACCAAATGCACTTAAACTAAATTCTCTACCAGCAACTTGATAAAGAGACTGAGTAATTTTATATGACATGTATATTGAATAGTACTGTCATTTTGAATGTATTTTTCTTTAAGTATTTTGCCGTGTGTGTTTTAATCAACTACCTTCATGCATTTTGGAGAACAATGGAATAATGTGGTTTAAAAAGCAACCTAAAATATATATGCAATACCCACAGCTAGTTTCATTTATGTAAAAAAAAATCATTTTACTATTTTGAAATATATATGGCTTTGTCACAAATAAAAATACAATATGCTCAGTTTTTTATTAGTGCACAATTGTAAAAACAGTTCCTGCCCTCCTCATTTATATATTATATAATCTGTCTTCTAATTCATGTACAACTGGGAGACTTATATGTGACTAAACTGGATTATTATGCTATGAATTACATTGTTTCTCATATAAAACCAACACAGAAGAGAACAAAACAATGTGAGGGATCAAAGGCTTAAAAACATATTATAACCAATTATTGGCCAATTTACTTTTACGTAAATGAGGTCCTTTCCTGGGCAGTTACTCTCAGAAAAAGGTCCAGAGCTCTGAGTTTGACAAAGCTGATCAAAAGAATTGTTGGAGATGATAAATCCTACTACAGACAACACACCGGTATTCTGTTTCCCACATCTGCTTTTTATTAGGAGAACACTAAAGCTGTCTGGAGATTCTTCAAATATATGAAGTATAGGCCTTAATAGGTGTGCTTAATGTTGTCTAAATCATAACACAGTACTGAGAAAGCTGCAAATCTCACTGCCTCAGACTGTTCCCATAAATACACAAGACCCAGCTAAAAGCCAAGTTATTTCCTCTGCACTTTCAGAGTTGTCAAACTGTTCAGAGTCTTAAAAGTATCAAGCACTAATTTAATTCCGTGAGCTGCACACAGAATAGAAAATGATTCCGCCAGAAGTCTGAGGCCTAGTTAAAGCACAGGACTGAGAGTTGGGAGATCTATTACAACTAGACCAATGGCTTGCTCTGGGATCTTGGCTAAGTCACCTAAACCCACATTTTCAAATCCCCTGTGCACCAGATAACAATTCTTCTGGGAGTTCCTGCTTGCTCCCTCAATGTGGGGCTATGCCAATAGGGCAACCTGTGCTTAATATTCAGTAATATTATAATTATGGGTATCCTAAAAGTGCCTTAGGTGTACATATAGCTCTATATATATATATATATAATATTCTCTACTTGTCAAAAGACAGGTTAGTGAGAGAAAGTGAGCAACGTGTTTGAATTATGATCCTCGTATATTATTTTGGTCTCTTCAGAGACTTGAACTATGAGGTGGTAGAATATTTGGAAAGTCCATCAATAGGACACTGCTAGACATATCCATGAACTAGCTAGCTGGCTGTGCTCTTGCATCCAGATAACTACTCACACAGCTGGTTCAAAACCAGTCACTTTGAACAATACACAGAAAACAACCCATTCAGCTATGGAAACATACTATGGGCTTGATTCTCTTCGCACCTACACGAGGATAACTGTTGACTTCAGTGGAGTTACTCTTGCTTCTGTGCTGGTGCAACTGAGAGGAAAATCAGGCCCATTCCGCTTTGCTATCTACTGCTTCTGAATGCAGATGAATCGACTACATTAAACTGCAGGCTACCTACTGTTGTGGAAAGGCTTCAGTGGGGTTTCTTGGCTCTCCATCACAAAATATAAAGTTGCAGGGTGGGAGAAAGAGGGAGAACAAGTTGGAATTATTAAAAGAGAAATAGCTCAAGCAAGAGTTTTGCCTGCCAAAACAAACAGAACACGTGATCAGGATCAAAGACACATTGGATATGGTCCAGAACTGATTTTACAGTACATTCATTTTATCTGCATTCTTGCTTGCACAATGCTGTGGACTGTCATATTTTGATAAAATACTATTTTTAAGAAAGAAATAATCCTTTCTTTCCCTCTTGCTTATTTTCTATGTCCTTGACAGAATCTTGAAGAACTCATCCAGTTTCTCTCTCATTAGAGCCTGCATCACAGTCACGTTGCACCCACAAAACATGTGCTTAGATTCAGGATACTTTGGATTCAAGGTAAATTGAGGGGCAAAGACCCAGTTCTGCTGTAACTTTTGTAAGAAGTGATCACTACATTGAAAATATTACTAAGGCTGTTCTGAAACTGATCATTCCTCTTTCCAGAGTCTTAAGGAAGGACTGGTTCTAGCACTTACATGTAAATCTGGCCAGATTAATAACAAAGTAAACTTGAAATGTTGTCACCCAATATAATATTTGAACTGAGGTCTGCGGCACCATCTAGCCATCTCCTGCTAACCAAGACAACTGAGATCCTCTGGGCTGTCCCTGTTTTCCATCCATTTGAAGGTTCTGTTTTGAATGGACTAAGAGCAGCACCTTCTCAATTCAGCATTCCCTTCTATGATCCCCTTTCCCTGTTTATGTCCACCAGAGTCCTTCTGTAGTTTTCAAAGCTTGATATGAAGCCTCCGTATGCAGCTCTGTTCAGCTTTGCCCATTTTGGCCTCCCTTTATCACCTTTTCCTTTCTGGATTTCCTTTTCTGCTGTTTGTCAGATTGGCTCGTTTTTCTCTTTTTCTAACCCTCCCGAGCTACTGGCTTACATTCTTTCTAACTTATTGTTGCAACTGGTGTACAGTGTCCCAAATTCCTCGTGATGGGTGGCACTCCTGAGTAAGTACAAGTTATACCTGTGATACTTGCAAACAGAAGAGTTGGGGAAATAACTGCCAATGAAGAAAAGCCCCAAGCAGTGGCTAGCAGTCAGCCTTGCAAGTAGTTGCTGAAAAGCTTGCGTGAACAAATGCTGCTATAACTATGAAATCAAAAAGTGATAAGATGTTTTATATATCCCCTGGCCTTGCAGCAATTTTATGTGTCCACATAGTAACATCATTCTTGACAATCCATTTTGGTATGTACACACACAGCTTACCTAACAACCGTGATTGTATCAGTGCATTTTGGGACACCTTGTAAACCATGTTTTCCAGGTAGTATTGCTGAAAGCAGGGATTTTGGAATCATTTGCAAATGTGAGGCACCCCACAAAGGGACAAAGTGAGGAAGACAGTTTGAACCGGCTGCAATACTTCTGGCTTATTATCCCTGCTGGGGAGAATCATTAGAGAATGCACTGGTCCAACAGACCTGACTAAAGATCTGTCAACAGATGTTGCAATCAGATCATACTATAAGAGTCATTTCTTGTAAAATTCCCCGGACAGTGCAGACTGTAACTTTTTGGTATTTCTTAACGTAATGCATATTTACAACACCTTTTAACCTAATGTAGGCAGTGCCCATAAAGGAATTATGTAATAATTCTTGATTGCGGAATATGAACATAAATTTAATGCTAATTTTAAGGAATGTGGAATATGTTGTTACAGAAATGAAATGTTTAACAAACTAACCTGTAAAGATTTCTGCTACCAGTGTGATAGTATGATTGTACTCCCTGGATGTGTCTGAAGAGCTCATAGTGTCAGCGCAAAGGTGGCTAGTGTAAGCCATTTTTTACCTTCCCTGAGTTCCTGGGTGTCAGGCCACAGCTAGTCTGTTTACCTGCTAGCTTAATCCCCAGGCAATTTAAGAGCACAGTCACCTGACTGGTTAAACAGCACAACTGGCTCAGGGGATCAGCAGATATGTTCTTAAAACCAGCAGCAGGGCACTGGTTGCTCAAAGCATTTGCCTGTGGATGCGTTAATTTCTGCTCCTGCCTTTTCCCAGTCCTGCTCTGTGTTCCCTGATTCCAGGAAACCCGGTTCTGACCTTTGCCTTGGATTTCTGTCTCTGACTCTACCTTGACCCTTGGCTTTGGCATCTGGTTTCTGACTCTGGTGCTGACCCTTGCTTCTGTTTCCCTGCTCTGGATGTCTGCTCCAATCATTAAGCATGAGTCCGGCTCTGACAACTAGGCAGGACTGCCCATATCCAGGTTTCTAACACTGTGTACTGGTCTGGTCATCTGAAGACTGCTCTAAATTATGGCAGTTGCCAATGGCTCTGAGGGGTCAATGCTGCAGGGAAATCTTGGTCACACTCATTTCCCAGCCCTTTATATTTCTACGCAGGCTCAATGCTCTTTGGCTTCTCCTTCAGTTACTGACCGTGCTGGTTTTCAGACTACTTTGCACTGGAGGCACAACACAAAGTGGAGTGGATAATCTGGGCCTCTTAATCTGTATGTCTAAAATTGCAGAACTCCTGAATTACTTTGGAATTTAGGAAGTGGCAGGGTTAAATCAATTCTTATTTGAAATTCTTGACATCTTCCCTGAATATATTTTCTAAAACAGAACAGCAACACTTGCAAATATTTTGCATATATAGAAAAACTATTTAAAATGTGCAATTTCCAAAAATAGTGTAATATACTCAAGAAGAGAAATGAATAATAATAAATACTTTTGGACCTCTCACAGCCCAAACCATGCCATTTATATAAATATGGCAGCAATTATAATTCACTGGATCCACTGAGATCACTTGCTAAAAACTGATTGATAAATGGTGTAAACAGTTCCCTATGTATTTTATTACAATCTATCTTCTTCTGTCCATTAGTGATGTCAACACTCTGAACAAGTTCCTTAGAGGTCTGGCTTTATGACACTACACATTGGAGGGGTTGTCTGTTGGACATGCTGGACGGCAAAACAGTTTCAGGCATCACTGGAACTAGGATATTCTGAAGGTGGTGTCTCACAATATAGGAACAAGAAGAGCTGAAGACAGGGCTATTCATACCTGGTTGGTAATTAAGCAGTAACATAATGTTAACAACATGTTTATGACAACAACTCAGTTCTTTACTTCCTCCTGCGTCTCCTTGTTAAAACAGCAGCAGAGGATGACCCAGTTCTGTGTCTAGGTGGACAGTCCCAAAGCAATGTGGCACACTGTTTTCTACCTCCTGGCAGCTGGACTAAGCTCAGTTCTGCTCTGATTTACACCCAGTGGATCTCAGTTGACTTCAGGGAGGCTAAACAGTTTGGGCAGAATTTGGGTCAATGCCTTGGAATTGCTCTCAGACCTTGACTGCTCAGATGTTTAGGGGACAATTCTCCTAAAGTACACACAGCAAATCTAAATTCTGATATTCTCTTTTCCCATTAACATTAATGGAAGGTCTGTTCCAGCAGGGACACCAGAATATCAGTCAGTACTTCCATCACTTAAATCTGAAAAGAGAATTTTGCTCTTAAATACCATTGTTAGATACTGTAGTCAGGTCTCTGACACAACAGTGTAAAGCACTACCATTCGAGCTGTTTTATTAAGAAAAATGCCCCAATCAATTGTCATTTTGATTAATAAAATGCAGGTTGAGAAGAGTGTTTAGAAAAAGAATAATCTCTTAAAATATGCCATTGTTTAATGTAAAACAAAATTATTCTGATCTAAATTTCCTATCAAAATAACAACCAATTACTTCCTGCAGCACGGCTTGTGGGTTTTTTTCTTCTTAATCTGTTGTGAATCAGAAGGACTGGAGGTATCAGAAAGAAATCTTTTTGTTCTTACTCCTTTCCTGACCAAATAAGGTCAGTCACAAAGGTGTCTGTGCACATAAACCAAGGCTTTCCAGCCACCCTGTCATTCTCTAATATCATTCATTGTTTCTTCATTACAACTGTACCTATAGCCCCTAAAGCCCCCTGTTAGCGAGGTTTAAACTAACTTCAACCTTCTAAGACCAAAAGCATCACCTCTGCCACAATCTCACACATTTCAGGTGGAAAGAAATAAGTGGAATTAAACCAGGGATGAGCCTGACTCAGAGACCACGAGTTACTTAAATTAGATAATAGAAACTACGGTGGCTTCCCTCTGAAGACTGCTGCCACACAATAATGGTGCTAAGGCAATAGAGATTTATAGAAACACCACGTTTCCTTTTTCCATGCACTTTAGAACATGATACATAAGACATAATGCTAATTTGGGTTTGTTCTGCTCTTAGCATTTTGGTGGCAGCTCGAAGCCCTGCAGGAGTTCTGGAGGTACAGTGCTCTGAAAGTTAGGTCTCCTCTCCATAGTAACATGATGAATGACTAGCCAACCTCATGGAGTGATATCAGGTGCAATACCCTTATTATTCCAATTCACCCTTATTTGCAATGCAAAGTAAAAAACAGTACTGTGTGAATGGGAATTTTGTGTGTAAAATGACTGAAGGTTCAGACACTTTATTATGGCAGGTGTGGATAAATGGATAGTGAGTCTCCCATGCAGGAATTGATCTTAAGCTGTTCCTTACATGCCCTCTACCACAAAACAGATTTTCAAGCCTAGCTACAACTAGGGTGCGTGTGTGTGTGTGATTTAAAATCCAGTGTTATAGTTAATTTTCAGATGGATTTTGTTGCATAAAGACCCCTGGCCTCACTTGAGAGCAGGATTTTTCTGTGTGTTTAGTGAATGCAGCCTGAAATTTTTTGGCTGAAACTTTTCCTGTTGAAAAATGAGGTTTCATTGAAAACAATGTGTTTCTGTAGGAAAATAACACTTTTGATTTTTTTTCTTCTATTTTTGATGGGGAAATTTTGAAATGACATTTCAAATTGAAATTTTGTTTTAGTTTTGAAAGATGAAAAGAATTTAAAAGTTTTGCCCCCCCATCTCCATTGCCCCTCCTTTTTAGTGACTGAGTACAATAATACAAATAACGTCTAAGGCTGCCCTTTGTAGCGGGATGGTCACCCTGCTCCGGCCCTGAAGGGGGCCCTGGAGAGGGCTGCAGCTGGGAAAAGCTGAGTGAGTAGCTGACCACAGCTGTGGCCAGCTCAGTCAGGGCCCAGCTGGCCCTTATAAGAGGGCTGGGGGCTAGGAGCTGAAGGAGTCTCATTCTAACCCTGAAGTAGGAAGGACGAGCTGCCTAGGAACAAGGTACCTAGCGCAGCGTCTCTTTAGCTCTGGAGAGAGAAGGAGCTGGCTGCTTGGGAGAGAAGGGTACCTGAGGCAGAGCAGTGCTGGGGAATAGGGCAAGGGAGCTGGGGAGCTCCAGTCTGGTAAACCCCCAGGCTGCTGGCCTTGTTAAAGGCCTAAAAAGGTACTGGGGCTGCAGAGGGGCAGCCCGGGGATAGGCAAAGGCAGCAGGTCCTAACCCCTTGCCAACGATGAGTGGCCATTACACTGCAGTCTGCCCCAGTGAGCAGGGGTTAGATGATGACTGGCAGTAGCCACTGAGGCAAGGTGGGTTTAGAGGGTTGGGGGTTCTCCAGGGCGGGAAGACCCAGAGTGTGGGGGTACTGCTGGGGCAGCACTCCAGGATAAAGGTCACTGGGGTCTGTGATGGACACGGGGGGCTAGTGGCAAGCGAGACACTGGCCTACAGAGGGTGCTCTGGGCTGGAAGAGCTAATTCTCAGGATGACCAGCAGGAGGTGCTGCACGGGTGAGTTGTCACATCACTACACCCTCCCATGTTTTCATTTTTCCCCTTTTCCTTCTTTCCTCCCCCCCCCCCCCCCCGCCCCCACCTAACTTTTCAGAGCTTCTCCAACTTGGTAACTTTTGCAAAGTTTGAATTTCACTTTTCTGTTTGACAGTTGGTAACTTTTTTTCCAAAGTTGGAGAAGTTTTGAAAAGTTAGAGTGGAAAAAGGGAGTGTGGGTGGGAGCAGGGTAGGATGGTTCCTGGACATTGTTTGTTTTTTATTGCATTCAGTGACAAACAAGAATAAAGGAAGACAAAGTGTGTATGAGGAGGGATACCCTAAAATGGGAAAAAGCTAGTTTTCAAAAATAAAAATGAAATTAAAACTTGATTTCAAATTGAAATAAATCGTGTCATCCAGAAAATTTCTTGAAAAGCAAATGAAAAAATTCACATGAAATGTTTTTTCTACCATTTCTGTTAGTGAGTATGTTTTAGAGCTGCTCTCGCCTTCCATTTTGTCCTAAGACAATCTCAAAATCAACTAAGAAAAGGGATTTGGATAAAAAAAAAGAGTAGGCTGAGCATGTACAGATCTACGATATCATCCTTTAAAGTACTCTGTAATGCTCCTGTGTATCACTAAGTGAGCTACTTTAGCCAACTACGTGTCTTCTGTGTTCTAAGAATGGAAGTAATTGGAACATTCTGTCTGGCCCACTGCTATACAAACATGTTAAGTACTTTTCACCCTGGAAGAAGAAAGTACTAGTAAACTTGATTTCACATAGACTATTGAAATATTTTGGTGTGGTAAGAGTACTTTTTTTTTTTAGTTATTACAATTTCATGCAATTCTGAATCATTACTACCAACAAATCTGGGAACTTTGGAAAAGTCATATCTCAAAAAAATAAATTAACAAATTACAGCCTCAACGGAATGCACTGTTTTATAAAAGAACAAGAATCTGAAAAAAATCTGCTGTACTTTGAGTGACATTTTATATGATTGCACGTTTACAGGGAATATGAAATTTTTCATATATCAAAGATAAGAATAGTTCTGACAGCCTCAAGTGGTCTCTGAATTAACAGTCTGGTACAAGTCATTGTTAAGGAAAAATCCTTTTCCTTCTGCAACAATGGAGACATTTGCATATCAACCTATAAAATATACATTTTAAACATTAATACATTATTGGAACACTGATTTCTGAGCATAGAAACGATGAAGTCCATAGCTGAATCTGCACAAGGAAAAAGAAATTTGCAGTATCTAGCTATCCTTTCAACAACTGATGAGTTATAAGTACAGGATCAGGAAAATCAAATACCATGGGAATGTCACCTTACGCTGTAGCTCACGAAAGCTTATGCTCAAATAAATTGGTTAGTCCCTAAGGTGCCACAAGTACTCCTTTTCTTTTTGTGAATACAGACTAACATGGCTGTTACTCTGAAACATGAGAATGTCGTTGCTTTGACTGCTAAAATCCAAAACAAAATTTCTGGTATTGTAGTTACAAAGAAACTCTGCTTTTTCAGTCTAGTCAGTACTTTTTTAACAAAAGCAGTATTTCTGGGTGCTTTGCTTACTTCCTTTAACTATGACGAATACCTTTAAAAGGCTGAATAAACTTGGGATCAGATTTTGTGTTTTTAAAAAACTATGAACTCTGTAACAGACTGAGCTGATTTCCTGTCCACCATTAATTTTTATCTTACAAAAAAAAGTCCCAACAAATCTCTGGTGCTGCCCCATCCACCACCTCTTTTCGCGAGGAACATTTTTTGTGAAAGGCGATTAACAGAGAAGAAAGAGAAAGGAAGCAAGCCATCCCTATGTATGTCACGGGGGAAAGTCAGGGCAAGCTCATTCGGGACACTGTAGAAGTTTGAGTTCATGGCCCTCTGAGCAGTGCAGACTTGGCAAAAACAAAACTTGCCTTGGCTCAGAGAGAAAGGGCAGGGAGCAATTTGGCGAGCAGTCCCCCGCCGCTGGAGCTGCGGGAGGCGAGGGACACCTGAGAAACTTACTTACCTCCCCCGCCCGCGACTCTCAGTGAGGGATGATGCCTGCGGCAGGCAAACCAGCGCCTCCCCAGCCTGGATCGCGTCGCTGCGGAGCCGCGTCTCGCAGCTTGGAGCGGAGTGGGAGCATTTATCAAGCAGCGGGGATTGGGGGTGGGGGAGGAAGAGATTTTGCAAGTCTGCCCACTGTGCGGTGAGAGTTTCCCGGCAGCGCCCCCGGGAAAGCCCCGCGGCTGTGCAGGGCGAGAGGGGTCATGCTGGCACCGCCACACGCCTGGCGCCCGGCCCGGTCTGGCGGGGCAGCGGGCTGCGGCTGCTGCACGAGCCGGGCCTGGCTGCGGACACAGCGCTGCAGGAGCCCCCAGGGCCTTCCGGGCCCTGGGCACGGGGCTGGCTCTCGACCCAGGCCGGGAGGGGCAGCGCGTTGCTCTGGCTGATCGCGGCCGCCCGCCCGCGCTGGGGCAGGAGAGCGGCCCTGAAACTGGCCTAACTGGTGCCAAGGCGCGGCGGGGCGGGGCTCTGCCTGGGTCCTGAACAGGGCAAGTGACTTGGCGGCTTCAAAACGGCCTGCGCCCTGCCGCTCCCGCCCCAGCGCCAGGCACAGCCCCAGGGGGAACCTGAGCCTTTAAAAGTAGGGGTGGGCCCCCTGAGATGGGGCCTTGCATCCTCCCCAGACTCAGCGGAGCTACTCGCAGTTCCAGCCCTTCAGTGGCAGGATCTGCAGGTGTCTGTGGCCCACCCTGGCTGGAAGGCAGCAACAGTCACCTGTCAAGCCCCTTGCTGGGAAGCCTCACCATGGAGCCAGGAGGGGGCGGGAAGATAACCGCTAGTCGACTGGATTTGAGCAACAGGTTGTTTTCTGGGGGGCTTTAGCCCATAATTTCCCCCATGTAGGGGCCAAGCCTTGCAAATCTTCTCTGTAGCTGCCCCTGTGCTTTCTGGCAAGGCATTATTTCAGAATAGAGGCTTTGGTTTGTGAAGATATACCAGTGATTTCTATATTGTTGGAATTTCCCAGTTATTACTATATGCAAGCTCCAGAAAGTTGGCTGGCTTTGGTCTGTTTCTTGCCCAATGATTTATTTGTAAAACTCCTAGATGGGAACTGTCCAGAGTGGCTGTGTTACGCAAATGTCCTGAAGCTGCAGATCCAAGGAAACAACATTTTGTAATGTGTTGAACAAATGATAATGCAGGTCAAAGACTAATATACAGAGAGTGAGGGGAGCTATCAAATGTTAAAAGCCAGGGAACAGCTCATTCTTTTGGACAGAGGGGGTGACTTTTCTAGTCACCTTCCTCTAAATAAATCACTGGTCTTGCTCAACCTGGTCACTGACCCAGAACGTAAAGGGTGTCACTGTTCTCTTTGGAGAAAGTACAGCATTTAAGAAGTAAGGGGGAGAGGAGAGGGACACAATTTTTTTTTTGTCAGAATCAAACTGACACAGTAAGGGAATGGACACCAATGATGTTTGAGTACTTTCCTGTTTGCTATAATAAGTACTTTGAAGCAGCATGCTATGCCAAACTCGCTCCCTTGGGATTCATGCCAATCACAAGACAATGAATTAGAGAGCTGAGAAGGGGAACAAGACACAGTCTAAACAGGGCAGACTGGGGGCAAAGGAACTAGAGAGCCAAGGTGGGTGAGGTAATACCTTTTATTGGACCAACTTTACCAACAGAAGTTGTTCCAGTAAAAGATATTACCTCATCCACCTTGTCTCTCTAATATCCTGGGACCAACAGGACTACGACAACAACACTGATAAACTGCCATTGCTGATGGCTAAATCTTCCAACAGCCATTGACCAAGTCTGTCTGAGGCTGTGGTTCTTGGTGGGAATGGGTGGGTTGTTCTGGAATGGCTCTGATAATTCCTGGAAAGGAGGAGTGTTCATAGGCACTTGTTCATCTGTACCTATAGGGTGCCATAGTATTCTTCTACTCTTAACCATACATAAAGGCTAATGGGGGAGATCATATGAAACTGTGATCTGAGATAACAACAGTAAGTGGATGGCAAAATGCAGCACTACATGCAGCACTTTCAATTCTATTATTGCCTGTTTCTTGGCTATTAGACTGTTTCTTTGCCAGCCAACTTTTTTTTCATTGGGATTAAAGACAACCGGTTAAAACTCAATGCAGCAAAGACTAACTAGTGGCCATTGGGGCATTCTATAGTCTTTGCTGTGTTGTGAGATGCTGCAGTGTGAGATACTGATTGGTGGTGGTTGCGCCTTAATCATAAGTCAGGTCTCCCAGTGGTGGAACAGCTGTGGAATTTGTCATCACCATTGATTTCTCTAAAAGAAAAGGAGTACTTGTGGCACCTTAGAGACTAACCAATTTATTTGAGCATGAGCTTTCGTGAGCTACAGCTCACTTCATTGGATGCATCCGATGAAGTGAGCTGTAGCTCACGAAAGCTCATGCTCAAATAAATTGGTTAGTCTCTAAGGTGCCACAAGTCCTCCTTTTCTTTTTGCGAATACAGACTAACACGGCTGTTACTCTGAAACCTGTCATTGATTTCTCTGTCAGCATATGACTATGTTGTGACCATAGGCAATAGTCATGCTTGATAAGTCTGTCTTACCTGGAAAATCCAATAGTTTTTCTTGGGATGTAGATCTTGCCCTAATCATACATACTTTTGTCACATCCAGGCTTGACTGCTCTGCTCCTGATTAGTCTTTCCTTGAAATTTATTCCAAGGCTACAACACTGGAGAACACGGGTGTTCTCTTGCTTCTTGGAATATGCCCTCTGCGGGCTACATTGGTTGCCAGTATGCTAAAGCATCCTAATCAAAATAACTGACACCCTAGACAAAAGTGATCTCTAGGGTTTACACAACCCCCTGAAATTATATTTCATGGTAGTTATGTATCTTATGTTATGTCTTATAGTTTTAAAGTTGTGTGTGTGTTTTAATCTCAGGTGGAAACCAAAATACCTGTAACTGAAGTTTCACTAGAATAGCATCATCACCAGGAGTCAAATGAAAGAAAATAATTGGCATAAAATATTGATAAAAATTCTTAAAATGATTGGCAGGGGCAGAGTTAGGCTAGGGTTTGAAGGTTTGCCCTACCCTTGCTGGTGCAGAAAGGGACATTTTTGCAATGGGATGTGAGCTATTGTGTAGCTGTGATGGTATCTGATACTGTAAGTGCTTTGTTCTGGAAGTTGCTGAGCATCACCAGACAATGACAGCAATGGGTGCAGAGCACCTCACAGATTCAGGCAAATTATTTTTGTTTTGTGACTGCATGTCCAACAGAATAGAGAGACTGAAATGAGAATGGCTATTTGGCTGACTTATTTCATAAAGACCTCTGAACAGATAGTAAACTCTATCAGCTTCTTTCAGCCTAGACCAGACTTGAATAGTTGCTTAGGGGTGTCCCCTAAACCAGCGGTTCTCAACCTTTTTCTTTCTGAGGCCCCCCACAATGTGCTATAAAACTCTAGGGCCCAGCACGGGAGGAGGGGAACTCGGGGCTCTGGGCTGGGGTGCTCAAGCATAGGTATAGTTTGACTTCTATTCTGGGTGGGCAGGATTCCATGGGGGTTGATCCAGCTCCGCACAGTGGGGTCCAGGGAAGGAGCGTCACCTACACCGCCTGACTCACCTAAGCTCTTGCATTGTAGTTTGGGGGGGCAACACCCCCATGTCCCCCCAACTCTGTCCATGCGCTCAGGACTTCTGCCCTGTAGGGGCACTGGGGATCGGGGCTTCAATCCCACGGCTCCTGGCTTCAGCCCCATGGGAGGTGCTGGGGCTCAGCCTCTGGGTTTTAGCGACAGAGCCCCGTGGCCCACCTGAAAGGGTGCGTGGAGCCCCGTGGCCCACCTGTGGACCCCCTGTTGCAAACCGCTGCCATAAACTATCCTAACATATCTATCAATCTGGTCTTTTCCTGCAGTTTATTCAGCATGGTCCATGAGCCAAGGCTGGTGTTTTCTCCTCCTGTTTATACCTTTATTTGGATTTATGTCAATTCCACAAAGCAATACTATTGTGTTTGGATGGGGATACTGTGGGGGTTGTCTTGTGGAAAGCCAACCATCTCACCGTGGATTTGATGTCTGCTCTGTAGTTTCCTTCATAATAATTTTCTGAAACCAGCTCACTTGGTACGACTCAGATATCGGACAGAAATTTTTAATGTATTATGACTTAATTATATTGGAGCAGGAGGCCACTTGGCAGCTTTCCTCCCCTCAATATCTGTGCTTTATAAGTTCTCACAAATGTGTATTTCTGCTGCTGTAACAACAGTTAGTATTTTATGTTGTATATTTAGCAGCTTTGAAGCTAAAATGTAATGAATGAACTTAAGCTATAGTAAAAAAAATTAATTACATTTTGAACAAGATATATAATGAAAACCAGACTAGGCAATCAAACTAGAGATCTGTTGATTATGTACAGTACAGTATTTAGCTCACTGTCTGTAATCTATCCTGCTATCGACTCCTGGAAAATTCATTTTCAGTACTAGCCTTCTTGCTGGGAACTTCTGATACTAAGGAGTTAAAGGCTGAAGTTTCATGAAAAACATCCTATTCTGTTGCCAGTTCTTCAGGACCACATATGTTTTACATTTCCCTTTCTTTTGTTTACTGTTGTAAACAACTGAGGAACAAGCAATAGGAACAGATGAAGATATAGGGTCAAATTCAATGCTAGTGTAATTCCTTTGATGTCATTAGAGTTGTGCCAATTTCAATAGGACTGGTATATGATGTTATCTTTGTGATAAGTATCAGAGGGGTAGCCATGTTAGTCTGGATCTGTAAAAGCAGCAAAGAGTCCTGTGAAACCTTATAGACTAACAGATGTATTGGAGCATAAGCTTTTGTGGGTGAATACCCACTTCGTCGGATGCATGTAGTGGAAATTTCCAGAGGCAAGTATAAATATACAAGCAAGAATCAGGCTAGGGATAACGAGGTTAGTTCAAATAGGGAGGATGAGGCCCTCTTCTAGCAGTTGAGGTGTGAACACCAAGGGAGGGGAAACTGCTTTTGTAGTTGGCTAGCCATTCCCAGTCTTTGTTTAATCCTGAGCTGATGGTGTCAAATTTGCAAATGAACTGAAGCTCAGCAGTTTCTCTTTGAAGTCTGGTCCAGAAGTTTTTTTGCTGCAGGATGGCTACCTTTAAATCTGCTATTGTGTGTCTCACTGAAGGACTGTCTGGATATGTGGACTCTCTACTCAGACCCTATGCCACCAGCACTCCCAGCTATCTCCGTGACACTGATTTCCTGAGAAAACTACCATGCGTTGGTGATCTTCCAGAAAACACCATCCTAGCCACCATGGATGTTGAGGCTCTCTACACAAACATCCCACACACAGATGAAATACAAGCTGTCAGGAACAGTATCCCTGATGATGCCACAGCACAACTGGTTGCTGAGCTCTGTGACTTTATCCTCATGCACAATTATTTCAAATTTGGTGACAATAGATACCTCCAGACCAGTGGCACCTCTATGGGCACCCGCTTGGCCCCACGATATGCAAACATTTTTATGGCTGACTTGGAACAACGCTTCCTCAGCTCTCATCCACTCACGCCCCTTCTCTACCTACGCTACATTGATGACATCTTCATCATCTGGACCCATGGGAAGGAAACCCTGGAAGAACTCCACCACGATTTCAACAGCTTCCACCCAACTATCAACCTCAGCCTGGACCAATCTACACGGGAGGTTCGCTTCCTAGACACCACGGTGCAAATAAGTGACAATCACATTAACACCACCCTATACCAAAACCCACCAACCGCTATGCCTACCTTAATGCCTCCAGCTTCCATCCCGGACACACCACACGATCCATTGTCTACAGCCAAGCACTGAGGTGCAACCACATTTGCTCCAACCCCTGAGACAGAGACCAACACCTACAAGATCTTCACCAAGCATTCTCAAAACTACGATACCCGCACGAGGAAATAAGGAAACAGATCAACAGAACCAGACGTGTACCCAGAAGCCTCCTGCTGCGAGACAAGCCCAAGAAAGAAACCAACAGAACTCCACTGGCCATCACATATAGTCCTCAGCTAAAACCTCTCCAACGCATCATCAGTGATCTACAACCCATCGTGGACAATGATCCCTCACTTTTACAGGCCTTGGGAGGCAGGCCAGTTCTCGCCCACAGACAACCCACCAACCTGAAGCATATTCTCACCAGCAACGACACACTGCACCATAGTAACTCTAATTCAGGAACCAATCCATGCAACAAACCTCGATGCCAACTCTGCCCACATATCTACACCAGTGACACCATCACGGGACCTAGCCAGATCAGCCACACCATCACCGGTTCATTCACCTGCACGTCCACCAATGTAATATATGCCATCATATGCCAGCAATGCCCCTCTGCTATGTACATCGGCCAAACTGGACAGTCCCTATGTAAAAGGATAAATGGACACGAATCAGATATTAGGAATGGCAACATGCAAAAACCTGTAGGAGAACACTTCAATCTCCCTGGACACACAACAGCAGATTTAAGGGTAGCCATCCTGCAGCAAAAAAACTTCAGGACTAGACTTCAAAGAGAAACTGCTGAGCTTCAGTTCATTTGCAAATTTGACACCATCAGCTCAGGATTAAACAAAGACTGGGAATGGCTAGCCAACTACAAAAGCAGTTTCTCCTCCCTTCTGCTAGAAGAGGGCCTCATCCTCCCTGATTGAACTAACCTCATTATCCCTAGCCTGATTCTTGCTTGTATATTTATACCTGCCTATGGAAATTTCCGCTACATGCATCTGAAGCAGTGGGTATTCACCCACGAAAGCTTATGCTCCAATATGTCTGTTAGTCTATAAGGTGCCATAGGACTCTTTGCCATGTTTGTGATAGCACAATTAATTGCAGAGACAGATTGTAATGCATGGATAACTATGCATATTAAGACCATGCCAAAATGAACTATACTTAGATGGTAAATAACTTCTGATGACAGCATGATAGCTCCAGGATAGAGCTTGAGTGGTTTCTAATGTCATCAGACCTCTGAGAAGTGTCAAGTCACTTTCAGGATGTTTATGTGTTTAGTGTGTGGTGTAATTTAATTATGTCACACATACATGTTTATTAAAATGGTTATGCAAAACCGTACTTTGATTTTTTGAAAATACATTCAGGACATTAGAGGAATACTACCTGTTCTCTTTTAAGTTTACAGTTCAATTTCAAGACAGATACTCACTGCTTTGTTTGTGCCATTGGAGGTGATTCAGCTAATTATCATACAAATGACAAGTTCATTTGAATACTGCAACCCTATTGTTAAATATTGCACAAGTTGTTCTGGGTTCTCTTAAAAATAATGTTTATGACCTTTCAGACATGAAATATAGTGATCAGATTACCAGAGCAGTGAAATAAATAATATCTAGCTCTTATTTAGTGCTTTTCATTAGTAGATCTCAAAATGTTTTATTTGCTAGTTGATTTAGGGATTACGAATTTCTCTCAAAATATAGGTTTCAGAGTAACAGCCGTGTTAGTCTGTATTCGCAAAAAGAAAAGGAGTACTTGTTATTCAGTGGAACTCTCAGGGGAACACCCTGCACCCCCATGTTCATCCTTATAATATGATTGTGTGGTATCCAATGCGAAGTTTGTCATGTCGGGTGTCTTCAGAAGGCTCATGATGCACTGAGCATTGTTGTTATAGTGATGTTATAGGTTGTAATTTCACGTATATAGTTATGAAGCTGAAAATGTGTCCTCCATAGCTTAAAACAAGTCCAGGAAAAACTTCTCCTGAAGCAGAGGGTCAGTTCACTCCTCATCAGGGCAGGTATGGGACAAACCCAGCCCAGCATCACAGGAACGAAGGACACTGGCCAAGGCAGCAACAAAGAATCTGTTGGATTCTTGAGTGAGTCACCCCTTCTTCCCTTGGTCAATTTGGGACCACGATGAGGTAATGCTCACCTGACTCACTGTCACGAATTTACCCTCACTGTCACGAATTTACACCTTTATTTTCCTGTCTGAATTTGTCTAGCTTCAATTTCTAGCCATTGGATCATGTTAAGTTTTTCTCTGTTAGGTTGAAGAGGTTATGGTTAAATATTTGTTCCCCATGTAGATACTTACAGACTGTGATCAAGTCTCCCCTTAACCTCTTTGTTAGACTCAGCTAAATTGAGCTCTTTATCACCAAGGCATAATTTCTAATCCTTTAATTATTCATGTGGTTCTTCTCTGAACCTTTTCCAATTTATCAACATCCTTCTTTAATTGTGGGCATCAGAACTGAATACAGTATTCCAGTAGTGGTTGCACCAGTGCCAAATAGAGGCAAAATACGTGTTTGTTAGACCGGATGATTGGTACCCATATCTGAGCAATTGGGTTAACCTAGCCTGGGTGTGAGCAGCAATACTGCAAAGCCATACCCACCTGAGTTACAGCAACCTCACTGGTGCTGCACTCACCCAGGTGTGTTGCTGTGATGTCTGGGAACACATCCCATGGTTCTTTGTGCTGCTCTGTGAGTCTTTCTTCCCAGTGAATTGTGGAAGAATTTGTCCGTCCTTCTGGAGACATGCGGGGGGAGAGGGGGATTGCGGGGAGGCCTTGGAGGACAATCAGCACTGGATTCCCTGCATTCTCACTGCAAAGTAGGCAGGTTACCAACCCAAGTGAAAGCAGATAGACATTGTTCAACCCAGTCTAGCAGGCATTGCAAGGGTACAGGCTACAGCCCAGGTTCTGCTTTCACCTTAGGCTGGTAACCCACCCATTTTGCAGTGACCCAGGCTAAATCACCCAAACACAGATTGTTCTCCAGTGTCTTCCCAGGATTTCCCCTATGTGTCCATAAGGACAAACATGTTCACCCACAATTCACTGGGAAAGAATCATGGCATTTGTCCATAGAGGTCCTAGCAATACACATGGGGAGTGCAGAACCAGTGAAGATGCAGCAATTTGAATCTGGCTCTGCAGTGTGCCTGCTCACACCTGAACTAAGCTAATTCAGGTACTCAGATCCAGGTGCCTATTGCCTGTGTTAACTCTACAGAGAATGCATGGCCTGAGTGTTGTAAGCCTTGTCTTCCTAAAGCTAGTATTTTGCAATAATTTTTTCTTGTAACTGTTGCTCTTCAGTAGCTTCAGAAACCCATACTTGCAAAGTTACTTGCTGAGTTTTCAAATTTCATCAGTGGTCAGACACACATTCAACGTGGATTGAAGTGTACATTTGTATAAATGTGCTGCTGTATACTCCTAGGAGATGGGTTGTGCCACTCCATACTTTCTCCAAAAGCTCCTGTGTCTGACCTTGACTTTGTAATGAACATTTTCCCCTTGACAAATCTTCTCCCCACCTTTTCCTCTTCCCTCCATCTTCCTGTCCTCACAGTATCCACCACCTTCTGCTCCACTCTTCTTTTCTCTTCCCTCTTTTTCTTCTCAGTTGTTTTATTTGATTTATTTCATTCTTTCCAAGTTCTCTGTCTGGCCCCATTACCTTAGGTGCAGCCTTTCCTGCTTCTTGCTCTGAGCTGACATTCCACTCGCATGAAATACATTTTTCTGGAGTCAGGATTTACAGCTACTGCAATGTGACGGGAATTAGAGGTCCTTTAAGAATAGCCGAGGATGCAAAATTTAAGATAGCATAATCAATATTTGACTGGTCACCATATCCTGGGGATGTGCTGAAAGCAGTCTAGGTAAATCCTTATTCTTATGATGAGAAGAAGGGTAGCTTGTGCCCAGTTCTTTAGGAGATTCATGAACCTTCTATCCCCTGTCCAGTGGAATCAATACCTATGGTGTTTGGACTTGGTAAAAGGTAAACATTCCAGAAAATTCAAACAGTGGATAGGGGTGTATGGGTGGAGATGATGGTTTCAGAAGCTCAAACATTGAGACACATTACAGTAAAGTCTCAGCAGTCCTGTTTACTGCCTTGTGTCTCTGTTACAATCAGGCATTTAATTTCATAATCATGTCCCAAAACACTTCCTGTTAGTGCTTAGGGTTAAATCCCGAGTGGTTACATATTCTTCCGCATGTGCATTGTTCTAATACAGTCCCCTTTATTACATCAATTTGATCCCTCCCCCCACATCCTGTTCTTTTTTAGCATGGTAGGAAGTCACAAGTCTCCAAATGTAATTGGCCTCGTAAGGATTTGTGAGGCATCTGCACCAGAATGACTAGATCCAGGAAAGAGAAGTCACCCACTGGACTAATTTTAGTAATGTGAGAACTTTTTTTTTTTTTTTGGTGACCAAAATTATGGACTAGGGAATAGAACCATCGCCTGTGGGAATGGACGTCTACAAAGCCGCACTTATGTCAACAATCTGCTGTTAACATCACAGGAAATTACTTGAGGAAAAACAGATCTGTCCGAAGTAATGATCCTTGACTGGCTCCTTTAGATGCAACTATAATATATATACATAATCATAGATAGCATGAGTACAGGCAGACCCAAACAGTCTTCGGAGAGGGCCAGCTCATCCGTGCCCATTGTGAAACCCGAAGGGGAGGCTTCTTCAGAGGCCATTTCTACAATAATATGCTCACTGAGACTGCCCATCCATCATCCTGCTTCCCTATCTTGCAGAAAAAGCTCCAGGGCCACCCCCTTCCCCCTGGGGAACCCCAGGGACTCCCATAAATTCTGTGTTACCTACATGAGGACAGGGCTATCCACACAGTAGTCCAGGAACTCTGCAGCAGCAGTAGCCTTCTGTGTCCCCGCTAGCTCTTGGGCAGTGTGATTCAATTGAAGCTGTTCAACCAGGGACTTTACCTGCCTGTGGCTGCCCCTGCGGAACCAAAGGGAGCTCTGTGGGGAAAAAAATACAGCCACAGATTGGTTTATCTTTTCTGATTAAAGCAACAGGAGGGGATACCAAGTGCATCCCTCCATGCCTTCTCCTAGCCTGCCTCAACTTAATTTCCTCCTCCAGCGTTAACCCAGACTCAGAAAGTGGAGGGAGAGGGGGGTGTTGCTGTTAAGGTTGCTGAGCCAGCCCTTATGTGCAGAGGTGTGAAGGGGAATACATGAGGGCCCCTTTGTGCTGATTTTGGGTGGAAGAGGGTGATCAAGGCCACCAAAAGCAACTCAGAGCAGGCAAATTGTAAGAGAACCTGGGAATGCAGAAAACAAAAGCCAGGATAGAGTGCTTACCCTCTTTCCAGCATGCTCACCTTCCAAAGAAAACCATAGACAATACAATAAGGGAAAGGACAAGCAAATAATTCGGTTCTCTGCAACAAGGAGCATTGCAAACCTTCTTGTAACACTGTCCAATAATCCATCAATTATCTTCTCCCAGCAATTCTACCGCTGAGTGAGGGAGAGTATTGAAACCAACTATACTCCCATCAGTTATCATAAAGATCGAGTTCAAAACCACAAAAAGAAAAACAAATTCAGAACTGCAGAAAGATGCATACAAATTTTATTTTCAGATTCTACTATGTTGTATTATATATAGGCTCTTGTATCACACTCATCACTAGTGTATCTGAGCACTTTCCATTAGACATTAAGCAATGTGACTAAAATCTGTTAATCATGCTTTGTTTTCTCTCTCATCCTTTCCCAGGGGGAAAATTCTGTGTACAGTGTAACGTTTCGGTAGGATTTTTAAAAACAAATATGTACACACTGTTATGTGTCTTTACTGTAGAAGGCAGGGTCAAAGAAGTGTGCCTTGTGCTTAGAGCCAAAGATGGTGAGTTTCATGGTCATTTTAGTTTCTATGGGAGTTTGTTCCACAGTCTAGGAGCAGCCTCCGAGAAAGCTGTCTCCTGGACAAACACGCTTTATTCTTGTGGTGGAAAGTTCCATTGTGCCAGAGAAGCAGAGTTGCTGACCAGAAACTTTGTCCTGCAGCTGTTAGATATGCTGGGCCCAGGAGGTTGAGAACCTTCAGCTTAAGGGCTGAGACTGAACTTGACTCAATAATATTCTATGGGAAATCAGTGCAGAGAACGGAGGACAGGTTTGATGTGCTCATGGTAGCCCATGTGGCTGAGGAGATGTATTACTGTTATGAATTAGCTGGAGTATCTTAAGGGCAGATGCCTTCGTGCTGCATTGTAGTTGTCCAGCCATAATCTATCAGGGTGGTGGGTGTGATTCATTTCTTGTATATGGTGGGCTGCAATGCTTCTACCAGCAGGTCAGGCTTCTGTGCTGCATATGGAGTGGCCACAGAGCTTCCTTCTTAGAGAAATCCATGCCAGATGTGTTCACTAAAGATCTTTAATGTTCTGCCTGGTATGACTGAGGTTAGCTTAAATAATATATGTTGCACACAGCACCACCTATTGGCTGAACTACATAATATAGTTTAACTTTCCATTACATCTCCTCCTTTTAAGTCCTATATTCCTAACATGTACAAAATTTACACTCTCTTTGAAATTCAGTATGTGTCAGTCTGTTAAACTTCTCTGAATTGTACTGGTTTTCTAATTACACATCCTGAATGCGTAACAACTTGGTGATCTGGCTAGCCATTAGTGGCAATGACTGGCTATGGTCGGTTTGGAGTCCCTTGAATCTTCTTCTTGTTCTGTATCTGCCTCCTGTGGGGTTTTCTTTGTCGGTTGTTCTTTCTGAGGAACAAACTGTAGATGTTGAACACTCCACTGTCAGTCTCGGTCACACATGATCTGGGCAAATAATTCTTTTTCTTTACGACAGCTGGAGTTCTCCTTTTTCTCCATCCAGTTTGACATGAACACAGTCACCAGGTTCTAGACCCAGCAATTCTCCAACTGAGTGACATCTGTTGTAAAAGTGTTTGTAAGCTCTTTTTCCATTTTTATCCAATTTGGCCAGTCTCTTCATGTCTGGCCACTTTGGAGACAGAACTAGTGTTCAACTTTGGAAAAGAACCTGAGTTGTCTTCCCATCAGGAGTTGTGCTAGACTATATCCAGTAGCTGCTGGTGGGGTTGATCTGTAGCTCAGAAGAGCAAGGAATGGATCTTCTTGCTGTAGGATTTTCTTGACTCTCTGTGCAGCTCTCTCTCAGGCTCTCTATTCATTTGTGGGTACCGTGGGCTGCCAGTAACATGATCAAAACCATATATCATTGGAATTACTTAAATTCTGCTGCAGTGAGTTGTGGTCTGTTGTCCATCACTAGTTGTTCTGGAATATCAACATGAATAAAAATGCACTTCTGCTCCTCGATAACACTGCAACATAATATGTCTTTTAAGTATATTATTTCTATATACTTGGAAAAATAGTCCATTACAACCAGGCAATGATGTCCTCTGAATTCACATAAAGCTAGTCTTGTCCAAGTTCTGTGTGGTAGAGGTGCTGTTAAAAGTTCTTTGTGTTGTGTTGGTCTGTTAGTTCTGCAATGTTCAGATGCAGATACTTTATTCTTTATGTCCTTGCTGATACTAAGCCACCGCCAGGGGTGGTACTGGGGGTGGGGGTGGGGAGGGAAGAGGACTTGCAGGGGCTGTAGCCATCCCAAAATTTGCCTTAGCTCCCCCCACCCCCCGTAGCAGCTGCCACACTCTAGCCGCCCAGCTCTGAAGACAGAGTAGAAAGAGTGGCTGCTGGCAGCAGTGGAGAATTAAGCCCAGGCAGGGGGCCAGGGGGCCTGAGAGCAGCCTGTGGCCCGTGTCCCTGACCACAGGGGCGTACCACCCAGGGTAGGTGGAGAGTCTGTGGCTCCCCACAGTGGCCCTGACTGACCCACTCCAGACTGGGCTCCTGGGCCCTGCTCCCTGCAGTCACTGCTCCCAAAGGCTCTGCCGGCCCTGGAGCCAGTCCCCTTGCCAGGGCAACTCTTACGGTCTGTGAGCAGGCAGAACCCCCCACTGCCTGGCTCTGGCTTCCAACCTAAGGGTGTGGCCTCATGGCAAATGCAGGGTGGAGGAGGGAGTACATCCACCCCAATTTTCTGTCTGCCCCACCTCAGCCCCCCCAAACACAAACACTGGGAAGAGGCTGGCTTTGTGTCTGACCTGCTCATGGCATTTAGTTAATCCTTGGTGTCCTTCATGGATGAGATTTAGTATTTCTCTTCTTATTTCATTTGGAATGACAATGCAATCATCTTTAATCATGAGTCCATTTGACTTGCTTAATTGTCCATGTGCCACAAAGTAGTCTCTTGTCACTTTCTTAGTGTCCTTTAGATAATGTGACAAAGTTCCTCCTCTACTTTGGTGGGTCTTGCACTTATTGGTGGATTTGCTCGCCTTGGAGCTTCACGGCAGCCCTTAGTTTGGCCATTCTCGTGAACCCACAGTCCAGGTCAACTCCTCCTGTGTCTGACCAGGAGTTGGGAGGTTTGGGAAGAACCCGGGCCTGCCCTCTACTCTGGGTTCCAGCCCAGGGCCCTGTGGAATGCAGCTGTCTAGAGTGCCTCTTGGAACAGCTGTGCGACAGCTACAACTCCCTGGGCTACTTCCCCATGGCCTCCTCCCAACATCTTCTTTATCCTCGCCATAGGACCTTCCTCCTGGTGTCTGATAATGCTTGTACTCCTCCGTCCTCCAACAGTCCGCGTTCTCACTCTCAGCTCCTAGTGCCTCTTGCTCCCAGCTCCTTACACACACACCACAAACTGAAGTGAGCTCCTTTTTAAACCCAGGTGCCCTGATTAGCCTGCCTTAATCAATTCTAGCAGCTTCTTGATTGGCTGTAGGTGTTCTAATCAGCCTGTCTGTCTTAATTGTCTCCAGAAGGTTCCTGATTGTTCTGGAACCTTCCCTGTTACCTTACCCAGGGAAAAGGGACCTCCTTAACCTGGGGCTAATATATCTGCCTTCTATTACTCTCCTGTAGCCATCTGGCTCGACCCTGTCACAATAAGTTTGGCCCTAATGTTACTTAGAACTTCCTGAAGTGGTGTGTCTGCTGAGGTTGCTTTTTGTGGCTGGTGTAGTCTCTTTTCTGATGCTGGTCTGCGTGCATCCACATATGCCTTTACGTCACTTTTGAGTTCATGGGTAGTTGAGTGCGATACTGGGCTCCATGACAGAGTGTCTGTTACTACCAGATTTCTCCCCAGGAACATATTTAGCAATTGGGTTAAATTGCATTAACCCTTTATCAGTAGACTTTGGCACCTTGGCAATGGATTAACAATGTATGTGGATACCTTCCACCAAAACAGATGTGACTGTATGGCTATGTCTAGACTGGAGCTGGGGATGTGAATCGCAGCTCGCATAGATATACCCAGACTCACTCTGCTCAAGCTAAAAGTAGCATGTAGCTGGGGTAGCATGGGTGGTGGCTCAGGCTAGTCACTCCATGCAAGTACCTCCCTGGACCCCCCGCATATGTACTTGGAAAGCTAGCCCGAGAGGCTGCCTGTGATAGCCTGGCCACGCTGCTCTTTTTAGCATGCAAATTTGAGCAGAGAGCGCATGGGTACATCTATGCAAGCTGGGAATCACACCCCAGCTCCCAGTGTACAGGTAACCAATGCAAAGCTGATAAAACTGAATATCTTTTTTTATTAGTTATTGTGGGTTTGAACTTCTAAGTGTCTTTCCCCTTTGGTTCTTGTGTATCATTCAGAATAAGCGTCTGTTGGAATTTCCTAGCAGACATCAACTAGGAATCAAAATGCAGCTTATTTTTTGCTCTGATTCCTGCTTTTGGCCTGTTATACCCCATTCCCCATAAACCACTTCACCATCTAGTGTGATTTTAAAGGGTAGATGTGCAAAAGTAGTGAAACATTTTCATTAAAATTAGTGCATATTTTTCAGCCGTTTGTTTTGCATGAGCGTGCACCTCTGAAATTGTATGCAAATTTGGCCTTTGTGTGGGCTGGGGTCTGCACTGGGGGAGGGGAAGGAAGAAAGGGGTGGAGAGTTGTCTGGCCACAGGGAGGTGTCAGTAGCCACCGGACTGGTGGGGTGGGATGCAAAACATCTCCCCTTTTGGCACCATCAGATTTTTATCTGAGTATTTTCCGGGACTGTTATTTAAACCAACAAAAAAAGGATAAATATAGCCTGGGTTTGTATCATTTTTCCAGGTGCTTACAATCAGAAAAACTGCGGGAAGTCATAAATGATTTCACAGCTATTTTGTCATATGTGTAGAGTTTAATGGTTTTAGTCCAATCTGTGATTGCTGAAAATTAGACCATAATGGTAAATGTTTGGAGGATCTGATTAATTACTTCAATTTAGTGATATGCTCAGCTTAGGTATCAGGAATGAATTTAATTAATGTCCATTTATATCTTATTGATGTAGAATTATATTAAGCAGACCTAGCTCACAAGTGACACTAGAGAGTCTTATGAAAAGATCCACTAGCAATTGATAATTTCCCTAAAGGATTTTTTCTGCATATGTTAGCAGTAATTGATAAAAAAGTAAAGGTGAAATTTTAAGTAACTGAAGTGGAAGTATTCAAATATGACTGTAAAATTCCATCAGCATGGAGCTAATTGTTAATCCTATAGAAATCTTCACTAAACATATTACAGTATCTAGAGCTCCCAACCCTATATAAACCTAAGGGGCATTCCATAAAGTATCCAGGCAACAGTGTGGATTTCCTGTAGGTGCCATGACCGTATCTGCACCTTGCTCCTGAATTCCTGAGTTTGACCTCGGCTTGATTTGGACTTTGCCTCCTGACTTTGGCTCTGACCCTTGGTATTGACCCTGGCCAAGAACCTGACTATGAACTCCTCAGTTACTGCCAGCCTGAGGTTTGCACTTGCTCTGACCCTTGACCCCAATTGCCCTGGTTGGGATCCTGACACTCAATTAGTTTAAAAATAATAATAAACAAAATTGTTTTGAGGGATGGCAGTTCAGATGAAATTCAATTTAAAAACACAGATTGTTTCCTTATACTAAGAAATTTTGTTTCTGATGATTAGTCTTCATTGCAGTATGTCATATTCAACCATCTTCTATCTTGCAGATAGCTGCCGAGCACACTGTTTACTACTGATTTCAGTGGGCCTATTCATGGTAGTAGTAATCACTAGATTTGGTAGCCTTTGTCCAGGAATGACCTTAAAATGTAGTTAAAGCATACTCAGTGCCGGCAGTCAAAGCTCAGAGGGTACAGCTAAGATTAAATAAAGCTAGAAGCTTTGGTTTCAAGTAATCAATTAAAAATGTCACTCTCAGGGCTTAGGTGACTTTTATTACCTAAAAATTCTGCTGAATTTCCTTCCTCCTAGTATGAGGGTGCATTTTCTTTTTCAAGGTTCATTTATGGCATCGATCTACCTGAATGTTGTTTTGATTTGTTGTTGACCTTTTCTTAAATGTGGCATTATGGATAATGAGATCCCAGTGAAGAGCTAGCAACCGTAAGAGTAGATGACATTCTCTAAAATAAGATCCAGTTGAGATATATCGACAGTATGTAACCAGAACACTTTACAAAGATAGGACACACAGCCTTCCTATAAGAAGTGATCTCCAGCAAACCAGCATGCCACGAGAACAAGTAGTAACCTAGTTCTCAGCCTTTCTACAAGATGTGATATCTTACAAGAGACAACACTCAGAGAATAAACAAAGGGAATATTCTACAGTTAAGATACTAGTGTGAGCTACACCTTTGCAATGTCCATTATAATAATACTTGAGACTAACAGCTCTTCAATAAACATAGTATTGCACATGGTAGGGACTATCAAAGGAATATATGTCTATATAGAAATGTTTTTGTATGGTAAAGAAGCAAAATTGTATTAGCTGGGATGTGATAAATAGCACTATGTAATATGCTAATAGGAGGATATAAGTGTATATAATCTAAAGATATTGCTGGCCATGGGATAGCCTTGGGTGAAGATCTAACTTTTTTTCTGTAGACTCTGCAGTTAAGATGTTAGGGACACTTTTTTTAAAAATGACAATGGGAATCAGTACCTCTGCCTGAATGCTACTGAAACTACCTGTACTGCAACCACTACCTGTACGAGATAGAAATCATCACATGAGAGGACTGTTGACAAAACACTTACTCTAATTCATATTGGACAAAACTGTTTAGAAAAAAGTCTGATGCTAGGGTGGTAAGCCTCGAGTAAAAGACATCAATGATATCCACAAATGATCTGGATAGTAATTCTATGTGATGTCAAAGGAAAATATACCTAGCTCACATAATAGGATATCCGATCTCTAGCCCTCAAAAGATAGGAATTTTGCCCCTTTCACCTACAAACAACCTGCGTTCTGAGTGCTTCATCATCACTGAGCTCCTCATTTGGGTTTACACTGGTTGCTGGCCCTTTAAATCTGAGACAGCTCCCTGCAGTATTAGGCTAGTAAAATTTGCCTTCTGATTACTACAGGGTTGTGATTTGTTCACTTCTACTAGCTAGTAAGTATCTAGCTCCTTTCTCTTGTCATAGCTGAGGTGGCACATCTTCACTGGTGTCAAACGAGTCCAGATGATAAAGGGCTCACTGAAATCTTAGAATTTTACGTTATTGGAATGAGAACAAAAAGGAATAGCATAGAATGCTGTTAGAACAGGAAATAATTAATATAAGCTCTTCCCTTGACTTAAGCCCATGAATATTCACAGCAGAGGGTTGAATTCCTCTGACAAAATGTGAATATGAAATCAGGTTAGAAAAAAGTCTAGAAATCATTATAGCCCTTTCACTGGAGATGAACCCTTAGACTTCCTGTCCAGAAAGCTATGGAATCAGGGAGGATAGATTAGCTAACATTAGTACAATGCATGCAGTTATTTCAAGAAGGTGTTTATCACATCAGATTTCATTAGGCCCAAGCCTGAAAAAACTGCAGGCGTTTCCTATCTTATTTATGTTTTCTTCAGTTTTGTCAAGAAAATAAGTGAAATGATACTGAAAGTCCACAAAGGGACTTAGGCAACGCAATACTGAGCGTCACAACGAGTGCCTTTTAGACACCTAGGAAGTCACAGGAACAACAATGCTACTCACAAAGCCTTAGTGAGGTGCCTAGGCTCCTATACAATGAATGTGGAGAGATAGGTGCCTTAGAATGTGATTTTTTAAATTTATTTATTTATTTTTTAAAGCCAGCATGTTAGGTAGGGAGCCACCTAAGCTATCTAGTTGGAGATGCTGGTGAGACAGGTGTGTCATAAGTCCCATTCCTCTCATGGAGCTAGGCACTTAATTCAAGGCTGCAGGGAGGCACCTTCCTCTGCTTGCAATCCACAACCAGGAACCCTCGCCTGGAGTCAGGCAGCTTATGTACCTACGTTTCTGAGAATGAGTTAGGCACCTGTCTCATTCCACACACAATGGCTAGAGGAGAAGATGCCCACCTTAACTTTTAGCCAGGCAGATCAGGAGTTGCAGAGGAGTGCTTGTCTTCTCAAGGTTTGTGGGTCGCCCTGGGGCTTAGGTGGAAGATAGGTGCCTACAGCAGTGGTTCTCAACCTGTGGTCTGTGGACCCTTGTGGGTCTGCAGACTATGTCTAAGATTTCCAAAGGGGTCTGCACCTCCATTTCAAATTTTTTAGGGGTCTGCAAATGAGAGGTTGAAAACCACTGGCCTAGAGTGATGCAGCATTGCGCCTATCCAGAGGCAGACATTTAGGCACCTCGGGGAATTTTTACCCTGAAAATTTAGGCATTAAGTGAGTGAGTTTAGGCACTTGTGGGATTAGGTCAGCTGAGTTGGAGTTTTGTGGATCTGGGCCTAAATTCATTTCACATTTCCACAGTCGAGGTATTGCAGGTATTTACATAAGTATATTTATGTATCTTAAATAATACATGAGGTTTAATTAGCAAATTGGGTAAAGATTTTAATGTTTAATAGAGCTGGATGACTGGGCCTGATATTTCATAATACCAGAAGAAATGCAGTAGCTTGTAGCATCATACATTCTACCGAAAATAATACAGGATCTAGGTTTGCCAGATTGGTCCATGAATTCTCGCTAGACAAACATTCTTGGGGACATGTAACCTGAAATACGCAAGCTGGTGTATGTTATACTTCTAAGTGTAAGATGGACCAAGCTGAGAGATTTTGAGTCCACTGTTGATGGAACTTGTTAATGTTTCTCAAAGCAAATTCAGGGTGTCCTGTGATTGAGAGATCAAAATAGGAGGGGAAGTTCAAAGCTTATGTGTGTCTATCTCTCCAACAGAAATTGGTCCAATAAAAGATATTACCTGATCCACCTCTAATATCCTGGAACTGACATGGCTACAACAACACGGCTTTCTGCTAAAGACCATTAAGCATCATGGCATACAGAAAAGCAAGAACAGGAGTGAAGAGCCCAAGGGGATGAGGGGCCTTATGCCACCGTTATGCTGTCCCATCTTGGGGCCACTTTAAAATCCTGGGGCAGATTAGAGCAACCCCAGAGTTGCTCTAATGTGTGTCTGATTGCCTGTTGTTGCATGGGGTTGTTGCAGCATCTGGGAATAGTGACATTCAAGCCATGCCTCCATTCCCCAGGATTTCCACTGTTACATCCCCTCTGCTGGGAAGGGCTCCCTGTTGGGTGATGGAGCCGTGTGGCAGCTCTGGGGGGAATTACCCATGTGCTCCGCTGCTGAGTGTATGGCCTCTTTAGCTCAGTGGAGCCAGTCTAAAGGAGTTTAGTCGTAGATGCACAAAATCTTATCAAAACACTCTTCAGCAAGAGTATTGAATAATACTGAGGCTGAGGGAGTCTTGTTATCCCTATTCTCTGGCACTCTAAGAACTAAGAGTTACTGTGCATTTAATCAGCATTGTGCAACAGTGCCCTCCTGTGCTAGAATGAAGGTGCCTTCGTGCCTTTCATCAGATCCGCATTTATTCCCAATAATGTTTTAGGGACAAAGAAGCAAAATTTTCTGTGGATTCTTTTTAATTGGGTCCCAGTGCTTAATTCTCTTGGAATGACATGTGATCTGAATGAGATGAGAAGAAAGATGAGTGAGGAAGAATAAGTGATTAGCTGGAAAAACTGCTTGGGACTGTCAATGGAAAATTGTCATTCATCTCTCAAGCTCCTTGTCTGGCGACTCCACCTTACATTACTCTCTCTCTATAACTCCCTTGTTGCGGCATTTTAAAGGGTAATGTCATTGTGATTTTTTTTCCGAATGATCGCTCTTCTTTTTGCCATGAAGAGCGTTCACTTATGAAGTCCAATTCTATTCATTGTCAAGTGATTCCACTGATATCTTCCTCATTTGGGGTTTTGCTGGAAATATTTCACTGCCATTCATGTTACTACGTCCTTTCATTTATGTTTTATTCAGTACTATGACACTACCTTTGTTTAGGGGGTGGTTGTCATTCCTTATCAATTCAATATGGCATGATAGAATTTGGCCCTCAAGGGGTATCATGCACAAGTTCTCTCTCATTGCAGTGGACAGCTGCTTTTCTTTCTATTTTCTGTGCTGTTAAGGTGCCATTTGTATCAGTCACAGAGATACTTTTTTGGGGGTCACTTTTGATTATCAGTTTGTAAGATCAGCACATGGAGCAGACTCATGTTGAGAAATTTAGCACTAAATAGCATAAAGCTAAATTACAAAATCTGAACACTGCAGCCTGCTACCCCCCAAGAAAACTAAAATTAAATACACTTTTATTATTCTGAACTATAGGACCAAGTGTGTCCAGATTTGTGAATTGAGAAGCAACTGGCTTATAAAACTCTGATACATTGGTGTTCTGATAAATATATCTTCTGTGTCTGGACTGAGGGGAAGTGCAATGAGATCTCAATATAAAGAGTCCCTCCACTCCCAAAAATGTTTTGCTGGAGTTTTATTTACAGAATTTTTGAGGGACACTCAACACCTACAATTGAGGGCCAGATTTTTTGAGAGAGCTCAGGGCACCGAAAGAAGTGGCCAGATTTTCAAAAAATCTCAACGCACAGAGTACCATTTGAAAACCTTGTCCCAATTGTGGGTGCTGAGCACTTGAAAATCTGGCTCTGAATGTGAGCAAATTAAATGCGCAAAAGTATTCTGAAAAAACATTAGAGAGAAAATGCTCTCTGGCCAGAATTAAGAAAAACATAATCTATTATATCTGTATAGTTTCAAAGGAGAGTAGGAATGTATATAAATAATAGCATCTGCAGTTACACTAGCACAGATAAAAAATTCTTAGGGCTATCACTCCTCTGAAGCCTCTGGTATTTGCAGTTCTCAGACAGGATGCTAGACTAAAGGCATGTCCTGGCATGAATATTCTTGTAATTCCTTTCTTTAAAAAAAGTTATGCAAGGATTTGTAATTTATCCAAGTTACTTGAAAGAACAGAACTGTTCCCTGCTAAGCACAGAGTACCTGTCGACTTGCTAACTCATATCAAAATGAAGAGAAATAGCATTAGAGCTTTGCAAAATATTTGTGACAAAATTAGCCTTTTTGGAAATTAGTGTTTCATGCAAAATTGTTCACATAAGCAGACTTAGTCAGTCACTGTTAAGCCAAGCTGGTCGCCTGCCATATTCACTATTCTTTCTACACATCGGGATGGTTTGTCCCTGTAACCTCAATAAGGATTCTTTAAAATCCAGCCAGCTCTCCTGGACTCCTTCCCCCTCATGTTATTCTCCCAGGGGATCTTGCCCATCAGTTCCCTGAGGGAGTCAAAGTCTGCATTTCTGAAGTCCAGGGTCCGTATTCTGCTGCTTTACTTTCTTCCTTGTGTCAGGATCCTGAACTTGACCATCTCATGGTCACTGCCTCCCAAGTTTCCATCCACTTTTGCTTCCCCTACTAATTCTTCCCGGTTAGTGAGCAGCAGGTCAAGAAGAGCTCTGTCCCTAGTTGGTTCCTCCAGCATTTGCACCAGGAAATTGTCCCCTACAGGCAGCTCTGCTGCCTGTCTCCACCACTACCTACATCCACAGCATCCTCATGCCTACTCCCCTTCACCTCCCTCCCTTCTTTCTGACCTCCAGCATAAAAAAAATTTTAGAAGGTGTTCACATTAATGGGAATGTGTGAAAGAGATTTCCTATATTGATTCCCAACTGCTGCTCTTTCCACTTTTGTCAGCCATGTTTGATTGCCTTTGAGTGACAAACTATACAATTTTGTAAAACCTTGAATTGCAGATGTGGGGTGACTATAGGGAGGTCTGGGGATCAAGAGAGATGATCCTTTGGGGAGTGCTCTGTCCTCTTTGACACTGTCCTAGTTGAAATTCATCTAGTGCAAGGGAGTAACCTACTAAAATCAAAGTGGATTGGATGGTCCCCTTTCCTTACATGAGTGGAGGTAACTCTGGTCGCAGGAAGTGTTTGTATGTGTGGTGGTGGTGGTGGTGGTGGTGGTGGGGGGGGGCTCCTTGACATGTCTCCCCAAAGCCCCTAGAAACCTCCCGTGTGTGTTCTGAGGAGACATTCTTCTGGAAGGTTTTGTGGTTGAGCCCGGGGTTGGGAGGGAATGTTCTGGGGCATTGTTCCCTGCTCAGCATGGAGATTTCCATGTCCAGCTCCAATTGGGAATCTGCCAATTTCAGCCCAGTTTCTGGTAGAGCAGTGCTACCAGGCCAGCCAGCAAGCTATCCGGAGGAGCAGCTGTTCAAGCAGGATAAATCCTGGATCTGGGGGTGCCCTGTCTGCAGATTCTCAGATTAGGGCATGTTGGTCCACTTTATGCTCCCCACCAAACCACTGCCACTAGAAGGACAGTTCTTGAAAATGCCACATGTTCAGCTTTGCAGTTTATCATCCCCACTAGCTCCCTTGCATAGGTTTCTAAATATATGGGGGGCATGATCTAGCTCCCTTTTATCAGCCAGTGTTTTTCCTATATCTACAGCATACAGGTCATTAGACCTCCATCACTGTACTCTTCCTCTGATGGTGAATGTATAAATTGAGTGCCTCTTTGATATACCACCTCTAGATGGCATTATGATACTATAAAGTGTTCAAGAAATAGGTTATGCATTTCATAAATTATTAAATTCTTATCATGGTATAATGTACTCAAAAGACTAATCTCTAAGCTCTTTATAGCTTCTGAGATATTATCAATTCCTAGTGTGCAGTGAGTGGTCATTATGTTAATACCAGTGTACACATTTAAAAGGTATGAGAAAATTACTGGGCATGCACAGTAGCCACATTTTCAATATTAATAACTCCTCAATTATTTTTTAAATACCAAAATGGCATAGTCCACACTGTATAAAGGCATCAGTTCATTTCATTTTTGTAGCAGTCATGTATGAGTTTCAGGAATGCAAAATGAGGATATCCTAGCTAAACTCCTGTTTTCTTTAACCTCTCCATCGGCATTTTCATGGTTCTAAACTACACATGTGTTCTGAAGGAAAATAAAATGTGAAAACATGCCCTACTGGTCGAACAGATTTGTAAATGACACTTTAAAAGGCTCAGAGCCAATGTTTACCCTCTAGTAGGCACATGAAATTCTTATCAAGTTCAGTGGGAGCTTGTAGACGTCTATTTGCCTGTATTCCTGAATTTGGCTCACCAGCATGGAAAAAAGTCCACATTACCATCTTCAGAGGAAAAGTATACATGACAAATCCTCAGCACTTTATATCAAATTATTATGTAGTCAATGCCATCCATGTGCTGTGCCCTGTATACAAGTAGAAGAGAATATAGGGTCAGATCCTCAGCTGTTATCAATTGTCACAGCTCCATTAAAGTCAGTGCAGCTGTGACAGTTGACACTAGTTGAGGATCTGCCATCTGGTCTCTCCTTCAAAGAGCCTGCAACTGAAATCAGACTCAGAGAGACGACAAAGCAACTGACAATTCAAACTGAAAGTGAAGCTAATACCTGGGTGAAATCATTGATGAAAGGATTGATGGAAGAGTGAGATTTGGAGGAAGAGGAGGAGGTCACTTGCCGTACAAGAGGTAGGCATTTCCAAAAATAAGGGATCACAAGGGAGAACCCTATAACCCTAATAACTCCCTTTTGGCCATAATTGCCCAATGCAGCAGTTACTATATATCTGCCTTCAGCACTCAAAGGGTGTGTCTACATTGCAAAGTAAGCCTGGGCTCAGGCTCAAGCTCAAGCCTAACCCTCCTTCCATCCACACACACACAAATTGTTCTAACCCAGGGCTCGGATCCAGGGTCCCAGGATCCTGCAGGGCTTCAGGGTCTGAGCCCAGGTCAAGACTTAACCCAGGGTTCGAACCTTATTGCTTTGCAATGTAGACGTAGCCCTGCTTGATTCAGGTACTGGGAGTCCTCCACAAAGTACCCCACAATCCCATGGGCCAACTTCTTTTGTCCTCTCGATCCCAAGAATCTTGAATCTACTCTGTCAAAACAGAAGCAACCATCCTTGATGTACCACAGCAGCTCAGTGAGTCAGCATTAATCCTTCCATTGTCTTCTGACCATGAAGCTGCAAACACACCATCAGAGAGCTTTCTGTGTTTTCAGTGGAGACTGAACAGAACAAGCCTTTTGCAAAGCCTGCCACTTCATGGTGCACAGCCTGATTTTGGTGACTCTCTGGTGCAACAATAGCAAAACTGTGGACTTCAGTAAAAGTACAGGTGTGATCGCATATACCAGCAGAGAGCAAAGAAGCTGGTGTCTCCGCAAATTTACCAGACCGGCAACCAATACAGGGAGCAGATTAAATGGCTCAAGAGCGAGTACCAGAAAACAAGGAACCAGAACCGCACCTTGGGCAATTCATCAGAATCTTGCCTGTTTTATGAGGAGTTTGAGCAGGTGCTGGACACCACACCCAGCATGGAGCAAACCATGATGCATGATGATCTGGTCAGTCAGAATGGTGCCCGGCCGGCCCACAATTGAGCCGGGGGTTGATGGGAGCTAGTGGCAGGCATTGAATGGGGTCAGTGAAGGCACGCTGGGCTTTGGAGCAGCAGCAGCACATTCTGGATCCATACTTGGGGGAGCTGAGGCACTCCCTGCGGAACAGACCCATGAAAAGCCCTCAGCGGACAGGAGCTAAGCCCAGTAAATTTCTGGCTCAATTTTAGTGTTTATTAATACAGTAGTGGGAGGGACTTCCTCTCTATGAACCAATGCAGAAGTTATGAGAGGCCCTGGCTAGCAGCGTGTTTCTGCTAATGATGGATTGTACGCTAGTGGGATGGCTTCCCCTCCCCACAACCACATGGAGTTCTAAATGGCGACCAGGACATGTACAGAACACCTTTTAAAGCATGTTTTTACTGCAAAGGTACATGTTTTTGCTAGGGCTATTCCTGTTTCTTAAAAAAAAACCTTACATTGTCATGCCTGTAAGCATGCCACTCTGTAACCATTCTGCTATCTATCGAGACATCTGGAAACAGTGAACTCTGTATATGTTTGGGGAAATGTGTTCCATTCACAAATCTAGTTCATTGAAAGTAGAGGAGGTCCATGCAATCCAAAATCATTTGTCCCAAATATAACTTCAGTTTGAAATTTTGTCCAGCAATGTGCTGGGGATGAGGAGGAGGAAGGCTGTGGAGTTTTGAATATAGTCACAACAGGCTAAGCCATGTGGAAGCTAACACAGCATCCCATTGATTCCTTCATGAATTCTGACCCTATACTGGGTGTTGATAGCTGTAAACTTTTCCTGAAGCAGGAACTCCACATAGGTAGGGTATATGTGGGGTAAGGGTGTATTTTCCAGGTCCACTTCAGTAGCTGACCAGCTCACACTATTCATAGATATGTTGTTCAATCACTACACATTTGAATACTCCATTTTATAAACCAGCAGTTTGGAATAACATCACCCTTTGCCAGTCAGGCATCACAAGAACTATTACATCCTCCACAATGTGGAAGGCCTGAAATCCTAGAAAAAATGTTTGTAGCATAGCCACTGATGGCAGTCCACCCACGCCCAGGTAGCCTTGCAATTTTCTAAAATCAGAAAAGTCGCTTTGCATTTTTAACTTGCCATTGTGCCTGCAACTCTTTTACTGGGATTAACCAGGCTATGTCCAGGGTACTTCTGTGGTCGAAGCATCCTTCTCACAATATACTGAAGTTCAATTTGTAGAAGTGTCATTTTATGTCTTTGAAATTTCACAAGGATTTTTTCTGGGCTCCTGCACTGAGCTATTTGACAATAACCCTCTGTGTCTTGTCCTGTTCCAGACCCCTCAGCCTCTACTGACTGCAGGACCTCTACAGCTCGCCTACACTGTAGTACAAGCCTGGGCCAATATACCTTCATGGACCATTCCAAGAGGAAGCATTTCTGTGGTAAAGTTATGGTTGAAGTTCTGGAGAGGGCCAACCAGGTCTGTTACCAAAGACAGAGGGACTTGTGGCTAGAGGAAAGGCATGGTGACAGGGAAGATGAAAGGCTCAGGCTGGCTGCGCAGCTTGAGGACAGGGTTTCAGCATGGGAGCGGGTACTTGCTTTGCAGTTCCTGTAACAGGAATGGTGGCTAAGGGAGGAGGACAGAGCTCATCAGAAAGAGCTGTTTGAGTGGCTTATATCAGTAGTGACTGCAAGAGTAGCGACTCCTGCTGCATCACCAACACCATGGCCTGTCCCTGGTGTGCTACCCTGTGGTGCGATCCAGAAGCAGCTTGGAAGATGTCATGGCTGGTTGGCACATGCAATTGGCCCCATGAGCAGCTGGGCAAGGCAATCTTGTTCATGCAGCCCTCCATATTGACCCCATCCCCTGTGGATGCTTCTACCTCCCTTCTACAGCACCACATTCATGGCAAATGGGGACAGAATGGAAAGTAGAAGAGATGGCTGGGGACATGCCATGGTAGGGGATTTCTGTCTTGTACGGGGTTTCACTGTTTGTACTTGTTCATGCAGTTCATTTAAATTGGATTTTTTTCTGCGAAGTCCTGTTACTGGTCTTTTTGATGTGGTAATGGCAGGAGACCAGCCTGGTAATGCATGAATGTTGTGCTTTTTATAATACATGTTTTTAATTAATCAAGAAAATGTATTTCTCACTACTTCACACCATATGACTTATATTCAAAATAAGAACAGTAAACACATGATCAGGGACAATTAAGAATTAGTATGCAAAGACTGTCCCTCATATAGTTATGTATAGCAGTTCATACTTCAATTACTTCCTTACATTGAATCTTAGGACTGGAAGGGGCTGAGAGGTCGTCTAATCTGGTCCCCTGCACTCATGGCAGGACTAAGTATTATCTAGACCACCCATGACAGGTGTTTGTCTAAGCTGCTCTTAAAAATCTCCAATGCTGGAGATTCCACAATCTCCCTAGGCAATTTATTCCAGTGCTTAACCACCCTGACAGTTAGGAAGTTTTTCCTAGTGTCCAACCTAAACCTTCCTTGCTGCAATTTAAGACCATTGCTTCTTGTCCTGTCCTCAGTGGTTAAGAAAAATTTTTTTTTTCTCCCTCCTCCTTGTAACAACCTTTTATGTACTTGAAAACTTATCATGAGGTCCTCTATCAGTCTTCTCTTTTCCATACTAAACAAACCCAATTTTTTCAATCTTCCCTCATAGGTCATGTTTTCTAGACCTCTAATCATTTTTTGTTGCTCTTCTCTGGATTCTCTCTAATTGGTCCACATCCTTCCTGAAATGTGGTGCCCAGAACTGGACACAATACTCCAGTTGAGGCCTAATTAGCGTGGAGTAAAGCAGAAGAATTACTTCTCGTGTCTTGCTTACAACATTCCTGCTAATACATCCCAGAACGATGTTCCTTTTTTTTTTTTTTTTTTTTGGCAACAGTGTTACTGACTAATATTTAGCTTGTGGTCCCCTATGACCCCCAGATCCCTTTCTGCAGTACTCCTTCCTAGGAAGTCCTTTCCCATTTTGTATGTGTGCAACTGATTGTTCCTTCCTAAGTGGAATACTTTGCATTTGTCCTTATTGAATTTCATCCTATTTACTTCAGCCCATTTCTTCAGTTTGTCCACATCATTTTGAATTTTAATCCTATCCTCCAAAGCACTTGCAATCCCTCCCAACTTGATATCGTCCGCAAACTTTAGAAGTGTAGTCTTTCTATGCCATTATCTAAATCACTGATGAAGATATTTTAGTGCCATGCAATCTACTTATGGATGACCTGAAATGCAGGGAGGAGGGTTATTCACAGTATGGATTAAAGAAGGACTTCTAAGCAGAGATGGGCGTCCACTATCAAGGAAGGGGGAAGAGCATATTTGGATACAGACTGGCTAACCTAGTGAGGAGGGCTTTAAACTAGGTTCAAGGGGGCAGATGACTCAAGTCCCACTATGCCTGGGCTTACATTGCAGTATAGATATTTCCACTAGCTTGGACAGAGTTAGATGCGGCAGCCCCCTTGGACCTTACATCTCAGCAGCTGCAATCATCTCACAGTGGGATGTTTTGAACCTCACTGCGTGGTGCCCTTACTGAATCCTCGGCCATACTCCGGTTCTATCCAATAGTGATATATTTTATATTTTGCTTTCCCTATATCCCCTTGCAGTCCATGCTCAGAACTGCTACGCAGAGCTGCTGAGAGCAGTTGAATAGCTGAACTGTTCCGCCCCAGTGGCTGGTAAAATTTATATAATCCTGTGTGTATGTAACAGTTTGTTAAAGTTTTTAAAGCACTTTGGGAGTCTTGAGCATGGAAGACACTATAGAAATGTAAGATATTACTGTAAAACATTATTTAAGACATTAAAAGCCTACTACATGCCTTTGTTTTATTATTAAAGGTCATTTGAAATAATTTTCTTATATGATATTCAGGTGCAATATTTTCAAAAATCCCATAGTGGTGTTCTCTTTTTACTTTTATAATAAAACATCATCCAAAGCTCTAAAAGCATGGGGAGAAAAGCACCATATGAATAAGAACTAGGCCCTCCAGTAAAGAATTTCAAAATTCAGTCTTCATAATAAGAACACCTAAAAGTGTTGAATCATTCATAGTGTGTAATTAATACATCCTGTTTTCTGCTTCTTTCAAGAATGTAAGAATTGCAAAACCACACAGAACAATTACAATACGTGCAGTGCTGTTAATCGTGAATAGCATTTAGTTTGAAATAATTTATTTCCTTCTCCAAAAGAGCTTATCTTGTTGTGTTATTTGTCAATCCTGTAAAATTCTGTGCAGTACCTCCCATTATTGTTCATGTTTTGCAAAGATCCAACCCCATGAGAATTATTAAAGTCCATCTAATAAGATCGATGTAAGCAGGGTCTGAATCAGCTCTCCCCTGACATCTGGTGATAAACTGGGGTGAAAGACTTCAGGAGCAAACTGTATTTGCACAGGCACATGAACCCAGCAGACAGAGCTGCTTTGCCAAAGTGATCAGTTTTGGCTTCCAATGCACTTTTGTACACTATACCCAGATGTACAGACACTCTTTTCTTAACCTGTGTATTATGTCATTTTTTAACGTTGGCTTTAATTTTTTAAATTTAAATGCCAGGGTAATGAAAGGTTTCAGAGTAGCAGCCGTGTTAGCCTGTCTTCGCAAAAAGAAAAGGAGGACTCGTGGCACCTTAGAGACTAACCAATTTATTTGAGCATAAGCTTTCGTGAGCTACAGCTCACTTCATCACGAAAGCTTATGCTCAAATAAATTTGTTAGTCTCTAAGGTGCCACGAGTCCTCCTTTTCTTTTTGGGGTAGTGAAATGTTATCCTTCTTGTATGAGTAAAAGGCAGCAGAACTGTACCTAGCATGCCCTGACTGAGGGTGTCGGCCGAACTTGAACCTCACTTGCTAAGTAGGGGGTAGAAATGCCAAATCCTAGTGAAGATGGGTGGATGTTTGTTCATTCCTACCCTGGCTGTGTGGACTCTGCCTAAAGAATCCTAGATGCTGTTTGGCCCCCCCCACTCCAGTGCCTAAAGTCAGGGCTAATTGGACTCAAGGAGAGTCCTTGTTTCTGTTTGCTGATGAGCAGGGCTAGGGAGTAAGTCTCAGGCCTGGGGCGGGGCAGTGTTGCATGGAAATAAAATGCAGAGCCTGGTCTAGCAGTGAGGTTCCCCACTACCCAGTGGAATCTCTAAGAGTGGAAATCATGCAGAAGAAGAACTGGTAGAACCTCAAAGGCGGCATCATGGAAGTGGCAGTGAGCCGCCATAACAGCGGCAGAGGGGGCAGTGAACAGCAGGCGGTGGCAGAGACAGCGGCAGCAGCAATAAGATGGTTGAAGAGGCGGCAGGAGCAGCAGAGGCTCTGCTCTGAATTCCCCCTCCCTTTTCAGTGGTGTAAGGGGAACCCACGTGAATGCATGTCTGCGCTCTTGGTCTTTGCTGACCAATGGCAACTGCCTCTCAGTGGGGTGCTGTGGAGAGAAAGGGGAGTGGTGTGTTTGAAGGGACATTCATTTGTCAGACATTCCCTGGGAAACTGAGGCAAAGGACATTGGCCAGCATGCTGCGGGGTAAGGGTTGACTTATGGTTCCATGCTTATGAATCATGGTTGTGGTGTTTTCCCAATTTAATGCTCAGTTCCCTTTCCCTTTTAATAAAAGTTTTCTTCTGATAGCACAGACTCAGTGCTTGTGAGTGGGGAAGTATTGCCCCTCAGAGGCAGCCAGAGCTGGTTCCCCGATTACTGGGTGGGGGCCGAAACCAATTCTATTTTTGTGTTGTTAGGAGGAGTCCCTAGATAGTGAACCCAGCCCTTGCTGCTGCTGACAGAACCTGGCAGAAAGGTTACATATGTATGTACTATATATGGACAGTTTTTTTATCCAGAAATCTGTCAGAAATTGAACATTCATATATTCTGTCAAAATAGTTACAAAGCCAGTCACTCTACAGTTCCTTATTTCTTTATATATTGAAATATTTTCAATGTTTTTTTTAAGAAGCTTTAGAAGTCTTGGTGAGTTACATTTGATAGTGAGACAGGAAACATGAACCTGTTAGCCCCATATTAGAGAAAGGGAAACTATTGACTTACTGATGTTCATCCAGGGAGTCAGAGTCCAGACTAGAAGTCAGGAAATTCCAGACATCCAGTCCTGTCCTTAGACCATCCATCCAGTTCTATACAGCCTGTATCACAGTGATACGTAAGTGCCTGAGGCTATGTTGTTGTTTTTTCATGCCTGAGGAGAAAATATAGATCATGGACCAGATTCTAATCTTGGTCACAGAATAAACTAGTAAAACCAGAATAATCCATTGATTTCAGTGAGATTACCCCTGATTTAGACCAGTATAAATAAGATCAAATTCTGGCCCTATTTTGTTTATTTTTAGGTAGATAGAAACTGAGAGGAAATTAATTCAGTCTGCATCAGTTGTATTGCAAATTGTAGTTCTGGGGAGGAGTGATGGGAAAAGCCGATGATGATGTCATATATGAGGTAATGAAACTCTTTCCATTCCAACAGTAACCAAGGAGGATGTTAAACAGCAGTTACTAAGGTAGCCATTTTTAAATCAGCAAGTCTGGGTAACTTGCTTCTAATAGTTTTAAAAGACCAGCCTGATGAGCTTACTGAACCATTAAATCAGGGGTGCTGGAACAATTTGTATAGTGGAGGTGCTGAAAGCTATTGAGCCAAACTGTAAACCCAGTATATAATGGAAACCACTTCAAGCCAGGGGGGTGCGGCAGCACCCCCAGCATCCCTAGTTCCAGCACCTATGCCATTAATATTGATTTTCAATAACACTGGGGAAGTTCCAGAAGACTGGAATAAGAAGATAAATGGGATTTGGGTCAAAATAATGGAATGGCTGATATGGGACTCGATTAATAGAGAATTAAGAGAAAAATAGAGTGAATCATAGAAATATAGGGCTGGAAGGGACCTTGAGTGGTCATCCTTTAGCCCTTGTGCTAAGGCAGGACCATGTATACCTAGACCAACCCTGACAGGTATGTGTCTAATCTGATCTAAAACTCCCAAATGGTGGGGACTCCACAGCCTTCTTTGGTAACCTATTCTAGCACTTAACTATTCTGATAGTTTAAAAGTTTTTCCTACTAGCTAACTTAATTGACATTGCTATATATTAAGCCAGTTATTTCTGTTGTCCTTTCAGTGGTATAATTGATCACCATTCTGTTTATAATACCCTTTAACATATTTGAAGACTTCTTAGGTCCCTTCTCAGTCTTCCTTTGTCAAGACTAAACATGCCCAGTTTTTTAACCTTTCCTCATAGGTCAAGTTTTCTAAACTTTTTATCAGTTTTGCTGCTGTGAACATTGTCTGTATGACCTTTATCCTGTGTATGTGCCTTTATAACCTTTAGCCTGGTGGATAGGGTACTTGCCTCCAATGTGGGAGACCCAACTTTAAATCCCTACTATGCGGCAGGGACTTGAATTTGTGAAGATAACATGCCCTTTCCTTCCCTCCTTACCTGTGTCCCTCCACTCCCAAACGTGGCATGCATGATTCTCACACCTGCTTTTCTCACCAAGCCTGTGACACCATTTCCCCCTTCCATCTTGTGAGCAAAATCTAATCCCAACTCCTCAAACCACAGTCTCTTCTCCAGAGCAACACTTTCTTTACTACTACTCCCTCCTCTTACCTTTAGAAGGGGCAGATTTGGGGTTGCCTTGTTCTGGTCTGGTGTTTCTGTACCTTTCACCTCACTTTCATGCCTTGGGATGAAACAGTGAACATTTAGAAATGGTGCTTCATAATATTTAGAATAGGTTGCCAGAAATCAATGGCAACTCATTTATTTGAATTTGAATTCCAGTTGCACAGTCTTTCTTCCTCAGCTTCATGTCTTGAGAAACCATTCCTGCCTTGGCAAATACTCTGGCAATGTATCCATTCTGGCTCTTAGTCTCTATGCCTTGGTTTCTCCATATGTAAAATGGGCATAATATTTACCTACCCTACTTCACAGGGACAGCGCCTTAAGTTAATCACTTTTATAATTATTAATCATAAATATCTAAAGTTCTTTTTTAAGCAAACAGTACAACTTAAGTTGTACAACTATGTACAATTTAAGAGAACTCTTTGATGATGATGAATCACATACGCAAAAGTTCAATGCAAAAATTGAAAAATAAAAAAGTTCAATACTTAGCTTTGAATCCAGCTTCTGATTTTTACCATGGCAATAAAATTGCACTAGTTTTCCTCTGCAGTTTTGATTGTTATATTTCCAAATTTCTGACATTAGGAAAATGCAGGAGGTAACACAGTTGTATATTTATGAGAAATATGAAAAGAAGGGATCTGACTGCAAGTATATATCCTACTGAGCCAGAACTTACTGTGTTCTTCCTTTCTTTCAAATTGGTCTTTTTGTAACATCAAAAAACAGTGGTGAAGGAAATTAAAGTAGTTATACTTAATTTATTCATCATTGAAATCCAAAGTATAGAAACTGCTCTTACTTAAATTAACACAGGACAGTTCAATATTGCGACCAGAACAACTAACACAAAATTGTTTGCAATTTAGCTATTATGTAACATCTTTAGTGTCAGCCTGATTAGTTATACATAAGGCTGAATTTTTGCTGCAACTGTCACAAGAATCATAAGAACATAAGAATGGCCATACTGGGTCAGATCAAAGGTCCATAAAGCCTTGTATCCTGTCCTCTGAAAGTGGCCAATGGCAGGTGCTCCAAAGAGAACGAACAGACAGGTTATCATCAAGTGATCCATGCCCTGTCACCCAATCCCAGCTTCTGGCAAACAGATGCTAGGGACACCATTTCTGCCCAACCTGGCTAATAGCCATTGATGAACCTGTCTTCCATGAATCTATGTAGCTCCCTTTTGAATCACACGGCTACGGCTTTCATATTTTTAAAATATGACTGTAAACATTTCTGTGTATGAATGAGTGAGTGGGCAGAAGTGATGTTAAAGGGTTGAAAACATTGGACTGAAGTCTTGAGAGCTGCAAAATTTAAAACATCAGTTTGGAGGGGAGACTCGTAAAGAACAGATGTTTGATAGCAACACTGAAGTGGCCCAAAGGATTTAGAACAGTGGACTGACTGGGAAAGGGCTCTGCAAAATATTTGGACTGAAAGTCAAACCTAAAATTTCATGAATTTTGGGCTAGTGGAAAAGAGGCGGGTCAGAAAGCAGAAACTTGCCCGTTTCCTTATAGACCTTGGGAAGACTTGCAGGATCTGCTTGGAGTTTTGGATTTTAGGAAAACCAAACTTCCATCAAACCACACAAAGTGAGAATCCCTGTACTCTGAACCCAATAGTTTTGGGCTTCCTAGAAAGAGGAGTAAATGAGAATTGGCATATTTCTCCAGTGAGCTCTCTAACTGTTCAAGGCACCTTGAGGCTCTCTTTCCTTTGGGTAAAGGAGAGCATCTCAATTAAATCTGAGATTTAGGTTTACAAAGGATGGCTCCAGAACAGTAAACTGTTCAAACCATATTTGTGATACCACAGCACATGCGTTGTTCTTGATGCTTGGACCATAAAAATGAATATATAAATTATTTGGGAATCATTTGCTTAGATTTTTACCTTTCTTACTATATTTTTATGATCTCTTCTCCCCCCTCCCTCCCATGAACCTAGAAGTTTCCTCCTCAAATTTTATCTTGGGCAGGGAAGGAACATAAGATTCAGGGTGTGTGACTGGGTGGGAGGAAGAGGGCTGCAATCTGAGAAAAAGAAAGGCAGGAGAGAATAGCAATAAAAACAGACTCAAATGAAGGAGTAAATTTTCAGTGGTTGGTTAGAATAATGCAATCTAACTAAACTACCCTTCAGCCCAATGTACCGCTCATTTTAAACTGTCCAATAAATAAGTAACCAGGCATTTAAGCAATCTGGCAGTTACATATACATGTACAATCTTAAAAACAATTAGATCATACCAAAACAATTATAGTAAAAAGTTACTGCAGCGTAAAAAGAGTTTGTCAGCCGGTGGATACAATGCAAGCAATTTACTTAGCAATTATCTTAACAAATATAGTGATTTTCCCAGTCTTTTACTATATGTATCAAAGTGAAAGCTTGCCTTTATCTACAGCACTGGGAGTAGCAAAGGAGGCTAATGCTCTAGTTTTAAACTTCAAGAAACGTAGTTTCAAATCTTGTTTAACATATTGACATGTGATAATTGCCCAGTCATTGCAAAAGATTTACTGCATAGTCTTGTAATGTCTTATGTAACATCATTTAGTTAATCTTAAAAAATAGAATCACAAGCCTGTGATAAATCATAAGCTTCTGATAAATCTTGAAATAACTAACCACTACGTGTCACTTCATGACTGTAGGTCACAAGAAACTAAATGATCTCAATAATATCTTACAACAGTTATCTTTACTTTTTAGGCTTGTAGGAGATGTCTAGGAGGTCAGGCTGGTCAAATCATTCATTGTAGATTTAGCCCTTTTATCCGTTCATGAATCCTTCTCAAACCAATCTTGATTTCGGTATTTGTTATTTTTAGTTACTTACTAAAGAGCTTGGCAAACAATTTTCAGAAGATATTTAAAAGATAGGAAACAAACGTTAGGTATAAATGATCAGTTTTCAGAATGGAGAGAGGTAAATAGTGGTGTGCCCCAGGGGTCTCTACTGGGACCAGTGCTGTTCAACATATTCCTAAATGATCTGGAAAAAGAGGTAAACAGTGAGGTGGCAAAATTTGCAGATGATACAAAACTAATCAAGATAGTTAAGTCCAAAGCAGACTGTGAAGAGTTACAAAAGGATCTCACAAAACTGAGTGACTGGACAACAAAATGGCAAGTGACATTTAATGTTGATAAATGCAAAGCAATGCACATTGAAAAACATAATCCCAACTATACATATAAAATGGTGGGGTCTAAATTAGCGGTTACCACTCAAGAAAGAGATCTTGGAGTCATTGTGGATAGTTCTCTGAAAACATCCACTCAATGTGCAGTGGCAGTCACTAAAGCTAACAGAATGTTGGGAATCATTAAGAAAGGGAAAGATAAGACAGAAATTATCATAACACTGTTGTATAAATCCCTGGTACTCCCACACCGTGAATATGCATACAGTTCTGGTTGCCCCATCTCAAAAAAGATATATTGGAATTGGAAAAGGTTCAGAAAAGGGCAACAAAAATGATTAGTGGTATGGAACGGCTTCCATATGAGGAGAGATTAATAAGAGTTGGACTTTTCATCTTGGAAAAGAGATGACTAAGGGGGGATATGATTGAGGTCTATAAAATCATGAATGGTGTGGAGAAAGTAAATAAGAAAGTGTTGTTTACTCCTTCTCATAACACAAGAACTGGGGGTCTCCAAATGAAATTAATAGGCAGCGGGTTAAAACAAACAAAAGTAGGTATTTCTTCACACAATGCACAATGTAATGAGCTGTGGAACTGAGGATGTTGTGAAGGCCAAGACTATAACAGTTCTTCAAAAAAGAACTAGATAAATTCATGGAAGAAGGTCCATCAATGGCTATTAGCCAAGATGGGCAGGGATGGTGTCCCTAGCCTCTGTTTGCCAGAGGCTGAGAGTGGGTGACAGGGGATGGATCACTTAGTGATTACCTGTTCTGTTGATTCCCTCTGGGGCACCTGGCATTGGTCATTGTCAGTAGACAGGATAGATGGACCTTTGGTCTGATCCAGTAGGGCCATTCTTACGTTGTGAAGATGAACTGTTCGTGAAATATTTTTTTGGGCTTTTTTCTTTTTGTTGTTCATGTTGTGTGCTTGGTCAATGGTAATCTAAGTCACATGCTAAGTCAAATAGTTTCTGCTCTGATTAGATTACATTTTGGGAAAAAGAAAATATCGCCAAATGATGAATGAGTACTTCAAACATGCTAAAATTCATGAAACTTGTGTGATTCATTAACATCTTCACAAATACCAGGCAGACATTCAAATATTTGCAAAAAATGAAGGACTCCATAAAAGCAGTGAAAATGGCCCTTTTATTTATTAATCTGCTTTGTTATTATTCCAACAACTTTGCATTCCTTTATTTATGCCCCAAATGAGTGTTACTTATACTTCACTCTTGGTAATAAAGTAGTGACAATGTCTGTTTCTCAAGTACTAATTTAACTATTTGGTCCTCAGTCCAATGTTAGCTCTTTGTTTTGAAGGAGTTGCAATGGGAGTTTTCCACTTACCAAGCTCTTATAGCCTATGGCGGTTTCAGTACAAAAAGTTCCCCCTTCTCCTGGCTTTGCTTACTCAGTCTCTTTCTTTGTGCTTAGTGCAGAAGACTTCACGGTTACATAAAACACTTCCTTAAATTGCTCAGTCACACTTCATCTCTTTTCTTCTTTCTGTAGCCGTGTGCTTTCCTTTCCTCCTTTCACTCTGCTCCTGTTGACTTTAATGCATTCCTTTTCCTCCCTTTAAGCTCGTTATCCAGAGTACTCCCTGTCCAGAGCCATAGAGTTCACCTGGCTATATTTACAGCAATTAAATATGTTTAATCCTATTAATATATCACCTCAGGGTATTAAGTTTAGCATTCCTATAAGTTCAAGTTGTCAGAAGGGGAGAGCTGAAGTTGTAACTGCACCTGATTTGAGGTGGTATTATACTGCTTCCTCCTCCCCCAGCCTGGTAGCGCCATACTAGCCTGCCCAAGGAGGAGTAAGCTGTATTATTCCCATCCACCTACACAGCAGGAAAGTTTGGAGCACTAACTGAGAGGGAATAAAGCAGACTTGAGAGACGAGTTGGAAGGTACTCGGGAAAACTGATTACTGTTGTGAGGTATCGTAGCAAAGCAAAGTAAATAACCTGAGCCATAGTCTCCAAACACTCCTCCATATACATCATTGCCCCTTTTGCCCCTACCCCCCCGGGCTGCTGACAGGAGGTGGGGTATGGGGCAAAAGGGACAGCTCTTAATTCGCTGCCGGAGCCCCAGGCAGCGCAGGCCAGACAGCGCAGATGGGCTGGCTGTGGGAGGCTGACCCCCAGCCCTGCCCCTTCCGCCTGAGTGTTTAATATTAGTTTCACCCCTGCTTCAAGAGCAGTGGTTTTCAATATGGTAAAGAACAGCAATGTCTGCAATTATAACATAATTGCTTAAGAATTCTATTTCATTGTTACCTCCCTCTTTACAAAAATGGGTATGAACTACTTAGATGTATGCAAAAGGACTCGTGGGGCCTTGAGGAGGTCTTGGACTTTTCCATAAAGGGCAGGGGCACTTTGCAAAATCACCAAGCTGATCTCAGAGTTAATGGTTGTTGCAAGTTGCTCAGTAGCTGAACATTGGAAAAAGAGGCCTCGGATGCAACTGCTTAATTCCAAACACATTTAGGATCCTTTAATTACAGAAATATTAATGGGGGATAAAAAGAAAAAGGAGTTTCTGGCTCCTGCAATTGAAACAAAAACAAAAATGGTACCACAAACACAAATAGCAGATAAAAATAAAACTTTCTTCTTATATTGTATAGTGGTTGTGTTCTAAGATCTGCTTCCTTCTGCTCTTGATATGCAGCTAGCCTGGTTGTACAGATAAGCTATGCATTGAACCCTTTGCTTATCTGTATCTGCATTGTATCCGTGTCTAACATGTTTTCTCAGGGTGAAATTCTCAAAAGCACAAATTAGGTACCTAATTTCCACTGAAGTGCTTTTCAATGGGAGTTAGGTGCTTAACTCGTCTGTGTGTCTTTGAAAACTCTTCCCTTTGCTTTGCATTTTGGGGAAAAAAAAGCATTTAAAAATTGGGGGTGGGGCGGGGGTCAAGGATTCTTTTCCCACAGTGGCTACTTTGCTGTAGTTACACTGGTAGCATCTCTTCCAGTTGCTGGCTGCCTAGGAAGGTAGATGAGACAGTTTAAAAAGAGATTGCAGTTGAAGTTCTAGTGGAAATTCTGGATGTCTATGAATTTTACTTAGCTCCCTCTTCAACCACAGAGAGGCAGATGGGATGCTGTCTAGAACCAGCAGTACTGTGTGTGTGTTCGTGGGCACGCACACAAACACACACTGTATAGAGCAGTGTTTCCCAAACTTGGGATGCCACTTGTTCAGGGAAAGCCCCCGGCGGGCCAAGCCGGTTTGTTTACCTGCCGCGTCTGCAGGTTTGGCCAATCGCGGCTTCCACTGACTGCGGTTCGCCGCTGCAGGCCAATGGGGGCTGCAGTAAATGGCCGCGATTGGCCGAACCTGTGGACGCAGCAGGTAAACAAACCGGCCCAGCCCGCCAGGGGCTTTCCCTGAACAAGTGGCGTCCCAAGTTTGGGAAACACTGGTATAGAGGATTGAAACAGTGCGGACAGTGCAAGATACTACTAAAGTTTTTTATTTTAAATTCTTGTTTGGCAGAGGTACTAGAACTAAGTCTTGTGTAGCTTTTTACCTGTGTGGTTGAGGCAGGGGGAGGAGTGATTCCTTTTTATTCACATGTGCATTTTGGATAAAAAAAATATTAGCCTATCAACACAGTCCAGCAATTTTAAATATAAAGAAAGCAAGTTAATGGAGGAAAAGAAGACTAAATATGAGCTTTGTGTTAAGGTTCAGTAAATTACAAATCAGTGAATGGCTTAAAATAAGATTAAAATATGAGTTTTTCCAGTCTATTTTTAACCTGTTCTACTATTATGATTTTTATTATATAAAGTTTAGCCAGTCGTTTATAAAATAATCTAAATGCACCTTTTTCACCTTCTGTTCTCAGATTTGGCAGTGAAAAATTGTTCTGATTGCAGTAATTACTTTGTCAAAGGAAAATATAATTAGAACTGATATTTAAAATGCACTATAATTGTATGTTAGCCATTTGATAATTTGGTCACGTACTGGATGTTTTGTTAATTTAGCAACAGCTAACAATACTGAAGTTGGGAAATTGTCTGGCAGTTTTCTCTTTCCTGTTTTAAAGAAAATATCATCTGCACTAGCCTTTTGTCTAGTCACAGGGAGAGGCTGTGGATAGCCATCCTCCTTACATGAGCAGTACCATTGACATCAAAAGAGATTACTCATGTGAGTAAGGAAGTCAGTTAGTCAGAGAAGTGTGGTCTGAACAGTGGGTTTGGAAACTAGGAACAGTTTTCTAATCCCAGCTTTGACACTTCCTCTGTAGCAGTGGGCAAGGTGCTGCCTCAGTTTCCTGTGTTTGCAAAAGATGGTAAGGTAACATCAGCCTCACCAGGATATGGTGAGAATTATCAGCTGATGTTTACTTTGGAGACATAAATGGCTGCTTCAGTGCTCGGTATTATCTATATTAACAGTGGACAATCTGATACTGGAAAATGAATTACCCATCTGAATCTCCTTTAACATATCAAAATATTCTGAGCACCAGTCCACTCCCTTTGTTGACAGTTAACAATATTCAGCAGAGGTTCTTGCAGGTCTGGTGCTTCTCACTAGGTGGTTCCACAGTTGTCTTTCAACGTGTTGTTCACAAATGTTTATCTCAGACCTGAGGTACACAGTGCATTTTGGAGCAATTTTAACCTCAGGAAACCACAGAAGGCATGAGGTCCAGAGGTTGGTGTGAATGAGAAGGAGTGAGAGTAACAGGCTTCAAGAAGCTCCCATTTCTCTTCAGTTGGGTGAAAGTGAGATTGGGCTCTGGGAGATCACATCCATAGTCAGATGTTTGGCTGCTTGTGTTCCCTCTGTGTGCTGCTCCAGCTCTGTTCAGACAGTGGGCACAGCAGACCTTGGTAGAACCGCCCAATGACCACATGATCCATTAAGGTACAAAGGCACTTAGTCAGGTTTATTGTCAATGAAGGACGGTCCTAGCTCCCCTGATCAATGTCTACAGTTATACTAGCACATGTATGCCCGTGACAATGGATGCAGGACTTTCCATCCCCGCCCTCCCACACCCCCACCAGGGTGGCCAAAGACACTCCCTCTGAGATACCACTTTATACACCGATACAAACAAGTTACGTATTGCCCCTCGGACATGGCTAGGTGCCATCGTCTAACATATCTCGGTGCCACTCATTACCGTGTACGTGTTGGTTTGATCAAAACATCTCTATTCATTATGCACTCTGACAAGGTTCCTTCCCCACGCTGAACTCTAGGGCACAGATGTGGGGACCCGCATGAAAGCCCCCCCTAAGCTTATTTCTACCAGCTTAGGTTACAACCTGGTATGCTGCCACCACCAAGCGATTTAACAAAGAATCAGGGAAGAGACCATTTGGAGACGTCTTCCCCCAAAATATCCCCCCAAGCCTTACACACCCCCTTTCCTGGGAAGGCTTGAGAATAATATCCTAACCAATTGGTTACAAAATGATCAAAGACCCAAACCCCTGAGTCTTGGAACAATGGAAAAATCAGTGTTCTTAAAAGAAGGATTTTATTAAAAAAAAAGAAAGGTAAAAATCATCTCTGTAAAATCAGGATGGAAAATACTTTACAGGATATTCAGATTCCAAACACGGAGGATCCTCCTCTGGGCAAAACCTTAATGTTACAAAAGGACACAAAAACAGGAATACACATTCCCTCCAGCACAGTGAATTTACAAGCCAAAACAAAGAAAACCTAATGCACTGTATACAGAAGGGTGGTTACCCTTCCCTTTATATTTCTGACACACTCATCCTAATCTTATCTTTAGGATGGGTCAGCATGTTCCTGTTATCTTTGGGGAATGTGTTGATATTGAGATGTTATGGTACCACCCTTCTGGACTGTGTTTGCATGAGTGCTCTGTGCCTGCCACCTGTTAGGAATGTGTGTTTTTGAAATATCAACCCTGTTCTTTCCAGATTCTGTGAGCAGGGCCTTCCTCTTGCTCACAACTTGACTTTACTTTTTATCAGCAAAGTTTTGACCATTACTTTAGCTCATATCTCAGGCCTCATACCAGGACTCTGATACAAAGGCTTATGTTTCAGGCCCTCGTCCTACTACAATATCACTTTTTATCCTTCAGTGTAAAAGGCCTGTTGTGTTACAGAGGAGAGCAGCATGTATTCACGCAGTGTGTCATATAGCACAGAGGGGGAGCATACCTGGGTAAATAAGTCTTATTGCCAGGAAGATCTTGGCAGGTGTCCACCATGGAGGAGCCCATATGGTGAGGGTAAATGTTTGGGGGGACTAGGTGTCTGATGGGGAGGGTTGAGTAGAAATCTTACGTGGGAGGAGTAGCCGCGCATAGAAGTGATGGGTGTCTAATTGACAGAACTGCCTCAATTAGCATCCTCACTCCAGTGTGGCTGTCGTCAGGTGGTGGTGAAACCATTCACCACTGCCTTTCTCAAAAACTATCTTGGGGCATAATTTTGGGGCCCAAGCCATCCGACGTGAATCTCGTGACACAGGATTTTCCACGAGACTTCCTTTACTCAGCTGGCAAACAGGAACACTCAAAGCCTTTCACTTAGTGGCACGGGACTTGCGCCATTTTAACTCTCTCTCTCCCGGGTGCCCTTTCAGCAGCTGATCAGACAGAAGAAAAACGATGTGAGGACAGTGTGATGAGCAGCCATTTGTCCAGTTTCCTTAGCTGAAACCCCCGCTGTTCTTTTGCAGTCAAAGGCTGTGGACAAGAAAAATCAGCAACGGCCGCAAAAATTGACTGCTTGGTGGCGTACAATAGTTTGGGCTTGGGATTTATTTTCAAAAGGCTTTCGTGGTCTCCATTAAATCAGCCTTTGATCTGTATGAAGCTCTGTATTTCAGCCTGTCCAGTTATCAGACCATGCAGGTTTCATTTCAGGCAGCCCAGCAAAACTTCATCACACTGCAAATATATTTACTTCTCACTTATAAGCAGTGGTCACAGATTCTCTGGGCCTTGAACAATGTTTAATGTCAATATTGATATGCTCTCATCTGCCACTCAACTGACCCCTGACCCATAAAACATCCCCCTTGAGCAAGAAGCTAGGAGAAGAAATGAGTCTTGCACACGATGCAATGAGGACCAGCAGACTCAGGGCACTGGTAGGCCTGCGCTGACAGCCATTCACTCACAGCACCCTGATGCTTAGGGCTGTTAGCTCAAGCAACCAGTTTGCTCTTTCAGGGAGAGAGGAAGTCTTTCAGGCAACCAGCAATGAAACCACATAAGATAGTGTTTCCAAACTTATTTGGGCTGCAGCCCAAGATATTTAGGATGGAGTCTTGCATCTGTCCCTAATGTGATGGCTGCATCTCTTCTGGTTTTTATTCTTTTTCATCTTCTCTCAATCTCTTCTTGTTGTTTTCTTTATGTAGTGATTTTTTCCATTTAATTCTCCCCTTTTTTCCTCTTTGTGACACCCCAGTTCTCAGCCTCTCTTTCAACATTCTGTCCCTTTTACCTCTCTCCCACACTTTCTTTCTGTATCAGTTTCAGCACCCTCTTTCTCCCCCTCTCTTTATTATCTTCCTTCTCCTTGCTCCTAGTTCAAACCCCTGATTTTCTTCGCCTTCTCTTCCTTTGGTGTATAATGAAGAAAATTGCTAGGAAGGAGTCTCTTAATAAGGAATCTTGGAGCCCTGAGGCCCCCGGCTGATTGCACAGTCTTATGTGCATTCTGGTAATTTTTGTCATTTTCTTCTGAGTGGGCGACAGAAAAAAAGTAGAGAAAAGTCACCCAGACTCACCAGAAGGTGCCCAAATCTTCCAGCACACTGGCCCCACCATTGCCTGATTTGAAAAATCATCCCTTAAAAATAATATTGCTCCCTTTCTACCCCCATTCTCCTCTCTGAGCCTTGTGGCTTTCCCTTAATTGGCATTGGGAGTGCTCAGTGCTGGAGCTAGGTAGGAAACGGTTTTCTCATCCCATGAAAATATTTGAGATTTAAAAATATTTCCTGTTCTTCATTGAGGAGAGTGAGACTTAGACCTTATGAAATATTTCAAGAGCCAGCATCCCACCTCTGAATGCCCACTGGTAGTTAGGGCACACACCTGCTATATGGGAGATGCAGGGACTTGAATTTGGGTCTCCCAGATCCCAGGGAATGTCCTAATGACTGGGCTATAGAGTCATCTCTCTCTCTGGCCTGTGGAATATTTATACAAAGTGGAACAGTTCTAACAGGAGAGACTGAGAGAGCCACTCCAGAGTATCCAACAGTCGGGGGGTCAGGCACTCCCTGCGGTGCGAGACACCTGAGTTCAAATCCCTGCTCCAGATCAGACAGAGAAGGGATTTGAACCTGAGCACTCTTCTGGGGTGTGGGAAACTCAGGTTCCAATTCCTGATTTGGAGCAGGGACTTGAACACAGGCCTCCTGCATCTCAAGCGAGTGCCCAAACCAACTAATTATTCTGGGGTGGGTCTAGCTTTGCTGTTGACTAGAAAGTCCATTCTGACTCTGAGATACCTTTGACTAAACTTTTGTTGAAACTGACCTTCTCCTACAAAAAAGTCTCAGTTGTGCAAATGGGCATTTTCCAATTAAAACCCATTTTGTCAAAAAATTTCCAACCAGCTCTACTCAGCAGTCTTTAAAGTATATCTAACTACATTATTAGGTTGGTCTGGAGAAACCACAGCAGTACATGGTGTGGCACTAGGGTGACCAGATAGCAAGTGTGAAAAATTAGGACGGGGTGGGGGGGTAATAGGTGCCTATATAAGAAAAAGCCCCCCAAATCAGGACTGTCCCTGTAAATCAGGACATCTAGTCACTCTAGGTGGCACTCATGATTTGCATGATATAGTATCACTATAACTAGTATGGCTTTTAAAAATTGTTTTATAGCTCGCAGAGCAGTGATAGGCATGTCACAGAAAAAACACATAATTCAGATACCCCCCCTCAAAAAATCTTTCTATATGATGGACTAAAGACAGTCAAGTAAGGATATACAAAACACCAGGAAGAGGATGGAGCTGGAGGGACAAAGGGTAAGAATATGCAATTATGTAGGTACTTGATTGGGGCATGCTGGTGATTCCATTTTTTGTGTGTGTACAGTGTAAACACTCAGGTGATGCTGCAGAAATAGGTCTAGGAGAGTCTGAAGTATCTGAATCCTTAATTGTTCTAATTTCCTGGGACCAAAAGGGTGTCATATACACACATTAGGCAGCAGCTATCACCAAGCTAACCTTATTTTTTTCCCCTCTGTGCACATGCCATCAATACTGATAGGTGTTACACATGTATATATAGAGAGGAATGGATTCCTAAATAATGTATCTTATTGCATCACAACCTTTCTTGAAAGAACTTGGAAAAGTTCTTCTGTGATCTACAAGATGTTGCAGTACAGAATATTTAATGCAAATCTGACGTGTTTACAGAAAGTGTCAAATAGCTCTTTGTCCATTTTAAATCATTATTTTCATAGTTCCATCAAATTCAGGATTTTAACGCTCTGGAAAGGGATCATGTCATCTGTCTGTAAAGTGCCTAATATGGTTGGTGCTGAATCAATAATAATAATAATAATAATTATTATTATTAATAATTAAACCATGAGCATGGTTGGAAAAGCACTGTGGTTATATAAGCAATTTTTTACTACAATGTCTGAAAATACTGGAGTTGCTGTATTCTAATGGAAGTTAAAAATGTTGAAATCTGTATGAAAAACTGCCCAATTTTACTGTATTATATGAATATAAATTCCACCTTAAAAGCCATTGCATTGTTTGTTAAGTGTTTTACACTTCTGAGTGTGAAGCAATGTAATCAGTTTTATGTGAAAACCTGTTATCATTCTCTGGGTTTCATAGTCCTCATATAATTACGCAGTGGTAATAATTTCCTGTGATCATAATACACTGTTTGGAAATCACAATTGTGTATGATGGTTGGAAAATAAACTTGGAAAATAAAAGCTCGGTTTTTCAAAACAGCATTGTAGTTAAACTCCTCCTCACCTGTAATGACATAGAGCAAGAGTGTTAATTTATCAGCTTTCTTGTGTGTGATTTTTAAACGATGAGAAGAGGCTCAGAGAATTTACAACAGATTTTCCCTTTATCTTAGCCTGCTACAGACTTTGGCAAAACACTTACATAAATATAATGAGCTATATTCATCTCACTATAGCTTCAGTGGTGTTTCAACAGGGATGACTATAGCCCAGTGAATTAATGGTGTATCCTCTGTTTCTTTTATTCATTTATCTCATCTCTTCCTTTGTTTATATCCCTCTTTTTTTCTACGTTTCTTATGTCTTTTTTCAGCATTAAATTACCTCTTATTTATTAATCTCTCCTTTTCAAGATTTGTTCTCTGTGGTTGTGATTTCTCAGGTTTTATCCCCTTTCTCTCTTTCATTACTATTATTTTTTTACTATATATTTTTTGTTCTATCCCTGTATTTACTTCACTTTTTCTGTCCCATCTCCATTTTTCTTCATCTCTTCAGCAAACAAAAGAACTGTTAAAACACACTCCAGTAGGGCATTACACTCTCTTGCTGCTCCGAGCACCTTTCCCATATTACCCTAGGGACAATAGAGGGGAGGGTATAATGGGAACTTGCAAAGGATTCTTGGTGGGCAAGCTCAGTTGTTCTGGTACTGGAGGAGAGAGCATGCAGTGTGCAGCTAGGGTTGCCAACTTAAAACCGGGCACTAACTCCTTTCCCATCCCCCCACTCATTTGCTTCCTGCTCCCCCTGGGACTCACCTGCCACCTGCAGACCTGGGTTGGGAGCTGAAGCAGAGTCTGCCCACGAAATGCAGGTAGGAGTTGACCCTGGCTGAGAACAGGCTGGCGCGGATTGATGACCCAGCACTCCCAGTCCCCACGCCCTGGGCCAGGCTGGCAGTGGCGTTTGCAGGCAGCGATCATGGGAGGGGTGGGGGGTGTTGTCAGTCTACCTGTCTAGGCGAGATGGGCCGGGGTAGGCAAAATGCCTTCCCTCCCTGCGCTGTGTGTGTGAGCTGGAGGCCAGGCTCCACAATGAGTCACATGCCCTGAGCTTTAAGGGCGCTGCTCCCACAGCCCCTGGTCTGAGCTGGGCCGGGCCAAGTCCCCATCCAAGTGGCACGGGGAGGGAGGCAAAGCAGGAGCTGGTGCTGTAAAGTCACCTCTGCCCCGGGGGGAAACGGCCGCCCCAGATAGGATCCCCAGCTCAGGTTGTGGCTCCGGAGCTGGTCACTCGTGTCTCATAGCCCCTGGAGTGGCTTCCAACAAAGATGTGGTGATTCTGAAGTGGGCAGGGTGGGCAGTAACCGGACTTTTAGTGCCCCATCAGTACTTCTGTACAGGTCCCCTTTCTACTGGACTTTCCAGTTGAAAACTGGACACCTGGCAACCCTATGTGCAGCAGAGTTTCCACAAAGTGGCTTCCTAGACCTGAGCGTTTAGGATTTAACCATGACCAGTGTTTACAATGTATGAGTTAAGTGTTGTCCATAGGTGAGTTAATTCCGGCACTTACCTTACTTAGTGCCAGTAAATCAGCCTTTGTTTCTCCCCTAGCTCACCAATCCCCTTTAATTTTGATTGTCTGAAAAGGGTAATTATGGTAATAAAATTGTCAGGTTGGGTGAATGCTGATGTCGACACATCTCAGAGGTTTGTAGTTCCTGCTATTAAGGAAGGACTTGAGCTCCGAACATAATTCTGAGTGAAGACCGGGGTGTCTGTTTCCTTTCTCTGTGTAGGAGACAGTAAATGAGTCCACAGCAGTACAGCATAGGGATAAGTTTTCTGTGTGCCCTCTTGAAGCAGGAAACAGCTGTGGATCTTTCTTAATGAACTTTCTTATGCTGTCAGGGTATTGTGTTCAATTGCATTGTAACCAGAATCTGAGTAGTGCAACATTCTCCTTTTCCCCCACCTAACCCCAAATAGCCTTTCTGGGTAGGCCTCCAAATCTTGTTGGATTAAAAGGAGGGCAGTGGCACTGAACTCTGACTTGAATCCTGCCAGTTCACCTGAAGATTAAGACACAGACCAGCCTGGCAGAAGAACACTATCGTGCATTAAGGTAGTAGGAAGAGAGATTTATTTTAAAAAGTTAAAAAGGCTTGAGGGGCAGACAGGTATAAATAGAGACCAAAACCCTACAAATAACTAATCAGTTTTCCACTCAGGCTTTCCAAGGGCTCAAATATGCATCTTCCATCAGCACTTCAGATTCAATAAATCAAACATTCAGCAGCAATTTGACAAGATCACTTGTAAGCGACGTGTTTCCGTGCAAGATTCTGGTTCTGAGAGCCAGTGCAGCTATTCAAAAGTGTCAGAAGGTACTGAGATGTACTGTAGAGGACTGAGCTGGGCAGGGTGAGCGACACTCACAGAAGAAAAGGAGTACTTGTGGCACCTTAGAGACTAACCAATTTATCTGAGCACAAGCTTTCGTGAGCTACAGCTCACTTCATCGGATGCATGCAGAGTTAACGACTATACCCATTAAAAGGGCAAGGGCATCTTCTAGTGTTGGTGTTCAGAGCTAGCTAGGGCTGGGTTGTGCTCCTAACCTCTGTAGCACACTAAGGGCTGAAGGAGGGTTTGGTTAAGGCCCTGGACTGGGACTCAGGCCTGGCCTACACTACAGACTTATGTCGGTATAACTACATCATTTGGGGTTGGAAAATCCACACCTCTGAGCAACAGTTATAGTGACAAACTCCTGGTATAGACCGTGCTATGTCAATGGCAGCGGCTTCTTCCTCTCAGGGAGGTGGAGTATCTACACGGATGGTAGATACTTTCCTGCTGGCGTAGGGAGCGTCTTCACTAAGTGGTACAGTGGCTCAGTTGTATCGGTGCGGCTGTGTCATTGGCACACTGTACGTGTAGACAAGCCCTCAGGAGAGCTGGGTTCAAAGTCCTGGCTCTGTCACAGACTACATGTCTGACCTTGGATGCCACTTCACTCTCTGTGAGTTTGTTCCCCGTCTGTAAAATAGGACTCATAAGTTTCTCTACCTTGACATGTGGGGTAATCAGACCCAATACTGATGAAGACTATGGGTATGTGTCTACATGCAGAGCTGAGAGTCTGCTTCCCAGCTCAAGGAGACCGACTTAAGCTAGTATGCTAAAAATAATGTAGCCATTGCAGCATGAATGGTGAGCCATTCAAGCATGTGCCCATCACTCGGTACATAAGCTAGCCACTTATGCTGCAGTGGCTAAGTTCTCTTTTTAGCACACTAATTTGATGAGAGCTAGCTTGAGCATGTCTCCTTGAGCTGGGAAGCACACCCTCAGTTGGAAATGTAAACGTACCATAAATGTGCAACCGTGTCTTGGATCCTTGACAACACAGAGCTCAAATCCTGCACACAATGGCAAGCACAATAAGTTACAAAGACAGGAAATGTTGTGTTTTCTCACAGTTTATACTTATAAAGTCACAAGAAGTGGGAAAGGTGAAATGGGATTTATCCTCAATAGGGAACAATATAAAGACATTACAAGATGTTCAGATCCCTGTTAAAAACAAATAATATGTTGTATGTACATTTTTTCTAGAGAATTGTAGGGCAATATTGACAATGTGAGGTTAAGTTGGGGCAAGGAAATGAATCAGCAAATCTCTGCAGAAGATTGGAAAGACATAATAGTCACTAGAAGCAGAGAGAATATCAGTGGAAAATTGATTATCTGTTTTCATATACCCATCTTGCAAAACAGAATAGACCAAAGATTCACAGAAAAATGGTACAGGGAATTATTTTCCAATCTTCTGGGATTGTCCCAAATTCAAAAGTTTATAGTCTGATGTTAGAAAATGAATGCAAGAGTTATTTCAGGGAAATATTATTCAAAATTTCTATTACTACAGTGTTAGAAAACTGTCTTGGTTTGCTGGAATTAAACAGAGAGAGATTCTCGTGTAGAATTTTTGCAATTGCTATCAATAATGTTCTTTATTACTATGGTTGCAAAAACAAAATTCCACTATAGAAAGGTGGTTGACAAGAATTTAAAATAGAAATGACTTACTGCTTGTGTTGGAATAAAAACTGAACTATTTAAGGAATGATAGGCCAAATGGGATGAACCAATCAAGAACAAATCATTGCTATCATAACACCAGGTATACTTACTGTAAATCAAACTATACTGCTTCAACTGTGCTGTATTGTCAATTTTCTATATTTGCCACCCTCTTATTTAATACTTTTGTATGACAATAACTTGCACTGTCAACATTTTTGATTTTTTAATAAAATGTTAGTAACTATATTAAACTGAATACAGCAGGGCAGAGTAGCAGCCCATAATTTGAAAGAATCTCTTTAATTTAAGGAAGGTTTTCCTCAACTTCAAAGAAATCAGTGAGAATAATACTAGTTTTTAGATTCTCAGCTCAAAGTATCATCTACATCCTTTAAAATATTGAGGATCCTGTAGCTAAAGTGTCCAAGAAATAAACAAAACAGTCTTAATTTTCTGATCTACCGTCATCTTAATTGAAGTGGGTCATACTGACTTCAAAAATGAACCATACGTTTTGAGGCCCTATAGGGGAAGTTTATCATTTTTCTGGTCCTACTCCATGTGTTCACTTTTTTTTGCAATGTGTGCTTCTGCTGTTTTGTTTGAGCTATGCAGTTATTTGGATCTGTTAGAAAATTCCCTACAGCTTGTGTTTACTTTCCAGACAGTGCATAATGTGAGGTTTTTACCAGATGAGCTGTTTGAACTTTTACACTTTTGCTGTTGGTTTTTTTTTCCTGTATGATAATTGCAGTGCAGTTGACTGAGCCATGCTGTGTACCAATGGCACATGACTTACCATGTGAGCTTAGGGTTTGTATATCTGAGCTGTAAACATAAGTTTGTGTAAACTTCAATGCAGCTGTAAAAAAAGTATGACCCTGAAGTATTCCATTAGATCAGACTATTTTGGCAGATTTAAAGAATTCCATTTTGTATTTTCTGTCCCTCCTACTCTAGTGTAATGACTACTGAAAGTGAAAAAGACACAACAAAGGTGCCCTGTTAATACAATGAAGGACTGAATCTGCTCCTGTCTGTGGTTCCCGTGCACTACATATGCGAGCTGCTAGCAGCTGGGGGTGAATTCCCCATTGCAGGCACAGCCTAAGACTTCCATGGGTGGCCCTATGTTGCCCAGCTTGCAAGCTACAGCTTTCTGGACTGCACCACAGCTTGTAGGCAGTCTGGGATGGGCTGCCATGAGTTAGTGCAGCCAGGGGCTCCTCAAACCCAAATTTAGAAGCTTCATATATAAATAAAAATAATCTACTGGCACTGTTTAGTTCTTGGTTTTCTTACAATGTCTTATTGGTCTTGAAAATGTTGAAATTGGGCGAAACTCATCAAACATTACTGAGCTGCGGAAAGTCATCAGCATAGCATGGACAGTAGGAGTGCTGTCAAACATGTCCAAATGGGCTCTCCTGGATTTACTGTTTGCCACACTTTCTAAGTTTCTGCTCTTTCAATTAAGAAAGAAATAAAAATCAGGTCCTCATTGTGTTCATTCTAATGTAGCTAGATGCTCCTGAGTGCTCAACAGCACAGCAGTATAGTCTGTTACCCAACCGCTATAAGGAATGACTGCAAATTAGATTCACTACACTATTTCCAGGGAAGAACAAAATTGTCAGCATACTGTCAGCTAAATGCAAACAATCGAATATGACTAACAGCAAAATAATGTCATAAGTAGAATCATTCTACGTATATTTTGAATCACAGCTAAAGGTCCAAACATCTTGAAATTAAAATAAAATAGGTCAAGTTTTTTTCTTGGACAGGTCCTTCCTAAAGACAGCACTACAGAATGTGTCATTTGACCAGCGCAGCATAGACATCTTCTTCTAGACTGAAGTCTTTAGTGTCCAGCAAAGTTATGAATTTAAGTTTCCAGGCTCATCTTTTGAAGGTCTTGTGCAGGTTTCCTTTGAGGACAAAGACTGAGAGGTCAGATATGGAATGCTCATTTTGTGAAAAGTGTTCACCCATAGGTGAAAGGGAGTTTTTGTCTTTTACCATATTTCTGTGCAAGTTAATTGAAAGCATAGTGATGGTCTGGTTTCACCCACACAACTGGTCTTGAGGTATTTGATGCACTGGATGAGTTACACCATAGGCATGTGTAGGACCCATGGATCTTGAAAGGAGTGTTGTGGTGGGTACCAGTGGTGGATTAATGATTTTGCTGCCCCATGGCTCAGAAATAATTGCCGCTCCCCCCCCCCAACACCAGCTCACCTCCGCTCCGGCTCCGCCTCCTCCCTTGAGCGCGCTGCCGGGTCCTGCTTCTCCCCACTCCCTGCCAGTGCTTGTGCACGAAACAGCTTCGCGAAGGAGAGGGGAAGCGGGGGAACGTGGCGTGCTCAGGAGAGGAGGTGGGGCTGGGGCGGGGATTTGGGGAAGGGGACCAATAGGGGTAGGGAGGGGGTGGGGAATGGGGGCAGGGAAGGTGTGGAGTTGGGGCGGGACCGGCGGCGGAGGGCGTGAACCGGCACCGGGGGAAGCAGCCTCTGGCTGCTATTATAAATTTGCCGCACCTGCAAATTTGCTGCCCTAGGCCTAGGCCTTGTCAGCCTAGGTGTTAATACGCTGCTGGTGGGTACTGATCATCATAACAGTGGAGAGATATCTGCATCTGTTGTTCTGGTGAGGACTGGTGCTGCTTTGCGTTGATCCCCACAGACCAGAACACACTATCTCAGTGCTCAGGATGACAAGAGCCAGGATGAATATCTCTTTAGTAATGGGGATCAGATGCAGAGGGAGAGTTGGAAGGATTTTGAGAACGCCTGGATGTGAGGGGACAGGGCCAGAGAAGAACTCCCCAATGGTTGCTGTAACATTAACCACTAGTGTTAGTAGAAGGGGTATAACCAGTGGTGAGCTGGAGCCAGTTCGCACTGATTCGTTGGAACCGGATGTTAAATTTAGAAGCCCTTTTAGAACCGGTTGTCCCGTGAGGCAAAAGTGGCACCTTAGGCGCTGACTCCATGGGTGCTCTGCGGAGCACCCACGGGGAAAATTCGGTGGGTTCAGAGCACCCGCCGGCAGCTCCCTTCCTCGCCCCGTGTCCGGCCCCAGCTCACCTCTGCTCCGCCTCTGCCTCCTCCCCTGAATGCACTGCCCCGCTCTGCTTCTCCACCCACCGGTTTCCCGCGAATCAGCTGTTCGCGTGGGAAGCCTGGGAAGCAAGCGGCAGGTCCCTCTGGCTCTTAGGGGTTGGGTGGGCACCCACTACGGTGGCCCATGAGACCCTCCTGACTGGTTCTGGGGGCAGTCAGGGGACAAGGAAGGGGGGTGGATGAGGCAGGGGTCCTGGGGGGGCATCAAGGAAGATGGGGGGGTTGGATGGGACAGGAGTCCTGGGGCGCGGGGGTGGGCCATGACCCGCTCGTGGGGTGAGGAGGGAACCGGTTGTTAAGATTTTGGCAGCTCATCACTGGGTATAACATTATATAACCCTGACTTATGTCATGTGACTGAAGCCAGGAAATAAAGACCCGTCTCTTACCAGTACTCCAGTGTCCCTCACCTTTATTATATTTGCAAGCTTGAGCAGGATGTTGCACGATTTATATAGGATGCTTTTTGTAGCATAGTGATACTTACTAAAATCAATGAGGGCTTCAAAGCCCTCCATTATTTGGCACTATCCTTTATAGTACATCTTAAATGTTCACTTCTGTAGGCCTAATATTGGACATTCTTGCCCACAACAGGATTTTTTTTTAAAAAATCTTGTCTGGGGATCTACTTTATTTTGACAATTTATGTAAGATGTAATAGACCTATTATAGTGCCGGCTTTTAATGTCCATTATTGTACTTCGGAGTATACGTATTGCATTATAGATGTAATTTGTCAATTACAGTACATGGATGCCCAGGGAAGTTGCTGAAGGACTGTCAAAACCATGGGTGTCAATTATACTACTCAGATTGGCTGCATTTAGGAGATAACTAAGCACATTCATTAGTGAAAAGTAATATCGTGACAAGCTGTCACACAAATGTTTGCATTGTTCTGCGAATTAGATGGGTTTTTTGAAAAGAAACCATCTAGCCACTTAAATGTGTGGTTGAGAAATGGTTTGTTCTAGTGGGAGAAAAAAAACCTAGAGATTTCTTTCTGGTCTGCAAAGATAGGTTGGCTGCTGCTACAAAGAGACACATTCCCACATGAGATACCTGAGTATGATCATTTAAGAAAAATTGATCATTTATTTCATTTACTAGAGGTTTTGAGCCAGATAGTTAGCTTCTTACTTGGAGGTCTGCTGATTTACACCGACTGACGGTCTGTCCCAAAACTCTTGTTAGAACTCTGTTGGTCATTTAGGACCTGATTCTTGCACCCTTATTGACAATGAGTGGCATCTGACTCCAAAAGTAGCCCTCTTAAGTGGAATGGAATTCAATGCAACCACTCATGAAGTAAGGCACTACTTACTCAGCATGATTAAGATTGCCAGAATCAGTCCCTTAATATCCAACTACACTTGTAAACCCCAGTACTTAAGGATTTGCTAAGACATTTCAGATCTTGATGCCGAGTTTTAGTAGAGGTATGTTTATACCACTCCATTTTAACATATATTCACACCATCTATCTAGTAAGGTAATCTAGTCTGTCTGTAAAAGCCTCAGAAATGCCACCCCCCTGCCTCAGTGCGTGGAGGGGACTTGATGGGGTTGGTGGTGAAAGGAGACAGATCAGCAGCAAGGGACGGGACACTTGCTGTGGGACACTAGCTCCTCCCTCCCAGGAGTCTTTGGCACCCATTGGCCAGCCTGGCGGACAGGGTGCTCATTGCCCAGCAGTCCCCAGTTCACAGAATTTAACCTGGAGTGGATTCCATGGAGTGGACCCTCTTTCAGCTCCATTGCAGCAGCTTCCTTCTACCCCCTGTCCCCACTCACCCTGAGCTAGGAATGGGAACTCCACTTGACAGATACTGCAGGTCTAGCTGATTGCCCATTTGAGGGTCAGGAAGGAATTTTTTTCTCCCATGGGCCAACTGGCAGAAGATCAGGAAATTTTTTGCCTTCCTTTCAGCACCCTAATGCCACAATAGGAATGTGCTTAGTACCTAGCTGAGATACATGGGTTGTTTGTCGCAGCTTATGGCCAGTTTCCAGTGCAGTTAGGAAGGATAAAATGGACAGGTCTCAGGGGTAAAACACCTGGGACTGGTGATGGGCCTCAGGTTCATGCAATAGGGTGAGACCTTATGGCCTTTGCAGGCTGAGGTCAGATCTTGTGGCCTTTGTAGGCCAAGGACTCCACCCTTCTTCATCCTCTACCCCTAGGGTTGCAAACTTTCTACCTGTACAAAACTGAACACCCTTGCCATGCCTCCTGCCCTGCCCCTCATCTGAAGCCCTGCCCCATCCCACCCCATCTCTGAGGCCCCGCCCCCGCTTACTCCATTCCCCCCCACACCCGTTGCTCTCTTTCCTCATCCTCAGTCACTTGCACATTTTCCCCCGGCTGGCTCAGGGGGTTGGGGTACAGGAGCGGGTGAGGACTCTGTCTGGGGAGGATGGGCTCTGGGTTGGGGCCAGGATGAGGGACTTGGGGTGCAGGAAGGAGCTCTGGGCTGGGGCTGAGGCATTCAGAGTGTGGGAGGAGGCTCTGGGCTGGGGCAGGTGGTTGGGGTGTGGGATGGGGATGAAGGCTCTGGCTGGAGGTTGTGGGCTCTGGATTGGGACCAGGGATGAGGGATTTGGGGTACAAGAGGGGGCTCCAGGCTGGAGCTGAGGGGTGCAAAGTGTGGGCAGGGGCTGGGGCAGGCGGTTGTGGTGCAGGGGGTGTGAGAGCTCTGGCTGGGGATGCAGATTCTAGGGTGGGGCTGGGGATGAGGAATTTGGGGTGCAGGAGGGGACTTGGGTAAGGGGTTGGGGTGCAGGAGGGGTGAGGGCTCTGGCTGGGGATGCAGGCTCTGGGGTACAGACATGGATGTGGGGCTTGGGGTGCAGGAGGGTGTTCCGGGCTGGGGCTGAGGGGTTTGGAGGGCAGGAGGAGGATCAAGGCTGGGGCAGAGGGTTGGGGCATGGGATGGGGTCAGGGATGCAGGCTCCGGGCGGCGCTTACCTCAACCAGCTCTTGGAAGCAATGGCATGTCTCCCCCTCCGGCTCTTACGCAGAGGTGCGGCCAGGTGGCTCTGCGCACTGCCCCATCTGCAGGCGCCGCCCCTGCAGGTCCTATTGGCTATGGTTCCCAACCAATGGGAGCTGTGGAACCCATGCATGGGGTGGGGGCAGTGTGCAGAGCCCACTGGCTGTACCTATGCATAGGAGCCGGAGGGGGGACATGTCGCTGCTTCCGGGAGTTGCATGGAGCCACGGCAGGCAGGGAGCCTGCCTTAGCCCTGCTGCACTGCTGACCAGACTTTAACAGCCCAGTCAGCGGCAGACTGGAGCCACCAGGGTCCCTTTTCAACCGGGCATTCCGGTCTAAAACAGGACATCTGGCAACCCTATCTGGCCCTCTCCCTGGGGAAGATGCTGGGATTTGGAGTGAGCTGAGTCCTGATGGGGGTAGGCAGAGTAGAGCCCACCGCAAGTTATGGGTTAAAAAGTAAGGAGCCCTGTAATCCCCACAGTAGAACCAATTAAATGCCTGGTACAGGAACGTATAGGTGATGGGCGGTAACATCCCTCTCTGTGCTCAAATTTAGTAAAAGTTGCAGCTTGCCACTTAATTCCATGTGTCTGTCCTCATTTCACCTTTGTGTCCACATCAACAGATTCAGCTCAGGTTCAGTATGACTTCTGATTGAGGCTTCTGAGATGTTCTTATTTTATCTGAACTTGCTGGCTCATCTTTTATATTTAGATGGTAGGGTCAAATCATACTGAAGTCAATGGCAACTCCTCCATTTTGTGGTGTGGAGAAAGCTGCCCCTTCATGCTGCTAAATAGTCTGCAAGCTGAGGAGAGTCCCATCTTCATGGCTATAGCTCCAATGGCTCTGTTGGTGATATGTTGGCTTTGCTGCGGTCTATGGCTCTTCCACAGGCCTCCAGGTTGGCCCACGCAGAATACTTAACTATATTTTTAGGATAGGTCTGTCAGTGGCTATTAGTCAAGATAGTCAGGGATGCAACCCCATGCTCCGATTGTCCCTAAACCTCTGACTGCCAGATGCTGAGACTGGACGACAGGGGTTGGATCATTCAATAATTGCCCTGTTCTGTTCATTCCTGCTGAAGCACCTGGCATTTGCCACTGTTGGAAGACTGGATACTGGGCTAAATGGACCTTTGGTCTGACCCAATATGGCCATTGTTATGTTCTTAAGATGTTGGCACCACCTTTTTGGAGTCAGATCTCCTTTTGAGGAAACATCTTAGGCTGTGTTTTATTAGTCAGTAATGACTCCCCAGTGCACTGTGTAAATATTTGGGATCACATGCTTTTACTCAGTTTATTTTTGCCTTGCTATATTTATCCTTGCTTACGCAATATTAAACAAAAACAATTTTTTAAACATTTGTACAGAGCAATTAGTTGCTGCTACAGCTTTAATTACAAATTCCCTAATATTTTTAATAGTCAACATTCTGTTAATGCAGACTCTTGCATTTAGTACATAGAAAAGTTTTGTCTCATATATTTAGCAACCTTTCCATTGCCTGAACTGCTGATTGTTTTGGGGAATCACTGAAAAATGAATCAATGAGTGCTTATCTTGGAGGATTACAGCAGAAACAATCTCAGTGATGACAGAAAGAGATCCATCAAAGGATGGATGGTACCTAAAGAGGTCTGAGGCTCAAAATTAATTCAGAACCTATTCTTAACGTTCCTAAAAGCCATCACTTAAAGCTGCCTCACCAGATTGGAGCAGGCAGCTGAGTGGCAGCAAAGGAAAGAGAGGATCAGGATCTTGATGGCATACTTCTTTTATTGCTTCCTTTTTATTTTTCAGACAGATAGACATTTGCAGAGCCAGGATAAGACAGTGCCAGCAAAAGCCAAGTTGTTACAATTTTGGACAACAGCATTTTATGATTACCCATATCAAAAGATTTCTGTCAAAAAAAGATTGCTCCACATTTTTCTCTTCAATCAACAACTGTAGGTCTCTGCTTGTGAATTCCACTAATATGCTACGGTATGAGTGTAGGCTTTTAAACACAGACTGTCTGCAGCTGATATATTTTTCTATACTATACAAATATAGGTCACCACAAAAATGAAAATATTTGCCAGATTACTGCATACAAGAAACGCATATTCCGGGGGGATTTTGCTATTCCTACAACAGTAGCTAAGTGTTATCTAATAATTAATATGACCTTTTTTAATGGTGACCTCTGTATTACTCACAGATTATGCTGTGTGATTGTGAGTGACTGTTGAAGTCTAAAGAGATTGTTTAGCAGCTCATGAGAGAACAAGGAAGCCCTATTGCATAATTAAGGGAGAAACTTAAAATTGCGTATGAGATCATAATTTTAGCACCTACTTTTTGTCCACTTCATTGCTTGAGGAAAGAAGAGAATTCTCGAAGTGCAGATTCTAGTGAAGACTGGACTCCATTTGGCAGAGCGCACATTCTGGTGGCTAGATTCACTAGGTGAAATCCTGGTCCCACTGACTTGACTGTGTGCACATGACAGCTGGCTCTGTCTCTCCTGGTCCACAGGCATTAGCTCAACATAGGTAAACCAAAAGGGAGCCTTCCCTGCAGCCATGCCCACAGGGGCTGTGCTAAGCTTGACTCAGCTGGACGTTGTTTTCTGCATACCTTACAGTATTTGCTTCTGATTCAAAGTGATTTAAATTTCAAAGTGCTGTCTTCTAAAAGTATCAAATGCTAGTTCATTTTGATTGCTGAGGATTTGATTTCATAATGTTTCTTTGATTTTTGGTTGTGTGTTTTTATTTTTACAAAACAAAAAACAAGACCAGCCTCTTTTTCTGGTTTGAATGTTGATTTGAGATCCATCAAAATGTTCTTATTTCAGGGACTATTAATAACATATTAGACTCCACACTTCACTTGCATAAGAGCTTAAGTTCTCCAATTGATTCCATTGTTAGGAAGCTATTCAAACTTTTTTCTGACTGCTGCAGACCAGAATTCCAGGTAATTTACGAAGCATTTGTCTGCTCTTGATAAACGCAATACAGCAGTGGTCCCCAAACATTTTATGTCACACCCCTCCTTACATCTCATAGCGGTCTTCTCTCCATAAGTGCTGACAATTATACAATCCCCTAACATGGAGGCTTGGAAGAAATCAAATATGCTTCTTAACAAAAAATCCACATGTGCAAGCTTCTGTTAAGTCTGCCTTACATCCTGACTGTGTTTCTCATTTGTGTGTGCTATTGCTGAAACCTCTTTTCAGCTGTGTCCTTTAGAAGGGTAGCTATTCCTCTGCTCCTGAAACAATGAACACAGATTTCCAAGAGAATGAAAATTTTTAGGTGACACACATGTTTTTGTCTTATTATAAGATAAACAAGGCCAGCAGCTCATTTGTTCTGGTCTTCTTTTATATTGGTTTCCAAATGCAGAGCTCTTGTTTTATCTTGTCTATTACTTTAGGGGTGGGGAGATAGCAAAATGAACCATTGCTCAGTCCACAAGATTTCTCATGATAAGCAAGACACAACAGTATAGGGATGAGAAGGCTGGGTTTGGATCTAGCAGCAATATTCAATGAACCCAAACTATCCCCCTTTCCTCCACTGATGGCCTCCTGACGCAAAGGCTCATTTAGGCGTGTAGCAAAATATGATACAAATATCATGCCCTGAAGCTATTTCACAATATTATATCTGACTCCCAGAACTTCATTGGTTAGAATTAGATCAGTATGGCCAAGTTTGGGTTCCCACTCAAATAAGCCAAAAGCAGCCACTGATGGAGAGAATGAAAGAAAGTAAATCAATCCGGATGTTTGCCAGCGGGTAAGGCAAAAGACACTAGGCAGCTCCATGATACTTCCACTCTTTCTTTCAAGTATCCATCTTTCAATGAGTGGTTCACTTTGTTTTTGTTAAACATGCTATGATGGTCTTAATGCTGAAGTTCCTTCATTTGCGGACTAAAGACAATTATTTCAATGGAGTTTCTTGTAATTCTAATTGCCATATTTTTGTTAAAGATTTTTGTAGTTTGTGCTCACCTTCTCATTCAAACGGATGTGATGTTCATATGGTCTAAAACAAACAGTCTAACAGTATGCAAAATATGTCATGATAGTGTAACAGCTAGAATGGAATTTGGTTGGTTTGTGTATCCAGCCCGCATTCGGATATCACGCTATACACATGTGCTGTAGAATGCTAGAAGCGTGGGCATTAAAAAGTGACTGTGGCTATATCTGTACTATTCTTAATATGCAAACTCAAGAGAAAATAGCATATTACATATAAATATTACTTACTTGTGTATAATATCAAGGCTCTGAAATTTAGATGGAACTGAAAGTATTATGGAAAGGAGCTGGAGTGCATAAGAAGTAGCTAGCTTATAAATAGCCTGATCTTGTAAACCCCAACACTCACCAGTAGTCCTTACTTATCTGTATTGTCCTATTAACAGCAATGGATAAGAATTCATTATCTGAATATTGGCTTGGAGGATCGAGCCCATGTTCAGCTAGGTAACTCATAATTGTTTTAAATGTAACAAGAGTGGCTTAGACAGCATAGACTTAAAGCAGCCAAAAATTACTTTAAAAGTAAAAGCATCTAAGTGAGCCATGTTGTTAATATTGTGATACTACATATGTGCAAGCCTAGGGCGTCTCTGATGTCTCGACTCTCCTGTGTCCTAAGAAGTAGAGGTATCAAATTCAACTGCACTTCTTGAAGTATTCTCTTGCTTTTATTCAAATAACACTTACATTTTAAAGAGTAAAGTTATAAGTACAGGTAAACAATTTTAACTTTTAAAAAAATGTGCTATGGGAAATCTTTTTGGTTAATAGTTAGAACATTGCAGGCTCTAGGAGATTAATAGGTCCTAAAGACTAGGTGGTGTTTGGGAAACTCACAGTCTTTTCAAAGATCAGCTGGCCTGCTCAGCTGGAATCTGCACAATTTCTAACAACTCAGCTGAAGTCTTCAGGCTGCTGTTTCCATGGGAACTGAAGTTGGATTGGTTAAAATGAGATAAAGAGCTTTAAAATCTTTTAAAAACGCCTTACTTCCTTTTTTTGTCTGACTCTATTTCAGTGGAAATTGTAATAGAACTATCAGCTAGCAGTCTTCATCTGAGTTGTTAGAATTCTTGTTAACTTCATCAGTAGCTGAAGCCTGAGTTCATTTAAAAAAATTCCACCCCAACTAAAAACTGTTTGCCACATTAATTCCTTGTGCATCTGCATTGGCTGGGAGTTACAGCTGAATGAATGAAGTTGACCTGTGTACATCCCTGCACTTAGTAATGTATCCTTTTTGGACTTTTCCCCAGCTGTGTACAAGATTCCACTGGTGAGTATGAGATCTGCACCTGAATCATGTGCATGTGACATGGTTTATTGTAAAAAATGAAGCTCTTAATATAAATTAGATAAAATAAATTATCAGTAGAGCCACATTTTCAACAGTGATCTGTAATTTTATGTACCCAACTTTAAGGTGCTAGGGCCTGATTTTCAGAAGTGCATCTATAGATTTCACTGGTCTACATCTTCAGCTGGTATAATTTGGTGCAGCACCATTGATTTCAATGGAGCAATGTTAATTTGCATAAGCTGATGATCTGGCCTATTAACTTTAGATGGGGTGTTAGTTTCTTAGCATTTTGGTGCATCCAATTTAGGGGCCATTACTGAAAATCTGAGTCTACATTTCTTGTGTTCTCAGCATCTATATTACTTTAAGGGCAACATTCCAGTGAAGTCAATTAACTGGATTTATATCAATGGGTTTTTTTTCCGTACCATTTCCATAAATGATTCAATAGCATTCAATAGCGAAGGGCAACAAAAATGATTAGGGGTCTGGAACACATGACTTATGAGGAGAGGCTGAGGGAACTGGGATTGTTTAGTCCGCAGAAGAGAAGAATGAGGGGGGATTTGATAGCTGCTTTCAACTACCTGAGAGGTAGTTCCAGAGAGGATGGTTCTAGACTATTCTCAGTGGTAGAAGAGGACAGGACAAGGAGTAATGGTCTCAAGTTGCAGTGGGGGAGGGGGGGAGGTTAGGTTGGATATTAGGAAAAAACTTTTTCACTAGGAGGGTGGTGAAACACTGGAATGCGTTGCCTAGGGAGGTGGTGGAATCTCCTTCCTTAGAAGTTTTTAAAGTCAGGCTTGACAAAGCCCTGGCTGGGATGATTTAATTGGGGATGGGTCCTGCTTTTGAGCAGGGGGTTGGACTAGATGACCTCCTGAGGTCCCTTCCAACCCTGATATTCTATGATTCTATGATTCTATGACTCATCTGAAGAGTTTATAGAAAATCAGTTTAGACATATTGAAAACTAGCTTGGGATTAATATAGGCTTTACAGTTTTTGTTTAGTTTTCAAATACGGTGATAGTTTAAGCTTTTCTTGTGCCAAAGAATAGCTAAACAAACTGCAGGTACCTTAAAACCAGTTGTCCAGATGTATTCCTAGATCAAATAAAAACATTATAAACAAATTTCTGGCTATAACTGAGGAGCTATTGTCTAGGCTGACCATCATCCCACGCCCTGGAGGGTCAGGAGATCTCGCCGTAAGCTATCACCCCCTGCACATACACTGATTATCTCAGGTGGACAAGGCCCCTGAACCTTACTTTTAGACTTTCATATGTTGACATGTATAGTTTATATCCTGATATGGGTTGATGGAGTGTTAACAGACACTCAAATGGAACATACATTTACAACAGCCCATCCTGGTTTTTTAGCCATACAGAGCACTTTTCCCCTTTGCTTTCTGAATCGAAGTTTAAGAATAAAAGTAAATTCTTTGTATGTAATATATTTGTGGGTGGGTGAGTGTGCAATAACTTCTAGTGGAACTGATTTCTCGAAACGGAGAATTCCTCTAGTGATGGCACAGTTGCTTTCCTGTTCATCTCTATCTTTGGCAGCTTATGAGGGTTGCTGGCACACTGGAAGACCACCTATTTCTATGATTTTTATTTGTATTGTAGGGGCGCCTGCAGGCCCCAAACAAAAATCTCTGTTGTGCTAGGCACTGTGCACAGATGTGACAAAAAGTCCCTGCCCCAAAGAGCTTACAGCAGAAGGCCTCAGTCCTGCCAATACTTACGCAAATATGTGATGGGGCGTGGTGCCTAGTGGTCACTACTTGAGGCTCCAGTCTGTGGTTTGGCAGTAACACCTAGTGGCTCAAGTCTGTGGGGGCAGTAGAGGAACTCAGGCTCTATCACTTCTTCCAGGTTCCAGGGCCCTGGGGCTGGCAGTTCAGGTGGGTCACCTGGGCAATGCTCCCTGTGTCACTTCCTCCCCCTTGTCTCTATGCTCCCCAGTGTTCTTTCCCCTCGCAGGCTGGTGCTTTGCTGTCTCTCTGGCAGCAGCCTGAAGTTTCATCTTGGGAGTCTGCTCCAGGCAGCATGGGGCTCCTGCTGTATCCCTACAGGAGCTACCAGTGCAAGTCTGCTCCATCGCACTGACCACCTTGAGTGAGCTGCGTTATGCCCCTTTAAGCTCCCCTTCCATTGCAAGCACAGCCAGAATACATGGTCGGATGGAGCCTTCTGACCCCAGAGCTGCTTCCTTGACCCTCTGTTCCCCAGTGTGGGGTTTGTAAACCCTAGCACAACATCCATAACTTGAACTCTGTATTTTTGGCTTTGTTTGTGCTTTTGGAAAAGATACAAATAGAAAAAAACCCCATGAAAATAACCTTGATTCCCTTGAGTTCATATGGCTAATATACTTAGGGAAGTATATTCTGGTGCGTTATACTGAAAATACAATGTGCAGCATGTTTATTACTCTTACTGTGTCAGTGAGACCCTAAGAGCATCCCAATATAAGAGGGCAGGGGCTCACTGATATCAGGAAGTGAGTTCCTGTTTGACCAGTTCAGTGTACGCCAATTCGCTTATGTCATAATCTATATCTACTAGGTATGGAGTAAGTATTGGTAAGCCAATAACACACTGATCATTAAAAGAAAAGGAGTACTTGTGGCACCTCAGAGACTAACCAATTTATTTGAGCATAAGCTTTCGTGAGCTACAGCTCACTTCACGAAAGCTTATGCTCAAATAAATTGGTTAGTCTCTAAGGTGCCACAAGTACTCCTTTTCTTTTTGCGAATACAGACTAACACGGCTGTTACTCTGAAACACTGATCATTAATATTCTTGCATGGAGTATGTATATTAAACACCCAAAGCCAATGGCATATTATTGCCTAGGCTGACAAATTTGCAGGGGCGGCAAATTTATAACAGCAGCCAGAGGAGCCAACTTCCCCTGGCACCGGTGGGTGCTCGCGGCCACCCGCCCCCGGCCCTGTCCCAACTCCACCCCTTCCTCACCCCCATTCCAACCCCTTCCCCAAAGTCCCTGCCCCAACTCTGCCCCCTCCCTGCCTCTATTGGTCCCCTTCCCCAAATGCCCACCCCGGCCCCACCTCCTCTCCTGAGCGCGTGGCGTTCCCCTCTCTTCCCCCCTCCCTCCCAGCCGTGTGAAGCTGTTTCGTGCACAAGTGCTGGCAGGGAGTGGGGAGAAGCAGGACCTGGCTGCGTGCTCAGGGGAGGAAGTGGAGTCGGAGCAGAGGTGAGCTGGGGCAGGGGGGCGGGGCAGGGAGCTGCTGGTGCGTGCTGTGCACCCACCAACTTTTCTCTGTGGGTGTTCCAGCCCTGGAGCACCCACAGAGTCGGCATCTATGGATGATGCGATTCTACCCATCATAGCGCGTATTGAAACCACCAATGACGGTGCGAAATTGTAAAAAAACTAAAAACAATGGGGGCGGCAATTATTTCAGGGCCTAGGGGCAGCAAAATCATTAATTCGCCACTGCCGAAAGCACTGTACAAATTAAGGAAATATGGGACTAAAATGTGTTTGGGGAGTGGGTAAATAGGGTTTTTCCAGACAAAGGACAGGCTGCAGCCTCCATGTAGGTGCAGTCACAGACAATTAGCAAACAGTCAAGTGGCCATTCATTAGCATATTGGACAGATCAATTGGCATTGCAGAAAGCATTAGCAGGGAAGAAACCAGCATGGAATCTTCTCCATCAGATTCCATGGCACCTTTCCTCACAGCAGGGGCACTGGACTTTGAGAAGAATGCATTTCAGAAGTTAACTGGACGATAGAAATTTGGGGTTCTTTGCTCCTCTCTATATTTCATCTAAGAAGACAAAGGAACTGAGCAATTTGGACTTTGTCAGAGATCCTGACTGAGAGGGTCCTCAGCCATCTGGCTGTAAGGAAGTGTGGTAAGAATCTTACCTTGAACCAAGACTACAGTTTTGTTAAGTCATAGTCACTAGAAAGTGTTTTTCACTTTTGTTTGTAACCATTTCTGACTTTATCCCTTGTACTTGAACTCATGTACAACCCCTATCTCTTTTTGATGGAACAAATGTGTTTTACTTTTATTCTATGTCATCCCAGTGCTGTGTTTGCCTTGAAGTGATTATTAATTCCAACACACTGCTGTGCTTTTGTTTCTTTAAAGGAGCAACGGTCCTTATTGCTTCTCTGAATGTTCCAGGAGAGGGATGGCACTTCAGGGCAGACAGTATAACAATAAAAACAACAACAAAAATCCTGATTTGAAGAGGTACAGGTCACCCAGTACTCCCACAGAAATCAGTGTGAGCTACAGGTGCTCTGTACCTCTAAGAATCAGGACTTCTCTATGGGTCTCAACTAGGGTTGCCACCCATCTGGGTTTTACCCAGACAGTCCAGTTTTTGGCTTCTGTGTCCAGGTTCCATTTAGGGTTGTCAGGTGCCCAGTTTTCAGGGACCCGGCAACCCTAAATGGCACCCATACCAAAAGTCCAGTTACCATAGGGCTGAGGGGAGGAACTGGGTCATTAACCTGCACCAGCCCCTGCTCAGCCAGGGCTGCCTCCTACCTGCAGGCAGGCTCCTTGAGACAATCCAGCAAGCGACGGAGGGAGGGAGCAGAGAAGTGAGCAAAGGGGGCTGGGCCTCGGGGGGGAAGAGTTGGAGTGCGGGACTTGGGGGGAAGAGGCGGGGCAGAGAGCGGGGGTTCGGGAGTCAGGTTACCAGCAATTAGCAAGTTGTCAACCCTAGTCTCAACCTGGGCACTCCAAATTAATGAAAGCTTTTGAAATGTAGCAACCTGTTCTCCCCTTATGCCAGTTTTTAGTAATGTTCTGTTTTCCCAGAGAAAAATATATGAATATTTCATGCAGGCCGTACAAGGTCTAGGAAGCACTATAATCTTCCAGATGTTTAAGTGTAGTCAGAAAACTTGTTTTTTCAGTAGAGGAGATGTTAAAATGTTGTAAAAGTTCTCACACAGTGGCAGCTCATGTCCAGAGTAAGTGCTATCTGCAATCCCACCAATCTTCTTACTATTCCACCACTGTTGCAGCTTGATCATATTTTTAAAGTGGAAAAAATGGGACTTTCATTTGCAGGTATCACAGGGAAGTGTTTGGGTGGGGAGGTGAGAGGAAAAAGGAGCATCCCTTCCTCCTTTCAAAATGAAAAACTGGGACACTTCACCATGAGAGGCAAGGTGGGAGAAAACAGCAATTATCTCTTTTGTGACCTCTTCTCTGTTTCCTATTTTCTAGAGCTCTCCAGCTCTTTTCCTCCAGTGCTGCTCTTACCCTACCAGCTTCCCCACCATCTTTCACATACATACCATAGTTCGTCCATGATCTCATTGACTAGAGTTGCCAGCACAACTCGTCCCACTGGCTGCTCCGAATCTTCTTAAACCTGTCTGATTGATCTCTTCAACAGGGGCCTAGAACTCCATTCAGCCCCCTCCCCGCTGCCCATGCCCTTCCTCCTGGATGGCAGGGGGGCAGGACAAAGGTCCTGAACCAGGAAGTGGCCAGGCTCTGTTTGAGAGTGGTGCCTGGCTTCAGGGAACCTGAAGCAGCAGCTGCATGGCAAGCAGTGAGCTGGATAGAAGCAGAATTCCCAGAAGCTGTATGCAGAGTCACAGGTGGAACAGTCTCTGACTGCCTGATGTTATAGCTGGGTGCAGGTCTGGGTGGGACTACACTAACTGAGCCTGGAAACCTGCAAACAGCTATTTACTTAGAATATAGACTGGACTGGAGAAGGCGCCCCTGGCGCTAGGCTTGAGAAGCCCTAACTCTTGATTGGACTGCCCCAGGAACCGAAACAAGAACTGCTATTGCTCACTTTGAACTGTAATTGTTTAAGCTTCTGTACATAGGGTATTTGCATCCTTTCCCTTTCCAGCTGGCCCTAGTAAAATATCTTTTCACTTAGCCATGTGTCTAAGTGGTTATTGGGAGCCCCCCCAGGACCTAGCTGATGAACCCCTTCCATTGCTTGTATCTTTGTCACGGTACATCTGGCACACCACTGACACCCTAGTGGTTTGGTATACTGAACAGTCCCAGTAATTGTACCTCTCAGCTCCATCCAAAGTAGACCAGGCTGACAACCAATCCCCTCCCTGGCTCAGAAGCAGCCCCTCCATTCTGAAACCAACACTCCCATCCAACACACCTAGTCTCAAAGAACGCTTCTCCCAATATCACACACAACCTTCCAGGCTCAGAAAACTCAGCCCCAGGCTCTGCACTCTTTCCTGCCCTATCTGTCTCCCAGGCTATATAATATACCTGTAAGACAATTCTGAACAATGCTTTCAGCAAATAAGAAAGATGTTCAAGTGGCTATTTTTACCCTTAACATGAGAAAACAAATGAAGCTTATGAATATAGTATTGTATGTATTTAGCAGTTTAACTTTGTCTTAAACATATGTATAATATACAACAGTATTTCCCAAACTTGGGATGCCGCTTGTGCAGGGAAAGCCCCTGACAGGCTGGGCCGGTTTGTTTATCTGCCACGTCTGCAGGTTTGGCCGATCGCGGCTCCCACCGGCCGCGGTTTGCTGCTCCAGCCCAATGGGGGCTGCGGGAGGTGGTGCAGGCAGAGGGACGTACCGGCCACCTCTTCCCGCAGCCCCCATTGGCCTGCAGCGGCGAACCGCGGCCAGTGGGAGCCGCGATCGGCCGAACCTGCGGACGCGGCAGGTAAACAAACTGGCCCGGCCTGCCAGGGGCTTTCCCTGAACAAGCGGTGTCCCAAGTTTGGGAAACAATGATATACAAGATAGAAGCATATAGTAAGTTGTCCTAATTCTAGGTATGGGAGAACTCTGAATTTGCTGGTGAAAATAATTGTTACTTGGAGGTATTGCAGTCTGAGTAGATTTAGCTGAAAAAGGAACAGACATCTTACAGAATTAAGATAACATAAATATCATTCATTTTCTTTTAATTGGGGTAAAAAGCTATTTTTTCACTTCATATTTATTGCAGCACAATTTCTTCTTAGAAACTCAAAACAGTTCATCAGAGTGCAGCTACTGCTAAGCCTAGGAGTATTTATAGAATAATGGAATTATTTTGAGGAAAAGGACCTTTACTGGGTCATCTAAGTCCATCTGCCTGCATCTCTGTAGGATGGATTTCATTATTCTTAAACTAGCCTTGAATACCTTCCAGGATGGAAATGCCATAACTTCCACTGGCAGTTTGTTCCATTATATAACTGCTCTAGTTATACATTTTCCCTACTGCACTTTAAGCTAGTTATTACTACTTCTTGTTCAGCCTTTCTTGAGTAATGAGACTAATTGATTCCTGTTCTCTTTATAACATCCTGTCAAGTACTTAGTTTTCCTGTTTCCCCTTAGCTGCCTTTTCTCTAGATTGAACATGCCCACATCTCTTAACCGTTCTTCAGAGATCTGATTTTCCAAATCTTTTATCAGTTGTGTTGCCCTGAATCCTCTCCAGTTTGTCTTTTTAAAAAAAAGTGACTACCAAAACAAAACAAAATACTCCAGGGCATGGCTTAAAAATAAGTAAACAAATTTATTCATGTCTAGTGTTGCATTCAGCAGCACATCATAATGTGATTTATTTTACACAGGATACTGTTATAAACACAACTCAGTACATTTGCCCTTTAGACCCCTATAACATGCCATTTTTCTCTTCTATTCAGTTAGTCATCCATTTTAATACTTGGCTTTTTCATGCTGTGCTATAGCATACCCCAATGATTTATTTGTGAAAGGGACCAATTTCTTTCTACTGCCTATAAACTATTAAACATTGTTCTTATTTAATTTCATTTATGGCGTTCATCCCATTTCTTCAATTTGTCAGAACTACTGGTTTTTATCAGTACTTGGACATCTGGCTGGCACCAATGTTAACAGTAAAGTTGGGGTTGGGAATTTTTTGACTAACTGTTTTCTGTTGGAAAATGCCAATTTTTCTCAAGAAATAGATTTCTTGACTCAAAATATTTTTGAAAAATAAAGTTTTGAAATTGTTGGAATTTTTTTCACACCATTTTCTAAATGAAAAAACACTTGTTTTGCAGTTCAAGACAAGTTTTTGTTTAAAAAATGAACCTAATTAAAGTAAAAAAATTATAGGTTGAAATCAAAACAAAAGATTTTAAAATCATCAGAATGAATTGTTTCTAGATTTTTTTTTATACTCAGTCCATGAAAATGTTTGAGATTTTGACTTTGTCCCAATTTGGGATGGGAAATTTTTTTGAAATCTTGGACATTTTCACAGGACTGCAAAACAATTTCCTATGCCTCTGTAGTTAATAGAGCTTAAAGCTGATATATCTGTAAGGGGACTCTTGTCCCCTTACTAAAACTCATTGGGGGTATTTTGCTGGCTGGCTTCCAGTACCCAAAGAAAGGGGAAGTGTCGATGGGAAATCAGGACCCTGAGACTGACAGTCCCCAGGAACAAGGGGGAGAGGTCAATGCTCCAGGTCAGCCTGATTGACAGGGTAGGCAGGCTAATCAGGGAGTCAGGAGGCTGGGGAGGTCCTGTCTTCCTGGGTCCCACAGAGCAGGTCAGTGCAGGGAGCGGAGTTGCAGAAGCAGCCCACAGAGCAGACCTGTTCTGGGAGCAGAGCTGCAGCAACCAGAGCCAGAGGGGCCAGAGAAGCAGCCCAGGGAGCTGGAGGCAGAGCACCAGTAGCAGCAGTAGCCGTGCTGAGGCAGAGTGGAGCTGGGGCTGGAGCTGGAGCATTTCACAGCCGGGTGCGGTGAGCAGCTGGGCAGAGCGAGGGGGACCCTGCGCAGCGGGCCCAGCGCAGGGAGACACCCCCAGCCAAGACGCCTTGCAGGCCAGACTTGGAGGGGGAACATAACCCTGGTGGGGCGGGGGCGATGCTGGGAAGAAGGGTGCTGCCATCTAGAGCAGGGGCGGGCAAACGTTTTGGCCTGAGGGCCACATCGGGTTTCCAAAATCGTATGGCAGGCCAGTTAGAGGAGGCTGTGCCTCCCCTTAACAACCAGGTGTGGCCCACCCCCCGCTCCCTATCTGACTGCTTCTCGCCCCCTGATGTCCCCCCGGAACCCCTGCCCCATCCACCACCCCCTGCTCCCTGTCCCCTGACTGCCCCCGGAACCCCTGCCCACCCCCTACCTCCCGATCCAACCCCTCCTCTCATTCCTGACTTCCCCGCCGGGACCCCTGACCCATCCAACCACCCCTTCTCCCTGACTGCCCCCCCACCCGGACCCCTGCCTCATCCTGAGGAACAGACTGTGAACTTCCCTTACATTCCAGAGACTGCTGGTTGTGATGTCCCCATGCCACAGAGCAGGGTTATGTGTTTTCTTTTAACCTTTCCCATTTTTTCCTCATTTTTTAAAAATTGATTGCTGTATAATAAATTGTATTTGCTTTGAATAATAATAATCAGTAATAATCAGTGAGTCAGGGAAGCATCCAGTGCAGAGAGAGCACTCTGGAGTGAGGACACCCTAGCTCCTGCCCTAAGTGACTATGACAAGGTTGGGGGATAGAGCCCCCCAGGAATCCTGGGCCCAGCCTTGTTGGAGTTACAAGGACTCTGCCACACGGGAGAGGGGAAAGGGAGTCCTTGAGGTCAGCCAAGTCTCTGGGTAAAGGAAATGGGAGCGAGGACTCAGATCCTTTTGCTAGCCCATTTCACTGGGGTAGTGTATAAGCCAGGAAAGTTCCTCACAATAGCGGGACCATTCCCTCGCTTACATATCAATAGCCAATAGCCTAACATTGTGCTATATATTGTAATGTATGTAGTACATGCCCAGCAATATCCTGCTGACACTTAGCTGTCCATTTTATTCTTCTCATTAAATGTGGGTTATGTGGGGAATGTCTCAGGGCCTTAGTTAAGTACCTGGATGAAAACCAGTTATCTCAACCCAGATAAGACAGAAGTGATGCTGGTAGAAAGCAGGGAAAGCACTTCAAGGATTTAGCTGCAGCTTTGACTGCACTCTCTTTTGAAGGCCTACAACAAGGCAAGCTGATTGTCAAGATGTTGCTTAGCAGCTTCTGGTTTCATTGCTACTTTTGGACTCCCCTATAGCAAGATTTCAGAGTAACAGCCGTGTTAGTCTGTATTCGCAAAAAGAAAAGGAGTACTTGTGGCACCTTAGAGACTAACCAATTTATTTGAGCATGAGCTTTCGTGAGCTACAGCTCACTTCATCAGATGCATACCGTGGAAAGTTTTATTTGAGCATGAGCTTTCGTGAGCTACAGCTCACTTCATCAGATGCATACCGTGGAAACTTTCCACGGTATGCATCTGATGAAGTGAGCTGTAGCTCACGAAAGCTCATGCTCAAATAAATTGGTTAGTCTCTAAGGTGCCACAAGTACTCCTTTCCTATAGCAAGAGTAGCCAGAAATGCCTCTTCACAACTTTAGCTAGCTAGGATACTGCACGCTAATCTATCCGATGCAGACGTAGCCACAGCAGTCCATGCCTTAGTCATCTGGAAGTGCAAAGCTGGGATGATGCAGACAAGAATTAAGCCTATTGTATCCACTGCATATTCTTCATCCCAGATGTTCTGGAGTTTTTATTTTTCCTATGGAAATGCTCACTCACAGACAGTGCATACCAACGTTCTCTGAAGAAAGACTGTCTCTGTTAACACTGATATTTAGCAGAAATCTCCAATATTGCACTGCACTGAAGGCAACCTTTATATTCCTGCACATATCTGTCTCAACCAACAGTATGGGGCTGCAGATTAAACTGTTTGGCACTATCTTACTATCTGAGTAATTTTTCAATACTTTATATTCTAATCTTTCTACTGTAGTTTGCCGTATAGAAAGGGAGAATGGTCATGTCTCTCACTGTGATCTGTTTGCAACCCCAAGACTCAGACCCCAGGGCCAGCCTACCAGCCCCTTTCTTTCTCCGATTTCTGTGACTCAGAATTACATATTGGTTTCAGTAATTTTCACAATATATACTTCGCTCCAGTCTGATACACAGAGGCAAACATAGCTCAGTAGAGTATCTGGAACATCCCCCATTCTGCTTGCACGTGCACACATAGCAGTCGATTGCAATCAGGCACAGTGTCTTTACAAGAGGAACAGAGAGGATAATTCTATGCTGATCATGATTCATGCCAAGAGGCACTGGAGTAGTAAATCCTTTGGAAGTGGCATAGCACTCTCCTTCCTATCTCAAGCGAGATGATGGAGGGGATGGGGGAATTAAACTGTTTGGCACTATCTTACTATCTGAGTAATTTTTCAATACTTTATATTCTAATCTTTCTACTGTAGTTTGCCGTATAGAAAGGGAGAATGGTCATGTCTCTCACTGTGATCTGTTTGCAACCCCAAGACTCAGACCCCAGGGCCAGCCTACCAGCCCCTTTCTTTCTCCGATTTCTGTGACTCAGAATTACATATTGGTTTCAGTAATTTTCACAATATATACTTCGCTCCAGTCTGATACATAGAGGCAAACATAGCTCAGTAGAGTATCTGGAACATCCCCCATTCTGCTTGCACGTGCACACATAGCAGTCGATTGCAATCAGGCACAGTGTCTTTACAAGAGGAACAGAGAGGATAATTCTATGCTGATCATGATTCATGCCAAGAGGCCCTGGAGTAGTAAATCCTTTGGAAGTGGCATAGCACTCTCCTTCCTATCTCAAGCGAGATGATGGAGGGGATGGGGGAATGGTCCTTGAGTTCCTAATGAGTTGTCTTTTTATTGCTACACTTGCAATCCACCCAGAAGGTACAGCTAATGCAAAATATGCCTTCCTGCCTCCAAAATGTACCGGAACACTGAGTACGTTGCTCCTGTGTTCAGTTCTTCACCGTGGTTTCTGGTTCAGTTCTCGATGACGATCAAAGCGCTGATGATCCATAAAGGCCTTAATGGTCCTGAACATGTGCCTCACACACTGTACCCCATCACATCAATTAAAATGCACGTCTAGCTGCCAGCTCCCATGGTAACTTTGTCCGAGGCATCCCATCCTATGAAATTTGTTCTCCTTGCCTGTTCATGAGGATGCAAGGCTAGTGAGCATCAAGGCATAATGCAAGAGGTACTCATTTGGCATAGCTATTATCTTTCTCCTTTTCTGTCATAGTGCTGTATTTAATTTAACCTAATTTTGTAAATAAATACTTAATAGTTATAGCAATGGGAGCTCTGCCGTTGATGAAGGGTCAGGTTGCTCTCTTCCTTATGGCTTTTCAGGGGCCCCTGGCAGTGCAACTGTAGGGGGAATGGGATATGGGGGACATGCAGAGATCAGCACTAGGGTAGAATTCCCTGTACTAATGCATGGGGCAGATAGGGACAAGGATGGGACTGGAGCATCCACTGATAAGCAAATCCACTAATGCTCTCCAACCATGGAGGGGCTGCACTGGGGCTGCACGGAGCTGACTCCGGCTTCACTACTGCAGTAATGTCTGCTGCTGAGGAAGTAAAAAACTGCTGTATAATCTAGGGGCAATGGGGTTGGAGAGGAAGACAATTCCTTCTGCATATCTCCAGCTTCCATTAGCTGCTTCTTGACTGGGGCACTGAGGGCTGGATTTGGGTTGAAATTTCTCCAACTAAAATCTCCTATTCTCAAGTTTACACTTGCTAGCCCATCTCCTTGGAACTGCACAGGACTGGAAGTGATTCACTTCAAAGCTTATCAGTGCCACTCAATAGTCTAGAGTACATTATGAATGATGCAAGGTAGTTTGGGTCACAGGAATCAAATCAAGATCACTTGACTTCAGAATATAATTTTTCAACAATGAAGATTGAAATCAATCAACACTGTTCAAAATCCTTTGTGTCTAGTATTCTTTGCAAAATGCTTTGTTCTTAGGAGACCTATAGATTTGCTAGCAGGAGAGGTCTTTTAAATTGCTTACTAACCTTCTGACAGTGGTTCTGAGGACCAGTTACTATGTCAGCAGATAACATTTAGATCAAATGACAAGCCTGCTTTTTTTCCTTCCCTTTCAAAAGAGAAAATCACTACATGCATCCTTCAACAAAAGAACAACCCTCTCCAGTGGCTTTGCGATGATATGGGAGATCATCATATCCGCAGTTGTGCACTGGCCTGGAATTTAACAGGTTAGTTATCTAGAGGAACATTTTAAAGTATTATACACAATGCAGCTTTATGGTACTCAGCTAAAGGCCCTGAAGGGCATCTTAAAAATAATATGCAGACTGGCTTCTGTGTATTGTACCATAAAAGTTTGGGGAATTATAATTTTCCTGTGGGCAAATTTTCTAGTGATCAAATGCTCCACCCTCCTGTGGAGCGTACAAAATAGAGAAACATACAAAATTTGCAATTGCAAAAGGGTGGCTGGTCTTCCGAAAAGACCCAGGTATATTGCTGAAGAAGACTGTTAGAAATGTAAAATGCAATGGAAATTGGGCTGAGAAGTCCCCTTTTATTATAGGCTAATTAACCGTGTGGGGATCAAGTGAAATGATTTACAGGCAATCCTTGCTAAATCCCATAGGCTGATTTAGTATCTCCTTCTCCCACTCCTTCCAGGATTCACTTAAAGTTGGAACTCTCTTCTCAGGTCCTGGAGACTCAAGTGTAATATGAAACCAGAGGATTCCCTTAGGGCTAGTCTATACTAGAAGCGCTATAGCGGCTGCACCACTATCGTGTATCTGGTGAAAACGCTCTATTGCAATGGGATAATAAAACCACCTCCGTAAGAGGGGGAAACTATGTCAGCAGGAGGTCTTTCCCGCCGACATAGGGCACTCCATACCAGTGCTTAGGTAGGTGTAACTTTCATCACTCGGGAAGGTGGGTTATTCACACCCCTGAGCGACATAAGTTATATCAACATCAGTGATAGTTTGTACAATCCCTTAGTCTGAGCTTCCCTGAAGTACTAAGACAGCATTGCTTCTCACACAGTTCTCAGGCATGCAGCATACCTAAACTGCCACCCAGCAGTTGAGTTCACACGGAGTTCACAATTTATGTGTGCTGTGGGAAGGCAGGTTTTCGATTGTAAGTTTGTTTGGTATAAACAATTGTGTGGGTCTTGTTAAGTGAAATGTGTTTGAGGAATCCAACTCTACTAATTACTGTAAAAATTGTATCCTCATTATTAGTCTGCAAATCATACGGTAAAAGCAGGTTGGCAAAAATGGCAAATGAACTGACTCAATTAACTTAGGAACATTTTGTTCCTCTGTTGTACTGTGCCATTACATCTGACAGTTTTGCTTCTCCTTCGATCTAATTACAGATTTTTGGCAAGCATCACAGTGTTATAGATTTTGAAAATCTGAACCAAACCTGGCCCAAAGCAATTGCTTCAAATAAAGAGTGGAGCTGAACTTGCATTTACATCTTAAACAGACCAATTTGTTACCATGAAAATTATTGACTTCTGCTTGGTCAGTATGCAAATATTTTACATTAAGTGGTCATTTTACATATATGAGGATTTTCCTAAGAGGTTTTTTTCTGTTTTTATTAATAGGTAAAATGTTGAAAGACCAGAATAAAAATAGCGGAATCAATTCCAGGCTTTCATGTTACACTACTATGTGTTATCTAATACTTCAGTCTTATACTCAATGAACTGTGGGTTTTAAGATTAGGACTGTGTGAAACTGAACAATGTTTCTATGTTGGAGAATGGCAGGGCTCAGCCTTCATCCCTTCTCTGTCTAATCCAAGCAGGATGGAAGAGTTTTACCTTTTCTTAGCTGCTTTTCTGTTCTCATCCACCATTGGGTCCAGATTCTCTCCTGTGTTGTGACCACTTTGCATCATCCCATTGGCACAAAGTGGCCCAAAATCCTGCATAGGTGCTTATGCAAGAATTGCCCAGTGAGCAGGAGTATCCTCTAGTGGTGTAGAGCTGGTATAGCATTTCCTAGACATAACCCCCTCTCTACTGCTGGCATAAAATATGTTGCCCAGTTGAAAGAGGTGTAGCTAGGATTATGTCCGGCTCATCCTTAGATGCTGTATGAGAACCGTTGGGGCTGGTTGCAGCCAACCAAATTAAGATCAGCCCAGTTTATTTTGAGCAACTGGCCTGGCACACAACCAATCCAGGACTGCATGCCTTGTCTGTAGCAGAAGACTAGGTCCATATATTCTCTTAAACTGTAAGCACTTTGAGACGGAGACCCTATTAATATGTACTGTGGAGCATGAAACACATTGTCAGTGCTTAACATATAATAAAGATTATCCCTGTTAAGATATATGGCAGTCATAGTCTCCTCCAAATATATTAGTAAGATCACTCTTGGAAGCAGACAGTAAGGGCTACTGTATAATACTGGTAATTAATATTTTGGAACTAATTAACCACTGTATTATACTACTGTGATACCCACTTCACATAAATCTGAGTTGCTGCACCTCTGATTATGGGTGCAAATCAGTTAGATAAAGGTGCAACTACTGAGGTTATATCTGCAAAGTAGGAGGCTGGATCTTAGCCCTGCTGTAAATTTACCACACATGTTTCCTTGAATCCAAATTCTGTAAGGCACTGCCAAAGACTGGACTATTTTATTTTGTCAAACACTTCCACTGTGTTGATGTTCAGCAAAGCAGTTGGCAATCCAGCCACTGGGACTGGATAGGTTAATTGAGAGTGCCCCCATGTAGTTCCACAGACATGGAGTTGGGAGCTTTTGATCTTTTGTCGCAAAAACAATCTATAACCACTCTACTCTTCTCCTTCTAGAAAACAGCTGCCATTATTTTGTCTTTTCAGTGTAGCTTAAACACTGACTTGCTTGGAAGTTTAGCACAAAGGGGAAAAAATCTAGAGACTTGGGGTCTATTTCAATGAAAATCATGTCCAGCTTGTACAAACTCTGCGGAAAGTTGAAGAAGCCACTGAAAATCCATACAAGTCAGGGCTTGAGAAGGTAACCATGAAGCAGGAGGCAGTTTTTGCTGAGTCATCCCTTCAAAGATTTGTTCTTGGTGGTGCTAATGAGGCTGGATTGTATTAGTGCACAAGCATTTTCACACTCTGTATAATCTGAAATGAGTCCTGTACCAATCACTAGAGAAGTGGCAGCTCCTAATAACTAATTGGCATTTCTTTCTGACTACCTCAGATGTGCTACATTCCAAGAGTTTACCACCAAGGAACATGAAAAGCATGTGGGTATCTTCAACAGTGCTTAGCACTGGACTAACTCTGCTCCTACTGAGGTCAAGGGGAGTTTTGCCATTGATTGCAGTGGGAACAGAGTTAGGCTATCACTGAGTTCGGTTTAAAGAATCCCATCCATGAACTTGTTTCCCAAAAGAAAATCTTCACTAAAATTGGCCAAGAATTCACCTATAACTCTGTAGCCATGCTGCTCTAACCAATGCACTCTCTAGAGTGGGCTATTTCTGTTTTCTAAATAAACCACTAGAGCACAAAGAACCACACTTACTTTTTTAATGAGTGTATTGTCTTTAAAAACTGATTAACTAGATTCAGATCCAACAAAAAAAAAAAAGGATTTTGTGTGTGTCTGAGATACACTCATTATAGGTATAAATATATTCACAACGAAATTTCCTACTCCTTGGAACCCCCGCATTTGTAATCAGTGTTTGAAATGTTCCACCACAGCACTTAGAAGGGAACATGTTTTGTGTGTGACACTTATATATATAAATCAGCCCTTCATTTTGAAGTGAAAAAATAGACACCCAGAAGACAGTATATGGTGATTAAGTTGTGGCAGTTTTCCCCCATCATCTTGCTTTTGTCTCAAGTTCACTAAACCCAGTATTAGACTTTACTGCTTTCAAATACAGCTCAAGTATAATAGCTGTTCGCTACATCCCTTTCCTTAACCTTCAAATCTTAGACAACTAATTATCAGTAGTAGGGCAGAGTCTGCAGGTCCTCCACGGCCAGAACTTCCACTGTGGTTAAAAGTAGGGGTCAATGGGAGTTCCACGTATGGTGGCCTTGCAAGTGGTGCACCTGAAAGCTGAGTTATGGCTGCTTGAGTGTGGAATGAAGCAGAAAGGGTTTAGGGAGAGGTCGTGGTGGGTGTTTAGTCCTCCCATTTAAGAGGCTGCCCTGCTGCAGCATTGGCAAAGTCAGTGCGGAACATTTCAGAGGGGCTATGTCCAGATGAGCTGGGGCCTTGAGCCCCATGCATTGCAATCATGAGGAAGATGTTACTGTGACAACAAGCTTCAGAAAGTCTGGCTGGACGTTATTATACGCTTCCTGCAGTACTACTGGAGGCATTATGCCAATTCCTGCTTTACAGGCATAACATCCTCAGCCACAGAAACTAGGGCAGTTCTCCCTGCCCACTTTCTTCCCAACTCCCCCAACGCAGCTGAGTCACTAGGCGATTAAGTGAGCTTTCACGGTTTATTTTCATCACATTATTGTTTATCATTTTAAGATACTCCTTTAGAAAGCCTTTTCCTGGTAGGTATTCACTTGTTTGTAAACTTTCTTCGCAAGCAGAAAATCATAATCATGGAGCAAAACATTTAATGCTGGATTAAATACACAAACTGTTCAATTTAAGGCAGTGTAAATCTTCTTGGGTTCAATAAAGTTTATTCCATCTGTTTTTATCATCTGCTATGACAATAATTTAGCATTCCACATAACATTAAAATGTCACTCAATCAAAAGAAGAAACACATCTGTGGACCGTTAGTAGTTAATAGCACAGTATTGCGTTCAGCAAGCCATAATAATTAATTAAATTTCACTGCCATAGATGCTTGTAATTGTATAATTAATGTTTCTCCATAATCACATAATAAGATCTGTATGATTCATGCTCTGTGATAATCTGTACACACATTGCCATCTCAGAATTTTAGCCACTTTGCAAAACGATCGTTGTCATTTCTCTGTCTTCAAGAAACATTTTACTGCATAAATAAGAGAGTAAATGAAGGGTCTGATCCTGAAGTCTGATCATGTAAGTTAATTATGTACAGTGGAATTTCTTAATGTAAACAATTTATTAATTATTTGAGCTGTTTCATTGCTAACTTTATATACGAAAAATATGAAGTATATTACAAGTAATGAGGCTTCCCAATTCTGGTTAACCTGCTTATCTATTTTCAGTTCTTATCCCTGACTGAAGAGAGAGATTTTACTTGCGAGTTCTTCTTCTAGGCCCTGTATGGTAGGAAGATAGGTGTTCTGAGTCTATAGATTTATCCTGCATATTCAAAGTAATCTTTCATTAGTTTATTGAAAGCTTTGTATTGCATTTAACATTGAGTTGACAATGCATAACTGCGTCTCATTTCAGATAGAGATGAGCCAATCTGGGCACTTGGCTAGTACCCAGAGAAATGTAATCACCTTCAAATGTCACAATATAATAGATGATCTCTTCTGTAGGGTTTTACTTGTCAGGCTTTCTGCTTGGGAGACATTTCTTTAAAGCGATGCTTAATGAAGGCAGAAATAGTTATATTCTTTTGAGTAGCATACAAAACATACTATATATATATATATATATATATATATATAAAGTATCTTTATAACAATTTGGATTTATATAGAGCAAGAAAAAGTGACATCATTATCATTCAGCTGCACAGTCTTCATGAGTCCAGACAGCTCATGACCCTATACTGTACTGTAGTCAGTAGTTCTCAACTAGGGGTCTGCCATAGCAGGTTTCAGGGGGACCACCAAGTAGGGCCAGCACTAAACTTGCTGGGGACCAGGGCAGAAAGCCAAAGCCCCACCACAAGGGGCTGAAGCGTGGGGCCCCAAGCCCTGCCATCTGGGGCTGAAGCCTAAGTAACTTAGCTTCATGGAGCCCCTTGTGGCGTGGGATCTTGGGCTTTTGTTCTGCTTTCTACCCCCTAATGCTGGTCCTGGTTTTATAGGCAGAAAAGCAATTGTTGTGGCACAAGCGGCCTGTGGAGTTTTTAAAGCATGCTGGTGGGAGGGAGGGGGGGACTTGGAAAGAAAAAGGTTGACAACTCCTGCTGTAGTGAGCAGTGCATGCTGTAACGGCGTAGTCCACACAAAGACCCTGTGCAGTGATGATAATCAAGACAGATAGGGTTGTGTTGGTCAGTCATGGAGCTAGAAAGACAGAGAGAACAACGGGATATGTCCTGAATTATCTTTTATATTAATTACAATTGTCTCTTCTTAAGTATGACAGAGACTAAACAAACCAGGATCTGGATTCAAACTTCAAAGCTGATGTGTACCTCCACAGTGAGCAGAACCCAAAGCACAGATCCAAAATCTCCTGATTTTTGGTGGGGAGGGCTTAATAAAGGTGATCTGGATCCAAAGTTTGTGGTTGTACTAGTTAACATCACTGAATATCTATTTCACTTACCACTCCTGCTCTGGTTTTGAATGTACTTTTAGCCATGCTTCAAAAACTACCCCACATTTCCAGTTTCTTTGCTCTTCTGTGTGTTAATTTTCTAAGCAACTTGGGATCTAGTCAATGCTTAAAAAAACCTTTAAAAATAAAACCAAAGTACTGCAGGAAATGCTCTTGGTGATTCAGTAGAGGTGGATGCTAATAGATAGTGTCTGAATTCTTCACTCCTCTATGATAAAAAAAGACTCTCTTTTACAAGGATATAACCCAAATAAAAATATTTTAAAAACAGTCCATCACTGTTACTAATAACATTTCAGAGTCCTATTTGCACTATACCTGGACAATGAACAATAGACTGGTCATCATGGTCAGTTGCACTTTCTTTTTGTAATTGGTCACTTTCTGATGCTCTTTCATTTGCACAATGTAGCAAAGGAGAATTTAAGAGCATGAAAATCTTTCTATTCAGTAAGGGCCTGATCCAACTCCCCTTAAAATCAATGGGAAGTCACCCCTTTCTCCCCTGGCTTCAGTGAGAGCTGAATTGGCCCTTAGTCCTATAGATTCAGAACCTTAATTTGGGGACTAAATATCCTGACAGGTTACACTGTAAGTGTTAATGTTATGACCTCTTTTTTTGACATCAACATTACTCCCAATGTATCTGGTACAGTCTACAGTAGGGAAGGTGTGGTAGCCATTATTAGGTATATTATTATTATTAGGGAAATAATAAGGTAACAAACTTTTAAGAGAGTCACTCCCAAAATCCCTCAAGAAAAAAAAACAGACAGAAAACAGATACATATGCTAAGTTAAAATATAAGACTTACATTGCTTTGCATCCTGGATGCACTAGGTTAGGTTTTTTTCTCTGCTGTCTCTAGGCTGTTAGTGGGTCACTTCCTCACAAAATACCTTGAAAACGAACCCAGCAAAAATCAAATCTGTCAGTAAAGAAGTCAAATGACTGAACCAACTAAGGGCTTGGGGACTTTATACACAAGTCTGTCAAGACCTATACCCTCTGTCAAGACCTATACCAAAGATTCATCTCTCTGGCACCATTTTTTGGTAAGCTACCAAGCCTATTTTTATTTAGCCCCGACACAGTCACAGTTGGAAGCCCCTATTACACATATGGAAATTAGTCAAGCAGGAACTGTTAAAACCCAACAAAGCCTCAGGCCCAAATCGAAACTCTGCTGATTTGTATAAGGAATTCAACCTTCTTATGCTTCCATGCATCTCCAAACTTTAACCTCAATTCAGGCTTCCATAGTATCTCCTCTTATATAAGGCAAAGTGAAATACTTTTTGTAACAAATAATATGTAGTAGTTTTCAGCGGCAGCTCTCACAGTGCTTTACAAAGTAGATAGGTATAATTATCCCCATTTTACAGATGAGGTAACTGAGGCATAGCGATATGAAGTGTCTTGTCCACAGTCATGCAGCAGGTCAGTAGCAGAGACAGGAACAAAATCCAGGTCTCCTGAGTCATAAATTAGTCCCCTATTCCCTGACAACGTTGCTTCCTATAATAATAATGTTATACCCTTCACAAGTTGTGCAAGTGGAACCCTCTCTCTCCATCCTCCCCAAAGAAAAGCCAAAATACAAATATTTCCACATTACATTGCATGGGTGTGGCTAAAAGTTACATCCACATGCGCTGCAGTAGGGGGATCTCAAGTATCTCAGAAAGCCATGAATGTCCTTCTCAAAAGGCAAATCAAATACAACCAAAGGGAGGTAGTTCATCCATCAGAAGTTGACAACTCAGCTAGCGATCAAGTAAGAGACACCCATCTGCAGCTGATCTGTCTTAGTTGGGAAAAAATAACAAAAGCATCATAATTAGTTAAAGGAATACTAACTGGGCAAGACAGGCTAAGTTAATTTAGCTAGGTGATTTCTCATTTAGTCCATGAGTATATCACTTGGCCTCAGTCATAGCTCTCCAGCCCATTTAGATAAAATCCTTGTACAGAAGATCAGAGTCTAGGCTGGTCTGCAGTATATCTCATCCAATCTATGCTCCAGCTGTTTTAATTCCCATTGCTCACTTTCAAATGGCTGTGTCCTGTGGACATGAGAAACAATTAGTTTACACAATGGACTGGAGAACTGAACTTTCCCTAACAGCTGATAATAACTGATCTGCACTTAGCTGAAAGGGAAAGTCACGTACACGTCAGCAGCAGTGAGGAAACATAGAGGGCCATAGGCTTTGTAAGTCTCAAGGGCTGTGTAGAAATAGACTGGCTATGGTCCTGATATAGATATGGAATAGTTCTGATGAGGTGATCCAGGATGTCTCAGAAAATATGATGCCAGTACTTGCAATATCCAAACTAAACCCAAAGAAGAGATAAAACATAAGGCTGGTCTTGAGAGAGGTCTCTTCAAATATCTGAGGCAACTCCAGAGAGTCTCCACCTTGCAGGAAGTTGGCCCATCCTAAACTGCTGTCATATTTCACTCAAATATAACCTTATGTTTGACTGAAAACTATAAGATCTCATGGTTTTTTCCACTAAATTGATCCATTCAAAATAACGGAAGCATAATGTTACATTGTTTTTAGTAGGGTTTAATTAATAAATATATTTAGCACAGTACTAGTATTAAATATGTGGGGACATATTTTCAAAAGAAGTCTTCCTTTTTCGTTCTCAGAAATTTCAGATTCAAATAATCCTGGGTGTAATTTTTTGTCTGCAGTTATTTGTGCCCATGAAATATGCCTAGATGATGGTAAAGTACCTGATTTGGGTACTTTTTGATACGTAGTTGTCCAAGTGACCCAAACTTCACACACAAATTATTGTGGGGGCAAAACTGTACCATTAACTGTACCTACAATTATGATAATATATTATTTATGACCATAATTCTAGGAGCTATAGGCATGGACCAGGACCCCATTGTGCTAGGCACTGTACAGACAGAATAAAAACACAGTCCCTGTTTCAAATAGCTTACAATCTACAATGATTTCAGGGACAAAAAAGCCCTGGTGAAATCCAGGCTGAAAATTTGGTCCACAGTGTATTTTATCAGTGGAATATATTCCTGTTAAAAATGCTTCCAATTCTGCAGGGAAAATTACTTGTCGTGGTCATTTATCACTGTACTTATTAATGTCTTCTTTGTGACTTTTCTTCATCTCTCACCTATTCTTATTTCCAAAGCATCTTCACCAAAGTAATCTTCCTCCATTGCTAGTCTTTACATTCTTTCACTTTTGTCTCACCTTCTAGGCCCCACATAATCTCTTCCTAATTACAGCTCTAAATTGTCTCATTCTATTCATATACTGCTGCTAATCCAGCTCCCTTCATATGATCGCCTCTCAAGGCCATACATGGGGATGTCTTCTTGGAAAAGTCTTCCACTTTTTCTCCATTTCTCTTTTTGTATAAATGTCCATTTTTTCAATAACTTTTGCCTAAATCATTCTTCTTAGCAATAGTTTCTTTGCTCTCCCTTACTTCTACTATTGTCCTGCATCTTGTCTTATGCCTGGTCCAGGACACCCTTACTCATGTGAGTAGCCTTGCTGGCTTCAGTGGGACTGCTTGAAGGAGTAAGAAGTGCAAATAAGGGTTGTCAGGATCAACCCCTTCGATTGTAAAGTCTCTGGTATACACAATGTGTCTGACTGTTTTATAAAGCTCCAGGTTTGGTTGTGATGCTATATGATGTGATCATTGTTATCACTAAGTAGAATTGTAGCACTACTGAGAATAGATTTTAAATATTAAACTAAAACTTCCTCCCTCACTTCAAAAACCTTTTTGCTGTTCTGTACTGCAAGGATGTTTATGTTGACAGTTAAAGGGCTTTCATGTTTTCCCTGGGTGTGATGCAGATTGTACATAAAATGAATGAGGCAGGAGGGAACAATCAATTGTTGCAAATAAAGAGATGTGTTGGAGAGGTTTTAATAAATTAAAGTGTGAGATTATTTCTAATTAAAAGCATAGACTCCCTGTGTGCTGTCAATCATCTTTACTACATGTGACAACAGATGTGGAACCCAGAATTGTGGGCCCAGCTTGCACAATTGTTTAATATATCTACTAGTCACATCTGGAAGCAGGGGCCTCATCTTCCTCTCAGTGACACAGGTGCAAACTCCAATGAAGTCCATGGAGTTACATAAGTGTCAATGAGAAGAGAATCAAGCCCAGGGTTTTTAAATCTGGCTTTGGTTACAGTCACAAAGGAACAGGGAGACGAATGCAAACTTCAAGGTGAACTTTCAAATCGGCATGGGGTTTTAGACACGTGATCTCCACTAAAGCCAACAGAAATAGACAAAGCTTAAATAATGCAAAACACGTCAAGGGCCAGGTGCAGGCCTATGCTAAGAATCCTTTGTGCCATCTAAGAACTGTGAATGGACCTCAAAGCTGCCTTTAATGTGCAGCAAAGGATTGCCTTAGCATGGACAAATCTGCAACTGGTATAAAAGTGATGTAACCAACTCTTCATCAGCCCTCCTGTCCACACAGTATCTGAAGGATGTCAGGGACAGAAGGGGACAGGACCAGAATGCACTGCACACTAGTGAGCCTTACCAGCGTAATGCGACCTTTAGATACAAGGCATTATAGAAGTGCAGAATATTGTTGTGGGTTGGCTTAAAACTTGTTATGTGTTGGGCTTAACCACCGCCATTCATTCAGGATGAATGTAAAGAAGTGACTGAAATAATAGCAGTCTCCAAATCCAAACACTTCTTAAAACAGGCAAATGCAAGGCTGCTCAGAATTTTGAAGAGCCTAGGCAGAAGGGTTGGCTGGGTATTGTTTGGAGGGCTAGGGGGTATGTGTGTGTGTGTGAGAGATACCACAGAGAAGTCCATAGAAACAGATTTGGAAAGAAGCAAGACAAAGACAGACATGATCCAGCAAGCACGGTGATGACCCTGACAGAAGCTTATAGAGGGGGCTTCTGGGTCTGGATCTGGCTAAAGAGGCTTCAGGCTATAAGCAAAGTTGCTATCCCTCGTTTTTGGTTCCTCCTATGTTTGGAAAAACAGGACTTTATATGTTCCTTCTAAATAAGCACGATTGCATCAAAGAAAATACCTATCACCAGTTTATTCTTCAAACTGGCACACCTGCAACAACCTGAGTTTGGCACTGTGGATCGAAAATGGCAGCATTGGTGTTAAATGTTGGATCCTGTTTCCAAGGAGAGAAATTGTGAGTCGATACTCCTGTTGAACCAAGATGGAGCAAATGATGTCACTGATTGCATAAATCAAAGATGGCCAAAAGGAACTGAAGCAAGATCTAAAAAGAGCTGGAAGCTACTCAAAAAGGACTGAAAAATGACTGAAAGAAGAGCTGAAATCTTTGTTGAAGCAAAAACTACAAAGCTCCCAGACAGACTGGAAAACCCGCGTGAAGAATTTCCAGTCTGGAATGACAATACTGATTGACAAGAAGTTTTTCCCTGAAGTAGAGGAGACCAGGAAAGTTTTGGCCAACTTAGAAATTGCTAACAGAGATGAGCTGCAGCAAGGATTTAAGGAGTTAAAAATTAGCTCTAAAGGAAATTAAAGGGTCACAGACCACAGTGGAAGTCAGTCGTCTGGATGTGGAATTGGGCCAGTTAAATGACTTGGGGAAGACTGAACATTTACAACTGTTTCCTACCCTGTTGTAACCCACAGAATATGAGGGGAGAGGTTGGATTGTTTCAGCTCAAATAATTCACAAATCCACTGTCCTTGAGGGAAAACTTATTGGAAGGCTTATTTGGCTCAGTTCAACATCATAGCCCAAATGAATGCTGGGAAGAGGAATGGAAAGGGGAGTTTCTAGCAGTCAACTTGGTGGTCCAACTCTGATGATGCTGCAGAACTCCAAGAAAATAAACTGGATCACCCAGACCTGACAAGCCCTAGACATGTGGTTTTGAGTTAGCCATCAATCTGAGCTGGCTGGGCACAGCTAAGAGCTAAGAGAAGGAAAGAATAAACTCCATCTGAACTGGCAGGGGACCTGCAGAGACTTGTATTCCTGTATAACCAGGTACCACTGAGGACTTCCAGGATACATTGGAAGGGGACTGATTTATAGATGCTCAGCTGGACTTGATCTGCATTTTCAGCATGAACAAATGGAGGCCAAAGACACTCTGAGAAGCGGTGGAATTTGCCACTGAACTTGAATCACTCCTTGCAATGGTGCACAGGAAGAAGAGGTAGTCACTAGTGAGGAAGATGACTAGTTCACCATGAGCCCTCTGAGAGCAGCTCTGCGTCTAATGTATGATGGAAAAGAGGATTCTAATCCTGTGTGACACATCTGCACTAATAGAAAAAAGTTTATAAAACAGTTGATGAAACAAAGAAATTGGCAATAATGCAAAAATTAAGTGAAGCAGTTCAGTTAAATGCTGGCACAGTAAAAAAAAATTGGCCATAAAGAGGACATAAATAAAAGGTGGGCCAACACAGTACCACAAGTGTCTAGTTAAAGCCACTCTGCCTGTTTGGGAAATGGGGGTGCACCTCTAGGATGACCAGATAGCAAGTGTGAAAAATTGGGACAGAAGGTGGGGGGTAATAGGTACCTATATAAGAAAAAGCCCCCAATGTCGGTACTGTCCCTATAAAATCGGGACATCTCGTCACCCTATGCACCTCGCTGAATAGGCAGATCTTGGAATTACAAGGATCAGCCCTGCGGTTTTTGTTTAGATCTGGACAGTTAAACAACAATAATGAGAGATTGGCTACTGAATGTGTAATAGGATCTATGATCTGTGAAATGTACAGAAAGAGCTTACACTAGCTCAACCATAGCTGTTATTATGCCAGCATGCTAAAAAACTACAGAATATGGGATTCAAAATTGAAATACCTCGTTGGTCTCAAATGGATACAGTGACTGGGCAAGGGTGCCTGTCCAAAAACTGGGAAAATTGGACCTCTGGAATTCAAGGAAGAAGGCTGGATAGCTGAGATAGTGGATGAGCTACTAATTATTTTGGATTTCATGGTAGCTAATAACTGTGTAATCAATGCCTGGGAAAATGTCTTGCAACTTCAGTCTGTGGAAATTCCCTTTACAGATATGGTCCAAGTGAGACAGAGTTTGTAGATAATTGCTTTGTAGTGAACAAGTTGTCTTGCCTCCTGAGGAAGAAACCATTATAGCAGCTACATGCTATGGTTACTTTCTAGCAAAGGAGAGATGGGGAGTAGTTAAAATCAATTGAGAGACACAGGGTCTTGCATGGGGGCAGAGGGAAATCTAGACTGCTAACATTCCTGATTCAGAGCTACAGGAGCAGATCTCTGTTCATCTGATGAATATTTTGGACAAGCAGCAGATATTAAAAAAATTAAAAATTAAAAAAGGGAGTCACGCTTGCAAAATGAGAACCAGTGAATATTGGAAATGCTGGTTCTGAGGAAAAGTACAGGGAGGAATTTCCACTCACACACACACACACACACAAAAGGGAAAATTGAGGTTGTGCAGAACTGGCCAATTCCCCAGACACTAATATGTGCAGAGTTTTCTATGACTATTCTTATTACAGAAGGTTCATTTGTGGGCTTGCCAATATTGCAAAACCACTGCATAGGTTGAGTGAGAAGGGGAAACCATTTCAGTGGTCAGCAGAGTGTGATTTAATATTTTCACAGTTGAAAAACACTCTTGTGACGATTAATGTCCTAGTCTACCAATTTTGAAACATTTTATGGCTTGTCTACATGGCCCACAGTTTGGATTAAGGGGTGTGAATTGCTGCGTAACTCCACTGTATGGACGCTGGCATGGAAACTAAAAGGGAACCTACTTTGCATGAACTTAGAGCTTGTCTTCATGTACAGCGCTGTGGTGGTGCAGCATTGTAGTGCTTTAATGGAGACGCTACTATGTCAACCGGAGAACTTTTCCCATCAGTGTAGTTAATCTACCTCCCTTAGAGGCTCTCCCGTTAACATAGACCATCTAATCTGGTGTTAGGTTGGTATACTACGTTGCTCAGGGGTGTGGATTTTTCACATCCCTGAGCGACATAATTATACCGATATAAGTTTGTTGTGTAGACCTGGACTTAATCCTGTTAAGAGGACTATGTTAATGCAAACTAGTACCTTTTAGTTTGCACCTACACATGGGAGTTGCAGTGCAGCATAGAATCCTAGAATATCAGGGTTGGAAGGGACCTCAGCAGGTCAATTAGTCCAACCCCCTGCTCAAAGCAGGGCCAATCCCCAACTAAATCATCCCAGCCAGGGCTTTGTCAAGCCTGACCTTAACCTCAAAGGAAGGAGATTCCACCACCCTCCTAGTGAAAAAGTTTTTCCTAATATCTAACCTAAACCTCCCCCACTGCAACTTGAGACCATTACTCCTCGTTCTGTCATCTGCTACCACTGAGAACAGTCTAGATCCATCCTCTTTCGAACCCCCTTTCAGGTAGTTGAAAGCAGCTATCAAATCCCCCCTTCATTCTTTTCTTCCACAGACTAAACAAGCCCAGTTTCCTCAATTTTGTTGCCCTCCGCTGGATGTTTCCCAATTTTTGCACATCCTTCTTGTAGTATGGGGCTCAAAACTGGACAGTACTCCAGATGAGGCTTCACCAATGTCGAATAGAGGGGAACGACCACGTCCCTCGATCTGCTGGCAATGCCCCTACTTATACATCCCAAAATGCCATTGGCCTTCTTGGCAACAATGGCACACTGTTGACTCATATCCAGCTTCTCATCCACTGTAACCCCTAGGTCCTTTTCTGCAGAACTGCTGCCTAGCCATTCGGTCCCTAGTCTGTAGCGGTGCATGTGATTCTTCCATCCTAAGTGCAGGACTCTGCACTTGTCCTTGTTGAACCTCATCAGATTTCTGTTGGCCTAATCCTCTAATTTGTCTAGGTCCCTCAGTATCCTATCCCTACCCTCCAGCGTATCTACCACTCCTCCCAGTTTAGTGTCATCTGCAAACTTGCTGAGGGTGCAATCCACACCATGCTCCAGATCATTTATGAAGATATTGAACAAAACCGACCCGAGGACCGACCCCTGGGGCACTCCACTTGATACCGGCTGCCAACTAGACATGGAGCCATTGATCAATACCTGTTGAGCCCGACAATCTAGCCAGCTTTCTATCCACCTTTTAGTCCATTCATCCAGCCCATACTTCTTTAACTTACTGGCAAGAAAACTGTGGGAGACTGTGTCAAAAGCTTTGCTAAAGTCAAGGAACACATCCACTGCTTTCCCCTCATCCACAGAGCCAGTTATCTCATCATAGAAGGCAATTAGATTAGTCAGGCATGACTTGCCCTTGGTGAATCCATGCTGACTGTTCCTGATCACTTTCCTCTCCTCTAAGTGCTTCAGAATTGATTCCTTGAGGACCTGCTCCATAATTTTTCCAGGGACTGAGGTGAGGCTGACTGGCCTGTAGTTCCTAGGATCCTCCTTCTTCCCTTTTTTAAAGATTGGCACTACATTAGCCTTTTTCCAGTCATCCGGGACTTCCCTGGTTCGCCATGAGTTTTCAAAGATAATGGCCAATGGCTCTGCATTCACATCCGCCAACTCCTTTAGCACGCTCGGATGCAGAGCAGCCGGCCCCATGGACTTGTGCATGTCCAGCTTTTCTAAATAGTCCCGAACCACTTCTTTCTTCACAGAGGGCTGGTCACCTCCTCCCCATGCTGTGTTGCCCAGTGCAGCAGTCTGGGAGCTGACCTTGTTCGTAAAGACAGAGGCAAAAAAAGCATTGAGTACATTAGCTTTTTCCACATCCTCTGTCATTGGTTGCCTCCCTCATTCAGTAAGGGGCCCACACTTTCCTTGATTTTCTTCTTGTTGCTAACATACCTGAAGAAACCCTTCTTGTTACTCTTAACATCTCTTGCTAGCTGCAACTCCAGGTGTGATTTGGCCTTCCTGATTTCACTCCTGCATACCCAAGCAATATTTTTATACTCTTCCCTGGTCATTTGTCCAATCTTCCACTTCTTGTAAGCTTCTTTTTTGTGTTTAAGATCAACAAGGATTTCACTGTTAAGCCAAGCTGGTCGCCTGCCATATTTACTATTCTTTCTACACATCGGGATGGTTTGTCCATGTAACCTCAATGAGGATTCTTTAAAATACAGCCAGCTCTCCCGGACTCCTTCCCCCTCATGTTATTCTCCCAGGGGATCCTGCCCATCAGTTCCCTGAGGTTGTCAAAGTCTGCTTTTCCGAATTCCAGGGTCCATATTCTGCTGCTCTCCTTTCTTCCCTATGTCAGGATCCTGAACTCGACCATCCCATGGTCACTGCCTCCCAGGTTCCCATCCACTTTTGCTTCCCCTACTAATTCTTCCCGGTTTGTGAGCAGCAGGTCAAGAAGAGCTCTGCCCCTTGTTGGTTCCTCCAGCACTTGCACCAGGAAATTGTCCCCTACACGTTCCAAAAACTTCCTGGATTGTCTGTGCACTGCTGTATTGCTCTCCCAGCAGATATCAGAGTGATTGAAGTCTCCCATGAGAACCAGGGCCTGCAATCTAGTAACTTCCGTTAGTTGCTGGAAGAAAGCCTCGTTCACCTCATCCTCCTCGTCCGGTGGTCTATAGCAGACTCCCACCACAACATCACCCTTGTTGTTCACGCTTCTAAACTTAATCCAGAGACACTCAGGTTTTTCTACAGTTTCATATGGGAGCCCTGAGCAGTCATGCTGTTCTCTTACATACAATGCAACTCCCCCACCTTTTCTGCCCTTCCTGAACAGTTTATATCCATCCATGACAGTACTCCAGTCATGTGAGTTATCTCACCAAGTTATCTCAGAGACTTGGTGGGATAACTCACATGACTGGAGTACTGTCATGGATGGATATAAACTGTTCAGGAAGGACAGGCAGGGCAGAAAAGGTGGGGGAGTAGCACTGTATGTAAGGGAGCAGTATGACTGCTCAGAGCTCCGGTACGAAACTGTAGAAAAACCTGAGTGTCTCTGGATTAAGTTTAGAAGTGTGTGCAACAAGAGTGATGTAGTGGTGGGAGTCTGCTATAGACCACCGGACCAGGGGGATGAGGTAGATGAGGCTTTCTTCCGGCAGCTCACGGAAGCTACTAGATCGCATGCCCTGATTCTCATGGGTGACTTTAATTTTCCTGATATCTGCTGGGAGAGCAATACAGCGGTGCATAGACAATCCAGGAAGTTTTTGGAAAGCGTAGGGGACAATTTCCTGGCGCAAGTGCTAGAGGAGCCAACTAGGGGGGGCGCTTTTCTTGACCTGCTGCTCACAAACCGGGTAGAATTAGTGGGGGAAGCAAAAGTGGATGGGAATCTGGGAGGCAGTGACCATGAGTTGGTTGAGTTCAGGATCCTGACGCAGGGAAGAAAGGTAAGCAGCAGGATACGGACCCTGGACTTCAGGAAAGCAGACTTCGACTCCCTCAGGGAACGGATGGCCAGGATCCCCTGGGGGACTAACTTGAAGGGGAAAGGAGTCCAGGAGAGCTGGCTGTTTTTCAAGGAATACCTGTTGAGGTTACAGGGACAAACCATCCCAATGAGTCGAAAGAATAGTAAATATGGCAGGCGACCAGCTTGGCTTAACGGTGAAATCCTAGCGGATCTTAAACATAAAAAAGAAGCTTACAAGAAGTGGAGGGTTGGACATATGACCAGGGAAGAGTATAAAAATATTGCTCGGGCATGTAGGAATGATATCAGGAGGGCCAAATTGCACCTGGAGCTGCAGCTAGCAAGAGATGTTAAGAGTAACAAGAAGGGTTTCTTCAGGTATGTTGGCAACAAGAAGAAAGCCAAGGAAAGTGTGGGCCCCTTACTGAATGAGGGAGGCAACCTAGTGACAGAGGATGTGGAAAAAGCTAATGTACTCAACGCTTTTTTTGCCTCTGTTTTCACTAACAAGGTCAGCTCCCAGACTGCTGCGCTGGGCATCACAAAATGGGGAAGAGATGGCCAGCCCTCTGTGGAGATAGAGGTGGTTAGGGACTATTTAGAAAAGCTGGACGTGCACAAGTCCATGGGGCCGGACAAGTTGCATCCGAGAGTGCTGAAGGAATTGGCGGCTGTGATTGCAGAGCCATTGGCCATTATCTTTGAAAACTCGTGGCGAACCAGGGAAATCCCGGATGACTGGAAAAAGGCTAATGTAGTGCCAATCTTTAAAAAAGGGAAGGAGGATCCTGGGAACTACAGGCCAGTCAGCCTCACCTCAGTCCCTGGAAAAATCATGGAGCAGGTCCTCAAAGAATCAATCCTGAAGCACTTGCATGAGAGGAAAGTGATCAGGAACAGCCAGCATGGATTCACCAAGGGAAGGTCATGCCTGACTAATCTAATCGCCTTTTATGATGAGATTACTGGTTCTGTGGATGAAGGGAAAGCAGTGGATGTATTGTTTCTTGACTTTAGCAAAGCTTTTGACACGGTCTCCCACAGTATTCTTGTCAGCAAGTTAAGGAAGTATGGGCTAGATGAATGCACTATAAGGTGGGTAGAAAGCTGGCTAGATTGTCGGGCTCAACGGGTAGTGATCAATGGCTCCATGTCTAGTTGGCAGCCGGTATCAAGTGGAGTGCCCCAAGGGTCGGTCCTGGGGCCGGTTTTGTTCAATATCTTCATAAATGATCTGGAGGATGGTGTGGATTGCACTCTCAGCAAATTTGCGGATGACACTAAACTGGGAGGAGTGGTAGATACGCTGGAGGGGAGGGATAGGACACAGAAGGACCTAGACAAATTGGAGGATTAGGCCAAAAGAAATCTGATGAGGTTCAATAAGGATAAGTGCAGGATCCTGGACTTAGGACGGAAGAACCCAATGCACAGCTACAGACTAGGGACCGAATGGCTAGGCAGCAGTTCTGCAGAAAAGGACCTAGGGGTGACAGTGGACGAGAAGCTGGATATGAGTCAGCAGTGTGCCCTTGTTGCCAAGAAGGCCAATGGCATTTTGGGATGTATAAGTAGGGGCATAGCGAGCAGATTGAGGGACGTGATCGTTCCCCTCTATTCGACATTGGTGAGGCCTCATGTGGAGTACTGTGTCCAGTTTTGGGCCCCACACTACAAGAAGGATGTGGATAAATTGGAGAGAGTCCAGCGAAGGGCAACAAAAATGATTAGGGGTCTAGAACACATGACTTATGAGGAGAGGCTGAGGGAGCTGGGATTGTTTAGCCTGCAGAAGAGAAGAATGAGGGGGGATTTGATAGCTGCTTTCAACTACCTGAAAGGGGGTTCCAAAGAGGATGGCTCTAGACTGTTCTCAATGGTAGCAGATGACAGAACGAGGAGTAATGGTCTCAAGTTGCAGTGGGGGAGGTTTAGATTGGATATTAGGAAAAACTTTCACTAAGAGGGTGGTGAAACACTGGAATGCGTTACCTAGGGAGGTGGTAGAATCTCCTTCCTTAGAGGTTTTTAAGGTCAGGCTTGACAAAGCCCTGGCTGGGATGATTTAACTGGGAATTGGTCCTGCTTCGAGCAGGGGGTTGGACTAGATGACCTTCTGGGGTCCCTTCCAACCCTGATATTCTATGATTCTAAGTCTCTGTTATTCCAATCACATCATAATTCCTTGACTGTGTCAGGATTTCCAGTTCTCCCTACTTGTTTCCCAGGCTTTTTGCATTTGTGTATAGGCACTTGAGATAACGTGCTGTTTGTCCTGCTTTCTTAGCATGAGGCAGGAGCCCTCCCGTTTTGCGCTCTCCTGCTTGTGCTTCCTCACGGTATCCCACGTCCCCACTTACCTCAGGGCTTTGGTCTCCTTCCCCCGGTGAACCTAGTTTAAAGCCCTCCTCACTAGGTTAGCCAACCTGCTTGCAAAGATGCTCTTCCCTCTCTTTGTTAGGTGGAGCCCATCTCTGCCTAGCACTCCTCCTTCTTTGAACACCATCCCTTGGTCAAAGAATCCAAAGCCTTCTCTCCGACACCACCTGTGTCGCCATTTGTTGACTTCCACGATTCGACGGTCTCTACCCAGGCCTTTTCCATCCATGGGAAGGATGGACAAGACCACCACTTGCACCTCAAACTCCTTTGTCCTTCTTCCCAGAGCCACGTAGTCCGCAGTGATCCACGCAAGGTCATTCTTGGCAGTACCATTGGTGCCCATGTGGAGAAGCAGGAAGGGGTAGCGATCCGAGGGCTTGATGAGTCTCGGCAGTCTCTCCGTCACATCGTGAATCCTAGCTCCTGGCAAGCAGCAGACTTCTTGGTTTTCCCAGTTGGGGCGGCAGATAGATGACTCAGTCCCCCTGAGGGGAGAGTCCCCGACCATCATCACCCGCCTCCTCCTCTTGGGAGCGGTGGTCGTGGAACCCTCATCCCTAGGACAGTGCATCTCATGCCTTCCAATTGGCAGAGTCTCCTTCTGTTCCCTTCCCTCAGATGTATCATCTAGTCCACTCTCCACATTAGTACCTGTGGAGAGAACATGAAAATGGTTGCTTACCTGTATCTGCGCTGCTGGTACATGCACGCTCCCCCTTCTTCTGGAGGTCACATGCTGCCAAATTCTTCACCGTCCTCCTGTCCCCACTGCGTAGCCTGCTCTGAATCTTCAGAACATTGTGCCCATAGAAGCATATCCTGACGTCTGTCCAGGAAATCTTCAGTTTCTCTTAGCAACGCAGGGTTGATACTTGTTTCTCCAGACCTTGAAACTTCTCTTCCAATATGGAGACCAGCTTGCACTTTGTACAGACAAAGTCGCTTCTGTCCTGTGGAAGAAAGACAAACATGGCACATCCAGTGCAGGTCACAACAGCTGAACACTCCCTATCCATATTACCTTTCTTCTGCGAGCTTCCTCAGGAGTTGGAGTGACTACTCAGAGAAGCCGGCAAGATGTAAGCCTCAGTGGGCTCTCCCCAGGTGAAATTCCAGGCAAACTCCCTCTGTTAGCCTCTCTGCTGTTCGCCGCTCAGCTGGTTCACAGCTGACTGGCTTTTTATAACAGTCAGGCCCACTCAAGGCTCACCTGGAACAAAGCACTCCCAATTCATACTTTTCAAACAACCAATCAAGCATGCGGTCAAACTGTCAAACTGTCCCCACAACAGACATGCAGATACTCACCAACATAGCCTCCCTAATGCAGCCTTTAGCATACCTCCTCTCAGACAGATCCCAGGCAAACTCCCTCTGTTAGCCTCTCTGCTGTTCACTGCCATGCTAGTACAGGGTTCAGTTCACATTCCTGTAGTCCAAACTGCGGGGCCATGTAGCCATAGCTGTAGACACAAGTGCTAATACTTAGTGCTTGGGGGCAGTACTGATGCAAGAACTCAAAGGACTGGAGGGACTGGTGGCTTATCGCAACAAAAGTTCAAGTTCTCCTGTGAGAAATTATTGAAAAAGTTGAATGATGTAAGGTCACATAGGGAAACTTTTTTTAAAAGAGGAGCTCTGGTATGATTCCACAACCTAAAGAGATATCAGGGAGACAGGATTTCAGCCTGGCTGCCTCCTGAAATGAAGATTGTAGCTGTGGAAGCTGAGGGTTGAAGAGTCATGACAGCAATTAATTCCCCATTAGAACAAAATAGGAAGAGTCTGTCTCAGCCAGCAGATTTCACAGAAGAAAATGGCAGTTCTTCAGAGGGCTCACTGAAAGAGGCCCCTCCTGAGTGGTTGAAAGGAAATTTAGCAGGTGCTCAGAAATCCCAAAGAGATATGGGTGGGAATAAAAAATTCATTGTGCTTGTGATATGAAAATAGCCTGACAGAAAAACACTGCAAATATGTAAATAGTTAGGCTTCTCTCATGTGTAATTTGTTAAATTGTTTCTTTTCTTTCTATTTGGCATGGGTCATGCTGGGTTTCACCATTTTAGGGTCCACCAGGACAATGGGTGAAGCTAAGGTGGGGACAGTTGTTGTGGGTTGTATTAAACCTGTAACAAAGCTCTGTCCTTGCCTCCGTGGGTCCCACGTTTCCTGGCAGATTTCGCTAGCCTCAGAGGCTCACTGTGACCCTCCACGTAACCCTTCTCTCTCTAGAGAGAAGGGTCACAGTCTACTGAGCCATTTTCCATCATAAGTCAGCGAGGGAGGAGAGGAGAAGTTATCCTTCCTTGCACAGTCTCTGTTGTCTCCCAGTCTCAGTGATTAATCAGGGGGCAAAGTGGGGGAGGGGAGAGCCCAGCCCACCCTCTACTCCGGGCTCCAGCCTAGGGACCCTAATAGTATCCGCTATGGTAGCTGACCTTTTAGAAACATGACATGTACAATTCCCTGGGCTATTTCCCCCACAGCAGCCCTCACTTCCTCAAGCGCCACTTCAGCCTTACCTCAGGGCCTCCTTCCTTGTGCCTGATATGGCTTGTGTACTACTTAGTCTCTCCAACAGCACAACTTCCTCCCCCTGACATGCACCCCCACCTGACTAACTGGGAGGCTTTTAACTAGTTTCAGCCAGCCACTGATTGGCTTCAGGTGTCCCAATCAACCTAGCGTTCTCCCTGCCTTCTGGAAAGTTCTTAATTGGCCCCAGGTGTCGTAATTGACCTGGAGCAGCTGCCATTTCACTTATCCTGGTGCCAGGGGATTTGTTTAGCCTGGAGCTAATATATCTATCTCCCACTACTTTTCTATAGCCATCTGGCCTTGCTCAGTCACAAACCTTATTGCTATGGGTTGGTCATAAACATCACCTTTCATTCAGGATGAATGTAAAGAGGTGACTGACATAATTGCAGTCTCCAAACCCCAGCACAGGAATATCTCCCTCTGCAAAACAAAGGCAAATGCAAGACTGCTCAGAAATTAAGAATCTGGACAGAGGGGATTGCTGGATTTTGTTTTGGGGGGATATGGGGTGTGTGTGACAAAAGAGCAAAGAAGGATAAGGAAAAGCACATAGAAACAGACTCAAGAAGAAACAAGACAGAGCTTGTCTACACTTGAAATGCTGCAGCAACACAGCTGCAGTGCTGTAGCACTTCAGTGCAGACATTATCTTCACCAACAGAAGGGCTTTTCCTGTCAGCGTAGGTAATCCATCTCCCTGAGAGGCAGTAGCTAGGTCAACGAAGAATTCTTCTGTTGACCTAGTGCTGTCTACACTTGGGGTTAGGTCGTCTTATTTACACTGCTCAGGCATGGATTTTTCACACCCCTGAGTGATGTTAAATCAACAGGTCAACATAATTTTCTAGTTTAGACTAGTCCACAGATAATATAATAGCTGTTCCCCGCTTGCTATTATAACATAAAGAAGATAACTGGAGACTTTTGAAGTAACAGTGAACACTTTAACAGGACTATCAGTATCCTGTTTTTTCTGTATTTGAACTGACCATTTGAGGCTCAATAGATTCAGTAATCTGGTCTGGTTTTGCTTGAATTTCTCAGTTGGCTGTTGACATCGTTTCTGTTTGTTCCAAATTTTCATTCCTTTCCTGCACAATTATTTTGGTGCTTGTGATGGGTATACAAGCATTGGCCAACGAGGGGTTAAGGAGCAACTCTGGGCTCAGCTAGCCCCACCCTGCTACACCTGCAAGAGATGCACAGAGTGGTGAAAAAGTTAAAAGGGAGCAGAACAGCTCACTTGTGTGCAGGCCAGGGAAGAGAAAGGACCTTTACTCTGCAGCTCCTGAGAAAAGGGCTGAGGGAAGGGAGGGTCTGTCCTGTCAACAACTGCCTGAAGGTTCCTCCCTGAGAGAAGGGAGGACCTGCTTCTGATGGACCCTGAGAGAGAGGCATTTCCCCCTTTTGCCTACTAACCCAGATTATCTGTGTTGATTCCCTTGGTTTTGTTTGTGGATTACCTCTGAAGGGGAGAGACTTGGAACTGACAATGGCTGGAGAGCCAAGACATGAGAGGAGGCAGCTGCTGCCCTAAGCAAGAGAGCTACCACACCACACCACACCTGGCTGTGAAGAGGTGTCAGCTGGGGAGCTGACTGCCTCCACATTTCTTGTTACAGACTGCAAACTTTGGGGAATAGCGAGGTGGTAGAAAGTGGCCCAGAGAGGGCATCTCTAAGGTCCTCCTGGGTCTCAGACCCTTTTGTTGCACTCACAGGGGCCTGGTCTGGAAGCCAGTGGAATGGGAGGACCCGGACTCCCCTGTCGATCCCCTATTTGCACGTTGAAGGGCCTAATCCCCTGACCACCTCCCCATAAACAAAGACAATCAGAGTGCTCATCAAATATTTCTGTTTCTTGAACTGACATCTCATTCCTCTGTCTCAATAAGATAAGATCTTGGAGCAGTGTGATAGTCTATCAGCTTTGCAGGTTTCCATGCTCCTTATTGCCAAATACAAACAGTCTGTCCATTTTCCAGTAGTGATAAAGGCTTGCATGTTGGTCAAAGAAACATTTCTGCTCTGATAGTCTCAATTTGGTTTTTTTTTGCTTGTCCTCTGTATCAGCTTGAGTTGAAACATCTGTGATGAAGTTGGCAATCTGATCCTTAAATATCTTCCCATGAGGAGTTGAGCCTGTGAGCCTAAATTTCCTGTAGGTGTATTCCAAATAGTCTAACAGGCTAAAATAGCGGTCAGTGTTATCCAGACTACATTTTTAAAGAATCCTTTTTACAGTTTGAACTGCTCTCAGCAATTCCATTCAATTGTGGCAGCAACTTACTTGTTTTGTGAATAAAGTCCAGTTGCAAGTCTTTGGAGCAAAACTGTGGTCTTTTCACTAATGAGTTCTTCAGGTATCCATACCTTGCAAATATAGATGTGCAGTGTCTGATGACAGATGTATTTGTGGTGTCCTAAAACAAGCAGACTTCAGAATTTTGAATAATGATCAACCAGAATAAGATAATCTTCACTTTGAAACTCAAACAGGTCCATGCCAAGTTTCTGCCACAGTCTGTTTGCAACCTCATGTGGTAGCATTGATTCCTTATGAGTTTTGTTTCTGAAGGTTTGATTGGTTACAAGATTGTGCCATATCCTCAATTTGACCACATTTCAGGTCTCTTGTTTGGCCCTCCTTACAAAATAGTTCATCTTAAGGTTTGCAGCACAACATCATTTGCTGTAGCTGCTTGAAATTCCTTCAATGTCTGTTCTGAAATAGGCAAATAAGACATCATGAGATGTATTGCAAATCATCTTCCTCTGAACTTAATCCCGCACCATGCAACATGTATGCTCTGGGTAAAGCATCAGCAATTGCTAAATTTTTCCCTGGTCTGTATCCAACTTCCTGTTGATATTTCTGGAGTGTTAGCAACCGTCTTTGAATCCTTGGTGGAACACTGTACAAAGGCCTCCAAAGGCTTGTGGTCTGTTTCCACAGCTGCTTTCCCCTCCATAGATAAACTGCTATAATCGAGTACAGTCAAATACTATTGCCAGCATTTCCTTTTCCATTTGGATATAGCTCTGTTGTGTAGTTCTCAGAGCTCTAGAGGCATAAGCAACAGGACCTCCATTTTGTAGCAATGTGGTCCCTAAACTGGTAAAATTTGCATCCACTGATACAGTAACCAGTTCTTCAATATTAAAGTACTTTGGCCTGGGGGTCCTTTAAGTAATGCCGCCACATACATTTTGCAGTGGTGTTCATATACTACCTCATTTCCTGGCATCCAGGCAACCTTGACATCTTGACAGGTATCTTAAAGTTATTACTGTTGACATGTGCGGGATAAATTCCCCAAGATAAGTAACTATTCCAAGAAATGGTTGCAGTTCAGCCTTGAAGGTCAGTGTGGCCATTTCAGTTATTGCAGAAGTTTTTGAGTTGTCAGGTTTTAGATCTTCTTTTGTCAAGCAATGCCCCAAATATTTTACCTCTGTCAGAGCCAATTTGCATTTGCTGTAATTCAGTTGCAGGTTCTTTTTGTGACACTTGTCTAAAACCCTCTTGAGCCTTTCATCTTGTTCTCATCTGATATTTCCCCACACCAGCAAGTCTTCTGTGTAAAATTCACCTTCGATACCTTCAAATGTCTGTTGGATTGCTCTTTGGTACACCGCAGAAGCTAAACAGATACTGAAAGGAAGCTTGGTGAACCTGAGCCTGCCAAATGGTGTGTTGAACGTAGAGTCTAAATCTTTTGTCATCCAGCTCCATTTGCCAAAATCCACTACTGGCGTTTAAAACAGTGAACACTAACTACAGTAGCAAAAACTACTTTGCTAACTTGCTGGTGATTTCTTCTGTTGTAGGCAATTGAAAATATTCCCTTAGTATTGCTTTATTCATATCTCACAGATCAAAACATATTCTTATTTCATCTTGACCTGGTTTGTCTACAATTACTACAGAATTGACCCATTTTGTAGGTCATTGCACCTTTGTTATTACTTGCAACTGTTCCATGTAATGCAATTTTTTTCTACTGTGTCCCTCAACACCACTGGAACTTTACAAGGTGTATAAATTACAGGTGGTACTTGTGAGTGCATTTTTATGATGCGCTTTCTTGACAAGCACCCTAAACCTTCCAATACATCCTTGTATTCTTTAAATATATTTTGGCCATGTCTTGTTCTTTCTTTAACCATATTGACACTAAATTTGAATTTGTCACTGCCTGAAAGCCCAGTATGGCTTGTGAGTCAAATTCCACCATCTGAAATTCCAGCATGCTTTCTTATCCTGATACTCACAGTCCAAGGTGGATTTGCCACATACTTGCAATTTTTCCCTGAATAGGTTATCAGCCAGATACTTCAGCAGTGAAGTGTTTCAACTCTTAAAGATTGCTATAACTTTAAAGATATCACACTGCCTATGGCTCTTTAAATCTCATGGTTTTGTGATCATTAATAAGCAAATCCACATTCCACTCATCCTGGGGAGACTCAGTGTTCAGCATACCAAGGAACAGATCTTGTGAGTATTAATCTGCTTCTGTGAGGGTAAACGTGTTTGCCCTGGGACTTTTCCTTTCCAGAGTTGGCAAAATGATTCCATTTGCCACATCAGTATTCTTGTCCATATAAAGGACAGTTCCCAATAGCATGGCTGTGGCTGCATTTATAACAACCCTTAGTTGCCCCTGGCTGCTTTTTTTTTTTTTTAGGTCTCTTGATCACAGCCTTTTATTAGCAGTAGATTGTTCAGACAGATTAATCAAGCTGAGATAAAAATTTCCAGGAAAGAATAACAAGGAGTCGGGTGGCACCTTAAAGACTAACTTCTTCATGGTTTTTTACCCACGAAAGCTTATGCCCAAATAAATCTGTTTGTCTGTAAGGTGCCTCTGGACTGGTTGTTGTTTTTGTGGATACAGACTAACCTGGCTACCCCCTGATACCAGGAAAGAAAGTTTGGCTGACATACATGTCCCACTGGAAGTTCGGTACTAGAATGTGATGGCTAGCTTTGCCCCATGTGAAGTCTGCTGATGGAAACATTTATTTCTTTAGTTACTGTGAGGCGGGTATATAGGTCCACTGGTAGCCCCTGAGATGTAATGTTCTTTGCCCACTGGTACCCCTAGCAAAAGGCTCTGTCCTGTAACCTGTTATATATGGATTGGGGCTCCAGACTGGGTTTTCAGAGTCTCATCTGGCAGTCTCTCCCTTCCAATGTAACAGGTAACAAGCTTCATACATTTGCCTGAGATAATCGTGTGCAAAGCCTAGTTTGAACTCTGAGCCTTTAAACGTGGCTGTGCTCTCTTCAGGGCCTTACAAAAAGCTGGGGGGTGAGGGGTTGCTGACTAGACTCCAGGACAGGCAGTTCAAACTAGGCTTGGTGGCATGGCACCTGATTACCTCAGGTAAATGAATGAAGCTTGTTATGTTACATTGCAAGGGAGACCCCACCAGATAAGACTGAAAACCCAGTCTGGAGCTCCAAACCACACATTGTTTTGGTGTTTAGACACTAGATGCCTAAAGGGAATACTCACAGAGGCTTTGCTACTCTGGTTTATTTTGGTTACGTCAAAGCTAGAACACCAACAACCCACAACTCTGTAAATGAACCAGAAACCCTGGAACAGGGTTAATTTGCTTAATATGGGATTTCTGCTGAGTTTCTGTGCAGAATCTGTCTGTGCCAGTTACCTCCTTCGGCTTGTAATTTGGCTGGAGGCGGTGGTAGAAGTAGAATTTCTCAGCACAAATGAATGTGACAGATTTATTCCTTTCCCTTTGTCTGCTGCTTTTTTATGTAATAATTTAGTTCTGTCCCTTTTTTACTGGCAGGTCTTTAAATCAAAGCACTTTATTAGTTATGGATGCCTATAATTAAAACATGTCTGTGTTGTGTGAGTATTCACATAGCATTTATTACACTCCCTAAGCCTGTCCCAGCATTCAGGAAGCTCTAAAATCTTGGAAAGATTCCTTGGGCTGGACTCTTTTGGTTGTTACCAAGTCCTGGTGAGGAATCTGGAGGGAATAATGCCAGAACATTAAAAAAAAGTTTGAATTAAAAAAATATGAGATTCAGGAAATTATACTTCTCAGCAAGAAATATCTACGTTTCAGGTTAAACATTACAATATAAAAACTGGACTCTCTAGAACATGTTATTTCAGTATATCAGCAAAAACCTCAAGGAGTTACAGCTGCAAATTAGAGTTGGAAATAAGTTCTATACACACAAGGTTGCTAATGCCAGTAGCCGTCTACAGTTTTCAGTCATAGAAATCTTGCTTGCTTACTAGTACTGACTGGCTGGCACTAATGAGTAGAACTAGTCAAAAAATACTGAAACAATGTTTTGATGAAAATTTTCATTTTGGCTGAAATTTTTCAGTTTTTCAGTAGTTTTGTTTTTAGTAAAACTATTTGGATTTTGGTAAGAAAAGTTTTCTTTTTGCTTAAACAGTTATTTAACTTTCAGCTTGGTTTTTGGTAAAAAGGGTATATATGTTTGTTTTTCTGAAAGAAACTTTTTTTTAATCAAATAATGGGTTTCAAAAATTAAATATGTCTCAGAAACTGTTCATGGAAAATTGAAAAACCAAAGAACAAAAACCTATCATATTTTTTAATTTCCAATGAAAAATGGCATTTTTCAGCAAGCTGTATGGATGGGGTAAGCTCACACCAGTTCTGTGGCCTAACTTGACATTCATTGGGAGATGATACCCACACATTCATTCTACTAAGACACTCATCAATTTTATGAAAACCTTTCCTTTCCATATAGACCCATGCTATAGTAAAATAAAGTTTGAGGCTATTATGATCCTATTCATCACAAAAACTAACCTCCTTGTTGGCTGTAGAAAAGGAGAGCCCTCATATTCTGATCTAAGGAAACTGAGGGAAATTTATTTAGCAGCTGGAGCACAGTATCTAGCCTTAGATAATTGGAACTTTGCCGCTGTCTTCCAGATAATGAACACAGACTAAGAAGGGGAGTTATATAAACTTAGAAAGAAATATCAACTAGGGTGGCTTCCGGGAAACCGAATAAACAACATTTTTGGAATATGCACTGTTAACACTAGAGTTCTCATCCAGCAGCACATCACTTCCTGTTTCAGAATAAGGTTACCATTCTCTTTGCTTTGTTTTTTAGTACAGTGACAATTTTTGTTCCTCCTTGATGTCAATCAACTGAAATTCACTTCAGACTCCATTAGGAAATCAATACTGTTAGTGAATTGAGTCTAAAGAGGTCATAGTTCCTGCATTATTTCTTCTCCAATGAATACATCACTGTCAAATTCCTTCTGGCCAGCATATGTGGGAAATCTAAGTTAAAAAGCAGAGCTACTTTTATATTAGCTAGGCTGAACTCTTATACTAAACTGCTACTTCCTCTGTTTGTTGGCTATTCAGCTGATACAAGACTTCAGTATAATCCAGATGAAAATCTTGAGTAACTACACATATTTACATTTGAAACTTGAGTGGAGTTACTCCAGAGTCTATAATATCTGTAAAGTGCCCATCGCTGTAATATCTAAGCACTAACCGAGCAGATTGTTTTAATATAGTTAATGAAAAATTGAAATCAATATAGAGAATTTCAATGGAATGGATTTTTTTTTTGTCAATAGCATTTGATCACATCCCTGGAATGTGTAATGTGGCTTGCACTTCTCACGGCTTGCTTATTCCAAATTGTGTTACCACAGAAATTATTGCCAAGATGTCATTGATTCTCAGCTGTAATGCTTAATTGCATAGTTCTGAAGTCCCCTCCACCACCAATAACTGTTTAAAAATGTGGTTATTTGCAGGACGAAGTATGAAATGCAATTACATTTGACTGGTATAAAGAACTAGTGTAGTTTTAATCTAAATTCAAAGAACACTCATTATAAAGCCTGCAATGGAAGCAGTCGACCAAATTTATTTACACAGCCATCTGACTAATTTTGTTCTGAGAGGGCCTAATTCTGCCCTTAGTTACATGGGTGCAGCCACCCTACCTGCCTTGCTCTTTAGGCAAAAACAAGTATATTTTAATTTGCATACACTTGGCCTTTTCTAGACTGGGATTTTCCCTGGCTATCAAGCTGTACCAGTGCATCCTCTAGTGCAGATGGGCAAAACCACAATTTTCACCAGTAGAAGTTACTCTTGTTTCAAGCAGGCCACCGATGGCTTTCCTTGGGGCAAATATCTCCAGTCTAAACAAGGCCTCTTTAGAGTGGTTGCTGCTAGTGCAGGGGTCCCCACCTACACACTGAGATGTGTGCTTGTGTTTTCATCTGCTCCCCACATGTATACAGAGACCCCTGTCTTATGATTTAATCTGCCCCTCCAATCCCAACGCCAATTGTGTGCCCCAACATACATTTTCATATATGTTCTACTGCTGTTGCTTCTGGCCCTGTTGTTCTCATTGGAACTGGGCTTCAGCTTCTTCCCTTGCTGTTGTGTTCCCTCACTCCCTAGGTGAGGTGGAAGAAGAATCTCTTTACCCACTTCCCTCACAGGAAAGGGACAACAAGAAGTTTCTCTCACACACCAGGACTGGGTGGGGAGACAGCAGGAAGTCTCTGACCACTCCCCCTCCCCCAACCTTGGTATGGGGTGGCAGGATTGCTGTTTACAGCCCTGGGAGAAGGGCAGTGCTGAGAGCCAGACAGTAAGAGCAGCAGAGCCATCTGGAGGGCTTAGTGCTTCAGGAACAATGCTTTAAGGAGCGGATGAGATGAAAGCTCTGTCTGCTCATGTACTGTGGGAAGGGGAAGCCCCTTAAGAGGTGACGAAAATCTGATTGGTTGCCCTTACCAGGAGGTGGGGAAGAACAGCCAATCAGAGGGGGGGATGTCCTGTAGTCTGACATATTTCCCCCATAGATGGGTCTGAAAACCTGCAATCTAAGTGGAAAACCTGTATAATTGGCAGCCCTGCAGCTCCCACTGCCTCCTCAATACGTTGGACCCATGTATTTGACGATAAAATTGGTGTACCTTGTCAGATACAGATCCTGATCCTATAAATTTCACTGGTAATGTTGCACCACAAAGGCAGGGCAACTTACACTGTAAATGACAAACTCTGTTTCAAATTCAAACTCCTTAGTCAAGGTATAGGCAAAACTTATTGATGTTAATATGCAGTATGTTGTTGCCGTGTTGGTGCTAGGATATCAGTGAGACAAGTTGAGTGAGGTAATATCTTGTCTTGGCCAACTTCTGCTGGTGAGAGAGACAAACTTTCACACTTACACAGCATTTCCTCAGGTCTGGGAAATGTACTCAGAGTACAGACTTGAATAAAAGAAAAGCGTGTCTCTCTCGCCAGCAGAAGTTGGTCCCATTAAGATATTACCTTACCCATCATGTCTCATTGATGTGAATAGGAATTTTGCTTGAATGAGGAGGTCAGGATTTGGGTCTATATAACTAGCTCTTCTGAGTGCATATCAAAGGCTGTATTGTGCTGTGCTAGCCATAGTAGGACTGGAAGGCAAATTGTATATTTTTACCAGAAAAACTCAATTCAAACTGATGAACTTCCTACCCTTGAAATCCCATTTCTGTAGATTATTACCTATTGCTTATGATGACCTCTGGCTCGAATTAGTCTGAAAAGCTCCAGTACTTAGAAGGAGGGATGAGGAAGTTATGAGATAATGTGGTTATATGTATGAAACTCATTAAATAATTTAGTGGATTTGCTAATTGAGCTCATTATTCAATTATTGCTGGGAGGTTTGTGAAGTCTGGTTTAATTTCCCTGCTCCAGAGAGTCAAATTGATAGGAGCAGGTTTTATTACATAAAATAATCAATATTTACAAATTACATATGCACAAACATATATGAAAGGTTTTAGCTTCAGTACCCTTTTGCTCTGTTATTCACTCTTTCATCCTTTTTCACATGTATAGAATGATATTTGGACTGCAGAGATTAAAAAATAAAATACATATCACATTCAGGTCTCTTTCTTGAAGCTAGATATCCTTTTGGCTGCTGAAGTATCCATCACCAAAACAATAAAAATCAGACTTTATACCATGTGGAAAGCCAAAAAGAGCTCATCACAAATATGCATTAGCTTTGTTGTCTTTCATCTATGTTTTCAGATCACTCTGTCTTAAATAGTTTTCATTTGAAGGCATGCACTTACACCAAAAGCTTCCTCCCTCTTGTTCTTGTGGTTTGCACACAATATAAACGTTAGACTTCTTTGAGTGCTTAGCTGTTAAACTCAATGCATTCTTGATAATCAGTCATAATAATATGAGAACACTACACGAAACGTTAACATATGTAAAGTATACTAAAGGTAGATTAGACTAATGAGGATAAATTATAGGAGTATCTGTACATACTATAGCGGGGGGAAAGTTTTATGGTGTGGCATTGATTATTATTATTTTCATTGAGAACAGTCATTGTGCCTGGTGCTGAACAGACAGCAAGGAAAGCACAGTCACTGCTCAATGGGGTTTACAATTTTAAGGTCTAGATTGGGTCTAGCCCTGCATCGGACAGGAAGAAGGCATGAATCATCCATCTCCATTATCTAGGGACACAGTAGAATTTGCCAGATGGTGGTCGGCCTGCTAACCTGATTCTGACACATTCTTTACCAGATAGCTCAGGACCCCTCTTGGATCCCCCATCACACATATATTCGTAACTGGCTAATTATGCAAACTTTGAAGGGAAAAATTGCCTGCTGATTTTACCCCAAGGATGATCATTTATTTAATTCCCTTAGGCATGGAATTTGCTTTCCGGGGTCATTAATTTGGCACAATCTCTCCTCCTACAATGGAGTTAGCTTTCTGAGTTATATTTGTGCAGATGTTCATGCAGGCTCCTCTTAAATCCCACTGAACTATTTGATTAAATCGTTATTTTTAAAAAATTAATTCCACAAATTAAGTACTCAGTGTTTGTACTGTGATGAAGCCCATGGTAGGTGATGATGTGATTGCATACTGCTTCTGTGGGAGCTCCTGGGGGCACAAGGGCCCTGATTACCCTCTGACTTACCTCTGTTTTACACTGGCGTAACTCCACTCCAATATACATCAGTGTGAGTGAGATTAGTGCCCCAGCCTTCCAGGTCTGACAGCTGACGTGCAACTCTTGGGCGGGATGCAGCATATACTCTCTTCAGCACCTCTGTGAAATCTCCTCCTTCACAATGCAACATTCTAGGTGCAGTTATCCACTGTCCTATGTGAAAGCAATTCAGAGCCCCTCTTTGAACTATACAAAGAATGTTTAAACTTTGGCACTAGTGGGACATGGGCCAACTAAGCACCCATGCTGCCTGGAGAGTGGGCACAAGGCCCTTGGCAGTCCACCCGCAATCTGGCGTCTACCCTAGACCACTTGTGTAGGAGCCAATGAATGTTCTAACATCCATTACCCCATGAGGACATCTTCCAGCAGCAAAAGTGGCTGCGCACTGTCACAGTCACGTTACCCTACCTGTGATGTCAGTGAAACACCAAATTACTGATATACAAGAGTGAGGGGTGGAAATGACCCTGAGGAAGGTGGTGCATGGAAGAGGCAGAGAGGAAGATCAAAGGCATGGGTGTGTATGAATGGGGATGTATTAGGGTTTAATTTTCCTAGAAAGATGATGAATAGAAAATAGTTTTCATACATAGAGTGAAAGCAAGGCTTCGGGGGCAAGAATCCATTCTGTAGCTATGTGTTAGTATATGAAAACAAACAGATGAAACAGTATAGCACCCTTGTGTTGAATCCCTCTCTCCCAGTCTGTTGTCAGCACGTTGGCTGCTCCATCAGGACTTGTTTTATATGGATGTAAATAATAAAAATCCACGATGACCTCTTTGGTCCTTTCCCCAGAGGGTTCCAGCTACTTAGTGCCAGTGTATGCTGAAATCTTAGATTAGTTCTCCTTATATGTATTATTTCCCACTTACTAATGTTAAATTCAATCTGCCATTATTACTCATTCCCCAATTTGTTTAGATCCTTTCTGAGTACTTGATTGTCTTCCATTGTTCTGAGCGCCATAAATATTTTAATAGATTCTAGCATTGTCTATTATCTAATGCTACATGGAAGCCTAATTATCATGCACAGCTCTGTGGCAAAATCATCTTACACAGTTGGGACTCTCAGAATTTGGCAGGTTGTTCATTGTTACAAAGAAAACATCTAATGATTCTATGTAAAAAACCTATTATTTGGATGGGAGTGATTGATTAACCAATTAAAAACTTCTTTATTTGAGGGGTTCTCTGCAATATTTTATTTTTAATATTGCACCTCTGTGGTATCGATTCACATCTCTTACAAGTTTCTACTAGGCTATTGCATCTACATTTAAAATCCATGGGGGACTTGGCATTTGTTTAATGCTGCAATGGGTTCCTGTAATTAATAAAGATTATTTTAATGATGATTATGGGCTAGGCCACAACTTTATAAGCCACCGTAAGTAAGGTGCAGTGCATAGGTGCATTAACCATGGACTAGGACAGATAATGAATGTGATTCAGGGGATTACTACCCTGCTCCCTATTTGCTCTGTCTTTGGAGTAACGTCCTTCACCCCTTTTCCTGGAGCAGCTTGCTCCTCTGTGTGCCCAGTCGGCAATTGTGGTTGGTGCAATGCAGAGATGGCTCCAACAACTCCCCTTAGCTATTCCCCTCCTACCTGTTCACAGGAGGGAACCCCCATGACTGGAATCAGAGTCTGAGAAGAGTTGTGCAGAGAAGTAAGTGCTGTGACACTCTAAGAGCCCAATCCTGCAGGATACTGAGTGACTTCAACTTCCATCGACTTTGACGGGACTTGAGGTGACCCTACCTTCCAAAAGTGGTGCTCAGCAGCACCTGGCTGGATCTGTCACATTTCGTAAAGGCATGCATTTAGAGACAATGAATTTCCTAATTAATTTTTGTTTCTAAATTTGGAATAGCTAATTAGTAGAGGCACCAGCCTCAAAGTCTGGGCACAGATTCAAGGTTAAATGACATCTATGTAGTTTGAATAGAATATGCTAGTCAAGCCATAGCACCTGCTGCCCTGGGCAGAAATGTGAGATGATAATTGTTTGTGACATGGGCTGTGAGCCCTGAGCTGAGTGAGGGCACATTATGTCAACAAGGTCAATGATCTTCCCCCATAGTGTGCAACCAAAGGGACTCATGATCTAATCACAGCATTAGCATCATTTAGGGACTGATTTTTAGAGTTATCCAAAATTCTCTGCATAGTCAATTCTTTGCATAGTCAAAATTCTCTGCTTTGGGGGCTCAGTCAAAAAAAAATCTGGCTAATAGTAATTATTTTTATAAACTTTATTTTTATTTACCATCTCATCAGAAACAAGGCCCTCTTGAACAGGAGATCCACAGCAATTTAGGTATATTAAAAAGTTCGTAATAGAAGTTTTTCTATTAACAAGCTCAAAATTAAAGAAAAGTGTTCCCAGGGGCAAATACATTAAAAGAAAAACATCCAGCAAAGAAAAGCTATAAAAACCAGATGGCAGTACATATAAAACGCCATCAGTTTTTATGCATCTATGTAAAAATCATGCAAAATTTCCTAGCTGTGACCCAAAAGCTGCTCCTCTACTCTTACTGTGATTGTGATAATGACAAAAATGAATGCTATTTTACTAGCCAATCAAAAATGTAGTACTCACGTCAGGCAAGTGGGTGAAAAGGATTTTGCAAAACTGACATAACAATATGTTAGCCTGCAACTGGGCCATTCTTACATCTCATCTTTTAACTCACACATTTAACTTCACTGCTATGCTCACCTCTTTCTCTTTGCTGACTGCACTTTCTTCCATGCTGCCTCAAATCATTTCTCAGTACTCATCTGTTTTGTTAAGTCTAGCAGAGCCAGGAACTGAACGCAGCTCTCCTGACTCTCAGTCCAGGGCCTTAATCGCAAGATCATCCTTCCCCTATATCATGCATTACCTAAAAAGTGTTTACAGCTGGGCTCTCAAATAAATGTTCAAGAGAAAGACATTTATGGGATCGGAATGAAGAGTTAATGACAATGTATTCCTGGAGAAAAATGGACAATTGCACTTAAGGGTAAAATGAACTTGGCGCAATATACAACAAACATATATCGGCTGTCAGATTAGGGAGTTTCCAGGAGCCAACTCCAAAATCTGATTGGGAAAGGTAACTATTCAAATGACTGCTGGGCATCCTGGGGGCTTGCCTGATCCCTTCTCAGTTACAATTTGAGTCCATAATAATTTTGCCTATTAAAAAGACAGTGTGGCTCAATTCATCTGCTGTGATTGTGTAGCTAAGCGGACACTATTGGCAAAAAAAAAAGTGTTATTTTCTCTATTTCAGTCTGTTTAGTTGGGACATTTGATAGCACTTTATGCATAGTATATTCCATTGTTTCCCTGTAAGCGAAATTGAATTATTATTAATTATTATTATTATTATTATTATAAGTACCAGTACTAGTTCAGTAGTGTTTACTGGCTTCAGTTAGGACTGTGGTGCCATTTTACTAGGTGCTGTGCACACACATAACTCATACATAGACTGTAAGCTCTTTGTGGTAGGAAGTAACAGTCACTCTGAGTACATCTACACTGCATTGTAAACCTTGTTCTGTGGGACCTGGGCTTGTGGACTACGTGTTTCAAAGCCCATGCTTCAGTTTCCACACTGCATTGTAAACCTGGGATAATTGTTGCTGGACCTGTGTCTACAGCAGTGCTAACATGTCCATACTGCCCTACTCAGACCTTCTGACTAGGTCTGTGGCCTGATCTGCATCCACACTGCAAAATGACAGGGGTTGGACCCAAGTCATAGCTGGACTCAGGTTGTGACCCACCCCTCGAACAGGATCCTAGGATCCGTCTCTTGTGTGCTCACTGACCTGAGTCAGACTGATTTGTGTGTGGACAGAAGGGAGGCTTGGGCTCAAAATTAGATGGGGCGGGATCTGAGTTACCCAGGAAAGAATTTTCTGTAGTATCTGGCTGGTGAATCTTGCCCATATGCTCAGGGTTTAGCTGATCGCCATATTTGGGGTCGGGAAGGAATTTTCCTCCAGGGCAGATTGGAAGAGGCCCTGGAGGTTTTTCACCTTACTCTGTAGCATGGGGCACAGGTCACTTGCTGGAGGATTCTCTGCTCCTTGAAGTCTTTAAACCACGATTTGAGGACTTCAATAGCCCAGACATAGGTGAGATTTTTCGCAGGAGTGGGTGGGTGAGATTCTGTGGCCTGCGTTGTGCAGGAGGTCAGACTAGATGATCATAATGGTCCCTTCTGATCTTAGTATATATGAATCTATGAATCTACGAAATCTGAATCAGAGCCCAGGCTTAGAGTTCAATGTAGACATACCCTCAGTTTCGCCTTGCCTGAAAAGACATTTATAAACATCATCAGGGAATACAAAAACCCTTAGGCCTGATCTACAGTACGGGGTTAGCTCAAATTTAGCTGCATTAGGTCCATTTTAAAATGAATGCATCCACACAACCAACCCCGTTTTGTCGACTTAAAGGGGTCCCAAAATCAACTTCTGTACTCCTCCCCGGTGAGGGGAGTAGCACTAAAATGGACGTTGCTGGGTCTAATTTTGGGTAGTGCGGACACAAATCGACGGTATTGGCCTCCAGGAGCTATCCCAGAGTGCTCCATTGTGACCACTCTGGACAGCACTTTGAACTCTGATGCACTAGCCAGTTACACAGGAAAAGCCCCGGGAACTTTTGAATTTCATTTCCTGTTTGGTCAGCGTGGTGAACTCAGCAGCGCAGGTGACCATGCAGTCCCCCCAGAATCACAAACGAGCTCCAGCATGGACCGAAAGGGAGACACTGGATCTGATTGCTGTATGGGAAGAAGCATCTGTGTAGGCAGAACTCCGATCAAAACGAAGAAATGCAAATATTTTTGCCAAAACCTCACAGGGCATGTTGGAGAGAAGCTACAACAGGGACACACAGCAGTGCCGAGTGAAAGTTAAGGAGCTGAGGCAAGCCTACCAAAAGACAAAGGAGGCAAATGGTTGCTCTGGGTCAGACCCCCATACATGCCGCTTCTATGATCAGCTGCATGCCATTCTAGGAGGGGATCCTACCAGTACCTCACCACTGTCCGTGGACACCTGCAAGGGGGGAGTCTCACGCAACAGGGAGGAGGATTTTGTGAATGAGGAAGAGGAGGAGGAGAATGTGCAGCAGACAAGCGGTGAATCTGTTCTCCCCGGCAGCCAGAACCTTTTCATCACCCTGGAGCCAATACCCTCCGAAGGCGGGATCCCCGACCCTGAAGCTGGAGAAGGCACTTCTGGTGAGTGCACATTTGTAACTACAGTACAGGATTTAAAAGCAATAGTGTTTAATATTTGATTTGTCCTGAAGAATTGGGATGCATTCACAGCCAGTACAGTGACTGGAAAAGTCTGTTCACATGTCTGGAGATGGAGCGGGAATCCTCCAGGGACATCTCTATGAAGCTCTCCTGGAGGTACTCTGAAAGTATTCTGGAATCATTGCAGCAGAAAGCATAGCAGCAAATGGTCCTGGTCCTGGGTTTTGGTCGCATTCAAGCAACATTCAGTCTATATCTTTCTGTGTTAGCCTCAGGAGAGTGATATCATTCATGGTCACCTAGTTGAAATAGAGGTGTGTGCTGCACATCTACCCGAAAACCGCAGCCCCTCCTTTTAAAAGTGAAACCCAACCCATTGCTTGCTATGGGAAAGGATGGCACTGCAGTTTGAAACCATTCCCACATGTTACGCGTAAGAAGCCAACCCTGCGTACCCTTTGCCTTACCATGGCTGCATGGAAACCAAATTCTGTTGCCCAGCCATGTGTGATGTGTCACCATACTGGCAGGCGCTCAATATAAAAGGCAAAATGCAACCTTGTACCTAAAGCATGTGTGCTGTCTGCTGTGAATTGCTTGATTCACTGTGAAAGAGTCTCCCTTTTGTTCTCAAAAATGTATCATCTTAAATTTTACTCTCCCTTTTTATCTCCCCCCAGGTGCAAATGTTTCTAGGCTCCCCCATCACCTCCGTCCCTGAGGTTATTGCAGATTAGAAGGCGAAAAAAACACACTCGCGATGACATGTTTTCTGAGCTCATGCAGTCCTCCTGCACTGATAAGGCACAGCTGAATGCATGGAGGCATTCAGTGTTAGAGGCAAGGAAAGCATTAAGTGAGCGTGAAGAGCAGAGGCAGGAGCGCGAAGAACGGAGGCAGGAGGCGTTACTAAGGATAATGGGGGAACAAAAGGACATGATGAAGCATCTGGTGCAGCTGCAGGAAAGCCAACAAGAGCACAGACCCCCGCTGCATCCATTGTACATCCGCCTCCCCTCCTCCGCTCCTCCCCAAGTTCCATGTCCTCCTCACCCAGACGCCCAAGAACGCAGCGGGAGAAGGATCCGGGCACCCAGCCACTCCACTCCAGAGGATGGCCCAAGCAACAGAAGGCTGTCATTCAAACAGTTTGATTTGTAGTGTGGCTACAATTAGCAATGTGGCCTTGTCCTTGCCTCCTCCCCCACCCCACCCCACCCCACCCCACCCCACCCCACCCATGCTACCTTGTCAGTTATCTCTCTTTTTTTTTAATTAATAAAGAAAGAATGCATGGTTTCAAAACAATAGTTACTTTATTTTGAAGGGGGGAGGGTGTGGGCTTATAGGGAATTAAAATAAACAAATGGGGCGGATTTGCATCAAGGAGAAATACACACAACTGTCACACTGAAGCCTGGCCAGTCATGAAACTGGTTTTCAAAGCCTCTCTGATGGGCAGCGCACCTTGCTGTGCTCTTCTAATCGCCCTGGTGTCTGGCTGCTCAAAATCGGATGCCAGGCGATTTGCCTCAACCTCCCACCCCACCATAAACATCTCCCCCTTACTCTCACAGATATTATGGAGCACACAGCAAGCAGCAATAACAATGGGAATGTTGGTTGCACTGAGGTCTGACCTAGTCAGCAAACAGCTCCAGCGAGCTTTTAAATGTCCAAAGGCACATTCTACCACCATTCTGCACTTGCTCAGCCTATAGTTGAATTGCTCCTTACTGCTGTCCATGCTGCCTGTGTACAGCTTCATGAGCCATGGGAGCAAGGGGTAGACTGGGTCCCCAAGGATAACTACTGGCATTTCAACATTCCCAATGGTAATTTTCTGGTCTGGGAAGTAAGTGCCTTCTTGCAGTTGCTCGAACAGCCCGGAGTTCCTAAAGATGAGAGCGTCATGAACCTTTCCTGGCCATCCCATGTTGATGTCGGTGAAACGTCCTTTGTGATCCACCAGTGCTTGCAGCAGCATTGAGAAGTACCCCTTGCAGTTTACGTACTGATTAGCAAGATGGTCCAGTGCCAAGATAGGGATATGCATTCTGTCTATCAACCCACCACAGTTAGGGAAACCCATTGCAGCAAAGCCATCCACTATGATCTGCACATTTCCTAGATAACAGTATGTCAATGATTGCATTGGCTACTTGGATCACAGCAGCCCCCACAGTAGATTTGCCCGCTCCAAATTGATTCTCGACTGACAGGTAGCAGTCAGGCATAGCAAGCTTCCATAGGGCTATCGCCACTTGCTTCTCAACTGTCAGGGCAGCTCTCATCTTGGTATTCCTGTGCTTCAGGGCGGAGGAAAGCAATTCACAGAGTTCCAGGAAAGTGGCCTTATGCATTCGAAAGTTTTGCAGCCACTGTGAATCATCCCATACCTGCAACACTATGCGGTCCCACCAGTCTGTGCTTGTTTGCCAGGCCCAGAATCGGCGTTCCACTGTGTCAACCAGCCCCACTGCCACCATGATGTCCCAGTTGCCACAGCCCATGCTTTCAGGAATGTCTGTGTCCATGTCCTCATCAAAATCGTCCTCGTGCTGGTGTCTCTTAGCTCGGTTCTGCATATACTCCAGGATAATGTGCGAGGTGTTTACAATGCTCACAACAGCAGTGGTGAGCTGAGCGGGCTCCATGCTTGCTGTGGTATGGCGTCTGCAGGAAAGCAGGAGAACAGAGTTTCAGTGGAAGCAGTGGATGACGACAGGTGCCACGAGAATAGATATTTATTCAGAACAACGAGAGGACCTGCAAGGTGGATTCATGGCACCAGGAGAGCAGGAGAGCAGAGTTGCAGCGGAAACGATGGATGACGACAACATGGTGAAATTTGCTATTTAAATGGAGCTCATTTACAAGAGCAGGAGAGCAGAGTTGCAGCGGAAGCGGTGGATGATGACAGTTAGCAGTCATACTGCACTGTCTGCTGACAGCAGCACTCAGGACACAACAGCAGTGGTGATGCTGAGCTGAGCAGACTCCATACTTGCCATGGTATGGTGTCTGCACGGAAATAAAGCGTGAAACGGTTGTCTGCCATTGCTTTCATGGAGGGAGGGGTGACTGACGACTTGTACCCAAAACCACCTGCGACAATGTTTTTGCCCTATCAGGCATTGGGAGCTTAATCCAGAATTCCAGTGGAGACTGTGGGAACTGTGGGATAGCTACCCACAGCGCACCACTCCGTAAGTCGATGTTAGCCACGGTAGTGAGGACGCACTCCGCCAACTTAATGCACTTAGTGTGGACATACGCAGTTGACTGTATAAAATCGATTTCTAAAAATCGACTTCTATAAAATCAACCTAATTTTGTAGTGTAGACATACCCTTAGCAATTAAAAAAAAAGGAATTAAAAGGAGGAATAATTCAGGACCACCCATTGAAAGGGTGCTCTATGAGAGCCTGGAGTTGTTTGAAATTAAAGTTAACCCACATCCATATAACATATTAACCTGCAGCTGCTGCAAGTTTGCACTATAATGAAAAGAATGGGCCAAATCCCAAGGTTCTGTTTTCACTCAGCCCTTACTCAGGCAAACTCCTATTGATGGGTCATTCAGTCACATAGCCAGCCGTTTTCTCATGCCAGTGTGTGTACACAATCATGAATATTGTGTGCACATGTGGGAGCTCTTTTGCTTGTGCAGTTGCATGGCTGCCCTTTTGAAAACTGGGCCCAAAACAACTTGCCGAAGGGTCACAGTGAGTCAGTAAATCACGTGAATCATAATTTACTGCCAGTTACATTTTGGTCACTTTAGCTTTTTCATACACAACACCCTAGTCTCTTGAGCAATAGCAGCAGCCTAACATTATGTTAGATTAGTGTAAACCTAATTTTATTTCCTGTCATCTGTCATCCATCTGCAAGATCTTAATGTCTTATTCTCATCACATTCAATATAGAAAACTCACCTCTCTCTTTGTAATGTAATTATAGTTTTGTTATCACTCCCTATAGGGTAATGTCACAAGAAATTTTCTTCTGCTTCATGTACAGCTTAATTTATCTTTTGATTGGCATTGTATAGTACTGTATGTGTCAGGAATCTCTCCTTTCACTTTCTGAGGCTTGTATGTATTTTCCTAGTAAGAAGGATGAAAACCTAGCAAAGTTATTAATGCCACTATAATTAGATCGTAGCCGGGTGGTTTGGGTTCTCACTATGGATGTGGGAGAGCTGTTTTCAAGTCCCTGCTATACAGCAGGCAGAATAGGGATTTGAAACCACATCTCCCAGCTATTGGCAGTAATGGAGTTTGTGTGTGTGTGGGTTCTCTCTGTTTCAGTGTGAGAACAGTTGGATTTACAGTGCTAGGATATAGACTATATAAGCGGCTGACCTAACTTAGATGCCTAACTCCAGGAAACGTTCACAGCTGAGAATCCTGAAGGGGGGGCACCTCCCTCTGACCCATCAGTCAGGTGCCAAAATATCTTTGAGCAGCTAGGCCTAATCCCCACCACTTTCCTCTTCATTTCATTCCTGCCGAGTTTAGGCAGTACCCTGCTCAGCTTTATGGCTCCTAGGGATCCCTTCTTCCTCTCCCTGGGGATTGTATGGGGAGCTTGTATGCATAACTCAGGGCTCAGGATTCCACTGGGGGCAGAAAGCCTAGGGGTCTGGTGCTACAATGCCTGATACCTTTGTGGATTTAGCCCTTTGTCTTTCTATATGTTTGTGCAGCTCCCAGCACAGTGGGACTCCAATCCTGACTGGCACTTATTATAGCAATGTGGAGTTATGTTATATTGAATTTGGCTTTTGGGCCTTATTCAGTACCTAGGGAAAACTAAAAACCTCTGATGTGCCTACAGCTGCTTCTGCATTTATACAGGTGAGGAGAGGCACTTCGTCAGTGGTGTTTGCTGAAGACATCTGGCTTATGGAGTGCTGGGGCAGCCAGTTTGCTTTTCTGTACTGGAGATGTACAGGCTGCAGTGGCAACGATTGCATTCTATGACAGGGAACAGTATTTGTTTCACCCAGCGCCAGCCTGACTCATTCTTCTTTGGATTATCTCATTCTGATGCTGATCTAATACCCATATTTTGCACTCAGGAAGCACAAGCACCTGGATTCTGGCTGCTGCCTGTGCAGGGGCCCAGTGAGATAGGCTCCCTGTGATCTCTCCCTTCTTTGAACACCCGTTAAGGAAGAGTCAGAATCTGCTGTTAGCACTACAAAGTTGTGGCTTGGTCTATTATCAAGTCCTCCTTGGGTTTTGCATTAAGATTTGAGTTAATCTATGGGTTGAAGTCAAAATTCAAAACAAACCCAGTTTAAATTTGTTAATCTCCAGGTGTTGTGCAGGTATTAGTCAATCCAAAAGAACTACCTCATGTCATTTACAGAGCCCAAAAAGAAACTATGCAACTCAGTCTCAAAAACGTCATGCCTCTCCAGAAGTTGCAATGTGTTTGGCTTTGAAAGGGTACAACACATTTCTCCTGAAGCTTATCCGGTATCATTCTCTCTCCAAACCGGTTGAGTTTCATATGATTTGGGGTTTTATTGTGAAAGGGGTAACCAAGGCAGAGTACAAAAAGTGTTGCAGCCAACACTTCTTTATTAGACCTTGTTTTAACAGATAAAGAGGAACTGATCACAGAACTAAAAATTAATGGTTGCTTTAGTATAAGTGATCATGACTTGATCACATTTATAATGTGGGAGCAGAATAAAGTGAAGACTAGCAATATATAAGAACATAAAAACATAAGAGTGGCCATACTGGGTCAGACCAATGATCAGTCTAGCTCAGTGTCCTGTCTGCCGACAGTGGCCAATGCCAGGTACCCAGAGGAAATGAACAGAATGGGTAATTATCAAGTGACCCGTTCATTCCCTGTTGCTCATTCCCAGTTTCTATATACAAGTATACATTTGGTACTTTAATAGGGCCAGTTTCACAAAGCTGAAAACAATTATTAGCCAAATCTGGGATGAAGAATTTAATCTGGATAATGTGAATGATAATTGGGAATCATTTAAGACCAACTTACTAGATGCCCCAAAAGTCACAATAAAGGAAGAAGGCTGTACTGATTAAAAAATCAGACCTGTCTTTAGAGGAGTAGTGAAGACAACTTTAAACAATAATATTATATAACAAATGGAAGAAAAGGGGAAGCTGACAGTAATGAACCTAAATCAGAAGGTAGGAATTGTAGAAAATTGATAGTGACACAAGGAGAAATCAATAGCCAGAAGAGTTAAGGACAATAAGAATGAGTTTTTAAAATATATTAGGAATAAAAAGAATCCTGACAATGGTATTGGTCCATTACTAGATGGAAATGGTAGAATTATCAATAATAATGCAGAAAAGTGTCCAATACATATTTCTTTTCTGCATTTGGGGAAAAACAGATGATATAGTCTCATCATATGGTGATGATAGGACTCTGTCCATACCACTAGTATCTCTGGAGAATGTTAAACAGAATCTGCTAAAGAGTTACATTTTTAACTCAGCAGGTCTGGATAACTTGCATTCAAGAGTTTTAAAAGAGTTGGCTGAAGAGCTTGCTGGATCATTAATGTTGATTTTTAATAAATCTTGGAGTACAGGGAAAGTTCCAGAAGTCTTGAAGAAAGCTAATGTTGTGCCAGTGTGTAAAAAGGGTAAACAGGATGAGCTGGGTAATCCCTGTCTGCCTGATATTGATCCTGGGCTACATAATGGAGCAGCTGATACATGATTCAATTAATAAAGAATTAAAGGAGAGCTATGTAATTAATGCAAATCAACATGGGTTTATGGAAAATAGATTCTGTCAAACTAATTTAATATAATTTTTGATGAAATTACAATTTTTTATAGTTATATATTGACGTAATATACTTAGACTTCTTTAGGGTCTTTGACTTAGTATTGTTTGACCTTTTGATCAAAAACCTAGAATGATATAAAATTAACAAGCCACATATTAGATGGATTAAAAACTGGCTAACTGATTGGTCTCAAAATGTAATTGTTAACGTGAAATAGTCGTTGAACTGGTGTATTTCCAGTAGGTCCTGCAATGATTGATTGTTGGCCCTATGCTATTTAACATTTTTATCAATGACCTGGAAGAAAACATAAAACCATAACTGATAAAGTTTTCAGATGTCGTAAAAACTGGGAGAGTGGTGAATAAGGAAAAGGACAGGTCACTGATTCAGAGCAATCTGGATCACTTGGTAAACTGGGCACAAGCAAACAATCTGTGTTTTAACATGTCTAAATGTAAATGTATATATCTGGTAACAAAGAATATAGACCATATTTACAGGATGGGGGACTCTACCATGGGAAGCAGTGACTGTGAAAGACTGATGGATAAATCAGCTGAACATGAGCTCCCAGTGTGATGCTGTGCCCAAAAGAGCTAGTGAGATCCTAGGATGCATAGACAGTGGAATCTTGAGTTGTTTTAGAGAGGCTATTTTAACTCTGTATTTGGCACTTGTGTGACCTCTGCTGGAATACGGTGTCCAGTTCTGGTGTCCACAATTTAAGAAGGATGTTGATAAATTGGAGAGGGCTCAGAGAAATGATTAAAGGATTAGAAAACATGAATTATAGTGATAGGCTCAAGTATCTTAACAAAGGGAAGGTTAAGGAGTGACTTGCTTACAGTCTATAAATATCTACATGGGGGACAAATATTTAATAATGGGCTCCTTAATCTATCAGAGAAAGGTATAATACAATCCAATGGCTGGAAGTTGAAGCTAGACAAATTCAGACTGGTAATAAAATGTAAATTTTTACCAGTGAGAATAATTAACCATTGGAACAATTTGCCAAGGATTGTGGTGGATTCTCTATCACTAACCATTTAAAAATCAAGATTAGACGTTTTTCTAAAATATATGCTCTAGGAATTATTTTGAGGAAGTTCTATGTGCGGTGTTATATAGGATGTCAGACTAGATGATCACAATGGTCCCTTTTGGCCTTGGAATTGATGAATTTATACATCTGAAATATTCTATTTGAAAAAATCATTTAAATCAGATTGTGTAAAAGTTAATTGTTCTCATGTACAGTTAAGATCCACTGTTAGAAAGACTGAGGGCTCCTGCCTTTTGATTATTACAACTTCTGATTATCTGAATATAATCCCAGTCCCCCATGCTATTCAGGTAATCAGGAGTATTATCTATCTCTGTCTTGGTGTATTTATATTTTCAGCATAACTAACATTTTGAGCTATTCTGAGGTAAAAAAAATTGAAGACCAGTCACTTTAGTTTTACTACAAGGTAAACTAGGTAAGATCAGAACTATAGCTCATGCACATTAGTTACCCAGAGGTAAAATATACACCTTTTTTAGACAAGACATTCACTAGGATAAAAGGTGTGTTCATGCCATGTGTTAGCTAACATGGTTACTAGCATGAGGTAAAATCTGTTATGTTCATAGCACACAGACAAACTAGATAACAACATAAATACTCTTGCTGAAAGGTTGCAGTATAACACTACATTGCTTCTTAGAATACAGACTGATAACACACAAGAGCCCCTGAACATAGGGAGAAAACAGCCTGCTCCCTAAGGCAGCCAAGTGCAACTTACTTCACTTTAATTTAAACTGGCTATTTCCAGCCTGAGTCAAACAAATAGTTTGCCACAGAGACCGCAACCTGCAAGCAGGACCAGGAAACCTGCTCCCTACACACATACACGTCGGTGGTGATCCCTAGAAATTTGACGATGATTGTCTTCCATAAAATGATTGCCAGTTATCACTGGTGGATCTGCAGGTGGCTAATGAGACGCATCTGGGATCCAGAGATCTTGTCAGAATTGGGGCAGACATTTCCCAATGGAAGGGGCAGATATGGAGTGTTGAGGCAGGCTGTGGTGCATTCTTTCCTCCTTTCTCATTTCTCCATTTTCTGTTATTGCCATTGGATCTCAAAATACTGGGATCCTTGCCACAAGCTCATTTTCCAGTTTGGTCAGTCGAGCGCTTAGGTTTTCCATAAGTTTATGCCAATATTGCACTTCATATTGGCTTTGAGGGTGTCTTTGAAACACTTTTTTTGTCCACCCCTCATCTGTTGGCCATGGCTCAGTTGTGAGAATATGACCTGCTTCTGGAGTTTTTTTTCTGGCATTCAAAGAACATGACCAGCCCAACAGAGTTGGAGGTGGATGATCATAGCTTCATTGTTGGAGGTTTTGGCTTGATGTTGGTGCGTTGGTCATCCCACTTGATTAGGAAGATCTTGCAGAGGCACAACTGATGGTATCATTCAAGAGTCTTGAGGTGTCTACTGTACATGACCGAGGTTTTTGCAGCGTACAAGGGAGCAGGGATAACAATGGCCTCTTACTTAGAAAGCTTCATTTGATTCTTGATGTCACGATCTTCAAAGACACATTTTTTCAAGTGTCCAAAAGTTGCACTGATGCATTGAAGGCGGTGTTGAATTCCCCCATCAATGTCAGCTTTCTGTGACAGATAGTGCTGAGGTAAAGGAAGTGCTCAACATTTTCAAGAGTCTTTTTATTTATCTGAATTACAGAAGCAGCATCCTGGTGATTCAGAGCATTTTTTGGTGGAGTAATCTGGTTTTCTTGGTGTTGAGTGTGAGGCTGAGTTGGTTGTAGGCCTCAGAGAAAGTGTCGACTGTTTTTTGAAGATCTTCTGAGTGGGTGCACAGGGCACAGTTACCTTCATATTGGAGTTCAATGACTGATTTAGATTTGTCTTGGATTGAAGACGATTGAGCTTGAAGAGCTTGCCGTCCATTCTGTATTGGATGTCAAATTCAGAGGGGAGCTTGTTATCGATGAGAAGGAAGATGACAGCAAGGAAGATGGAGAAAAGGGTTGGAGCAATGACACAGCCTTGCTTAACTCCTGTCTCTACTAGGAAGAGGTCCATTTTGGATCCATTGCTGATGACCATCACAGACATGTTGTTATGGAGAAGTTGGAGGATGGCAACAAATTTTGGCGGGCTCCAAATTTAAGGAGAATTCTCCACAGAGCCTCATGATTGATGGAGTCAAATGCTTTCATGAGGTCGATGAAAGCCATGTACAGAGGTCGATGTTGCTTGTGACACTTTTCCTGAAGTTGGCAGGCAGTGAAAATCATGTCGGTGGTACCTTGAGATGTTCTGAATCCGCATTGTGGTTCTGTGTCAACATTGGAGTCATGATTCAGTAGCTCTTCAAAGTACTGATCGATTCATTGTCCCCGAGAAAGTTGGCTCCATCTGACGGGGGTTAGCCCTTGGGTGTTGGGACCATAAAAGACTTTGGTGGTGTTGAAGAATCTGTGCATGTCATAGGTGTCAGTGAGTTGTTGGATCTCCTTCGCTTTGTTCTCCCACCTTTGTTCTTCATTTTGTGGGTTTTCCTTTGAATCTCAGCTTTGAGTTGAATTTTATCATGTGTTGACTAACACATGGTAAGAAAACACCTTTTTTCTCTAATGAAGTCAAGGCCTTAGGTTCCTTTGAAAAATCACATTCTCGAGGCTTTTAGCCCATTCTAGGGAATAAACAGGCATAAAGCAAGCTGTGTATTTGACCTTTAAGGCCTTTACTAAGAGTAGGAAATTGAGGTATGTTTTTAGCAAACACGTTTGCAAATGTGTTAATTAGTGCATAGTTAAACACCAGCTAGCATCTAATGTGGACAAAAGCAGTGATGGTTAAAAATGGGTGTTGGCTGGCTTCAGGAAACCCTGATTTATTTTACTTTTCATTGCAAAGATCCACCAAAGATCCATCAAACAGTGTTGTGTGTAGCTGACTGATGGAATGCTTGGAATATTTAATGACTAGAAGCTTAGATTTTTTTACTGGAAAAATCTAGATTGGGACTAAACTGTGCAATGTCAAAACTATGGCTAAACTTGGCAATAGTATTTGTAGTAACAGTTCTTCTTAATGGCAGTGTTTTATATTCATTCTCTCTTCATTTTGGGAAGGGACCACAACTAATAAACAGTCAATATATTTTTGCATCTATGCACAGTACTACACTAATGAAATATAATAACTGAAAAATTATGTTAGGCAGTAAAGGCTCATCACTGTAATGTTGTAAAGCCAACATACCCTGATGTCATCCTTGACTGCACACTCACCTTTCATGACCACTTCAAGAAAGAAGCCTCCAAAGTGAAGACTCACTTTGATATTATCCTAAAGTTAGCATGAACAAGCTGGGGATCAACTGCTGCAGTGCTACGAACATCAGCCGTGGTCCTGGTGTACTCAGTTGCAGGGTACTGTGCACTGCTGTGGACAAGAAACTGTCAGACCCAACTTATGGATAGGCAGCTGAATCAGACCATGTGAATCATCGCGGAAACTTTAAAATCAACGGTTTTAATGTGATTTTCTGTATTAGCAAACACCAAACCTGTAGCTATCCATCGAGATAGAGCCACAGAACAAGAACTTAAATGTGCAAAGACTACCTAGAAATTCCCATGAAGAAGGTTGTGGGCAACATACCCCAACAATGGGTGAAATTGAGAAAATTGCTATGGCCCACATGTGACCACCTCATGTCTTTGGGAATAGCAAAGTGTCTGGACATCATCCACCATTTCAACTAAGCACATTATCACTGACCCAATAAGCCACCTGCCCAGTTTTGACCTGCCATGCATACTTTGGTCCACATTGAATCACATCTGAACAAACCATGCAAGATACAGCTACTTGGTGCACAAGTGGGAAATCAAAAACTTCCTTTTGTGTGACTGCAGCAAAAACATCCAAACCAGCAAAAACATCATAACACAGTGCCCCAAATATGGATTCAGTGGTGAAATGGTGGCATCCTTTCATCTGCGAGAAATGGTGGGAATTGCAGCCTATGATGTAGATGGTTTGCAATGTCTCATGTGACAGAATAATCTAATCTGAGATTTGCATTATTGCAAATGTATGTATCTTGGTTGGGAGCTGCTTGCTTCCTATGGGCTGTTTTCTCTTCAAGCTGTAGGAGCCAGCTTCTGTCATGGACTTTGATACCACGATGGAGATGATGGCGCCAGTTGTTATGATCACTTACCAAGACTTCCCATTGGTCATGATTAATTCCAAATTCCTTCATATCTCACTTGCATGTGTCTTTATAGTGAAGCTTGGGGCGTCCTGTTGTTCTTGTTCCCTCTGATACCTCCCCGTGTAGCATGTCCTTGGGTATGCTTCTGTCTTCCAACCCATTCAGATGGCCCAACAAGTGCAGTAGTCTTTGCTTGATCAGGGCTGTCACACTTTGTAAATTTGCCCTTTTAAGAACTTTTGCGTTGGTGACTTTATCTTGCCATTTGGTGTTGAGTATGTGGTGTAAACAGTGTAGGTGGAAACTGTTGAACCTTTTCTCCTGAAGAGCATAAGTTCTCCATGTTTCCCCACCATACATGAGAGGGCTGAGGATACAAGCTAGGTATACTAGCATTTTGGTCTTGATGGTGAGCTTTGAGTTGTTCCATCCTCTTTTAGTTAGTCTGCTAAAGGAGGTGGCAGCCTTTCCAATGTGAACATTTAGTTCTTCATCCAGTGAGAGGCTGGTGTCACTGTAGAAGCTAAATAGCTGAACTTCTGGACTACTTCTAGCTGGTTTGCATTTAAAGTAATTGAAGGATCTTGTAGAACCCCCTGTCCTAATAAACAGTTTTCTTGATGCTGATAGTGAGAACAAATGCCTGACAGGCACTTGAAAGGCGGTCCATGAGTTCTTGTAGTAGATCTTTATTGTGGGCTATGAGGGCAGTATCATCAGCGAATAGAAGTTCCCTGATTAGTACCTTTTTGACTTTGGTCTTTGACTTAATTCGGGACAGGTTGAAGAGTTTCCCATCCGATCTTGTGTGGAGATACACTCCATCTTTCATGTCCATATGAGGAGAGATTAATAAGACTGGGACTTTTCAGCTTGGAAAAGAGATGGCTAAGGGGAGATATGTTTGAAGTCTATAAAATCATGACTGATGTAGAGAAATTAGATAAGGAAGTGTTGTTTACTATTTCTCATAACACAAGAACTAGGGGTCATCAAATGAAATTAATAGGCAGCACGTTTGAAACAAATAAAAGGAAGTATTTATTCACACACTGCATGGTCAACCTGTGGAACTCCTTGCCAGAGGATGTTGTGAAGGCCCAGACCATAACAGGGTTCAAAAAAGAAACAGATAAATTCTTGGAGGATAGGTCCATCAATGGCTATTAGCCAGCATGGGCAGGAATGGTGTCCCTAGCCTCCGTTTGCCAGAAGCTGGGAATGAGCGATAGGAGATGGATCACTTGATAATTATCTGTTCTGTTCATTCCCTCTGGGGCACCTGGCACTGGCCACTGTCAGAAGACAGGATACTGGGCTAAATGGACCTTTGGTCTGACCCAGTAGGGCCATTCTTATGTTCTTATATTCCTTAAATGCACAGTTCAAGACTACTGAGAAGAAGATTCCAAAGAATGTAGGGGCAAGAACACATCCTTGCATCACTCAGCTTTTCATCTCAAAGTTGTCTGAAGTGGACCCGTCAAACTGGACAGTTGCTCTCATGTTGTTGTGGAATGAACGCATAAGACTTAACAGGGTCGGTGGGCATCCTGTCTTTTCTAGTATTGCAAATAGACCTGCTCTACTGACTGTGTCAAATGCTTTGGTTAGGTCCACAAGGGCGATGTACAATGGTCAGTTTTTCTCTCTGCACTTTTCTTGGAGTTGTCGCAGAGAAAATATCATGTTTATAGTTGATCTTCCAGCCCTGAATCCGCACTGTGATTCAGGGTAGAGGTGATTCGCCAGCTGTTGTAGGTGCACTAAGATGACTTTTGTGAAAGCTTTTCCTGCTACACTTAGTAGTGAGATACCGCTGTAGTTGTTGCAGTTGCCCCTTTCACCTTTATTTTTATACAAAGTGATGATGTTTGCATCACACATCTCTTGTGGTACCTCACACTCTTTCCAGCATTTAAGTAGCAGCTGATGAAGATATGGTAATAGGCTGTCTTTCCCGTGCTTGAGGATTTCCATTGGGATGCCATCTTTTCCAGGAGCCTTGCCACTTGATAGCAAATCAATGGCCTTGTTTAGCTCTTCTACAGTGGGCTCCACATCTAGGTCTGGCATGATCTGTAGAGTTGGTATTTGGTTCAGTGATTCGCTGGTGATGTTTCTTTCTTGTGAGAATAGCTCTGAATAGTGTTCAACCCAATGAGACAACTGCTTGCTTTTATCTGTAATTATTTCACTGCTGTGCGATTTGAGAGGGGCAACCTTGTTGACAGTGGGACTCAGAGCTTTCTTCAGGCCATCATACATGACTTTGAGGTTTCCCGTGTCTGAGGCTGTCTGTAGCTCTTCACAGAGCTTCATCCAGTAATGATTTGCACAGCTTCTGCTTGCTCTCTGCACCTCAGATTTTGCATGTTGTAGTCTCACTTTGGTGCTCTCTGTTGGCTGCTTCTTGTGTTCCAGATAGGCTGTGTTCTTAATGTTGATGAGAGGTAATAGTTCCGCTTCATTTTCTTCAAACCAGTCTTTTTTTGATTGTCTCTTCCCCCAAATGTAGCTAAAGCTGTTTCATGGATTGTTGTTCTTAAATCTTCCCAAAATTCCTCTGCCTTCTCTGGTAATGACTTCCCATGCATGCTAAGTTCAAAAGCCTTCACAAAGTCTTGGCTTTCCCTCTGGTTTCTGGTGTTAATAGCATTGATTTTGGGCTTGCTCCTAGGTTTTGCTCTATGTAGTTTCTTGACTGTAAACTTCACTTTGCTAATAATTAAGGAGTGGTCAGTGTCACAGTCAGCACTGTGGAACATGTGAGTGTTCTACAGTAAGGGGTCTTTCCTCCTGACGATAACAAGGTCTAATTGGTGCCAGTGGCCTGATCGTGGATGTCACCATGACACTTTGTGGTGATCTTTTCCTGTAAACTATGAATTGGTAATGTACATTTGGTTTTGGGAGCAGAATTCAAGAAGTTGTTGGCCGTTCTCATTCATCTCGCCAATGCCAAAATGTCCACAAACTGGCCATGAGTTGTTGTCTGCACCGTCTCTTGCATTAAAGTCACCAAGGAGGAAAAGTTGCTCAGTTAATGGTTTTTTTTGATGACTTGATGCAAAGAGTTGTAAAATGTATCCTGCTCGAGGCTAGATTTGAGTGTTGGTGCAAAGGCACTAAAGATGTTCACGGAGCCGATGGTCATCTGAAGTTTAAGTGAGATGATACGTTCTGACTTCCCATTGACTGTTTCTAGGCGCTTTACCCACTTGTTTTTCACAGCGAAACCGACACTGTGCAGACAATTTTCTTCATTGCTTTTACCTTGCTACAAGAATGTGTAATTGGCTGAAGGGTTAATGTCTGGCTATTCCACTTGGAAGCAGGCGGGGCACACCCTGACTGTTCGTAGAAGCAATGCACACATTGCTCTATCCAAGGACAAGGGCTAGATATTAACCATGAGAACTTGATTGTTTGGACAGCAACTGTGGGAGGCTTTCTTAGCCTGGGCTCAAGGCCTGAGAACCAGGATTGTAGTAGTTAAAGGATGGTAACTAAGTATATGAATCAACGTCATACATTCCTTTGTGTAGCAGTGTGTAATGCTTAGGGGGAGATATATAATAAAAGGAGAAGGTGGAAGGCGGGGGGCAGAACAGCCCATCTCCGCTGACCAGCCTGCTTGCTTGCATAAAGCTGTGTGCTGTCTCATCACTGAACCGCAACAACTGGCGCCCAAACGTGGGGCCCTCAGCACTCACCTCGCCCGGCAAGGGTTTCAGACGCGTCACTCATCCACTTCGTGGATCCCGGTGAGTATTTTTCATTGTGGTAAGTATGGGAAGCTCCCTCTCTGCTTTGCAAGTGCAACACCGCAATGAGCTGCAGTATTTGCTGCGTAAGGCTCAGCATGACTGCCCGGCTCGAGAACTCACTCTCCTGCTACAGGAGGTGCGTGCCAAGTGCCCGTGGTATCCTGAAGCTGGAAGCCTTAAGCTAGCGGACTGGGAGCGATTGGGCCAGACATTGCACAAAGAGCCTCGGGCACCCGTGCAAGCTTTACATGCCTGGCACCTCTGCCGCGACGTGGTACAGCGTGTCGCCTCGGACAGACCCTCCCTCGCGAGGCTGGTGCTCTCGCCGCCCCCGTCCACCCCTGCAGCCATCCCCCCTCCTGGCGATGCGACACAGCGTGTCGCCTCGGAAAGGCCCTCTTCAGCACCAACAGAGGAGCTGCCGATCCTGCCACCCCCGTCCGCTCCTGCAGCCATCCCTCCCCCTGCTTCGCCCCCAATGCCTCTATTACCACCGCCTCCCTGGCCTTCCCCACCGGAGCCGGTGTGTGATCACCCTCCCCGCGTGGGGCCCCCTGGAGAGTCATCTGCATCTGCTCAGAAGCTTTCGCTGGTGCAACAAATGGTTCACGCAGCGAAAGCTCGATCAGATCTTACAGCAGAGGAGCTGGCTGATCTGGTCTCCGTTTGCCCGGTGACCTGGCAGAATGATGACCAGGGCAACCCCGTGGGCACCTGGACCACTCTGCCATACTCGGTGGTTAGAGAGGTAAAGAAAGCAATTCGTGAATTTGGCCTGACTAGCACCTTTGTGCGTGGTCTCATTGAAGGGATGGGTACTGGGTACTCCCTAATCCCTGAGGATTGGAAAACGCTGCTGCGCATGATGTTGTCACCCAGTCAGTATGTTATTTGGCTTAGTGAGTATCGGCAGATGGCAGAACGTCAAGCCCAGGTATATAGAGAGCAAGGTATCATTTATGAGCATTTGGCAGGGGAGGGCCAGTTTGCTACTATTGAGATGCAGTCTCAACTCCCTCAGGCCGTCTTCCCCATTATTTCCACCTGTGCCCAGCATGCTTTCAAGAAGGTCCCGGATTCAGGCAAGCCTACCAAAAGCTTTGTCAGTATCCGTCAGGGTGCCTTAGAGTCCTTTTTGGATTTTACCAACAGATTGCAGGAGGCTATCCTCCGACAGGTGGATAACACTGAGGCAGCTCACGAGCTCCTGTTAAAATTGGCAGTTGAAAATGCAAATGAGGATTGCCGCCGTGCTCTCCAGGCAGCACAAGCCTCTGGTATTTTAGAGCACTCAGACATGCTGCGGGCGTGCCAGAACATTGGCACACAAGCCCACAAGGCTGGAGTTCTGGCTGCCGCCCTCAGAAAAACTGGGAAGGAGGGGAAGCGCTGTTACCGCTGTGGTAAGGAGGGTCATTTTCAGCGGGAGTGCCGCTCATCTAAGGCACCAGCCCGACCCTCAAAGAAGTGCCCCAAGTGTGGGAAAGGTTATCACTGGGCTAATCAGTGTCGTAGCGGGTCGGGAAACCGCGCGACGGGTCCCCCCCGAACCCAGGGCCAAACGGGGGTGTTTCCTACTCAGGCAATCGCTCCTCTACCTTGGAATCCATAGACTCTATGAGGGCAGCGACTGCTGGAAGTGCAGGGCTTGATTTGATCATGCAGGAGGACACTGACTTTCGGCTGCCAGGGGAGGTCTGTGCCATACCTACACAGGTGACGGGACCTCTCCCTGCGGGCTTTGTAGGTCTTGTTCTCCCTCGCTCACATGCTGGGAAACAGGGCTTTTTTGTCATTCCAGGGGTCATTGATGCTGATTACACTGGCATTATTAAGGTTCAGGTGTGGACTCATCTTCCACAGTCGCTTCCGCGTGGACGGTCAATTGCACAATTGATTTTAGTCCCCTATCAGGTGCCAGCTGCCGAGGATCGAACTCGGGGCGGAGGAGGCTTTGGATCTACGTTGTCTCACTCGCCGTCTCACAGCGCGTCTTCTCCACTTGTTGCTCTGACAATGTCAGTCCGCCCCTCGAAACCTCAGTTAACACTTTTTTTAAATGATGTTCCTTTTACAGGGCTGGTGGACACTGGAGCTGACGTTACGGTGATTCGTGATCCGGAGTGGCCGGTTAATTGGCCTATGGTTCCTTCTAAAGAATTGTGGGGGATCGGGGGTAGTAAACCCGGGCGCCAAAGTTTGTCTTGGGTCACGGTCTCTAAACCGGGAGGCCGCACCCTTGCTACTATCCGCCCTTTTGTACTCCCTGTCCACCTCAATATTTGGGGCCGTGATTTACTTACAAAGTTAGACACCACCCTCGATATTAACATCTGATGGCCCAAAACCCTCCCTCACCCACCGTGCCCTCTGCCTTACCCTTGGTATGGCAATCCTTAGAGCCCGTATGGATTAACCAGTGGCCCCTCCCTCTAAAAGCTAAAAGCACTTCATTTGCTTGTGCAGCAGCATTTGCAAGCACAGCGACTGGAGAGCTCCACTAGTCCCTGGAACACTCCGGTGTTTGTTATTAAGAAAAAATCGGGTGCTTGGCGGCTGTTACATGATTTAAGGGAAATAAATAAACGCATTCAACCTATGGGCCCCTTGCAATTTGGCTTGCCAAATCCAAATTTAATTCCTCAAACCGATCAACTTTGTGTGTTAGATTTAAAAGATTGTTTTTTTTTACCATCCCCCTTTGCCCTCAGAATTAGCTGCTGTTATTTTGGCCTGTCAATGTTTTGCTGTTTGACCCTTTAATTTAATTGTGGATACCCATTATGTTTATTAGGTAATTGATTATTTACCCCTTGCCCTCATTACCCCTCAGGTTGATGCAGACCTTCTTTGCCTGTTTTTGTTTTTGCAGCACCCTTTTGCCACTTGTCATTTTCCTTACTTTGTTGCTCATATTTGCAGTCATACCCCTCTGCCTGGGCCACTCACTGAGGGCAATGCACGCGCCGATCGCGCATTGCGTTGTCAGGTAAATTCCCTTTTTTCTGACCCCATTGAAAGCCATGCCTTTTTTCATCAGTCTGCCTCTGTTTTGGCCCGGCAGTTTCACATTCCTGCTGATCATGCACGTTCCATTGTTCGTTCCTGTCCCCACTGTGCTGCTGCTGCTCCTACTTTTTCTTATGCCGTTAACCCCCGAGGTACCGCAGCAAATCAGCTGTGGCAGATGGATGTTACTCATGTGCCACAATTCCGCCCCTATTTGTTTTTACATGTTTTTGTTGATACTTATTCAGGCTTTCTTTTGGCTTTTTTTGTTGATACTTATTCAGGCTTTTCTTTTCCCCACGTTGTGGGGAAGCCACTAACAAAGTTATTCACCATTTGCTGGCCTGCTTTTCTGTTATGGGTCGCCCTTGCCAAATTAAAACAGATAATGCCCCAGCCTACTGCTCTGCAGCCCTCTCCACCTTTTGTGCCCGCTGGGACGTCCGTCTTAAACACGGAATCCCTTATAATTCCACGGGCCAAGTCATTGTTGAATGTGCCCATCGCACACTAAAAACCTTGCTAGATAAACAATTAAAACAAGGGGAGCTGCGTCTCCAAACCTTAGGAGACATTCAACAACAAATGTATATCCTCTTGTTTATTTTAAATAATTTAACACTGAATGCAGATCAGCAGACCCCTGCGGATCGGCATTTTCACAAATCTGAGGTACTGGAAAGACCGCGTGTCTTTTACTGTCAGCTGCCCGATCCACAGTGGCTGGGCCCAGCACCTCTAATCACTTGGGGTCGGGGATATGCTGCTGTGTCTCTCCCTGCAGGACCGTTGTGGGTTCCAGCCCGGTGCGTGCGACCGGCACTTAAACAACATGGCATGGCACCAGGGGCTGTCGAATCCCATACCAGAGTTTCAGCTGACCTTGGAGGAGACCGCGTTGCCCCCCGAGTCGACAACGGCGGGACGGAAACGGAGGAGGCGTAGCGTCCCAAGCCAGCCCGTGACATGGGGAGCAGTAAAAGCATTGGTCGCCACGGCTCAATGAAAACTGGCAGCAGATCAGCAGCCAGAAACTCCTAAGACTTTGTTTGTGGCGATTCTCGCCCAAATCACTGCTAATTCTGTGATGATTGTGTGCCTTTTGTGCCTGCTATTTTCTGTAGGGGTTGGCTCGGAAGCGCCTCCCCCGTTACAAGCCCAAATGACATATAACATATGGGAAAGATTGGCTTCAATAGCAAATGTTACCCACTTTTGTCTATCTAATTTTGTAGCAGCCGGAGATTTGTTAGGTACATGCCTTATTCCAGTATGTCATCACCCTGAGGAGATGGAGAATAAGACACTGTTCTCTGCTTATGCGAATCTTTCCTCCCAGTACTCTAGCATGGCTAATTGGGGCCCGGCCAACTATACTCTGCCTCGCACGGCTATATCCCTCCACACACCATACCCGGCCGGGGCTCACAATGTCACCTGTGCGCGTGTAGTTAACTGCACTAGTACAAAGGTGCCCTTGGGCTGTCGAAAAATTTCTCAACTCCTTTTAAATTGTTCCCATGCTGTTAATGTTTCATATAATTATGGCCATATCATCCTACCATCAGGATGGGTTTTTACTTGCGGTTCACGCACCTTTAATTATATTCCTGTAAATTTAAGTGATGGCACCCTTTGCTGTTTTAGTACAATGATACTTATATTGCCTTTTGCTGGTCACAATTGTAGTAAAAGAAGTGTACCCCTTTTAGATGATTATATTGTAGATGTTGAGCTTTTTGGTTATTTTGTGTTTGCAATTATTGGGCTTATTTTTTGCTGCTGCTGTGTACAATGTATTCCTTCCTTGTTAAGATTTTGTAAAATTTTGCCCTGGAAAGCTCCCTAGGTTATGTCCTTGTCTGTCTGGGAGTTAAATAGCATGACAAAACAAATTGACGGCTACCATGAGATGGCCAAAATTCAATAAACAAAAAAAGGGGAGATGACGGGTTAATGTCTGGCTATTCCACTTGGAAGCAGGCGGGGCACACCCTGACTGTTCGTAGAAGCAATGCACACATTGCTCTATCCAAGGACAAGGGCTAGATATTAACCATGAGAACTTGATTGTTTGGACAGCAACTGTGGGAGGCTTTCTTAGCCTGGGCTCAAGGCCTGAGAACCAGGATTGTAGTAGTTAAAGGATGGTAACTAAGTATATGAATCAACGTCATACATTCCTTTGTGTAGCAGTGTGTAATGCTTAGGGGGAGATATATAATAAAAGGAGAAGGTGGAAGGCGGGGGGCAGAACAGCCCATCTCCGCTGACCAGCCTGCTTGCTTGCATAAAGCTGTGTGCTGTCTCATCACTGAACCGCAACAATTGGCCTCTTGGACAGAACCAACATCTGCAAGTCTTGTCTCCTGAAGTGCTGCAATGTCAACATTGAGTTTGTACAGCTCACGGTTTACCAAAGCTGGTTTCTGTATGCTGCTTGTGTATTGTAGGTCATCATCGTCTGTCAATCCTGGACACATGGTCCTGACATTCCAGCTTCCAAGCCAGAAAGTTGTTGGTTTCTTATTTTTGCGTGGTGCCAGGTTTCCGTTTTCCTTTCAACTTTTGGTCTAGTGCCACACCCCCCCGTGAGGCAGACAGATCATGGTGGATCAGCACCTAACAGTCCAGGGGCTGCCCGGCTTTGTGGCGGGTGGTGGCTGACCAATGGAATGCAGTGATTCCTCCCACTGTCGAAGGTGACCCATGGTGCCCTCCTCTACTCCAATCAAGTGAGAGCTTATAATCCATAACTGCCACCTTCTGTGTTGTGTCCATGTTGCCTGCAAGAATGGGAGTGGTCTCTCCATGTGACTTGGCTGCAACAGCCTGGGCAGTTGATATGAAGGTGTTGCATTGTTAGCTTCCCGCTCTTGACTTCACTGATTTGGACCAAAGGAAGGATGGGAGTCGTTACATTTGGAACTAGCTACGCTGCAGGAGTTGGCAATGCAGAGATCTTCCATCTGCCTGCCTTTTGGCGCTTCACTCCTAGATTGGTTATCAACCACAGCGGAAGGGCCCAATCTGTCCTGTGTGGATGTTGTTGGCAAAAACACTGCGTGAATTTGCTCATCCACCTTTTGAATTGTATTTCCTCCATCAAGGGTTCCACTACCTTCCTCAGGCACTCATCAGCCCGAAGTCATTGGCACTTCCTGAAGTTTCTGGGTTAATTAACTGCCGCCCAGCACTTGGCATTGACCAGTACAGGTTGTACCGCTTATGGTCATAGCAGAAACAGGTTTTCAATTCTGACCTGACCTTAGTGGTGAAATGGATGGTATACACAATGTCACAGAGAGACCTCAAAATGGCTTATGGACCTTGTAGTCAGACAGCCAGCCCCGCCTCTCAGACCAGCATTGCTGGGAACACAAGGGAGCCAAAACAACAGGGCACTTAACATCAATTCCAGCACAGCCTTTGAAGCTGTGAGAAGCATAGGTGTGCTGCTACAATGTGCCTCTGGGAACATATACAACGATTAGGCTCACAGCAGACAGAGAAGCTGTGACAGACATGGCTCTTAGCCCCTACTAAATAGTGTGATGCACACACCCCAACATCCTAGGTGGGAAAATATTTACCCTAATAAAAGGAATGTCCAGTAGTTGAAACTTATTGTTTCTCTCCCTTGCAAGTGTAAACTACTCTTGCGAGAGCTGGCGTCACCCAGACAGAGCAGCCCCAATTTGGCATAAGAAAGGAGAAGGAGAATAAAGGAGTACAGAGGTATAAGTATGGGACCTACAGCACCATGATTTTTGAGTGCTTTTCACTATCTATCTGCTGGTCAGATAAGTGACAGCCTCCCAAGGCTTCTGCAGCTAAGAGGGTCCCTAAGCCTTGTCCCTTATTCGTCTTTCCGCGGAATTGAGTGACCGATCCTGGCTTGGCACCGCTGGAATCGAGAGATGCAAGGAGGGTAAGAAGCACCCACACCTGATCTCCTATCTTTAGTGTACACATATTTTGAAATAGAGCTCTATACTTTGTTGTCTTTCTTTGGGATTGTGGCTTCAGTTTTGTAACTTGTTTGTGTGTGTAACATCTCTACATTTAAATAAGTAGGCACTAGCAATTTTGTAACCACATGATTAGAATCTAGTTTAATGAATTTTGGTAACCATTTGTGCATAAGCCTGACTTGTTTCTCTGGTTTACTGTAAAGCAGCCAACACAATTAAAGAACCTCAGCCGTTTTGGCTCTAAAGCCTGGCCATTAGGTGAGAGTACTAAGAGCCTAGCGTTGAGTTGTGCCGCCTCCACGGGGCAAACTCTTGGGGCACCTGTCAGTCAATCCTGACTGCCCACTGCGAAGGAGTTCTGAGCTCTAGCAGTTAAAGTCACGGGTGTTTAGGACCTTGGGGCATCCGTCAGCCTAGCCCGGGCTGCCCGCCGTGAAGGGACAGTGCGTCCTAGCGGTTAAAGTCACGGATGGTATAAAACGGGCATAGCTGGCACCTCACCAAACATCCTTGGCCATCGGCTAACAGACCTACAATTGTATGTGTAGAATGTTGCTCTTCAGATGCCATATGCATGTGCGAGAAAGATTGTAATGGGTGGGGCCTTCAGAGAAATGGGTATCCTGCTTCAAGAAATGAGACCTAGCATTAATTCGCCTGTAATCTAGCAACTATAAAAAGCAGACTTCCTGTACAATGTGTTTTAGTTTCTGGTAGTAAGTTGATTGCTATAGAGATATTGTGGTAAACCCAGGACAAACAGCTACAAAAGGGGGGGCAGTAATTAGTCCCAGGGGATTAAAAGGCCCCTCCCTATCCACTGAGGAGAGAGAACCACGGGGCAATAAGGTTCAGCTGGAAAAGGGGTTGCTAGGGAACCAATTAGGTTCCGCTGACTCCAACTACTTGGGACCTTTTAAACCCTCCCCTGGGTGGTAGGAGGGGGAGAGTGAGGGAGTGAGAGGAGCAGGAAAGTTGCCAGTAGGCTGTTTGCAGAAAGACACCAGACCTTCCCAGTAGGGAGGCTGCACTCACTCCCCAGAAGGGAAGGAAAACAAGCACAAGGGATTGACTGAGGAGAGGAGTAGCAGGACTCTGTGCCACCTATAAGGATTCACCTTGCCCCAAACCTGAGTCTCCAAGCCTAAAAAGGACTGAGCCTACTGAGGCGAACAAGGTATTTTGCCACAATAGATATTAGTGCCACACATCCTATCATCTATTAACACAGATAAACAAAAGTTTTATGGAAGCTTCGGTACCTAGGACAATTGAACTCAACTGTTAATGCAACAATTCCAGTCAATTTTTTATTTCTGTGGAAGAAACAATTAGAGGGACACATGGCTGATTCACCCTAATGACATGTCAGTGAGTAAAATAGTATATCCCTGTCACCTTAGTTGCTTCAGGAATAGCATAATTCTTGCTGGTTAGTGGATGACTGTGGAGTGTCGTTCCCCTTGGAGCGTCTAACACCTTGTTCATCTGTGAAGACTGTGATGTTTAAATGAGGCATGAGCACAGCCTTTAGAGTTGCTCTCAGTCACCTTATTCTATAATGAATAAGAAACGCAATATACATACAAGATGGGCACATGTTATTGCATTCAAAATACCATGTTTAAAAAAATTACACCTGGTAAGCCAAAGCATATGTTATAAATTACAATGGAAAATGGTAAGATACTGCTATAAGCATCCCTTTTCCTGCTCTCTTTCTATTGTGTTCTTTCGTTGCTTTGCTTTTGTGCTGTTTGATATCTCTAATCTGACCCTCTAAGAATACCCTTTTTACCAGTCATTCTGTAATACCGAGGGATCTGTATACATGCATAGTCACCCTGAGATTTTGGGAGATATTCCATTAAATATAGATAAGAGAACTCACTGCTATGATATAGTGTTTTGAAGAACAAAGAATCCAAACTGGGATTCCCCAGTCTCCAGTGGTCTACAGAAGACAGCAACAGCTTGATGACTGATTAAATGGATATGGAGGCCAGGGCTCTTAGTGTTCTAGTATGAATTCAGATGCAACAAAACACCCATTGTCTATTTTGAAAAAAATACAGCTCATTATCAGTTATAATTTACTTCAAAATATCCTAGTGTGCTAGTAACTGATAATTCAGTTTCCCAATATTAGAGGATTACAGCCTAGCTTTTCTTTTCTTAAATAATTTTTCTTTCTGTTTTCAAGAAATATTTATATAAAATCATTCTCTTAAGACTTCCCAGTTGATAGAAGATAGCACCCTCCTTTTTAAAAAAAATACAGAATTTCTGCTGCTCTAGACTTCCTATGCTTTCAGTCACCAATTTAAATATATTAATCCATGTTTCACATTACATTTTCTTCCACAAACAGTGCAATTGCCTAAAACACCAAAAGCATGAAGACTTATAAATAATATGGAACTTGAACCAAAACCCTCTGATGACAGTGAAGAAATTCCAGTTGATTTCAAAGGGCTTTGTGTACATAGGTAACATTCTGTTACCCTGCACCTTGTGTAGTCATTTTCACCAGTGCAAAGTAGATGTAACAAGCAGCCATTCTGGCTGAAGTCAATGGAGTTTAAGCACGTGCTTTGCTGAATTGGGGTCTTAATGATTCTAAGATTACTGACTGAATTTCCAAGGATAAATTGTTAGAGTAACTAGCTGTCATACAAGGTACTTGTCGCAGATTCTATACTATTCATAAAAGGTGCATGGGGTAGTGGGTATATAAGAACTTTAGATTGGTTCAGGATTCCTTAAGTGTGAAGTTTCTTACAATCAAACCTTTTCTTTAAATTTTAACTTTAACATATTTCCTACCTTTTATCAGTTCCATTTTTAAAACTGCAACACTTAATTTTTCCCTTTAAATTATTGACACTTTCCTTTAATTCCATCTTCACAAAGTTTTTTTTGTGTGGGAATAAACATTTATTTACAGTTTTTCAGTCTGTAATCCATGTGACACACTTCATATCCAAGTCCGCACTAATTTCATGAGCAAGATTTCATTAGTCACTGTCTCAAATGCCTTATTTATATTCAAATATATTCTGGATTGGAAGGATTAGAATTTTATTGGTAAATGTTGATAAACATTGATTTCACTGCATACACAAACTGATGAAAAACTTCCATCGATAGTAATTGAAATGTACAGATAGGCAAAGTAACAAAAATTCTGCTTGAGACCTTATCACAGTTTGATTTAAGGATACTTACTTTGTATATTTTGACATGTGATGTTGACAGTTGGTGCTCTGACAGTTATAAAGGTTTAACTTTATGAATTTCAATGTCTGCTGTCACAAAATAATTGTCTGACCCTCCCATAATTTCCCACTACTGGGAAAATTGAAATAGATAAAAATTGCGGGGGGAAATGCTTTAAAACCCATAATTTTGTGTAACTGTGAAAATGTAAATTGATCAAAATTGGAAAAAATCCTTAAAAATAAATATTGATATCTGTCAAAATTATATTTAAAAAAATCAAATTCTGACAAGCCTAAATCCATGCACTGATTTTCCTTTCTCTACTAATTTTGAGGTTGTGTTACGTGCTGCACCAGCAAAGCCTCTAAGTTTGTTTGGTAAGATCTGTTCTTATCTTTCCATGCTGTTTATTGCTCATGGTTTTATTCTTTTCTGGATTTTGGATGATTTTTTTCTTCTTCTCTCACTATTTGTTCCATTATTTTATTTGGGATATTGGTTTGTCTTTCAGGATAGTACATATATGCCAGCAATGTTTTCTTGCAGTAGGAAGTAAATGAGACAATCAGCAATCTGGAGCATGTTGAGCTAGAAGTGCTCTTCACCGAGATGGCAGGCTAAGAACATTTCTGTACGGGGCCCAGGAAGGGCAGACATTGTACACTGCAAAACAATTAATAGAGTGGCACAGCTTAGTGAAGAGCTAAGGACCATGGGATATGTCCCCTAAAATCCTACTGCCCCACCTGGGTGGTACTGCACCAGTGTGGACACAGCTACAGGATATGACTCTAGTGTGGCTTGTTCACACTCAGGCTAAGCTAATCTGGATTCCCAGACCCAGGTGGTTGGACCCAGGTTAATTCTGCAGTGAAGACATACCCTGCAAGTCAAAGAAACATTGTGGCTGCTCTGACTTGCACCAGGGCGACTTTGGTCCCTTGGCTGGCTCAGGATCAAGGGAGTCTAAGGGAGCTCTAGCGGCCACTATTCCTCCCCACCTCAGCTGTGCCAAGCATGAGCTCCTCACAGCTGATGACTGTGACTCCACAGTGTCAGTTCACATCCACCTATCAGTGTCACTTTGTGCCAATGTGGCAAGGCTTTTTTGGCACCTACAGCTGCTCTACCAGACAAGATTCAATAGCACAAGCCCTCAAGATTTTTCTGTATGTACTAGAGTGAGTTAGGAAGGTGTACCAGTCTAACTATGCAGTTCGGGAGTGTGACTCTTTACCAATATAAAAGGAGTACTTGTGGCACCTTAGAGACTAACAAATAAATTTGTTAGTCTCTAAGGTGCCACAAGTACTCCTTTTGTTTTTACCAATATAGTTAGACTGATACAACCCCTAGTGTGTATGCTATAGAGGTATAAAGCACCTTTATACTAGTATGAGTTATCTCCTTTCCTGTAGGGAAATAGTGATAAAGGTTTAAAGCACATTTTTACCAATATAACTGCATCCACGCTGTGGGGGGAATTGTACTACTTTAACTGTACGGCCATAGTTAAAGCAATAAAACTCTCTAGTGAAGATAAGGCCTTATTCAAAAGAGAACTTTCTCGTGTATTAATCCCACTTGGAAAAGTTGCCTTGCTTTCTTTACAAACAAAGGAGAGAGCAAGAATTGAAGAACTTGAGCAGGGATTTATAGTAAATTTTAAAGTGCTGTTGCTTGGGGATGGGATTTTGAAGAATGTCTCTTTGAAAGTTTCTACTGCCTTGTGCAGGAGAAAAGAAGAAGGATCTCCCACTGGTATTCCCCAGCATGTAAAAATGTCTAGGAAATTCTGATACAACTACATCAATGCAAGGAGCCGAGACAAGTGCTTAGAAACACTTACAGTCTTAAAAAGAGCTGGGACCTTAGGGTCAAGCACTGTAAACTCATGTGTGGAAATATGTAGTTCTAGTCCCAGAGTGGGGCGGAAAACCTTAACCATAATCTAAAAACAGATTTTTCATTTTTACATTTTACATTTTTACTCATGGGGCTCATTTAGCAACTGAATAATTCATATCAAGCTTTTTATCAAGTGAATTAGACCAGTCTAAAAATCAACAATATTTATAGAGCTAATAAGCAATTACCACAATAATTTTTAAATATTTACTAAGAGTAATATGATACCAGCAAATGATATAGTTAGCTACTTAATTGCTATCTCTAGTTTTATCTTGGCACAAAAATCCTTTTACTGAACATAAACTTCTTTGAATAAAGGGCATATATGAAAATGCCATAATATGACTTTGGAACTTATACTATGTTATTTGCTAACATTTTAAAATGGTCATATAAAAAAATGGCTAGGTGTTATTTCAGTAACATTGATATTACCTTTAGCATAGTGAAAGTCAGTATTATAATGAAAACGAAGCTCATGGTAAGCTTAACCTGCTCTGCAAAGGGTTTGTAACTAACAGCCCAACTGGGGTCAAGTAACCAAATGGCTTCAGTTAGTCTTGAACTTGTGACTGAGTTTCTGGTGAAAAGGCTCTGTCTACTGAAATCAATCAATATCCATGGCTGCTATTGTCATGAGATATTCTTTCACTTGTGGGGAGTGGCAGGCTATCTTCACATGCGCAGAATGCAGTAATATATTTCTTATCACCTGTGTCATGTTTCACTCTTACTTCCTCTCATTTAGAAGGTGAGATGTAATTCTTGGCTCAGTCAGTGACAGATCTGGATGGTTCCTCCAGCATAGTCTGATGGCATCATCTTGGAGTCACAGAATTAAGGAAACTTTGAAAATGGTTAGTTTCAATAAGTACATTTATACACCTACAATTTTTAAGTGCTTGCTTAGGGATGTCTGGTGCCCTCCACTTATGCTGATGGAAATGTAGAGAACACCATAAACCAGGAGAAATCAGGTGGGGGAGGTACAGAAAGGAGGAACAGTGCTTCTTCAGCATACTTTGCCCCCACCTGCCCAGTCTCCTGTGCCAGAATCTCCTGTGTAGTCTGGGCTCTGACTGGGCTGTGAGGTGGTAGGGCCAAGGAGCAGTAGCTCTTCCCAGCATGTGATTCATCTATCCTGGTGGAAATACAGTACTGTTGTTTTAAATCTAATTCTGCATGTGTGTAAGGCTTAGCTGTGGGAATGAGATGATTTGGAGAATGACAAACATGCCAGTAGGGATAGAGGGAGAGCCTAGAGGGCAGTGAGGAGGGGACAGTCCCTCTGTGCACTTTGAGTTCGCTCTCTGAGGTCCATGGGGTCTGCCTCCTCGTCTGATTTCTCACAATAAAGGAAGTAAAGAAATTTGTGTTCTTTATCCCTGTAAAAGGAGCCAAAGTTTTACAGTGTAAGGCCATGCAGCAGTAACCCACACTAACAGCGTGTCCCTTTGTCCATCTCTCTTGGCTGGATAATGTATAGAGGTTTAAGTATCTGGTACTGCATTCAAGCTAATGGACCTGGTCAATGCAGGTAATAGCAGCTTGTGCTTTTTGATCCAGAGAGTCTGTGTTCCTTCCTTTCAGATGACTCTTCCAAGGGTGCTGCATTACAAGCAATAGTCCATATGTGGAGCTGAACAGGTATGGACCTCTGAAACTCAGACTGATTTTCCGTAGCTGGGGCAGTGTGTGGCTCGACCATGGACAGAGGTTTATGAGTCTGCTACTGCATGTAAGCTAATGAAGATGGTCATTTAGCTCAAGCACTTGAGGCTTATTTCTCTTAGAGCCTGTGTTCAATCCCCCACAGATAACCTGATGGCAGATGTTGGTGCTATACATAGAATTGCAGAGTGTTTTACTGAACCTCTGTCTCCCTTCTCTTAGCTTTATTTGCACACTGTGTTTGCCTGTTTGGTTGTTTCCATTCTATTAAATTAGGAAACCCAAAGCAGAGCAAGTGTTTAACTTCCTGCCTCTGAGCTTGATCCTGCAAAGCACAGAGCACTCTGGCCCCTATTTAGCAGAGCACTTTAAGCATGTGTGTAGTGCCAGTGACCTCGATAGGAGCGCTCATCTACTTAAAGTACTGCACACACTTTTCAGGTTAGAGGGGAGAATGCTCAGCACTTGGCATGCCTGTGCCCTTTAAGTGCAGGGGAGACTACATTTTTAGTTTAAAAAAGGGTTAAATCCTGACTAGGGCAGCGTGCCAGCAGTATTTAGGTTTAAGAGGTCTAATAACACTGGCATAGCTTATATGTGTTATTCCCAATAGAGGGCCTGATGCTGCATGGTGCTGAGTACCTTGAACTCCAGCTGAAGGCAACAGAAATTGAGGGTACATAGTGTCTTTCAGTATTCAGACTAAAAAGATAGGTAAGAATGGAATCATTGTAACCAATCATTCTTGTGATGACGTTATTTATATAATCTGCATGTGCAGGATTGATAAAAAAAGCATAATCTAATGTGTTTTTGGTAGCCAGAATTGCATGTACCATGTATTCTGTTCTGACGTCAAGAATTTAGTAAATACAATATTTAAAGATCTGTGGTAATGCAAGTGTTTGATGGGCTGGTGATGTAGTGTGAATTTAATTAAACTACAGCATAAAGAGGGTTAGGGCCACTTCACTTCCAATTCATGTAGGCTGTCTAAAGGGGGTAAGTAATAGTCTCTGTTTCCTTTCCTCTCTTTGCCAAATGCACCAACAATTTGGCATGGGTAGTAAGAAGTTATTATGGATTCTGCTGAGACAGTCCTATTGCATGGTGCAGATAACACAAATCTTGTTAACAATCTGACAAAATATAAATGGCTTCATAATATACTGCCGCCCCCTCAGTACCTCAACTGCTTCAAAAATGTTATCTGGCTCCTGCAGGGGGCTAACCTATGCATTATGGAGGATGAATTTTAGCACCATACACGGTTATCTCTCACCAAAAATATGAATGTTTTTCATAGCACAAAGCAATAATTAAACTCAATCTTTGGTACCAAACACAGCCATGGCCATTCATTTAATTATGGGCATATGGGGAATATGGTAAAAGATACGTTTTAAAATTAAATTAAATTTAAAACTAAAACTGTTGAAACAAAGTCATCTCTGATCCATAAATATTTTTTGAATAAAAATGCCAAGATTAGGTCACTGTCATTCATGTCTCTGGTGATCATCACAGGGTGAGCTACCCTTTAAGGGCCTTGGGGCTCGGCCTGGTTTAGTCCACTTTTCCAGATGGAGGGAATGAAAACAAAGGCAACATAATGGGAAGCATGTTAACAAGGGAAGACGGGACTAATTGAAGCCCAGGAGAGCTGGAAGCTGAGGACAAGAGTAGGGCTAAGGTGGAGAGGAAAGACCCTGAGAAGAAAGATTATGACCAACAAGAATACGGGCTGGAAGACTTTGTTTTTGTTTCCTCTTTGGACTCAGATTATCTCTGGAAGTCGTGGGCTTTTTTTGACTTAGCCGCAGGACTAAGTTACCTCAGTGATTTACATAATGACGGGTTTCAGAGTAACAGCCGTGTTAGTCTGTATTTGCAAAAAGAAAAGGAGTACTTGTGGCACCTTAGAGACTAACCGATTTATTTGAGCATAAGCTTTCGTGAGCTACAGCTCACTTCATCGGATGCATACTGTGGAAAGTGTAGAAGATCTTATTATATACACACAAAGCATGAAAAAATACCTCCCCACACCCCACTCTTCTGCTGATAATAGCTTATCTAAAGTGATCACTCTCCTTACAATGTGTATGATAATCAAGTTGGGCCATTTCCAGCACAAATCCAGGTTTTCTCACCCCCCCCCCACACACACAGACTCGCTTTCCTGCTGGTAACAACTACAATACCCACCTTCGGAAGTGAAGAAACAGATTGATAGAGCCAGAAGAGTTCCCAGAAGTCACCTACTAAGGACAGGCCTAACAAAGAAAATAACAGAACGCCACTAGCCGTCACCTTCAGCCCCCAACTAAAACCCCTCCAACGCATTATTAAGGATCTACAACCTATCCTGAAGGATGACCCAACACTCTCACAAATCTTGGGAGGCAGGCCAGTCCTTGCCTACAGACAGCCCCCCAACCTGAAGCAAATACTCACCAGCAACCACATACCACACAACAGAACCACTAACCCAGGAACCTATCCTTGCAACAAAGCCCGTTGCCAACTGTGCCCACATATCTATTCAGGGGACACCATCACAGGGCCTAATAACATCAGCCACACTATCAGAGGCTCGTTCACCTGCACATCCACTAATGTGATATATGCCATCATGTGCCAGCAATGCCCCTCTGCCATGTACATTGGTCAAACTGGACAGTCTCTACGTAAAAGAATAAATGGACACAAATCAAATGTCAAGAATTATAACATTCATAAACCAGTCGGAGAACACTTCAATCTCTCTGGTCACACGATTACAGACATGAAAGTTGCGATATTAGAACAGAAAAACTTCAAATCCAGACTCCAGTGAGAGACTGTTGAATTGGAATTCATTTGCAAATTGGATACAATTAACTTAGGTTTGAATAGAGACTGGGAGTGGCTAAGTCATTGTGCAAGGTAACCTATTTCCCCTTGTTTTTTCCTCCCCCCTTCCCCCCCCCCCCCAGACGTTCTTGTTAAACCCTGGATTGTGCTGGAAATGGTCCACCTTGATTATCATACACAATGTAAGGAGAGTGATCACTTTAGATAAGCTATTACCAGCAGGAGAGTGGGGTGGGAGGAGGTATTTTTTCATGCTTTGTGTGTGTATATAATAAGATCTTCTACACTTTCCACAGTATGCATCCGATGAAGTGAGCTGTAGCTCACGAAAGCTTGTGCTCAAATAAATTGGTTAGTCTCTAAGGTGCCACAAGTACTCCTTTTCTTTTTTCTCAGTGATTTAAAAGCACTGGAAGCTGGCAGGTGATCATAAAAGGCAGTATATTGACAGAAACTGAGGCAGTGGACAGGCCAAAGTCAGACCAGGAAAGTCCATGCTTCAGTTATTTAGTATTTGGGTGACTACCGGGCATTTGTTAAATGACGATTAACCTGAAACTCACTGAACTGGCATGAATGATTTCTCCAAAAATGTATTTTTAAAATCATTGTTATCTATGATTCATTATTCACTTTATAAACTTTGTTTCTGCTCTCTGATTGGGCGACAATGCCTTATGACCTTTGTGTGACTAAACAACACAAGTAATGAATAACAACTATTTGGTTTGCATTATAACCAATGGGCTAAAAATTATTTTTCAAATTTCTTGGTGAATATTATGAATAACCAATACACTTGCAGAAATCGGGATTAACTCATTAATGTTTCACTAGCCAAAAAGGGGTCTAAATTCATAATAAATGGTAATCAGAATAGTTCACTCAGTTCTGACATTTAGTTTAGCTTTTGTGGGAAAGTGGACTAAATCGTTAGACCTCTTCAAATATTTATTACAAAGCACTTTTTTAACATTATTCAAATTTGTTTTTGCCATTTGCACCACCTCTTTGTCTACTCTTCATGAATATATCTAGGTTTTACTAACAGGAATGCTCAGAGAAAGTAAACTCTGAAAGTTATACTCGGAAATACTCATGAAAAACAGACTTCAAATTCACTTTTTTAAGAATTGACACCAGGCACCTGCTTATAAGACTTGAATTCCACCGAACAAGGAACAGAAATAATAGCATGCGACTTCTGTGACCAGTCACAACTAAACCATACAACTCAAATTTCAGATTTAGAATTTTGAATAAAAAATGATACATTGAAGGAAAAAACAAGCAAAAAAGTTTGAATAATTTCAATTAACTAAGTAGAGAAAATTACAATCTGTTTCTCTCATCCCATGAACAGAAAATTTACTGAATAAATTATTTGTTCAGCTCTAGAAGTCATTGTGAACGCTTTTAGAAACATATAGACATCTGTTGGGTAGATTTATCTTTTACTGGTTTGGACTGCATCTTCTCACCAGCACCATTTTATATGAAAAATATTTTGATTATTAATAACAGCTTTGTAAGAAAGACGTTAAGAATATTTACAGTGGGGAAATGTGTTTGATTCAGAGAGATATTGAACATAATTGACTTTAAAAGAATTTGTGGGTGCTCATCTTCTACATACAGGTTCAGGTCCTGGATCTCTTTCATCACAAAATATAGAATATAGTGTTGTAGCAAGTTAAACCCATATTTCCAAAATGCTCCTCATTTCTACTGCAGTGCTTTGGACTTCGATTTGCATATTCTCTACTACTCTGCAAATTAAGCGCCTTAACCTACATAGCACAAATGAACTCTCAAAGTGGACTTGTAGGAGATCTGCTAATAGTGTCTATTTAAGGAATGTCGTTACTTGCAATATTTACCAGTTCAAAAAAAAAGGAAAAGTAATAGGTAGAGTGTATCAAATTATTCATGGCAAATAAATCATTCTGTGAATGTAGCCCTTTTTATCTGTTTAGTGGACTGTTTACAAACTGATTCTGATTTTTAAACTTCTGCAACATAGTTTGAGTGAAAAATTTTCATCCTGTGTATTATTGATAAGCTGTACTTCCTGGGTCAGATTCTGTTACACTTCTTCCTGTGGAGTAGTACTTTACCCTGAGTACTCCAGTTTGGTCAATGGTGCCACGCATCTTGAATAAGGGTATCAGAATCCGGCTCTCTGTTTGTAATGTATGACTACAACTTCTTAAACAGGAGAATAAGAGATGACAAGTAGTGAATAATGGGTAGCAATTACTCTTGTTTATGAGTGAATACCTTTTGTTTCCATGCCAGTACAGGTAATCATATGAAAAACAGCCCTTCAGCAAGCATTTGTGTGAACAAAACCTGTTTGTATGAATACTCCTGAATATCAAGTTATAAGAGATATGAACATAGCTGAACTGAACAGCCACTTGGAATCTGAATGAATGTTAAACACTGAGGTAGAGCCATGGCCCTTCATAAGGAAAGCTTTGTTAAGGCAGCAGCTGAGAGTTCCCTTGTTCTGGGGTATTTCAGGGAGGGTTTGGGGCAGGAAAAGGAATGGGGTGCATTTCTCTCCAGGGACTGTGGCTGGCAGAGAGAGCCCTCAGGAGCTATATCTGCTGGCACAAAGTAGAGCATTCCTAACTTATTTTGGCACATCTTGGAATCAGCCCACTCTGACCTTGTCTACACTAAAACTTACTTCAGTATAACTTATATTGTTCAGGGGTGTCAGTAATCCACACCCCTGCGTGACCTAAGTTATACCTACCTAAGGACCGGTGTAGACAGCACTATACTGGTGGGAGAGCTTCTCCTGCCAACAGAGCTACCGCCTCTTGTGGGAAGTGGAGTAATTAAGCTGATGGGAGAGCTCTCTCCTGTCAGTTTAGAGCATCTTCACTGGATGCACTATAGTGGCACATCTGCATCGGTGCAGCTGTAGCACTTTTAGTCTAGAGGTAGCCTCAGATTGTGGTATTCAACCAAATCTAGTAACTGGGAACTATTCAACGGGTCTCTGATTGAGGGAAGTAAACATATACTGGATAATTAGAATGTTAGTTTACGTCCAATTCTACACAGCTATTGGTGACTTTGAAGTTGATACTGAAGAAAAGGCATGATACTCATGTCACTGTGGAGGATAGCTAGTGTGATCAAAAGCTACAGTGTACTTTCTCACTACATCTCTTGTAAGTTGCAGTTTTGAGCCGTGTTGGTCCCAGGATATTGGAGAGACAAGGTGGTTGAGGTTTCAGAGTAGCAGCCATGTTAGTCTGTATCCGCAAAAAGAAAAGGAGTACATGTGGTACCTTAGAGGCTAACAAATTTATTTGAGCGTAAGCTTTCATGAACTACGGCTCACTTCATCGGATGCATGCATCTCACGATGCTGTAGCTCACAAAAGCTTATGCTTAAATAAATTTGTTAGTCTCTAAGGTGCCACAAGTACTCCTTTTCTTTTTGAAGCTGGTTGAGGGAATATCCTTTGTTGGACCAACTTCTGTTGGTGAAAGGTGTTGTGCAGTTTTCCTTTGAGGTTGAGGACTGAGAGATCAGATATGAAGTGATCATCTTGCGACCTGGGTGATAAGGTGTTTTTGTCTCTTACCATTTTTCTGAGAGTTAATTTGAGACTGTAGTGATTATCTGGTTTCACCCACATAGCTGTTGTTGGGGCATTTAGTGCACTGTGTGGGGTACACCACAGGTTGTGATAGGCATATGTAGGACCAATGGATCTTGAAAAGTGTGTTGTGAGGGATATTGATCACTGTAGCAGTGGATATATTTCTGCAGGTTTTGCACCTATTATTCTGGCTGCTTTGAGTTGGTGTAATCTAGTCTGTGGGAAGCTTGCTTCTGATGATGAGCTTGATGAGATTGGACTTTTTGGTTTTTTTGAATGTCAGAAGAAGGGGTTCAGGAAAGATTGAGTATGGGTTTTAATCGTTTAATGATACCCCATTAAGTTCCAGTGTGGGGTAATAGGTGACAACTAGGGGTCTGCAGTCGGAAGGTTTTTTTCCCCTATATTGAAGCAGGTTTTCTCAGGGTATTTGGGTGACCCATTCCATGATGCAGTCACTTCTCTGGTGGATTGTCTTTGTTTGGAACAGGAGTACTTGTGGCACCTTAGAGACTAACGAATTTATTAGAGCATAAGCTTTCGTGGGCCACAGCCCACTTCATCGGATGCATAGAATGGAACATATAGTAAGATATATATATATACACACACACACACACATACACACACATACAGATAAGTTGGAAGTTACCATACAAGCTGCGAGAGGCTAATTAGTTAAGATGAGCTATTATCAGCAGGAGAAAAAAAACTTTTTAGTGATAATCAAGATGGCCCATTTAGACAATTGACAAGAAGATGTGAGGATAGTTAACTTAAAGAAATATATTCAATATGTGTAATGACCCAGCCACTCCCAGTCTCTATTCAAACCCAAGTTTCAGGATAGGTTGTATATATGCATCATCAAAGATTTACAACCTGTTCTGAAAAATGATCCCTCACTCTCACAGATCTTGGGAGACAGACCAGTCCTCGCTTACAGTCAGTCCCCCAACCTGAAGCAAATACTCACCACACACCACACAACAAAACCACTAACCCAGGAACCTATCCTTGCAACAAAACCTGATGCCAACTCTGTCCACATATTTATTCAAGTGATACCATCGTAAGAGCTCATCACAATAGCAACGCCATCAGGGGCTCATTCACCTGCACATCTACCAATGTGATACATGCCATCATGTGCCAGCAATGCCCCTCTGCCATGTACATTGGCCAAAATGGACAGTCTCTATGCAAACGAATAAATGGACACAAACCTGACATCAAGGAATCATAACATTCAAAAACAGGTAGGAGAACACTTCAACCTCTCTGGCCACTCAGTAAAAGATTTAAGGGCGGCAATTTTGCAACAGAAAAGCTTCAAAAACAGACTCCAACGAGAAACTGCTGAGCTTGAATTAATATGCAAACTAGATACTATTAACTTGAATAGAGACTGGGAGTGGCTGGGTCATTACATATATTGAATATATTTCCTTAAGTATCCTCACACCTTCTTGTCAACTGTCTAAATGGGCCATCCTGATTATCACTAAAGTTTTTTTTCTCCTGCTGATAATAGTTCATCTTAACTAATTAGCCTCTCACAGATTGTATGGTAACTTCCAACTTATCTGTATGTATATATCTCTTACTATATGCTCCATTCTATGCATCCGATGAAGTGGGCTGTGACCCACGAAAGCTTATGCTCTAATAAATTTGATAGTCTTTTTGCGGATACAGACTAACACGGCTGCTACTCTGAAACCTGTCTTTGTTTGGTGAAGGCGGTTTTAAGTGTGTTTTAGATGTGTACCCCAGACTTTCTCCTTGGAGCATATTCTGTGGTATCTGAGGGTCTAACTGTAGATAACAGATTTTTTTGGTGTATTTCGGGTGATTACTGCATCTGTAGAGGTAAGTGTGGTACTCCATGGGTTTCTTATTTATAGATGTCTGAAGGGTTTCATTGTTGAAGCTGATGGTCGTGTCCTGCGAGTTGATGCTGGTGTGGGATTGTTCTAGAGAGAGTTGGATGGGTGGTGGTTGTTGAAATTGTGGTTGAAGTCTATGAAGGAGGTTAGGTCATCTGTCCAGAGGATGAAAATATCATTGATGTATCAAGTATATCATTTGTTTTGTGGTGCATTTGTCCAGAAATTCTTCCTCCAGGATGGCCAATGAAGAGATTAGCCATTCTAGTACCTATGGCTGTTCCCATGGTTTGGGCAAAGTGTTTGTTGTTGAATGTAAAATTGTTGTGGGTGTTGAGGATGAAATTTAGCCATGTATTTGGAGTGGATATCTGAGTGTTGTCCGTTGTCTTGTATATATCTGAGGAAGGCACAGAGATGCCATCATTGTGAGGGAGAATGGTGTATACTGTAGTGAACATCTTTTTGTTTGTGTCTTTCTGCTGTAAAATCTCAAGAAATAATATTTTTGTGTTGCATAAGCTGAATTAGTTTTGAGCAAAAATATACACATCACTCTTACAGAATCTGCGTGAAGCTTTTTCATTTTTAGAACGGCAAGGAAAATATAAGTTAATGGGTCGTGGGTAAAGAGACCACTATGGATACCAACTCCTTCACAGACTTTTCAACCAGCTCTATTTCATAGCCCACCTTCCGTACTCAAAATATTGCAAAACATTAAGATAGAACATTAGTTGTGTGGTAACTGTGCAAGGCAACAATACTACCCTGTTCATGCCAATAAACACACACAGCCCTATAGGTTAGGACCTGATGTGGGGAGAGAATACTGCCCCGGACAATGGTTATGTAATAACTTTTAGATGGTCAGCTATCAGAAATGAGGGAATACCCCTTCTCATGTGACATTAAAGTACAGCACCTATCTTTTTACTGCACTGGATATGTGTTCTCTTTATGACTTCACAGGTTTATGTGATATGTGATCTAAAGTGATCACTCTCCTTACAATGTGTATGATAATCAAGGTGGGCCATTTCCAGCATGTGCCAGCAATGCCCCTCTGCCATGTACATTGGTCAAACTGGACAGTCTCTACGTAAAAGAATAAATGGACACAAATCAGATGTCAAGAATTATAACATTCATAAACCAGTCGGAGAACACTTCAATCTCTCTGGTCACGCGATTACAGACATGAAAGTTGCGATATTAGAACAGAAAAACTTCAAATCCAGACTCCAGCGAGAGACTGTTGAATTGGAATTCATTTGCAAATTGGATACAATTAACTTAGGTTTGAATAGAGACTGGGAGTGGCTAAGTCATTATGCAAGGTAACCTATTTCCCCTTGTTTTTTCCTACCCCCCTCCCCCAGACGTTCTTGTTAAACCATGGATTGTGCTGGAAATGGTCCACCTTGATTATCATACACATTGTAAGGAGAGTGATCACTTTAGATAAGTTATTACCAACAGGAGAGTGGGTTTGTGGGGGGGTGGGGAGAAAACCTGGATTTGTGCTGGAAATGGCCCAACTTGATTATCATACACATTGTAAGGAGAGTGATCGCTTTAGATAAGCTATTACCAGCAGGAGAGTGGGGTGGGGGGAGAGAAAACCTTTTGTAGTGGTAAACACCCATTTTTTCATGGTTTGTGTGTATAAAAAGATCTTCTGTACTTTCCACAGTATGCATCCGATGAAGTGAGCTGTAGCTCACGAAAGCTTATGCTCAAATAAATTGGTTAGTCTCTAAGGTGCCACAAGTACTCCTTTTCTTTTTGCAAATACAGACTAACACGGCTGTTACTCTGAAACCTTTGTACAATAGCCCAACTTATAAGACATAACTACTTCTGCTTCAAACACTTCACATGAAGCAGAATTGCGCTGCTAGGTCTGAGGTCAAAATGAAATGTTCCTCAAAAATCCACAAGATAACCTTTTCAATGCATTTTTCCATTCAATAGAAATTTTCTTCAAGTATGACATCACTTTAGATCAGTGTCTGAGGGACGTTGTATTTACCCAGCTATATAATGCAGTATCATTGAGGAGAAAGATTAACAAATTATTAGGCAAACTGCAGTCATAAATGGTTGAAGAATGAAGATGACAAAACCAAACTCAGTGGAAGGACAGGCAATCTTGGAGATTTCTCTGCTTTTGAGTACTTTACTTTGGCATCGTAACATCCTTCTAACATAGACTTTTGTGTTTAAAATATACTGTTAGCCCTTTTGACTTGGGCAGCTAGCTGGTTTTCAAGGTCTAAAAGGTTGTTCTCAGTAAGAGGAGAAACTGATGATGGAGTCAGGTTGTTGTTTTTTTGGATGCAGTCCTATTTATTTACTAAATGTGCATAAAGTTGTATTTCCCTGAACACAGCAGGAATAAACAACAGGAAAGAGTTTATTTGCTCATAGCTCTTAGCCCAAAAGTTTTATTAGCTTTTTCTCAGGGTCACACCACCAGTGCTTCTGCGTCTATGTCTGGTGCTGTGTGTTTCTCACTGCATCTTCACACACACACACAGAGCCCCAGAAAACAATACCTAGTGAACACCATCCACCCACACAGCTCATTTTCTGACCAGCCCCGCATGCCCTGTGTTTTGGGTGGTGATTCCTATAGTTTCAGTTTTCCATAAAGAAGCTTGTTTCCTACTTTTATCCTGAACAAAGGGTTGCAGAGATGCCTACCAGATTCTGAGGTTTAACCCAAACCCAGCATAACAGTATATACAATATGTACAGGAATCAAATCATTCACTACTGAAATGTAGCCATTCTGAAGAGGCACATGAAAATGTTTGACACGCTACTGCAGCACGTCCTAACAATTTTGGAAGTAAAAAATAAGATATTGAATCCTATCACATTTAGGCTCTGATACTGCAATGAGCTCTGTGCAGTCAGATTCCCCTTGCAAGATCAGGGCCTTAAACTGTAGGAGTTAAGTTAAATCGAAACACTGACTCATACTGGAATTCAGCTAAGATGCCTTGGCTCAGTCTTCCAGTGCAATGGGATCCTTAAACGCCACAGTTCCACAAGACATCTGTTTAACATCTCATCTGAAAGAGAGAGACATTATGGTAACTATCATTTATTAGAAAAGAATTGCAAAAAGAGATTTTGCAGTTACATTTGAAACAAGAAAAAATAGCAGAGATCTTTTCAGTATACCAGTCTAAAATGATTTGCCATGCATTAAGAGTGACCATTGTGTTATTTTCATAATGAGATGGCTAATGGGACTACAATATGAGCAGGCTTTGGACTGTATCTATGATAGAATCACAGAATATTAGGGTTTGAAGAGAGCTCAGGAGGTCATCTAGTCCAATCCCCAGCTCAAAGCAGGACCAACACCAACTAAATCATCCCAGCCAGGGCTTCATCAAGGTGGGCCTTAAAAACCTTAAGGATGGAGATTCCACCACCTCCTTAGGTAACCCATTCCAGTGCTTCACCACCCTCCTAGTGAAATAGTGTTTCCTAATATCCAACCTAGACCTCCCGCACTGCAACTTGAGACCACTGCTCCTTGTTCTGTCATCTGCCACCACTGAGAACAGCTGAGCTCCGTCCTCTTTGGAACCCCCCTTCAGTAGTTGAAGGCTGCTATCAAATCCCCCCTCACTCTTCTCTTCTACAGACTAAATAACCCCAGTTCCCTCAGCCTCTCCTCGTAAGTCATGTGCCCCAGCCTCCTAATCATTTTCGTTGCCCTTTGCTGGACTCTCTCCAATTTGTCCACATCCCTTCTGTAGTGGGGGGACCAAAACTGGACACTCCAGGTGTGGCCTCACCAGTGCTGAATAGAGGGGTATAATCACTTCCCTCGACCTGCTGGCAATGCTCCTACTAATACAGCCCAATCTGCCATTAGCCTTCTTGGCAACGAGGGCACACTGCTGACTCATATCCAGCTTCTCGTCCACTGTAATCCCCAGGTCCTTTTCTGCAGAACTGCTGCTTAGCCAGTCGGTCCCCAGCCTGTAGCTGTGCATAGGATTCTTCCGTCCTAAGTGCAGGACTCTGCACTTGTCCTTGTTGAACCTCATCAGGTTTCTTTCAGCCCAATCCTCCAATTTGTCCCTATCCCTACCCTCCAGTGTATCTACCTCTCCCTCCAGCTTAGTGTCATCTGCAAACTTGCTGAGGGTGCAATTCATCCCATCATTCAGATCATTAATAAAGAAGTTGAACAAAACCAGCCCCAGGACCGACCCCTGGGGCACTCCGCTTGATACTGGCTGCCAACTAGACATCGAGCCATTGAGCATTACCTGTTGAGCCTGACAATCTAGGCAGCTTTCTATCCACCTTCTAGCCCACCAGGTAGTAAGACAGTGCCAGTATATTTTGAGTATAATACACCTTTAAACATTTCTAATTCTAAACAAATTAGAACAAATGGGAATGTAAGGCCATGACTGGCATATCTAGTTTTGTACAGCAGTCTGTTGGGTATGTGTGTCCTCATTCTAAGGTAAGAGTCTATGTCCCTCTGAAAAAAGGATACATGGGATTTCTGAATAAGGATTCTCCCTAGCTTTGGACAATCCAATCATGGGCACTCTACACTTAGCTGAATCATGCCCCTGAATTGTAATGGCAGCTTCAGGTGCCCATAAATCCCATGGAAAAAGTGTGGGCACAACACCATTTTAATATATGGAATGAGCATAGATAATTGGCTAAAAAACTATGCATTAATTTGATATATTAAGTATTAAATACTTTCTCGATTTAAATAGCTGATGTCAGAGCTTCATCTGGGGCACAAGGGGAAAAAATGATCTCTTGCTAAATTATCTAACCAAAGTAATAGAAAGGATCCTGCTTTCCTAATGTAAAGTTATACTGTATCATGACTCATTCAACATTAAAACAAATCATGCATTGGATAAAAGATAGAGAAAGCTCATGCTGGGCTCTAATGGAGGGGGAGTAGTACTTAAAACCAATTCCCTTAATTTGTCTCTCTATTTGATGCATTAAAGTAATTCATATACTAGTCCAAACATGATACATCATGTTGGCTACAGAAGCGTGGATTTTTATTAGTGAGAAATCTGAGGTCTAATGCTCTTTTCACCCACAGCTCTAGTGTGCTACAACACAGCTTTTAAAACATTATGTACCTGTCTAACTAGACACAAAACTTTTTAGAAACTTGTCTGTTGCATCCTGATAGCTTTAAACTTAGTAGCCTTTCAAACAAATACAACTTAGATAAATAAGCACGATAGAAGTATCTTATTAACTATGATTATTTCTTTTGTGGTAGCACCTTGGGGGCCCTCTGTTTGGACTGGAGTCCTTTTATCTATGCACCATATAAATAAATAACACAAAACCTGTCTTTCCTCAAACAGCTTAAAATTTCTAAATGATTTAGAGAAAGGTGAAGAGTGGATGGAATGGGAGGACAATGCTATAATAAGTCAGGGTGCATATGTAAATTAGTCAAAAGGGTGATTTCAATAGTCACAAGTTGACTCTGAGATGGAGACCAAAGAATAGGATTTTGCTGGAATAATATCCTACAAGAACCACGAGGAAAGCAATAAAATCCAAGGCAATAGATTTATTTTTACTGAGTTGAATAATGCTTTTATTGAGCCTCTCTTGGCTGCAGAGAAACAAAAGTCAGAGATCACAACCAAGGGACTCTACAAGTATGGGCCTGTTGCTGCTCCTATTGACGTCAATAGCAAAACTCCCTTGATTCAATGGGAAGAGGATCAGGCCCTTGCATATTGGAAATTGTGGCTTTATTTGCAGTGTGAAGCACTAATAAGAATCAGATCAATACCTAGATCCTTTTATTAATCTAGAGCCAAATTAAGTGCTGACATAAGCATGTGCAATTTGGTTCTCTGGTACAGAGTTTAAGCACTGAGCCACTGATCACATACCTTTTCCTGTTCTCAGATACTTGAAGTAGATGCTTTTATAAATCTTCTGTACACAGCACCTGTGGGAAATTGGCAGTGCCTGTTATTACTACTTCGTAAGTTATGTCACTGGCATATCTTTGTGTGATGGGTACAAAAAAGATTTGCATTAACTAAACAGTTGCAACAGAGTGTATCTGCCTCTGACCCAGATCTTTGTCTGTGGCTGAGAAAGACACAGCACAACTTAGCCTGCAGGGTTCATCCCAAGGTTGCTGTAAGACACCTGAGCTTGGGCCAGCTGTGCTCCAGGATGGCTCCTGGTGTAAGATAGAGAACCTCAAGGCTGTTCTAAATTATGCAGGTTGCCAGCTCTTGTGTGCTTGGATGCAGGGAAGCACTAGACATGCCCCTTTTGCCCAGCCTTGACTTCTTTTATAGTCAATACAGAGATTTGTTGATGAGACTACATATGACAATTCCGTTGGGCCTTAATCCACCAAAGCACTCACACAGGTGCTTAACTTAAAGCTTGTGTGAAGTCCTGCTGTCTCCAATAGATTATTCATGTGCTTATATTGAACACATGCTTTAGTGCTTTACTAGAGTGAGGCCTTACAATGCAAATTAAGTGTGTTTTTATCAAATGTGAAATCCAAAATTAATGGAAACAAAAACATTCTCTTACACATCTTTTACACTGTTTGTAGGAATAATGGGCCAAATTTTGGTGTTGGTCACCTGAGCTGACTTTAATAGCATTGCACCACAGCAACCAAGATCTGAATTTGGCCATTCAGATTTTACCCCTCTGTCCTGAAAAATGTAACTTAATAAATGACTTTCTCACAGACTCACATTCACTATATCTGAACAAAAAACTGCAAACGTCCACGGTCTGCCCTCTGCTATCTGTAAATTGAAAAGATTAATAAGTTACCATTGACAGAAGCGAACTGGAAGATGCTGATTCCATTCTAGCATCTTGCTCTAGGAGTTAACCATATTCTTCCTTTCTAACTGAAGGGCAGCAAATAATGCGGCAGAAAATTCAGACTTTTTACAAGAGGTGTCTTTGTAAACAACAGGGTTACACATTGTACAATCTATGCAGGAGGACCTTGTGGCCTATGCCACAGATTCCATTACCCTCTTGAACCAGGTCAAATACTGAGAGGGGTCAATGGGCCCTTCAGCCTTCTGAGGCAGAATAACTTATTGCTGTGCCATGTGCTCTGCGTGGAGTCTTTCAGATGAGACTAAACAGTAAGTGCCCTTGTTTGTAAACATTTTGCTTGTTGGGGACATTCTGTGGGTGGGATGGGGCAAAAAAGTGAGGGGACACGGTGGAACAAAGTTCTCTTAGGCCAGATCTTCCACTAGAATAAAGGACCTTAAAGAGTAGTGTTAGTTTCTCCCTTGTAGTTCTAACCTGCACTGGGGCTGATCAGCGTGGGATTAGGAAGCCACAACTAGTTCCCTGATGGTTCTTCCTCCTTCCCCCCATACTCATGGCTGGAGAAAACAATCTACAGGAGCTAATTCAGATAACAGTTAACTCAATTCACATATGAATGTATCCGATCACACCACTATAATCACATCCTGGGCACAAATTTAACTTTTGTAGGACCCAGTGGTAGGTTTCACATCTATCTGGTGCATCTGTAACATGTCTATCTGCAAGATAATGCTGATGACAGTAACTTCTGAAAGAAACATGGAAAAGTAGATTTTACAGAAACTCAAGAAGATTACTGCTTTATAAAGGAGTGTTCTTTTCATGAGCACTCTAGAAGGAAATGATAGTTTTCAAGAGTCAGATAACAGCCCAAATTTCCATGGTGTATTGTCAATAACTGTGACAGTACAAGAGGAAAAAAGTTTTATTTTAATGTCTTCTATGTATAAATTACTACTCAAGCATTTTATATTCCCACTTAAACTGTATGAGTAATATTATTGTGTAGTGATAAACATTAACATCCACGCCACTGCAAATTTATTGAAAACTCCTTTTCTAATCCCCAGTGTGCTGAACTGCTTGTATTACGGACAGGTCTTTTCAGAAATGGGGTTTGAGTGGTTATAGCGATATCACTTTCCTACATTTATCTGTGGCCTGTTTGGTTAGCATGCTCTGCATTATTAAAAAATCTGACATAGTTCCAGAGCTAAGGAATTGTACACATTCAGATCCTATTAGCATGGCTATGTTAAACCACAATAGTTGTTTCCCATTTTGCTTTTATGGAATGTTGTGTTTTATTAATTACAGTGAGATCATTAATATTTTTTGTGTCAAGCCAGTTTGTTTGTATAAAACATTTTCAGCAATTTGTTCATGAAGCTGAACTTGGGAATGTTGTTCTGCATTCTGCATGTTTGACACAAGCTGAGCTGTAAAAGCATAAATGTTTGATATTGCTCTGCTGGGAAATATGTTTCTACTTAGCTGTTTTTTTGGAGTATGAGTGGGAGAAGCATTCCATGTTAAGTTAGTTTTTTTGTCACAAAAACCAAATATGAGTTTGCATTACCATTATGTTAACAGCATGGTTAAAACTATTAAGTCCCCCCCGCTTTTCTGTAACTTCCCTCCCGCATCCCTTTTGAAAACAGAGGTAGTAGTAATCATTACACTTAGAGATTCTGCAACTAGAACACACTTACTTTGTACTTACCCGTGTTGCTGATGTCTTGTCTTCTAGAAACAGTTTGTAGGGGGATTAAATGTTCATACAAGGTATTTGGCAGCCCTGCAAACTAAAGCTGTTCTGTCTTTCACATAAGGGGCTAGTGGATGCACATAGATACATAACTTACATTACATAATTAATTACCATCCTAAAGTAATTTTGTACAAAATTCTTGTTGTTACTTTGGTCTTAATCATTATTAGGTGTCAATGGAAAGACAAAGAGTACCATCTAGTAGCTGAATTTTTAGAGAACACCACTGTGGCAGACCTGGTTGAAAACAATGCTTAGTGGCACCTTCCATGCTATAAGAAGTGCACTTGTACACTGAATTTGGCAAGTTTGGCGAGAAAAATACACTGAGCTTCAGGAACAGTTGATGTAATCAGGACAAGTTCCAGCTGTGAGTGATACTTGCCTTATATTAGGTCCCATGGCATGCATTTCAAGAATACCTGCTTCTTCTGCAGTATGCTGGAAGCCCGAAAGCATCCATTAAGCACAATTTCAACACATATGAAACAGGTGGGAAACTGTATGAAGCAGTCACTCTTAGCAAGAACGTTATGTGGAAAGTAAAGTTAAGTGGATGCATTGCCCCAAAAGATGCCCACACTTAAAATATTGCATATCGCATCGAGGGTAACACATTGCATTCTTGTGTGACTCAGCTGGAGTTCATAAATTGCCTCGCAGAGGCTCTGATGGCTGGGACAGTGGTGGCTATGGCCAATGCAGAGGCTAAGTACAGAGAAATATGTGCTTTGGACAGGATTGAAGAGGAACAAATGCTTAGCAGAAAGACTCTTAAAGCACTTATTGAAGATGAACTGTGGGATATGAATGTAGTTTTTAGCAATCCTATCCACAAAAATGAATCACAGCACATATCCTTGAAAGCTGCAAAAGTGGAAGAAACCGCTGATGTGAGGACTCTGTTTGCAGCTGCTAAACTTTGTTGTCCTGCAGTACATGGTTTCAGGGATCAATGCCAACACCAAACTTGAAAAAAACAATACTGCATAACCTCTATTACTTCTTTACCTGGTGCACTGGTGGTTGCAGTGACTTCCAGTACCAGCAAGTCTGACAGTAAGCTAGTGGAACACAAGGCTGCCATTTTCTCACAAAGCCTCATAGAATCATAGAATCATAGAATCATAGAATATCAGGGTTGGAAGGGACCCCTGAAGGTCATCTAGTCCAACCCCCTGCTCGAAGCAGGACCAATTCCCAGTTAAATCATCCCAGCCAGGGCTTTGTCAAGCCTGACCTTAAAAACTTCCAAGGAAGGAGATTCCACCACCTCCCTAGGCAACGCATTCCAGTGTTTCACCACCCTCTTAGTGAAAAAGTTTTTCCTAATATCCAATCTAAACCTCCCCCACTGCAACTTGAAGCCATTACTCCTCGTTCTGTCATCTGCTACCATTGAGAACAGTCTAGAGCCATCCTCTTTGGAACCCCCTTTCAGGTAGTTGAAAGCAGCTATCAAATCCCCCCTCATTCTTCTCTTCTGCAGGCTAAACAATCCCAGCTCCCTCAGCCTCTCCTCATAAGTCATGTGTTCTAGACCCCTAATCATTTTTGTTGCCCTTCGCTGGACTCTCTCCAATTTATCCACATCCTTCTTGTAGTGTGGGGCCCAAAACTGGACACAGTACTCCAGATGAGGCCTCACCAATGTCGAATAGAGGGGGACGATCACGTCCCTCGATCTGCTCGCTATGCCCCTACGTATACATCCCAAAATGCCATTGGCCTTCTTGGCAACAAGGGCACACTGCTGACTCATATCCAGCTTCTCGTCCACTGTCACCCCTAGGTCCTTTTCCGCAGAACTGCTGCCTAGCCATTCGGTCCCTAGTCTGTAGCGGTGCATTGGATTCTTCCGTCCTAAGTGCAGGACCCTGCACTTATCCTTATTGAACCTCATCAGATCATGTACAAGTGCTTGAGTGAAATGCAGGTTTGCCACACATACATGACAACTTTGTGGAACATGCATAATCTACCTTGCTGGAAGAGTTTTGTCATCACACGGCATAACGAAGCTGGTGCCTTGCTCTGTTCAGTGGAGTTTCTTCGTAGTTCCCATGAGAAGGTTGACACTAAAATTATCTTGCATGCCATTAGTGCCACAGAGAAAAGAACTACTAAACTCCGGATTTTTGCACATGACACAGATGTTCTAGAGCTCTCTGTGACATGGTAGGTAAGACTTCCACAAGATTCTGTTTTTGTGCCTGCTGCTGGGGGACATTAAAAGACGTGTCACTGCTGGGAGGTAACACTACTGGAAGGCAGGCTGGAAAGACCAAACTATCTTACTGGAGGGCCTTTGATTCAGCCTCCAAAGACTCTCTCCTCACTCTGAAGGTGCTCAGAGTGGCTGAGACAGACACTGATGAGGCCATAAACGCACTGAAGGCATTCGTACACTGAGTTTACTATTCGAAGACCAACATTACAACACTTGCAGAGCTACTTTGGTGGACGTTTTCCAACAAGCAGAAAAATGGGGAAAAATTTCCACAGACAAGGGGCACATTTATACCTGCTATCAAAAGGGCAAATTATCAAGCTATTTAATAATGGCTCTGGGATGATTGAGCACATCCAAAACTATCCTCCTCGATCAGGCATAGCTGAGTATTGGAGGATCTCCTGATCACATCAGGTACGCATGAATTACCATGAGCTTTCAAATCAATCCTTCAGCTAAACAAATGCTTATTTGCATAGACCAGATGCTCACTACCATGCAAATGTTTGGCCAAAAGCCTGCCTTGTATGGAGATGTATGAGTGCAGCATGGATGAGGATCAGGGTGATAACATGTCTAGCAGTGGTGCCCTAGATGGAGATGACACTATTGATTAGTTTGATGGATAAATGTTTTCAATTTTGCATGTCAAGGATCACTTCCCTGGGATTAACAAAAGTCAGTGCATCCCTTTGTTAAAGTATAATTAAAGGTTGCCACATCACAAAGGGTGACACCATTGAAATTATGTTTCCATAGATTTTTATGAATCAAATGACACCTCTCTTACCTATCATTAACTTGCTCATGGAATGAGATTTTACTGCATTATGCTCTAAGACCAATGCAGCAGCTATTCCTTGCTAGCCTCTGGCCTCCTGCTTGACTCTCTTCTTAAGAGTAGGCAGAAACAATCTCTTCTATCTGAGATACAAATTCAATTAGTCTTCTCCCTCATGGAGCATATTCTCATCTTCCCACTTTTCCCTTCTTCACACCCTAAGGAGTAGGGAAAGAAGAGATCCACCTTCATCAGATGGGGGGGGGGGAGATCTTCACTGCGGATAACAGAACCTTGAAGAGATCTGATCAGTGGATGTGGCATGGAGGTCTTCTGGAGGTAAGTAGGAATAAGTTGATGGAAACAAAGGAATTGGGGTAACTAGAGATGGGGGAGATCTGCACAAGGGGGAGCAAAAGAGAGATAGTGAGAGAGTAAAAAATGGGAGGAGAGACGGAAAATAATATGAAGAGGGGAATAAAATAGCAAGAGAGAAATGCACTTTTAAGGACAGAATTTATATGAACAGTTTTATATTTATGCCACTACATTTTATTGATGCCCTGATAAACAAGGGGGAACAAAGCCCTAAATGGGAAACTCTGGCTCATTTGCAACTTGCAATGTAGCAAGACTTTCTTGGCTCAGTTTAGCCTGGGGAGTGGTTGGGGAGCAGAGGTTTCAAGCTAGCAGTGGCTCCGGAATGGGGATGCAAGCATGAGAGTCTTGTCTGAGCACTGACTGCAAGTCATTTAGTGTATCTTCATGCCAATTTATACATGAAAATAGTTGTATGAAATTACTGCTGGTGTAGCCCATTGTTACAGAATTAAGTTTCAGAATATATGCACAAAATGAATATTACATAGTTCATGCTATGTTCTATGCACAGTATGCAGTACTGAACATTTCATGAGACAGAGAGTGAAATTTTAATGTGCTAACAGAGGTCAGGTTTTCAACATGCTATTGCTAAACTACTATTGCCACAATTATGATAAAGAGGATGTGCCGATACAATTGTTGCTGCACAAACATGTCTTATCAGTTGAACTTCTGTATCAAAAAACAAAGGAATGCATGTAGTACAGATAACTTATGTTAAAAGTACATGCCCATGCGCTTCTTGCAGGCTTGCCCCTTTAGATTAGAGCTGCAAAATTCAGATCCACATTCTGAACTCTGAAAAATCTGCCGGTTTGTTTCTGGCTAATATACAAATTGGGACCACCCAGCCTGGTGTAGATTCTGTCCTCTAGCTCTCTCAGAACTCAAGAGCTCATGTCTGGGGTTTTGGTTCAGGTATTTGCTAGGTTAAGATGGCAAGTCTTATCTTTAGTGGAAACCAAAATAAACTCATTAAATTAAATGGGAGCGACACAGAGACCTCTGAGGGAGGAATTTAGATCATTCTGTTTAATAATTCACTTTAGAACTGCCCTAATCATTTGTCACATTGTTGTGAACTGCTTTCTGTACTGATTTCACATCAAGTTGTATGGACTTATGCTACTACCAACCTTGTAAGGCCAATGCAGAGACAAATACAAAATCTTGAACTAGCAATTTGCGACACTGCCTAGTAGTTCTGAAGTCCACCAGTGAACAGATTATACTGCTGTATTGGGTCTGGCTCCTGTGGAAGCCAATGGAAAAACTTCTATAGACTTCACTAGCAACAGGATTGGACCCTGAATGTTTTTTCCACCTCTGAGATATACTCTTGATCATTAAGGGTTTTTTAATCAAATTTAAAGTGAAGTGCTGTCAGAATGGATATCTACTTATTACATTTCCTACTGTTAACACAATGTATATGTTGGCTCCAAGGAATTGTTAGAGAAGTACAGACCATATTGATCTTTCTATTTCCTTGTAGCTCAGAAATTAAAGTCCATTAAAACAAAAACAATTTTTGTTAGCGGTTAAAGGTTGTTGGACATGAGAAATATTTGCCTACAGTAGCACTGGCTCTTTTAATAACTGTGTCTAGGGTTGAAGAATAATCAATACTCTGTGAAAACACCAATGTCTCCAACAGCAAATACTAAAGAACATTAATCAATGGAGAATCTACAAAAATATGGCTTGTTTATTTTTTCCCTCTTTCCAAACAGACACATTTCTTAACTCTATTTTGTCCAGGATCAGGGTTTGGAAAATGTAGCTGTTTACTATCTTGTCATCATCTTTTGGTGTGATCTTTCTAGGGGTCTCAGCATCTCCTAACTGACCCTCCTCAGTTTTATTTTCAATTAGATCAATTCATGGACCTTCACCTTAAATTGAGTTTATCAGCCCTTCAATTCCAGAGCTTACAGTCTTCTTCTGTCTCCTTATTGTTTTCTCAGAAGCAGCCTGGTGCAGGACTGTTGCCCCTTTGCTATCTCAGGCCTCCTCTTCCCTCTCTGTTCTCTCACCTTTATAGCCATATTGGGATCCAGGAAGTGGGCGGGCAAAGCCCGCCCACTGCTAAAGGATCCCCCCCCAGCCTAAGGGGCGGGGGTCCACAGGACCTGGAAAACCAAATAATTATGAGGGACAACTAATGAATAACAGGGATAGGAGTGTGGTCAAAGGGTCAAATGAAGGGAACCGGACGGGGACACTGAGCAGAGAACCCCGGACAGCGCCCACTGCTCCTCAAAGTCGTCAAGGGAGTAGGTGGACTCTCAGCTTTATAGCTAGGGTGACCAACTAACAAGCATGAAAAATCAGGACAAGGGGGAATATAAGACAAAGCCCCAAATATCAGGACCGTCCCTATAAAATTGGGACATCTGGTCACCCTATTTATAGCAGCTTTTGTTTTCTCTATTGGTCACAGCTGTGGGTGCTTGTCTCCATGATTGGCAGTTCTGGCTGCTGTGTGGGAGTGTGATCAGGCTGCTTGCCTGCAACCAGGAGACACCTTCCTCTCCCTTCTGCCTATGCTCAGTATGGGGCTTGTAAACCCCATTACATAGCTGCAGGATTAAACCTACTGATCTAGTCATGGGTAGATAGGAATGAAAGGGAAGGAGGCTCTGTTGTAAGAAGCCAAACTCTCCTTTCCTACCATCAACCCCAGCTGCAGGAAATTGGAAGGGTTCTTTCTGTGTCTTTTGATGCCTCCATCTAAATCCTCCTAGCTGTCATGCTGGGGTGGTTGTATGATATTTTACCCCACCCTGAATCTGAGGGTAAGGTCTCTATTACTTTGATTCAGGATCCTAGCTGTTCTAAAAAGGGTCAAGAAAGAGGTTCCATTATTCTTCCCCTTTCAGTGGGTTTTTTTGCGTGGGTCTTCTTCCATGAATATTTCCTACCTCTGCTGCTGAAAAAGAGTAAAGGCCAGGAGAGCATTTTTTCTAATGAAAAACCATTACAGAGCAGTATTATGGAGCAGTGGTAAAAACTTTTGATCATTCTTCCCATTTAAGGTCAAGACAAAGCCTTTTCAAATGATCTATGACTGAAAAATGCAGCCAACAGGTGCAACCATGAGTTTTGGGGAACAGTAGAGGCATAAGTGAAGCATTAAATATGGCTTTGCTAAAACAGTCTGACAGCCAGAAAAACTGATGGAAATGTAAAACTTTGATCTTTTTTCACATTACAACTGGTTCACCTTGCTTTTTATTTTTGATTTTGTTACTGAAGATGGGACCAACTGCTTCATTGCATAAATAGCAATATTTATTGATGATTTACTGAAACATCACCCTGAGAAAAACATGATTTTGCTCAGGCTGAAACTGTGTCATAGTTACAGTAAAGATGGTGTTCAAATGGTCAAAATGGCAAAATCTCCTTCCTCCATATCTGCAAATTCTCAAACATGTAAAAATCAAAGTTCACATTCAGAAAGTAAAAATGAAAAGCTTGTTACTGCTCTAGTGCGACAACTTACACCATCATTTTTTATTTTTTCATTGCCTGGTGCTTTGCCTATGTGGAGGAATCATCATATTTGTGTCTAGTCATGTAAATCACTTCTTAAAATTCAGATCTATGAATTATGACCACTGGTCTGACATGCTGTTTATTGCATCTGAATAATGTATTCTGGGTGGCCTCCCTCTTCACAGCTACCTTCCATGATGACTTTTATAAAACATGCCCGACCTATCCTGCACATCCCCCAAGTATAAGGTAAAATACACTAATTAGTAAGCTGATTAATTGATTTAAACATCAAGGATAACTATTAATCTGATTCATGATAAGTTTACATGAAGTACTATCTTTTCTTACAATCAGTTGCAGCAATATCAATGGGATCACTTGTGGATCAATTTACTGTTCGGCATGAATTAGATTATTGCAAGTTAGCCCTGTAATACTGTGATTTCGGCTGATAGGAGCACCTATGAATGTCTCCTGAGTCTTCATTATAAGATGCTGTTCTTTCAGTTGCTTATAACTTTGCCTAGCTCTCACCATTGAGTCTGAAATTTTACATGCTGGGTGTCTGCCTGAGGCTGAATTTTTTGGGGAAAAGTTCAGGCAACACTTCTGCAGCTGCGAGTGCTCAGCACTTCTGCATATCAGATCCCAGGGTATCAAGTTGGGTAACCAGAAAATGAGGAAGACACAAACAGTGAGCAATGCTGAACAGTTTGGTTTGAAGTGACTTGCCCAGCATCCCATGGCAACACTGTGGTGCGGAGGCAGGGATGGAATCCAGTTCTGTAGGGCAGTATTCAGGTGCCTTAACCTTGAGACTGTCCCTCCTCTTCCTGAAATCCCCTGCTTCATTCACTACTCACCTTCCAACTTCTGCAACAAATGAGGCAGGAGTCCTACAGATAGGTTTCCTTCAATACACAACCCTGATTCATCCCCAAAGCAGGTCCATCCTGTGTACTGAATGAGGAAGAGGTGTGTGTTAGAGGGGGTGGACTAATGTGTGATAATGTAATTAAAGGGTATATCAAAATGCATATATTCAAAGGAGCTGAATTAAGGTTGCATAGGCAACTTTAATGCGGACATTTCCTAACTTTGGAGTGCTTGACTTTGCAACCATGATGTTCTTTTCACATAATTTTTATCGTGTAATGTAAATCATCATTGGTTCCTGCTGCTGTTAGTGACACAAACCTTCTGTTTAAAGCCATATACTATGGCTTGTTTCTAGTATCAAACTTTTCAAATATCAATTTGCTGTGCTCATTTCATTTTGTATTTATAATTATTCATTATAAATGTAATATTTAAGTGTAATATTTAATCAAACTACTTTTAACTCACAAAAACACCAGCAGAACTCCCAGCAAGACCTATAGAGGCTTCACAAAGAGCTGTAGTTCATTCAGAAGCAAAAGATGTCCATTTAATAAAAAGTCAAAAACATGCACACTCTGAAATGAACAGTGATGCCTTGAGGGCTGGAAGAGGGCAGAGAGAAACACGTATCAAAAGGAGAAAAGGGAAAATAGGGTAAAAAAGGAGCAGAGAGCTGCAAGGAAGTGTGTGTGTGTGTGTGTGTGTGTGTGCTGTGGGGACTGAAAGAATTCATTTCCTACTCACAGACCCCAGTTCAACTAGGTACTTAAGGATGTGGGTAGTCCCATGATTAGGGCCCGGCCTTCAGAGCTGGGCAGCTGGAGAGTTGCGACTGCTGGCCAGGAGCCCAGCTCTGAAGGCAGAGCCACTGCCAGCAGCAGCACAGAAGTAAGGGTAGCATGGTATGGTATGTCGCCCAGCTCTGAAGTCAGCACAGAAGTAAGGGTGACAATACCATGATCCGCTAAAATAAACTTGTGATCCTCCTGCAACTCCGTTTTGGGTCAGGAACCCCCAGTTTGAGAAATGCTGTTCTTCCCCATGAAATATGTATAGTATGTGGTAAAAGCACACAAAAGAGCAGATTTCTTGGGGGGAGACCAGATTTCATGGTCCGTGATGCTTCTTAGCCTCCCATGATCACTCTGTGGCTCTTATTTTTTCCAAAGGTATAATGACAAATATTAATTTGGAATGTCTTCTCCTGAAGGCAAGTCTACACTAGAGTGCTACGTCGGTGCCGGTGCACTGATGCAGCTGTGCGCTGTAGCGTGTCTGGTGAAGACTCACTATGCCGATGGGAGAGCACTCTCCCATTGGCATAATTAATGCACCTCCACAATAGGCAGAAGCTATGTCTGCAGGAGAGCATCCACTGCTGACTTAGCATTGGTGTGGACAGCGCTTATGTCGATGTCACTTACATTGCTAAGGGGGGTGTCTTTTTCATATCCCAAGCGACTTAAGTTACATCGACTTAAGCAGTAGTGTAGACCAGCCCTAAGAGATTACAGACTGATCTAGCAAGGGGATGGGTTGAAAAGATGGAAGAGGTCTCTTCTATTTCTAACTGCATGATTCTATCCCACTTTTTCAAAATATTCAAATATGAAATCACTCACAGCTGAATTTCAAATGATCGAAACCAGCTATTAGCTACGTTGCCGCATCACATTCATATTTTGTAATGTATTAAATATAAAAAAATTGCTAGTTTTTTCACCACCTACTGGTGAAAATAGCAATTCCTGTATTTGTAGCAAACAGAAATCCTGCCTCTTATAAAACAAAAACTTTAATGAAAAGGGAGTAATTTGTAACTTGCATTATCACACTGAGTTTGGTAATAGATGTAAAATAGTGCCTTATAATCATATATAATCATTTGTATATATATATATATATGTATATATATACATATATATATATACAAATATAATCTGACAGATGATATTTTTTACTTTGTTCCTATCAAATATTAAATGTCATTTTCATGCTTCAGTTAACTTCCTCCAAATAGCTGGGAGCATGATTCAAATATGCATAGCACAAAGTTTTGTTAAATGAAGCCTACATAATCCTAACTAGAATTTGGAGAAATTAAACCTACTGTTTTTATAGAAAACACATGAAAATTAATTATTCAACATTTACCTGTTTCTTTCACTTCTCCATTTGTAAAAGGTAAGCTAAGTCACTCCTAAAGAGTGCTGCAAAATTAAAGTAAAATTGTCCATACTATGAGATATTTTGATATGCTTCTGTCATGTCACCTTTGTCTCCATCCTATTTATTCTGTCATCACTGAGAACTCAAACAGGGATCTGAAAGTCAAGCAATCATTCTTTGTATTACTCCAAGGAGCTCACATTCTAAAGACAAACAGGCAGAGTCAGGAAAAGGAGAACAAGATGAGTTAATCTTATTAAATTGCACAAATTGTATCTATATAATGTGAAGACTAATGTGATATTTCAACATTCTGAGATAGAACCATATTAGTAATTACAATTACTCATCTTTTGAAGGACAGTTTGGAAATATCAGGAGAACCTGCAACAGAAGAAGCTATTCTTAGACTAAAGCCTCCATGAACATGAAGACCTGGAGAGGCAAATTTACAGCTTGAGTGGTGGGATATGGAGTAAATGAAACGTGTAAGCAGAAGTAAGTTTGTCGCTTGTTTGAGTCTTCCTTTTACACTGCTTTGTATGAGCTTAAGAAAGGAAGAAGTCTTGCTGTATGTTCTAGCTTTCATATAGTCATTAAAACTTGTTTTGAGCAGTGTTTTATTTTAACGTGTGATCTGGTCAGATGAAAAAGACAACTCATCACTGAAAGCTGGAAACAGGCTGTGCATTAGAGGAAATTCAAGAATGTACAAACATTATAGATAATATTGTGTACTGATATGATTGGGTATTTCAGGCGTGTTTTCTTTCTGTAGCACTTACAGTTGGCTATTATATGCTGTGACAGGGTAAGGACAGATGGCTATAGGAGAGTAATCTTATTGGGATCCAGGAAGTGGGCGTGCAAAGCGCGCCCACTGCTAAAGGATCCCCCCCCAGCCTAAGAAGGGGGTCCACAGGACCTGGAAAACCAAATAATTATGGGGGACAACTAATGAACAACAGGGACAGGAGTGCAGTCAAAGGGTCAAATGAAGGGAACTGGACGGGGACACCGAGCAGAGAACCCCGGACAGCACCCACTGCTATAGGAGAGTAATAGAAGGCAGATATGTTAGCCCCAGGCTAAGTAGATCCCTTTTCCCTGGGTAAGGTAACAGGGAAGGTTCCAGAACAATCAGGAACCTTCTGGAGACAATTAAGACAGACAGGCTGATTGGCTGCAAGTGTTCTAATCAAGAAGCTGCTAGAATCAATTAAGGCAGGCTAATCAGGGCACTTGGGTTTAAAAAGGCGCTCCCTTCAGTTTGTGGTGTGCATGTGAGGAGCTGGGAGCAAAGAGGCACTAGGAGCTGAGAGTGAGAATGTGGACTGTTGAAGGACTGAGGTGTATAAGCATTATCAGACACCAGGAGGAACGTCCTATGGTGAGGATAAAGAAGGTGTTGGGAGGAGGCCCTGGGGAAGTAGCCCAGGGAGTTGTAGCTGTCGCACAGCTGTTCCAGGAGGCACTCTAGACAGCTGCATTCCACAGGGCCCTGGGCTGGAAGCCGGAGTAGAGGGCGGGCCTGGGTTCCCCCCAAATCCTCCCAACTCCTGGTTAGACACAGGAGGAGTCTACCTTGACTGTGGGTTCAGTAAAACGGCCAAGCTGAGGGCTGCTGTGAAGCTCCAAGGCGAGAAAATCCGCCAATAAGCGCAAGACCCACCAAGGTAGAGCAGGAACTTTGTCACAATGCCTAGTGCATGCATGTTCCCCAAGACTGGTTAATTCTCCCACATTAGCTAAATGGCTGATCAGATTATTTGCATTGTTTATCATTGCCAGCAGAAGTAGACTAATGCTCTGGACTCATATGCAACAACCAGTCACACTTATTTTGACTGATTGCTGGCTAACAAATGCTTTAGGCTGCTCAGCATTTAGATGCAGGCAGGTATATAGCTCTTTAAATATTTATTTAATGAAAATGTATTAATGCCATCAAGTAAAACAGGGGTATGGAACTAAAAAAAACCCTAATATAAAAATGTGAGAATTCCTCAAATAAAGTTGAAGTACTAATGATATTATATTTAATTGCATTCACTGTTCCTAAAGTCACATCTTGCATACACTTAAAACTTTTTTGATGCAATTGCACTGAAAAGAAACTCTAATTTATTTTTCACCTGATTTTCTTTTTATGTTTTGGCTTAGATACTGCATGAACCTTTTCCAAAAGGCATATTGAAAAGACTGTGGAGAAGAGTATTGTCAAAGGACAAAAATTTCTAACACTGCAACAAATGCTTTGTTTTTCATCTGCTTATCCCTCAGGCAGCTACAGAAATGTGTGTGCAGGCTGTTGCTTTTTTTTCTTTTTTAGTTAAATTCAGGTTTGGTTGGCAGTTTCTTCCTCAAAAGAGTAGCTCTCCTCAGGTAAAGTTTTATTTGTTGTGTACCCTTTCGCATTTATGACACATACCACAAGGTTTTAAAGTTTTCAGTGCATTTTAATGTGATGAAATTCCATGTATCACACTTCAGTTCTTTTTCCTGATCAGCAATGATGTGAGAACTTCAAAGGCTATTTTAGCTATTTCAAGTCACTTTTCACAGGTTCTTTTTTTAATAAGAAAGAATATGATTGCTAGGGGTTGTGTTTAAGATTTAAACACTTAGATGAAAACCTAAAGAACTACTACTAATCACATTGATTGTTGAATTGCTAACAGAAAGTAATTTATAGCAGGCCTCTTTATAACACTGTCTTTGGTACGCAAGCATTTTCATTATTTTATTTGAACCCAGCCGAGAAGGAGATAGGCACAAACATAGAGGGAGCTGATAGAAATCTCTGGTGACTTTATTGTTCTTCTGACAGCAAAAACTGAAATCAACACCAAAGTGAGGCTTTGCACTGGGGAAGAGGGAGCACTCAAAGATTTAAAGGGACATTTCTCCACCTTACTTTAAAAATCTTCCCAAATATATATACATTATCGTTTGAATGGCTAACATAAGACATTATATAATTTAACTAAAAGTTGCGGGTGGACTACCACAGACTCTCAAGTAGCAGTTTCTTTGTTGATGTCTGTGGTACTAGTGGGTAATCCATTCACCAAACTGAGATAGAACACTTCATCCGAAGTTTCTTTGGGTCAACTAGAGCTTGGGCATGGCTGATGTGACAGCCCATCAGCACTGGTCCAAAGACCGGTCCTTAGAAACTCCACTAGTAACCTCCCTCCAGCCTGATAGTTCGTTCACCTGTTAGCATGACTTGTTGTAGTCACCCTTTTAACCACTTCTTTACCCACCTTTCAATTCCTGTATTAATCCCCATCTTCTCCAATTTAACTCATAATTTCCCCTGTGGAACTGTATCAAAAGCTTTACTGAAATCCAGATAGATTAGATCTACTGCATTTACTTTGTCTAGAAAATCATGTATCTTCTCACAGAAAGAGCTCAGGTTGATCTGGCACAATCTACCTTTTGTAAAATCATGTTGTATTTTATCCCAATTACTGTTTACCAGTATGTCTTTATTTACTCTTTTTCAAGATTGTTCTAAGACCTTGCATGCAACTGAAGTCAAACTAATGGGTCTGTAATTTCCCGGATCACTTTTATCCCCTTTCTGAAATATAGGTACTATATGTACAATTCTCCAGTCCTGAGGTACAACCCCTAAATTTACAGATTAATTAAAAATCCTTGTTATTGGGGTTGCAATTTCATGTGCCAGTTCCTTTAATATTCTTGGATGGAGGTTATCTGGGCCCCCTGATTTGGTCCCATTAAGCTATTTGAGTTTGACTTCCACCTTGGAAGTGGTAATTTCTACTTCCTTATCCTCATTCCCATTAGTCACCCTGCTACTGCCCTCTAGTTTCTCATTATTGTTATTAAAAACTGAGGCGATGTATTTTTAGGTGTTGAGCCATACCTAGATAATCTTTAATCTCCACCCCATCCTCAGTGCTTAGCAGTACCACTTCTTCTTCTTTCCTTATTTTCTATTTATGTAAATGTCTAAAGAACCTTTAACATTGGTTTTAATTCCCTTTGCAAGGTCCAGCTCTGCTTGGCTTTTTGGCAGTTCTCACTTTATCCCTTTACTTTCTGACCTCAAGAAGTAGCTTTCCTTACTGATTCCTCCCTTCTTCCATTCCTTGTAGATTGTCTGCTTTCTCTTAATAACCTGTTTGAGATGCTGTTCATCCAGTTAGGTCTACAACCCTTCTCCTTGCTTGCAATGCAGAGTCCACATAGTTTCTGCAACTTTGACTTAAAGTAATTCCAAGCCTCCTCCACATTCAGACGCTTGAGTTCTTCAGTCCAGTCCACTTTCCTAACTAATTCCTTCAATTTTTTTAAGTTTTTTTTTTTTAAATCAAGGACTCTGGTTTCAGTCCTATTTTTATTTCTCCTTCCATTTAGTCTAAATTAAATCAGGGGTTGGCAAACCCCCCCTCCGGCTCCTACGTGGAGGCATGGCCAGGCAGTTCTGCGCGCTGCCCTGTCCACAGGTGCCTTCCCTGGAGCTCCCATTGGCTGTGACTCCCGGCCAATGGGAGCTGCAGGGGTGGTACTTGGGGTGGGGGAAGTGTGCAGAGCCCCCTGGCTGCCCTTATGCCTTTCCATCTTCTGTTACTGCCTGCCTCTCCCCTTCATTTTCCAACTCAGCGAACCTGTTCCTCAGCTCTATTTCTCCCTTGTCAGATTATCTTTTTCTCCCCCTTGTTCTTGTTGTCACAGGTTTTTATAGGTCATTGTCTTCATCCTGACAGTTCTCTTGTCCAGGATGCACCTGCAAGTCTTGAATTTGCCCTTCACCCTTCTCTCTCAGTCCCTCCATCATCTGCTCACATCCCCATTCTAAACTCAATAATAGTTTCTAGCTGCATCTCCAAACCTTGGATCTTCTCTTCCAGCAGTTCTCTGGTGGCACTTCATACAAAGCACCTTTCAGGTACCCTCTCCATAATAATGTACATTCTGCACATTCTCCACATCCTGCCATTTGCATTGTCTCTTCCATTCTTTGGGTCACTACCACTTTTGCCTCTGTGTATGTCATAGCTTTCCCTTCTAAACTCCTGTCAAGGAAGGAAGTGGCGGGGAAAGCCTCACACACCTTCCTACTCACCGCCCTCCCATCCCCCATTTTCAGCTCTGTTTGCTGGCTCCTTTGTTGCTAGCTCCTGAAGATCTCAGTCATCCATAATCTTTTCATAGCTTGCTCCCTCCGGCTCCTGGCTCTCAGACAAATTTAGATCTCTGGCACTGCCTCTGCAGCTGTTGTCTCTTAAAGAAGCCTTCTCACACTCCCACCCTAGATCAGATAATGGTGGGAGTTTGGGGCATGTCTCCCATTCATGTTGCGTCCAGCTTTTCATTTTTGAGCAATACTGTATCTGACTTTATTTCCCCTCCTCCATGTTGCTGTCATCTACCATCTAACCAGCTCCTCCCTATCAGCCTTTCTCTCTGATTTCAATTCCTGTCTCTCTTTCTCTCTTCACAATCTCCCACATTCATTCCTGGTGACTTCAAGTTCCATGGTGATGACCTATCTGACTCCTTAGCTGCACATTTCCTTGCCCTTGTCATCTCTTCATCCAGCTTTCAGCTCTGGTTCAACTCTCCCACTCACCAAAAGAGCCATTCACTTGACTTGGTTTTCACCAAACACAGCTCTCTCAGATCTCTCTGTTTCTGAGTTCTACGTTTCTGAACATGACCTGGTCTCTTTCAGTATTGCTCATCAGCCTCCTGCACACCCTGTCACTTGGCCTTTCCATGATTTACAGTCCAATAGCACTGATGACTTCTCATCTGCTCTTAGCCCTCTCCTCCTCTTCTTCCACTGATATGGTTGCTGATTCTCTCCATGCTTCACTTTCCTCCACCCTTGACTCTTTCCCCCCTCTCCCATTGCAAGGTCTGCCCTGCCATCCTTTACCCGGGCCCACACCTAGCATCCACTTTCTCCACTCCTCCTCTCATGCTCCAGACCATCTTTCTAAGAAATCCTGTGACCAGGCTGACTTCCCCCATTAAAAATGATCTTCTCTCTGTTCTGCGGTATTCATGGCTTAACAAATCTCCTTCTCCAACTTAATTGATTCCCAGCTGTCTCTTCACCATCCTTGTCTCACACCTCAAACCCTCCATCTACACTGCTCTCTTTGCACAGGATCTTGGCAATTTCTTCTCAGAAAAAATTGACAGAATACAGTGTGGCCATTCCTTCTGTCCCCTACAACTCTTCCCTCCTTCTCCCCAGTCATATACACAGAAGTTTCTCATCTGCTCTCCTCCTCCTCTAGTCCTTCAACTTTCCCTAGTGATCCTATCTCTTGATTGCTCACGCAAATCCCCTCCCTTACTCTTCTCCTTAATCTCTTGCTCTCTTCTGGCTCTTCCCTTCCCCACAAAATGATGCCTACAGAAAACCTATCATGCTGACCAATATTGTCTCATTGTTTCCTTGTACTCCCTTGTATTTGTATCCATTTCTTGTTTTTATACGTGGATTGTAAATTCTCTGAGGCAAGGAATGTTTTTTGTTTTGTTTTGTATTTTTAAAGTTCCTAGAACAATGAGGTCCTGGTCCACGACTAAGGCTCATACATGCTATAATAATTTGAATCATCATCATGGCAAATTCCAAAGAAAGACATGGCTTCCTTTGAGTGCCACCCTGATCTATCTCTGGCTAGGTCCTTAATGTAGTCTGACCTTTGCCACCAGTACACGGGATCCTGAATGGACCTTTGGGTTTAATTGGTCATTTTGGCCTCTGCTGCAGAGAAATTTATGGCCATTTCAGTTACAAGAACAATTGACCAGATTGTCATAGGGATTAACTTCAGTATAAACATCCTCATGATGTGACTATACCAACTCCAGCGAGCAGAATAATTTGAATATCTTAACTCTTATAAGGATTTAGAAGTGATCAGTAGTCGTAAAATTCTATCATCCTAGTGCATATTGGGACATCACACCAAGCAGAGTTCAGTGACCCTCTGAATCAGCAAAAAAGAACAAGGGGCACAGTTAAATTATTAGTAACTTGGTGAATGTTCCCTTTACCTGCTTATTTGAAGCACTCCTAACACATTTACAATGTTAGACTTGCTGTACATCATTTACAAATAACGTTTAACGTAACTACAATGATATGGTATTATTGTGAATGTTGAATCTTCGGGTGGCAAGTGAATATTTGGACCAAGCATATTGTAGCTAAGAAAAAAATTATTAAAATGTGTGTGGTTAGTAAATCAATGTATAGGCACCTAAAAAGTGGCCGGATCTTTCAGAAGTGGTGCGCACCCAACGGTCCCAATTGAATTGAGTGAGTGCTAGGCATGATGTATTTAAAGTAAGCTCTTCAGAAAGTTTCTGCAGTTTTATTCAGTAAAATGCATTTTCTAAGTATAATATAAAGTGCTGACAAACATTAGCGGAGCGGCTAAAGATGTGTAATAAAATGGTTTTTAAAATATTAAGCAGAAGACCAGTTTTTCCGGTTTTAAAAAAACTTATTTTCACTAATAGTTTCAATGGAGTATAGGCTTGTGCCTTACTGAATCAAGGCTTCAATACATAATGAAATAATCGATTGCTCCATCTTTTGGAGCTATTTGTATGTCCCAGGTTATACTTTGGCATGAAAAAGGGGTTTATAAATTAAAACAAATCTACAGAAAAAGCTTGTTCCGTGTAATTAAGCTGCCAGAGCCATTATTTTTATAAATATACTTAAGATGCAACAATGACAGGACTTATCATTGTACTTATGTATGAGCAGAGTTAAAAATTGCCTTTTGTAATATGTTCAGGTAGATTGGATGGAATTAGTGAAAATAGATGTTAAAAACTGAAGATTGCTTTTATGTTTAATGTGTTAAAAGCTGTTTTATTACAAGTCTTCAGTAGCTCAATTGATGTTTGTCACCACTCTGCTTTATATTTAGAAATACTGAATAAAACTACAAAAACTTGTGTTTTTCAGAAGTCAGTGCAAATAAGGGATCACCTCCTTTTCCATGTCATGCTACCACAGCTGTGGTCAGTAGGGGGAACTCCAGTGGTAAAAGGCAGGCAAGATGCTCTCAGTCAGGGCTCCTAGCTCTGGAACTAGCTCTTCCTTCCCTTATTTCAAAATAGCCCAAATCCAGTGACTTTCTGAGCATGCTGGAAAACGCCTTCTGTTTGATAGGGTGTGACACTATCTGATATAAATATGACCATATAGATCATTGTTGCAACCACTGTTATATATTTGCAGCAAGTCTTGTACAAAGGTTGTCAACTGAGGTGTCTCTGAAAAGGTTATGATTTTCTGGTGATGATTATGCTGTCGGTATGTATGTATCATTTTTGTATTTGAAGTTATAAGTATTGGCTCTATACCTGGATTTCAAATGTTTGCTCCTGGGGTACCGCCCACAAGGTAGCTAGCCAGCACATCTTGAAGGGACTATTCAAATTAAGTGGCTCATTAAGAAACACTTGGTTGACAATTGACCATGGGAGACGCCCATCTAAACTGAGTGGAATGTCATGTAAATGTGCTGTCTGGAGTGTAGGTAATGGCTTCCTGCAATGACTGAGCGAAACTGGGCATGGACATGGGACTTGCCCATGTGACTCCAAACTCCATATCATTGCTGAAATTTTCCACAGTAAGAACAACGGGATGCCCTCAACATGGCAAAAGCTATAAAAGGCACTGGAAACACCTCCATTTTGTCTTCAATCCTGCTTCTTACCTCTGGAGGAACTTTCCTACAAACTGAAGCTCTGAACAAAGGACTGAATGACCCATCCAAGTTGTGGATGTACTCCAGAGAATTGACTTAAGTCAGCAGTTTATTCCATCACTGCTACAAGCCTGAACCAAGAACTTTGCCATTACTGTAAGTAATTGATTCCTTTAACCAATTTTAACTCTAACCTTTCTTTCTTTCTTTCTTTCTTTCTTTCTTTCTTTCTTTCTTTCTTTCTTTCTTTCTTTCTTTCTTTCTTTCTTTCTTTCTTTCTTTCTATGAATAAACCTTTTGATTTTAGATACAGAAGGATTGGCACCAGTGTGATTTTTGGGTAAGATCTAGATTATATATTTACCTGGGTGTGTGGCTCATCCTTTGGGATCAGAAGAACCTATTATTTGATGAGACTGGCTGTAAAGAACCACTCATCTCTGAATCCAGTGTTTTTCGTGGTGATGTAAGAACTGGAATGCCTTTATGTTTTTTTGTTAGTCAGTGTGGTGAAACAGGAGTTTACTTTTGTGGCTGGTTTGGTATATTTTATAAAAGAATAACCACCAGTTTTGGGTTGTTTGCCCTATTTCTCAGCAGTTCATCCTGAATTTGGAATCCTCAGTTGTGACCCACTAAAGCATGGTTATATGGGGGTTTTTAGAAAACATGGAGGCTATGCTTCCAAGAGTGAAGAGGTGGAAATGAATTTTCGTATGTATCTGACTGGGTTCTTGTTGAACTGATCATACTGATTTAATTCTAATAACTATGTTAGGAGACCTAAAGCCTTGGATAGGCATCTTTTAGTTATTTAAATAAAAATAAAAGTCTATAGGATTTAAAAGCTTTTCTGAATTGGTATGAAGTTAGTGTTCTTGTGTCATTTCTGACTTGAATTTTTTTTTTTGTTTAAAACAAAATAACTGGATTACCTAATCTAGTCTTCTACTTTAGAAATTGTGGCACTTACTTATTTCAAATTGTGCCCATGGTTGAGGAAAACTTAAAATCTGAAGCTGAAACCTTCAAGTCACTGTCTGGAATTAAATTTTGTTCTGAATTTTTCTCTTTTCTAAAAAGAGAATAAAAAAGTCAGTATTTTGAGGTTTAAAAAGGGTCAGATTGCACTAATATATGCTGTTACATGCCTATCAATTTAAAAATCACTGCAATGCTATAGTTACCTTCTTCTGGTTTGTTATAGCTATATTGTTTCACCTGTCCTTTCAGCTTGTAAACCCTGTGAGCAAAGAATAAGTGTCTCTATTTGCCTAAAATTCTACATAATCTTTGCATGTAACTACTATTATTATTAACTGTTAGAATAACTTGCTAAATTAGACTCTGAAGCACATGTAAAAGCTTCAAAGGCTAGAATCCATTGGCCCCATGTTAATTCAATATAAATGGTAGTGGGCTAGATTCTGCTCTAAATTACAACGGTGTAAATCCAGAGCAACTCCAATTAAAATTGGTTGAATAGTAAAATACTTAGTTACTAATTCACTTAGAATCTGAGCCCTGCTACATGTGGAGTCTTATTTGTTAAAATCCAGGCAACTATTGAATTTGTGAATCCCTAAAATTTTCATAAACCTTAGAAAAATGACAACTCATTCAGAAAGTTCATACCGGAAGTTCTTGATTCACTTTGTTGTTCATTATTCACCATTCGCTGTTTAAAAAAGTTTGGCCAGCTATTTGGGCATTAGAAACAATACTATGAGACTAGGTAGTCAACTATACAACATCAACATCAAAACTGGCTAATAGTCTAAGACTGGGATGTCCAAAGAAACCTGTATAAGATGGATGCCTTTGGAAATTCCAGGCTAAGTGAACAATCAACAAACAATCCCTATTCTTACAATTACTCATCCAATGTATTCAGTGAATAAAATAACAAATATATATGAAGAAATTTAGATAAACTTGTGAATGATGCATAAAAGTACAAAGGGGCTACATTTGTAATGAATATTCTTAATTCAAAGATTCCTACTTCTGATTCACACCAGTGTTACTGAGCTGCATTTGGCCTAATAATCATAACTCATCATACAGTAGATTTAACTTGCATATGCTGTTTGAATACCACAATCATGCTCCTGGAAATAATGAGCCTACAATCTAATACGTGAGGCTGTGACTATCCTGGGCTAGAATTAGATTTCAGTGCGTGCACTCTTTCAATTCATACTGTAGTGTGCAAAGATCTTTTTGTTACATACACTGTGTAGTACTTCTAATATAGTCTGGGTATATTTAAGTACTTAATATTTTCTTTAAAAGACTGCTTTAAATAAGTCTTCCTTTAAAACATCAGCAACAGCCTTTTATTTGAGGCTGCCTTTTTCTTTTGCTAGTCATCCCTTTGATACAGAATTGATTATTGAGATTTTTTTTTTCTTTTTTACAAATGGCTTTGTGCCATTTAATTCGGCCTGAACCATTTCCCTCTGAGAATAGTTACCTTTCAAAGGAGAGTCTATGAAGAGGACTTATAAAATAATGGCTTGAATGTTCTCTGCATTTTGCCATTCACTGCCTTAAAAAAAAATTAGTTTTAATGCTTTAGCACACTCATTTGTCCTCTTACTGCATAGTGGGCCAAGGTATCTTTTGAATACCAGGAAAGTTACTTTTAATAATGGTGGGAAAAATATGTATATCGTATCATAAATGCATCCTACATATAAAGGCCAATGACAGCTGGGCTGAAGTTGGCACGGTCACAGACTATCTTAACTTCACTAGGAATGAACTGGACCCCAGCATAGAGTAAGCCTAAAGGATGTATAAGGGATTGGGAAACATAAGGACCAAATTTTGCTCCCACATTGGTGTAAATGATAACCCAAAGTGCAAAGCTAAGGTGAATCAAACCCTCATTCTTTTATCTGTCCGACAGATTTGTTGCACCATTTGAATGGGCAAGAACGGTTTTCTAATTCCCAGACATTTCTTACCTTTGGATTCACGTTTGTCTCAAGGCAGCTGATACTGTGTGTCCAAGAAAGAGCATGTGCCAGATTCTGAATGTACAGGGCACATTTCTTGGCCATTTCACAGGCAGGTTAGACTAGCATTTTTCCATACTAACCTTAATGTAATTATAAGGAATCACCTCCAACATGTACAAACCCTTCAGAGAGCACCATGTGAAGATATATCTGGCCTACTTTCTTGTGGTATTTTAGATGATTTTAGAACAGAAAGGGTACTTGTTGATGCACTGAGGGCCAAAATCCAGAAGTTTGGATTCAGCCAAACATAATCTATACTGCCCCAGTTGAATCCATTCAATTTCAGGCCTTGATTTTTGCCCCTTTTTTCCCTCTGTTTCTATTGACTTTTGCCCTTTACATGATGATCCTAAAAACCCTATGATTTTTTTCCTAAAAATGTCCTCCTCAGATCTTCACTCATGGACCCAATTTTAAAGAACTGAAGATACATGCTCAGCTTTAAGTGTTTGAATTAGTCCCTGGCTATTCATCACATGCACAAAGTTAGCAAGTGATTAGGAGAGTTTTCCTGGGTGAAGATCACTTAGGAGTCCAAAATTCCTAGTCTTTGAAATTTAGTTACCCTTTTAAGGAACGTACTAAAAGCAAGGAATTTACTAGGGCTTATCGAGAGAGAGAGAGAGAGAGCAACAACCCCAATAACAAGAACATTGTTGGCATTCTGGCATTCACTGTTTTGATGAAAGATTGGAATTTTCTGATGGAGCTGAGAGGAACCAATTTCCCAGCCTGCTCTAGTATTTACACTTTCTCTGCTTTGTCAGTTGAAAAGATGAAACCATAGTGAACACAGAGACAGAGAGAAGGATCTGCAGCTAGCTTCACAGTAAGCTGAGTCACAATGCTGTCATTCACAGCAGCACAAGCTTTGAGACACTGGTCTTTTCATCTGCTGTGGTTTTCATGAATAAATTACTAAAAAAAAAAAGGTGAAATGGTGAAAAGGTCTTTTTGTGCTCAGTAATTATCTTATTGGATTTAATCGGAAAAGGTACTGACTGAAATGCTTAATGCAAAGAAGTAGAAAATATTAAACTTACGTTCATTTTTAAAACAATCTGTTTTCTGATACTTACAATAATGAAACATGTTTATAATATAATGTGTATTGTCCATGCCTGCATATCTGTTTGGTTCATAAAAATCATTATTCTACTTAACACTAACAGATTTAGGAGGTTTTACCCCTGTGAATAGTAACTTACCACAAAATAAAATAATATAAACATTAAAACATAATTAATTGGTGATCAGGATAAGGTAACCCTATGTAGGTTCTGTCCAGTTTGTGATTCAGTTCACCCATTCCAGATTTGGGTTTCTTCAGCACTGGGTTGGCTCCATGATGGCAACTTTCTGAAGGCAGGACAACCCAAGCTCTTTCGTCTTACGGGCTTGACTGTGCAGTCCTTACAATGACAAAAGGGACTTTCGATGTTGTTAAGCAATGTAGGATCAGTTCTCATGTTTATAATACTAATTGTTTTATTTCGATCATCCTGAAACATTTTTGTCTTCAATCAACCAAAGAGATTGGTAGTACAGAAAGCCACCATCAGGTGACATTTGACAGGGGCGAATAGCTGACTGTTGTAGCTAAGATGCTGAGGAGATGGTATATCTTAAGTAATTTAGCTCATTAAATTTCTGAACTAAGTGGGCAGTGGAGACTAACTTCAACCAAGAATCTGTTGGTTGAGGGGAGGGGTTCTTCAGGAAGACTGCAATCTGGGCTCCATTTGTACATGAACAGGTTTGCCCATCAAATTGCCTGTATAGTTATTATGCACTAACGCTTGTGTATGTAGATGACAGAATTGACATATGAAAAATATGCTTGGATGCACAAGTGATAGAGTGCAAAGAAATCTACATGTGGCAGTAATCACACCTGTAAGTTGTACATGCACAAACAGTGATGTTTGAAAACTGTGGTTCTTTATGATGTATGCATAATTCCCACTTAATGTGGTGGTATGTTTGTGCTGAGTCACACAAACTGATAGTCACAGGCTTTTTTTAATGGGGGTTTCATGGAGATTGCATTAAACAAAGTATTTGTATAAATATTAGCATTTATGTGGTCCTTCACTTTAATGAAATTGTAACCTGTTCCACCAGAACTACTGCATAGTTCTTCAATGCATCTGGAAGCAGGACACAATGACATAATTGGTTTTACCAAACATAGTATTGCTGTTTATTATGTTGTGGTAATTTATTATTTGTATTACCATTGCTCCTAGGAGTTGTAGTCATGGACAAGGATTTCATTGTGTTACGTGCTGTACAAACACAGAATAAAAAGATGGTTCCTATCCCAAAGAGTTTACAATATAAATATAAAACAAGAGACAACAGTTGGATACAGACACAGAGGAATACAAGCTAACATTGAGACAATAGTGATTGGCATCATAGGCACTGGTCTTGTCTCTCCAATGGCCTAATCACTGTCAAGTTTTTCATAGGCATCATGACAAAGGAGAGTTTTAAGGAGGATAATAAGGTAGCATTGTAGATGTTTATGGGTAAATTCTTCCAAGCATGCAGGAGAAAGTATAAAGGTGCTTATTTGTAACATGTAACAAGTGAGCAATCTGAGATTGTCAACAGTAGAATAAAGACAATGGACTTCAAGAAGGCAAACTTTAGCAAACTCAGAGAATTGGTAGGCAAGATCCCATGGGAAGCAAGTCTAAGGGAAGAAAGAGTTCACAAGAGTTGGCAGTTTTTAAAGAGACATTTTAAAGAGACATTATTAAGGGCACAAGAGCAAACTATTCAGATGCATGGAAAAGATAGGAAGTTTGATAAGAGACAACTCTGGCTTTATCAGGAGATCTTCAACAACCTGAAGCTCAAAGAAGAGTCCTACAAAAACAGGAAACTAGGACAAGTTGCAAAGGATGAATATAAAAAACCAGCACAAGCATGTAGGGACAAAATTAGAAAGGCCAAGGCCCAAACGAGATTAAACTAGCTAGGGACATAAAGGGTAAAAAGAAATATTTTACAAATACAATGGAAGCAAGAGAAAGACCAATAAAAGGGTAGGCCCATTACTCAATGAGGAGGGAAAGACTATAACAGAAAATGCAGCAATGGCGAAAGCGTTAAATGCCTTTTTTATTTCAGTTTTCACCAGAAAGGTTAGCAGTGATTGGGCGACTGCCATAGTGAACATCACTGGAGTAAATGGAGTAAGATCTGAGGCTAAAGTAGGGATACAATGAGCTAAGAATTACTTAGACAAGTTAGATGGCTTCATATTGGTAGGACCTGACAAAATATGTCCTAGAATACTTAAGGAACTGGCTGAAGAGATCACTGAGCCATTAGCAATAATCTTTGAGAACTTGTAGAGCAGTGGTTCCCAAACTTGTTCCACTGCTTGTGCAGGGAAAGCCCCTGGCCGGCCGGGCTGATGTACTGGCCGCCGCTTCCAGCAGCTCCTATTGGCCTGGAGCAGCGAACCGCAGCCACTGGGAGCCATGATCGGCTGAACCTGCGGACGCGGTAGATAAACAAATTGGCCCAGCCCACCAGGGGCTTTCCCTGCACAAGTGGTGGAACAAGTTTGGGAACCACTGTTGTAAAGAATGGGAGAGATCCCAGAGGACAGGAAAAGGGCAAATATGGTATCTAACTATGAAAAGGTGAGTAAGGAGAACCCAGGGAACTACAGACCAGTCAGCTTAATTTCAGTACCTGGAAAGATAATGGAACAAATAATCAAACAATCCGTTTGAAAACACCTTGAAGATTAAGTGATAAGTAAGAGTCAACATGGATTTGTTAAAAACAACTATGTCACGCTATATTAATATCCTTCTTTGACAGAGCAAAAAGCTTTGTGGATGGGGGAGACATGATAACAGTCTTCAAGTATGTAAAAAGATTCTTATAAAGAGGAGGGTAATAAATTGTTCTCCTTATCCACTGAGTACAGGGAAAGAAGTAATGGGCTTAAATTACAGCAAGGTTAGACACTTGGGAAAACTTCCTCACTGTAAGAGTAGTTAAGCACTGGAACAAATTACTGAGGGAGGTTGTGAAATCTCCATCACTGGAGGTTTTTAAGACCAGGTTACACAAACTCCTGTCAGGGATCATCTAGTAAATACTTAGTCCTGCCTCGATTCAAGGTTCCTCCCAGTCCTATAAGGGTCAGTCAAAGGCAGGAGTCAACATCTCTATAGTGCATGAGAGATGACAGAATCTTGAAATGAGATCCTTAAAGGTATTTAGGAGCAAACTCCTCGAAATAAATGGGAGTTAGGCTCCTAAATATCTTTGAGAATCTGGTCTTGGGTTTTCAAAGTAAACACAGAGAACTGGCAGCAGCATTCGTAAATTAAAGATTACTTTAATCTCCAGTGACAGATTTGTGAAATAATGCTCTAAATTCTGCTTCATGCAAACTGAGTTTATTTTATAGACAGAAGCAATTTGAGAAAACCCATAGCTTGCTTTGGCCACTGAAGAGTGTAAATTTTCCCTAACTAAATTTTGTCAGTACAGTATGTTGAGCTATTTGGATAAAACATGCTTTTGACATTTATTACAGAATGATCCCTGCCCTTAGATTTCTACTCACAGAAATGGGGCATGGGATAAATCATTAAGGGAGAGCAATCCTTCTCTTGACATAAATAGTATTAGTTAAAGCTGAAGAAATTAGTCTGCCTTTTTCTGAGTTCACTATCGTGACATGTAATCTGACAGCAATATACAGCAGTAAAGATGGTAAATATCGCAAATGTCAAAATACATAGTTTAGGCTAGACAAAGATACTATATACAACTAAACATATATTTTTACAAAGATGATGAAAGAATTCTCCTGAAGTAGACACAAGATTTACCTTGCTTAATGCAATAAATAGCCATTTCCTTAATGAATATCTAGCCCAAAATTTCTTCAGCAGTCAAAACTTTTGGGAGCTTGTGCTTTCTGCAGAAAGCTATTTCTGGATCTATTAGCAAGGTTATTGACAAAAGAATGTTAAGGTTACTTGGTTTCTGCTTAGAAGTTGAGAAATGACCGTTTATATTTACAGGCTTAACTTTGCCATATTGTACATGTGCATTACCCTAAATTCAAGTCTAACGACATTTGAGAATTTATAATAATTTTTTTTATGATCTCAGATATACTAGTAACCTATTTTAGTACTGTGTACTGCTGTGTGTATGCCAAACAGTCCACAGGTGTACCTAGTTTGGAGACTCGCACCACTGCAATATGCACTGATGCCATGAACCCATGCTAGCTCCAGCGGTACAGTGTGTCCACCGGAAGCGTGCTGTTCTGGATGCATGCTATGCACTGCATCCACAGAGCACCGAAAACACTCCAGGCCTGTGGATTTTTGCACTTGTCTCACAATGCATGGAACAGTTTTCTGAAGCAGATGCATAGCACCTATAGCATTTAGCGCACACTTGAATACGTCCATATGTTTTGATTTGAGCCAATGCCTGTTACAGGGTCAGATCCTCTCACCAGCAATGAGGGTTGCTCGTCCAAAAAAACAAACAAGAGCTCTCTCTCCCCTTATGCAGATTTAAAGTAATTTTTAAAAGTACCTGCACTAGGGTTGCCAACTTTCTAATTGCACAAACTGAACACCCCTGCCCCAACCCCTACCCCACCCCTTCCCTGAGGCCCGCCCCTGCCTCACCCCTTCTCTGACACCCCACCCCCGTTCGCTCTACACCCCATCCCTCCATCGCGTGCTCTCTTCCACCCTCACTCATTTTCACCGGGCTGGGGTAGGGGGTTGGGGTGCGGGAGAGGGGTGAAGGCTCTGGCTGGGGCCGGGGATGATGGATCTGGGGTACGGACAGAGCTCTGCACTGGGGCAGGGCGCTGGGATGCGGGGGAGGTATGGGCTCTGGGCTGGGGGTGTGGGCTCCAGGTGGGGCCAGAAATGAGGGATTCAGGGTGTGGAAGAGGGCTCCATGCTGGGGCAGGGGGTTGGGGTGTGTGTGGGGGGTGAGGGCTCTCGGGTGGGGCTGGGGATGAGGGGTTTGGGGTGCAGGAGGGGGCTCAGGGCTGAGGCAGGGGGTTGAGGTGTTGGGGGGTGCAGGGTGCAGGCTATGGGAGGGAGTGTGGGTGCGGGAGGGGACTCTGGGCTGGGGCAGGGTGTTGGGGGTGGGATGTGGTTTGGGGTGCGGGGTCCCGGCAGCACTTACCGTGGCTCCCAGGAAGCGGCCGCTCGGTCCCTGTGGCCCCTAGGCCCATGGGCAGCCAAGGAGGCTCCATGCACTGCTCTAGCACCCACAGGTGCCACCCCCACAGCTCCCACTGGTCACAACACTGCTTTTTGGCCTGGTTTCCTACCCTGGAGACCTGGTGAGAAAACTGGGTTGTGGTTCTACTTGATTGGCCCTGTATCAGCTTTTGTGTGGGGGGGGCCTCTGGGAAACCCAGTCAGTAGATACCTCATCACAGAATGCTTTGAATGACTGTCCTGTGTGCTGAGCTTTGCATGTGTCAAGAGACAGGGGTTACATCCTGCTATGCAGATTCCAGAGCAGGTAAATCTGTGACGAGCACCATCAACTTTGGAGGTGCTCTAGGAAGCGTGGAGCTTCATTTTATGATTTTCATTAACTACTTCCATAACTTTTTATGTTCTCACTTTATTATTGCTTGTCTTGCTTTGTCACTGAGCTGCTGATTTCTGTCTTTCTTGTGTTTCCTGGTTGGAGTCAGAGATATGAGTGGTCTTGGCCAGGACTGGATGGAGGACATCCCTCTGGGTCTCCCTACACTCGTCTGTGTATGGAATAGCACAATCCTTGACCGGGCTCGTAGGTGCTACCATAATATGGATATGTGATTATAACTTACTCTGTTGCTACAAAAGAAACAGCTGCAGACCAGTTGCCCAATGCACACATGCATTCAGGGAAACTTTCCCAGGCTCATGATATGGCCCAATCAAATCCACTTTTCAATAGAAATTTCCACCCCTTCTCAATGCAATGTTTCTCTGTTAAATTAAATTTTTGGTGCTAGAACTGCTTTTTTGTCCAGGAGGAATGCATGCAGTGTTCATCCTTCGACTATCCCATCTTCACGTAAGAGTCTACAAAAGCCTCCTTAATTCTGTACACATTTATTCTTCATATTTTAACTGGATAGAACTGATGACAAAGAGCTAACAAATTATGTGGTTATCTCTGAGACCTCTAATTGTTCATTTTTATTATACTCTCCAGTGACTGGCTTGATTTGTGTGTATGGTGAAAAGGGCATCTTTATTAATAACCATCTACTGTACTTGTACAATTACTGAGTAAGAAATTACTATGGTATTAATATCACACATGATCTTCTCCAGGCAGAAGGTATTTGGAGGCTGTTTTCTAATTTTAATTAGGATAGTGTTATCATAATTAAATAAGGCGGAATTATTCCTAGAATTGGCTCCATTTCAGAAGAAAAATATACCTGTGTAGTGCTCGTCTTTATTAGTGCAGTGTCTATTAAGCCTTAAAAATACTCCAGTGTACAGAGTACAACCACTTAATGTAACAAGCTCATTATAAATCGTAAATAAATCCAGACCTACTGTATAACACCACTTTACAGTGAATTCAAGTGAAACAAAAATCTAATATTGTAAGTCAAACAATTGCTTTACTGCCTCGCAGAATGGGGTCTGTCTGTGGCTAGGGCTTCCAGGCACTATGGTAATATAAGATAATTTCTCTATTACCATAGTGCCTGGAAGTTATTATATAATAACTTCAGAATATGTGCAAAGGTGAAACTTTAGCGATACATACTTGGTTTTGTGCTAAAATGTCTGGTTTATCCTCACTAAAGACATGTAAGCTTTTTTTTTTAAAAAAAAAAAATAGTGCTGTGCTCTTGGAACGATATTCAACAAACGTCTCCTAGAAAGAGTTGGACATTCTCTAATTATTTTAAGGTTGGCCCTCAAAGAGTGCTTTGGGTTTTTTCTTTTTACTTTCAGTGGGTCCATGGTCAATGTTGTGGTTCCCCAGCACATTTCACCGGAAATATAAGTGCAGTTTATCAAGGCAGTGAGTTATACATAATGGGTTTATGAGAGGGCAGTACTGGGAAGGCTACATAATGTTTTTCTAGCTGCTTTCAGCTGTAATTTTGTGATCCACTGGTTTTATACCTGTTCTGCATTTTTCTCTTTCACCCTGTGCTTGTTCTGCTTTTGTTCATCTTCATCTGTCTTCTGCTTAATCAGCAAATAGCTTAAGTTATCGTTAATACAATTGAATTTTCATATTTGGCTTACGATTTCAAAGACTCAGAATTCTAAATGGTGGACTTTCAAAGAATGTTTTAAACCAATATCCTTCCTGAATCACTTAAAAATTGATTTACCGCTGCCCCTCTGTTTAGTTTGCAGAATAGTCATATTTGCTAGAGAATGAGGCAAATTCTGCCATCACTTACATTGACCCAGTGGTGTTTCGTCAGGGTACTTGACGGCAGAGTTCAAGCCTAAATACCCACACTTTGCTACCCAGGTAACTGGAAAGTTTTAACTAGTGTTTGACATTTTTTCAGTGATACTTTAATATAAAGAGGTTGAAATCTTTGCATATTTGAATACTGTGTGGTGAAAGGTGGCAGAGCCATACATCTGTCACCATGAGCTGTAGTGAGAGATACTGAGTTGTACTTGGTGGTGATAGGCTGTCAGGACTTGAAAGAGAGACTGGTAGGATTGTACTAAGTAATTGTAGTATAGTTGTGGCACTTTTGTAATAAATTAACCCCACAAAGGGCTATTTGTACTTGGAAAGCCTGTGTGGAGTTATTGGGGGCTCTGGAAGAAAAGGGGAATTGAGACATGCACTAATTATGCCATGGCTTGCCTCAGGAGGGCACCTCAGGAAGGGGCCACCTTCTCACACTGAGCAAAAATGCTTAGGAGGATTCAGGAAAGGATTGCACATTTACGTGGCCAATAAGGACTGTTAGAGGGCTTTCCTTTCACTCTCTCCCCTGGTTCTTGTCATGCAGAAAGAAAGCAGAAGACCAGAAGTCCGAAGTGCAGGCAATGTGATACTTATTGGGGTTAGTTACCAGCAAGCATGTGTCCCATAACCCTGACGCCACTGAGCCTTGTTTCCCAGTGTGCCTTCCCCCGCTCCTTAGCAGGCATAATTACACCTGAAATGCACACCCACAGTCCCACCCCTTACAATTTATAGTCATGTTCCATTTTGGGGGGTCGTGGGTCTGGAGTCTTCATCCCACCTCTTTTATACCCCATGGCAGGGGTAAGAAGTGAGGGGTGATGCTACAGCCTGGAGCAGGCATTTCTCTGGCCTTTTAGTGTTTTACTGTCCCCCAATTTCCCCTTGCCCCTCCCAACTGGTTGCTTGACCTTGCCTTGAGATAGGAGTTGAGGCAGTCTTAAAGTGTGCTCCCATATATTATACTCCCACCATGCCCAGTAACGTTTTAGCTGCTCTTATCTGTTCCCATTATACTAACAAACCCATCTGGCTAGGCAGAAGCAACATACACAGTGTCTTTGTCCTTTGTTTACACATATTAGTAAGCATGAATGTGTATCAAAAAATCAAACAGGCAAGCAAAACATAAAATACTATCTCAGGCAAAAATACAGACCTGAATCCTACATTAGCACTAGCACTCCTAACAAGGACGTTGACAGTGGCATTAGGCAGTATATAAATAAATTCTAAATGTTTGTCTAAACACAAAAGTGTTACTGCTTTAAGTACACCAGTGTAAATAAAATGGCACGACTCCCCCTCTCAGCCAGCGGGGATGCAGTTTTATTGGTATAAGAATGTTTACACTGGTGTAGCTATTTCCATATGGAAAAGGGAGTAAGTTATACCATTCTAAGGCACCTTTTTAGCAGTGTAATTGCACCAATGCTAGGAGTTGTACTAGAACAACTATTGTGATTTTTTTTTAATTGCACTCCTAACTGAAATAGTACAAAATTGACGTGTAGCTCAGTCGTAAAGAGAGATTAACCATGTAAACAGATCACTAACTGGCTTTTATAGCGTCTGGTATTGGTCCCCGTCAGTGACAGGATACCAAACCAGAAGGATCAGTGGTCTGGGCCAGTATAGCAATTCTATATTCCTGCACTATATTCCTATATTAGTGGGGGGCAGGCGAGCAGTTTGGGGCATCACTAAGGGCTTTCACCAAGGGAAGACAGTTTTATTTTTATATCTGATGTTTATGATAGCACTTGTAATAGTTTGTGCTGACTCAATGCGTCTCTAGGACATCTCTAAGGTATCTTGACCTCCCACCCCAATAAGCTATGCTCTAAATTGTGCATGCTAGATCTGAGGCCCCCCATGGAGTGATGGATAAAGGCTGCTTGCCTTTCTGCCAACAGAGAAATACACAGCCTGGAGTCTGCAGGCAGTCAATCAAGTCCATGCAGTAGAGGTTAGTATACACTGTATTAATTTGTGTAATTAATACACAAAAACACATGGGTGGTGGAGCATATTAAAGTTGGTCTGTGCAAACTCCCAGCCACCATAAACAGATGTGACTCTCGTTTGAATGTCTCTGGAAAGCCACACTCACTGAAGTTTGGGGAAGGATGTGCTGGAAGCCTGGACTCCCTCCTAGGCTGTGGTGTGTTGTTTCTGGTGTATAGTGTTTGTTTTAGGGGCACAAGGCATGTCTCCGGATAAACAAGTAGCATTAAATATTGTTAGATGCCTAGTTTTATTTCCTTACTTTAGTGGGTTTGTGCTAAGTTATATAGAAACCACCCTTAACACTCATATAACATAGTGTTTTCATGTATTCATTTCCCAGTGTTTAGGTTAAGAAATCATTCCTAGCCTAGCAATGGCCGCATTTACAAACACCAGACTTTCTGAAGTTGATGGACTGTTGAGACTTGGAGCTCCTTGATGGACCAGCTGGCTCGAGAGCTCCACTTTCAGGAAGAGGCGCTTTCATAAAGCTCACTTTTTCATAGAATTGTAAAAATGTCAGGCTGGAAGGGACCTCAAAGTCATCTGAGGCCGGACCAAGTAACCTAGACCATCCCGGACAGGTATTTGTCCAACCTGTTCTTAAAAACCTCCAGTGATGGGGATTCTACAACCTCCCTCAAAAGGCTATTCGAAATTTAACTATTCTTATAGCTAGAAAGATTTTTCCTATTATCTAACCTAAATCTTTCCTGCTGCAGATTAAGCCCATTACTACTTGCCCTATTTCAGTGGACATGGAGAACAATTGATCACAGGTCTTTTTATAACAGCCCTTAACACATGGAAGTAGCTGCTATTTTGTCAACGATCTTCCTCTACAACATATTGCATATGCTGCTGGAGTAAGAAAACATGTTCCCTTCCACCATTTTAGTTCCCAGTTTCAGATGGAGGGCACACCTTATTGAGGATTGTGACAACAGGCAGCATTGGGCTTCTCTTCTAAATGGCTCCCTGCACAAAGAACAGGATTCTGCTCTGAGTTGACTGGGCTTTTTTTGTGAACATCCTAAGTAGAGCTGGCTCGGAAACAAGAATTCTATTCTTCATCAACTGTCAAGGTTTCAGCATTTGGCTTTGTTCCACATTGTGAGATCCTGGTTTTGACAAAGCTGTTTTGTCAAAAATCTCCTTTGTAGCAACACACATGCCCCTTGACTAGTTAAATCCATTCCCCATATGTTATGATAGCCCTAAATTTTGGATGCAGGGACCATTACTAGGGACACACAACAAAAGGCAGACTTATATCCCTGTCTTAAGCCATTTAAAAAGGCTTCTGCCTACTGCTTTGTAGAACAGAAGTAGCCAGTATCGAAAATGCTTTCCTTCTGCTAACTGCAGTGCATAAAATTCAGATATGATGAATAATGCATTTTTGTTAATTAAAAAAATTGTCTGACCCCTCCCCCCCCCGAGAGATCAGCTATTTCTCATATGTAGGATTGTTTTGACTTGCTACAGTTTTTGGCTTTTAAGCTAGAGGAGCCTGAAAAGTCAAAAGTCTTGGATGTGAACTTTTTTGGCCAGTTTGTAACTTCTTACAACTTGAAAGCTCATAGATTTACTTAAATATGAAAAGATTTACTCAGATTAAGTGCTGAAAGGTATTAGTAGATACACTGTGTGTCATTTAAAAAACAGAGGCTTTAAGTGCTAAATAGGACCCAACCTTAACTTTGAGTCCACAATGGCTCTAGTGTAGTAATCTAGAAGGTGAATTATACAGCAATATAGCTGGGCAGAGAAAGGTATTCCCTTTCACAGAAGAATGCAATATTTTGAAATTTACTTTTGTTCAATTCGTTCATTGTAGCAAAACCCAAGATTTGAAATTCTTCCTGAAAGGGAATGGAGCCCCAGCTCCATGGCAGTCTGTCTGGGACCCCAAGGCTTCTAGGGTTCATGGCTCCAAGTTGGAGGCAGTTAGCCAGGCAGGATGCCAAGGAGCTCGGTGGGAAAGCTGGCAGAAAACTTAATTGACAGGGTTCTGAAGGACCTCTGCCTGGCTGCTTGAGTAACTTAGTCAAAATCAAACTGTCTCCACAAATCTGTTAGATTTCAACAAATGGGTTAATTCTGAAAACACATTTCATCAGAATTTTTCCAACCACCTCTATACATTAGGTTTTTATATTTATACAGAAGATATGCTGGGGCTCAGGAGAGTTATTGATACTACCACTGCTGCATGCTGGTATGTCCAAGGCAAAATGATTAATACTGACTGGAAATATTTCAGTTTAATTCTAGACACTCAGTTAAATTCTTTGATCAATTTACTGTACTTATATTCCCACACCAGGTGACTTTTTTTTGTCTGGCAGTGTAATCAGAGGCAACTTACGTTTAATTCAATTTCTAATAATGTACTGGAAACAAGAGGTAATATGGATCTGACAGCAGCTCTGTAGTTGAAATCATATTTGGCACCCAATCTATGTATACTTTTGAAAACCCTGCAGGACTGATCATCATCATCTCAGGGACAATGAGAATTACTTTAAGATCATTGATTCAAATTAATCCTCATTTGTGAAGAATTGCAGTGCTAGATCTTTGATTTAGGTATTGCCTGCAATCACTACAGGGTTTTACCTTGCATCTTCACTGCTCTTTTGCAATTTCTTGCTATTGTATGTAGTTTCTTATCACATAATGAAGTGTATCTCTGCATTGTACAGAACCATCATAGTGCACACTGCAGTTTTGGCTGTTGAACAAATGAACCTTTCACTAGCACATAGAATTTTGTAACCACAGAGTCCACCAGTTAGGACTCATAACTAATAGTCACAACAGCAATTAATAGAAGTACTGAATATTCTGGGGGCTTTCCTGCCTCATTGTCCCCTCTTATCCTCTCTTCTATGACAGTACTGGCTCTGCATCAAATAGCTCCTTCTCTATTTCAGTTTTCCTTGTGGACACTTTCATTTTTACTTGCAATAAATATGATGAAAAAATCTAAGATATTGTGGGGCCAGGAAAGCAGGGCAAAAGATTTCTAAAAATGAAGCTGAGGTACAACCAAACATTGTACTCTGGCCATGCTGCTTGACAGATTTATTTTAGATGGAACTCTGTTTCAGAGGAGCAGGAGGTCACATGTGACTGCTGAATCAGTTTACCAGATTGTAAAATTGTATAGCTTAGGGCTTGTCTGCATGGTATGAATTCTAGTGTGCACCACTAAGGCCTGGTCTATACTACAAAGTTTGGTCAATGTAAGCTGCCTTGCATTGACCTAGTTGTAAATGTGTCTACACTTAAATTTGTCTCCCACCGATGTAATCTCCCATTATGCCAACATAGTAACACCACCTTCCTGTCTGACGTTGAACCATTGTCAATGTATTGAGGTTGATGCAGCATGAAAGTAGACACTGCGTTACTTATGTTGACCCTAACAGTCCTCCAGCAGCTGTCTCACAATGCCTGACACTCACTGCTCTGGTCACAATTCTGAATTCTGTTGTCCAGGGATCATAGAGACTGGAAGCCCCCCTTTTAAAACTGAATTTTTGAATGTCTTTTCATGATTGTCCAGCTTGGCAAGAACACCTAGCATCTCTCCACTGTTATGTGCAATTTCCCAGCTGACCATGCCAGCTACACGTTCCAGATGCACTCTGGAGTAGACAGGAGATATTGGATCTCCAGGACCTGTGGGGAGAAGAGGCTGTGCAAGCACAGCTATGGACCAGCTGTAGAAGAAAAACATGGACATCTACAAGCAGATTTCATGGGGGATGCAGGAGAATGGGCGCAACACGGATCAGCAGAAGTGCTGCGTGAAAGAGAAGGAACTGCAGCAGGCATATCAGAAGGCCAGGGAGGCCAGTACCAAGCTGCAGATCTGCCACTTTTCCAAAGAGCTGCATGCCATGGTTGGTGGAGACCCCACCGGGATATCTCAGAGGAACCCAAGTCACAGGTCCCTGGCATGAACAGCAAGGACAAGGAGGAGGTGGAGGAAGAGAATGGGGGACATCCAGTTGGGGAATCCAGCTATGCTGCAATCCAGTCAGTCATGGCAGCTGAGCATGGGTGAGCCTGATGCAGGGGAAGGAACCTTGAGTAAGCCCTGGTCTACACTAGGACTTTAGGTCGAATTTAGCAGCATTAAATCGATGTAAACCTGCACCTGTCCACACGATGAAGCCCTTTATTTCGACTTAAAGGGCTCTTAAAATCGATTTCCTTACTCCACCCCTGACAAGTGGATTAGCGCTTAAATCGGCCTTGCCAGCTCAAATTTGGGGTACTGTGGACACAATTCGATGGTATTGGCCTCCGGGAGCTATCCCAGAGTCCTTCATTGTGACCGCTCTGGATAGCACTCTAAACTCAGATGCACTGGCCAGGTAGACAGGAAAAGAACCGCGAACTTTTGAATCTCATTTCCTGTTTGGCCAGCGTGGCAAGCTGCAGGTGACCATGCAGAGCTCATCAGCACAGGTGACCATGATGGAGTCCCAGAATCGCAAAAGAGCTCCAGCATGGACCGAACGGGAGGTACGGGATCTGATCGCTGTTTGGGGAGAGGAATCTGTGCTATCAGAACTCCGTTCCAGTTTTCGAAATGCCAAAACCTTTGTCAAAATCTCCCAGGGCATGAAGGACAGAGGCCATAACAGGGACTCGAAGCAGTGCCGCATGAAACTGAAGGAGCTGAGGCAGGCCTACCAGAAAACCAGAGAGGCGAACGGCCGCTCCAGGTCAGAGCCCCAAACATGCCGCTTCTATGATGAGCTGCATGCCATTTTAGGGGGTTCAGCCACCACTACCCCAGCCGTGTTGTTTGACTCCTTCAATGGAGATGGAGGCAATACGGAAGCAGGTTTTGGGGACGAAGAAGATGATGATGATGATGAGGTTGTAGGTGGCTCACAGCAAGCAAGCGGAGAAACCGGTTTTCCCGACAGCCAGGAACTGTTTCTCACCCTGGACCTGGAGCCAGTACCCCCCGAACCCACCCAAGGCTGCCTCCTGGACCCAGCAGGCGGAGAAGGGACCTCTGGTGAGTGTACCTTTTAAAATACTATACATGGTTTAAAAGCAAGCATGTGAAAGGATTACTTTGCCCTGGCATTCGCGGTTCTCCTAGATGTACTCCTAAAGCCTTTGCAAAAGGTTTCTGGGGAGGGTAGCCTTATTGCGTCCTTCATGGTAGCACACTTTACCACTCCAGGCCAGTAACACGTACTCGGGAATCATTGTAGAACAAAGCATTGCAGTGTATGTTTGCTGGCATTCAAACAACATCCGTTCTTTATCTCTCTGTGTTATCCTCAGGAGAGTGAGATATAATTCATGGTCACCTGGTTGAAATAGAGTGCTTTTCTTCAGGGGACACTCAGAGGAGCCCATTCCTGCTGGGCTTTTTGCCTGTGGCTAAACAGAAATGTTCCCCACTGTTAGCCACAGGGAGGGGGGAAGGTTGAGGGGGTAGCCATGCGGTGGGGGGAGGCAAAATGCGACCTTGTAATGAAAGCACATGTGCTATGTATGTAATGTTAACAGCAAGGTTTACCCTGAAAGAGTGTAGCCACTGTTTTATAAAATGTGTCTTTTTAAATACCGCTGTCCCTTTTTTTTTTCTCCACCAGCTGCATGTGTTTCAATGATCACAGGATCTTCTCCTTCCCAGAGACTAGTGAAGCTTAGAAAGAAAAAAAAATGCACTCGCAATGAAATGTTCTCCGAGCTCATGCTGTCCTCCCACACTGACAGAGCACAGACGAATGCGTGGAGGCAAATAAAGTCAGAGTGCAGAAAAGCACAAAATGACCGGGAGGAGCGGTGGCGGGCTGAAGAGAGTAAGTGGCAGGCTGAAGAGAGGGCTGAAGCTCAAATGTGGCAGCAGCGTGATGAGAGGAGGCAGGATTCAATGCTGAGGCTGCTGGAGGACCAAACCAGTATGCTCCAGTGCATGGTTGAGCTGCAGCAAAGGCAGCTGGGGCACAGACTGCCACTACAGCCCCTGTGTAACCAACCGCCCTCCTCCCCAAGTTCCATAGCCTCCACACCCAGATGCCCAAGAACGCGGTGGGGGGGCCTCCGGCCAACCAGCCACTCCACCACAGAGGATTGCCCAAAAAAAAGAAGGCTGTCATTCAATAAATTTTAAAGTTGTAAACTTTTAAAGTGCTGTGCTTAAAGTGCTGTGTGGCATTTTCCTTCCCTCCTCCACCACCCCTCCTGGGCTACCTTGGTAGTCATCCCCCTATTTGTGTGATGAATGAATAAAGAATGCATGAATGTGAAGCAACAATGACTTTATTGCCTCTGCAAGCGGTGATTGAAGGGAGGAGGGGCGGGTGGTTAGCTTACAGGGAAGTAGAGTGAACCAAGGGGCGGGGGGTTTCATCAAGGAGAAACAAACAGAACTTTCACACCGTAGCCTGGCCAGTCATGAAACTGGTTTTCAAAGCTTCTCTGATGCGTACCGCACCCTCCTGTGCTCTTCTAACCGCCCTGGTGTCTGGCTGCGCGTAACCAGCAGCCAGGCGATTTGCCTCAACCTCCCACCCCGCCATAAACGTCTCCCCCTTACTCTCACAGATATTGTGGAGCACACAGCAAGCAGTAATAACAGTGGGAATATTGGTTTCGCTGAGGTCTAAGCGAGTCAGTAAACTGCGCCAGCGCGCCTTTAAACGTCCAAATGCACATTCTACCACCATTCTGCACTTGCTCAGCCTGTAGTTGAACAGCTCCTGACTACTGTCCAGGCTGCCTGTGTACGGCTTCATGAGCCATGGCATAAAGGGGTAGGCTGGGTCCCCAAGGATACATATAGGCATTTCAACATCCCCAACAGTTATTTTCTGGTCTGGGAATAAAGTCCCTTCCTGCAGCTTTTGAAACAGACCAGAGTTCCTGAAGATGCGAGGGTCATGTACCTTTCCCGGCCATCCCACGTTGATGTTGGTGAAACGTCCCTTGTGATCCACCAGAGCTTGCAGCACTATCGAAAAGTACCCCTTGCGGTTTATGTACTCGGCGGCTTGGTGCTCTGGTGCCAAGATAGGGATATGGGTTCCGTCTATGGCCCCACCACAGTTAGGGAATCCCATTGCAGCAAAGCCATCCACTATGACCTGCACATTTCCCAGGGTCACTACCATTGATATCAGCAGATCATGGAATCATAGAATCATAGAATATCAGGGTTGGAAGGGACCCCTGAAGGTCATCTAGTTCAACCCCCTGCTCGAAGCAGGACCAATTCCCAGTTAAATCATCCCAGCCAGGGCTTTGTCAAGCCTGACCTTAAAAACCTCTAAGGAAGGAGATTCTACCACCTCCCTAGGTAACGCATTCCAGTGTTTCACCACCCTCTTAGTGAAAAAGTTTTTCCTAATATCCAATCTAAACCTCCCCCACTGCAACTTGAGACCATTACTCCTCGTTCTGTCATCTGCTACCATTGAGAACAGTCTAGAGCCATCCTCTTTGGAACCCCCTTTCAGGTAGTTGAAAGCAGCTATCAAATCCCCCCTCATTCTTCTCTTCTGCAGGCTAAACAATCCCAGCTCCCTCAGCCTCTCCTCATAAGTCATGTGTTCTAGACCCCTAATCATTTTTGTTGCCCTTCGATGGACTCTCTCCAATTTATCCACATCCTTCTTGTAGTGTGGGGCCCAAAACTGGACACAGTACTCCAGATGAGGCCTCACCAATGTCGAATAGAGGGGAACGATCACGTCCCTCGATCTGCTCACTATGTCCCTACTTATACATCCCAAAATGCCATTGGCCTTCTTGGCAACAAGGGCACACTGCTGACTCATATCCAGCTTCTCGTCCACTGTCACCCCTAGGTCCTTTTCCGCAGAACTGCTGCCTAGCCATTCGGTCCCTAGTCTGTAGCGGTGCATTGGATTCTTCCATCCTAAGTGCAGGACCCTGCACTTATCCTTATTGAACCTCATCAGATTTCTTTTGGCCCAATCCTCCAATTTGTCTAGGTCCTTCTGTATCCTATCCCTCCCCTCCAGCGTATCTACCACTCCGAGAGATCTTTGATTGCGTGGGCTACTTGCATCACAGCAGCCCCCACGGTAGATTTGCCCACTCCAAATTGATTCCCAACTGACCGGTACCTGTCTGGCATTGCAAGCTTCCACAGGGCTATCGCCACTCGCTTCTCAACTGTGAGGGCTGCTCTCATCTTGGTATTCATGCGCCTCAGGGCAGCGGAAAGCAAGTCACAAAGTTCCATGAAAGTGCCCTTACGCATGCGAAAGTTTTGCAGACACTGGGAATCGTCCCAGACTTGCAACACTATGCGGTCCCACCAGTCTGTGCTTGTTTCCCGAGCCCAGAATCGGCGTTCCACAGCATGAACCTGCTCCATTAGCACCATGATGCATGCATTGGCAGGGCCCATGCTTTCAGAGAAATCTGTGTCCATGTCCTGATCACTCACGTGACTGCGCTGACGTTGCCTCCTCGCCCGGTATCGCTTTGTCAGGTTCTGGTGCTGCATATACTGCTGGATAATGCGTGTGGTGTTTAATGTGCTCCTAATTGCCAAAGTGAGCTGAGCGGCCTCCATGCTTGCCTTGGTATGGCGTCCGCACAGAAAAAAGGCGCGGAACGATTGTCTGCCGTTGCTCTGACGGAGGGAGGGGCGACTGACGACACGGCTTACAGGGTTGGCTTCAGGGAGCTAAAATCAACAAAGGGGGTGTCTTTACATCAAGGAGTATTTCAGGCAGGACTTCATGGAGGGTTCCAATAAGAAATGGTGCACCTAAGTTATTGTCCTTATTGGAACAAAGAGGTTAGCCTGGCCTCTGATTGATACATGGCTAGATTTACCTCGCTGCACCTTCTCTGTGAGTGACTGCAGTGTGACCTAGAGGAATGAGTCTCCTAGACAGGGGAGGAGGCAAATGAGTACAAAACAAATCTGGTCTATTTCTTGTTTTGATCCACTCCATCTATCTTTTACATCTTTGGCTGGCAGCAGACGGTGCAGAAGGACTGCATGCCATCCACATCTCATGGCTGCTCGGCAGAAGATGGTACAGTATGACTGCTAGCCATCCTCATCTCTTGCCTGCCTGGCAGAAGATGGTACAATACGACTGCTAGCAATCCGTATCGCCTGCCTGCTCACCATAAGACGGTTCAATAGGACTGACTGCAGGACTAAAGAGAATGACCTGGTCAAGTCACTCCAAATTTAGTCCCTGCGCCCATGTCTGTCCAGGCGCTCCCAGCCAACGTGGCCAGGAGCACCTCAGACATGACGATGACGGCTACCAGTCGTACTGTACCGTCTGCTGCCACAAGGCAAGGGGTTGCTGCTACTGTGTAGCAATGCCGTACCGCGTCTGCCAGCACCCAGGAGACAGGGTGACGGTTACCTGAGCAGGCTCCATGCTTGCCGTGGTATGGCGTCTGCACAGGTAACTCAGGAAAAAAGGCACGAAATGATTGTCTTCCCTTGCTTTCACGGAGGGAGGGAGGGAACGGGGGCCTGACGATATGTACCCAGAACCACCCGCAACAATGTTTTAGCCCCATCAGGCATTGGGATCTCAACCCAGAATTCCAATGGGCAGCGGAGACTGCGGGAACTGTGGGATAGCTACCCACAGTGCAACGCTCCAGAAGTCGACTCTAGCCTCGGTACTGTGGAAGCGCTCCGCCGAGTTAATGCACTTAATGCACTTAGAGCATTTTCTGTGGGGACACACACACTCGAATATATAAAACCGATTTCTAAAAAAACGACTTCTATAAATTCGACCTTATTCCGTAGTGTAGACATACCCTAAGTGTGCAAATGTATTTCCCATTACAGTGATGGTGCCCCCAACACAGCTATCGATTTTTCATTAATTTACTCATACTAGAAGAAGTAGCAGTAAAATAAAGAAAGCTAGAGTTGTCTGCTTTTCATTCCCTGACAGAGTTAGGCAGGGGCAGGGGAAGTGGGGAAGGAGCAGTTTGTTTATGTATGCAGGTATGTCCTTGAATCCTCCAGAGAGATCTCAAAGAAGCTTTCATGGAGGTACTCTGCAATGGTCTCCCAAAGATTTCTACGGATGGCAGCCTTATTTCTTCCCCCAGAAGGACCCTTCCCACTCCAGTCAGTGATAACTTTGGCAGGGTTGCAGTAAATGGGTTAGCAGCATTCAGGCCCGGCAGCTTTGGGATGCCAGTAGCAGCTGTGCTCTCTATGCCTTTGTTACCTTCAGGAATGAGATATCAGTTAAAATCACCACTGCCTGTGTGAAACGGTGCAAGTATGCAGTGCTGTTGCCCTAGACTCTTAGTTTCATGCAAGTGGGCAATTCCCTGCTCATATCCCTGATGCCTGGCAGGCTGTACTTACCATGGCTGGAGCTGTGAGTGGTGCCATGCACAAGCACTCTGATGCAGAAGTGTCAATAATCATGTCGTGTTTAATACTTTAGGGGAGCAAAGAAGGGAGTTCTGAATCTTAACTTTCACTTCCTGTTGTGACTATACTGACAATGGTACCTCTGTATGTTTTATCTGTAGCTGCTGCCATTACAGCTTTGAGGGGTTCTCTCTCCACAACTGCGGAACACCAGAGTCAGAAAAGGAGGAGAAAGAAGCAGACTTGGGGTAACATGTTCAGAGAGATCCTGTGAGCCAGTGCTGCATCAGACCACAAACAGAGAGCCTGGAGGATGAATACTGTAGACTATATGTAGAAGGAAAGTGCAGACAGAAGAAAGGCCTAGGACTCCCAGCTGCAAAAGGTAAGGAAGGTGCACCAAGACATAATGGAGCTTCTCCATAAGCAAACACAGGTGTTGCAGGCTCTTGTGGATCTACAGATTCAACAATCCCATACTTGCCTCCCTTTGCAGTCCGTAGAGAAGTCCATTTTAGCATCTTCCTACACTCCCTGAACATTCCATGTGGCACCAGGGGCCACATCACTACGCCTACCACTTCACCTAGGGGGACATTAAGGACAAACACAACTTCATGTACAGTGACTTGTGACAGCCACAGCTGATATATGTGCAGCTAAAATGGACATGAATTCCCCTTCTTTAAACTCTGTTCCATAATTTATTAAGGTTTTAATGTATTTGCTTTTAACTTGCACAGAATTTGTTGAAGTGTTACTCAATACAACTCTATTGTTTGGAAAATAATTAATTTTTATTAGTTCCTCTGACAGGGTGGATTAGGCCCAGAGGCTCCCTGATGGAGGCCTCAGTGTCCTGCCACACCTCTTCCCAGAGAGGAGCAGAAGAGAAGTCCTCCAAGCAGCCTAGAGTGGCTGCAGGAGAAACAGTCAATCAGAGGGGCTGCTGGATCAGTCAGTCAGGAGCCAGGAAGGCCATATAAAAAGGAGCAGCAGAGACAGAGTCAGTCAGTTGCTGCCTGGAGCTGAAAGAGAGAGGATCATGTTCCTGGATTGCTAAAAGAACAGCAGGACCATGGACAGCTCAGTGCGGGTAGGGACCAGGGGAGTAATGAAAGAGCTGCTGGCTGGCTGCTGTGACTGAGTAAAGACTGAGTCCAGGGAGGGCTGCAGGAAGACAGTGTCTCCAGGGAGGAAGCCCTAGAGGTACATTCCCATACCAGGGCTGGGAGAAGATAAAGACTGTATGCCTTGGAAGGGGTTTGTTCTTTTCCACCTACAGATGGTGTGTTTGTCTCAGCTGGAGGGCCGAGTCACTGAAGACCCACTGAAGAAACCATAGACCAATGTGGGGTGCTATTGAGAGGTGGGTGCCACCCCATTCCACAAACTGAGTGACTGCAGGCACATGCACTAGACTGCGGGGTGCTTGTGAGAAGTGAGTGCTGAACTTGTTACAGTTCCCAATATATGCTGCAGAATGGCTGGCAGTATTGAAGGCACCCACGTAACTTGTGATTATGCACTTTGACATAACTTGTTGGATCAGTGACAAACACAATGTAATAATCATAAATGTACAGCAAGCACCACAAAATTAGTAGGTGCATTATCATTGTTACATTTATAGATGTGTGTTAGAATATAGATATGCAGGCCTGCCTGTAAAGGCCTAAACTTTAAGAATTTAGGTGTATTTTTATCACTTAGCTAGTTATAGAGGTATAAAATAAAGAATCAAAATCACAAGTCTGCCTGTGTATGGGCCTTCTCTCACTAGGATAGTCTGAGACCTTGTTCTGAGGCTAAGGCCTTTGGCTAAGCAGCAGGGGCAGCCATAAGCTGGGAAGCGAATGGTCACATCCTCACATTCCAAACCAGTCACATTGAAATAAGGTGGTATTGGGCTGTTAGGAATACAATCCTGTCCTGATAGTGCCTATCACCACCAGATAAAGATGGTTAAAGAAAACGTAGTTTGATAGCATCCTGTTTGGCAAGAAATCACTTATCAATGGTTGTGCTCATTTCTGTATTGTTTTATCTTTGTGGCCCCCACTTTTCTATTGTTAATTTGTCTGGTTCTCTAATTGTTTCTGTCTGCTGTAGAATCAATTTTGCTAGGTGTAAGTTAATTAGGGTAGTGGGATATAATTGTTTAGAGAATTGTTACAATGTTAGATTGGTTAGATAGATTTCAGTAAAATGATTGGTTAAGGGATAGCTGAGAATATTACTATATAAACTGGGGTCAACCAGGAAGTAGGTAGGGAGATTGAAATCACACTTGCTGGAAATTAACCCCAATAAACATTGCATTGTCTACACTTCAGACTTCTGGTCTTTTGCTGCTTTTGTGGCAAGAACCAGGGAAGTAGGAGGGTGGACGGAAAGCCCTCTAACAATGTGCACCAAGCACTACACCATTCCTAACAGGCCACCAAACTGCGGGGCCAGGTAGAGCACAGTACACCACAACACATTGCTGTGGCTTGCTGTTAAAGTGCTCATTCAAAGCCTCCCTGACCTGTATAGTGCTGCATTGTGCTCTTCTGATAACCCTTGAGTCTGGCTGCTCAAACTCACCAGATAGCCGCTGCCCTCCACACAGCAGCAACTTTCCCTTCTCTTCACAGATATTATGCAGGATGCAGCAGACAGCTATAACCATTGGGCTATTTTTCTTACTGAGATCCAATCTTGTGAGTAAATAATGCTAGTGCCCTTGCAATCTACCAAAAGCTCATTCAACTGTCATTCTGCACCTACTGAGCTGGTAGTTGACTATTTCCTTGGTGCTGCTGAAGTGGCTAGTTTACAGCCTCATAAGCAACAAGTAGGCTAGGTCCCCCAGGATCACTGTTGGTATTTCAACATTGCCAAAGGAAATCTGCCCATCAGGAAAGAAAGTCCCTACTTGTAGTTTTCTGAACAGTCCTGTGTTCTTAAATATGCAAGTGTCTTGCACCTTCCCTGACCGGCCAACACTGCTATAAGTGAAGCATCCCCTATGATCTACCAGTACTTGCATAGCCATAGAAAAATAGTTATGTTAACGTACTCTGTGGCAAGGTGGTCTGGTGCCAAAAAGGGATATATGTGATATGTTGTTCCACTTAAGTTCAGAAATCCCATTGCTGCAAATAAATCCATTATATCCTGCATGTTGTCAAGAGTCTCCTGTGTAGCAGATGACTAATGACCCCACACATTTGCATAACAATGGCCTTTACTGTGGATTTTCCAACTGCAAAATGATTTCCTGCTGATCTGTAGCAATCTGGTGTTGCAAGTTTCCACAGTGTGATCGCCACTCACTTCTCCACTATGAGTGCAGTTCTCATTCTTATGTCCACTATGCTGGAGGGCTGTGGTGAATTTGGCACAGAGATCCAGGAATGTGGCCTTGTGCATCTGAAAGTTTGGCAGCCACTGCTCATCATCCCAAACCTGCATATGATGTGATCCGACCAGTCAGTGATTGTTTCTTAAGCCCAGAAGCAGTGCTCCACCTTTTGCAACTACTCTATGAATGCCACCAACATCCTTGAATTGGTTCTTGCTATGTCCCACAGCAATCTGCCCTCCAGAAAATTGTCATGTTCCCTGCGGCTCTTCTTGCATCTCTGCAAATATCGGATGATTGTGAGTCCTGTGCTTGAAATGCTCAAGGCAATAGTGCAGAGCTGTGTAGACTCCATGCCCTGTCAGCAATGGTAGACAGGACAAATTCTGCACAGGTTTGTGGGATTTTAAAAATAGGTGAAAAAATTATGGGCATGAGATGGCATTATGGAGTGGAGAAAGTTACATGATGGGGAACTTGACCCTGCCATCCCAGTCACCCCGCATAACTTGTTTCTGCCCCATCATGCATTGCCAAAACTTCACAAAAGACAGTGCATGCAGTATGGTGGACAGTTGCACACTGGGATACCTAGCCACGGTGCACTTCATTGTGCATCAAAACAAGCACTGAGTATGCAGGGAGCCAAGCATGAACACAGACAAGTGATATACTAACTGCAGGAGCCTTATGCTGATGAAACTTATGTTGGCAAAAGTTTGTAGTGTAGATGTGCCATAACCATGCTTGTGGACCCCGCTGGCACACACTAAAAGTTCCTTAATGTTCATTGACATAGTACGGTTTGAAATGGAACTACATAAATGCATACTAGAGAACTTTTAGTGTGCAGCAGGGGATCCACGCAGACAGCTAGTGCATGACATACTAGTGCATACTAGAATTTATACCCCAGCTAATGCACCGTGTAGACAAGCTGTAATACAGCCTGGCCAGAAGGCAGCAGGAGAGTGATATAGGAGAGATATGTAAGTCCCAGGATGAGGAGAAGCCTTATTCCCTGTAGAGGGAAGAAAGGTTTCTATCGATTAATTAAAAGCACCTGAAGCCAATTAGAGCACCTGAAGCTAGTCACCTGATAAAACCCCCCTGCTTCAATTAGCCAGGGGAAGGAGTTGAAGTAGAGGAGAGTTTGGAGAAGTGCCATGGCTGGCTAGAAGAGCAAGACCCTAGGTAAAGAGACACCCGGCTTGTGCAGAGAGAGAGGGCAGGAAGCCCCACAAGCTGAAGATCAGGAGAGGGAAGTAGCTCAGGGGAAGGAAGCACTAGTTCAAGTGGTTTACCACTATCCCTAGGGCTCCTGGGACCTGGAGTAGAGGGCGAGCCCAAGTCCCTTCCTCTCCACTATCCTTCTCTGGGTTACTAGTGGGACTAGTTCAGGGGCAGGAAACTGCGCCATATTTGGGGTCGGGAAGGAATTTTCAGACATAGGTCAGGGGTTTGTTACAGGAGTGGGTGGGTGAGAATCTGTGGCCTGCGTTGTGCAAGAGGTCAGACTAGATGATCATAATGGTCCCTTCTGACCTTAAAGTCTATGATTCTATCAGCATAAACTTAGTATAATGGAGTGGGATTGTTTTGAGGAACTCTGAAGGATTTATCTTGGTGGTTGTCTGCCAGGATGAAGTTGTTGCCCATTTTACTGTTTGGACGGGGGAAGGGATGACCAAACATATGAATCTTGCACTGGATCATAAAAGTGGAAAGAATTGCATTCATCCTGATCTCTTGTATCCAGGAATCAAAGCCTAGGACCCCATAGTGAGACTGCTCTGTTTCCTAGATTTGTGAGCTTCTGGGGCCCACACTAGGGCCCATCAGCCACAGCTGCGGTAGTCGGTTATGCAGGGATAGGCGGTCACCAAGATCACTTTGTGCCAGATAAATTAGGTACTCTGAGGATCATGACACTGCAGGTGAATGATTTACAATTTTGCCTCCAATGTTTGTTTGCAAAATGCTAGTGGGCAGATAATGAAATTCTTGAATTGTTGTTCTTCAGAATTGTTCATGAATTTCTTCTTTCAGTTTGAATAGCACACGTACCATATTGTGGTTGTTTGATATTCAGACTTAGAAATGTGTTATGTTGGCTAGTTACAGAAATCAAGAGATACTGTGCTAGAAAAACTGGAGTGCTCTAATGTTTGTGGGAAAGTGAACACAAAAGGCAAGCACAACTGATGTTAGTATTTATTTGAACTCAGAATTTTCATAGTAATATTCCTCTATTGTATGGTTAGCCCAATATAATTTAAATAGAAATTGGAATTGGCTGAGGAGAACATGCAGAGCATCGGTACTATTTTCTCTCACCTATTCTTTATCTTTCAGCAGTTGGCTGTAGCATAATGGGCAGTTGCAGCTTCCAAATAGCCTTCACATTGTAGCCCAATCAAGAACATAAGAATGGCCATACTGGGTCAGACCAATGGTCCATCTAGCCCAGTATCCTGTCTTCCATCAGAGGCCAATGCCAGGTGCTCAGAAAGAAGGAACTAGGGTGACCAGATGCCTGATTTTATAGTGCCGATTTTTTGGTCTTTTTCTTATATGGGCTCCTATTACACACACACCCACACCCCACCCCCGTCCCGATTTTTCAAACTTGCTGTCTGGTCACCCTAGAAGGAACAGAACAGATAATCAAGTGATGCATTCCCTGTTGCCCATTCCCAGTTTCTGTAATCTAATCTAGGAACACAAAAAGTATAGATCACTATGCCCAGGTCTGCAAGACAAAGCAAGGAGTGAATATTTTTAGCTAGGTAGAGCCACATTCTAGCTGTTATAGTTTATTTGAGCATCCATAGGGCCCTGAGACACTATCTTAACTATTGGCAAGCAGATGCCCTCTACCAGATCCTCAAAATACTTTCCTTTTCTGATTAGTATTCTCTCTATTTTATCCCAATACATCTTGAGCCAGCTATTTTTCATCCAGAGTTCAAATTCCACCCCCACCCGCTGAAACGGTAAAACAGCTAGGAGACAATATTGTTCATTCTTGAAGAAGGGAGGGGCAGCATGGGGTGTTAGCCTGTTGATAGCACTGTAATACATGGGGTCTAACAATTTCCTCTAGTGGCTTTATATAGATCAAGAGAGAGGAAAACAGGATTTAGCCCTGTGTAATCCCACTGCAGATAGCTTTTAGGGAAGAGGAGCAGCTCCTCATTACAACTTTTTGGGCTCTGTCAGAGAAAAACAACTGTAGCCCACCTGACTTGACTCTGTCCGTTCCATCCAAGTCTCATAGGCAAGTCAATAGTCCTGTACCTTATGACTGACTGACTGGTGTCAAAATCTGCTGATAGCTCAAGCAAACATTATCATGGATGCGTTGCCTAAAGCCATAGGGCGAAAATCTGTCGGCACAATCAGCACCATCCCTGTACCAGAGAACAACTTGCTTTTTGTTCTATTATATTTTATACGGAGTGCTAGGTTGCTCAGTTTGGGGGGAAAATCATCTTGGATGTGGAAAGCATATGAAGAATGGAAAATGCCAGCAATTTGACACTGGCATTGATTGCTGTTGCTTGTCAATCAAGAGAATTTACATGTCCAGCCACATTGGTAGATCTGAGATGCAGAATCAATATTTACAGATATTTTTAATTCTAGTCTTTGACCAGAAATGCAAATCTGAAGCTATCACATTTTCAAATAATGTATTCTGTGTAGGAAATTTCAGTCCCAAGGGTCTGATATATTAAAATGACCCACAGTTCATTTGAAATGTGTTAATAATAAAATAATGGCAATGTCATAATTATTTTAGAATGCATTCTTAAATACATTCTGTGAAATCCTGCAGTCTTCCGTACAACACCCACCATCTTCCTGACTGCTTAATGAGTGGTTGAGAGTTACAGTGCTCCATCTTGTGGTAAACTTGAGGAATAGATCTTCTTTAGTACTCTCCCAAAATTAAATCCAAAAATATTATGATTATACAGATCTGCCTAGGTATAGGACCTGATCCCACAACACTTAGTAGGGCAAAACCCCTCTGACTTTTCTCAGATTCCATTTTGCAGTTGTCAGCTAGGGCTGTCCTTTCTCCATCTGACCCCTTCGTTCTGCCTGGCTGACAGCAGAAAGAACTTGCCTTTCCTGAAGGAGTCAGGGAGGCACAGTGCTTCTATAAAGTGATTGTTCATACTGTAAATAAATAATAGTATTTAGGCTTCCAGAATTCTAACTACTTATACATACCTGTCACAGCAGACACTCTCGATTAACATAATTCCATTGCACTATTAAATAATATTTCTTAAAGCTAAAACATCAAAGCAGAAGTCTTCAGTTACCTTAGTTGACTATTAGCACAGATACAGATTTAACGTGTGTGTGTGTGTGTGCATTTGCGTGAACACCTCTCTCTGCTTTAAAATGCAATTGTTCAACTTGGGTGAGTGCCACATGACAACAGAAGCTTTGCACTCTCCACGGAAGAGAGCCTTATGGTTGGTGCTATACAGAACACAGAAGATAACCAGTTCTTTTCTTCTTTCTAATTCAGACAGACGCTACAGTTCAGACTCTTACAGATTAGGTTATCGGTTGAAGGTCTAAGCTCAATGTGGGGCAGATACATCACTTTTGATTTGGTTTTGACAAACAGTTTTCTCTTTGAGGTTCTGTCTCTGAAATGCTGCTTTGAAGCAGTGTGTTCTGAATATAGAAAGGATGCCATTTAGGGGGCAAGCCAGCTCTGTGGCTGAGAAGGTCCCCTCTCCAAGCAGAGCCAGTGTTCTCCTGCACAAGAGGTGGCTTGAGTAGATGGATTCTCACAGACAGACTGTACTCCTTGCCCACTATGGTCTTTATCTCCCTGCATGGAGGGAAACAAGCCATGTGTATGGGATGAGTTTCTGATTATGTCAGAGTAGCCTTTATTGACTAGCTCTGCAGTTGCTCTCTCCCCATCTCTGCAGGGTCAGTGGGATGGGGAAACTTAATCAGAAATGTAAACTGGAGATGGGGAAGTCATTTATTTGGAGCATGGCTCTCCATTCCTTTTGAGCGCAGCTGAGATAATGTGGATGGAAGGCTGGTTGCAGTTCCTTGATTCAAGGCCACCTAATCCTGGCACAGATTAGGGCCTGTACAGCAGCAACCCTGTCTTTTACCAGTGGCATTAGGTGCCTCCCCTTTCCCTTTACACTGGGGCTGGTAAGAACACAGGAGGTAGCAGAGCAGCCTTAGTCAGTAGACTGCCCCTGCTCAGGGAGGATTCTCCACTTGACTTTTCTGGTCTCTTTGGGACACTAATGTGGCATAAAATGGCCTTACCAGACCTAGGAGTCAGGCCCTAGGATGAGAAAATTATACAAGATATAGGAGCTGAGAGGGAGCCAATGGAGGAATATGAAGAGGGGCTGACTTGGTCAGAGTGGGATAAAGGCCACTGATGTAAATGAGAGATTATGTTAAGAATAGGTACAATATTGGAACACAAGAAAGCCTGCTGTTTGGTGAATGAACAAACAATCCAAACATTGCAATGATTTTGGGAAAAAATATCAAAAATATATGAAAGGCCCACATTTTTACAAAAAATGGAACAGTCTGATAGTCATTTTTTTCACAAAAAGTCTTTCTGTTGAAAAGGGCTTTTTTTTTTTAAAGGGTGAAAAAATAATTCATAAAATTTTGACCAGCTCTGCTAGAGAGCAAGGACAAACTGAGTTATGGGATACATCTTAACTATTCCTTAACAGCCAACCAGCCTGTAACACTGACAGTGGCACACTGTACTATCCCAAGGAACTTCCTCCTGCTTCTAATTGATAAGGGAACACACAACATATTAATCTTTCATGTAGCATTGTGCCACATCCATCCATGGAGTAAGCTCATCTAATTCAATGGAGTTGAGGTGAGGCTGAATTTGGCCCACCATCTATATTTTGCAGACAGTCCATGTATTGACCTGGCCTGAGGGGGGTACTTCTTGAGTTACCATGAGTCTTCAGAGACTACTCTGTTTTTGCCCACATATTGCCAGTGAGGCAAACACACAGCTCAATAGTAAAGCTAGCCCTCTCCATCAACCATGTTTTCCCTCATTTGCTTGCTCACATATGCAGTCCTTGCACTGTCACGGCCTTCTGTACTTGACATCTTCAAACATGAATTATAAGTTACTCGTGTACTTAGCACAGTATCTTCATATGGACTTCAAAACATGCATAAGCTTTGTCCGTGGGTACAGCACTGTGATTTTTGCCCTGACCATGCCTCTCCCACATAAAACATATATATAATATACACATGTAGTGTGAGAAACATAGAAGAGCATGTAAGCAGTGTCTGGCCAGGAGTATTTAAAAGCCACCTGACAAGCAAATATGAGCAAGAGAAAATAGCTTTATTTAGCTCTGAAATGAATAATCACAGATTTCCAGAACATATTTACCCTGTTTTCATAATTCTCTGTTCTGAGGTCCCACAGTGAAAACAGAGTACCTCAGCATGAAACTAGTTTGATATTAGATATGGTTCAGGTTGCCTACAAGCTGCACATCTTCTTCCCAGTCTAAAGCCTCAATTCTGCAAAGACTTATGCATGTGCATAATTTTACTCATGTGAATAGTCCCAGTGCAGCCAGTGGTATTACTCAATATTTAAAGGTAGGCAAATAAGTATGTGTTTGGAGGACTGGGGCCTATGTTTTCACCTGGTTCTTTGTAAGGAAATTGGACATATGAATATTAGAACAGTTTAGATAATACTTAGACCTGCCATGAGTGAAGGGGACTGGACTAGATAATTTATCAAGGTCCCTTCCAGCGTTATGATTCTATGATTCTAACAGGAAAATGTTCTGAGAGAGAAAAGAGATATAACTGAGAATCTGAAAATTCCACTTTCATGTACTGTGTGTGCTTCTATGTTGAGCTCTTTCATAATCTGCAGAATGCTTTTCACACAATCATCTCTGGCAAGCACAGTAGAATTGAAATTTATATTGGCAGTGTCCCAAGGCAGGTTCAATGCACACAGTAGCATTTAGAAGTAACTTTATTAATGAAAATGATGATAAATAAAAATTGCATTTGTTTTTGTCCTACAAGCACCTTTAAGTTGGCCCTAGGCCTTTGGAGAATATATACTTGCTTCAGTCTACCTTTTTGTCACCACCATGTGGTGGGACTCAATAGCATAGATACAAAGAGAAGAGGAATACTTGTGGCACCTTAGAGACTAACATGCCACAAGTACTCCTTTTCTTTTTGTGAATACAGACTAACACGGCTGCTACTCTGAAAAGAGAAGAGGGCTTCTCTAATAAGTTATCTACATTATGGATTGATTCCTGTGTATTCTGTTCCTTTTTTTTTTTTTAAGTAAATTTCCCTGAAATCCATCTATTTGTAATATAAATCCTTAGTGAATTTTGAACGTTCCTTCATTAAATGTTAATGTTTTCAAGAAGATTGTATGCCTCATGTTGAGGAATTTATTGCCTTTCTTCATAGGTTTAACAAAATGTTATTTCTTTGCTTTTTCACCTGAGGTTCAATGCCACTTGCACATTTTAATAAAATTAAATAAATACCAATATTCCCATTTCAAATATTATTTAATCTAACATTTTGAATATTAAATTTTCTCTTATTCAAGTTAGATCCTACCACGGGGCATTAAAACATAGCATACAATTTCTAATTTTGATTTAATTCATTTTCAAATACTGAGTTTGCATAAATTATATGTAGGTGCCAATTTAGTGCCAGATCCTGAGGTGTACTGAGAACCTACAATTTCTATGGAGATCAGCTGATTTTTAGTATTTACCTCAATGGGAGCAGAAACATACCCTCAATATGAAATGCTACGCTCCTATTTCCTTTTTACTTCTGACAATAAAATTATCCATATATGTTTATTCATTACACTTTTGGATTTCAAGACCAGAGTAGACAGAAGTCTAGACTAGTGAAGAGCTTAGGAGAAAAACAAAATAATTATTTAGTTAAATTCACCTGGTTCTCTTTCCTCTTCTAATTGTATCTGATTCTCATGGTTAAAGAATTCCTCATCCCAAGCTAGTCTATTATTTCTGGAACTTGTAGAAAGGTTAGTGAGTCTCCAGAGTTGTGATTACTTTTTCTAGTTGACATTTATTGATCTCATTACCTTCACGCTCATATTTCAAAAACTTTTTTTCATTTTGTTACCATTTCAAAGATGACAGAAATGCTGCAGTGCTCACTCTATTAGAACTGTATGTAATTAAAATGTGTACACTGTGTTTCATCAGAACTTCACTGTCAAAACCTCAGCATGTGTTGTTTACAAATTATATTGTTATAATTAGAACCCAAAATTACTGCAAAAATAAAAACTGAATTTATATTTAATTAAGCATCTATTTTACTTTTGCTCTTCAGTACTGTGACGCCCTTGGCCACAAAGCAAGTTGTCACTGTAATATACTTAATGTGAAATTCACCACTGTGAGGAAGCCAGCAGAAGTCCACTTAAGCCATCTTTTGAGGTTGTAAATTGGAATTACAGGGGAGCTGTTCTTCTTCTAGCCCTCTGCTCAGAGGAGAATTTCACACACTGATCTCATCACTCATTTGTTTTTCTGTTTTCAATTATCATTGAAATGTTTACATCATTGCAAAATTCTGTCTCCTCCCCTGTTCTATTCCAAGGTACAATGACATTCTACAATGATCCAGGAATAAGGAATCTTAAAACTATTTTTTCATAGACAACTAATAATGTAGGGATATTCATGTTCAATTAGTATCAGAATTATGAAGAACGCCAACTGGCAAAACTGCTGTCAACCTAAAATTTCTCTGGTGTGCGATATCTTTCTTTGTAAAAGCTCTTTAAAGGTTGTCTGCTGATGAACTATCAAGGACTACTGATAAAATGCTGTCACCATGATACATGCATAACTAACACCGTGGTCTCCTGGTGGTGCATAATAAAATCTATAGAAATATATAGAGATGCTGTAGGTCGTGCAGCAGTCCAAGTGGTGCCTGAGTAAACATCTAGTTTAGTGGATGTGAGTTTTGTTGATTAAATGTAGTCCTCAGTGGAAGTTTGCCAATATCATGCCCCCAACCCCAAAATGATAGTTCAGTGTGATTGACAGCCACTGCTAAAGGGAAGCAAGGACTGGAATACCAAAGGTACTTTGACAGGGTTGTGGGGGGAGCACTCCAGAGGGGGAGAGAGAGAGCAGGAAATAAACAGGCATGGAGATTTATGGCCATTTTAAGCCTTTTTCTTTTTCATAATAAAGAACATTATATTTGGCTGTATATTGATTCCAGATTTTAAAATATCTCTGTCCCTTCCTGGCTGAGGGCGAGAGACATAAGCCAGATTTATTAGTGGCTGTTTAGCAGACTTTACATTAACTTTTCTCCTATTGTGTTCATACTAAATAGTTGTTTACTCATTTTCAGGCCTCTGGCCAGAGGCACTTGGTGAACTGCCATGTGAAGTGCCCACCCATAAAGAAGTGGATGGTCCCCCTTCACTGATATGTTTGCTTCCTGTGGCTGGAATATACGTGAACTGTTGCCACAGGAGTGGCAGAAAAGTCATGTGCTTTGCATCTTCAGCATTCTTCCTCCACCAACTTCTCCACGCCTTTTCCTGAGTTGCGTTCTTGTGAACTTAATAAAAAGTGCTGCACCTTCTTTACTGGCAAACATGACTCCTGAGTCCTTCATAAACCTTACAGGCACGACGGCCAGTTCACAGTCCCCTGAGCCTTCGGCGGTACCCTTTTAAACTAACTTATGTGTGTGGACAATTTGTGGATGTCTGATGGCAGGGCAACATGGATGATGACTAAAATGTCAAGATAAAGTAAAACACAGTGCCAGTCAATGGGGACAATATTGTGAATATTAGGGCAGATACATGAATATGTGACATCTTGACCGTGTAACATAAATATCAATGCAGATAATACCAGGAGAGGAGGAGATCGAATGCCCTTACCTCTAGGAAAAATCCAAAGGAGGGAAGTCTTCATAATTCTATTGTGTAGGCAGGTTTTGCTCCACTGTGGAACGGTTAGGGAGTTCTGGCCCCAGAGAGGATCTGTTAGCGCAGGGGAGGGCAAACTATGGCTCGTGGGCTGGATCTGGCCATTAGGGCTTTCAATCCAGCCCACGGGATTGCCAGCTCCATGGGGCAGCGGGGCTAAGGCAGGCTCCCTACCTGCCCTGGCTAAGAATCCAATGTCAGAGCAGACTTGATGCATCCATGTAATAGGGAGTCCACCTATGTGCTGCCTCCACCCCTTGGTTGGTAGAATTTTATCCCAGATATTACAAGCCACCCATAAAATGGTGTTCGCTGGAACGTTTTGCGCCATGCTCGCACCATGTCTGAAAAGTGTAAGAAGCCAACTGTGGACAATAGCCCCAGTAGTCTGTAGACTGGAGTGACCATAAACATCTACCTTACAAATGAAATTATTCAACTTTATGCTCAATTTATGACGTTAGCATTTTGTGTGAAAAGCCTCCAAGTTTGCCCAGTCTGAGGAGCATAGTGTCCATGTTTCACAACTACGCAACAGTACAGAGATGATACAGCTTGAATAGATCCTGAACTTGATTGTCATGCCAAGATGATGTTGACTCCATATTGGTTTTAAACGACCCATGGCAAATGCTGCGATGCCAATCCGGTGGAGAACCTCCATGTGAGGGTTGGAGGAACTCGTGAGTAGAGAACCCAAATAGGAAAAGTTGGAGACTGCTTCGACAGTTTGATTATTCAAAGAGATTGGAGTCATGTGTGGATCTGATCCTAGATGGGTGCAGCTTTCTCTTTGACCACAAAACATGTAGGCCAACTTTAGCCGACTCCTCCTCCATTAGCTGGAGTACCTTGCAAAACCTATCGGGGCTCTGTAAACTAGAAAGAGCAACGTCATCAGCATAGTCAAGGTCTGAGAGCAAGAAATCACCAATTTTAATGCCTATGGAGCTGATGGAATGCTACCTTATGAAATCCATTGCCCAAAAAAAGAGTGCAGGGGTCAAGACACAGCCCTGCCTAACACCAGATTTAAAAGGTGTGCTGGTTAATATACCCTGATTTTAATTTAACTCTTTGACAGAGTCTTCCTGGAATAAGGAGGAGATGTCGCCTCACCTGTACTTCCACAGTTTTCTTTCTCTGCATAATATGGGAGAGCTAAGAGTAACAGCTTAGACAACCTTTCCTTCTGTTTACATCTAAGCTTTAATGTCATTTTAATAGAGTTGTTTTGCATTTAACATTCAGTTCTAGTTTCCCATTCATATGGACAAGAATATAATAAAGCAGCTTTATGCAGTTTTTCGATATCCAGATCATCAGCACATCTATAGTTTGCAAATACAAGGAGACTGAACAGAGTAAAGACCATCACAGAGAAATCAAAATTTGAGTTACCTCTCTTACAGATGTCTGTCTAATGAACTTTTCTTTATAAAATTTACTATTAGGCAAATGTAATATAAAGAGATATATTGAAATGAAGAGTATGTTCGTTCTTCATAAAGAGATTGAGGTATTAAATATTTATAAAAACATATTAAACTGGCAAGTGTATGAAAACATTACTACATCTTCATCACTTTCACATCTCATCTTTATATAAAGAACCTCTTTGCTATAAAGATAGGACCGAATTGTAACATTGGAGTCATTCTCTACAATTTTCACACCAGTGGCTACATATTATTCTTTAGCTTTTCCTAATTCACAGCACAACTAACAGTGATGAGAAACCAATGAATACTACTTCTTAAAGGAAAGGGTCATGATATCAGTGGACACTCTTACCCACTGGAAATATTTGGCTTTTGCTGTGGAGTCCTTAACTGAACTGCTCACTGGTGTGAAAGGGATTTATTCAGCATTCTTCTGAAAATTATAGATGATTAACTGTTCAGTACTTAGCTGGTTAAGAAATGGTCAGTTTGAGTGGCTATTACCTATGTAATATTTAACACTTTCCTTACTACAAATTTTATTTAATTAACTAGTCCTCACAGTAGCCTTGTGAGTAAAACAAGTACCATCTCACTTTTTTTTTTATCAATAATGGGGAAACTGATGCAGAGTGGCTGCCCAAAGCCACAGAAAAGATTCCATGTCACAGCAGAGTTAGAGCTCAAGTGGGTGAATTAATTCTCAGTCAGCTACACGAATTACTACATCTGACCCCTCTCAAAGTCAGTGGGATTTTGGGGCCAATAAGGAAAATGGGCCTACTACTCTCCTGCTTTAGCGCAACCACCATTCAGACTGTGGCATTTTACCAACTATGGAATGAATTGCAAGCTATAATATATAAACTGACTAGTCAGCACTTGTGGATTTCCGAATACTCCACCCAAGGTAAAGTGATGTCAGTTTCCACAGTAACCAATGAATAAAACAACCTAATTTATCTACACTGTTTTAAGGATATTAAAAATATATAGATACAAGGGTGTTGGGGTTATGGTCTAGTAATGGGCATCAATTAGTTGCAAGGAACTCAAACATTTTAATCCCAGATTTAATATTTATCTCCTCTGTGGCAGCAGGTAACATGTACTCTAGGCCAGTGTTATCAAACTTGGCTGCTTAAAGTCAAGCATTTACAGATATATTTTGGCACCAAAGTATGTAGTCTAATTTTCAGAAGTTCAGGGTTCCTAAAGCTTTAATAGATGTTTAGAGGAGAGCAGCACCTATGAAAATCAGATCACTTTTAGGGTATGACTGCACTGTAGAATTAACTCTCTCAAGTTAGCCTCACTTGAGTGAGAGTTGCCACACTGAAATAACACTCAAGCTGTGTAGCCACACTCTCACTGTACTCATTCGGGTATGGCACTAAAGATTTCTGGAGGCATATCCCAGGGGGGCATTCTTTGCACTGCTTTAAACTGAGCTGCTCTTTCATTTCTTTCCCAGGGAATTATGGGAGGACTTGTCTATCCTTTCTGGGCACTAGAAGGAAATGTGGGAAGGCACTGGAGGAATAGTGGCACTTGAGTGGAACTAGCCTGCATCCCCACGGCAGAGAGATCATGTTAGCTGCTGATGAATTGTGTTCACTTGGAATTTAGCCAATAGCTCCTAAGGGGCCAGCTAACTTGAGTTAAAAGTGTGTGGATAGAATCTGAGTTGGGAACAACACTTGAGTTAACTTTTCAGTGAAGATAAACACTTATGTAGGTAGCTAACTTCAGACATAAGTTTGAAAATTTTGGTCTAAACCTTTCTGTCTTAGCTTCTCCTTATTCAGACAAAACTGACTTCAATGAGACTTTTGCTTGAATAGGGATTTCAGGATCTGATTCTGTAAAATGGAGATAATAATACCTCTCAAGAGACTATAAGGATTAATTAATGTTTATAAAGCAATTTCAAGGTAATAAATGCTAAGTGCACTTATTAATAATACCAACCTTGTGTAAATTGAGTGGACAGATGAGCTGGAGAACATTTCATTATTCCAATTAACATTACAGACAGATGACCTGATTCCCTGCTTCCTTGCATCTTGAGAAGTCACTTACACATCTGCAAAGGGAGCATAGAGTGGGTGTAAAATGTTACCAAAGCAGAATAGTAGCATTTTACACCAATTTACACAGCTAGAAATGACAACATGTGGTCCAAGGCAGTGGAGAATTAGGCCCAGACAGTATAAAGTATCTTGAATATAATTAAGAATCAAAATTCTGGATTACCTGTGATTAGTGAAAGGATGGCATAGTACCTCCACAGCCTTGATGTACTGTTTAGAGACTGACAATTTCTAGTTGTTCCATTTAACAACTATTAGTCTCCTCATGATTGTATCTACCAAGTTGTTCATAAAATAGATCCAGTTAGTAATATTTATTATTCCCCGATCTTGCAAGTTGGAATGAGCCTAAAATGAATTTTAGTTATCAAAATACAGCAGAGTCAATTGAGCCCTTCCCAGGTGGATAAAATGAGTACTGTGCACTCCACTCTGTGGCCAAACATGTTCCTTACACACAACCTCGGGGAATGAACTGGCCAAGCTTTGTGAGGTTTGACGAGGAAAATATTCTCCCTGTCCTACCAGGCCGTGAAGCTACTGCACATCCACTGCTACATGTTCAAGGCTGTAGCTCCCTAAGCAGGTGGTATGGGTTAGCCAATCCAGCTGTGTTGTTGCCACCCACCAAACCCCTCTGCCTTCTAGAGTGGAAAGAGTACAGGTCTCTGGGGTGTAAAAGGTGTGAACTGCTCTACATCCTCTCTTTAACTTCACAGTGGAATTGCATCACTTCCACAGTGTGGGAGGCTGTTCATGGCACTTTATGGATTGAAGGAATCTGGCCTTCTGTGTGGATCTTTCAGATGGGCCCTTAAATTGCTTTCATGATCTGGAAAATGAGAATGATTCTCCATGATATAAATGACACACAAAGCAAATTTACTCAGTTCACAGCTGAGAAAGATGTTTTTCTAACTGCCAGATCTGCAAACTCAGCCTTGCATCTGAAAGTCAAGCTGCAGGCCAAAATTCTACCTAAAGTTACATCTTTGCAATGCTATTGTTTGAAATAGGGTTGCAAAGAAATAAATTAGGGAAGAATTACCTCTACCATTGGAATGTGGTTAACAATTCTGTTAATCAGCTGTATAAATCATAGAAAGAATAATTTCTGGCTCACTCTCACAGCTCTGTTAGCTATGGAGTGCTAACAGGAGAAAAATAGTAAAAACATTTCTGTCACTAGCATAAAAGGATGTCATTCTTAGTTAACACAGAAATCAGGCCTTTTGGGTAACAGACTACCATTTGCACATATCACTTTCCATAGTAGAACCACACTTAAAAAACAAAAGGAGTACTTGTGGCACCTTAGAGACTAACTAATTGGTTAGTCTCTAAGGTGCCACAAGTACTCCTTTTCTTTTTGCGAATACAGACTAACATGGCTGTTACTCTGAAACTTAAAAAACAGTGGCTCAATCCTGCTTCCATTAAAGTCAATGATAGTTTGGACATTGATTTCAGATGCAATTCAATTTGGTCCCAAAGTCTGGTTTGTTTTATAAAAATATTAATGGACTCAAGTCACTTTTCCCAATATAAAATATATAAATATTAATGGACCCAAATATAGCATTTTCACTTGTGTGCTTGACCAGCATTTCTCCCCACCCACACCCCCAATAACTGATAGTATGGTGATTAATTGTCACTCTTCACCCCAGGATCCTTTAATTTCAATAATTCTCTATGCCTATAGTTTTAAAAAACATAGAGGATCCTTTAGGATGAAAAACACTACATAAATGTAGAATATTATTGTTTCTGTATAGTTAATTTTTATGTTCTAAAGTTGCCTTTTAAGACTCATTTTGCAAGGCTGTCAGCCCTATTTTGTTCTCTCTCTAGGTGTGTGTATATATGTGTATGTATGTATATATCTATATATTAGATCTAGTGTTAGATACAGTACGTGAAATGTTTTCAAGTATGTTCAATCAAGATTATGTAGTACATGAATACCTTATCAACACTATTTAATTGAAAAAGTCAAAGCAAGACAGTTGAACTGTCACAGCCATATGATCTTCTAAGTTTTGATATCCTTATTACAGCATTTGTCTTGTGCAAAAGAAATATATACCTTCAGATTCCTAAACTAGAACTTGCCAGGTTTACTACTTTAATTCACTATGTTTGGAAGTACAGAGGATCTTATTGGGTTTGTAAAGGGAGGATTCCTAAGCAGTTTCTACTTATACTGGATATATAAAATATAGAACACTATTCTGGAAACAAATATGCAGCTTACAGGTAATTACTAACACTTCGTGCTTTATTTTTTAATGAATTAGCTGAATTATAGTTCATCTGCAGAGACAATGCTTATCCATTGATGAAATGAAGCTCAGTTTGCATAGCAAGCCAGGAGATTTATGGTGAGTGTACCGTGCAAAGAGGAAAGTGACAACCTGTTTTAGCTGCCTAATGCAGGAAACGTTTCATGCTTATAGTACTATGTAAATTATTTAGGTTGTAAGTGACACCACCCACCTAAACTCGTGAGCTTTTTTTTGGGAGGGGGGGCCGGCGGAAGGAAATCATGACAAGGGCAGAGACAGAAGTTGGGAAGATTTCCAGGCAGTTTGCTCAACTGTGAGACACGTGCAACTTTAGCCTCTCTCATCATTGTCCCCTGTAAATCTGTGCTTCTAGTCAACAGTGGCAGGAATCTCTTCCTTTCTCGTAGCTGGCTGCTGGGAGACGGCGATCATTCATCCCTCCCCAGTACAGCCAGGGCTAAACTCTCATTGACTTAAATACACCCAGATTTCCCCCAATTGATGAAGGAGAAAGCCTAATTTCGGCTGCGGGGGCCCGGGCTACTACACCAGGTGGCTGCAGAGAGGAATTTCCTTCCGTCTCAAGCAGCCCGAGTCCACCCCCCTCCCCCCCCAAAAGCAGCCTGATTCCCGGCTGGTTTGCTTCACAGGGAAGGGCCCCATTGCACTTCAGCGCCACTCATCGGGTAGGAATGGCTGGGAGACCATCGTGTCCCCCTTTGATACCATACCTTGGACGCAGCCGGGGGGCTTGAGGAGCTCAGTCCTAGCCAGCTGGGGAGCTGTGGCGGCTGCCTTCAGCCTGGAAGGGGGGCGGGAAGGAGTGAGAGGGGGGCGGAGAGACAGGCACGGAGGGAGCGGCTGAGAGGACAGTACCGGTCCTGAGCAGAGGAGCTGGGGCAAGGCGCTGGGCCGAGGATGGTGCCGGCGCTCGGGGGCTCCTCGCAGGCTGACCGCGTTACGCAGGGGCCAGCCGCGGCCGTGCTGCCCCCGCCCGTGTGCGCCTCTCCCGCCGCTGTCCCTGCTGCCCCGAGCCCGCTCGGCAGCGCAGCGGCCAGGGGCAGCTCCCACCTGCTGCCTCGCTCGCGGGCCGGCTGAGGGGCTCTCCCGGCGCCGCCCCGCCCCGCGCTAAGGCGCTGGCCGCAGCGGCGGCGGCACCTGAAGGACTTTGGTGCCCAGGACTCGGAGCCAGCCCGCTGCAGGCAGCGCCCCGCCGGGCGGCGGGACCGGCCATGGGGACCGGCTGCCGCGGAGAAACCCCCGCCTGGCTTGCGCCTGCCGGTGCCCGCGCCTGGGGGGTGCGGGGCTAGCGCGGTGCCGCCCCCGGCCTGGAAGTTGCGCCCTGCCCTGGTTCCTGGCGGAGCTGCCGGAGCCCCGCGGAACAGCATGCGGACTGGCCGCTTCCAGGCTCCCCTCGCCGCGCTCGGGCTGCCGCTGCTGCCCTCGGCGCATCCTGCTGCTGGCAGCTGTAAGGCGGGCGCTGGGGGAGAGATCGTCGCCGCTTCACGCCGGCGGGGTCCCCAGCGGGGGTAGCACTTGCTCCTGCTGGTGTTGAGCAGGGGCCAGCCCGCGTTTCCCCCCCACAAGCAGCGCACGGCGGGGCTGAGCCCCTGCCCCGTCCTCAGCCCGCCCGGACCCGCATGGCGTGCTACCTGGTCATCAGCTCCAGGCATCTCAGCAACGGGCACTACCGTGGCATTAAAGGAGTCTTCAGGGGACCGCTCTGCAAGAAAGGCGCTCGCTCCCCGGTAACTGGCATTGCTCATTCCCTTACACTCCGTCAGGTAGACACACCAAGGGGGGGGGGGGGGGGGACACGCACCAGGATCGTGTATCACCACATAGCCGCGCACTGGGAGCGGGGAGGAGGGGGTGTCTCTGTACTGCTCTGCCTAGGCACGAGCGAGAGTCGGTCATCTGCGTGTTTTACACAGATCTGCTGTTTCTGTCACTCTGCCTCTGTGTGCCACTTGGAAAAGTTTCTCCCGAGACAGTTATTTGTGATGTGAGCGGCTGAGATGAAGGGGTTTTGCAGTGGCTCTGTTGCTTTGATGAGGGGGGGGGGATTTCCTCCTTAACGCTTTGTAGCCAGGTGAAACAAACTGAAAGCTGTTGGGGTTATTTTTGTAGATGACTGCTGAGTTGCAGCAGCTTTTTGTTTTACAGAAAAGTTAGCCGGTGAGATGAGGCGCTGTAACGTTTGCCTGCTCAGCTTCAGGTATAATGGCTTAGTAGATTATGCAATGTGTAGACAGAGGAATGCTCAACCTTTATTTGTTTTCCTGTCTGTTAAAACTGAACTTGTATGTCGCATCTATTTGACTTTGGGGTAAAAGCACTACCTATCAAGACCAATCCTGGAAGATGATATCGAATTTATCAAGTTTGGGAGTAGGTTGCTAAAAATATAGGCTGTCAAGATGTTTAAACAAAACATTTCTGGGTTGCTAAAAGGCATTTTATACCACTTAGTATCTGACATGGTAGGTGACCTTAAAGACTAAGAATTCATGGGACAGGTTTGGTACTAGTTCCCCTTCCTTAAGATGGCTGTAGAAATAAGGTAGAGAATCCTGCTAAACCCAGGGTTGTGAGTTCAATCCTTGAGGGGGCCATTTAGGGATCGGGGCAAAAATTGGGGATTGGTCCTGCTTTGAGCAGGGGGTTGGACTAGATGACCTCCTGAGGTCCCTTCCAACCCTGATATTCTATGATTATGTGAATCATACCAAGAGAAGGTACTGTAGGTCTGATTCCGGTTGTTGCTTGTTAGTTATAAGAATGACTAAAATGCACGGTATCTTTGTAATGCTTTAATCTGAATAATTATGGTGACATAATTATTTTTAAGTTGTTCAGTGACTGAAATGTAATTGTTCCATTCACAAACCTATTAAAGCTGAAGGTGTAAACTACATATGGATACTGAAGCTCAGAGAACATAAACAGAGCTTATAATTATAGTACACTGCTAGTGTATAATAAGTGAAATCCTGTTCCCATTGATGTCCCTGGCAAAACTCTCATTGACTTAAATACAGCCAGATTTCCCCCAATTGATGTGTATCAGTCTGTACTTTAGAAAATGCAGTTGTAATTAAAGTCCCTGCTTCCTATTTATTTCATAATTCAAAAACAATTCAATAGAGTCATCTGAATAATAATTCCATATGTAACTGAAATCTACACAGTGTAAGAGGGCAGGGTGCTGAGACCTCACATGTGGGGATTTTACTTCCATTGCTTTATTTTTATCACCAGTATAGTAAAACTGCTGGTATTGTATTCACCACAGTCTAATACTTTTTGAACTGTTTCAGGATCTCTGACCTAAGTGCCTGATCCAAACCCCTTTGAAGTCAGTGGAAGTCTGTGGATCAAGCTTTAAATATTTATAAAAATACACCTCTACCCTGATATAACGTGGTCCTTGGGAGCCAAAAAATCTTACCGTGTTATAGGTGAAACTGTGTTATATTGAACTTGCTTTGGCCTTGAGCATTTCCGTTATTAATAGTCACTTCCCGCCCCCTGACTGACCCCTCAGAACCCCTGACCGATCCAACTCCTCCCCCCCCCCGCTCCCTGTCACCTGACTGCCCCAACCCCTATCCACACCCCTGACAGGCCCCTCGGGGACTCCCACGCCCTATCCAATGCCCCTGTTCCCTGTACCCTGACCGCCCTGACCCCAGAACCTCCGAACCATCCAACCCCCCGTGCTCCCTGTTCCCTGACCGCCCCCCGAGACCCTCTGCCCCTTATTCAACTCCTTGGCCCCGACCCAGCACCCTTAACACACTGCTCAGAGCAGCATGTCAGAGCCAGACATGCTGACGCGCTGATCCGCCAGAGCGTTCAGCCCCGCCCCCCAGAGCACTGCTTTACCGCTTTCTATCTGAATTTGTGTTATATCGGGTTGCGTTATATCGGGGTAGAGGTGTGTGTGTATATATATATATATTTTCCTTATACAATGAGCTTGATTCTATTCTCATGTACACAAGTTTCACACCAGTATGAGTCTATTGATTTCATTGGAGCTTCTCCTGGCTTACATCACTGCTAGTAATAGCAGAATCAAGCTCACAGTATTTCATGTAAAACTCTGTAACAGAAGGTCTTGTAAAAATCCTCAGTAACAATTTATCTGTTTATGACTGCATGTACAAATGAATTGTGTCTCTGCGTGCATGAAATATGTATATTTGTATGTGCCATGCAACAGAGAAATAGAAAACACATATGGATTTTTTTCTCCTACTTTTCAATGATAGATGATCTAATATCCATAGTAAATGTTTTTCAAACTACTTTGATAGTGTTCTAATACGTAGGCCCAATTCTGCATTTCTTGCATTTATGCATTCCTAGCACAAGGTGTTACAACTCTATGAATAGATTATTTGTGGTGTATTTAAAATGATATTTCTATCCAAGTTATAAAGAGAGGTAAAAAGTGGTGAATACCCTTTCCACCCACTCCCCCAAAAGGATCCAATATTATCTAACTGGGAGATAGTTTAACTGTAACATTTTATATTTAGGTTTCAGAGTAGCAGCCGTGTTAGTCTGTATCCGCAAAAAAGAAAAGGAGTACTTGTGGCACCTTAGAGACTAACAAATTTATTTGAGCATAAGCTTTCGTGACGATGAAGTGAGCTGTAGCTCACGAAAGTTTATGCTCAAATAAATTTGTTAGTCTCTAAGGTGCCACAAGTACTCCTTTTCATTTTATATTTAGTAGAACTTTCCTTGTGTTCAATTTATCAGTGCTCAAATTGGAAAAAAGTAATTGGAAATATGCACCCTAAAATTATAGTTGGAATATACTATTTTTCGCCTTCCTCTGCAGCATGGGGCATGGGTCGCTTGCTGGAGGATTCTCTGCACCTTGAAGTCTTTAAACCATGATTTGAGGACTTCAATAGCTCAGACATAGGTGAGAGGCTTATTGCAGGAGTGGGTGGGTGAGATTTGGTGGCCTGCATTGTGCAGGAAGTCAGACTAGATGATCATAATGGTCCCTTCTGACCTTAATATCTATGAATCTACGAATCTATAGTTGGAATATACTATTTCCCTCTGTTTTCAACTTGTTTCCCTTTCTTTCAGCCTACAACCCTGCACAGTGGGGTATGATACCAGTCCTCTGAATCTAGGCACCAAATGAAATAAATGTAACATTTTTATTTTTCATTAGCATATACTTCCTTTGAGATAATCATGTAAGATTGTTTGGGAACCCAGAAGTAACTTTTGTTTTGATACAGGTATCAGACAGAAGAACAGGCACAATGAACAAGAAACTTTAAAAAAATAATTAAAAATAAATAGTTTGGCTTCTGGCATGAGCCCCAGCGAGTCTAATGCTGGTGCTGCTTGGCGGACCTCCTGAAACCTGCTTGCGGCACCACAGGGGGTCCCGGACCCCTGGTTGAGATCCGCTGGATTAGACTAAGTCATGGGGAGATGGCTTAGTAGGCAAGTGATGGGAACACAGGTGTATGATAAATTAGCTTTATAAAGAATTGCTCCTCTCACTTGTAGCAACATCATTAAATAAAAACTTAGCTAAATTGCACTGACTTTAATCCTGGTCTAGTTCAAGAAATTTACAAGTTTTATTGGACTGTAATCACACCAAACCAATCAAATCTATATCTATATATTAATGTGCTATTCCTTTAAAAAAACAAAAAGGAAAAGAAAATGCTGGTATAAAGAAATGAGGTGGAGAAATCAAGCACTCAGATGTCAGAAAATTCAAAAGTTAAGGTTTTTTAGGAAGTAGTAGTTTTTTTATTTTTCTTTTCTTGCTCTCAGTGCTACCTGTAAATAATAATGTATCATTGCTGTTTATTAAAATACACCATAAAGTGTATACGATGTGTAATTTTGCTGAGTTAATGTTGGGAGTAAGCTTAAGTCTTGAATTTCTATACTTCGGAGTGCTTAATTTCTGAATCTGAATATTGCATTAACACTATTTTTTTACACTTAATCCAAGAATCTCTATTTTAAGTGGAAACATTGAAACAAACTTTAACAACAGAGTAATAACCAGTACCTACATAATTACATCTGTGGTCACTCAAGGCCAAGACTGGCTCACCTTACCCACACAAAACTCCAATTTACTCCAGTGTTATTATTCGTAAGTAAAATTACTCATGTCTTTTAAGTATTTGCAGGATTGAAACCTTCCTTGTAATCTACATTATAACCTGGAATGAGTTATGATTTAAAGTTTCAGAAGGGAAGTTTTGAGCATGAGACATGTATGTCTTCTGTACTATATTGTATTTGTGATTTTACTTAATAACAAAATTTATCTTTGAAAGATATAGGTTTATGTAATTTGCGGTATTTTTTTATGGCAATAGTCTTCAATATTTATAATTTGCACCATTAAGCAATCCTAGGTTGATACAGTATAATTATGCATGAGTCTACATAGTCTTTAATGTATAATGTGTACTTTTCTATATTTAAAGAGTTCTGTATTAACAGACCATGAAATGTCAGTAGGCTTAAGGCTATGCTTTCAGAAATGAGAACAGTAGTGAATATTTTAAATACATTTATCAAATTTCATGGCTATGTGAACAAGGGTTTCTCAGATTGGATTCTTTCATAGTATTTATTTAGTGTATTTTGCTATTGTTCAGTAAGCAAATCCAGCCCCTCCTCCATGTCTGTAGAAGGTCCTTTGGCATAATGAGCGTGGCAATATGTGGGTGACTACTAGTAGATGTGCATTCTGTCTGTATAGAGGAAGGTGATATGACATTGATTCAGGGGAGGGGAAGTGGCATAGGATTTGTACTATAATGGTTTGTCTGCCCCCCACCATCCCTCACTCTTAGGGGAAAGGGGCTATGTAAGGACCTTCAAATATGGAAGTAAAAAAGGCGGGATATGAAAGTACTGGTGAGGATTTTAGCAGAAGTGGAGTAGACTCAGTAGCACACATGGCCCTGGTCTACACTAGGACTTTAGGTCGAATTTAGCAGCATTAAATCGATGTAAACCTGCACCCGTCCACACGATGAAGCCCTTTATTTCGACTTAAAGGGCTCTTAAAATCGATTTCCTTACTCCACCCCTGACAAGTGGATTAGCGCTTAAATCAGCCTTGCTGGCTCGAATTTGGGGTACTGTGGACACAATTCGATGGTATTGGCCTCCGGGAGATATCCCAGAGTGCTCCATTGTGACCGCTCTGGACAGCACTCTCAACTCAGATGCACAATTGTTTGCCGTTGCTCTGACGCAGGGAGGGGCGACTGAGGACACGGCTTACAGGGTTGGCTTCAGGGAGCTAAAATCAACAAAGGGGGTGGCTTTACATCAAGGAGTATTTCAGGCAGGACTTCACGGAGGATACAATAAGAAATGGTGCACCTAAGTTATTGTTCTTATTGGAACAAGAAGGTTAGCCTGGCCTCTGATTGATACATGGCTAGATTTACCTCGCTGCACCTTCTCTGTGAGTGACTGCAGTGTGACCTAGAGGAATGAGTCCCCTAGACAGGGGAGGGGGGGAAGCAAATGAGTACAAAACGAGTCTAGTCTATTTCTTGTTTTGGTCCACTTCATCTATCTTTTACATCTTTGGCTGGCAGCAGACGGTGCAGAAGGACTGCATGCCATCCACATCTCATGGCTGCTCGGCAGAAGATGGTACAGTACGACTGCTAGCAATCTGTATCGCCTGCCTGCTCACCATAAGACGGTTCAATAGGACTGACTGCAGGACTAAAGAGAATGACCTGGTCAAGTCACTCCAAATTTAGTCACCGCGCCCATGTCTGCCCAGGCGCTCCCAGCCGACGTGGCCAGGAGCACCTCGGACACGACGAGGACGGCTACCAGTCGTATTGCACCATCTGCTGCCAGAAGGCAATGGGTTGCTGCTACTGTGTAGCAATGCCGTACCGCGTCTGCCAGCACCCAGGAGACATACGGTGACGGTTACCTGAGCAGGCTCCATGCTTGCCCTGGTATGGCGTCTGCACAGGTAAGTCAGGAAAAAATGTGCAAAACGATTGTCTGCCCTTCCTTTCACGGAGAGAGGGAGGGAGGGAAGGGGGGCCTGACGATATGTACCCAGAACCACCCGCGACAATGTTTTAGCCCCATCAGGCATTGGGATCTCAACCCAGAATTCCAATGGGCAGCGGAGACTGCGGGAACTGTGGGATAGCCACCCACAGTGCAACGCACCGGAAGTCGATGCTAGCCTCGGTACTGTGGAAGCGCTCCGCCGAGTTAATGCACTTAATGCACTTAGAGCATTTTCTGTGGGGACACACACACTCGAATATATAAAACCGATTTCTAAAAAACCGACTTCTATAAATTCGACCTTATTCCGTAGTGTAGACATACCCATGGAGTTGTATATGGTCAGTGTTTTAGAGGCAGTAGAGGTATATTAATGGACACAAAGAACGTGGGAAATCCACAAAATTTCAGATTCAAATATGATGTCAAGGTAATGGAAAAGAATGGGTGGTCTGAACAGAGAAGAGAAATATCTTGTCCAAGAGAAGCCCTTCTGTCATTAAGATATTTAGTCTTTCTGACCTTAGCTGGAATAACTTAGGTTTTGAGCCTTTCATGTGTTGGTGGTAGGAAATTTTCTGACTACAAGACTTCCTCCCCATCTCTTAGCTAAATGCAGTGAGATCCAAACACAAAATCAAGCATTTACAAGGGATTTGTAACACTCTCTGGAGGATTTTTATGGCCTTGAATGAATTACATTGATCCATGCACTGTATGTAGTTTCTTCATCTGTGACAGATATACTGTGATACTGATCTGTGGCCAACCCTCTCAGAAAGTCATCTTGTCAGGTCTCACAGGCTTAGCAAGGTAAGTACTTGGATATGAAACTTTCAGGAGAACTCAGGCTTCTTGAGGAAGTGGTGCTGGTGATTCAGCTGATGGTTCTCTTCCCAGCTCTCGGCCAAAGCTGTTAGTGTGCACTATGCGGCTTGAAGGTTTTCAGATACAAACTTTGAGATATAAACCACATTACTTATGGTTAGTAAAAAAATCCTTGGTAATTTTTGCAAAAACAGAGTTAAATCCAATGTCTCAAATTTCAACGTCTTTGATAAATTTTCCTGCAGCTTCAATTGAATACAGTATTTTTCACCTCCTTTCCCTGTACTGTTTTGTAGTAAGGGTTAAAGGGCTGGTATATTATGTTTCAACAGTGGCTTCATTTCACCAATGTGCAAAGTGAATTCTCAGTTCTAAAAGGCTAAATTTTCAAAAATGCACATCTCATTCTGTAGGTAGAGGCTAGAGTCTGCGTATGCATTGTTGTTCCAATAATTAAAAAAATAAAAATAATTCAAAGATACTTAGAAATAATATAAGGTGGGCACAGGCACACAAGCAGGTGCGATAAGGACTCTACAACTGTCTCCTCTCCCCATCCCTCTATGTAGCAAGTAGCAACAGTGGGAGTTTTAAAAACATCTCAGGAAGTAGGAGATGGTGTGAGGATGGTGGAATTATGGACATCAAGTACAAAACAGCAGGGTTGGGTCAGGTCACAGGAAGCTCTCAATTTTCCCTTACTGTGGAGCTGCTAGCTACTTTGGACCTGAACAAAGAAAGTTCTTTTTCATGGCCACCATGAAGGAGGGACCTGCACTAAGCACCACTATGGGGCACACTAAGAAAGCAAGTTAAGGGCCAGGCAGTTGTCCAACACACAGTATATGACATTAGAAATAGATGGTGGCTGCTGGAAAGGAGGGATCCCCCTGAGAGAAGTAAGTGTGAGTGAGTAGCTGACAGGCCACATAGCCAGTATATCTCTCATCATAAACACATCATCCCACAATGCTGTGTGCCCTTAGCAGTTCTGACAGCAATGAAAATGGGTCTGCTGTTTGGTCTGCCATAGAAACCATAGGGAAAATATTATAGGCACAGAAATAAAAAATAAAACTTTTGATTAAAAAAAATTCCATAAAAAGGAACAAACAATGAACCAACAGCTGCAACAAATAAACTAATATGTAGAGTTTCTTCTTCAGCTTCTGTGAAAAGGCAGGATAAATGGAATCAAAGTTACAAAATAATCAAAAAGCAACAAAACAGAGGGAAGTAACAACAGAAAAGAAAAAAAGAAAACGGTATTTACATTCCTCTGTGACAAAAGTCTCTGAGAGCTATCTCAGGAGCAGTAGACTGTGGCCACCTGCCAGGAAACTCTCCCTCCCGAAGGAAAACATACAGCACACTTACAAAACTATGCACCTTTGTAGGCATAGGTGCAATAACTAGGTAAAGTCACTCCCACATACATCTAGATATTTCTAAACTTCAGACATTTTACACACCAGAGGTTTTCCTGTCTCCTGCTGAGTTGAGCTGTATTTCTTACAAATTCTAACACTTCTACCCCTTTTGGGAGCATAAACAATCATGCAGCCCACTCACTGAACTTCACAGGTGAAATGATTTCCCGATTTTTCAATTCTTCTTGCTGCTCTTCTATGAGTTCCTGCAAAGCATAAAGAACAGGACAGGCCTTTAGAAATGTATAAATGCACTCTTAGCCACATGCAGCTTTGCTGTTATACCGTTTATTAACCCTATATATGTGTTATATACAGCTTCATAGTTTGTTTTTAATTCTGTCACTGGATTCAACACATTTTGCATGTCATTACAATCCAATTTAACCTTCTTCAGCCAATGTCTGCTATCAGCAAAGGGCCATTTCCTTCATCCACAATTAATTGTAATGATACAATGAACCCCGAACCAGAGCCCTCACCCCCTCCTGCATCACAACCTCAATTTTGTGAGCATTCATGGCCCACCATACAATTTATATTCCCTGATGTGGCCCTCGGGCCAAAAAGTTTGCCCACTCCGATCTAGGACATCACCGCAAAACAATATTGTGTTCCTAAGTCAGCTGTGGTTTACATAAAGAGTCAAAATCTGCCCTCAAAGTGTAAAGTCATTGCCAAAGACCACTAGATGTACATAAGTGAGCCTGCGGAAAACTGGAACCCTCAACCTCAAGTGTAGCATCATTAAGAGTCTGATTCACCAACTGCAGGATATAAGTAATCCCCATAAGGAAGAACAATAATGCCCCAAACATGTATGCATGCAAAAGTCCATCCATGCAAATGTTCCTGAACAGCAAATAAATAGGGACTTTAATATGATTGAACCAAACAGATTTTTGAAATTCAAATGAACATCTATGAACACTGTTTTTGCAGTATTCCACTAGCTCTGTTGTTCACTCATATGTTTTAAAAAAACATTTCAGAAGTTAACAGTGTAAAAATACTTGGTTTATGATTATACTCCGCAAGATAACCATTACTACTTTGGTAATAAAAGGGCAGCTTTTGGGTTTTCTGTTATACTAGATTAAATTTATGCGCATACCAGATGAGATGTAAACATTATCATCAAAGTTTTTTTTGTCCCAGTTTCATAGTTATGCATAATGATAATTGGCAAGTTGGCTTAAGTAGGGAAATAGAATTATTGCCAAGAAGATTGCATGCAGCTCTGAAACAATGCATACATTAATCAACTCAAGTTGCTATCAATTTTTCAATTGATGTTTTTCCCACAATACCCTCTAGAACAGTTTTAGTACATTTGTGTCAACAGAAATGTTCTATCTATATTCTGCCCAGACTGAACTGGAGAGAAGTATTTGATCTTGGTGAGAAAATTCTCAGTTGTAATCGGCAATAAATCTGCAGCATGCATTTCCAGCTTAGATTGTATCATGTAAGGAAGGCTTGTGAAACTCGATTACAAAGTATAAGAAACAGAACTTCCTTACATATTATCTTTGATAGGAGAACATTTTTACAGAAGGAGTTTTGCTTTAAAAATTAAATAAATGTCTAAATTCATATTTATAACCTAGATAAAGACTGTGATCTCACTCAGTACTGAAAATTCAAGCCCAGGCAATTATCTCCCAGTGAACATATATGCCAGGAATATGCATCTTCTTCATCAGTCTGATAATTCTGCCATTTCACGTATTTTTCAATGACATTTTCAGTGGAAATTTGTGGTGGTGTTTTTTGTAATCATGATTCGCATGTGTTTTAAAAGTTAACAATACAGATAATTGGTCTGTACTTATCACCAGTTCCTCGGGACTTTCGGAGTTGTTTAGGAGTGCAACGATGTGACCTGTGAAAAGCTCTGAACGTTGATGTTTTTTGTGGGGGCGTTCCAGCAGGGAGAGAGTGTCTCTTAAATTAGCTCCTTAGGCTTCCTCACTCGTGGACTATTGCCTTTAACTATGTCGTTCTAAGCTCTCTACTAGACAAGATCTGTGCAAAATGTGGTTCTGATGGGAGGGAGCTCATGGATTAGGGCAGGGGTTCTCAAATTTCATTGCTCCACGACCCCCTTCTGACAACAAAAATTATTACATGACCCCAGGAGGTGGGACCGAAGCCTGAGTCTGCCTGATCCTTGCCACCCTGGGTGGGGGGGCCAAACCCTGCCCCGGGCGGGGGCTGGGGGTAAAACCAAAGCCCAAGCCCAAGGTCTTCAGCCCCAGGTAGGGAGTCTGTAATCTCAGCCCCACTGCCCAAGGCTGAAGTCCTCAGGCTTCAGCCCCAGACAGTGGGGCTCGGGCTTTGGCCCCTGGCCCCAGCAAGTCTAAGCCAGCCCTAGTGGGGGTCCCAACCCACAGTTTGAGAACCGCTGGATTAGGGGATTTAGTGTGAGTCTTCGAAGCAGCACTTATGGGTATTACAGAGGATTTTCCAGGAGGCCTGTGATGCTCTCTCCCTACTTTGATTGCCCACTGAGTGGAGAAATTCTTTGATCCCAATAAATCCCAATGGTGGCCGAAGACTCCACTTCAAGGCAGTCAGGTGACTCCATTGCTGTGGGAGAGTAGCTGGCCACTTTCTCTTTTACTATCTTTCACTCATCTGGCTGGATGCTTCCCTCAGGGACGTTAGGTAGGAGAGGCATTGCGTTCCTTCCAATGTGACTCTGAGAACTTCACTGCAATGTAGGTTTCAGAGTAGCAGCAGTGTTAGTCTGTATCCGCAAAAAGAAAAGGAGGACTTGTGGCAGACTAGAGACTAAGGTGCCACAAGTCCTCCTTTTCTTACTGCAATGTAGGAGAGTGTGGTGGGGGGGGGGCAGAGTCTGAGGAGTGGGCAAGGCTTGGGCAGCCATGGAGCAGCTCTGTGGGCCCTACCCAGGTAGTAACTTCTCCTCTCAGCCTGGCTGGGTCCCACACTTGCTGGGCAGCAGCATCAGGAGTTGGCCTAGAGATAGTAAGATTTATTTTTTCATAAAAGAAAAATAAAATTAAGAAGTCCAGTCATGTAGATACACAATTCAATATGCACACACAATGGATTAGTGTATATGCACACCCAAGCAGTTTACATGTATCAACTGGTGAATGCACACCCCATGTGATGTCACTGAATGAATATGCAGCTAAGTCCAGTTTTTCCTAGCTGTCTAAATGCTTAACAGCCTTTATAAACCTACACTATGCTGTTTCTTCATAGAAGTAAGGATGTTACACAGCATGCATCTGTATAGCATATGGTCTTATATAGCATTCATTCTATTTTGTTTTAAAGTAAAGGAAACCAAAACTCAAATGGAAAGGTGAAGTTTAGTGACCTCAACCAAGTAAGATCTGTGCTATACACAGAGCCTTTGAATAAAAGTTTTAAACTTCTGCTGAAGTGGTAAATCTATCCTAAGCTATTTTCTATGGCAAATAGACAACCTAAGAGGGGCTTTGCAACATTGCAGAATGATTTGTACACAATGTGGATGTTGTTTTAGGTAGTTTTACCTTCTGTGGTGAGTGAAAAATGTCTATTAGTTATTAATAATCGATAGAAAAATCATAAACTTGTGCCTCTTTATGCTGAAATCATATCCATACCCTATGAAATGAAAACAGTATCAAAATAAATATTGAATATGTGAACCTTCTGTATGTATACTTCCCTACTGAAGATCAGTTTATCTCAATGGTGTCTTGAATACCCTGTAGAACAGGGATTAATATTCCTTGGACAATGTAGCACCTTTAATTGCTCAGTAATGCATTATATTATTTATTTATTGTTTATCACTTCAGATTTTTAAAATATAACTATGGGCACCCAGCCAGCTTAAAAATACAACATAAACCTAAGACTGCCCCTAAACTTAGCTATCACAGCCCACATTCTCCTCAACAGCCATAAGAAATAGGGGAAAAGATAACATTCTAGGCATGGCGCAAAGCCTAACATCTGTGCAATGTGGATTTGGAAGTCTCCTCTTATATATGGGGGGGGGAATTTTCATCCTGTGAAGTAAGTGGGAGTATTGATACTGACTCCAGTGAGGCCAGGGTTTGGTCCTTTTAATGGTTCACACTGGATATCTCTAAAGCTCATACTGTCTATTCAGGGTATGTATTTCTGTCTCACCTGAAGGAACCATTGATTTCATATGGCACAGCCTGGGTGCCCAAAGGCTGTAGGATCAGTCCTTCAGTTGGTAACTGTTAAATGTGCATATTGGTTTTACCCAGATTGCAAGTTTCAGCTAGAGAGGTAAAGTTTTAAAATCTTAAATAACATTTGATTTCTAGGAAAAGCTTTAAAACCATCTGCTCTTCAAAATTAGCTCATAGATCCTTGCTAATGTTTGTATAGCACAAGACCAAAACCAGAGAAATCCGCTTGAAAGCCAGAGAAGGAAAGTTTACATTCATAGGACCTTATCATCCTGTCAGTTGCACAGTGTGCACTGGAAAGAAAGTGAGCAAGCTACACCCAGGTGGCCTGCCCCTGCATGAATACACAAGGTAAGAATGGTTCATGGAACCTTCTTCCTCTTGTTGTCAGCTCTACAGAGATCAACAAAAACAGCCATCCCTCTAACAGTAACTACTGGAGCCAGACTACTCTGACTTCTGTAATGTGAGATGTTGGTGTAATCCTGACCCATGTCCTGACTGGGGCCAGGAAATAAGGTTTTACTAGCACTCCTGGGTGTCATACCTCCTAGAGCATAGGTACGGCTTCTTGGTATAACCCCTTGGATAGAGGAGGGGTAGGAAAGAGGTGAAACAAAGCCTATGCTGCCCCATCCTCTGCCTCCTCTATCATATCAGGCCAGTTAGCAGGGAGCTCTGGGTAACACCTAGGTACAATTTACCCCAATGTTTTTAGAAAAGATCATGCAATATAATCAAAGAGTTGCCTCTTCTGCTGCCATCCTGAGTGCTAGAGTGCAGAAAAATTATGTGCCTGCATTAATAACATTTTATGTGGGCCTGGTCACATGCTCCCTTTAAGGAGCTTGTAAACAAGACTCACCAAAACTAAGTAATGTAACAATTTAAAAGAATGTTACAGTTCTCCTCCTCCCCAATGAAGCTCTGAAGAATTCCAACCCGCTTATGTAGCAACACTTGCTTCTTATTGCATAATTAACAACTCTCCTCACTTAAGTTTGCCAACAATGCCCAACTCAGTGCTTCCTTTGCCCACTCTTGTTCATGCCTGAAATGATCTTATAACCTTCCATTCAATATAACAGAATTAATGGAACTAGCATGATGTGTGGCTTTTGAAAGCAAACTCTCTCATTACACTAATTTGCATAGAATCATAGAATCATAGAATCATAGAATATCAGGGTTGGAAGGGACCCCTGAAGGTCATCTAGTCCAACCCCCTGCTCGAAGCAGGACCAATTCCCAGTTAAACCTCCCTCCTCCATTACCATTGCATCCCGTCTTATTTAAGCCAGACTGTAAACTCCTTGTGGGTTACTCAGTGCCAAGCACTCTGCCAGCACTAACAAATAATAATAATTTAAGATGCAGTGTCATCAGTATGTACATGATACGTAATTCTGTTATATTTTTCTCACGACTGGATGATAAATAGAGACTGGGGTTGGCTGAGAACAAATTGGCTGACTGATGCTCAATTTGGATAAAATGGAGGCGATGCTGTTTGTTTGGGGGAAGAGATTCTGGTAGTAAATTGACTTTGATCTATAATGTTCTTGCTGCCTCTTTTTCTCCACATACTACAGTAGCAGATGAGGTTAGCTGAGACACTTGATAACCTTTATTTATATGTCTTGAAGGTGTTCTCAGTAGAGTGTGCTTGACTCTGAAATTCACTTCCTTTTCTCATCTGACAAAGCCCAATTCTGTTGCACATTAGGGCACAGTATAAGTTAACTTCTGAAATGTTTTTTTTAAATATTTGCTTGAGTGGAGAGGTTTGAGTGCCTGGTGATATCTGTGGAATGTCCTTTTACTCTTGCATCTTAGATAAGAGGTAAAAAAATGGTATGTTAAACTTGTACATGCACCCGAGGTATGTTAATAAGGCATATTTTATACATCAGAAAAATAAATCTGTGATTCTTATAGCAGAGGATACAATATAACTTGCTCTACACTGCCTGTGAGCCAGGATGTTCACATTTCTCATCAATTGTACCAGTCTAAAGGAATGGAACAGAAATTTATCAAAATGTTCTTAGGGAAATTCAACAAAATTCTACCCTTAACACATAAGTGTAACATTTTCATGGATCACTGCACACCACCAGTGTTCTGCCCTTTTCAGAAGTTACATGTTAGTGGATCAGGCTGTTTCTGAGGATGTAGCGACCCAGAAAAAATATTTTGTTTTGTTTTAACTTCTTCTTTTTTTTTTTTTGCAGAAGGGGTAGAGAACACAGCTTGTTGTCATTCTAAGTTTTGGCAGCCTATGGTGTGGAAACTGCACAGAGTGAGATCACTAGAGCAGGTGAGGCTCAAAAAATTGAGAAGGATTTGAAGGTCACATGAGAAAGTGGGCACCTCCCCTCATAGAAGTAGTTTAGGAGAATGTTTGTGCACACACAGGAGTGTATGTAGAAGGGGGAAGACCAGACAGGGAAGAAGAGAGGGGAAAGGAGGAGAAGTGAGAGATGTTAGGTCAACCCACACAGAACGTGGGGTGGGAGGGGGGGTTAAAATGCACATTTGAAACGTGTATGTAGAAGAAACTTTAGTTTTATATATGGGATTTATCTGAGATCATACCATAGTTGAGTCAATGTATGAAGAAATTGATCCTTTTCAAATGTTACAGGCCACAGACCTGTAACATCACAAAAAGCATCTATGTATACACAATTTTTATGGCCTTTTCCATTGAGAATCTCTACCCTTAGTTACACAAGCAGAACCTTTGTGAAGTCAGTGAGGTTACATGGGGGTAATTCAGGGCAGAACTTGGACAACTGTGTCTATTTAAGAGGCTGATGTTTCAGGCTCTAGTAAAGGAGGTTATATTTATGGTATGTACACTTATTTATTTGGCACCCATGAGCAGAAAAATTCAGTCACTGAGAGAAATCTTTGTGTTTGTGCAGAGTTCACTCAAATGAAGTCTTACCAACCTCTCCGTCACCACCCCAAAAAACCATGGTTCACCCACTGGGTAAGGCAGAAATATTTCCCTGCAGTAGCACTGATTGTTTTGCTTACTCTCTGCAGAGGATTCTCAGAGGAACAATCAATATTCTGATGAAAATCATGGGTCCCAACAGCTTAACATATTTAAATATTTAGTGATTGTATTTGATAGTGAGTCGGACAAAGTGATATTTGCAAGCCTTTTTAGTGGTTTTGAGCTAGTTAAATTCTACATTCTGAGAACAATTTAAACAAACAATAAGGAAATCCGCCTGTTAGTTATGATTAAGGTAATAAGTGTAAAGTAGTAGTAATTTTCAGGTAATTTTCAGTACAGGATCACACAAGGGTTTGTAGCTCATTAGTTTAACAATTTATGTTGTGACATTCAGGCTGTCAAAACCAGCAGTTTTTCTAAAAGTTTCAACTAATTTTGTTTGTTTCTTTTGCTTAATACTTCAATTCTGAAACAGTTGCAAAAAATACGGCAAGAAAATGTACCAGGCTGATCAGTAAGAATGAGATGCAGTTACCTGCCTTTCTTTTCTTGGTCTGTTCAGGTAAACTTGTTCTTCCACTTGCCTGAGAGCAGGTTTGCGAATCCTAATTAGTGTCTCTTCATGCAAGTTGAGTGATAACTGATGCAGTAATTACGGTGTCATACATGCAAGACCTTTAAACATTTAGTGGGTCGGAGCTGTCTCCTTACAATAAAAAAGTACTTCTCTCATATTATACAGTATAACAAAAACTGCTTTCTTTGATATCATCTTTATGTACTTACAGGAGAACCTCAGAGTTACGAAGACCTCGGGAATAGAGGTTGTTCAGAACTCTGAAATGTTTGTAATTCTGAACAAAATGTTATGGTTGTTCTTTTAAACGTTTACAACTGAATATTGACTTAATACAGCTTTGAAATTTTACTATGCAGGAGAAAAATGCTGCTTTTATTTTATTTTTTAGTAGTTTATGGCTAACATAATACTGTACTGTATTTGCTTCTTTTTTGGCGGGGCGGGGTGTCTCTGTTGCCTGATTGTGTACTTCCAGTTCCAAATGAGGTGTATGGTTGACTGGTCAGATCGTAATTCTGAGGGTCTACTGCATGGTTATATTACTATCATGTGGCTAATAGTGGTGGCAAAAGCATGCATTAGACATTAGACTTCATTAGCTTCTTTAAAATTAGGCTTCTGATTATAGCATATGCTGTACAGTAAACTGTAGGGTTCAAACCTCAGAGTTAAAATGTATATGCAGCATGCTATGAATTATAAAGGTGTCAATTTTCTGTTTAGAGGCACTCATAAATTTTGATTATACATGCATATTAAAAACAGAATAACCCACAGAGCACTATGATTATTATTTATTCATATAATGCCATAACTGTACATGGTCCTTTACAACAGGTAGAATATATTTGATAAAAATGACAATCCGTACTTACAATCTAAAGGGCACAGTGCAGTGAACAAAGCATCTCATGCTGATATTACCAGCAGGTTTGCAGAACAGGTTGTTTTTCAGAAGTGACTGGAAAGAGGAGAGAGAGTGGGCTTGATGTATGCAAATCGGGAGGCTTTAAAGAGAGCACTAAGGATAAAGTTCTGCTATTATTTCACAGTGTAAATCTGGAGTAACTCAATGGATATAGTGGAGTTACCCCAGATTTTTGCAGGCGCACCTGAGAGCATATTCTGTCTCTAAGATAAAAGGCAGTATGGAGGGAAGATTGTGTGGTGTGTAGGTAGATTACAGTAGAGTTTTAGGAGGTAGTAAGGACAGAGATGCTGCAGGAGTGGAGTTGTGGAATGCTTTGAAAGTAAGAAAATGCCTGAACGTTATTTGGAAAGAGTGTAAGCCAGAGTTGAGACTCAAAGAAAGGGAGAATTAGAATAGAGAGGTTAGAGTAATCACAGTGGGAAATGACTGGAGTATGGACTAGTGTTTCAGGAAGAGAGAAAGAGGAAAGGATGACTACTGGAGATATCATAAAGGGGCGGGGGGGGGGAACTGTCAGTTATACCAGGGACTTGATGGGGGGGGGAAGGAAAGAGAGAAGTCAAAGATTACCTAGAGGTTGCTATCTTGGGTGTCAGGAGGATGGTTGTTTTGTCAACAAAAATAGAAACAATGGGAAGAAAGGCTCAGTTTTAGACATGCGAAATCTGACATGGCAGTGACTCAGAAGGAGATGTGTGATTGGACAGTAGTGAAAGGTCAAGGTGGAGAAGGATTTGAACACTCAGTATAACTGTGTATTAGTTGAATGTGTGGCAAATAATGCACTGAGAGAAGCAGAAGGGGGTAAGAGCAATATAGTGAAGTGCAGAAGGACAGGAAGACCAATATGACCTTATGTGCACTGGTGTGGTTTCATCAACCTAGGACTCCCAGTTAATTACCCACTAGTACAATATTACCATTTAGTAACCTAATTTATTGCTCTAATATGAGGAATCACCTCTGTGCTGTCCCAGGAATCCCCATAAACACAACACAGATGCACAGCTCTATAAAAGAAAACTCCACTTTAATGCTCAGACCGTAAGCTGCAAAATAGAAGAATGGCTTAAGGAACCCCTAAACAAATAGCCTAGTTAATGTCCAGAGTTCGCACTATAACACGTGTGAAGCTTTGTCCCAGTTCCATGTTCTTGGTTTAGCTGAAATCCAAAACCTCCCATGGGTGTACTAGTATTGGCACTGGCCCTCAGAGTTTATTTAGGAGGTAGCGAGTCAGTTAAAGTTGGTGAACACAAGATAACTATGCCCTCCCAAGTTCATGGTAAAAGGCATCCCTTGTTGGGTCAGTTATAGAAATTTTAATAAGAAAGATCTGACATGGACCTTTAGGTGCTACCGCAGTACAAATTAAATTCCAAAATCATGCCTCTGTATTTTTAGGACCCCTTGCACAGTGCCTACCTTCTTTATACTATTGAGCAGTGGTACACTGCTGCTTATCATGTAGTCTCACTGTCATCAGATGACTTGGCTATTCAGCAGTTCTTTGGTTTGCAAACTCTTATGGTGGCATACAGTTTGACTCAATTCATTTCCACTTGCCTCATACTGCTATTATGAGGAACAATTCTGGCTTTATTCACTATGGAGTGCTATTATGTAACATACTTTGATTATGCATGATTGCACCAGTGTCACTTGCTTTCAGGGTCCAGGATGGCTGGTTGGAATAAATCAGATTTCAGTGAAAAGCATAATTACGGTATTTTGTAGTTACTCACCAGAGCAAAGCCAATGGGAAATTTAGCTGATTTCTTCATTATGAATCTTATTCTGTGGGTGAAGGGATCATCAGCTGCCATCCCCTTTGGCACACTGGTTGCTATCCTGGCAATGTGGTTTGGAATTTCTGTCCCATTAACCTTCATTGGTGCATATTTTGGATTCAAAGAAAAGCCTATTGAACACCCAGTTCGTACAAACCAGATTCCTCGTCAGATCCCAGAGCAGTCGTTTTTCACAAAGCCGTTGCCTGGTATCATCATGGGTGGCATCTTGCCATTTGGTTGTATTTTTATTCAGCTTTTTTTCATTCTAAACAGTATTTGGTCCCATCAAATGTACTACATGTTTGGTTTCCTGTTCTTAGTATTTATAATTCTTATTCTTATTCCATGTTCTGAGGCTACGGTCTTGCTGTGCTATTTCCATCTATGTGCAGAGGATTATCATTGGTGGTAGAGATCGTTCTTAACAAGCAGCTTTACAGCCGTTTATCTTTTTATCTATGCTGTTCATTACTTCTTCTCTAAACTCCAAATAACGGGAACTGCTAGTACCATTTTATACTTTGGGTATACTATGATCATGGTTTTGATATTTTTCCTTTTTACAGGGACGATTGGATTTTTTGCCTGCTTCTGGTTTGTTAGTAAGATGGGAAATTTAGCTGAGGGGGGAGAGGGGAATAGAGTTCTAAAAAATTAAAAATCTTTATCAGGCTTAAAATAAAAAAAAAAACAGATTTTTGGACAGCAAAGGCCAGATTCTCAGATGATATAAATTGGTGTAGCTCTAATGACTTCACTGGTACTATACTGATTTACACCAGCTGAAGATCTGGTAAGGTGACTTGTTTACTACAGCACAAGTGCCTTCTTCATATTGTTTTGAAATCTACTGGGTGACTGTTATCAACAATATAAGATGGATTTTCCAAGTTTGATATTACTGTGATCCTTTTAGTTTTATTTTCAGAGTTCAAAGCTCATCTTACCCTCTGATCATTTCCTTTTACAGAAGCTGTAGTAGGGACTAACTGACAGCCATTATCTGTAAGGAGACTGGAGAGGGCATTTTACATTTTAAGGGCCCAATGTTAGGATCCTGCACTTGGATGAAGTAAAAGGCTTGGCATTTATCACTGCAGAGTATCTGTTCGCCTCTCTACCCAGCACCCAGAGTGGCTCTGCATCTTGTTTGTGAAGGCCACTTCGGTTCTATGGCTGAAATAGCCCACTATGGCTCTTGCCATGTGTGAGAGGACTGGAGCCTCTAGCTGTGAATGCTCTAACCCTGCCCAGGCCCCTCTCTTTGCCTTTCTGCACTCTTTGACTACACGTGATGCTAGGCCCTTTGCTGCATAGGGGATGTGCACCCTTTACAACCCCTCCTCCTAAATCCCATCTCCACCCCCTTTTCATAGTGAAACTGCCAGTTTCACCGTTGGGGCAACTGCTATGTTCATAGAGATGAGAGCTGGATTTGCCCCCTCATTGCTTAGTTTATTATCCAGACTTCATAAATATTTCCAACCTAGTGCCAGGGAAGCCACCACACCTGCTTAAAGTGGCTAGATGTCACAATTTATGGGGATGTCCCAGGTTTTGAGGGACCACTCCAGTTTCGGTATAACCCTGGGATATAGTCAGCTGTCTTTGCCTGCTCAGCTGTCTGAACCTCCACTAGTGCTGTCTTGCTGTAAGCATTTTTGACAGCCAGGCAGTAGCTAGTCCTCCTCTTCTGCTACTGGCTTCCAAAAACTGCAATGGGGAACTGATACTGACTGTCAACTGGACAACAGAGAGCTGTGGAGATGTGTTCCAGTTGCCAGCATTCTGAGAAGATATTTGGGTCATCACCACTTCAGCAGGAAGAATCCTGGGTCTGCTAATGTAGGGGAGTGGAAAGCAGAAGTGCCTGAGGGAGGGGAAGGGGAAGAGAAAAGGGAAAGGGAAGGAAGAACTGGGGTAAGGGAAGAAAATGAGCAGGAAACAGAAAAAAAGGAGAGGAAAACAGGAGGAGGAAGAAAAAAGGAGAAGATGGTATGCAAAATGTGAATGTCCTGGGTTTTGTTTGCAAAGTAAGGTTACTCTGCAACTGCTACTAGTGGGAGGCCATCTCCAAGATTATACTTATGCAGCATGCCACTGGTTCTAAAATAGAGATCACAGAGAAATGAAAGATGTGGAAAATAGACTCTCAGATATGGAGCATCAGTATATTGTCACTCTCTCCCTAGAGAAAGCCAATAAACTAGATTCTAATTGGAGCCAGAAATGGGAATCACTGCATCAGAATGGATCCAGGTTGGCCCTCCCCAGCTGTGTATGTGTTCTTACCCTACCAACAACCAGGGTCTACACTGACAGCTGGGAGTAGCAGCTGTTACACCAACATGACTCTGGCTAACCTCCCCTACCAGTTAGGATAGGGTCAACACACTCTGTGGAGGAGTTTGATTAATCTGTAGATAGGAGGTAATTGGGGTAGGAGGAGATATAGCAGAAGCAAGTTTTGTCATTTTAGGGAATAAAGGGTGCTCTGGGACAGGGACTCTCTCCCTTAAAAGATCATAATTCCAACCCTCTTTTAAGTTTGGAAAAGAAACTAAAGGTGGATATGATAGAAGTCTATACAATCATGAATAGTTTGGGAAATGTGAATAAGGAAGTTTTATTTACCTCTTCACGTAACACAAGAACCAGGAGTCACCCAATGAAATTAATAGATAGCAGGTTTAAAAGAAACAAAAGGAGGTACTTCTTCATAAAAGACACTCAACCTGTTGAACTCATTACAAGGGGATGTTTTGAAGGCCAAAACTATAACAGGGATCAAAAAGGGTTAGATACGTTCATGGAGGATAGGTCCATCAGTGGTTACCAGCCAAGATGGTCAGGGATGCAATGCCATGCTCTCGGTGTCCCGAGCGTCTGATAATGGGCATGGACAACATCCCTCTGCTTGCCTGTTCTGTTCATTCCCTCAGAAGCACTTGACATTGGCCACTGTCAGAAGACAGCATATTATTGGTCTGACCCAGTATGGCCATTCTTATATTCTCATTTTCTTGAGTATTGCATTCCTGGAATATCACTAAGAAAAGCCTTGGCCTGCTTGGCAATCTACGTAAAAGTTGCTTATTTGTGATCCAGACATTAATGGTTATCTATTGTAACAGTTTGTGAAATCAGCTTAAATGGTTAGAACACTTGACATAAAAACATTAATGGGTAAAAACAGACTGAATCTGAAACAGAGTACAGGCATGCTCCAGGCTAGTCTTAGAGGTGAGCTATCCAGAGAGCTCTGTGCTGCTCTTGATGGTGGAATATTGGGAAACTACTAATCATAGGGCTAGTTAAATGCACAACCGACAGACTTTCTGTTTACATAAAGACAGTCGTCTTTTTCTTTGCTGGCTGATAATTGCAGGATCTTACCATCTTCAATAGGATGAAGGCTATAGAAAATAAGCATTTTATATTGCAATATAAATCCTAATAGAGGCCTATGCCTATGCAGAAACTGATGTTCCCATCATGGGGTTCCCTTTGAATTCTTTCTTTGGGGAAGGGATTTTATCTGCCCTGCCATATACACACAATAAGAGGATTTGACCCCCTCAAATCCACAGATTTCAGGAGATCAGCTGGAGGCACGTAACCATCTGGATGAGACCCCTTGCTTTCAAACTAGCTTTCAGACTTTTATTTCCTCCTCATCAGCTCCCTGGCAGCGTATCTCCAATCCATTTGTGCTGCCATCCAATTCTCTGCCACTAATACTAGAACTCCCTGTAGGCGGATTCACAGAGCAGACACTTAATAATGCTCCCAACTGTGATAATTGTGATATGGAAACTACATCACTGTTAATGTATCTTAGCTTTCAGAAATAAGGACCCAATCCTGCACTTATTCTTGCTAATAGTTCCTTTTGGAGTCAAAGGAACTACTTTTATGAGTAAGGACTAGTATGAAGACTAGTATAATCAGTATAATCCCCTAATTTCACTCTCTTGTAACATTTTGAAAAATTCTCCTTTTTGGCCACAATAGTCCATGCTATTAAATTAGCCATGTGGCAAAATGTATATTCTTCCTATCTTAAAAAATAAGACTTTTCCCCACACAACTAAACATGTCTTAAACTTTAAAACATAAAATATTACATATCACTTGACCATACTAAGGAATAGTGACGGGGCAAGTTTGAAATTTTATAAAATATAAGAATTCTAAACTACTAAACATTCATGCTCATGTCTGTGCAACAAAATACACATCAGTTAGGTTTTTCTGTATTCCGTGGACTGCAGTTTTATGGCATTGCAATTCTATGGTGCCTCATAGGACTCCATAGTATCCCAGTTAAGATGTGTGGCTGCAGAGGGTGTTTTAAAATTTGTAGAATTGTTAACAACAATTGCACAACTTGAAAATTATGGAGGGAGAATTTTTGTATTATACAGGGGGCTACAGTTTATGAAGCTGTGTAAAACATAACTGCGCAGCTTCATATTGCTACTGCTACACTTCAGTCTTTTAAAAAATATAACAACCCCTCTCTCCCCTCCACACATAGAAGTTAAATTAAAAAACCTAGGTTCACACATCTTTAAAATAAATCAATTCTCTTTAATATATCTGAATTTGATACTCAGTCACCTGGATGTTTGCCAAGACAATTTGTATTTACAATCATAGCCTGTATAGTGAATTCAGGAGCAGCTTGTCATTCACTGATGAAAAACTACTGTTGACTTTTATTTAATAATCTAATGGTTTGATCTTAACTTCTGTCTATCTATACAATCTGTCTATCCATACAGTTTCTTATATTGGCACTTTTCTCCACAATAGCTGAATGCTTCACAAAAATAAAAAGTTACAAAAGTGATGTGCCTCTGCCTTCTCACCAGCAAGATACACGATTAGGGTTTTTTGGTTTGTTTGTTGAAATTATTGCTGCATACAGAAAATATATACTATTGGTGTGAATAAAGGGACTGTTTTTATTGGAATACATAACAAGACAGGGCATTTGGCACCTGAATTCATAGGTTGATGAGTGTAATATAAAAAAAAAAACCACTAAGATCTTCCTTCATTATGCCCATGGTTAACCCAGTTGATGCCCCTGATGTTATTCAATTCTGTTTATGTTGAAGATTGTCTGCCTCTTCTTTCACAATATGCTTTACCAGCAACATACTCTGATCTATAGATTTACATAATTGACCCCTCTGTTGATCTTATTGACTTATGTTCACATGCCCTATAGTACTCAAGCATATGCTGGTGTCTGTGTGGGCATTTATGTGACGTTACAGTGGGCATTTTACTATCTATTTCATGTACTTTTTCATTGGACATCTGAGATGCTGAAACACTTGAATCCATGCATTGACTTCTTGCGCCAGATGACCACATTTTTTGCCTTCTTTTTGTAAATAGATTGGTATGGATGTACCTGAGACTAGAATTTGACCCTTGAAATAATTCTGGTACATGATGGGTAGAGCCCTGCATGGATACAAAATTTGTATTTGCATCCAATCTGCGATCCGCAAAAATGGTCCATGGATATAGAGTAGATATCTGCAGAGTTGCAGGGCTCTAACGATGGGAACTATGTGAAGTATAGAGGCTTCCTGAGGCCCAAATTGAGCCTGCTTGTAGAACGGGCTTTACCTTGCAGTTGTCACTATAGCTTTGTCCATCCTTCAACTTTGGATGTTGTCAAGGTTCCTCCCCCACTCTGAACTCTACGGTACAGATGTGGGGACCTGCATGAAAACCTCCTAAGCTTACTTTTACCAGCTTAGGTTAAAACTTCCCCAAGGTACAAATTAATTTTATCCTTTGTCCTTGGAATATCCACTGCCACCACCAAACTCTAACTGGGTTTACTGGGAAACATAGTTTGGACACGTCTTTCCCCCCAAAATCCTCCCAACCCTTGCACCCCACTTCCTGGGAAAGGTTTGGTAAAAATCCTTATCAATTTGCATAGGTGACCACAGACCCAAACCCTTGGATCTGAGAACAATGAAAAAGCATTCAGTTTTCTTACAAGAAGACTTTTAATAGAAATAGAAGTAAATAGAAGTAAAGGAATCACCTCTGTAAAATCAGGATGGTAGATACCTTACAGGGGAATTAGATTCAAAACATAGAGAATCCCTCTAGGCAAAACCTTAAGTTACAAAAAAGACACACAGACAGAAATAGTCATTCTATTTAGCACAGTTCTTTTCTCAGCCATTTAAAGAAATCATAATCTAACACATACCTAGCTAGATTACTTACTAAAAGTTCTAAGACTCCATTCCTGTTCTGTCCTTGGCAAAAGCAGCATATAGACAGACACAGATCCTTTGTTTCTCACCCTCCTCCCAGCTTTTAAAAGTATCTTGTCTCCTCATTGGTCATTTTGGTCAGGTGCCAGCGAGGTTACCTTTAGCTTCTTAACCCTTTATAGGTGAGAGGATTTTCCCTCTGGCCAGGAGGGATTTTAAAGGGGTTTACCCTTCCCTTTATATTTATGACACGCCCCCCAAATCTCAGCTAGGGTGAAACACTGGCTGGGATTTCTTCCTGGAGCTCTAGGAAAAACAGAGTTAATAAGACACATGCATCTCTAAATATACTACCAAGTACATAAAGACTAACAATATTTTCCACATCTCAAGGATGATTTTAACCAGTTGATTCTGGGAAACTTTCACAGGAGAGTGCATCAGCCACTTTGTTAGAAGCTCCTGAGATGGGTTGGATGTCGAAATCAAAATCTTGGAGAGCTAAACTCCACCGAAGAAGTTTTTTGTTATTTTCTTTGATAGTGTGAAGCCACTTCAGTGCAGCATGGTCAGTTTGCAGGTGGAAACGCAGTCCCCAAACATATGGGTGTAGCTTTTCCAGAGCGTAGACAATGGTGTAACGTTCTTTTTCACTGACTAACCAGTTGCTTTCCCTCTCAGACAGTTTTTTGCTGAGAAACACTATAGGGTGGAATTCTTGATCAGGTCTTTTCTGCATTAAAACTGCTCCCACACCACGCTCGGACGCATCTGTGGTTACTAGGAACGGTTTGTCAAAGTCTGGGGCCCTTAGTACAGGGTCAGACATGAGTGTCGCTTTAAGCTTGTTAAAGGCCTTCTGACACTTTTCGGTCCACTGAACGGCATTTGGCTGTTTCTTTTTGGTTAGGTCTATCAGTGGGGCAGCGATTTGGCTGTATTGCAGTACAAATAGCCTGTAATAACTGGCCAAGCCTAAAGAGGACTGAACCTGTTTCTTTGACTTTGGGACAGGCCACTTTTGGATAGAATCCACTTTGGCCTGTAGGGGGCTGATAGTTCCTTGACCCACCTGGTGTCCAAGGTAAGTCACTCTGTTTAGGCCTATTTGACACTTCTTAGCCTTAACAGTTAATCCTGCCTCCCTTATGCGCTCAAGGACTTTTTGTAGATGTTCCAGGTGGTCTGCCCAGGAATCCGAAAATATGGCCACATCGTCAAGGTAGGCGACTGCATATTCTCCTAATCCCGCTAGGAGACCATCTACAAGTCTTTGGTGGGTGCATTTCACAGCCCGAAAGGGAGTACATTAAATTCATACAGCCCGAGATATGTGGTGAAGGCTGACCTTTCCTTGGCAGATTCATCTAGCGGTACCTGCCAGTACCCCTTGGTTAAGTCCAAGGTAGAGATGAACTGGGCCCGTCCCAGTTTCTCTAATAGTTCATCTGTGCGTGGCATTGGATAGTTGTCTGGGCGAGTTACATCATTTAGCTTACGGTAGTCCACGCAAAAACGCATCTCCCCATCTGGTTTGGGAACTAGAGCCACTGGAGATGCCCATGCACTTCCAGAGGGGTGGATTACACCTATTTGTAACATATCCTGGATCTCCCGTTCTATAGCAGTTTTAGCTTGAGGAGACACCCAGTAAGGTTGGACTTTAATTGGGTGAGCATTACCTGTGTCAATGGAATGGTATGCCCGTTCAGTCAGTCCTGGGGTGGCTGAGAACATTGGCGCGTAGCTAGTGCACAGCTCCTGGATCTGCTGTCACTGCATAAGCCCAAGGGTCATGGAGAGGTTCACCTCTTCCACACCACCAGCACTTTTCCCTTCATAGTAGACACCTTCAGGCCACTCAGCGTCGTCTCCTCCCTGGGCTGTAAACTGACAAACCTTTAATTCTCTGGAATAAAAGGGCTTTAGAGAATTAATATGGTACACCTTAGGCTTTTGGTTGGAGGTGGGGAATGCTATGAGATAATTAACAGCTCCCAGGCGCTCCTGGACTGTGAATGGCCCTTCCCACGATGCTTCCATTTTATGGGCCTGGAGCACCTTTAAGACCATGACCTGGTCCCCTACTTTGAAGGAACGCTCTCTGGCATGTTTATCATGCCAGGTTTTTTGCTCTTTTTGAGCATCCTGTAAGTTTTCTTTAGCAAGGGCAAAAGAGGTTCGAAGGGTGTTTTGTAGGTTGGTTACAAAGTCCAGAATGTTAGTTCCTGGAGAAGGTGTAAATCCCTCCCATTGCTGCTTTACCAACTGCAATGGCCCCTTAACCTCACAGCCATATACAAGTTCAAATGGGGAAAACCCTAAACTGGGGTGTGGTACAGCTCTGTAGGCAAAGAGCAACTGCTGCAACACTAGGTCCCAATCATTGGAGTGCTCATTTACGAATTTACGTATCATGGCCCCCAAAGTTCCATTAAACTTCTCCACCATGCCATTTGTTTGATGGTGGTAAGGAGTGGCAACCAAGTGATTTACCCCATGAGCTTCCCAAAGGTTTTCCATAGTTCCTGCCAGTAAATTAGTCCCTGCATCTGTGAGGATGTCGGAGGGCCAACCTACCGGGGCAAAAATGTCTGCTAGTGCCTGGCACACACTTTTAGCCCTGGTGTTGCTTAGAGCTACTGCTTCCGGCCATCGGGTGGCAAAATCCATGAAAGTCAGTATGTACTGCTTTCCTCTGGGTGTCTTTTTCGGAAAAGGACCCAGAATATCCACAGCTACTCGCTGAAATGGAACTTCAATGATGGGGAGTGGCTGGAGAGGGGTTTGACCTGGTCTTGGGGTTTTCCCACTCTTTGGCATACTTCACAAGACCGGACATAGGTAGAAACATCCTTGCCCATTCCCTCCCAGTGGAATGACCCCCCCAAACGGTCTTTGGTCCTGTTCACCCCAGCATGGCCACTAGGGTGATCATGGGCTAAGCTCAAGAGCTTGGCCCAGTATTTAGTTGGAACTACCAACTGTCTCTGAGGATGCCAGTCTTCCTGGTGTCCACCAGAAAGAGTTTCCTTGTATAAATGTCCTCTTTCTAAAACAAACCTGGATTGATTAGAAGAGCTGAGAGGTGGTGGGTTGCTCTGTGCCGCCGTCCAAGCTCTCTGGAGGCTTTCATCTGCTTCCTGTTCAGTCTGGAACTGTTCCCTTGAGGGTGGAGACATCAGTTCCTCATTGGATTGTGGACCTATGCTTGGTCCCTCTCGAAGCGATGTAGGGGATGGGGCTGTTTCCGTTGATGGTGAACCACTTTCCGCTGGGACACTATGTTGGGGTTCAGGCTCTGGTTGAGCCTCTTATGTAGGGTTATGGGCTGCTGCTGGTTCAGGTTCGGTGGGGCCCTCTGGGGTTGAGGTTGCAAGTACTGGGTTCAGTGCTGGCAATGGGTCTGGTGTTGGTTGTTCTGCTGGTTCCGGTTCTGGGACTGGTTCCGTCTGGGTCTCTGGAACTGTATCCAGTACTGCTGTTGCAGACGTTGGCCTGGGGTCTGGGTCCATCACCTCTGACTGGGTCCTGATAGAAGTTTCCAGAACAGAGCTAGGCCTCATGGCTTGTTTAGCCTGGCTGCGGGTGACCATTCCCACCCTCTTGGCCCGCTTCACATGATTGGCCAAGTCTTCCCCCAACAACATGGGAATGGGATAATCATCATAGACTGCAAAAGTCCACGTTCCTGACCAGCCCTGGTACTGGACAGGCAACTTGGCTGTAGGCAAATTGAAAGAGTTGGACTTGAAGGGTTGAATCATCACTTGGATCTCTGGGTTGATTAAATTGGGGTCCACTAAGGAAGCATGGATAGTTGACACTTGTGCTCCAGTGTCCCTCCACGTGGTGACCTTCTTCCCGCCCACATTCACAGTTTCCCTCCACTCCAAGGGTATCTGGGAGGTATCTGGGCCTGCAGACCTCTGGTGTGATTCCGGTGCAATGAACTGTAATCTGTTGGGGTTCTTGGGGCAGTTGGCCTTTACATGCCCCAGCTCGTTACATTTAAAACATCGTCCAGCTGATGGGTCACTGGGGCGAGGTGGGTTGCTGGAGAACGGGGTGGTGGGACGATAAGGGGTCTGGAGGGTTCTTTGGGAGGTAGGTGGGGCCTTGGGCCGCCCCCGGTAATAGGATGTGGTCTGGGGTTGTCCCTTCTGGTCTCTGCTCCAACTGCGACCAGTTTTCTTCTTCTCTGCCACCTCCACCCATCTGGCTCCAATCTCTTCTGCCTCAGTTTTGTGCTTCCCATCTAGGATGTATCTTTCTATTTCCTCAGGAACACCCTCTAAGAATTGTTCCATTTGCATTAGGAAGGGCAAATTTACTGGAGATTCAACACTTGCTCCTGATATCCAGGCATCCCAATGTTTCACAACGTGGTAGGCATGTCGGGTAAATGACACGTCTGGTTTCCACCTTAGGGCTCTGAACCTCCGACGAGAATGCTCGGGTGTTATCCCCATTCTGACTCTCGCCTTGGATTTAAACAGTTCATACTTGTTCATGTGTTCTTTAGGCATTTCAGCCGCCACCTCAGCTAAGGGTCCACTGAACTGCGGCCTCAGCTCTACCATGTATTGGTCTGTAGAGATGCTGTACCCAAGGCAGGCCCTTTCGAAGTTTTCTAAGAAGGCCTCAGTATCATCGCCTGCCTTGTAGGTGGGGAACTTTCTGGGATGGGAAGTGGTATCTGGAGAAGGATTGCTAGGGTTTGTTGGTATATTCTGCTGAGCCTTTACCTTCTCCATCTCCAGTGCATGCTTCCTCTCTTTTTCCCTCTCCTCCTCCACATGCTTCCTCTCTTTTTCCTTCTCCTCCTTCTCCAGCCGCATGAGTTCTATCTGTCTTTCATGTTCCCTTTGTTTTTCCTCAGCCTGAAATCTGGCTAATTCCAGCTGCTACCTCATACAGTGCATTGGCAAGGAGCCATGGCCAGAGGGGCCATAAGCGTTACATATTCCCATGATGTAGCTTCCACTATTTTTTAGGCAGGGGAAACAAATATTAAAATCATGTACATAGTTGCTGATAATGATTTTAGCAATTTGATATGGAGTTAGTCTTGCCCACATGGATTCAATTAGAAATTCTTAGCTGAAATTTGTTACCATCATCTGATGGCTGTTTGGTAGTTTACACAAAATGACTTATTGACTTCATGCTAATTTCTTGTGGCCAGAGGTTCATATCCGCAAATCAGCTCTCCACTTGGTACTAATTGGCAGCCTTTCTGGCAGCCTCTTTGCCAGGGAATAAATGGGCATGAGGACTACTCTACCCTCTCATCCATGGGCGTGGTTCCTAAAGTTCATAGCTGGGACCAGTTACAGTCAGTAACTACACAATATATCTGTAAAGTTTGGAACTTAAAGTTTTTGTTTGTTTTTTTAAGTGAGAACTTTGGATTCTGGTTCTGTCATCACAATAGTCATGCACATATCTGTGTTTGTTTTGGGTTTCCTAAAGTAAATTTTAAATAATTTACACTTATCCTTTGACAGATTTTGTCTTATGAAATTCTCCACTTGTAGAAAACAAATAAAAACAGAAGATTACTTACTAAGACTGTAGAAGGCAAACAATTAGTATCTCCCTTTTCCCTAATGAGCTTCAATAGACCTACACATAGCTGAAGCTCTGGTCTGTTGACTACAATGTAACTACTTAGGCAAGTAACTGCTCACCAGGGATTAAGGGGTTCACAGTCAGATCCAGAAATAGTTAGACTCCTGAAACTAGCTGTGAGAACTCTTCCCTATTGCCATGGTATCACCTACAAAGATGACCATAAAAGAAAAAGACTCTCAAAGCAAAATTATATTTTGAAATGGTTAAGTTTCCAATACACTAGAACCTCGCCTAAACAAATTCTTCCAGCCTACTTTCCAGGCTTTCAGATGCAACACAAAATGAACCGATTAAACAGGAGTTCACTCACTCTTCTCTCTCTCCTCTGAGCTCCCAGTTGTTGCTGCGCTCATACCAAGAAATGGCCATACCTACAGTACCATCCCCTGAAAATCTAAACCACATGAGATCCTGCTTGTCAACAAACAGCACTCCACTGGGTCCCAAAACAAATCATGTTACAAACATGAAATTCTCTGGACTATGGGCCAGGCTATGCCCTTTTGACCTACATGCACAAGGTCCACTTCATGAATGGATCTCCTCTACCTCACTTATGCCTTGACACTAGAGAGGGACCTGGGGACCCTTGTTGAGACAAGAACAAAGGTGAAGTGAAATATATCATGTCACGAAGAGATTCCTTCAGAAATGTAATATGGCTAGAGGATGTATTACATTCATAATGACCCTTCCTCAACAATGCAGATTCACCCCCCGTCCCATTTAGGAGTTGTCCTGGGAGCACCATTGTATTTGCAAGGTTCTGCTTCACTTTCTTTCACAGGGAAAATTCCATCCCTGATGGTAGAAAACAAATACATGAAGTTATCTCAGTTTACTCTATGCAGATGTTGTCATTTGGGTATACCATTTGGGCCTGACTATTACCAAGTTACTAATGTTTTCAATTAGTATGCTATAATTATGCTACAATTTATGTAATACTTTGTTTCAAGTGGTCTAATTATGCTTCTGTATTTAGAGTTAGGCTGTATGAATTTCTTGCTTTTGTACAAGATATCAAACAGGAAAAAATCAGAATAACATGAGTTTAAAGTTTATGAATTAAAATAAAAAGGAAAGATTTGTGTCTATTTGGCTGATGGCATAAGTAAAATTAAGTTCAGCCTAAAAGTACAGAAAGCTCGATAATATCTGTGATGCATTTGTGAGTGGAAAAGAATGATTCCTGAATATGTTTTACAACTTCTGAGTGGAAACACTGATGCTGCAGCATCAGGATGGGAAATATAATCAGCGTGGCTGAAGCCAGCATCTATTTATCTTAAATTAATCATTCTCTGAGTAGGCAGTTGATATCCTGGTGCTGGGTGCCAGCTTTTTTACATTCATGCTGCAGACATAAAACCAGAGAACTCTTACAGCTGAAATATATTGAAGCATGCTAGCTGTAAACATAAAGTATTGTAACTGTTTCCTATACATTAATTTTATAGCTAAAGCTTGTTAACAATTTATGTTTGATTATTTTCTCTAGAATTAGCAGACACTTGAAAAATACATGAATCTCATCGCATACGGTTGGAATTTAAGCTTTCTCAGTTCAGGAAATGATATAGAAAATAAAAGTAGATATCTGCGACAACAGCTGTTTACTTATTTGGCATTTTTAAATGTACAGTGGTGTCTTTAGTGTTAGTTGTGCTTTGTCTTATAGTAAACATGAGACAAAATTAGAACGCTGGATCTGAATCCTTTCAAATTTGAGGTGTCAAGGAGGAATTTGGATTTGAATCTCTAGATCTGAGCATGTCTCTACAGTGTTAGTTCCAGGTTTGTTCCAAAACTGGACGGGGAGGCGGTTAGCAAGCTTTGGCAGGATGAGGCCCTAAATGCTATAATAAAAAATTGAGTAAAGAGATCATGCAGCATCTCCGGCAGCATATATAAAAATCACAAGAAAATTGGGGAAAAAAGGGGTGAGTGTGTGTGGAAGAATTTTCCCTAAGGAGCCAGTATTTTTTCATCCAAATGCTGAGGGTATCTGACAATAATAGCCAGCAAATAAAAATATAGCTTTATTTATTGACTCTAAATCTCAGATTGTAATCTACCTTTACCCCATTCCCACCAGTCACCTCTTTTCCTTGAATTTATATCCCAAGGTATTTCAAAAGGTGAGAAAATGCAAATCCTAAACGTTCCCATTTTTACCCCAGTTATAATTTATAACTTTAATAGTTTCCAACAGCTTACATAGATTTTTTTAAAAAAATATCTACTTTATACTTCACAATGTCTGACATTATAAATCTCTCTCTCTCTCTCTATGTGTGTATATATATAATTACAAATATTTGTTGTTCAATATTTTGAAACCTAAAGCAATATTTTCATTTTTACCTTTTAAATTATTGGGGACTAGAACCAAGAACTAATTTTGATTCACGAAATTTTCCACATAGTAACATTTTACACCTGCCTGCATTTCTCTCTTTTGGCCTATTTGTCTTGCTAATGTTGTTCTTACTTTGCGCTTATTACTCTTTAGTTGCAGCATTTCACATTGTTATGTATATCCCTTAATTTAATTTGTCATCTTCTTAAAATGGCTTGCCCTGGAGTCAAATGTGACACTGATCACAAACCTGAAGTGTCTGCTCATCACTATCAGACTGTAAAGTCTTCAGGGCAAGGACCATGTTTTTGCATTTGTGTGTACCATGCCTATTACATAGGGTCTGCAATCTTGCCTGGGCTTTCTGGGCACTAGAACAACGCTAATAAACAATAAATAGAAACTAGTTGTGCACACTATAAGTTATGTTCATAATTAATTTGCTGACCTAACTGTGTCCCTCTCATCTCTATGAAGGCCCCTTTTCACCATTATTTACACCGCGCTCAGGGGAGAAACTTTAAGTCAATGAAATTTACACTTTGCAAAAAAGCAAAACCAACAAGATAGATTTCCAAGGGACAAATTCCACATCCTGAGTTACAGCCAAGGAGAGCTCCATGCAGTTTAACTGAGGGGCCAATGGTAGCTTTGACTTACCTTTATGCTCTCCACATACTAGGGCTGTTTGGGTGCCAGTCTTGGGAACAATCTTGCCTCTTGCCAATGGTCCTTGTCATAATCTTTGCACCAGCAGCTGGGAGGGTAGATGTAGGAGCCACTACAGTTTCTCTTTGTTACCCAAGGATTCCTCTGTGCATGAGAAATTCTCCAGTGACAAGCTAAGAAAACTTCAGGGCTGCTTTGCATAGCCAGAGCAGGACAAAGCTGCCCTAATGCAGGGAAGGATCTGGTCCAGTGAAATTATTTAAACAAGCTCCTTCCAGAACTCAAAGAACACAATACAGATGCTTAATTAGTTACTTGAGTATAACACAACAGTGCTGTGGCAAATGGATCAGCAAAACATTGTGCATAAAACAATCCCTAACATAGTACACCTCAAGATTCATGCGGTCCAGAAAAAAAAATCTAATGTTACTGCAAATTAAAAATTAGTGACCATGATTTTTTTTAAAAAAAAGGTGCTTAAAGTTAGGCTCCTAAATCAACATGTAGGAGCTTAATTTAGCGACCTGATTTTACAAGAGCTGAGCACTTAGCAGATGTGACTTCAATGAGAACTACTGTGTGGTCAGTCCTTTAGAAAATCATAGAATCATAGAATATCAGGGTTGGAAGGGACCTCAGGAGGTCATCTAGTCCAACCCCCTGCTCAAAGCAGGACCGATCCCCAATTAAATCATCCCAGCCAGGGCTTTGTCAAGCCTGACCTTAAAAACTTCTAAGGAAGGAGATTCCACCACCTCCCTAGGTAACGCATTCCAGTGTTTCACCACCCTCCTAGTGAAAAAGATTTTCCTAATATCCAACCTAAATATCCCCCACAGCAACTTGAGACCATTACTCCTGGTCCTGTCATCCGCTACCACTGAGAATAGTCTAGATCCATCCTCTTTGGAACCACCTTTCAGATAGTTGAAAGTAGCTATCAAATCCCCCCTCATTCTTCTCTTCTGTAGATTAAACAATCCCAGTTCCCTCAGCCTCTCCTCATAAGTCATGTGTTCCAGTCCCCTAATCATTTTGGTTGCCCTCCGCTGGACTCTTTCCAATTTTTCCACATCCTTCTTGTAGTGTGGGGCCCAAAACTGGACACAGTACTCCAGATGAGGCCTCACCAATGTCGAATAGAGGGGAACGATCACGTCCCTCGATCTGCTGGCAATGCCCCTACTTATACATCCCAAAATGCCATTGGCCTTCTTGGCAACAAGGGCAACTGTTGACTCATATCCAGCTTCTCGTCTACTGTAACCCCTAGGTCCTTTTCTGCAGAACTGCTGCCTAGCCATTCGGTCCCTAGTCTGTAGCGGTGCATTGGATTCTTCCGTCCTAAGTGCAGGACTCTGCACTTGTCCCTGTTGAACCTCATCAGATTTCTTTTGGCCCAATCCTCCAATTTAGGTCCCTCTGTAGCCTATCCTTAGCCTCCAGCGTATCTACCACTCCTCCCAGTTTAGTGTCGTCTGCAAACTTGCTGAGGGTGCAATCCACACCATCCTCCAGATCATTTATGAAGATATTGAACAAAACCGGCCCCAGGACCGACCCTTGGGGCACTCCGCTTGATACTGGCTGCCAACTAGACATGAAGCCATTGATCACTACCCGTTGAGCCCGACAATCTAGCCAACTTTCTACCTACCTTATAGTCCATTCATCCAGCCCATACTTATTTAACTTGCTGACAAGAATATTGTGGGAGACAGTGTCAAAAGCTTTGCTAAAGTGAAGGAACAACATGTCCACTGCTTTCCCTTCATCCACAGAACCAGTTACCTCGTCATAGAAGGCAATTAGATTAGTCAGGCATGACTTGCCCTTGGTGAATCCATGCTGACTGTTCCTGATCACTTTCCTCTCATCTAAATGCTTCAGAATTGATTCCTTGAGGACCTGCTCCATGATAAGGTCTCTTAGGGCTTATTCAAAAGTTCACTGAAACCAGTGGGAGTCTCTTCTGTTGACTTCAATGGGTTTGTGTCAGGACTTTAGTTAGGAGCCTAAATATGGACAGAGTGGACTGCACACCAGTGCCCAACTGGCAGGAGCAGGTAAGGGTGCGGAAAGCCCAGACATGACGTAGGGAACTCTAAACTAGTGTTGTGCCAGCAAGGCCAAAGCAGATGGGGGTAGGGAGTACAAAGGTAGGAAGCAACTTAAAGTATGTTATTCTCTGATTGTACATTGTGGTGTTCTTTGCCCCTCCCTCTGAAGTATTTCAAATCAGCCACTCTCAAGAGACAGGGTACTTGACTAGATGTACCATTGGTTTGATTTGCTGTGGTCCTATTTTCTACAGACAGATAAGGAGGCTCCATGGTGGTGTGAGACAGAAAAGCAGGAAAATTATAGACACCAGAACTTAAATTTGAACCACTGGGGGAGTTGCAGGGTACAGGCTAAGAATGCGAGGGTGTGATTTGTAGATATATATCTGGTGCACCATCATCAGAGGACTCTTTATCCTTCTGAGCAGTAACGAAAACATTTGGGCCAGAGTTGAGACCTCTGAAAATGGAGACTTAAATAGAAATGTAGGAAGACCCTTAACTATAGCAGCCTGAATGCTCCCTCGATAATTAGTATATATGTCTACAGAGGGTTGTTACTAACACTGATGCCAAAGAATGCACTTCGGTCCTCAATCTCAAAGAAGTTCCTTAACCAACAATAGAATGAATATTGCCTAGTTTATTCATGTGTCCAAGAGCTGGGAAGTTAACTTCATGCTCATAATGAACATCACTTGCCTGCCGTAGATGTTCAGAAAGCAAAGGTAAACACTTAACTACTTTTTATTACAAAGAAAAGTCCAGTGTATCTATAGATATGATGAAAGGTTTACAGATACATTCCAATGGATAATGCTCAGACATTTCTTAGGATGCAAAGCTGCAAGATATCAAAGTAAGAATGTGCTCTCTAAGACAAGGCAGTTCAGGTACCTCAGAGGATGGTAACTACATATCCAAAGGCTAGTCTAGGATCATTAGCTCAAGTGCCTGCCTGGTTAAAGTAGAGTTGATATACACAATCATTTAGTTTCTGGCAAGCTGGGATATGAATCTACCTTGCATTAACCTGACTCTGTTGGTGCACGCTAACAGTTCCTTAGTGCTCATTGATCTTATCCTGCTTTGACACAGGAGTAGATCAAAGTGCAAGAACTGTTAGTACACATCAGCAGGATCCACCTGGATACTTAGAGAGCAGCAGGGTAGTGTGGGTTAGATTCACATCCCAGCTTTCCACAGATTAAAAGTTCATGTAGACAAACCCTAAGCAACCATATACTGATGTATGAAGAATGGTTCCTCACCTGTCATTTGTATCATGTAAAAGTGAGCCCACTGAAGGAAGTCAAACGCAAGAAAACCTCAGTCTGCACCAAGGGAGCTTTAGGTTAGATATTAGAAAAAAAACTTTTTAACTAATAAGGATAGTTAAGCACTGGAATAGGTTATCAAGTGGAATCCCTGTCGTTGGAGGTTTTTCTGAATAGGTTGGACAAACACCTGTCAGTGATGATCTGGGTGTACTCTGCTGGGCACCGGACTAGGTGACCTCTCAGTATCCCTTCCAGCCTGCATCTCTGATTCTGTGATTTAAATTATGATGTTTAGTTGTAATTTAAAGTACTCAGCAAAGAAAGAAAAGAACCCAAAGGGTTTTTTTCAAGTAAGTGTATGTATATTTTGTACTTTACACTGTTCTTTTTAGGCAACGGCATGTAAGCTACTGTACATCCGGGGCCTAATAGTCAGAAGTACTAAGCATTGCAGTTCCCTTTGATATCAGCAGGAGATACAAGACTCAGCACCTTTTAAAAATCAGGCCTTAGGCATTAATGCTCCATTCCTCCAGGCATATTGTCACACGGTGTCTGACAAATGGATTGAGTAGTTTATAGTGCTGCTGTATAATTTGTACTAACATTTAAATCTTCTGAATGTCAGGATGGCTCTTTAAATATTTCCTCATACAACTAAATCCACTGTCATCAAGGATTCCTCACAGAGATCAGGGAAAGTATTCAATAGCTTAATAAAACTCTAATTTAGGTAGGTAGATAGCAGTAGTTCAGAAGAAAATAGGCTACCCAGCTGCCATCTATCTCTGAGTGCCTTAGGATTGTAGGTCTTTGAAGATGTTGTATGAAAAGACCCTTACCTTCTCTTCCAGCCACTGCTGCTCCAGCTGACCCCACACCTGCACTGATGTAGGGTATAACTATGTGGACCTCTACCAGCAATCAGGAAGAAAAAGGAGAGGGTCGGAGTCATGTACATCCAAAATTGACATTCAGATATTTTGTTTTCTGCTTAAAAGGACAAAATTGTCCACTTACTGTCTTTGGAAGTGACAGTGTAGAATTGCTCTTCTAGGGTAAAATTCACCTTTGCCAGAAGGCCAGCTCAAGGTTTATGCACTACTTAAGACAGTGGTTCTCAAACTAAGGGTGCCGCTTGTTCAGGGAAAGCCCCTGGAGGGCAGGGCAGGTTTGTTTACCTGCCGTGTCCGCAGGTTTGGCCGATCGCAGCTCCCACTGACTGCGGTTCGCCACTCCAGGCCAATGGGGGCTGCAGGAAGGGCGGCCAGCACGTCCCTCAGCCCACACCGCTTTCTGCAGCTCCCATTGGCCTGGAGCGGTGAACCGCAGCGAGTGAGAGCTGCAATTGGCCAAACCTGTGGATGCGGCAGGTAAACAAACTGGCCCAGCCCCACCAGGGACTTTCCCTGAATAAGTGGCGCCCCTAGTTTGAGAACCACTGCTGTAGAATATTGCACCACAAGGGGAGAAAGTCATTGCATGAACTTGGGCAGATGTGGTGATGGAAAAGGGATAGCCAAAATGATGTAGTTTTTTTAAAAAAAGCATGTATTAAATGTCAACTGCTATTCATTATCTTCATCTTCAGATCACATCTGCTGCTCTGCGGGACATGCCATAAACTTTAATTTTCCTAGTATTAAACCGTTCCTCTCAGAACTGCTTCCTTTCTCTCCTTCCTCTCTGATATGCACCTTCTTTCATGCTACCCCCTTCTGTTGGAACAGCCTCCCACTTCCCATACAAGGGCTCTCACTCTTCTCTTTTAACCCTCTGCTTGAAAGCCATTACTTCTGAGAGTCCTTCCAGAATTGATCTTGGCACCAGCAGGGGCTTTGTGTATTTAAATGTTTTGTAAAGCACCATACACACTTATGGAGCTTGCTAAATAACACTTGCAATGATAAAAGCAACCACTTTATTCTGCCATGCATTTATTTTTCTTCTCTATCTGACATTCTCAGTATATGTCAAACAGTGTAGCAAAACTCTTATTTTTAATGTTCAATTTGCAAAGAATTAGGAGGAATTTGCAGATGTCTTGTGTTATGTAGCTATGTGTATACGTATATTCATATATGAATATGTATCTGTGTGTGTGTGTATACACAGCTACAACACCACTACATATCTACATACATATATTTGGTATTGTAGTAGAGGGAGAGAAGGCTGTGAATGCAGCTGTTATTGATACAGGACTGAGCATAATGCACTCCAAGGCATAGGGTCCTTTTAACTTGCGGCACAGGGTGTCTAATAGGCATGGCGTAAACATTGTGCAAGGGAGGTGGTCCTGGCACATACATAGAGATTACTATGCCCACACATGTGAAGCAACCACTAATTGTTCTCCAATAAATCTGTGCCCAGATGGTGAAGGAATTCTGGAATGCAGAACTAATTGTTTATAGGAGTTAATTCATGCCAGTAATACAGTAAAACTAAATACCGGTCCCCTAATTTCCCTTGCAAAAGTATAAGATGTAACATGCACAATACCAACCAACAATAATGCAGTTCCCACCAGCTGGAGAGAACTAGAAGAATGTAAAAGGTACAGTACTAAGCTGTCTATCAGAATAAAAAAGAAGTAGATAATGTGGGCTTAGGGTTTTTTTCTGTATTTTTTTTAATAAGATTTGGAGAGGACATACTAAATATAGCCTCTTCCTCGGAGAAAGTAGATTAAGAATGGCTTCTGCCGATTCATATGAAATACATAGTAGGATAAGCCAATCAGGGAACCAGAAGAAATACCCTGTGGCATCAATCATGTGACTTCTACAATATGACCAGTCCAACTAACTCACTTGAAACGCAAAATGCATTTGCATAAAGCTGTCTGAAAATATTCATGGACATTCAGATAGTACAAAAGAAGAAATGTGCCAATGGAAAATTTGTGAAAGTAAGTCTTATTTGCTTGCATGAACATGTAGTTTTTCATCCAATTATTTTTAAAGGATGATTCTGAGTTGCAAATTCCACACAACTTTAGTAGTAAGCTTAATATTGTACATATTTAAGGTGAGAGGAAGAGTTGTCCTGTGGTGAGGGCACTATTTTAGGACATAAGAGACCAAGGTTCAATTCCATGCTCCACCACAGCTTTCCTGTGTGACCTCAGGAAAGTCACTTATCCTTTCTGGGCTGCAGTTCCTCATCTGTAAATTGGGTCTAATAGTACTTCTGTACATCACAGGACTATTGAGACACTTTCAGAGACTACTGTAATGGGGGCCCTGTAAGTACCGAAGATAGGTAGATGGTACTACCAAATATAATTGTGTGTAAGTAAAGGATAGGGTGTGTGACAGGGTGTGACTCACCACTGCAGCACCCCCTGCTGGATGTCCCAGGGATCAGCTCTGCTAGCCAGTGCACCCTCTTCTGGTGGCATCTCACCATTGTCACTTCTGCTCCAGGGACCCACATCACTCCCAGGACTGCGGTGTCCTCTTCATGACACAGCCCTCTGGTTGTGCCACACTCTATGCTCCCCCCTTTCTGGGGGGGGTGGGGGGGGCGGGGAATGTACTGCAGTCTGACAGTCCAGCCACTTCCCTCAGTGGCAACTGCAGTCCAATGTCTGGCCACTTCCTCAGTGGCAAGCGGGGGGAGGGGGAGGCTAGGCCAACCCACTACTCCGTGTCCCAGCCCAGGGACCCTATAGATGGCAACCACTTGCTACAACTCCTCTGTAGATCTCTCTGGGCCATTTCCCCACAGCCCCAGCACCTTCTTTGCCCTTGCCTCAGCCTGCAGGTCCCGCGGTCTCTGGCTGCAGTACTGCTCTGTCCAGGGTGCTTGCTGCCTTCAGCCTGCAAGGCAGCAAGTCCTCCTTCCTCCTCCCTCCTCAAGCTCCAGGGAGTGACCAAAGCTGCTCCCCCCCATGCCCTTCCCCATTTGCCACCCAGCAGACTGGGGTGCGGGGAGCTCAGGACCATTGCCTTGCACTGGGTAGTGGGGTAGGGGCTTAGGTCCAGCAGGGAGGGGTGTATCAGGGCTTCAGCCCCATGGGGCACACCTGCTGGGGCTTGGGGCTTCAGCAGAAGCAGGGCTGAAACCCCAAGCCCCGGCAGGCATGCCCCAGCTCTCAAACTTCTGAAGATTGTCGCATGCGGCTTCGTGGGTCAGTAAGTTTGGCCACCCCTGCCATATATATGCACAAAGTGGAAACTATATTTTCAAACAAATTATGCATTTTGAGTATCCAGAGAATCTCACTGTGCTAGACCAGTGAGCTTAGGTGACAGCACTGAGGGGAAAGACTGCAAGCAAGACCACAAATGGGTAATAATGTCAAATCTGTAAGGTCAGGATAATGATGCCTTCTTTGGAGGAGTGTTTGAAAGGAGCTAAAATGTAAGTAGTGAGAGCTTGCCAGCCATGGCTCACATACATTGACAAGTAGAAAGGCCAGATTACTATTTTCTAATATTGTGGGGGGCCATAGACCAACTATGGAATGGTGGAGGGCTTGTCATACATGTACTGCAGAAGGGTTTGGGCAATGGAGGATCAGGTCAGGGAGAAGGCTTTGTCACAGGAAGCTCAGGAACCTTCTGGCGGAAGGAGGTTGTGCTAAGCAGAGCTTGCTACTTGAAGTGCCCAACAGTGTGACCACACCTGGATGGTTTTCTCCACCTAGTGGCATAGAGAACAAGAATGGTTACTTGTTATGCAAACTATGAAGTAAAGCTGTGCAGTTTTTTTCAGCAAATAGTAAATTTGCCCCCCTCCCAATAAAGCATTTTTGGGAGCACCAAAACTATTCACAATTTGACACAAATTCTCCAAATAGTTTTGGGCACATTTTTTATGTGTGTGTGGGGGGAAATGTAGGTGCCATTCACAGAACAGGAGAAGGATCTGCCTCCCTTTTAAACTTTAGCTCAGCACTTATGGCATTCACATAGGATGTGTGAGACATTGGTTCAATTCCCCCCCTCTGCCTAGAATTTGAACTTGGGCCCCCCACACAATAGGAGTGTCCTAGCCACTGGGCTATGGGATATTCAGATGCAGGTATCTCCTGTTGAAGCTATTGTGTATTAATAATTAAATAGTCACTGAGCCAGAGAGAGAGTAGGAGTGACTCTTTAGCCTAGTGGCTAGTGTACCCTTCTGCGATGTGGGAGTCCCAAGTGCATGTCCTTGCTACAATAACTATTTAATCATTTATGAAAAGTGGATCAGCTTCAAAAGGCATGATTGAGAGAGACTCGCAGCATAGCTCACCCAGGTATTGTGAAATTCCTGAAGCAGCATGCCAGCTAACACTCAACTGCCTGAAAAATACATTTTGTTCTTAGGGCACCAACTTTCCCCAAATTTGAGTCATTATCATTAAATTCTCTACATAACAGTTAACACCATTTTTCTAATGCTTTATGCTCAGCCAGGTGCACTATGCAATGAACTATTTTAATTATTAATGTAGCATCTACAGTGTGTTTTAATGCTGTGCATTAGTAACCCACTGGTCAGTTTGTGTTACGTGATCCCCCTGAGCCCATTCTTCAGAAGATGAGAGACCGCAGTAAGAGAAAGATACAGAAAAGATGATAGGAGAAAAATAAGAGAGTTGCAGAAGTGGTAGTGGAGAAGAGGACAGCAGAAATGTTGAGAGAGGTTAAAATTTGCAGGGCCTTGAAGGTGAAGGTATTCTGCTGGTGCACATTGGCTTAGATCTGTTAAGTCGAAGCTGCACTGATGTACTTCAGCTGAGAATCAGACTCTTCGACTTGATGTAGAAGATAAAAGTGACTGGAAGGATTCAAAGAGGAGAATGATGTGATCAAACTGGTGGGAAAGAAGATTACTTTTATAGCTGCATTTATCTACTAGCTTTATTAATAAAGGAAAGTTTATCTGTTCATGTGAACAAAATGATTCTGAGCTCTGAAGTTCATCCCAAAGGCGAATTCAAATTTTCATGGGGTATGAATCAATGTACTGCAATTTTTTTGTTTAAACCTGAAATTGCTGAAGGAAAGGAAAATCCATTGTTAGAAGCCAACTGGGCACAGTTCAGGAAAAGTCAATCTTTTTTGTTTGATTTGGAATGGCCAGAAAGTTATTGGATGAATATGATTAATATATTTTGTGATGTCCCAAGAAATCAAAGGACTCCTATCCTTTAGGTATCACATTTAATTACATAAGTGCAAAGTATTATTATAATGTGTCCAAATATCTCAACCTGCTTTATTATTACAAAATCCTTGCCTGGCAGCATGTTCAAGAACATTCATGACAAAATCACTAGCTTTATGACCTCTATATGTACAGGAATGCAGATTGAAATTCAGACCGTACATTTGCCAGAAATTGTAAGCTGGATGTCTGGTCATTGCCAAATACATTCTTTGTTAGAAGACTTTGGCATGGCAAGGTCTAGTCCTGCATGTTGCTTTTCCGGTAGTGCAATGCTTCGCAGTTCCTAAAATTCTGGTTTTGTGTTCAGAAATAAAGCAGAAAAGAGATTTTTGTCCTGCTGGAAAAAATGCTCTTCTAATAGTTTCTCTGAACCAATCTGGAAACTATTCTGCTCTCTTCTGTTCTATATTAATGGGATTTTATACCACGCTCATTACCATACTGTCTGAGCACCATCCATTAATGCATTAAGCATTGTGACTACATATCTGTCAAGTGTTGTTTGTTCCCTCATCCTCTCTTCAGGGGGAGAAGCATATGCACTGGAGAGTCTTGTTTTGGTAGTTTTTTTTTTATTAATATACATGTACTGTACTGCCCTGTAGTAGGGTGACAATGTCAGATTTATGCTAACAAAGGATGATATCACTATGATGTTATAAAGGTGCAGCTTCTAAATTCATGTTCTCTTCAACTTTCATTTATCCTGTTGTGAAAGGCAAATCTGTCTTACTGAAGAAATAGTTCAACATCAGCACAGACCTAATATTCAGTCTGGCTTTTTCTTTCCCTGTCTGGCAAAGAATTGTACCACACAATTCCAATATGATCCAGAAGAATTCAGGGAGGGATTGAGAGAGAGAGGCCAAGAATCCCCTTTTTAACTTCAAAATTATTTCTACCTAGAAAACAAAACCTTTGGTATTTTATCTTGGTCTATTATCTCCCATTTTTTGTCAAGAAATTTTCCTGTTTAAGATTACAGGCTGTAAATGTAAAGTAAATTAGAAAGAACAAGAGAGGGAACACTTCTGAATCCATTGACCATGAATGGTATTTTAAAAAAATAAGCCAGCATGCCTCTAATGCTCTTTTCTTTGATCTGATTTGCAAAGGGCTCCAGAAAACCTTAACATGGCCTTGATCCTTAGCTATGTAGCTCAAAAAAGATGTTGAAGAAAAAGTTCTTTTAAGATGGAAGTTCACAACTTGTTCAAGTTCATTCTTTATGGAGAAAAATGAATTGTTTTTCATTTTAAAAATTGTTCCATAATATATAATTTTTTAATTCTAAGATTAATTATCACCCTATAATGTTTGATCTTCCAGAACTACTGTATTTAGCTCTTTTGTATTTTGAAATGGGTCTAAGCAGGAGACTTGATTTAACTTTACACTATTTATCTTAATAAGAGTTTTATATTTTTTTAATTCTTTTAATTTGCCTCTAGACTTTGAATATTGCAGAAGTTTAATACACCTGTCAATTAGAGTGCTGCTGTTTTGTGGCCAGTCTGGTATTCCATGGATGGATATATGGTTCTATTATCTCTGTTGTGCTCATTGGTATTTCTAGAACTGCACTAGCATGATTAGTTTTAATTATTCTGTTCAAAAGTGACTAGAAAGGAAAATAAAATATTGCAAATATCTCAGCAGAATTTAAGGAACTACTCAGAGATACCATTGGGGATGTGGGGATGGGTGAAGGTTAGACTCACTGTAGATGCCATTATATGAAGTATCTTTTGGAAAATTAAACAAAAAATAAAAAAGAGAGAAAAATCACACACCCAAGTTTCTTTTAAAGTAAATACTGTGTTTTCAAAGGTGGGTGCCTCAATAAGATGTCTAAGTCCCATAGTTAGCTACTCAGTGGTAGGACACAAAAGTGCGCACTTTAAATGCCAGATTACATATCCAGAAAGAAATTTGGGTGATTTTATTAAAGTTCATATGTTAATAGGCTCTACAGTGTTCATGCCAACCAAATTATATTGTATTTTTATAGATTATTTTTTCTTTTCAAGATACATTTGTAACTTAAAAAAGTTATATAAATGCATGTTCTTCAAGAGGTTTACACACCAAATGTGATTTGTAAAGTTTCTCAAGCCTATTGCAGTGCAGTCATATCATTTCAGTTTAATGTAACATATTATAAGGTCACCCCCGTAACATATTACCAGATAGGTGTTATCTGAAGGCACTACAGTCCTATTAGTCTCACTATCTCCCCAAATGGCCTCTTCTATACATTAAATAAGAACATAAGAATGGCCATACTGGGTCAGACCAAAGGTCCATCCAGCCCAGTATCCTGACTACAGACAATGGCCAATGCCAGGTGCCCCAGAGGGAGTGAACCTAACAGATAATGATCTAGGGATCTCTCCTGCCATCCATCTCCACCCTCTGACAAACAGAGGCTAGGGCCACCATTCCTTACCCATCCTGGCTAATAGCCATTAATGGACTTAACCTCCATGAATTTATTCAGTTCTCTTTTAAACCCTGTTACAGTCCTAGTCTTCGCAACCTCCTCAGGCAAGGAGTTGCCTGCGCTGAGTGAAGAAGAACTTCCTTTTATTTGTTTTAAACCTGCTACCCATTAATTTCATTTGGTGGCCCCTAGTTCTTATATTATGGGAACAAGTAAATAACTTTTCCTTATTCACTTTCTCCACACCGCTCATGATTTTATATACCTCTATTGTATCCTGCCTTCGTCTCCACATTTCCAAGCTGAAAAGTCCTAGCCTCTTTAATCCTGGCAGTCCTGGAAGTCTCACTGAAGACCTGGGTAAGCTTTGATTTGCTAATCTTACTTTTTATTGCTGTAGGCCGCTGTTTTGTTTGGCTCACAATACAGCTTTCGTGACAAACTCAGTAACAGAATTAGAATTAGTCTAGCCTCAAGGAAAGTATTGCTAAATGTGGTGCATGGGAGAGGATTTCAAAGGGAAAATCACAATCTGCTTTTGGCTTCCTTGTTCCTCATAACCTCCAACAGCACCTCCCTGGTAGGGTGACAGCTTTTGAACTGTTAGTTTCCCCAGCTTCTCCTCTTTTCTTCCTCCAAAACATCTCCAAGGCTTCAGTTCATAGGATTTTGCAAAGAGGATCATTCTCAGTGTCTTGAGATATAGGCAGCATGCTTTTAGGTGCCGTTATTACTATTCCGATTATTTATTCTTTGTTTTACCTAGTCATGGACCTGGACCCCTTTGTGCTAGGTGCTGTTCAAACAGAACAATAACCAGCAGTCACTCTCTTCCACTCATTTGGGGACTCACCTGCCTCTCTTTGCCACCCTCAGCAAAGCAAAGGGAAGCATGTGGCCATAGATAAGATAGAAATTAAAAGTGAGGTAAGAAAAATCACAATTATATTTCCCTAGATCAGGTTAGGACATTTTAAAAAATGAGCTGCTTATGCTATTTTTCCTTTTCCTTCTCATAAGGTTAAGTGCAGAAGGGTAAAAATACATACTCAGCTTCTTCACAGGTAGTTTGGCCCCTCTGTGCTTGTTGCATTTAATTATTTCAGTGGAAGGTACCTTCTAGTATTTGGGAGTTATCTATTCTTTACTTCAGCTGCAACAACATTGCTGTATTTTATATCATGTAAATTGAGCATCAGATCTTTAAGTGATTTTCTTCGATTAGTAACATGAGATTAGGGTATGCTTTTACCAGACCACTTAGGAAAAATCGTATAAGAGATTCACATTATAGACTCAAGTGGATGATGTGAAGCATAAGTTTCAGGCAAGTTTTGATTTACTCAGTGCACGCTGCAACGCAACAAATAAACCAAAGACTGTAATTTTTATTGGTGACAAAATATGTAAAATCTTACAATATGTATTATAAACCTCTTCCTGCTAGACAGTCAGAATCATACCACCAATCCAAAAACCTATGAAGCAGAACAAAGAATCTGAAAGCTCAAACTGCCTTAAAAATGTCTAATTTTTTCCCAGACAACTCAAGATGGCCAAATACATTCTGAATAAACTGTTATGCCAGCACAATTTGTCAATGTTAAGTGCCTCCAGTGTAATCTCTGCCGTTGTTACTTTTCCAGAGTTTTTACTTTATTGATGACATAGCCCGCTGATCTGTTATCACAGTGAAAGGAATTTTGAATGTGTGATGTGCACTAACACAATTAAATGTTTTATTTCCATCCCCCTGTCTGTTCAGTATGAATGTGCACAGCATGTCCTCTCATTTGTACCCATGTGTGCTATATTCAGATTTATTTGTATGCATGATTCCACCCACCTATTTTTTTTATGCTAGAGCATAATATCCTGTGTGGCAGGACTGAGCAAAAGTGAGTTGGTGAGTTACTTTTTCAGATGTTTGCTTATTTATCTTTATGATTTGCAAAGCACCTGTTTCCATAGCAAGTAGGCACATATTTGCAAAATTAAAATAAATATATAAAACATCTAACAAAAAATAAAAAAGCCATATCTTGTGTCATGCCCCTCAAGCTCACTGGTAAAGAGTCATGGATATTTAATTTCAAAGATGGGACCTTCAACTATGGAAGCCCTGCCATTAGCACAGGAGGAATTTACTTTAGCAATTTACACCAATAGCCTTATCATAGAAGAATCATAGAAGATTAGGGTTGGAAGAGACCTCAGGAGGTCATCTACTCCAGCCCCCTGTTCAAAGCAGGACCAATACCATCTAAATCATCCCAGCCAGGGCTTTGTCAAACTGGGCCTTAAAAACCTCTAAGGATGGAGATTCCACCACTCCCATAGGTAATCCATTTCTGTGCTTCACCACCCTCCTAGTGAAATAGTGTTTCCTAATATCCAACCTAGACCTCCCCCTCTGCAACTTGAGATGATTGCTCCTTGTTCTGTCCTCTGCCACCACTGAGCACAGCCGACCTCCATCCTCTTTGGAACCCCCCTTCAGGTAGTTGAAGGCTGCTATCAAATCCCCCCTCACTCTTCTCTTCTGCAGACTAAATAACCCCAGTTCCCTCAGCCTCTCCTCATAAGTCATGTGCCCCAACCTCTTGATCATTTTCATTGCCCTCTCTCCAATTTGTCCACATCCTTTCTGTGGTGGGAGGCCCAAAACTGGACGCAGTACTCCAGATGTGGCCTCACCAGTGCCGAATAGAGGGCAATAATCACTTCCCCTCGATCTGCTGACAGTGTTCCTACTAATGCAGCCAATATGCCGTTAGCCTTCTATAAGTTGATTTTACGTACAGTGGCATGCCTAGGGTTGCAGACTGTCTCTCAATCCATAAAAGGTTTGTAAATAATTACCAGCTTCTTGAATGGAGCTCAGAAATGAAGTGGAAGCCAGGGCAAAGGGTGGAGCACAGAAATTATATCTCATCCAATTCAGCAGTAGTTACTGAATGGATTTCAAAGCTGGCCTGAAGAAGAATGAAGTAGAGGTGACAAAGGTATGTATGACATTTGTGAGATATGAATCAGAAAGAAAAGAATTCTACCTCATGACCAGCTGTAGATGACAATAGGCACTACTGAAATAGGCTTTGCTATCTGGAAAATCCCTAAACAATGATGGATCCTATGGGACCTCAAGGCAGTAAAAATGTTTGGTATAAGGCAGCCATACACCCAGATAAGATGGCGCTCCCTAAAACCGAGTAATTCATGCAAAACAGTCTCACTAATATTGGTTCGAATTTTTCAGTGAACTCATTTACTCAGTGAACCATGCTTGAGCCCACTTGCTCATCTTTCTGTGGACATGTAAGCAACCAAGGTTTACTGGCAACATATTTAATTTTAAAACAGATAAAAGGAAATATCTTTGCACACAGCATATTGCCATAAGATATCAAACTCATTGCTTCAAGATATTGAAAGATTAAAAGAGGATGAGACATGTATATGAATAGGAAGAACATCCACACTTACATTGGACAAGATTTTTGTATGGGATATAAAACACTCGTGCTTCAGGGCATAAACCAGCTGTTGACTGAAGGGGCTATGGGATAAACCTGAATTGCCCCTTTAATAAGATTATCAAATAACTATCAACTACAATAGCTCAATTACAACTGTGAACATATTACAGTAGTAGTTCTCGTGTGACAGTGAACATATACTGCCTATTTATCAAGATGCTGAAAGAGGTGCCAAAAAGGAACTTTCAATTCAAACGGGTAGCTAGTAGATGTTTTTTTCAAAAACTACCACTACCCACTCATCTTATGTCATATTGAAGCCTTAATATATTCTTTCTAAAAATACACAGGTATTAGGTCTGGCCTCCTGCACACCCTGTCTAGCAGAACTACAAGTGGAATGTTTTGTTTGTGATTTGCAAGAAGCAGGTGACAGGATGCTATCTCATGTGACTTATCTTGTTCACTGCATAGCAGCATTCACATGAAACTTGTTTTATTGCAGAATACATTTATACAAATAAAGACTCTTCTTCTTCCAGGTATTATCCAGACACTGAAGCCATTTGTGTCTGTGGGTCAAAATCAACCTGGGAAGAAGCCAGTGGAATTCAATGTGAACAATCAATTTAAAGCCAATGGAATTGTGCCTACTTATGCCATGCGTGAATTTGGCCCTAAGTTGATTGATCATATTGTCATAATTAAAACTTCTGATTCATGATGTTAATATTCTGAGCCTACAAAATATATCTACTATTTATGTTATGACATTGATCCTGCACACTATGCATAGTGAATCAGGAAAGTTAAGAGAGAAACATCATTACCAGTGTTGAAATAAAGAATTTTAGTTTGACACAATTATTTTAAATGCTGTTGTAGAACATCTCCGTATATGTCAACACAGGAGATGCACTCAAGAAAATAAGCAACTCCAAATAGTAACTTAGCACTGCACTGGAGTGCTAATAGTAAAAATCACAGAGCTTTGGTTAAATGTGTCTTTTGGGAGTGGAAGTGTGGAAGGCAGAGCATAGTCACGAGAAGCTACAGACCTGTTGTTCAGGTACTAGTTCTTGCTTAGGCTATACTTGTGGTTCACAGACAACTTTGCCCTGTTGCACTTTGAAATAGATATTTAAATTTTAAAGCATGTTCAGAAACCTGAAGCATATGGAGCAAATAGGGAGAGGAAAAGAGACATGACAAAGTCTACAGTGAAATATTTCTATTATAAAAAAGTTTAATTATTTTTCTGAACACAATTCCATCAGTCATCAAAGATCCTTTGAAAATATGAATGTTTTCATTTGTAACAATATCTCAACTGTATCCCTGGATGGAGCTGTTCAAATTATTAATAGTGAATAATGTATCCAACAAATCTATCCCTTTATTCTGTCCATGGATTATCTGAGAATAAGATTTGATATTTAACTTTTTCTTTGTTTACACTTTGAAGAGTGGTTTGTACAAATGTGTTTTGTTCTATGGCTTGTTTGTGAATTAATTGCTGTGAGTATTCATACCATTGAAAGAGATGTTTAGGATTCACAGGTAGGGCCCTACCAAATTCATGGTCCGTTTTGATCAATTTCACATAGGATTTTAAAAATTGTAAATTTCATGAATTCAGCTATTTAAATCTGAAATTTCACAGTGCTGTAACTGTAGGGGTCCTGACCCAAAACAGCGTTGTGGGGTGGGGGGTTGCAAAGTTATTGTACGGGGGGTTGAGGTACTACTACCCTTACTTTTGCACTGCTTCTGGCAGCGGCGTTGCCTTCAGAGCTGGGCAGCTGGACAGTGGCGGCTGCTGGTCGGGAGGCCAGTGCTGAAGGCAGAGCCGCCGCCAGCAGCAGCGCAGAAGTAAGGATGACATGATGTAGTATTGCCACCCTTACTTCTGCGCTGCTGCCTGTGGAGCTGGGCCCTGAGTCAGCACCTGCCAGTCTCTGGCCACCCAGCTCGGAAGGCAGCAGTGCAGAAGTAAGGGTGGCATGGTACGGTTTTGCCACTCTTACTCCTGTGCTGCTGCTGGTGGGCTGCTGCCTTCAGAGCTGGGCGCCCGGCCAACAGCTGCCACTCTTTGGCTGCCCAGCTCTGAAGGCAGTGCAGAAGTAAGGATGGCAATACTGCGACCCGCCTAAAATAACCTTGCGACCCCCCCCCCCCCAGCACATTCCTTGGCCTATGCTGCTTCCCGCAGCCCCCATTGGCCTGGAACGGCAAACCGTGGCCAGTGGGAGCTGCAATCGGCCAAACCTGCTGACGCTGAAGTTAAACAAGCCATCCCAGCCCACCAGTGGATTTCCCTGGTGGGCTGCGTGCCAAAGGTTGCTGATCCCTGAATTAGAGGGAGTGTGCCAGGAGTGGGGCGAGGGGAACATTTCTAATTGGAATGGTATCTGCTTGTTTTGGGTGTTGCTTTTAGTTAATCCTCAGGGCAACAAAGACAAGTATGCATGCCCTATGCATACCGCTCTGAAATACTGGGAAGGAGTACAGCCCTCCTCACTACATTTCTCCCGGTTCTTTAACTTGAGCTCTGCCTCTCTCTCCACTCCTTTTTCCTCTCACGCCTTCACAACAAAAGAGATTCTTTCCAGGATTGATTCTTCATTGCACTGGACCTGGCAGGTAGCTGGTCTTGGCTCTCTGATTCTCTGCTGCCCAACCCAACCCCAATGCAAATTAAAGCTTCAGGGGTACAGCTTTAACTCACACTGCTAATGCAAGGTCATTCATGCCAGTGGAGAACTGGGTGTAGCAGAACCTTGCTCTGTTGTGCCCCTGACACACCATCTTCCTCTCCTTATGCTTGACGCTGGCCAAGAGTCCCCCTCTATAAGTCATGCAAAGTGAACTTGGAAGTCCAGATAACTGGGCCTTCATCTCTTTTTCTTTAGTCCACCTGACTCTTCCTGGTGACCCCATCACCCTACAGGAACTAATCTGGAATCTGTTCTAGTTTTCTACTTCTCCCCTATCCCTGCTTTACCTGCATTTGCTTTCCCTTAGTAGTTTCCTTGCCAAGGGAGGGTATGCAAATTGGCTGTGTGGGGAATCCGGACACATTGCAAGGGAAGGCCAAAGGAAGGAGGGAGTTCTGTCAGGTGGAGACAGTTGAGACTTACTCATGAGGAGCCTTGACCTGGCATGCTGCCTGACATCCAGAATCCCTGCTTTCTCTGTGTCACAACACTCCCTAGTTTCCATAGAGGCCATCCAAGATTAACTACTGTCCAAAGGTTAAATTCAATTAATAGTATAAACTAATGTAAAATGCACATCCTCACTGAAACGGCTGCAAGTTTCACAATGGCACTGTAGTTGCTAAAGAAAGAGCACCTTGTACTGCCTGAAGCAGCAACTGGGTGATTAAGTAGACATTTGAAGATAACTAAGATTCTTCCAAGACCCTTTCTGGCCTCCAGCTATTTTGCCTTTTATTCTGTCTCATACAGGAAAGCTGAACAGGCAACGAATACACCATTTTCCTCTGCTAATTCGCTAGTCTGACTAATTACAAAAGGCCAAATTCCATCTGAAGGTACACAAAAAAATAAAATAAACTTATATGGAAATTGTGTTTGTGTATCCAACAATTTGGGCAACACTTTCTGGTTTATAAGAAAACAGAGATCACAGAATATTTCCAGCATAGGATAGATAATGTGAAAGTCCACTAATATTTTAATATTAAGTTCTTTGTGTTGATCTGGTTGAATTTTTGGCGGATGAATTTTCCTCACTGTTTGATCCTTCTTGTTGTAAGGGATAATTTACCTGTATAGAGAGATTATGTTTCTACTAAATGTAATGCCCTCTTGAGCTGGTTGTTCTTGACATATTACTCTAAGCATATATCTACACTGTGATGCAAGCCCAGGGTGAGTGGGACTTGAGTCAGCTGCCCCTTGGTTAGAGAACCCAGGGCTTTAGCATCTACAGTGATTGTTAACTCTGGATTAAGAATTTTCTGACCTGGGCTTGAACCTGGGGCTTTGGTGCATACACTGCAACATGCAGATCTGAGTCAAACCAGCCATATCCAAGATGCACTAGCACCTGCCCAATATGTGGCTACTGTAGTCCTTTGACTGTGGTGCACTGTGGGAAAATTTGATTGCCCACCCTGCACATTACAGGAAGTTTGAACAGCCTGCCAACACATCCTGCTGAGCTGCCATTTTGGTCTGTGTGCTCCCAGCTGCTGGATCCAGCACATGGAAAGGCTCCTTTTGAAGAGCTTTCTTGCTTGAGCTTTCACTCCTGTGTCAGGAAATGGGCAGAGCTTTTGTGAGATGCTGGTGGACATTTTAGTGGCATTTTATGACCCAACAAAGTTACGTGACACAGCTTATGATGGAGCAGGAAGAGGTGGCAGAGGAGGAGGAGTACCCAGACATGGCAGACAAACTGGCTGATGTTTCTCAGTACAGTCGGTACAGCCTCTGATGCTCCTTACATAGATCGATACCTCTGGAGCAGGGCCACAAGCACAAACTGTTGGGATCACATTGCCATGCAGACCTGAGATGACCAGCAGTGGATCCAGAACTTTTGCATGAAGAAAGCTACATTTCTAGAGCTTTGTGAGCAGCTAGTCCTTACCCTCCAGCATAAAGACACATGCATGAGGCCACCCCTGCCAGTTCAGAAGTGGGTTGCTAAAGCTGTTTGGAAGCTGGCTACCCCAGACTGCTAGAGAGCTGTTGCAAACCAGTTTGGATTAAGTGGTTGTGTAAGTTTCTGTAGCAATCAGGTGTGTGGTTTACCCCAAAGTGGCAGGGGCCATTGATGGGACTCATGTCCATAGTTTGTCCTCCTCAAGAAGCACATAAACTACAAAGGTTACTACTCCATTGTTGTGCAGCCCCTCATGGATCACAAAGGTCGGTTTACGAATGGATTACACTGGAAGAGTTCATGATTCATCAGTTTTCCACTGATCAGGAGTCTACATTCACGGACAAGCTGTGACACTATTCCCACCAAATCACATTGTCATAAATGGAGTTACTGTCCCTACCATTATTCTGGGGGATCTTGCATACCTCGTTTTGCCTTGGTTTCTGAAACCATACCCTAATTTCAGAGCTCTGGCAAAAGATGGTTTAATTACACTCTCAGCAGGTGAAGAATGGTTACTGAATGTGCCTTTAGCCGATGTGAAATCTTTTTGGAGATGTTTACAAACCCATTTGGATGCCAGTGCCATTGATGTTGTCTGCATTACTGTGGCTTGCTGTGCCCTTCACAATCTTTGTGATGCCAGGATAAGCCATTTCCCCCTGAATGGGCCTATGACAGAGAGGGGCTGCTGAATTGGTACACTCAGCCAAAACGTGCACCTACCACAGCTGGGGCTAGATGCACTTGGGCTACACAAGTCTGGGATGCTTGGTTGTTCTCACATTATGGACTTGCATGGCCCAATGGAAGAGGGGGAATAGTACTTTCATGAATGGCTTGTGTGGGTGCAGGTTGTATGGGGGCTCACTGATTGTGGGGAGAGGTGTGGAATTTTAGTGCAATGCAATGCACTTATGAAATGAGAGGGGAGCTATTCACAGTATGGCTTCATGTAAGGAAGAGATTGAAGTATGAATTGCTATAGATAACTATATGAGGGATAGTCTTTGCACACTAATTCTTAATTGTCCCAAGCATGCGTTTATCTTTATTATTTTGAATACACATCATATGGTGGGAAACAGTGATAGAAATAAACTTTCTTGATGAAATAACCTTTATAAATATGTATTATAGAAGTACAACATTCACACATTCCCATGCAGGCCCCCTGTGATTACCACACCAAAAACATCAGGAACAACAGGACCTTTCAGAAAAAAAAATCCAATAAAAACAAAGTTCATGAACAAGTGCAAACAGTGAAACCATGTACAAGACAGAAACCCCCTACCATGGCATGTCCTTTGGCTGTAGAATCATGGAATCGTAGAACTGGAAGAGTCCTCGAGAGGTCAGCTAGTCCAGTCCCTGCACTCATAGCAGGACTAAGTATTATCTAGACCATCCCAGACAGATGTTTGTCTAACCTGTTCTTAAACATTTCCAGTGATGGAGATTCCACAACCTCCTTAGGCAATTTATTCCAGTGCTTAACCACCCTGACAGGAAGATTCTCCTAATGTCCATTCTAAACCTACCTTGCTGCAATTTAAGCCCAATGCTTCTTGTCCTATCTTTAGAGGTTAACAAGAACAATTTTCCTCCCTCCTCCTTGTAACAACCTTTTGTGTACATGAAAACTGTTATCCTGTCCCTCTGCAGTCTTCTCTTTTCCAGACTAAGAAAACCCAATTTTTTCAATTTTTCTTCATAGGTCATGTTTTATAGACCTTTAATCATTTGTGTTGCTCTTGTCTGGACTTTCTCTAAATTGTCCATATCTTTCCTGAAATGTGGCGCCCAGAACTGGACACCATTTTCCAGTTGAAGCTTTATGAACATGGAATAGAGTGGAAGAATTACTTCTTGTGTCTTGCTTGCAACACTCCTGCTAATACATCCCAGAATAATGTTTGCTTTCTTTGCAACAGTGTTACACTGTTTACTCGTATTTAGCTTGTGATCCACGATGACCCCCAGATCCCTTTCCCCAGAAGTACTTTGCATTTGTCCTTATAGAATTTCATCCTATTTACTTCAGACCATTTCTCTAGTTTGTCCAGATCATTTTGAATTTTATTCCTATCCTCCAAAACATTTGCAACCTCTCCTAGCTTGGTATCGTCCACAGACTTTATAAGTGTACTCTCTATGCCATTATCAAAACCATTGATGAAGATATTGATCAGAACCAGACCCAGAACTGATCCCTGTGGGACCCCACTTGATATGCCCTTCCAGTTTGACTGTGAACCACTGATAACTACTCTCCAGGTGGTTTTCCAACCAATTATGCACCCACCTTATAGTAGTTCCATCTAGGTTGCATTTCCCTAGTTTGTTTATGAGAAGGTTATGCGAGACATTATCAAAAGCCTTACAAAAGGCGAGATACGCCATCTACTGCTTCCCCCCATCCACAAGGCTTGTTACCCTGTCTAAGACACTTGTAGGTTGGTTTGACATGATTTGTTCTTGACAAATCCATGCTGACCATTACTTATCACCTTCTAGATGTTTGCAAATTGATTGCTTAATTATTTGCTTCATTATCTTTCCAGGTGCTGAAGTTAAGCTGACTGGTCTGTAATTCCCATCTGTTTTCTTTTCCCTTCTTTCCCCTTTTGCCATGCATATGGTGTTGTGTTAGGGAGGTAGAGACATCCACATCGGAGGGGTCAACTAACGCCCCGGAACTGGTTACAGCAACACAGTGACTTCATTGTTCCCACTCAGTGCCTGCCGCTAGCTCCCATCAGTCCCCGTGCTGGATTCTGGGGCCAGCAGGACACCTTTCTGGCTGACCAGGTCATACTGCACCCTGGTTGGTTCTGTGCTGGGTGCAGTACCCAGCATCTGGTCAAACTCCTCATAAAACGGGCATAACAACAATCATAAGCCACAATTCCGAGACAAAGGGTTTGGTTTTACGTTTGGTTTTGGCTGTAGTTGGAGTGGAGCTGAGAGAACTCATTGAAGCCTGGGAGGTCACCTTTGAGCTTCCTATTCTTACCCAAAGGGAAATTTTGAACTCTGTGGTTACTGTATTGTTGAAGGGTGTCAGCCCAGCAAAGATCAGCAACCTTGGAGGCTGAGGAGTGATTCCTGATCAGTGCTACCAAGTGCCAGCCTAACTTTCCTTTCCCTGTCCAGTACTGATACAAAACTAGATATGGTTTTGTCTGATATCATGCATTGAGGATGCCATTTTGCAGTGTGTGTCAGTCTGCCCTCACCGGCATAACCTTGCATACATGGTTTGTGTGTGGTCATGCCATTGGTGGCAGAGAGGGGGGTCACACAGGTGGGAATGGGAACAAACAAAGGGATGTCCTATGTTCTGGGGATGTGTCAGTGGCCATCCCACTCCAGGAAAGGGAGCTGCAGGGGGATACTATCCTTTTAGGGGTGAAGACCTTGTAAGACATACCATGTCTATTTATTGTACCTGTGAGTTTTAAGTCAAGGGATGATTACAGTGCTGCATCTCCCAGTAAAGAACTAATTCTCAGCTCACTCTCTACCTAGGCAGGTGCTGAAAGGGAGCTGGTTGGTTTGGGTCTGCCATAAATGTTGGCAAGGGGAGGGTTTAATGTGTTGTTGCTATTTTGTTGTTCTGTTTCTTTCCTTATCCCTATACCTAATAAAGTTTACTTTGTGGATTGTGATAGTTATTTTATTCCTTGTGTATTGGACTGCACTCCTAGTATATCATTTGGCAACAGGGAGAAGCCTTGAGCCATGCTTCAGGACTGGGGTTACATAAAAAATCATTTATAAAACTAGCTTTAGACAAGAAAGAATTCTCTGCTTCCTTTTAGTTCTTTCTTCCATCTCATGTAATTGTTATAGGCTTTTCTGAAATACTTATAACTGCAGGATCTGAGCACCTCAAGACCCAGACAGTCTAATGGTCTTCTTGCAGCATGTGCTGCTATTTATTTGTATCCCTTCTGTCAGGTGATGTCAGCAGCAACAAGGGCCTGGTTCAATATTTAGGGGTTCCTCTTAATAATACAACACAAGACTGGCTCAAGCCTCCAACCAGTAATCTGGGTAAAATGACCACCACTCCTTGATGCCTCTAAAAGGCAATACTTCCCCACTTGCAAGCACTGAGTCAGTGTATAACAAAAGATAACTTTTATTAAAAGGGAAAGGGAACCAAGCATTAGTTCAGGAAAACACCACACCCACAATAAAAGCATGCAACCATAAGCAACCCCAACCCCACAGTGCATTAGGCAGTGTCCTTTGCCTCAGTTTCCCACCTTATAGTGGGAAAGTCCAACAAATGAATGTCCCTTTAACATGACACTCCCCACTCCCTCCACTGCACCCCACTCAGCTGGCTGTCCTTGGTTAGCGAAGACCCAGAGTTCAAAGGTACATTCACAGGGTTCCACTTCCACCTATGGGCATGGGGATGTTGAGCAATATCTCTGTTGCTGCCTCTGCAACTGGCTCCCTGCTGCCACTTCTTCTCTGCCCCCTCTCTCTGCTGCTGCTGCTGTCCACCATTGACTGCTATCTCTCTGCTGCTGCTGGCCCCTGCGGCCACTGCTTCTCTGCTGCTGCCACTGGCTACTGTTGCTGCTCATAAACTCATAGACTTTAAGGTCAGAGGGGACCATCATGATCATCTAGTCTGACCTCCTGCACATCACAGGCCAGAGAATCTCACCCACCCACTCCTGTAATAGAGCCATAACCTCTGGCTAAGTTACTGAAGTCTTCAAATCATGATTTAAACACGTCAAGTTACAGAGAATTCACCATTTACACTGGTTTAAACCTGCAAGTGAGCCCTGCCACATGCTGTAGAGGAAGGTGAAAATCCCACAGGGTCTCTGCCAATCTGGCTTGGGGAAAAATTCCTTCCCAAATACAGATCAGTTAGACCCCGAGCATGTGGGCAAGACCCACCAGCCAGACACTTGGGAAAGAATTCTCTGTAGTAACTCAGAGCCCTCCCCACCTAGTGTCCCATCACCAGCCATTGGAGATATTTGCTGCTAGCAGTCGCAGATCAGCTACATGCCACTGTAGGCAGTCTCATCATACCATCCTCTCCATAAACGTATCAAGCTCAATCTTAAAGCCAGTTAGGTTTTTTGCCTCCACTTCTCTCCTAGGAAGGCTGTAGTAGAATTTAGTCCTTTGATGGTTAGAAACCTTTGCCTAATTTCAAGCCTAATCGTGTTGATGGCCAGTTTATAGACATTTGTTCTTGTGTCCATATTGGTGTTTAAATAACTCCCCTCCCACCTTGATATATATCCCTCTGATGTACTTATAGAGAGCAATCATATTTCCTCTCAGCCTTCTTTTGATTAGGCTAAACAAGCCAAGTTCTCTGAGTCTCCTCTCATAAGGTAGGTTTTCTATTCCTCGGATCATCCAAGTAGCCCTTCTCTGCACCTGTTCCAGTTTGAATTCATCCTTCTTAAACATGGGAGACCAGAATTGCACACACTATTCCAGATGAGGTATAATGGTACTAACACTTCCCTCTCTCTACTGGAAATACTTCACCTGATGCATCCTAGGATTGCATCAACCTTTTTCATAGCCACATCACATTGGTGGCTCATAATCATTCTGTAATCAACTAATCAACCAGGTCTTTCTCTTCCTGATACATCCCTAGTTTATAGCAAAATTCTTGTTGTTAATCCCTAAATGCATGACCTTGCACTTTGAACTATTAAATTTCATCCCATTTCTATTGCTCCAGGTACCAAGGTAATTCAGATCCTCTTGTATGATATTCCAGTCCGCCTTCGTATTGGCAATATCTCCCAACTTTGTGTCATCTGCAAATTTTATTAGCACACTCCTACTTTTTGTGCAACATCAGTAATAAAAATGTTAAATAAGATTGGTCCCAAGATAGATCCTGAGGAATTCCACTAGTAACCTCCCTCCAGCCTGATAGTTCACCTTTCAGTATGACCTGTTGTAGTCGACTTTAACCAATTCCTTATCCACCTTTCAGTTCTCATATTAAATCCCATCTTCTCCAATTTAACTAATAATTTTCCATGTGGAACTGCATCAAATGTTTTACTAAAATCCAGGTAGATTAGATGTACTGCATTTCCATTGTCTAAAAAAGTCACTTATCTTCTCAAAGAAAGAGATCAGGTTGGTCTGCCATGATCTACCTTTTGTAAAACTATGTTGCATTTTATCCCAGTTATCATTTTCCTCTTTGTCTTTAACTCCTTTTTTTCAGAGTTTGTTCCAAGATCTTGCATACAATTGTGGTCAAACTAACTGGCCTGTAGTTTCCTGGAACATTTTTTCCCCTTTCTTAAAAATAGGAACTATATTAGCAATTCTCCAGTCAGAGGGTGCAACCTCTGGATTTACGGATTCATTACAGCTGCTGGTTCTCTGTTGCTGCCGGTCACTGCTGTCACTAACTGCCACTGCTTGCTGCTCCCATGAGGCCATGTTCTGAGGTTTAGCCACTTCACCCAGCTCTTAGTGATTTCAGCAGGAAGCCTCACAGCCAGGGCAGTCTCTTTGTTGTCTTTCACTGCCCCACACGAGGTCTAAGGCTTAGCAGCTATATCTGCTCAGCAATGATGATAGCTCTGGGAATCACCAACCAGACACAAGGACTCTCAATTGACTCTAATCATCTCTGTCATTCAGTGCTGAAGAGTGGCTGGTCAAATGAGATATAGCACTCTTTGGGCAGAGTTCACACCATGAGATAGGAACACCTGTCCCTCTCCCCCCTCTCATCTTCACTGCAATTTGGCATCCCTATCTCCTGCTTAGCAAGTCAGGGCATGCAAAGTACAGTTCTGCTGCCCTTTACTCATACAGTAAGGATAATATTATTTCATTACCCTGCATTCAAATACAGACTGATTTGTAACCCAAAACCAGCCAAAATTCATCATTTTGGCAAAGTGGCTACATCTGCTTCACACGTAGGCAGAATAGGCGTGTCTATGCAAACATGGTCTGCTCCAGGCGTCTTTCCCCCCACCTAATCACTAGATGTCAGGGGAGAGCTCATTCAGACCCTGCTTATATATCATTTCAGTACAAGAAGCTTTCCACATTTCAGATTTCAAAAAGCATCTTATGAGACTGCCCATGTGTGTTGCTGATGTTGACCAGGAACTACAACTAAAATGGCATTAAAGGGGAACAGAAGTTATAAAAGAAGCTTTCCAGGTGGTTGGCTAAACTGAATGTGCAAAGTTGTTGGAGTAAAGTTTCCTGATCTGTAATTGTCAGCATCATTTGGGGTTGTTAATGTACAGAGAGTTTTTTCCTTTCACTCATGGAACACCACTTTGGGCTCAATCCTATGTTGCAGGTGAGGAGGATAATCGATAAACCCAAGGTAAAAAGGGATGAGCAGGTCAGGGAGCTCAGGAACCTGGGTCTCCATTAATGAGAGTAATGCTGTACAACAGCAAAATTACTCCTACTTGACAACAGGAGTAAGGCCAAAGAGAGGAGTGCATATCGGGTATGTCTGCACTATGAAATTAGGTCGAATTTATAGAAGTCGATTTTTTAGAAAGTGATTTTATACAGTCGATTGTGTGTGTCCCCACTTAAAACCATTAAGACCATTAAGTCGGTGGAGTGCGTCCACAGTACTGAGGCTAGCATCGACTTCCGGAGCATTGCACTGTGGGTAGCTATCCCTATCCCACAGTTCCCACGGTCTCCACCACCCATTGGAATGCCCAATGCCTGATGGGGCAAAAAACATTGTCACGGGTGTTTCTGGGTACATGTCGTCAGCCTCCCCCCCCCACCCCGTGAAAGCAATGGCAGACAATTGTTTTGTGCCTTTTTTCCTGGGTTACCCGTGCAGACGCCATACCATGACAAGCATGGAGCCCGCTCAGCTCACCGTTACCATATCATAGAATCATAGAATATCAGGGTTGGAAGGGACACCAGAAGGTCATCTAGTCCAACCCCCTGCTCGAAGCAGGACCAATTCCCAGTTAAATCATCCCAGCCAGGGCTTTGTCAAGCCTGACCTTAAAAACCTCTAAGGAAGGAGATTCTACCATCTCCCTAGGTAACGCATTCCAGTGTTTCACCACCCTCATAGTGAAAAAGTTTTTCCTAATATCCAATCTAAACCTCCCCCCCTGCAACTTGAGACCATTACTCCTCGTTCTGTCATCTGCTACCATTGAGAACAGTCTAGAGCCATCCTCTTTGGAACCCCCTTTCAGGTAGTTGAAAGCAGCTATCAAATCCCCCCTCATTCTTCTCTTCTGCAGACTAAACGATCCCAGCTCCCTCAGCCTCTCCTCATAAGTCATGTGTTCTAGACCCCTAATCATTTTTGTTGCCCTTCGCTGGACTCTCTCCAATTTATCCACATCCTTCTTGTAGTGTGGGGCCCAAAACTGGACACAGTACTCCAGATGTCTCCTGGGTGCTGGGAGACGTGGGACTGCATTGCTACACAGCAGCAGCTCATTGCCTTGTGGCAGCAGATAGTACAGTACTACTAGTGGCCATCCTCGTCGTCTCCTGGGTGCTCTTGGCCAGCCTCAGTGAGGTCGGTCGGCGTGCCTGGGCAGACATGGGTGCTCCTGGCAGACCTTGGTAAGGTCTGTCAGGGCACCTGCACATAAATGGGAGTGACTCCGGTCATTCTCTTCTTTAAGTTTTGTCTAATGGAGACTCAGTCCTGCCTGGAGTACTTGCATGGTGCGTAACAGAGAACACGAGGCTGTCAGACCCCTGTGTAAGTACAGCAGGCTGCTCACACGTGCACATTAAATTAAGCACTAGGTGTCTTGCTTCCCACTGGAGCAAAAAAGGCAGAGTGTGGGTGTGTCTCAGAAGACATGCAACAATCCTCACCCTTAGCCCTGGTCTACACTACGAGGCAGAGGGAAAGTTCAGAAGTTTGAGCATTGGCCTGCTAACCCCAGGGTTGTGAGTTCAATCTTTGAGGGGGCCATTCCGCCTCAGGCTGCTCTCCCACCTAGCAGCACAGTCTGCTGCCAGCCCACCCCTTGCTCCTCCCTCCGTGAAAGCAATGGCCGACAATCGTTTTGTGCCTTTTTCTATGCGGGTGCCATATTGCTGTCAGCATTGTCATCCACCCGCCGCTTCCACTGCCACTCTGCTCTCCCGCTCATGCCATACCACGGCAAGCATGGAGCACACTCAGATCATCGCGGCAGTTGTGACCACTCTAAACACCATGCACATTATCCAGCAGTATATGCAGAACCAGAACCTGCAAAAGCAGGCGAGTAGATGACGGCAGCACGGTGAGGAGAGTGATGAGGGCATGGACACAGACTTCTCTCTAAGTACGGGCCCTGGCAATTTGGCCATCCTGGTGGCAATGGGGCAGGCTCATGCCATGGAATGCCAATTCTGGGCCCGGGAAACAAGCACAGACTGGTGGGCTCGCATAGTGTTGCAGGTCTGGGATGATTCCTGATGGCTGCAAAACTTTCGTATGCGCAGGGTCACTTTCATGGAACTTTGTGACTTGCTTTCCCCTGCCCTAAAGCGCCAGAATACTAAGATGAGAGCAGCCCTCACAGTTCACAAGCAAGTGGCGATAGCCCTCTGGAAGCTTGCAATGCCAGACAGCTACTGATCAGTCAGGAATCAATTTGGAGTGGGCAAATCTATTGTGGGGGCTGCTGTGATCCAAGTAGCCAACACGATCACTGATGTGCTGCTATCAAGGGTAGTGACTCTGGGAAATGTGCAGGTCATAGTGGATGACTTTGCTGCAATGGGATTCCCTAACTGTGGTGGGGCGATAGACGGAATGCATATCCTTATCTTGGAACCGGACAACCAAGGCAGCCAGTACATAAACCAAAAGGGGTACTTTTCAATGGTGCTGCAAGCACTTGTAGATCACAAGGGACATTTCACCAACATCAGTGTGGGATGGCCGGGAAAGGTACATGACACTTGCATCTTTAGGAACTCTGGGAATGGCTGCAGCAAGGGACTTACTTTCCAGACCAGAAAGTAACCGTTGGGGATGTTGAAATGCCTATAGTTATCCTTGGGGACCCAGCCTACAACTTAATGCCATGGCTTATGAAGCCATACACAGGCACCCTGGACAGTAGTCAGGAGATGTTCAACTGCAGGCTGAGCAAGTGCAGAATGGTGATAGAATGTGCATTTGGACATTTAAAAGCGCGCTGGCGTAGTTTACTGACTCGGTTAGACCTCAGTGAAACCAATATTCCCATCGTTATTAGTGCTTGCTATGTGCTCCACAATATCTGTGAGAGTAAGGGGGAGACGTTTATGGTGGGGTGGGAGGTTGAGGCAAATTGTCTGGCCACTGATTACATGCAGCCAGACACCAGGGCAGTTAGAAGAGCACATCAGGGTGCGCTGCGCATCAGAGAAGCTTTGAAAACTAGTTTCATGACTGGCCAGGCTATGGTGTGAAAGTTCTGTTTGTTTCTTGATGAAAACCCACCCCTTGGTTCACTCTACTTCCCTGTAAGCCAGCTGCCCTCCCCTCCCCCCTTTGATCACCGCTTGCAGAAGCAATAAAGTCATTGTTGTTTCAAATTCATGCATTCTTTATTAATCCATCACACAAATGGGGGGAGAACTGCCAAGGTAGCCCGTGAGGGGTGGGGGAGGAGGGAAGCACCGGGTGGGGTGGTGGAGGGGGGGAGGAGGGAAGGACAAGGCCACACTGCACTCTAAAACTTATTGAATGCCAGCTTTCTGTTGCTTGGGCAGTCCTCTGGGGTGGAGTGGCTGGGTGCCTGGAGGCCCCCCGCATCGCACCGCATTCTTGGGCATCTGGGTGAGGCAGCTATGGAACTGGGGAGGAGGTTGGTTGGTTACACAGGGGCTGCAGCGGTGGTTTGTGCTCCTGCTGCCCTTCCTGCAGCTCCACCTTATGCCGGAGCATATCACTTGGATCCTCCAGTAGCCTCAGCATTGCATCCTGCCTCCTCTCATCACACTGACGCCACCTCTCTTCTTGCTCGTCCTTCCTGTCCTCACGTTCATTTTTTGTTTTCCTGGATTCTGACATTGTCTCCGTCCATGCATTGTGCTGGGCTCTTTCAGCGTGAAAGGACTGCATGAGTTCAGATAACATTTCATCGCGAGTGCATTTTTTTCAGCTTCTAATATTTGATAGCCTCTGGGAAGGAAATGATACATGGAACGATGAAACATTTGCAGCTGCGGAAGGGGAAAAAAGGGAGATTAGTCTTTAAAAAGAGACATTTTAGAGAACAATGGGTAGTCTCTTTCAAGGTGAACCAAGCTGTTAACATTACATAGCATGTGTGCTTTCTTTACAAGGTCGCATTTTGCCTCTTATGTCGAGGGTCTGCCAGTATGGTGTGAGAGATCACACACACAGGGCCGGTGGGCAACAGAATTCAGCTTGCAGGCAGACATGGTAAGCCACAGTCTTTTGGCTTCTTTAACCTTCCTAACATGTGGGAATGATTTCAAACAGCAATGCCCTCATTTCACATACCAAGCACCCATTGGGTTGGCCCTTTAAAATGGGTTGGCCATTTAAAAGGAGGGGCTGCGGTTTTTGGGTTTATGTGCAGCACAAACCCAACTGACTCCCCCCCTCCCACACACACACACACGCACACAGACCCAATTCCCTGGGATGATTGCTTCACCCCTCCTACCACTGCGTGGCTAACAGCTGGGATGATTTCTGATCAGCCACAGGCAAACAGCCCAGCAGGAACGGCCACCTCTGAATGTCCCCTTAATAAAATTCCCCTATTTCAACCAGGTGACCATGAATGACATCACTCTCCTGAGGATAACACAGAGAGATAAAGAACGGATGTTGCTTGAATGCCAGCAAACACCGGGATCATACGCTACTATGCTTTGTTATGCAATGATTCCAGACTACATACTACTAGCCTGGCGTGGTAAAGTGTCCTACCATGGAGGATGGAATAAGGCTGCCCTCCCCAGAAACCTTTTGCAAAGGCTTTGGAAGTACATCCAGGAGAGCTTCATTGAGATGTCCCTGGAGGATTTCCAGTCCATCCCTATACAAGTTAACAGACTTTTCCAGTAGCTGTACTGGCCGCGAATGCATCCCAAGTCTTCAGGGCAAATTAATCATTGAAACACGCTTGCTTTTAAACCGTGTATTATATTTACAAACGTACACTCACCAGAGGTTCCTTCTCCGTCTTCTAGGTCTGGGAGCCCGCCTTTGGTGGGTTGGGAGGGTACTAGATCCAGGGTGACAAACAGTTCCTGGCCGTCAGGGAAAATGGTTTCTCCACTTGCTTGCTGTGCTTCAACCTCCTCCTCCTCCTTATCTTCCTCATCCCCAAAATCCTCATCCCTGTTGTGTGAGAGTCCATTGATGGAGTCCATGCATAGGGCTGGGGTAGTTGTAGGGGCACCCCCTAGAATGGCATGCAGCTCATCATAGAAGCAGCATGTCTTGGGCTCTGACCTGGAGTGGCCATTTGCCTGTGTGGTTCTTTTGTAGGCTTGCCTGAGCTCCTTAAGTTTCATGTGGCATCACTGCGGGTCCCTGTTATAGCCTCTGTCCTTTATGCCCTTGGAGATTTTTTCAAATATTTTGGCATTTCGTCTTTTTGAACGGAGTTCTGATAGCATGGATTCATCTCCCCGTACAGCGATCAGATCCAGTACCTCCCATTCGGTCCATGCTGGAGCTCTTTTGCGATTCTGGGACTGCATGGTCTCCTGTGCTGATCAGCTTGCCACACTGGCCAAACAGAAAATGAAATTCAAAAGTTTGCAGGGCTTTTCCTGTCTACCTGGCCAGTGCATCTGAGTTGAGAGTGCTGTCCAGAGCGGTCACAATGGAGCACTTTGGGATAGCTCCCGGAGGCCAATACCGTTGAATTGCGTCCACACTACCCCAAATTGGACCCAGCAAGGTCGATTTCAGCGCTAATCCACTCGTCGGGGAGGAGTACAGAAACCGGTTTTAAGAGCCCTTAAAGTCAGAAAAAATGGCTTCGTAGTGTGGATGGATGCAGGGCTAAACTGATCTAATGCTGCTAAATCCGACCTAAACTCATAGTGTAGAGCAGGGCTAAGGATGAGGATTGTTGCATGTCTTCTGAGATGTACCCACACTCTGCCTTTTTTGCTCCACTGGGAAGCAAGACACCTAGTGCTTAATTTAATGTGCACGTGTGAGCAGCCTGCCATACTTACACAGGGGTCTGACAGCCTCATGTTCTCTGCTGCGCACCATGCAAGTACTTCCAGGATCAAAGCGTTAATGGAAATTGTTCAGGACCTGAACGCTGAAGGGAATGAATTCAACTCCTTAAACTTAAAATGCACAGGTCCCTAAGTAGTGCTCAGCATATTACACTTACATATATAACAGATGCAAGTAAGTAACTAAACATCAAACTAAGGGGTGGGAAAGACAGATATTATATCTTATGATCTATACATATGTAGAAAATTTAGCTATTCACTTGCTGCCTTTTCTCATCAACACTATTGCTCCATCAGCAAATTGAATCTGAGTTGGTGGCTGGCTTTATTTTCTTCTGCCATATCCATTGTGAATTTTGGCTGCATAGGGAAGGCACTGAATTATGAAGCTGGGAATACAATGTTTATTTTCAGCATCTTCTTATCCAAAAGTGTGAAACAAACAAAAAAAATCAACTCGAGGGAGTTCAGAGAAGGTCAGTTAAAATGATTAAGGGGCCGGATGGATTGACTTAAAGAAAAAAAACCCTAAATATGTATAGCTTGGGTAAGCAATGACTGATGGTGACATAACTGTATATAGATATGAAAGATACTCAGGAGGCTGTAGTATCACGGCTGAATTCTGCTCACTAATTTCAGTTAGAACAGTACCAGTGCCATATTTACCACATTGGAAGAGGAATATGACTTGGGATGTAATTTTAATAAAAAAGGACAATTTTGGTCAATCTCAGGAACGACTTCCTGACACTGAGATATATGTTGTTATGGCATAGACTCCTAAGGATAATGGTAGAAGCCCCATCCATGAAGGCATTTAAAAAAAAATTCTATCCTTGTAGGGGATGTCTGTCATTTTCCTTTCTAGTCATTCATGGGCACTACTGTAATATTTAGGTGCTTATGAGGTGGACTAAGAGACTTTTATCTGTAATGTTTCTGATACTTCCACTCCTCTAAGAGGAGGCTTGCTCACTTTCATGATATGGCCCTTTTCTAATGGATTTGCTCCATCTGAACAAACATTTTCTAAATGGACTCTGTCTTGGCATCAGAAACAATATGCTCTCACAATTATGCAACAATGTTTTTTTTTTGTTTTGTTAACATTTATGGTTTGTCTGTTCTTTTAGTTTATGGACAGATTTCTTTTTGTAGTCCTGTTACTTTTGGATTTACATGAATACTGTCAGAAATCAGAATGTTTTCTTTTTTTAAAAAGTGTATGTTTGGTATTTGTACGTTACATAGGATGAACAGTCAGTAATGTAATGTTAAATTATTAGAGTTAACTACAACCTATTGATAGGTATTTCAGTAATAATGTCTTGAATGAATGAAAGAGCCTTTTAGAGATATGACTGTGTGTTTGAGGAGGAACAGTTCTGTTTAGAAGCTGGATCTATATGTCATGGTTATTTCTATCTGCTAGATTTGAGAGAATAAAATAAAGATGTTTAAATATGCATCACTATTGGATTTGCTATTAATATTATGACTTCACTGTAACTACAAAAAGAGAGCATACCTGAAATTTCCAAGAAATAAAGACTTCGCTAAGTCCAGGTAATTGTATAGATAACAGAGGGCTCTTCAATCCAGTGACAAAGATATAACAAGAACTAAAGACAGGAAGTTAAAGCTAGAAAAAGTCAGACTGGAAATAGGGTGCAAATTTTCAAGAGTGGGGGCAATTAATCATGGGAACAATTTACCAAGGGTTGCATTAGATTTTCCATCACTGCAAAATTTTAAATCTAGACTGGAGATTTTTCTAAAGGTTTCGTGCTTTAATTCAAGTATAGCTACCTGACCTGAAACTGGAATTAATACAGGGAAGTCCTATAACCTGTGTTATGCAGGTTGTCAGACAAGATGATGAAATGATCCCTTTGGGCCTTAAAAAATGATGAATCTGTTAATCTTATTCTAGAAAATAAGGGTCCAAATTCATCCCTGGAATTACTCCATTGCTCTGAGCTCAAACAGGCTATAAAACAGTCTGCCTGTATACTGGCCCCTAGTTCTTCTCTGCTGAACAATCTGTTCTCTCTCTCAGGCCAAACTCGTACCCATCCTGTTTTTGTTTATATGCTTATGACTCTTCCTCCCAACCAATCATATTCCTTTGCCAAGTTCTTAACACAGTCTTGTGTCTGCATTTCCCCTCATTCTTCTCTGTCCTCTCTTCAGTCTGTTAAAAGGGCACTGGTAGCTTTGTTCTCATTTTCCTAAGCAACATCAGTTCTTCTTTATTTTTAATCCAACCCAGGTCATCCCAATATTATAAGTGTACTGGAATATTCTTACTAAAATGAGATCTCACTATAGCTCCAGTTATTAAATCTTTGCTGAGAGGTGGAGAGAGGCTATTAATTTTTGTGCTGCTTATAAAGTGTGTGATTTAGCAAAGTACAGATTAGCAAGACTCAGCTGTATGTGTCTCAGGGCAAGTCTACACTACAAAATTAAGTCGATCTAAATTACATCAATGTACAACCACCGCAGTAATTTAAATTGCTTTTGCATGTCCTCACCACACTCCTTGTGTCAGCAGTGTGTGTCCTCGCCAGGAGCGCTTGCACCAATTTAATTGACTGTGGGGCATTGTGGGAAGGCTTCTGAAAGGCAGCAACCGTTGATGTAAACAATGCTGTGTCTACACTGACACTGCATAGACCTAACTATATTGACCTAAGCATTACACTGCTTGGTGTAATGGGCAAGTTACATCGGTGGGAGGTACTTTTTTGTGTAGACACTTACAGAATTAGGTTAATGTAAACTGCTTTATGCTGACCTAATTCTGTAGCATACACCAGGCATTTTTGTCTTCCTCTGCTGAAATACTACTTACTTTCAGTATATTTCATTCTCCAGTCCCTGAAAAGTTTGGTTTCAATTCTCTTTATTTTATTTTCTAGCTTTAACTATCTGCCTTCCAAAATTTAAGATTCATTTAGGTCAGATCCAAGTTTCCTTCTGCATAAGGGGAATAAACCCAACTTGCTTTATCACTTTTGAGTTACAGTCTTGATTCTTTGAGACCTGCTACCTTTTTTCCTGCTTTCTATGGCACCTTCTCTAGTACTGTAAAAAGAAAAGGAGTACTTGTGGCACCTTAGAGACTAACCAATTTATCTGAGCATAAACTTTTGTGAGCTACAGCTCACTTCATCGGATGCATACTGTGGAAAGTATAGTAGATCTTTTTATACACACAAAGCATGAAAAATGGGTGTTTACCACTACAAAAGGTTTTCTCTCTCCCCACCCCACTCTCCTGCTGGTAATAGCTTATGTAAAAATCTTACTATGATTAGGTGATAAGAAAAATAGAATACATTTGACATACTTTGCCATTTACTTGGTGTGGTAGCAATATCACATATTTTGATTCAAATTCTATCCTTCTGCTTATAGAAGCCAATACCTCATTACTCATTTCCTGGATTTATGTGATAGGCTAAAGGTTACCAAGATTTTCTCAGTTATACTTAGATATTTTCTCCTGGGCTTATGATGTATGATTGTTCACTTCCATGCATTTTCCCAGTTTTACTTCCTTGGTTTTGACTCGGTATTTTACCATTCATTGGCATTAAACTGCATTGGACTTTTGCTATGTGTGTCTTGTCTAAATCCTTTTGAATTTCTCTCTTTTCATATGTGCCTCCTATTTTGATATAATCAGGAAATTTTAGGATTCAACTTTACTACTCTAATGCAAATAATCTATATTAAAAAGGCAGGTCAAAAATCGACCCTTTACCCTTCTTAAAACATCTTCTCGTCTTCTTTAAAAAATTGAAATGTACAGAAGCTTGCTATTTCCTATGTGCTTGAGCGCCATTTTATCTAACTACCAATTCTATTATACCTAACTTTGTACATCTAGTATTAATACCCTGACTAATAAACTGTTGATTGAATTATAAACTCCAGATTTGGAGATAGAAATGGAGATGTTGTGGCACTTCGTTATAACACTGCAAATAGCAATACAGTACATAGATAGCAACAGACTCCCAAGCCTCAGTAATGACATTCATTAATTGATCCTGATGTAACCCGCTGTAATATCATGGATTTGTCCACCAGCTTTGGGGCAAAAAAACAGACAGCCCCACGCAGTCAGCTTTGAGCAGGGGGTTGGAATAGATGACCTCCTGAGGTCTCTTCCAGTCTTTATCTTCTATGACTCTATGAACTCTGTTTTAGCCTTCTGCCCAGGCTCTTTTATTCTTCTGCCACACAAATGGAAAAATATGGAAGAATAACAGCAGTGATAGCGCTGACCTGGACTTAAATTCAGGGTTCTCTGCCCCCTAGTAGTTCAAGGCTCCCAGCCCTTCTTGAGCCTCAGCAGGACCACAGTGTTGACAGCCAGGGAAGTGTTTGTCTTTTCTGGCCCAGCCCCCTTTGGGGAGAGAGGTCCTCCATTATAGCGAATCAGAGCCAATCATTAGCTGCTGGTTAGCAGGATCAGCTGGTTCCCTGCACCGGTCTCCTGGGATTCTCCTTAGGCAAGGACTTGCTGCTCCCTGGCTCTGCAGGCCCTTACAGAGGCAAACTGCCTTGCAATACTGCCTTATCAGTCTTTATAGAAACAGGTTTCAGAGTAACAGCCGTGTTAGTCTGTATTCGCAAAAAGAAAAGGAGTACTTGTGGCACCTTAGAGACTAACCAATTTATTTGAGCATAAGCTTTCGTGAGCTACAGCTCACTTCAGAACATCTTCTGTATTTTCCACAGTATGCATCTGATGAAGTGAGCTGTAGCTCACGAAAGCTTATGCTCAAATAAATTGATTAGTCTCTAAGGTGCCACAAGTACTCCTTTTCTTTTTATAGAAACAGGGTATCTGAGTAAATATATACTCAGTATATCATAACTTTTCTCTTTGCTGGACCCCACAGTTTCCAGAAGATATCTGAAATACTTGCCTTTTCACAAATGTTGGGGGCGAGATTTATTGACAGATTGGACCTAGGCCAGTTTACACCAGCTAAGAATCTGTTCCATAACCACAGTCCAAAGGAACAGATTCTGTACTGCACCTCTGAAGTAGCACAACACAGAAGGGACAGCTCAGCAAAGAGGAGGCAAAGGTTGTTCAGTGTCAACTTTGCAACTCCTAAACTTTGCAACTTTGCAACTCCTAAATCTGTGCTGTTCCAGGGACAGTGGCATAAAGAGGCTTCACCAGGGACCAGAATCTGGCCCAAGATGTCTATGGCTACGTCTACACTTATGGCGGCTTGTAGAGTACAGAGGCTCTATGCCTAACTAGTATGGTTATAAGTAGCAGTGCACATGGTGAGACATGGCTTAGGTGAGTAGAGTGCCCTACACACCCGAACCCTATAGTATGTATTCTGCACACTACACACCCAAGCAGTGCCTCCCACATCTACACCGCTGTTTTTAGCAGTGTAGTGGCCTGCTGCCTCCTTGCTGCTGAAGCCTTTCCCTGCCATAGTGAAATGTTCTGGCAACAGGGGAAGGGCTCTGGTGTGGGGAAAGCTGCAGAGGAAGACTCAGGTAGTGGGGAGGCAGTGGGCAAAGGCTCCCCATTGCTGGAGGCTTTCCTTGCTACAGTGAAAAACTCCATAGCGGGGAGCTGCTGGAGCCTTTCCCTGCTGCCTCCTCGCTGCCGCATGTAGCTACACATGTAGCCACTGCACTCTAGCTCCCATAAGTGTAGACGTAGCCTATGGGAAACTGACTTTTTAAACTTCCCTAAATGAACAAAATCTCTGTGGATTCATAACAAAAACTGGTGTACGATGAGAACATTTTGCATTTTTATTATTATTTGATAACAAAAATAAAAATAAAAGTGTTAGTCTGAATAAAGCCTTCATGAATATGGTGTAGTGTTTCACCATAGTCAGATGTCTATCAAAATTAAGCATAGATATCATTACTTGAAAGATCTGTTTTCTTTCCTAAAAGGAAATCCTTAATACATTAGCTTTGGATGATCATGTGTGATTACCATAATACCACCAATGCTAATTATAAGACATTTCACTGAATTCCAATGTGTGGAGCTACCTAATGAATATTGTAGGTTTCAGAGTTGTTTATGCTAGCACAGTGTTTATGAAAGTTTTTTACTTGGAAGGCCCGTGGGGAAGCCACCAATCCTTATGAATTTGAGTCAAGTATTAAGAGAAAAGATCTGTAAGTACACTATGGGTTACATAAATTCTTAGAAGCTAACTGTGCCACTAGCAGCTTGGGTTTTTAACCAACAAACCAGAACAATCAAGCCTTGATCAAATTGCAACAATAAGGGAGGAAAAGAATGTTCTAGATGTAATATACTGAGACTTTAATAGAACATTTGATGTACTGTCTTTCAAAATGTTGTTTAAAAAAAGCTTAGTTCAGATTGTCTCATGGATTTAAAGCTAAAGGACTGTAAACAAATTGTCAGTATTGAATGACAATTTACTGATTTCTAGGTAAGCGTGTAGAGTGGTGCCACAGGGTTTTGAGTCCACTTTTATCTAATATCTTTTAATGATTTGGAAGAAGGAATAAGTATTGGTTTAATTAAGTTTGTAGAGATGATACATTTGGGAACTGTTGAGACGACAGAGAATAATACCGTAATGAACCTTTTGGCTCAGTATTGGGTACTTCCTCTCCCTTCAGAATGCACTGGAGGGAAAGGATTGACTCCTACATCATTCTGGGATCGTTCAGACCCTGTTCAGCATCTTGCCAGTAGAGGGCTCCGTGATGTCTAGTGAGCAAGATAAGGGAATGACATCCAGAGGGGAAAAGGCTGAAGAGGAGTTCTGTGTGTGAGAATTAGCAACAGGCACAAGGCACAAGGCTGGGAGCTAGCTTTGGAGGAAAGCCAACCACTAGGCAGCCTGGGAGTTGGACATGAAAAGCAGAAAGCTCATCAGGGTGACAGGTTGTTGCTGACAGAAGCAGCAGCGTAGAAGTCTTGGACAGAGCCTCTGAGGAAACAGCCAGGGGAGCTTACGATCTGAGAGCGGAACAGAGAGAGGAGTGAAGGGAACTCTCATGAGCACAGGGGGTTAGTAAATGAACATGAGCTGAAATGAGCAGTAAATAAGCTGTTGCAGCAAAGCTGCACCACACACAGTGGATTAACCTGAGAACTTAGTTGTTTTGACCTGACTGTGTGTTAGCCCCAAAGGCAAGGGGACACTATGCTTGTAAGTGCAGGGATAAGGCATATATAACCAAAGCTGCAGGGTGGGGCTTCATGTCTAATTTTTCCCTAAAGGAAGAGCAATGTGATAACAATGGAGAACAGCCTCCAGTGAGATCATATATGAGGAGACAGAACTTTGGCCAGTGCAATCTTACAGGCTGACACCTAACTGCCTCTAATAGAAGGAGGGATAAGACAGGTAGTAGACATGAGAAACCTCATCGAACAAGGTAACCCTCTTATCCCTCTACTGGACTGCTTCTGGGAGACAAGTTAGATTTCAATGTGAATTACAACAAAAGATACAGCAGTATATTCTGTCAGCTCAAGCACCTCAGCTGATATCAGCTGCCAGGAAAGAGGGTAAGGAGAGAGGCATCATCTAAAGTAGCCGGGTCCTAAACCATGAAGGGCTATGTAGGTCAAAATCAGCACCTTAATCTACACCTGGAAATGAACTAGAAGCTAGTTTAGGTTATGGAGCACAGTTATCATATGCTGTTTGTGAAACACAACTAAATAAGCACGCCAGCCACAGTCTCCACGTGACCTTGAAGTGTAGACTGACGTAGAACATGGTGTAGTAAGCTAGTGTGGAGGTGACAAAGGTCTGGATAACAGCGACAAGATCCTCTCGACTGAAATCTTCTAGTTATATGGAAACGAAAAAGGCACCCCTGGCTACTCCTGCTCCCTGGGCATTGAATAAAATAATACAGAATTAAAAATTTCTGGAATGCTATTGGTTAAACATGACAGTTGGGATCTACACTGTGGACCAGATGTGATCAAATCACAGATGCCCTGTCCATTTTCTAGCTCCGTCTAAAGGAACACTGTGCACTCATGTACCTTTGAAGATACCTGAGAATGTCAGGGAAATGACTATCCTGAAAAAAGCCTGTTTTTTCAGAAAGCAAGATTTTCTGAATGGACTCAAGTTTTAAAGTCCTAAAAACTTGAATCCAGTCAAAGGGAAAAAATTATTTTTCAAGCAGACTTATCTTATCGCCCTCCCCGGCTCAGTCATTTTCCAAACAGCAAGCAGAATGTTGGCAGCTGTTAGTTCTATAGAGAGAGAAGAATTTAAAATTGCACTGAGTGGCTGATAGACTTTCAATCCTTGCTCAGCAGGGCTACACCAGTGACGTTTCTGACAAAAATCCACTTAATTAAATGGGCAAAATTTTACCGTGAATGAAAACCTTCAATGTAAAATGTATGATAAACTAAAAAATTGGAACTTCACTGAAGTAAGGCTCTATTTAATATCATAGAAAGCTATGTTAATGTTTATTTAATTTAAACTAAAAATCATGGGGAGTTCAAATATATTACGAATCAGTTATATATAACACTGTGAATTGTGATACTCTGCACATTTGTTTTTGTGCCTATGCAACTTCTTGTTTCAAACAGTGGGTCAAAATGCAGATACAATGATCATTTAAAAAGTAAGAAACAAAAACAAGAAACTTAATCTCAAAAAATTACAATGTTATTTTTGTTTAAATATAGTAGTTTGGAAAGTCAGTCTTTCTTTTGTTTTTTAACGCTCCCCTAATCTATCTTGATACTTGTCAGCTGTGTGACCTCTGGCTACATTATGGAATTCATTCTTTACTGTCCTGCTCCTTGGTAGTCATTTATGCATGAGCAAAGTGTTTATGAAATGCTGCCATTCTGATTTGGCCCAAACTGACTGGCTGTGGGTATGAACGAGTTTGGTCCTTGCATCTCTGTGAGTAGGGTGCGGGATCAGAGAGCTGTAAACTGTGTCCTGCTATTGCCGTTTAATATCTCTATTCAAAGATGTACATGTGGAACACAAAGACAAGTATAAAGTATCCATTGTTTGTGTCAGGTCATTTTTTTTCCCTGCAAGGAGATAACCCCTTGTTTGAGTCCAAATCTTCCTGATAGCTTAGAAGTCGTAACTGTATGTAGTAGAGTTACCTGTGCAATCTTATCTCCTTTTTGCATTACTTTTCAATTCTATGTTAATTGAATTTGTTTTTTTCACTACCTCTTTTGTGTTAATGTGATTTATTTTGAGGAGAAAATGCAACCATCTAACAAAGTCAAGAAACCTTCCCTGAAGCTTAATGAGATGCAGAGGAACAAAACCATACAGTTTTATCATTTGTTCCTTACTGGGCAAACAGATTGCTGTATGTTACTGTACACTGAATATTAATATGTGAGTTTCTATTAAACTTTTAATATAGGTGATTGGCTTCATATTTGACAGTTTTTATGAAAAATATAATTGCTTTGTATAGTAGATTTTATATCTTATCTTTGTAAAATTGTCTCACCTTTGAGTGAAAAATTATAATGTGTACCTATTTTTCCATTTATCAGGGAAACAGGCTACTTTGTCATACTGTTAACCTTTAGAAACATTTACATTTTCATCAAAATCTAGCCAATCATTTCCTGTGGCTCTCGGGATAAGAATACATTTCTAAAAGACTTGATATATCATATAAATTACATGTATCGTGACTGAGGTGAGCAAACAGTTAGTAGGAGTAAACTGAATTTAATTAACCTGATTTTCCTTTCTCACTGGTGTAAATCAGGAGCTCCTAGTAAAGTCCAGAAAGTCTCACTGATATAAAACTGGTGTAAGTGAGATGAGAATCAGATCCAGCTCATAATGAGAAAGAGTCCTCAAAGAAAAAAAATATTACTTAGTGTAAATAATGCTGGCAGTTTCTGGCTCCAAAACAAAAAACAAAAACCTGACTACTACATGAGATTGCTATTTCTCCTTTGCTTCATGACCACAGATGCAATTTTTAAGTTTCAATTATGACAATTTATTTGTAACCAATATGATTGTACTAAAACTGCTGCTCTAGCATAGGATGGCCAGGTGCCTGGTTTTTGACTGGAAAGTCCAGTCAAAAAGGGGACCTGAAAGTGTCCGTTCACTGCAAGTAGGAGATGTGGGGAGGCGCCGGGTCTACGGGGGCTGCCTCCTACCTGTGTTGGGTGGCTGCAGCTCCTGTCTCAGCCCCGGCTCCGCAGGTACATCCCTCCCAAACCAGGCAGATGGTACGGGGAAGAGAGAAAAACCAGTGAGCGATTGGTGAGGGTGCGGAAGATCAGGGAGCAAACAGGTGCAGGGCCTCGGGGGAAGAGGTGGGGCAGGGGTGGAGCCTCGGAGGGAAGATGTAGGACAGGGGAGGAGCCTCCGGGGAAAGGGTGGGGGAAGTTACAGAACTCGTGCTGGAGTGTCCGGTTTTTAAATATTACAAAGCTGGCAACTCTACTCCTGCATCTGTACTCAGTAGTTTGGTAGAGGCTCAACTTCTGCTGTTGGGTTTGTGCAGTAGGATTCCTTGCAGAATAAGGCGCTACTTAGAAGTGAATAAGGGTGGTAGAATCTGGCCCTTCATACTTTGTTCACTTAGGTAAATATATATTATGATGTACAATATAGAGGTCACCTTTAAAAAATAAATATTTACCAACTGCTACCATACAGTAGCATCTTAGCTACTGTAGTTATTTCCTATTCTAAATATAGAGAAATGATAGTGATATTGTGTGGCAACAGTAGATAAATGTTGACTATGTGATATCATCTGTTTAATGTAAGTATATATGTACAATTGAGTACATAAGCACTTTAGCCCTTTCAAAAACTTGCTAGTTCCCAGTTTAAAATGTAAGTTCTGCACATTTCTAAAACCATGAATGCCAAATTTCAGCCCAAAGCAAATTGTTATGGTTGTTATAATTCTTTGATGGAAGGTTGTAGTGGAAATGCTTACACGTGCTTATTTGCTATGGCCAGAAAAGATGCACACTTATAATTAATTATTAACAAAATCAAAAAATATATATATAATGTCACTGACTGAACTTCTGCACCAAATCTCTCTAATTAGGTGTCCTATTACACATTGTTAGTTGAGATGGTTCCTTGGTAAATTGGCCACGCTCTTCCCTGCAGGTGGGAAAGTATACAGATCTGTTGGGCTGTGCAGTTTAAAACATTGTCTGGAAGCATTGCCCTGTAGAATGCAAACATGACATCTAAGTCTAGATCCCTCTAGACAGAGAAAGCTAACTAAGTACAGAATCTTTCAAAGGTGCTGGGCAGATCAGTTATGAACGCTGCAATTCCGAACATTTGTAACTACTGCTATTCACAGAGCAATGAAACACAATATTTTTTGTAAATAATTCTTCTATAAATAATTGTTTTACCAGTGTGGTGCAGTGTTTCATAGTATTTCTAGCAGTTCAATCCTGCTAGTTTACTTCGAATAATGGGTAGCCTTGTACACAGAAGCAAGATAGAGCATGTTCATAGGGGCCACATAAGAACCGAGACAGACAGAAAGAGACAGACTGTAGGGGAAGAGAGGACGATCCCTATTCCTGTTAAAAAAGAAAGATGAGAAGAAATATTTTCCTTTTTAGCTAAATTGTATTGTTTTCAAAAAGGATGTTCTGAAATGAGATAATTTGTTTTGGTGAAGCAAAAGCAGGCTCCTCACTGATCTGCAGAAGAAATTGCAAACAACCCAGATATGGGGAGGTGTGGGGGATCATTGCCCTGATATCAATTTAAAGCGTGAGGCTCTAATCCCTCCTGTGTGTATGGAGTGTGTTTGGTGAGTGGTGGGAAGAGGCTTTTTCGGTCACCACAATGATACTGTTTCCTCTGTCTTCTTTCGCACCAGACCCTGAAGCTCACCCTCCATGTATCCAGGTAGGAGGGCAATTGGACGGGGAGATTTGGGAGATCAAGAAAAAAGATAATTTAACCGCAGATTGTATTTGCTTTTCTGTGACTCTCTTCTGCAAAGTAAAACTCCATGGGAGGCTGTGGAAGCAGCCCCTGACAATCTGGTGGTACTGAAGTTGCCAGCCTCCAAAGGATGGCTCTGGCCACCAGTGTATTTTGGGCTTGTGGGCTGAACATTTCCTGAGGTGGCAAATCCAGCCCTCCTTATATATTACAATCTAGAAAAACTCAATGAAGAAAATCCTGTGGAATTTTCTCTCCCCCGGTCCTGCCTCCCATGGGTTTTTCCACAGAAGGGGGTTTATTGGGCTGTTAGAGACAGCAATGTCAATACAGTGAAACAAGAGTTGGTCAATACTTCATGAAACTTTTTTCAGTCAAAATATTTTGTTTAGTAGTCAAAACTGAAAAGATTTGTGGAAACGAACTGGTTTGGATGAAAATCTAATCAGAAAGGTTTCTCATGTCCAGGATGGAAATTCTGCTCGAAGGGTGAGTGAGAGATAAATTCTTCGACACAAAAATAACTTCAGAGGAAGGACTTAAATCTGAGTCTCTCATCACCTAAGTGAGCACCCTAACCAAAAGGCTATAGAATATAACTCTTGAAGCAGACTTGATTCTGCCTATAGGAAACATACTGTGCTAATGTGCACTGCATACACCGCAGTGAGGTTCTGTCTCACTTGGACAGTTTTAAATGGAATTTTACCAGCTATTCCAAAACAAAGTTCATATTCGGGCATGAAAATTCATAGTCCAAAGAGTTTTTTGTTTAAAGTGCCTTAAAATAGAGGCTGTGATGGATGCAGAACCGCCCTGTTACAATTTATTAATACTGTATGTTGACCTGGTTATTGGGATACTTATTAAATGAATATATTGGTTTCATTTAACAGCAGTCTGTAAGGAAAACATGCAGAAGGGAAGACGAGTGGCTCAAGCTAAGAAACCCTTCAGCAAATGCTTGCAGGTTATAATGGGAAAATGGCAGACACCACTCTAGCTATAGGCAAGTTAGGCAGCTGCCTAAGGTGACATATTCTGCTTAGAGTGGCCATGCCAAACCTGAATGGCACTGCAACCCTATGCACCAGGTGATAATGCCAATCTCTCAAATTTGGTCATGCCAAATCTGAGTGAGTAGCACTGAGAGCTGGTGCTTGCCCTTAGAACCTTGGAACCCTATCAGAAGGCTTCCTGTGCCCACCCTGAAAGTCTGATGTGCACCATGGTTGAGACCCTCTCTTTTAAAGGGTAGGAGAGGGGTGACACGATGAAGTTTTGCCTAAGAAAGCGGATTGCCCTGAGCAGCCTCTGGCCACTGGCTCTGAGGACTCCGGGTCGACCTACTGCTGAACCTACTGAATTGACTCTGACAACAAGCGCAAAAGCCTGGGAGCTAAAAAGAACAAAGGACCCCTGGCTGGAGAATAAGGGACTGACTTTCTCCTCAAGAGAGGAGGGAGCCATTGGGGAGCTGTTGTGGGAAGCCAAACTGATACACAATCAGCTGGTGGTAGAAGAAATGGTAGGCTTGAGTAGGTTGCTATCCGGGGATGCTAAATCTTCGATAAGAGAGATGTGTTGAGACTGTTTGTTCTAAAATCCTTTCTCTCTATACTTTGATTCTATACTTTGATTTGGGAGAATAAACAGAATTTTGGTTATAAGAAGGCTGTCTGGTCACTATATACACAGACTTCTCAAGGGAAGATCCACAGGTGCTGAACCCAGTCAGACCTTCTGGGTAGGCATGGTTGATACACAGGGTGTTGTGGCCCAGAGCTTGGTCTAAGAGTGGGAGAATCTAGTGTTCTTTACAGTGAGTGGTTAGCAGAGGGCCAGATGAACCATTCCCCTCTCACCATCATGTGGGACAGAGCCAAGAGAGGGAAGTGGGGGGGACTAAAATCACAGCTCTGAAGTATATTACTCCTTGCCCAGATTTCCATGTGGAAATCCGCAGATTCTGTTAGGGACAAGCCCACAGGAGCAGCACTTCTCTTGCTTCACATCCTCTGTCTGTTGCCCCACACTAAACTCCATGAAGCTCCATGCAGGAAAAGGGAGCAGCACTGAAGATGTGACATTACCTTCTTTTTTCTTACCCTTATGCATGTGGCTCCAGAGAGGATGATCCGGTTTATACTAAATGGCTGGTATACTATGCTAGCAGGTACAGTGTGGGCATAGAGAGATATTGCCTGGTGCACCCACTGCCATGGGGAACTTCCCAAACAAAGTCATATACTTCAAGTGGAGGATTCACTTTTTTGACAAAGAACAGCATATGATCTCTAGTGCTGAGAAAAGCACCTGCTCGTCAGTTTGGGGAGGGTGATGAGACGAGACTTAACTACAGACCACACTCTATGTAGCCAGTGATTTTATCACTAGTCTTGTGAGATGCGGTGCTTCCCCAGCTGCTGAAATCAGTTTATTACGTGAGAATTTCAGCTTTCATTTAAAAAAGAACTAGGATGTGTTTGCAGAGAATAGCTTGAAAATGGGAATCTTAGACACTCCAACACTCGAAAGCAAATTAATAGAACCCTACTTGTATAATTTTTTAACTCTCAGGATTTTTAAGCTAATTTCATGACACCCCCCCCCCCCAGTGGTTTTGAACAGGTGGGGTTTGTAGTTCTGCACTCCTTGAGGGGACCTGATTCTCCTGGTTCTCTACTGAGCGCTGTGAATAGATATCAGGAAAGGAACTGAAATTCTGCTCCACAAGATATTCATGCTGCTTATTATTACCTGAATTGTCACAATAGTCAGGTGTCTGAATAACACATTTATCTTAAAATACCGACATTTTGTAAGAAAACTAGAATTCTATCAGTAATTGCATATTGTGGTTTTGACTATTTTAAAACAATGGCTTTTTTACCCCTAAGATTATTGTCTTCCCTGCTATATAAACATCAGAAACAAAGTCTGAGGTTCTTTGTCATACATGTAGCATTTTCTTTAGATTGTTTTCTAAATGTATCAATATAAAAATAAAATATGGATTAAAAATCCACTGACCATTTTTTTCACACATCAAATGTTTCAGTAGGGCATAGGTTTGTGTACAGTACTATATCTCTAATTATACATGGCAGTGTAAAATGTAAGGACCCAGTGTTAGCACCATTGCTGGGGCAAAGCTCCTATTGAGGTAAAGGAGAGTTTTGCCTAAGTAAGGACTGAGCAATGGCAGCAGGATTAGGTCTTCCAGCAATAGTTAAATGAGCTATATCCACCAGTGCTCCTGGTGGTATGGGTTGAGCACTGGATGTAAATTAGTCAGAAAAAGGGTGTAAGTACCACAGTAGTCTAACTTGCAGCAATCTGGAATTTATCAGCTGTGCAAGAGGAACTGAAGTTTAGTGGTCACTCAGAGACTGGAAGGTGAAAGCTGCAAACTCGGGTGTGGACACAGTAGGGCTGGAGAGGGAAGTCATTCAGCTGTGGTGCAAGCCACAAAATGTGACTAACGAGACCATTGAGAAATTAATCCTGACCTCTATTTTAACTCATAACCAGCACTTGAGTTGTGCTGGAATGCTCCAGAATGCCATTTTGGCACTGATTTTAGGAGCCCAAATAGCATTCCAGTACTTCTGCTGGTCCCAGGCCCCCAACAGCACAGCCCCCAACAGAGAAAAGCAGCCAGGCACAGGTGAGGGAAGGCATGTACAGGATAGACTCTGCGGGGACTCATCCCCTGCTCCCTAGGCCTCCCCGAGCTTCCTCATTGTCCCTGTCTTCCTCCCAGCTCCCTCTACGACTCCCCAGGTGGTTCTTCTCCCCTCTACTTCCTCCTGGGGCCTCCCATTAGCCTGCATTCTGGTGCTTCCTGCTTTAGGACTCCAGCACTGCTCACGGCTCACGTCTAGACGTTTCCTGCAGCACAATCAAAGCTGACATTAGATCACAGTCTCTCAAGAAAGGCTGCTGTTAGACTAAGCAGCTTTTTAACACTATTAAAAGCAGATTACAAATCTGACAGCTTTGTAAAATACTTAAACATGTGACAGATATTGAAAATATATTGTAAGCCATCTATTTTTCTTAAATATATCATTTACATAGTATTCATGCATATGTTTGATGTACTATTATACTGCTTTAGTAGTCTCCTTTACACCGAGTGGCCTAGTGGATAGAGCTCTGGACTGGCCCTCAGAAGTCTGGAGTTCTGTTATTGGCTCAGCCACTGGCCTCCTGGGTGACCTTGGACAAATCACTTCACTGCTATGTGCCTCAGTTTCCCCATATGTAAAATGGGGCTAGTGATACTGACCTCCTTTGTAAAGTGCTTTGAGATTGACTGATGAAAAGTGCTAGATAAGAGCTGGGAATTGTTATAATTAAATAATTTGACCTGGGCAGACACTGAAGGTATTACTCAGATTTTATATATTTATATAATAAAATATTTCTCCCATTGGAGTAGGGAAGGGAGGGTTCTGATTGTCCTGGAATATCTAGGTGACCTTCTCTGGAATTTCTTATTGAAGTGGTCTGAGCAGCTACAAAGGTTGCATTTTCTCTTCCTCTGTGTTTAGCTGTCTGCCTGTCACAAATGCAGCTTGCTGAGTCAGTGATCAGCTTTCTGTTGGCTTCTGCAGCCTCCACTGTGCAACACTCCACATCCATCAATCACATTCTTTTTCTCCCGTCCTTCATCCACTGCCATGGGACTTACACCTGTTTTAACAGCTAGGGCTTGAGAGATGCTGAGAAACCTGAATTCCTATGGAAGTCCTATTTGCAACCGAAATCAAGGGGAATGGAGGGAGTTCAGCTCCTCTTATTATCAGGCCCTTGTTTTGTACATTCTGCCCCATGTAAAAGACTAATTTACTTATATAATCCCTTTTTGCTTCTCCATTTCTGAATTTAGCCCTGTATTTCTACATAACTGATCGCTAAATTCTGTTGAATTCTGCCCAATTTCTATGCTGCTGACTTCTGGGCAAGGTTGCACAATCCCTAAAAAAAAAGATTTTTCAAGGTTTCCACATCCTTTTATGCTACAGGAGCTGGATGAAGATTTTATTGAATCTGGCTCTGAGTAACTCTTATAGCACTGTCTTCTAAAGTGTCAGGGTATTCAGTGTTTGCTGCTGGGGAGAATTTAACTCATTCAACTGCTTTGTTTTCAAAAAAATATTTCCAAGTTTATTTTATTCAGGATTTGCTGTTCATTTGTCATTTTGAGTTTATCCTGTTTGTTATTTCTCTGACCCCCTTGCACACCAGCAAAAGTATGTTACTAAGTAGTACAGATCTGGCCAAAGTGAATACTGATTATGTGTTAATTAGACATAAGCCAGTCTAGATCATTGAGATTCCACTGTAATACAAAAACCGCACCCACCTGGTGGGTGAATCACAGCAAAATAGGAGCTGATTTTCTAAAGTCAGGCATGCAATTGTGCATGCAAAGATGTGCACGAATACGCATTTCTAATTTAAGTGATATTACACCTAGTATTTGCTGCACAAATGACTAGTTAGACACATAAATGGTTATCTGAATGCAATCATGGATATTGCACGTGCAAATTATGGTGTAAATGCACACACATTTTCTGTTCATGCATTTTCCTTCCTGACCTGCTGAAAATCAGACACTTATTGTCTCTGACATATTCAGATCTCTCTTTCTGTGTCTGAAACATTTTATTCATTGCAATTCAAGTTGCTTATAGGAATGTTATAAATTTTAAAAGAGAATAAAAAACTGTCAGTGTGAAATGAAACAGAATTAAGAACAATTAATTTTAAAAAAATCTTTTCCCATGGCTGTACTTCAAATCTCAACATTACTCTTATTTTGTCGACCTGTTTAAAACTGGTCAAGGGTGGGTAGCTATCTTCAAACAATGGTGGAAAAACTGGTCCTGAATTTTAAACATTTTTATGCTCAGATTGTAAACTCAGACCTTAAGTCTCCATGCAGATTTATTTGACTAGCATCAGGGGCCTAGCTATAATGGTGCAAGTGGAACAGTCATACCGGAGCCCACAAAGTCTATAGGCAGACATGTCTATAGGCAGACATGGCTCTGAGAAGCGAGAAGCGGCCTGCTGCCAGAAAGTGGCCCAGTTTGACAAAGCCCTGGTGGGATGATTTAGTTGGGGATTGGTCCTGCTTTGAGCAGGGGGTTGGACTAGATGACCTTCCAACCCTATATCTATCATTCTAAGCACTCCCCCCCTCCCCCATGCAGCTTAAAGGCACAGGAAATGACCTCCTGCCTGCTGGGTTGCCAGGGGAGTGCCCCCATACCCTCCCCAGCTGCTCCCTGCCCCCAGCATGGGCTGCTCCCGGTGGCAGCCAGCTCTCGCTGTCCCTTTGTTCCCTGTGGACTTTGCTTGCTGTGCCTGTTCCCTGTGGGCTCTGCTGCCCGGCTAGCCCCTACCCCATCACTGCTGCCACACTGGACTCATACTGAGGCCATCACTTCAACAGGGAGGAGCTCATCCAGAAAGGTGCGGGGTGGACTGGGAGGTCTGGGGTTTCTGGGGTCTGGGTGGAGGGTGCAGGCTGGGATGGGCTATGGGGGATGTAGGGTGTGGGAGGCAGGTCAGGTGCTGTGGGAGGTTGTGGGGGAAATTGGACAGTGGAGGGGAAGCTTGGGGGAAAATTGTGGAGGATGGATGGGGAGCAGGTTCCAGGTTTGGCTTTGGGGGTGGAGGAGGCCAGGAAAGTTTGCAGGGAGTGGACAAGGAGGGGTGCCCAACCCTGTTGGATGGAGGAGAAATAAGTTGGGGGGAAGATTGCAGGAGGCAGATGGGGAGTGGCCCCATTTCACAATTAGTCTCTTTACTCTGTTAGAATGTGTTTCTCCTAACTATTGTCGTTTGCAGTGTTGTAGCTATATTGGTCCCAGCAGATGTGAGAGACAAGGTGGGTGAGGTAAAAGCTTTTGTTGGACCAACCTCTCTTGATGGAAGAGATTACCTCACCCACCTTGTCTTTCTCTTAACTAGGCTAGATTCACTGGTGCACTCTAGGTCCTATGCAGCTTTTTGACAAACCATTGTCAACCTGATCTAATCAGCCAGTTAAATTGGGTGATGGAGTGGTCCAAAAGTAGATGGAGCATGCCAGTGAACCTTATTGCACATGGGGTAGGGTCAAAGCCTATCTGAATAGTGTGTGCATCCTAGGACTTGTCTTCACTATGGAGCTAAATCGGTGCTGCTGCAATTGATGCAGTGGCATCAATTTAGCTGGTCTAGCGAAGACATGCTCAATCAATGGGAGAGCACTCTCCCATCCATTTCTCTACTCCACCTGAACAAGAGGTGAAAGCAATGTAGGTGGAAGAGCATCTCCCATTGACATAGCGTAGTGTGTACCTCGCGGTAAGTAGATTTAAGATATGTTGACTTGAGTTATGCTACTAACTTAACTCAGATTGCGTAGTTTAGATTGGCCAGCAGCGGTAGTGTGGACATGCCTTAGAGGTAATTAGATGATGTTACAGATGTGCGTGAGTCTGGCTTTCTATCTTGGTCAAGTAACATTTCTATGGTATAGAAGCAGACATATCATAAGTGACTGATGTAAAATGGATTAGCTATTGTGATCTTCGAAAAATGCTGAGGATATAGTTGTTTTAATAGGGTTTTTTTTAATTGAATGGATGTATGGATTCTTATGTTTTGTTTTTCTGACATGGAGACCACATTTTCAAGAGTAGTCTGTATATTTGTGACAACACCTTTTTGCATTTGGTGCACATGACTGGTAAATACAAAGCAAATGCTGTTTGTGCTTGAATTGCAAGTTTTTCCATAGGCAAAATTGTGGGTTCAGGTATAAAGATTTAGGGATTGATTCCCCATTGCATTACTTCTCTTTTACAGTGGTGTAGCTCCTTTCATTTAGTTCCAGTAGATTTGCACCCATTTGAAACTGGAGTAACACAATACTGACTCAAGTGACTGCGCTTTTTGACTATATGTGTGCTTTGGATATACCTTGCTACGTGGGGCTTGTCTACATTACCAGCAGGATTGACGGGCAGTGATCAATCCAGCGGGGGTCAATTTATCACATCTAGTCTAGAAGTGATAAATCCACTGCCGAGCACTCTCCTGTCGACTCCGGTACTCCACCGGAGCAAGAGGCGCAGGGGGAGTTGACAGGGGACCGTCAGCTGTCGACTTACTTCAGTGATGACACTGCGGTGAGTAGTTCTAAGTATGTTGACTTCAGCTATGTTATTCACGTAGCTGAAGTTGGATAACTTAGATTCATCCTCCCCCCACCAAGTGTAGACCAGGCCTTAGTTTAAAGTTTGGCATATAAAAGCTGGGTTTGCATGTGTTTTGTGGTTTTTGGGGTGTTTTGTTTTGTCTCACAATTGCTGTTGTGCAGATTTTCTATTAGATAAACAGGTAAAATCTTAGTTAGGTTCTGAATGTGGGTGCTTTATCTGAAGATTATGCCAAACCCAAGATAGATTTTGGAGACTGTCTCACACGTGACAGAATTACCAACTTGTGATCTTGTCTGCAGGGCTCCTGCACAGTAAAATTTAGCACTACATCACTGCCAGGGAGCAATTTGTATAAATGTGCAAATAGAACTTTTCTGTGTATAGAGAGCCGGCATATTGTGTTTGTGTATTTATGGATTAGATGGATATATTCTGATTTTCCAAGATGGTAAAGCCTGCAACATTTTAGATTTTGGAATTGGGGATGGGGCCCCTAACCTATTCTTGCTATGCCCCTGACTAGCATTCTCCCCCCACCCCAACCCCCCCGGAATACAAATAAATAAAAGTGGATGTAAAATAATGAAGAGTCAACCAGGATCAAAAATCTAGTTTATAGGTCTTAGTAGTGTTCTTTATGTTTGAAAAAAGAATATTTTTCAGGGTCATATTAATCTGAATTATAGCAGCCCTTGAGCCATGAGGTTTCTATTAGTGCACAATGTTTCTTCCCTCTTTATATATTCCACACTGAAAGGGTCATTGTCTGTGGAAGAACTATTAGAATCAGGCTACGCATCCTGGCTTTTAAATATGTTCCGATAGACTGCTGTAGTGTCTGTAAGAGGATAAGTAAAATTCACATATTTTGGCCAAATTTTACTTCCAGTTACATGGATAAATTCCCATTGGAAACTGTTGAGATTTCCTGATGTATAGGAATCATTTATAGTATTCCATGCAAATAGCACATTGCCAGGATGCCTTTGGTCATGGTATTCACTGTATTCATTTACAGACAGCCTTATGGGGTGTAGCTTCAGGGCCCAGGTTAGTTAGAGGCGGAGTGGATACTTACCACTCCTCAGAACTGGATCTATTTATCTTCATGAACATCTGTTAGGGCCTGATCCTAATTGAAGTCAATGGCAAAGTTCCCTTTTACTTCTATGGGAGTAGGCACAGGCCTTTAAAGAGTTAGTTTACTCTCTCTCTATACTTTCTCATTGCTGAGGTTTAATCTTCTGCTCATTGCAGGCGATTTGGGATGAAAGCTCCCTACAACAGCATAAGCAGATTTTATATATTGGAAATCTGGTTCCCGCTTTGGTTGCATTTCAAAGACATGTCACTATACACTTGAGTGAATTCTTGCTAGCTTTATTACTTTTTACATAGTAAAGGTAATCAGATCTAATATAAGTCAATAAACACATAAGAGGAAAAAAGATGAAAAAAGGCAATGATCCATAGCACAAAGGTTTAGATAATTTATTACAGAAATATCATGCAAATCATATTCTTGTTTTGCTTGTCCATCTGAGAAAGATAATATAATGGTGTGCAATCAAATGGAAAATTTAAATTGGATATGATGTATTTGAAACCATGAGCTGATTTTGAAAAGTATCAATTAGTTCTAAGGGCAGAAAGAAAATATAATAAGGACAATTAACTTTAGACCTCTGACTTATTGAATTTCACTAGTCTATCTAGAACCAGGCATTTAAAGTTTTTATGATGTTATTTGTTTGTTAAATCTGATGTAAGGTCTCACAGGAAAAAACTTTAGATTATCCTGACTAAGTAATTGATGGACAGTACTCCTTTTCACAAAATTACTGCAAATACACAGGCTTATTTGGGTTCAACTATCTATCTACCTAAGGTAGTAAGGCTCATGCAAGGACCTATCGGAGCACTTCTGAGCATATCCGCTGGATACAATGGTCTCATTCTCCTCCTTGACATCATCTCCTCTCTCTCTCTTGCCTCTCCGTGGAGAAGAAAGGACCACGAATCTGCTCTTGTTTTATGGTGAAGAGATTAGAGTAGATAATAAACAGCAGTGGGGATCTGTGGGCTGGTCAGAGCAGATGAAATTTGGGCTTTTACAGTGTGAAATTTTAAAAAAGTAAGGATGAGAGGACACTCTAGGTGCTGAAAGGTAGTCAGATATGCCCAGATAGGGTGAAACCAGGAAAAACTCTGGTCAAGATTTATAGCAATCCTGCTGTATGAATCAATTGTCAGGTATAATGATGGTAAACCAATTAAAACCATCCAAAGGCTAATAGAACCATCTATTAGTTGGTTGCCCTAAGTTATCTTCAGACTCAGCGGGTTGTCATCTGTATCCATGGTTTTATTTAGTAAAAATAAGTTGATTGTTATAAGATAAAGATATGGGTATTGGGTATGAATTGTCTTAACCCATATTCAAAACGCAGTGTCAAATGGCTTGGATCTCAGGGTGGAATAAGAATGCAAGGTGGGCCATTTTGGAAAACAGAACTAGTGCTGCAGGATGAATTGAAGAGCAGGTTAAGGTTCTCCACCCTTGAAAGGGATTGAAGACATTTGTAGTAATTGAAATAGTTGTTCAGATGTCATGATGATCAGACTAGTATAAAATACACAATTAGATAGCTAGGAAATATTCTGTGTATATCATTAGGGACAGGTTGGTGGTAACTACAAGCTTAATTTTCTTCCCCTCTCCTCATAACTACCTCAGCCTTTGTCTTCTTTTACATCATTTTCAATTTTCCAATATTCTTCCTGCAATGTATTATCCATTTGGTTCTAAAAGTATTGGAAATCAAAGGTGTCACAAATAAAGGATTGTTGGATCTGAAAAATTATCACAAATACATAATTGGTTACTTTATTATTTGTGTGCCTGTCTGTCTTTTGATTAATGTTCTTATATCATGCCTATCATCACTATGGTATAGTACCTGAGTACTCATCATGGTAAGTTGCTGTTTATTTTTGCATTGTATTATGAGTTACACATTGAGTAGAGTTTAACTATTGTATTGTTAAATTATCACTCTCAAGGACAAAAGTGAAAAGAATGCCAAGGAAAGTAGCTGACAATAATATAGCTCACTCTTCATCCCGAAAAGGAATCATACTACTTCTCATGATTTAAAAGTAATTCATTACTTTAATCAGTTGCTTAAACAGCCCTTGGAACCCATAATTATGCACTATAATCTAGGTGTAGTTCCATCAGCTGTTTATGCAGTGCCAAAATTAACTCCCTTTCTAATTTGTGCTCTCGTCTTCTATTTAGATACCTCAGGATTCTGTTTGCTTTCCTAGCTGCTACTATTTTCCGCTATCAACATCCAGATCTTTTAAAAAATCAGTTTAGAAAAGCATTTCTCCTTAAGGTATAATTCATTTTGCCATTTGTTGACCTAGTACTTATTTCTTTAGATTTGTACATACTAAATGAGACGACCATGTGTCTAATCATGTCTCCATTATTTCCACATCACTTTGGGTATGGTTATTTTTCTGTTTAGTATTAAGTAGTTTATTTATCTGCAAACATACACACTTTACTGCAGTTTGTCCCTTTCCGCAGATCACTGATTGTACATAATGCCTTTCCCTGTGGCACTTCAGATGTCACCTTCCAAATCTAACCGTTATTTAAAACAATATTTAAAAAGTAATAGTCATGCTAAAAATGTCATTCAAAGGAATGATGGAACAGCTGACATTATGATACCACAATTATTATTGTGTGAGAGCCTGTTATTATGGTAGCACATGGAAGAGCTCATATATATGCAGCTCTTCCGTGTGCTACCATAATATATATATTCAGATCAAACCTCCAACAGGAAATAAAAGCTGTTGTTAAATAATTATGGCTTTCGAACTGAACAAAAGGCTATTATGCATCCATCAGCTCACCAATTGCTGAATGCTAGGTGTTCTTTCCTCTGCTTGAGTGACAGGCAACAGCAAACAACAGTTCTAGAGTTTGGTGCTCAGTCTAGCCCCCTCTGCTGTGTGTTATACTTTCCCAGCCTTGAAAAAAAAAAGTTCTCGGTCCCTGGAAGTCATAGCCAGCCTTAAAAGGACTAATCCAGAGTCTTAAGTTTAGAGCAATCCTTCTGCCTCAGAAGCCTTTCCATCAGATTCAACTAGCTCAAAATAATTGTGCTATCAATGCCAGCCACTCTGAAACAGGCAAACATTCTTGAAACCCATTAAAGGGCCATTGACACTTAGAATAAGGGAAATATTCTCAGTGGATGCTTCTGAATCCCCCAAATAGCCAAAATTTTCAGTAAATTAAAGATAAAAACATATGACAGGGATATTGTAATTCTCCCCAAGTCAAGCATTACAAACCCAGGAAATTTGGAGTTTAGGTTAGTGGTGAGGTAAGAAATGTTACCATATGATCATGATTGACATTTTAATGTTTGAATCCAGATTAAACTGATTTTTAAAGACTAACTTTTCTTTTATATATTTTCCCCTTGTGGCATCACTTCCGGGTGGAGTCAAGGTTGTTTGGGTACCTTAACAGTGTATTTCTTACTTTACCATGTTAAATTTCTTGCAAGATGTTCTTGCAGACAGTGGGTGAACTTGTATGCCCTGTGGTCTACAAAAGCGTAGCCTTGACTGCAAACTTTTACATTGTTGAAGTCATGGCTGTGAATGCTGTTCCATTATTGTCCTACGGTCTATGTTTACAGCTTGGCATTATGCATGAACTCGCACAGGACAACTCAGAGGTGTTTTGCTGGTTAGAGTAGAAGTGGATACGCAAAGTATCATTCAGAGATACCGTAATTTATTTAAAGGTGATGGTGTTTTGTCCATGGGATATGCATATTCTCTGCAGTTGTATTTGAATGCCAAGACCTTTGTACTGCCTGAACATTGTGTACCTCCTGCACTTGTGGACAAGGTCTGAGCAGAAGCGCAGCTCACAAAAGATAATAGTATCATTTGGGAGATGGAAGGCCTACAGATTGGCGCTCAGCCATGGTGATCGTATATAAGAAGAATGAAGATATTTGAGTGCACAGATTTTAGGGCACTTAATAAATATGTGAAAGGTGAGCAGTTTCAATTACCAACCTTCAAAAAGGTAATTTACCAGGTAAGCAGATCCTGGATTTTCTCTCTGTTAGACTACCAATCTGATTATTGACAAATACCCGTGGCTGGAAGTTTGCAGCTCTTATTGACTTGTAGAATGCCATTTGGGAGGTACTGCTATCAATGACTCCCTTTTGGCTTACTCTGTGCTCCAAAGGTATTTCAGAGAGTGGTCTCTCAACTCCTGGATAGTATTCAGGGAGTATGTTGCTATTTGGATGACATTCTTGTCTTTGTGAAGACTCTTCCTGAGCATAATGATATTCTGGGCCTCTATCATAAGTTCATTGACCTGCCGAGCATGAGGATGCAGCGGTGGATTATTCATTTGCAGAAGTATGACTTTGATTTGGTATGTATCAAAGGAAGATATCATTTACTTGCCAAAGCTCTTTCAAGAGATTCTGCTAGGTTGGTAAGCTCATATACTGAAATGGTGCACCATATGCTTTTTACAGAAAGATACAACAATTGATTTAGGATGGACTGCTGATGCCACTCTTCAAGATGCTGAACTGTGCAAGGTGATATGTGCTTTACAAGAAAATTTTGTCTACATTCTACAAAATTCATTCTGAGCTCATGGTGAAGACGTGCTGCTCAACATGTCTTATGCACAGGAGACAGAGTGATCATTCTAGCAGTGTTTTGACAAGCAATCCTGGATGTGGTTCATGAAGGACTTTTGGGAGTAATGAAGATGAAAGAACTTCTTTGTAGTTATGCTTGGTGGCCTAGGGCTGCACTCAGACATTGAGCCTTGTGTGACAACGCATAGAACTACTTTTCCTCCAGCTCCTTTGAAACCAGTTGTTGGAAAAAGACCATGGCAGAGAACTTAAATGGATGTTACTAGCTCCTCGATTGCACTGCATGGTGTTATAGACTATTAGTCACATTGCCCCTTTGCATTCATAATGTCACAAAGCACCTCGAAGGAGTTCAATTTTTGCCTAATCACTTTATTTGCAGTTTTGGCCTACAGAAAGCCTTGTTTTAGATAATGGGACACCGTTTTCAGTTTGAAGAGTTTGAAGGCTTTTTGATGAGTATTGGTACAGTACATTATAAATCTGCTGTATACCAGCTTCAAGGAAATGGGATAATGGAGAGACTGCATGGACTCTGAAGAAGCATGTAGCTTGTATACTGGAGGAATGTCAAGGTACATGCTTCCCCATTGCATTAAGTCACGCTTTATATAATATTCAGAATACACCTCATGAAAATATTGGAGAGGCCCTGTTCCATCAGCTTTTCAGCTGACCTATGAGGAAAAAGTTTTCTGTGCTGATGGAAAAGGTTCATCCCAACCCATTGCTGTCCTTGAAGCTGACTAGGAAATATCTGAGTTTCAACAAGCATATCCATGGAAGTGTCCAGGCATTCTATCCTGGACACTCAGTGTCTGTTATGCAAGGGTCTGGAAGCATTTTCAATACTCATGATGTGATCTTGCGGGCTGCAGGGTATAGAGCATGGCAAGAACCACAGGGAGAATACGTTGTTCACTAGAGAGATCTACTGCCTACTGAAAGGCCAACAGATAGAGAAGAGGATGCTCTTTCTGCATATGATTATGTCATGTGGCCAGCTGGGTGATATTGCACCACAGCACCAGCATCCACCCCTCGAGCTGAATCAGAAGTATAAGCTATGGCTGTTGGATCACCTGGTGTCTTCAGCCAGGCACCGCTGAACTCTGCGGGAGAAGGAAGCAAAGTGTGATGACTGGTGTGTGTTGCCTCCCTGCTTCCTGCTCCTTGTTTCTGTTCTGTTTCTGGGTTCTTGCTGCCTGAACTCAGTGTTCCTGATCCTGTTTAAGAATGTGTTTGCATGCATAACATTGGGTGTATGCAGCTACTCATGGCCCGCTGCTATATATCAGCTGTTTGGGCTGTTATCATGTTTTTTTAGACAGTTGCTGAGCTAACTAGTTCATGGTTATTACATGTTTTCATTGACAACCTATCTGTATATTTTGTTTCATTTCTGTATGTTTTTGGATTTCTATTTGGGAGTGTATCAGAGCATAACACTTTACATATTTGATTTTCTTACAAGTGTAACGTTAACTGTGAATTTCCTGAGTTTTTAATGCTAATGTTGTTGAGATAATTAAAATATCCCTGTAATGATTTTTACCCTTATATTATAAATACATACTCTCAACCTTAACACCATCTTAACTTAGGTTTTTGTCTAGGAATTTTCTTAGTTTTTAAATATTATTTTAAATGTCATATTCAAGTACTAAACAAGAAACCCAAAGTGAATGCTACCATACAATACGTCTATTGATTTGAAGATATGAAGTCTTAAATCAGTTTTTAAAGACTTTAATGCCAGGTTCACTGGTATGCCAGAGCATTGCAAAATGGCCAGAATCCACAAGCCAGTTAAGCTGGATGTACAGCTGCTTTGCATCACCAGAACAACACAAAGCAGCCAAAGTGTACTGATGAATCTGCTCCTTAATTTGCAATAGACTTATTGGTTTGGAGGGCTGTGTTGAAAGACTGGTGCTGTGTGAAAGGAACGATGGGAAGCTCAGTCCCTGAGTCCAAATATCTCTCTTCTTTAAAGGCTCCCATTGCACTCCCTGCCTCAGATCCCATGGCAGTACTGTCTTACTATGCCATGGGGTCAAGGAAGCAGTGCTCTGGGGAGCCTTTCAAGCACTGCTGACCAAGCTAGCATGCAGCCATAGAATCTTTAAAGTACAGTGACAGTTGGCCATGGAATCTGCCAATGAGAACTCTTGGCATATGTGGACAAGTCTCCCTCATATCGCTGAATCATTACAACCAACAGAATTGGTGCTTGCAAATTATCTGTAGAGGAAGGGTGGTGATTAGTTGGGTTATCTCTGATGTTACAATGACCTCACTTTAGAGTTACCTGAGTTGTTGACTTGAGCCTCTCTAATAATAACAATTAGACAAAATAATTGTTAAAATAATTGTTAATAATAACAGTCTGATTTGTTTTCAAATATAGTCCATGAATAAGTTTCAATAAGATTCAGTAAGGTTTCGATTAATTTTAACTATATGGAAAGTTTAAAGTATCTGAATTATCCATTGTTACAGTCATTTGAAACTAACAAAACACTGACACAGGTTACATTTTTTAAAGGATCCAGTTTTTAATTAACTTGAACTTAAACTGATTGATTGATTGATTTGTAAATTCTCAGAAAACTCATTCTGTACTCAAAGAATAAGTACTGTAAGTTTGAGGAGGATACTCTCTATATAATTTTCATACAAAATGAAGCAGTTGAATACCTAATTTCAGTGCAAAATGGAATTCAACATTACTCATGGTGTTGCAACTAATGCTTCCAGAATTATAGTGGTGCTGGTAGTGAAACTTATAGTTAAGGTTGCCTAATACTTTCCATTATAAAACCATGTTTTCAGTTACTTACAACATAGCAAAACAATAACCATTTGGGCTGAAATTTTCCAGGCCGGGTTTCTATCTCAAGTTTCAGCAAAAACTGTTGAGCCATTATGAAAAACAAAGTTAGGGGAGAATACCTTGTTTTGCCCATGTTAAACATTCTTTCAACCTTTTGGTTGAGAAAACCTTAATTCAGTACTCCTGTGCATATACATGATGGTACAGAGTTTAATTACATGATCACATACTGTTTTTCCAGAGGACCACAACCTCATTTATGCACGTGCTTAAGTAGTTGCTTGATTGGTGTCCAAAAATTGAATATAGAAAAGAATAGGATACACTGGAGGGCCCAGAGGGGGAGTTAGGTTTTTTTAAAGTTAGTTTGATCTACCCCTCTTCTTCAGTAACGGAATGATGGAGTGGTTAGGGTGCATGATGGAGGTTAGTGTTTGTCTCACAGAAGATGAGTCTTTCAGAGGAATGATATTACAAGAACTGCTTTTTCAAATACAATTCTATAAATGTTCCCCTGATGTATACCTGAAGTAGGGTTCATCAAATACTACTATGATATTTTTCCTGTAATTACTGGCTTTCTCTAATGGAAACTTTTTAACAATAGATGAAGGAGAATTCCCTTGGAAAATATGTGGAAAGAAAAAATAGATGTATTTGGCTGTATATTCTTTGGTGGGTCATTGCTATGTAGAGTTTAGCAAAACTGTCTACTGAGTAGATAATATTCATGTATTTAATCTCCAGTAGTCAATAGATTGTTCCACTTTTGCTGAACCCTCAGTAATAATGCTGCAGCAAGAAATGAAAAATATTGCTCCCTTCTGATTTTTTCCTACTGTGGCTTGCACTTCCTTTGGAAGAGGTCAAGGCTTCCTCAGGGATACTTAGCCTCACAGTATGAGAAATGCTGTATATTAGCTTCTGTCTTCTATCTTTTAAATATGGTGCAACAATGTTTGAGTTTATGATAGCATTAGAAATGCCAAATAAGTACACATTCATCTTTAAAGCCCACAATGTTTTTTAACTTGTAAAATTGTAGATTATATTGAAATCTACTAACTTTTGATGGGCACATTTTTCACCCATCCCATTGTTTTTGGAAATAGCTACAAACTGGCTCCTTGCTTCTACAAACATTCAACTTTACGCACAAGTTGAACCATTGGCTTCAATGAGACTACTTGTGCATAAAAAGAAAAGGAGTACTTGTGGCACCTTAGAGACTAACCAATTTATTTGAGCATAAGCTTTCATGAGCTACAGCTCACTTCATCGGAGCTCACGAAAGCTTATGCTCAAATAAATTGGTTAGTCTCTAAGGTGCCACAAGTACTCTTTCTTTTTGCGAATACAGACTAACACGGCTGCTACTCTGAAACTTGTGCATAAAGTATACCATGTGCATAAGTGTTTGCAGGATCAGGTCTAAGTGAAAAGTTGCAAATGCTCTACTTATAAAAGATTCTTGTTCTGTCTCTTTTTCATCTGAGAGCACAATTCATATTTGATTAACATTTCAGTAAGTCCAAAGATTGCAAAATGTGATAACTAAAGAAGTATGTGTCGTGTTTTATTAATATCATTGGCACAAAGTGTTAAAACTTTATAGCGTGAGGTTGCATACTCTGTATTTGGTTTTCTGTGTTACCAAGGTCATATTGTTGCTAAGAGTTAGATTTGCTCGCAGAAACGTTAAAGTAAATTAAGCCAATCTCCCAGAAAAATGTGAGTATGTGATCCTCATCAGCCATCCCTTTCAGTCTATCAAAGAGCAGATATGTAATGATGGTCCTTTAAGATGTGAGAAATATGGACCAACTGGGGACACAATAGTCCCCAAACAAAGTGGAAATCATATATAAGTGGAACCTGGGTTTTCAGTGATATTTCCTCACCATGGTTTAATGCTAGAAATTAGAGTGATAAAAATGGGACATGACAAAATCAGGTCTGCCTGGGATTGTGGGGAAATATTCTGTAGATATGCTTACTGCCTGCTGAAAAATGTGACTCATAATCATCACGGCACTTAGCATTTGCAACTGCACCAGTGTTATCCATTGTATGTTGCAGGCCTTCTACCCAGGAACCCTGGCAGTAGATGATTTGTTGACCAATGATGAAGGCACCTTTGGGGCCAGATTGTGACAAATAGGCACTTGTACACAATGGGGGAGGTCTGGAGCTGTTGTGCCTCAAGGAGAATTCTAAAAGGAATACTGCCTCATGAGTCACAATTGCTCCCAGCACTGCCTGTACACAGGGGGAGTCTACACACTTTACCATCCCTTTGGATGGTTCAACTTTCTCATTACCAGAGCAGCTGACCAGCATCCCATATCACTGTCTCCTCCATACCACTTTGATGTGACTTATTAGGAAGGAGTGGTCCCTGCACTGCTCTGTGCTTAGGGAGTGGTGCTGTGTCTGGTTCTTACATGAAGTGTGCAGGGTAAGAGGGAAAGCGTCTTTCACTCTCCCCTCCCTTTCACTCTCCCCTCCCCTCTACAGCCAGACACAGACCACCTTTATTACTCTTTGCCCTGCATCCTAGACTTTTACTGATACACAGATTTCTGTTTTGATCTGACCTTTTGTTATGTGTCTCATTAGTATATGAATAATAGAGGTATGTTTCATCCTGATTGCCAACAGCTGAGCCAAGTTTATTCAAATGTCTGGCTGTATCCTGAGAAAGGACCAGAATTCACAGTTCTGCAGGCACATAGGTTCTGAGGTTGTTTGGAGGCATTGCATCGCCTTAGAACTTCTTTCTGTTGGAATCCTGGAGGATTCTTGTCTCTATTGTCATTTTGGAGGTGTGTTAGAATGTATCTTCAAGGAAGAGATGGACTCTGGATTTTCCTTGGAGGGCTGAGGAATACTCCCATAATACCAGCTATATACTTAAACTAGGCTTTCAACCTCGGCTGAATATTTTGCTGGTGACCTGAGCTCAGTGATCATCAGCATTTCAGCATAGAAGTTACTAATTCACCCCTGATCAATGCCTATGTCTCTCTGTTTCTGACTGGTCCTGTAGGTTGTTGATTCCGTTTGATTTCTGCAGTTCTTTTAGTGGTTCTGTTACCAACTAAATCGCCCTTTTTGTATGGGTTGTAGATGTTTTAACAATAGTTATTATCAGCTGTAATGGGGAGCTCTTGCTTTCCTGGCCCCTTGCTGTACCATGTAAACATTGAGGCCATGGGAGGTTTTCCTCGTTCTCAGCTATAGACAAGGTATAGAACCCTCCAGCTGACCTCTTTTCTGTAGGTCACACTCTGATTAACCTAGACTGATTCTCACTACTATTAGTTTCCTCATATGATTTCTGTGGTGAGCTTGCTACATTTTTTGCAGAGAAGATCAAGAGATTCTGGGTTGTACTCAATGGACCTTTTGATTGTTAGAATTGCAATCTCGCAATAGACTGTTCTCCACAGTTGGGTTCACCATCCTTTTGTGCTGATGTCTGTAGTTTTTTCCCATCTGGCTACTGAAAACTATAGACATGGCTGTGCAACTATTATTTACAGAAATTATCAGCTCTCAGCAGCTCTGAGAACAACCTGAGGACCTATATGCCTGCAGAACTGTGAATGCTGATCCTTCCTCAGGATATGGTCAGACATTTGAATAAATTAGTGCTTTGCTTAGCAAGGGGATTGTGCTAATACTCTTGTCTTAACAGAAATCCATGCTTGAGAGCTTTCCAGCTACCATGCAATATCAAATGCCTGCCATTTAGGGTAGGAGCCTGAGTGTATACTGGCTTTTCAAATAAAGGTGCATCTTGAGACTAATGAGATCTTGGGTAGGCTCCAAAGCAGGTTCAAGCCTTCTTTTGAATTTAATTTATAATAGTTAGGGTCATGTATGATTTTTATACTGCTCTTGATTAGGATTAATTGGCTCTTCTGGTAATTTTGTTTCTGGTGTTTTCATTTGCTTTACCGTGGGGGTTGTTTTGACAACTTAAAGAGGGACCTTTATGCCTGGGACCATTTTCCAGTCAGTTAATATCGATGGATTATTATGTTTTCCTCCAAGGGATATGAAATGTCATGCCCCTGATGGATCTAGTCTGTCGCTCGTGTTGCTCTATGTGGGCGTATAGTACCAGAAGCGTGTTCGAATGGGTTGCCGCACGGAATGGTTGCAGCAGAGGACTCTGACATCTTCCTTACGCTGCCCTGGCTTTGCCACAGGCACTGAAGCACAGACCACTGCATTTCAGTTGCCCAAGTGGGATTGTGACATTTATGAGGACTAATATACTGATTCCCCCATTTGCTTTACTTTGCTAATGCCAAGTTAAGCCACAGAATACCTGCTTCCTTACAATAAAACCACTATGTGCCTTTTTAAAAAATCAGCTTAGTCTGGCTCCAGCTCCCATATGCAGCAGGGGCAGCGGGGCTCCTCCTTTAATCCGGAACTGTTGTGCATCTATCCTCTGTTGTAGCTGGCGTCACAAAATATTTACATGCCAGACATGCTAAAGATTCATATGTCTCTTCATGTTTTGGCCATCTTCTAGAGGACATGCTTCCATGCTGATGACGTTTGTTAAAAAAGATGCATTCATTAAATTTGTGACTGAACTCCTTGGGGGAGAATTGTATGTCCCCTGCTCTGTCTTACCCACATTCTGCCATGTATTTCATGTTATAGCATCTCGGACAATGACTCAGCACATGTTGTTCATTTTAAGAACACTTTCACTACAAATTTGACAAAATGCGAAAAAGACACCAATGTGGAATTTCTAAAGATAGCTATAGCACTCGAACCAAAATTTAAGAATCTGAAGTGCCTTCCAAAATCTGAGGTGCGGAGCATGCTTTCAGAAGTCTTAAAAGAGCAACACTTTGATGCAGAAACTATAGAACCCAAGCTACCAAAAAAGAAAATCAACCTTCTGCTGGTGGCATCTGACTCGGATGATGAAAACGAACATCTGAGGGTCCTCACTGCTTTGGGATCATTATCGAGCAGAATCCATCATCAGCATGGACGCCTGTCCTCTGGAATGGTGGTTGAAGCATGAAGGGACATATGAATCTTTACTGCATCTGGCACGTAAATATCTTGCGACACCAGCTATAACAGTGCCATGCGAATGCTTGGTCTCACTTTCAGGTGATGCTGTAAACAAGAAGTCGGCAGTATTATCTTCTGCAAATGTAAACAAACTTGTTTGAGTGATTGGCTGAACAAGAAGTAGGACTGATTGGACCTGTAGGCTCTAAAGTTTTATGTTACTTTATTTTTGAATGCAGGGGTGTTTTTTTACATAATTCTACATTTGTAAATTCAACTTTCATGATAAAGAGATTGCATTACAGTACTTGTATGAGGTGAACTGAAAAATACTATTTCTTTTAAAAACAACAAGCAGTCTGGTGGCACCTTAAAGACTAAAAGATTTATTTCAGCATAAGCTTTCATGGGTAAAAACCCCACTTCTTCAGATGCATGGAGTGAAAATTACAGATGCAGACATAAATATACTGACACATGAAGAGAAGGGAGTTACCTCACAAGTGGAGAACCAGTGCTGACAGGGCCAATTTGATCAGGGTGGATGTAGTCCACTCCCAACAATAGATGAGGAGGTGTCAATTCCAGGAGAGGCAAAGCTACTTCTCTAATGAGCCAGCCACTCCCAGTCCCTATTCAAGCCCAAATTAATGGTTTTAAATTTGCAAATGAATTTTAGTTCTGCTATTTCTCTTTGAAGTCTGTTTCAGAAGTTTTTTTGTTCAAGTATAGCTACTTTCAAATCTGTTATAGAATGTCCAAGAAGATTGAAGTGTTCTCCCACTGGCTTTTGTATGTTTTTGTATGTATTCTTGGGGTCCAATTTGTGTCCATTTATTCTTTTATGTAGGGACTGTCCGGTTTGGCAAATGTACATGGCAGATGGGGCATTGCTGGCACATGATGGCATATATCACATTAGTAGATGTGCAGGTGAACTATTTCTTTTGTTTTTTATAGTGCAAATATTTGTAAACAAAAATAAATATAAAGCAAGCGCTGTACACTTTGTATTCTGTGTTGTAATTGAAATCAATATATTTGAAAATGTAGAAAACATCCAAAAATATTTAAATAAATGGTAGTCTATTATTGTTTAACAGCGTGATTAATTACTATTAATTTTTTTAGTCACTTGACAGCCCTAATGAGCAACCCTCAAAAAATGATGCAGTTTGATATGTATATGCAGCCAGAGGTTAGAGCTTAGCCAAACTTTGAATCTTTATTTGATCTCCCTGACTGTGCCCCTTTTCTCGCTGCATCACCCCCAAATCTTTCCAGTGACTCAGGCCTCAGTTTCCTCCCTTTTTACAACCAGTTTCTTCACTTCTTCCCATAGAAATTGACTTCAGTGATTTGGTCACAGAATTGTACTCTTCTTTTGTCGAAGGCACGGTATTTAGGGCCTTCTTGCGTTCTCCTCTGGTCAAGAGAAAACCTCTGAGTGAAGATGCATTGTGGTGGTAGCAGGAGATGGCAATGAACTGATGGGCTCCAGCAGTCCTGGCAGCTGCACTGTACCAAGTGACATGACAATATTTAGTCTTGGATTGCATTTTCTTCTGTTTATTTCTTTATTTAATTAGTTAGTTTACTTTCAACACATTTGGGGAAGATTTTTATCTGGGGCCAGATTCTACCACTCTTATTAACATTGAGTAACACTCTACTCCGTGAGTAGTGCCATTGATTTCAGACTCTGACCCCAAATACTGCTGGAGGCCAATCTAAGAGACAGATTCTGTCACTGTTACTCCACTATTAGCCCCATCAATTGAATAGGGCAATACATGGAGTAAAGTGCTACTCAACAAGGGTATTGGGCTCAATGCAGAGTAACTGGATGAAATTCCCTGGCCTGTGTTATACAAGAGATCAGGCTAATGGTCTCTTCTGGCCTTAAAATCTATGAAAAAGGGCAGAATCTGGCCATGACAGATTGCCCCCCTTCCCAGGTGCCACCTGATGTACTGGGGTCCCACTGAACCCGCCCGTTCCACCAGACTGGGCTCCTTCCCCCTGTCCTGCTGTGCTAGGCCCTCAATCCTCCTCTAGCACACACACAGGTAGGGCCACACCCAGCTGCAAAAGGACACAGACACTCATATCAGCTCTGTGTGGGAAGACTCAGCTCTGGGGTTGCCCAGCACTCAAGTGTACACCTCCTCTGGAGTGTAAACCCAAAATTGTATTCTCTTGCACTGCACAGAAATCTATACAGCGTAAACTCATGAAATCTGCCCCCTCCCTCAGTATGGAGGAAGATATGTACAGCTTTTTGCCCCCTTTCCCCCCTCCCCAGTTATGAATTACACAAACTGGCATTAGAATAAACAAAAAACAAGTTTATTAACTGCAAAAGGTAGATTTTAAGTGATTATAAGGGATAGCAAACAGATTAAAGCAGATTACTGAGCAAATAACACAAACATGCAAACTAGGCTTAATACACTAAAGAAATTGGCTACAAATAGTAATTTCTCACCGTAACTGTTGTCTTAGACAAGTTGCAGAATTTCTTGAGGACAAACTGCTCTTGCTTGCAGCTTAAAATTCCAGGTATATCATTCACGGACCAGACACCATTCCTAGGCCGGGTTCAGTACTCCCCCGCCTTGCCCCTTTGTCTTTGTTTCTAAGATGTTTCCAACAGTTATCGTGGGTGGGGATTCAGTGAAGAAAGAACCAAGATTAACTCACTCCCCAGCCTTAGATAGGATTTTCATCTGGCGGGAATCATTTGTTTCCCAGTTTGACCCCCACCCCCTTTGAGTGGAAAAACACTAGAAGTCAAGATGGTGTCCAGTACCAGGTGACATGATCACCTGATCCTGCAGTGTCAAAGCAGCATCCCAGGAAACTTCTTAGGAAGGAGGGAGATTAGCATCTTCAAAGTCCTATTGTTCTCCCTAATGGCCCATCCAGGCTGATTGCATTCTGTCTGGTGGGTGTTCCCCAGGTGGAAACACAGTTGTAATTGTTACATAGTTCATAGTCCTAACCTTAGATTAAAAAAAATGATATATGCATACAAATAGGACAATCACATTCAGTATGGATTAAGGTAAGGGCAGAATTTGACCTTCTGTTCATAGCTCTACAATGCAAGATGCCGTTGTGATTTACTCTCTACATACTGTACATGAGTAACCTGTCAAGGCTGATGCATTAGCACAGCAGTTCTCAAACTTTAGCAACCCAAAGACCCCCATTTTGATTTAAATTTTTTTGCAGACCCCCAAGCCCTCCGCTCAGCCTCAGCCCCTGCCCCCACCCTACCCCTTTCCCCAAGATGCCACCCCCTACCCCACTTCTTCTCACCCCCGCTCTACCCCTGCCACTCCTCTTGCCCACCTCTTTCCACCCCCTCCCCTGAGCATGCCCCATCCCTACTCCTCCGCCTCCCTCCCAGCGCCTCCTGCATGCCACTGAACAGCTGTTCCCTGGCATGTAGGAGGCACTGGGAGGGAGGGGGAGTAGTTGATCAGTGGGCCACAGAGCCCCTGGCAGTGCCTTCGTAGACCCCCAGAGATCTGTGGACCCCAGTTTGAGAAACGCTGCTGTCAAGGTTCCTCCCCCACTCTGAACTCTAGGGTACAGATGTGGGGACCTGCATGAAAAACCTCCTAAGCTTATCTTTACCAGCTTAGGTCAAAACTTCCCCAAGGTACAAAATATTCCCACCGTTGTCCTTGGACTAGCCGCTACCACCACCAAACTAATACTGGTTACTGGGGAAGAGCTGTTTGGACGCGTCCTTCCCCCCAAAATACTTCCCAAAACCCTGCACCCCACTTCCTGGACAAGGTTTGGTAAAAAGCCTCACCAATTTGCCTAGGTGACTACAGACCCAGACCCTTGGATCTTAAGAACAATGAACAATCCTCCCAGCACTTGCACCCCCCCTTTCCTGGGAAATGTTGGATAAAAAGCCTCACCAATTTGCATAGGTGACCACAGACCCAAACCCTTGGATCTGAGAACAATGAAAAAGCATTCAGTTTTTTACAAGAAGACTTTTAATAGAAAATAGAAGTAAATAGAAATAAAGAAATCCCCCCTGTAAAATCAGGATGGTAGATATCTTACAGGGTAATTAGATTAAAAAAACATAGAGAACCCCTCTAGGCAAAACCTTAAGTTACAAAAAAGATACACAGACAGAAATAGTTATTCTATTCAGCACAATTCTTTTCTCAGCCATTTAAAGAAATCATAATCTAACACATACCTAGCTAGATTACTTACTAAAAGTTCTAAGACTCCATTCCTGGTCTATCCCCTGCAGAAACCAGCATACAGACAGACACAGACCCTTTGTTTCTCTCCCTCCTCCCAGCTTTTGAAAGTATCTTGTCTCCTCATTGGTCATTTTGGTCAGGTGCCAGCGAGGTTACCTTTAGCTTCTTAACCCTTTACAGGTGAGAGGAGCTTTCCCCTGGCCAGGAGGGATTTCAAAGGGGTTTACCCTTCCCTGTATATTTATGACAGCTGCATTAGCAGAACTGGGTTAGATTGATATTCTAGAAGTTAAGCAATCCTTGTTAGATTTCTAAGGTAACCTTGTGCGTTGCTGTTCATTTTATGTCAACAGGGCAGAGGATTTAAAATGGAAATCTGGCACTTTGACTAATGCAGCTTTTTTTCATTCCTTTCCAATAATTTGATGAAGATGACCATGATAGCCTTTTAGAAAACACACTCAGCCTTAGGTGATCTTAAAACTATGAGCAGACTGACAAATATGAAAGTGAGGGGAAAAAAACATCATTTGGCCTGGAAACCATGAAAATCAGACAGTGTGCTGAATGCTAAATGTTCAGGAAGTATATGTAACAAAACCATGAGTAGGCAAGAAAGTGAAAGAACGTAGATCGCTATCCAAACAAAATCATAGACAGTCTTCAGGGGCCTGTAAGCCCTAGAAGACTGTTTATGGTGGCTGTGTAGAGGGCCGATGCAGTGCTTAACTTGTGCCAGCACTTGCCAGGACTGAGCCCCGGCACATCTAGGCTTGGTAGTTCATAGCCCTGGCACTTCTGGGCTTGCTGCATCAGTTATGAATGTAGAAAAATTGCTTGAGCCCCAGCACCTCTTTCATTACTAGTGAAGCACTAGACTGAAGTACCCAGGAAGACATCTGCTTTCTGTGAAACAGAAAACAAAAAGTATAAACTCAGCTCCATGCCAGGGAGTTGCAGAGCTGCGGGGAGGTGGAGTGTACAGAGAACTCATGTAGACAAGCTCTTCAGGATCCATGCACAGCAACCCTCCTTTTCCTGCATATTGCATACAGTCTGGGACGAGTCTGACTCCGTTTTAAGGAAGAGAGCAGGCTTAGGTGGTATTATAGCACCACTTGTGAGGGGGGAAAGTGCCCTGTCTTAACAAGGAGCAGCCTCCATAGTCCTGTAGTACATGAATAAAAATATTTTGAAATGAAATGAGATGTACTACTCATCCATCAAGCCATTTTTTATTTGCATCTTAAATGCATGGCAGAATTGTCAAGCTGTCTGGAGTGGCTCATGACAGTGAGTGCCAAACTCAACGCAGACTGTCGAGAAACAGAGCACAAACTTCAAACTGTCTGTGAGTTCTATACTCAGATTTCACTAACCAAGTATCAAGCGTGAATTCTTCAAGCACTGTAACAGCCTACTCATGGAGTCACAGACAGTCCCCTTGCATACTTTGGTCTATTTGTCACCCTGGCATGCTTACCTTTATTGTAAATGGTCCCTTACACCAATTATCACATCAATATTCAGGTTACTCCCAGTCCCAAAAGACCAGTCACTTACCCCAGGTCAAGTGTACACTAGATCTCTCACCAAAGACAATAGCTGTAGCCAATTTTATAATAAACTAACTAAAGGGTTGTTAACTAGGAAAAAATGATTAGGAGAGTTATTTACATGGTTAAAGCAGGTAAACATACACACACAAATGAGATACAGTGATGGGTTCCAAAAGATGATAGGAGGTGCTGTAATATGCAAGCTTTATATGTCCTTTAGGGCTAACCTAAACTAAACAGCTGTGGATCCCTTTCTTAGGTTTTGAATTCTTCACCCCTCAGAGTTCAAGCAGCATGGGGATAATGATTTCTTCTTAACAGGAATTTTATTCCCTTCCCCCAGTGATCAGTCTGTGATGGGACAAGGGCTTGTGCAGTATCCTCTTCATGGGTGTGAGGGAAGCAATCAACAACATATTTTATTCATTGATGTTCCACAATGGTTTGCCAGTTGTCTATAGGCCTTCTTTTGTTGAAGAAGAGATGACATCTCTTGTGGTAAATTAGTATTTCGCACTTGGCAATGCCTCTCCCCTGACTCGGGAGGGGGGTTTACGGTCTTAGCAAATATTTTTATAGTTACAGAGCAAACACTTAAATATTACCTTATAAGTAAGGTATATATAAGGTATATGTATGATTAATGCATGCAGCATCCTATAAGCCTTCCATAAAGTCTAAACGTGTTCTTACAAGTCTAATATCTATTTTAACAATACTAACACACAGGCAATCCAGATTGGTTTCCAGTTATGCATTTGTCAGTGTTCAGTGAGCACAGTGACCTGGGCATGAGGTCACACCTGGTCTGTCAGCAGCACAGGAATATTTACATTACAGCAATTTGCATGCACAGTTTTCCACCTGTGGTGTCTTCTCATAGGGTTTTATCAGATGTGGACATCTGTTGTTCCCTAAAGTAATAATAGTAATAATACAAGCTCCAGAACTAGTGCTCGCTCAAGTGAGGGTGGGGTAGAACACACGATTCCATCCTTTGCACTTGTGAACAGCAAAGTGATAAAACTGCAGCCTCTGCACCAGGGGTGCTGGGACAATTTTTATAATGGAAGTGCTAATGATGGAAACCATGTGCTTGGTGTTTGTAATTACTGCTTCAATCCAGGATGCACAGCAACACCTCTATTTCCAGCACCACTGTCCTGCACTCCAGCACAAAGTGGTTGGGGATGGGCAGGACAGGTGAGGTCATGGCTCCACTTCTGCTATGGATCAGCCAGTGGAACTGCTGCCCTTTAAATGATATCTCATAGCAGAGGGTGCATTCTCCCAGGGGAAGTTTGGCTTCACACTGCCCTAAAGACACAGTTGACCCTAAATTTAAAGGTCCCGATCCAGCTCCCATTCAAGTCAGTGGAAGTATTCCTGTTGACTTGAATGAGAGCTGGACTGGGTCTAAAGTGCTCTAGAAAGAAAGGGTTTACTGCTCTTGAGTACGTGGATTATTTATCTGCATAGGAAAAGTCTGGTCTGCTGAGGTGCTCAAGGTACAGGCAGCCAGGAAAAGTTTTTTCTGTCCTGCCAGAATTTTCAAAATTTCAGAAAATTTTCCCATCTTAAATTGGGACAAAAAGGCAAAATCTAAAAAAAATAAATTGTGACATGAAAATCCAAATCCAAAAACCAAAACCAAAAACCAACCCCAACAATTTGGCTCAATTGAAATGTTTCATTTTCATTTTGACCTTTTTAAAACTTTTTTTTAACCATAAGTTATTTACATCTTTAAATTAAAAGTCATTTTTAAAAAAATGGAACTTTTTCATTTCAAAAAGTCAAAAAACAGAGCGTTTTGACCATTTCAAAAAATTTTTTCAAAGTTTTGTTGAAATGGGAAATTCGTCAAAACTTACCCTTTCCCACAAACAGTTTTGGTTTCAATGAATCAGCATCTTCTGACAAAAAAACCCCCACTTCATAGCTGAAAAGCTCCCACCCAGATCAACTCACAAGAAAGGTCTGCTCTGATAGATACCTAGGCGGCAGCCATACTCTAATGATTCTATGGTTCGCAGCAGAAGGGTTCTTTCTTGTGGACCATCTAAATTGCATACAAAAGAAGGCTCCATCATGTCAGCTTCCTAAACGGTGCTGGACAGGGTTTTGCTGCTGCATAGACAGATAGTTCTCGATTCTGATTAAATAAGTTCCTTCTTTAAAATAACAACAACAAAAAACTTTGTATTTTTTTTCTGAATTTGTCAACAGATACATAAGGACATAACATAAGATATGGTGGAAACAATACCATACACACATGTATTTGATTTCATACCTTTCCTTTAAGGAAATATACATCTTCTTTCAGGAGCATAATAAGTATTTCTATACATTTCTAAGTATTGTCTGAGTTACAATGCACATAGTATACAATACTATTCATTTTTGTATTCCTGGTGAATCTGGACTAGACTTTGAGCTTCCAAGGATCTGTTTCATATAATTATAAATATTCAAAGAATGATTGAAGCTGTTGTGTCCTAACAGGAAGTGACTGTTCCTTTTCTGAATAAAAGGCAAATAGAGGTCTAGAGATATACCTTTTTTGGTCTCCATTGTCTTATTTTGTAAAGATCTCCATGATCCTGCATTTCCAGTGGGTAGTTGTCAGGATAGCCCAGTCTCCCTGCTGTAAGTGTGAGATTCGCATGGAATGGAGTCTGCAGGCCAGATACTTTCCCAAATACTAGATTATCTGGAAGACTGTAGGAGGTATCAAATGTATTTGCTCTAAGACAGCCCAATATGTCTACCAAATACAGAGAAAATCTTCTTCTCCACATACACAAGTTTGTCTCATTTAGTAGGATTGAGGAAACATTGGAACTGGGTCTTCTAACAATGTTCCTAACTACGGAGGACAGTGCCCCTTTGTTCCATATTTGTGCCTGTATTTTCTCTGAAATTTCCCTCCTCACAGCTGTCTCCCATTTGAACAAATAATTCCAACCTCATCCCATACCCTCTCAATGCGCCCCCCCCCCCCCCGACCCCAGCATTTTTGAGAGGAGAGGGAAAGGGCTAAATACTGTGTTCCCAATCCAGCAAATTATTTCATGCAGGTGGATGCTGGCACCATTTCAGAGCTCAAGTGGTCCACCTGCATAAGTACTTTGCAGGACTGGAGCCTATGTTGTGTTCAAGAGAGACATGGGTGAAGGAAAAGAGCTCAGTTTTGTGCAGATTTTCTCCCACAAGCTCTTTAGGGTGAGGACTGATTCTTCATAAGCATTTATACAGCACCTACTACAATGGAGTCCCAAAACTGAGCTGAGTGTAATGTCCCTGATCCGTTGGAGAACGTAACACAGGAAGTTCCAAAAAACAGACCCATACCAGGAGTCATGCTGCCTGCTCCACATGCACTGCCGGGGATGCGCCACTACTGGCTTCTGGGCACTACTGTAATATAAATATTAAATCATGAAAAATGCCTAGATGGCTGGAATTTGTTGGGATGGTCCCTGGTACTACCTCATATTTACTGTTGGACATAGATCCTGTTCTAATTAAATTAGTGCTAGTGTCTTAATAGGGGTTTACATTAACCAGACTATCATATCTTTTTATTATTTTATTTATATTTCAGTAGCACGCAGGAGCCCTGCTAGGCACGATACAATTACAGAACAAAAAGATGGTCCCTGCCCCAAAGAGCTTACAATATAAATTTAATCTGCAGAACTGATAATGAAGTTTAACATTTGAGACTGCTGTACCACCCATTTACTAGATGCTAGCTTGTGAATTTGACCCTAGGTTTTTTCTTGATCAATATAAATGGGTAAATCATTTTCTGTATGTCTTTCCCATAAATTAGCTCTTTGGGGAAGGTACATCTTTGACACTCTGTTGTATAACCTCACACAACATGGCCTTGATCCTGATTGGGGTCTTTGGGAGCTGTGCATTACAAATAATACATAAAATATGGGTACGTCTACACAGGAACTACACAACTGCATCTGGACCATGCCAGACAACTCGAGGTCATGGGGCTCCGGCTGCGAGGCTGTTTCATTGCTGCCTAGACTTCTGGGCTCAGGGTGGAGCCCCGACTGTAGGATACTGTGAGGTGGGGGGGTCCCAGAGCTCTGGCTCCAGCCTGAGCCCAAAAGTCTACACAGCAATGAAAGAGCCCCACAGCCCAAGCCCCACAAGCCTGGCTGGCATGGGCCAGACATTGTTTTTTCTTTGCTGCATAGACATACCCAATGTGATCACCCCTCATGCTATATTGTAATTAATATACACAAGGCATTAAGGATACACATTCAGCCTTAATTCTGGCATTTCTCAACTATGAAGTGCTTAACTGTGCAACTTCAATATTCTCTTAACTTCTTTTGTATAAAATAATATATGGTAGAAAGGAATTAACTGCTTTTTTATTCTGTTTGAAGACTGTTTGAATTTTCCTGGAAAGGAAATACGTATATTGGGATTCATTTTTTCAACTATACAAAACATTTTTCTTTACAATATATGGTATCAAGGGGACTTGTGTTATTGATTACTGAATGCTCTCTCTGATGTCAGCTGAAGTGAACTATACTTAAAACAATACGTCCCCTATTGTTTACCTCTGAAAAATTAAATACAAAATGTCACCATGCTTTAACATTAGTTTCATTTACAATTGTTTTTGGTCCATTTGCAGAATAGAAATATAAAAGAATGTTATTTTTTGGATGTCAGTCAAAATACAACATTTTCTAAAAACTCTTGTTTTACAGTTACAGTACAGTAGTTATGCTGAATTACTGCATAGTGTATTTCTCAGTTGGCTCTGCATTTTTATGAACAGCATCTCTTTATAACTTTGCTTTTCATTTTGCCCTGAAATTCTGAGTGTACACATTCTTTTGCAACATAAGATTTCATAACACTCCCTTTGACAGTAGAGTGTACTTCCATTCACAATATTATTGTGATGGCCTGGGATCTGTCTCAAGTGATAGTGGCAAAATTCTTTCATTGGGTAAACATGCAATGATCACACAAGTGACAGCTGGAATCATCCAGCCTCAACACACACACAGCTATAATGTCAATTTCTAATCGGACTTTTTGCCTGAATAAAGAGTACTCACATGAGTAAGGGATGCAAGTTTGTGCCTTAAATGTTTAACTTTATTTTAATAAAAATATAATTATACATGTCATTTAAAAAGCCAGAATGTGTTCATTTTCATGGTATATTTTGGCTGGCTTATTGCCTTCTAGCATTAGAAAATTAAAACCCCAAGCACAAAGACCTGAGGCTGATTTATAGCTCCTGTTCGGAGAAAGTGATCAGGTTGCATAAACTTTGTAAAGCCTCAAGATATGTAAATTAGGGTTGCCAGTTTTGTTTGGACGTATTCCTGGAGCTTTCATCACATGACATAATCTTTAATTAAAGATTCATCATGAATTCCTGGAGACTCCAGGACAATCCTGCAGGGTTGGCAACCCTAATGTAAATAAAGATTAAAAGGTCGGAGACAGAACAAGACAGCAAATGGAATGAAAATTTTGACAGCTAAAAATATTTATCCTGGCTGAGTTCAATATATCAGATTAAAAAAGGATGACCTAAAGTACTTAAAGCACAGTTAATCTTCGTGCATATTGTCTTGATTACCCAGGATATTTCAAAATGCCATGTTTTCCTATTATAGACAGAGAATTCTCAGTAAGAATTAAACTAAGGTAATATTTTCTAAGACAAAAGGGCACAGTCTATTCATGAATTACCTGGAGAGGATAAAAGAGAGGTGGCATGCAGAACATACATATTGTAAGCAAAGCATTCAAGTCATTTGGCAATGTAGATACTTTATAGATAGTGCCACCATTCCCTCTCTGCTCACTGGTATATAGAGCGTACCCATCTCCATTCCAATTTAAATCAGTCAGCCTGCTATGCTTCTCTATCCTTTGGTAACACATATAGTTTTTCTTGCTTATTTCTCATATGGGTTGAATTTGTGTGTAGATACTTCAGTACATTTCCTCCTTCATGTAATTTAATCTGCTTCCTTTACATTAAATTCGTGAAAATTCTTGCTATTTTTATGAGTGTCGAGCAAAACCTCATCCTCCCCTCATTTCCTACCTTAAAGCCCATCTAATGGGTCTTGTCATTATGAACCCAGGAGGTTAGTATTCCTTCTGCTTACTTGGAGAATGCCAGTTGCCTCCCATCAGAGAAGCATTTCCTGTGCTCTAGGAATCCAAACGCTCCTCAGTATGTACTATTGTCCTCTTTGTAAACAGGTCTTCAGAAACAGATCATCCCATCTTTTACCCTTGAGCCTTCATTCCCTTTTCATTTAGGACCTAATCCTACCAGTTGTTTACCTGAATCCTAAGGAGTGCCTTACATGTTAAACAGACAATGGAGTTCTGTTGCAAAGGGCCTGATCTTTATAGAGCTGAGCACAATCAACTGCCATTGTAGAGAATGAGCATTAAGTGTTTCATAATACTTAGCATCAGCATCTCACAGAAACATCCTCTAAATATTCCATGTCTTCTGATGATCTATTCATTATCTGGGATGGCTCCAAGATGGCGGTCTGAGCTTCTAAAACCATTCTGGCCAGTTGGATCAAGCCTCCTACAACATATATGATTTAATTAGATTGTACTTAATCAATTAATCAAACATTTTCTAAGAAACTGGGTTTGCCCTCTGATAGTGTGATGCTAGTGGGCCAGTTGCCAGATCATGCCAAGATCCCCATGTCTCAACTGAACACTAACAGATACATAGCTGGAATCTGTCTGGCTCACTTGTGGGTTATTATGGATAAAATAGGTATTAGAATGATAAGAAAGTGTTTAGACTCCATTAAATGCTTGAGCATTGCTGCCTGCATTACTTCTAATATCTGCATTCCATATTGTAATGCGGTTGTATTGTGAGCCTCTATGACTGTATGATTTGCCATACAGGAGAGGGACATTAATTAGTGTGAAGAGCTGCTCTTTTACAGAATTTGTTATGCCCCTTCCAAAAGAGGAGACCAGACCGACTATAGGTGTATCTTACAACTGAAAACACCCCACATCTGGACTGCAGAATTGTCAACAAGACTAAAGACTCTTGTTATTCTGCTCTCCTCCCGGTGAAGATGAATGATGCAAGTAGACTCCTCCCATCAACTGAGTTTGCAGCTCAGAACTCATGGCAGGAGGAGGATAAAAATCCAGACAAAAACAATTAGGTATCTCTATGCTGCTTGGCCTCTAAGGAGAGGACAAGGTGTTTCTAGAGCTTCCCAGCTGCTTAGACTGGGTTAGCCCTAAAGGACAAATAGAGCTTTCTGATTACAGAAGCCCATATTACCTGTTGAAACCTAAAACTGTAACTCATTTGGGTGTCTATGTTTTCTTGCTGCAACCTTGTAAATAATTCTCTATTTCCTTTTCCTATTTAATAAATCTTCATGTAGTTTACTATAGAATTGGCTACAAGCATTGATCTAAGGCACAACTGACCTGGGGTAAGTTACTGATCCACTGGAATTAGGAGTAACCTGAATACTGCTGTCATTCTTGGTGTAAGAGGCCATCTGTCACAGAGATACGCTCATCTGGGTGGCAAGACAGACCACAGTATCCAAGGGGACTGTCTGTGACTCCATGTTTAGGTTGTTAATGTGCCTGAGGAGTTTGCACTTGGTGCAGTTGGTTGGTGAAATCTAAGTTTAGAACTCACAATCAATTTGGGGTTTGTCCCCTGGTTTTTAACAGTCTGTCCTGGGGTTGGTATTCACTTTTGTGTCAGTGTTGGGAGCATTACAGATAGTGTTTACTGATGACTTCTGCTTAATCAGGATTAGTTTTAACAGATAGTAAAGATCATTCTTCCATTCCTTTCTTGAATATTGGTATCACATTTTCTTTCCTCCAGTCTTCCGTTATGTTTCCAGTCATACATGACTTCTGTAGGTGTCTCTCCTCTTATACACATCATTATTTATATTTATATATACATTTACATGAAAATGTACAGTTGGTGAGTTAGACAAATTGTACTGATATTTGTCTTCCCCAAAGTTCTTGGCATTACATTGTTCTTGGTATTTATGAAATAGTTAGGGAAGTAGCCCAGAGAAGTGGCAGAAACCAGGTAAAAAGAGGTAAAACTGGTGAAACCTAGCAACTTGAACATCTCTCTTTCTGCTCCCCCTCAACCTCCATCCAAAAATGGTCAAATGCAAAGAAATCTGTCATGGAAGTGAAAGCTGACCCCAGGCAGCTTCAGCTTATGTGATGCTCACTTGTACAGGATAATACTACAGGAATTTCTCACATTCTCACAAATAGCCAGAATCCCTGTAGAGGTAATGTGACAGTCACTCACAATAATGTAAACAGAAAAAAAAAATCTCACCAGAAAGTCAGATCACATACATATTAATGAAAATAGTGCTAGATAAAGTACTGAATTTTACAATAGGCAAAATGATTTGCAAGTAATACATTGCATGGACTTTGCTCCAAATAACATACAACATTTTTACAGCCAATTAAATCCTTTCCATTTTTTAAACAATAATGCTTTATTCTTAAAAAGTAATGACAACAGATGGATTACAAAGCTTGTTTTGTTTCTTTAAACACAAATCTTTATTATGCCTCTGCTGTATTAGGAGCAGCCCTTGCATACCTTTTCAAGACACGATGCCTAAGGAGCCCAGAGGATCGTTGTACAGGTGCTCCTTGCGACACCTATAAAGATATGCAGGTGCTCTGCCAGGCTGCCGTCATAGCACTCAGTGGCATATGGCCCAATCATGCACCCTCTGGGTTGTGCCAGCATGGCTGGCAGTGCTAATCACCTTCTCTGACCCCTGGCTCTTTAAATTTGCACACAGGCCAGCTTCTGGTTTGTCTACACACTATTCATTTAGTCTATGCTGCAGTTGCTTACACATGTATGATGCACACTTCAACAGCTGCATAAAAGCTCTGCAAAAGAAGCAAGGATATGTGCCTGTAAAGAAGTGCTAAATCTTAAGAATCCTACATTTAGAGCCATATATAGAAGCCAGTGAGCTTCTTTTCTAAAGCTTCATCTAACACTGCAGCTGTTTTGAGATTTCTGATGGCTCTTCAGATCAACAATAAGATACAGGTTTAAAAAATCTATTTCAGAGCAACAAGATTAGCCTGCAAACTTGCTTTAGGTTTAGAGCTGTAGCTTTCTCTTTGATCTGTTCTGTGGATCTGAGAATCCCGGTATGAAGAGAACACAGAAGCTGCTTGAATACATTTGGTGTGAAATATTTAGTGGATTAGGAAGCAAAGCAAGCAGTGGCTTGCCAGTGAAATTATTACTAAACCAAAATTAACAAACACAAAGCAGTCAAAGAAGCTGTGAATTGGATTTGACAAGGAGAGCTGAACTTTTCCAACTCATTTTTTATTAAACCAGGCTAGTAGGAAAACATAAAATATTACCCAATTTTGATTAAACATAGTACCAATGAATTTACACTTGTCTTTCTTTCCAGCGAAAACAGTTGTAATTAGGATGGACCCTCTTAGCGTATAATCACATGATATGTTCAAGCATGGAAGCTTGTGCATTCACACAGAGTATTGAAATCTACTGTCATATAGCCAAATAGTCTGGAGAAAAGCAGATGAAGTCAACCTTCACTACTGACATTATCAATAAATAGTCTATTTACATAACCCCCCCAACAGAACTAAGGTGCTCATAAAAATAAATACAAATTCTATCAGAAGCATAAATGTAATCCCCTTGCCATTTGGATGGCTTGAGAAATATAGCTCCCAGCAGCTCACAAAGAGAACGCTGCAGAGGCTGCAGAAACTGAAATTGCCTGGTTTGTGCTTGGACACCAACCAGCACTGTGGGTGGGAGAGAGGAAATGAAGGATTACCAGGCCAGAGGCTTTAATGACCTGCCAGGGCAATCAAGAGCAAGCCCTGATAGCCTATATATCGCTGAGACTGCCCAGCGATGTGCGCTAAGCATGCACAGACTCGGTGTTTGGGGCAAGGCAGATGGCTACTAGCAAGAGAATGGAGACAGACGTCCTGAGTTGCTTGTGACAGAGTAAGTGAGAGAATCCTAGTTTGCAGCTCACCCAGAGAGACCCAGCCGACTAGAAGCACACGGCTTCCCAGGGGGAGTTGTCTGTCAGCTAGCTGTTTCTGAAACAGCTTGGCTGTTGAAATTATAGGGCAGTGAGAGAGGCCAGTGCCTTAACTAACACAATCATCAGTCACATGCTAGACTCAAAAGGGAGAGCGAGATCTCCCAGACTCCATATTCCGAGGAAGAAGATCATTTGCAGGCCTCACCCATTAGGATGCCTTGCTCTGGAAGCAAGGGAAAGCTGCCTTTCCCCTACTCAACCCAATCAGGGATCTGTCTTGATGCTTTACCAGGGTATACTGGGGATATTTCACTGAGCAAGATAGGAAAGGACTCCAGTGGTGAAGAAAATTCTGTTCTGTCAATGCATAAGCAGGTGAAAGCTCACCTGGAGGTAAAGGTGTGCATGGTACAACACCACCAACAACTGTCAGGCCTACAGCCTTTCTTTGATTGATTTACCGGACAAACTTACCTCTGCTCTGCCTATCCTATAAAGCTTCATCACAAGAACAGTGTGTCAGCCACCTGGGACCCGTGGGCAGGTTCTGAGTTGCACTCACCTGTTTTCATATTTTGTATGGGTATTTGAATATTTAGGGAGGATCTGATTATTTTTGTGGGGTTTAGCCAGTTCATTCAATAATCTTCTCCTTTTGGTTCCTCTGCCCTTTTACTGAATTCCTATCCTTATACTTTTTATATTAACCTTGTCCTTCCCACTAATATGGTGTTTGTTTTTTTTAACTTGGTTGGTTCTTGACTTCTTTTGATTTGTAATATCCTAAAAACCATAGGGTTTCATATTAATTTATTCATCTGGCACTAGGTAGAGAGAGTCTGGGCTGAGAATGCAATTTATCACCGGAGGTCATTGGGCTGAAGTCTCACAATAGATATCAGCCCAAGGAGCACAAAGAAATCAGTGCCCATTGGTGCTAAGGTGGGATACAGCCAAGTGGGAGAAAGGATCAAGTGGACACTACCATACTTGAGGATAGGGGTCCCCAGAAGACAGCTACATAAAAAAACAAATAACCTCCTATTACCTTCTTAGAGCTCAAATTAAAAACACATGATTGGCTCAGCTAATAACTGTCCTAAAGAAAAATAGGTTAATGTCTCACAAATGTCCAGGTTTTCAACAGATCCTGGATAACAGGTTCAAAAAAGAATTCATGGAAAATAGGCCCATCAATGGATAGTAGCCAATATGGGCAGGGATGGTGTCCCTAGCCTCTGTTTGCCAGAGGCTGGGAGTGGGGAAGCAGGGGATGGATCATTTGGTGATTGCCTGTTCTGTTCATTCTCTCTGGGGCACCAGGCATTGGTCACTGTCGGAAGACAGGATACTGGGCTAGATGGACCTTTGGTCTGACCCAGTATGGCCATCCTTATGTTCTTATTCTGGTTTGTTGGAACAATTTGACCCCCTCACCCTCCCCTCCCCCCCAAAAAATTGCAGGTACAATTTGCACTGAGAATTCAAATGTAATTCAAAGTACTTGTGCCCATATGTGCTTAATTGTGGGTACACGTTGAGTAGTTAGAAGTACACTTTGTCCCCACAGTTATTTGTTGTTAGTGTAAAACGCTGGCACAAAGGCCCAGATCCACAAAGGTACTCAGGCTCCTAACTTTCATTGTTTTCAGTAGAAGCAAGCCTCACACAAGCAAGGCCTTTTAAAAGGCTTAATTTCGTGAAAATTTAGCACACTGTATTGAATATAATGTTTCCAAAGTGGTTATGGTATGATACCGTAATGGAAGGCAGTGTGACACCAACACCTGCAGAAACAATGTTTCAGGGATTCGGTATTTGGTTACTAACTAGACCAGATTTTTCCAGGGGCAGGAGATGTTTGCAAGTGTAACCCACACACGGTCTGAGTATGGTGTTCTGTCCCATCTAGTGGCACGGAGACCACTTAAAGAGAGAGAGTTAACTGAGTCTGCTCTACAACCTTAGCTAAGAGTTGGCTTTTTAGCTTATGCAGTAGAGGCTCATGCACTAAGCTCCAGAATTCCCCAGTTTGATCCCACCCGCTGACAACCAGGCTCTGTTGACGTTACACAAGTTTCGTGGCTCCCTGCATGATATCAAAATTATTATCTAGTACATGGCACACAAGTTTGCCATTTCCATCATTAGATTGTGAGGTGGATGAAACTAATACGATAATTACTGTTATAATAAAATTTATATTTCAGAAAATGCTTGTAATTTGGGATAATTGTACGTTTATGAATTTTCAAGGTTCATTCTGACATAAGAGTGGTGTAATTGTAGTGAAAATAGCTTAAAATAATATTAATTATATTGATGTTTTCACTCGTGTGATTCAAAAATTCTGTTTTTTATTTCCCCATGTTAAGTATCCTCACACCTTCTTGTCAACTGTCTAAATGGGCCATCCTGATTATCACTACAAAAGTTTTTTTTTCCTCCTGCTGATAATAGCTCATCTTAATTAATTAGCCTCTTACAGTTTGTATGGCAACTTCCACCTTCTCTCTATGTATATATATATATTTTCTTACTATATGTTCCATTCTATGCATCTGATGAAGTGGGCTGTAGCCCACAAAAGCTTATGCTCAAATAAATTTGTTAGTCTCTAAGGTGCCACAAGTACTCCTGTTCTTTTTGCGGATACAGACTAACACGACTGCTACTCTGAAACCTGTTTTTTACAGTACGGGGACTTGTAGGTGATCTACATTTGAGTCTCACAATTTAATCAGCCACGAAAGGATGGTAGATTTTCATCAGCTCTGGTTTAGTTAGGACTGTTTCATTTCTGCAGCCCTGAGTCCACCCATCATAACATTCTACCATAAGACATAATGTTCTGCCATTATTGGATGCTGCAAGTAACCTATCAGTCCAGAATAGTGAATCAGAAATGCTGAAACATCAGTTTAAACAAATTCTTCTTCAGCCTAATGTACTTTGACTAATAATGTAATTGGTACTAACAAGCTGCCCCTGCTGACAATACCGTTTTCTTCACCAGATTAAAATGAATCACTGAGTTGCCTTGTATACAGTGGCTGTGTCATATGGGTCAAGAAATCAACTCATATGTTCTGTTGTCTGATTCCCAAGAATGGATAAGAGTGTTCCGAGACAGGTGTCTCTCTCTCTCTGTTCCTTGTTGACAAATAATGTGTCAGAAAAATGGCAGATTATGTGTGCTCCAGTTAGACATTCATGATATAGTCATATCTTATATTTGTATGTTCTTGGGTAGTTTCGTTGTACATTCAAAGGGATTTTTATTCTGTAAACACCTGAATGTGCTTGACTACTGCATTTTAAACCCAAGAGGACAGCTATGGCTTATTGACAATCATTTCCTTTTCACCATAGAAGTCTAGAATGATCCAAATCCTGAAGTCCTTACGCAGGGCCAGGCTGTGTCTGGCCTTGCACAAAGAAGCCTCTCCCCTCTACTGTAAACTCTATCATGAATGGCAAAGAGTCCTGTGGCACCTTATAGACTAACCCACGAAAGCTTATGCGCCAATACGTCTGTTAGTCTATAAGGTGCCACAGGACTCTTTGCCGCTTTTCCAGATCCCGGCTAACACGGCTACTCCTCTGATGCTTTATATCATGAATGTCTATTGAACTCAGGTGCAGGGTCTAGCTACTCAGTAAATAAAAAACGTGCCTGAGGAGCACAGTCACAGAGCTGTGCTGTTAAGGCCACTGGGACTACCCTCCCCACAGGGAACGGGGGAGGTGTGGCCCTACCCCCTGTACAGTGGGGATCAGAGCTTGCCGTACGCAGAGTGGAAGGCATGCTGCCTCCTTTCAAAGGGGAGCAAGAGCTGTCAGTACAGTGTGTGCTCCACGAAGAGTCCCTGTGCAGTCGGTCAGCCAGCCAGCCACAGTTCTTCTTGGGGCTCCTGCTGTATCATGGCTCTTCTATATATATGCCTGTGCAGGCATACACGTGCGCACACACACACACACACACACACACACACACACACACGCAGGACTGTGCCTTTCAGGCACAATTCAGCTCTCAGCTTATCGTCACGCCTTAAGAAAAACTTGTCATGAAGTCAATGAGCTAGACTGTGGAGTGCTTACTTGGCTTTTACTCCTTCTTTACTCAGAAAAACGTCTCACTGATAGAAATGTATGGAAAAAAATAAAGTAAGAACATCAGGATTTTGTCCATACAGTTTTGAATGACGTGACACAAATTTCATATGTGCTGTTTTTTACAGAGTATTTTTATAATGTTAATAAGTGTTATATACATGAACTTTTCATACAGTTTAAGCATTTCACTATTACGTACCTCAGAGGGTATCCAGTGCATTACAGGTTTTAAAAATTTTTAATGCATTCTCTTCCTCTCAGGTAGTGTGTTATATTTTGACATAATTATTGGTTGGGATGCCTCTAGAAAGTATTCAGCCAGCCAACGTCTTCTAATGCAGCTTACTCATCCACAGTAGTTCTCTCAGAGTCAATATCTTCAGGAAGGATTAAATGCTCAACTTTGAGGAAGGTAGGTGAGGTATGCAAAATATTTTTCTTGTCTGTTGATCTTTAGACACTTCAATTAATAGCCATTTCTGCCTACATCCTCTTCTTTCTCTTTTCAAAGTGAATTTTAGTAATGTTAAAAAGTGTCAGAATGACAGCACTGAAAAATGAAGCTATCTGTTTATCCACAGAAGTGATCAGTCAGGAGCTCAGATACCATATTCAGCACGATATCAGAGTCTGAACAGAAGAGAATCAGAGGCAGCGGCAGTAGAAAGATTGAAGCCCTAGGTATCAGTTGTGATAATGTTACCAAGATACAGACAATGGCCCCCTAGAAACTGGACCGAAGGCATCCACTTATTTTACCTAGGTTGTGATGGGAATGACTTTTGGTAGCCAACAATCAGTGTGAAGTTTTAACTTGTTAATTCAAGACAAAGTATCAGAGGGACCAAATGCAGTTACATATTTTTAAGAAAGGGAGGGTAAAAATGCAAGTCCTGAAAGTTACAGGCTCTAAATAGTAGTTAAAATACTAGAACAAACACCAAGGTGGTCAATCTGTGAGCACTTTGAGGAAGATAATGCAGTAAGGCAGTATGGATTCATAAAAATTAACCATCTCAAGCTAACTTGTTTTCTGCCTTTAACAAGATAATAAGCTTGGTAGAAAGGGTGAATAAAGTAGACATATCTCAACTTCAGCAAGGGATTTGATAGTGCTCTATATCATAGGCTAAAGAAATATGTGGTGAGGATAATGGTCTTAAAGAATAAATGAGAGGTTTTATCCAGATATAAAGAATCTATTCCCTATGTACCTATTCAAAGAACGTCAGATATCAAAGGTTCTAGGTTGAAGCAGTTCTTTTTTGTTGGTCTTTATATACCTCATTATGATTAGTTATTTTTTTTTCAATAATATATCACTACAGTACCATCTCACTCATCATATTCACCCTTGTCTTAGTCTTTCAGGAGCAGCCAAGTACATCTCTGGTGTAAATCCACTTAAGTCTATACAGTTACAGGCAAGATAAATTTGGTCCCAGGAGATTTGTACCTTATTTCCCCAGAGGACTCCAGATTCTGTCATGCCTCTCCAGCAGATGTAATCCCCAATGCTTATTATGCTGCAGCATTTGAAGGTAGTTGATTTGTTTAAGTCCAAAGAAATGGAGAGAAGCAGTGGGATGGAGACATGGGTTTTAGTTGAACCCTTTCTGTCTCTGTACATGTGCCAGGGTAACTTAGTTAGAAAGGCCCAGAGCCTTTTAGAGAAGGGATCTGATAGTTACTGGACATGCTTCACAGCTGTTTCTGAAGCCATGCAGAGGATTTATATGCAAAGCAAGCAGCCTTGAAGCCTCCACACATCTACCATCTGAGAGCTAATCCAATCAGAGCTCAGGGGAAAAAGGTTATAAATATGGAAGTTGCAGAATCGCATCTCAATGCCTGTATCACTTTGGATGCAGTCTGCAGACCCCATATCTTCTTGATAACCAAAGAGATAGTAGGCTCTTGGGTCAGGAACTGAAATGACGGTTGGGTGTGAAGAGCTTCGGACTGTTGCTTGCTGTGTTGACTCGAGCTGTTTGGAGGCAATCAATTCTGCACAGGTCCTGGAGTCCCCCTGTGACATGCACACATGCCTTTTGAGGCTTCACTGTAGAAACAGAGAAAACATCTGACGGGAGATCAGAGGGGGATGTGTGTGTATGTGTGTTCTAAAGTCTAAATAGTCTGTCAAACCTAACACTGAAATATTTATAACAACAAAATCTATGTAAAGAACACCAGTAGGTTCATTGCCTAATAGCTTTTTCTTAAAACTATTCCTAATACTAATTACAATGCTTTTGTATTATTAAAATGCCTTTTTTACCAAAAAATTGTATGTCTCTTAAGCTGACTGGGAACAGTATTTTACCCCTACATTCAGGGTTTTACGTACAATAACTCTGAGATTTAACTCTGTGTAATGCTTTAGAAAAGTCTGGAAAATATAGAACTGGGGCCTATATTTCAGCAAAGAGTTAAGCTGAGTACAGGGAGAAAAAAAGGGGGGGAGTGTAATAGAGTTAAACATAATATTCCCTCAACACCCCCTTTGCCCATTACACAGAGAGCAAAGGATGTGTACTTATTCACTAGTTTGTTCTGTTGCCTGAATTACACTCACAATTCAGTGCTTCTCCTCTTTGGACTCGTAAAATACAGGCATCTATTGGATACTATTTGACACTTATACTTAGAGCTAGTCGTAACTCAGAACTTCCATTTTGTGGGAAACTTTGGCATTTTAAAATGTGAGTTTATTCTGATTCACAGCCTGGGGACCCAGCTGGCCTAGGATTCTGGAAGCCCTGTGGTACTCAGCCCAGGGCAGTCTGTATGGGGGGCTGCCTCCGATCTGAGGATTTTGGAAGCCCATCCCTGGACTCCCTGCTGAGGAGCCAGGAACCTGCACTCTGAGAGCCCTGTTTGAGCTGGGACTTCCCAGGGCTGCCAGGCTGCCATGCCAGCTGGCTCTCCAGGCTTCCAGACTCTACACAGCTTGCTCCCAAGGCTGTGAGAACTGGGCAGCCTGGGAAGCCATCTGTCCTGGGACTTTGGAAGCCCCTGGGTCTCCAGCCCCTGGGAGAATCTGTGTGGTGGGGGCTGGTGGGGCTCCCCTGGAGCCATGAACGCTACAAGCCCTGGCGTCCCACAGCAGTACCAAGCAAACTGGTAGAAAACCAGGCAGGTTTCTGACAAAAACCTGACTGGTTTGTCAAAAGTTCTTCAAACCAGCTGCGTTTCAGTGAAACATTTTGGGCTTGATGAATCTGCATTTTCTGTTGAAACCCTGTCTCTCTGGAACATACCTGACCAGCTCTGCTTATGCATAGAAGAAATGTTTTGGCAATTAAAACATTATTATCTCTGCTAATTTTCCACACCTCGATGACATTTCTCCCAGAATAGGGAGCCTTTTCAAGGACAAGTACTTTATGGTCTGCCAAATTTGCCGTTGCCACCCACCAAAACTATTCATGTTCTATAACAAATTAATCTGTTCAGATACAGTGCCAGCATGATCCTTTGCTTGTAGGATATTGCTTGATTACCACTTTGAGCATTTGTCACTCAAAAAAGTTGCTTGACTGGCAGACTACATATTTAATTAGCGTTTTTAAGCACACTATGACCATCGAGAATTGCATAATTGCTGCGCACCTAATTCAGTATCCTGTACCAAAGTAGCAATTTATGTTTTTCCTTTGTACCAAAGAGTCATGGTTAATTTATGCTTGATTTCTTGCCAACTGGTTGGCAGCAAGTGAATTATGGAAATTTAACATGGTAAAAACAACCTCTGAAAAGTTTGTTGAGCTTTCATCTCAGCTGAACTCAAAGATGCTTATTAGAAGTGGAGGAACTGATGAATAGAAGCCCTTCCAACAAGGGAGGGCTGCCAGTGGTTGGCAGGCATCATGATGTCATTCAGGGATGATCCCCCGCCCCACTTCCTGGCCTCACTCTGCATCTGGTTTGGAAATCACCAGTTAAATAATTTGAAATGCAGTTAAGAATAATTTCAAACAGTGCAACATATAAAAACTACAATGATAGCAAAATATAACTGAATCAGCAAAGACATGGCAATGCAGATAGGTTAAATTATCTTTTAAACATTTATGTATGTACTCATACGAGAAGAACTGAGAATTAAGGCTAGCTGGAAATTTGGGATTTCCTACCTTTCAAATGAATAGACAGCCAGGAACCCACAGGTTAACACCCACATCAGTAAAGCACAATGTTTGTCATTTCAGTATCTATACTAGAATCTGAAGTGCACTTAATATATTCATGGGTTTTATGTATTGTGCATGTAGTAACCTACCTTAAAGGGAGAAGTCAGGGAGCTGATAATTGTTGATTGAGATTGCTGGAGTGTGGGGCATACCAATCATTAGTAAAAGGGCTGAAACCCCTTTTGAAGTTTATCTGTTCAGCAGAGCAAGTAGTTACACAGACCAGGAGAGAGCTAGTTCTCCATCTCTCTGTTCACAATGACAGAAGTGGATTGGGGCAGATCTGTGGATACTGACCCTAAATCCAGAGGGGTCAAAGGTAAGTTACCCCACCCTGCTGCAAGTGTTTGTTCAGGGCTGAAGCAGAGTCAGGCAGGCTACTCTCGCGATTGATTGTAGTCCTGACCTTACAGGCCACCATACAGAAGCTGTGGGCAGGACCAGAGGGAAATGAAACTCAGCTGAAATGGAAGCCAGCCGAGAGGCTAGGCAGGGCAGGCACATGTTTCCCCTAGTCGTGTCATGCTCTGTCCTGATGGAAGGTTGATGGGGTGCAGCAGGCTGCTAAATGACTGTCACCAGCTACAGGAACATGATGTTGCTCCTTGCAGCTCTCTGTCTGGGGAATACAAATCCTCAGCTTTTCTCCCTTTCACTGGACCTCCTGACCTCCCACGACTAATAATTCCTGTTGTTAGCTCTCCTGTACCAACTCCTCTTTCTCCTACTCCTACAGTGAGCGGATGGTAAGCAATGGAGAAAAGGCAGCTGGGAAACAAGTACTTTGATTTTTTTTCTAATTGTGGTTGTTCCCATCCAGTCAGACTGGCAGTTAGGGAAGCCTTGGATTTGGAGGGGGAAGATGGGGCACTGAGGGGGTAAGGGAGGGGCTCAGGGGTGTGGAAGGATGAATACTTCAGGAGGTGTAGTAGGTGGCTGGAGTGATGAGATGAAGAGGGCAAAAGTTTGGTGGATTCAGACCCCAGGCTGAATAGTATAGTATAGCACTTGGGAGAAATATTATCCTGGGGATATTTAGCTATATGAATTTGTCTTATTTCATCTAATTTAATTTGATTAAGTATTTGCAAATGCATAACTGCACTTGTTTGACTCATGCTGAGAGAAGTCTTAGGCACATTCTTGTGGTTATAAATCACAGACTGAAATATCCTTTTAACAATACACAATTCTGGCTGGTGATTTGTGCCTTTCCATCTTAGTCATAGTATCTGTACTGTCATTCATTTTTTCCCCACTTACTGTTTTCTCTCAAGATGATGTATGTGGATGATCTATTTTGATATCAGATCAGAACACTGCAGCCTTTTTTAACCAACAAACAGCTTGCTCCCCTTTTATTTGAAAAATTGGAAGCTCCTGAATGCAGACATATTTGTTTGATAACATATTTCCTCTCTCTACATCCAGATAAAAAAGATGTGCTGCCTTTGCAATACCTAGATCTTTTTTTATTTTGACCCAGTAATTCATTTCCGAATGCAAATATTATGATCCTAGTCTGAGACAGTACTCATTTTCATTTTATCTTCCCTCAAACCCTTCAGCATCTCAGTCCCCAACAAATCAACTTCATACAGTTTCCTTTAAATCCAGGCAAAAATAACAATTCAACTGTCTACTCTTGGGCCCTATCCTGCAATCTGCCATGGAGGAGAGCAATGGACCAAGGAAAAGGCTACAAAAGGCTCTGAAACCATGTAAACGGGAATGGAACATGAGCAGCATGCTCTTTCCTTCCCAGGCCCCTACAAACCGCACTGCATGGTTTGGACTCCATAGGTCCAGGACGGGAGCTGGGAATAGGTGATCTCCAGGCATCTTTCCACACCTGATGCTTTTTCAGCAGAAACACTAGACAATCATGCTACCAGGAGCCACATTAACTCTCTTCCTGCCATTTACTCCCCTTGGTGGAGCACAGGACACTGGCACTGTGGGAGAGATGAGAGGATTGAAGCATCATTGCTGTGGAGTATTGGTAGCCTGCATTGAAGAATGGAGGGGCAGGCCTTTCATGTGGTCACTCTCAATATCTGTGAAGATGGAGTTTCCTTTTCTACAGATCTTCAGCCTCAGGTGGGGTTTGGAGGCTGTGCTTCCTTCTGCAAGGCTGCAACCTCTTTCCCACTTAACACAGAAACTCCACCCTGTGAACCTCATGGTTTTGTTTCAACCTAAGGGAGGGCATGATGTAGGGTTTAAGGAGCACTCGGTAATACATAAGGAGCAGGGGATTTTGTGTTGTGCTGTACTTTGGCATACTCTAATGCCTTGTCTCATTTCTCCACTGGCAGCTTCTAAGCTGGCAGTCTAATTATGCTAAATGCTTGTAATAGCTGAATTCCACTGTAGACATTTTCATGTTTTATACAGTTATGGATCAATACTTATATCTGCACTTCCGACAACTGTTTTGTGTGGCAAGTATATTTTTGCAAGGTTGTGACTCCTAAATGGACTCTTAGCTTATAATTTGCATCAGGTATGTTTTGCATTTTCTGATCTGAAATACTACGGAAGTATAATGTCCCATCGCAAGGCCTGATCTTCCAAGGCCTGCTGAACACTCCTGTGATGTGTTGTCTGCTCTTAATGTCAGTGGAGCTTGATGGGAGAGTGAGGGATCATCCTTCAGGATAGGTTGTAGATCCTTGATGATGCGCTGGAGAGGTTTTAGTTGGGGGCTGAAGGTGACGGCTAGTGGCTTTCTGTTACTTTCTTTGTTGGCCTGTCCTGGAGTAGAGAACTTCTGGGTATTCTTCTGGCTCTGTCAGTCTGTTTCTTCACTTCAGCAGGTGCGTATTGTAGTTGTAAGAATGCTTGATAGAGATCTTGTAGGTGTTTGTCTCTGTCTGAGGGATTGGAGCAAATGCAGTTGTATCTTAGAGGTTGGCTGTAGACAATGGATCGTGTGATGTGGTCTGGATGAAAGCTGGAGGCATGTAGGTAAGTATAGCGGTCAGTAAGTTTCCAGTATAGGGTGGTGTTTATGTGACCATTGCTTATTAGCACTGTAGTGTCCAGGAAGTGGATCTCTTGTGTGGACTGGTCCAGGCTGAGGTTGATGGTGGGATGGAAATTTTTGAACTCATGGTGATGAAGTAGGCTTTAGCCCACGAAAGCTTATGCCCAAATAAATCTGTAGGCCTCTAAGGTGCAACAAGTACTCCTCGTTCTTTTTAGGGTGAGTGTAATAATTTCAGCTGTGGCTGGCTCCTTAATTGAGTGGGTGGGAGAGGGGAAGCTGCCTCTTCTCTAGTAAAATCAGAGGGGAGTTCCCCCTTCTTTTCCTTTAGAGGTGAGCAGAGGTGAAAGTAAGCTGGTAGGCCTCGGTACGGCATACCGGCAAGAGCTGGTGCACCGTACTGGGGCAGCCCAGTTTCCCCAGGAGGCAATTTAAAGGGCCTGGGGCTCCCAGCAGTGGCTGGAGCCCCAGGCCCTTTAAATTGCCTCCAGAGCCCCGCTGCTGGAGCCCTGGGGTAGCAGCTGCGGGGCTCCAACGGCTATTTAATGGGCCCGGGGCTCCCCTGCTTCTACCGACCCGACACTTTAAATAGCCGCTGGAGCCCTGCCACCGCTACTCCAGGGCTCCAGGGGCTATTTAAAGGACCAGGGCGATAGAAGTAGGGCAGCCGCAGGCCCTTTAAATAGCTCTCCAGCTGCCTCTGCCGCCCCAGTCCTTTAAATAGCCTCCGGAGCCCTGGACTGCTGCTGCTACCCTGGTGGGAGGGGGAGAAGGACAAGAAGGGGGGAGGGGCACTTACCTTACAGGGTGGGCTGGGGCTGGCTCTGACCCTCTCAGCACCGCCCCTTCCGCCTTAGGCCCCGCCCCTTCCGGGGGTTAGAGCTGGCCCCAGCGTACCGGTAAGTCACTTGACTTACTTTCACCCCTGGGGGTGAGCAACCATATCTCCTCTCTGCCTTGTTCAATCCACTTGAACCACTTGGAGGATGGGCAAAAGGGTGGAAGGCAGGTGCCTTGTCCCCTCTCCCACATTTCACACCTATGGAGAAGTCACCCACAGCTTGGCTCTTTGTATGAAAGATTATAACGTTATCTCTGATCCTTTTTAGTCATGCACTGTTGTCTGTGATCCATGTGTTGTCTGCTTTTGTATTTCAGCTTCTATCTTCAGAGAACTATTTAAATGCAATACTGCTTTCTCCTTTCTTACACTTATTGAAAATTATAAAGTAGATTCTGGTCTCAACTACACCACTGCAACTCAGTTCAACCCTATAATTTCAAAGGCTAGCAGGTATATTTTTATTATCCACCTGGGTGTTGGTGGTGTTCCTTTAAATACAGAAGACCCTGAACTTCCAAATTTGTTCCTCCATCGATCCATAACCTTGAGGCCCTCAATATTTCTTTTAAAAGAACAGAGGTTTTAGGGATATTTTATTTTCCCCCTGTACTGAAGCTGCCACTAAATTAAATCTCAGACATCCTTTTCAGAGCTGGGACATAGTCTGATTGATTTTCATTTTTTTTTTGCATTATTTTCCTCCTTCATTGGCTGAAGTTGACCAATTTGCTGCTTTGTTTCCAGTGCTTCTTCATTCCTTATGCTGAGTTTTTCTTTCTATATGAACTGTCAGTTTCTTGTAGATTTTGCTTCTTGCTTTGTTATCTGTGCCTGTGTCGTCTTTTATATCTAGTTGTCTGATTTAGCTCTTTGTTGACCCATATTTAGCTCCTCCATCCTTTTCAGAAGCAGGAGAGAGTGGTCTTCTGAAACGGGTGTGTGTGTTCCACCAACGAATTCCAACAGAGATGTCATTTGGAGTAAAAAGTGTTAGTTTTTTATACGGTGGTGCTGTTTGCATTGACCGCTCTGACTTTCATGCTATTTAATTATGGCAAACAATTTAGGTCAGAGGTGGGCAAATTTTTGGCCTGATGGCCACATCTCGGTATGCAAATGGCGGGCCATGAATGCTCACAAATTTGGGGGTTGGGATGTGGGAGGGGGTGAGGGTTCTGGCTGGAGGTGGGGGCTATGAGGTGGGGTCAGAGACGAGAGGTTTGGGGTAGAGGAGGGGACTGTGGGCTGGGGATGGAGCAGAGGGAGTCAGAGTATGGGAGAGGGCTCTGGGCTGAGGCAGGGGGTTGGGGTTTGGGAGGGGGTATGGGCTCTGGGCTGGGGGTGCGGGCTCTGGGGTGGGGCCAGAAATGAGGGCCTATGTGTGTATGAGGGGTCTCTGGGCTGGGGCAGGGGTTTGGGGTGTGGGGGAGAGGGCTCCATGGTGGGGCTAAGGGGTTTGGAGTGCAGGAGGGGGCTCCAGGCTGGGGCAGGGGGTTGGAGTGTATGAGGGGTGAGGGCTTCATCTGGGGGTGTGAGCTGTGGGGTGGGGCTGGGGATGAGGAGTTTGGGGTGCAGGAGGGGGATCAAGGGGATCTCCAGGCTGGGATCAAGGGGTTTGAAGGGCAGGAGGGGGATCAGGGCTGGGGTTGGGGCATATAAGGAGGTCGGGGTGCAGGCTCTGGGCGGCGCTTACCTCAAGCAGCTCCCGGAAGCAGTGGCATGTCCCCCCTCTGGATCCTACATGGAGCCACGGTTCCCAGCTAATGGGAGCTGCAGAACTGGCACTTGGGGCGGGGGCAGCATGCAGACCCCCTGGCTGCTCCTACATGTAGGTGCCACAGGGGTGACATGCCGCTTCTTCTGGGAGCTGTGTGGAGCCACGGCACACATGGAGCGGGGCAAGCCCCCGACCCGAGCGCTGGAGTGGGGCAAGCTCCCGATCCCACTCCCTAGCAGGAGCTTGAGGGCCAGATTAAAAGGTCTGACAGGCTGGACGCAGCCCGCCGGCCATAGTTTGCCCACCCTTGAGTTAGGGAGTTTAAAAATCCAGCATACTTATAGAAACCCATAGCTTTTGAAATCTTCAGTGTTTGAACTTAAAGGAGAGCCACGCATTTTTATCTTAGAATGATTACAGCAGAGTATTTATATCCCCTTAGTTTGGGGCATCCTGTAGTCAAAGATGACAATCATCTTTGTACCACACACCATTCGGATTTTTTTTAAAAGCACTGTACTATATGAATAAAGCATATGTTAAATGGATTAAAACCTGACTAACTAACCGATCTCAAAAAGCGGTAGGTCATTGAGGAATCATCATCATTGTGGGTTTCTGCAGGGACCAGTGCTAGGCCTGGTGCGATTCAATTTTTTCATCAATGATCTGGGAAGTATAAAGTCACTGCTGATAAAATTAGTGAATGACACAAAGGTTGGTGGAGTGGTAAATAGCGAGGACAGGAGAGTCATACGGAGTGGTCTGGATAGTAGATTGTTAACCTGGTCCCATTTAAACAAAATGTGTTCCAATGCAGCTAAATGCAAAAGTTTACGTCTAGAAACAGGGAATGCCAGGCCATCCCTCTGGAATGGGCGACTGTATCCTGGATAGCAGGGCTATTTGTGGAAGTCTGGGGGGAGGAAGAACTTGTTTGTTTTGGTTTTTATGAGTGTGTGAGTTTTTTTACATTTGATTATATTATATTTTAAGGAGAGTGTGAAGTTACAGTTAGGGTGCAGAGGAACAGAAAAGGAAAGCATCATTAATACCATGGGTATCTTTTAGAATGTGTTTTTATGGCAAAAAAGCTTTCTTTTATTTCCTCCGCTCCTCTCCTGGAAGGTTTTAGAGGGTTTTCTTTCACAGCAGACACTGGAGCTGATGTTATTTGTTTTCCTTTGAACTATTTTTTATTAGAGGATGTTGGTGAGTTATAGATAATCCATGAGATAGTGTGATTATATTGTCTATTGCTTCTACTGAGAGTACAACTACTCTGTTCTCTCACTCTCTCTCTCTCCTTCTCTGTTATGGGATGGGGCACTAACAGCCTCTGCCAAAGAACATGGCCGAAACTTTTAACAGTGGCCAGTTCCCCACTTCTCCAAGTGGCCGCCATGTACCTGTATGTCCTAGGGTGGCCACTTTTTGAAATGCAAAAACAGGACATATACAGGAGTCCTTCCCACTCTGTGGCCCCGTCCCCTGCTCCTTCTCTTCCCCCTGAGGTCCCACCCCCTGGACAGTCCAGAAGCTGGAGCAGGGCAGTGGTAAGAGCTGTCCAGAGAGCCTGGGCTGCTGTGGGGAGCCCTGGACCCTCCACCTGCCCTGGGCTGGGGGCCAGGCATCCCAAGAGCAGCCCCGGCCTGTGTCCCCGCTCTCAGGGGTGTACCTCCCAGGGTAGGTGGAGGGTGCAGGCTCTACTGGAGGCGTGAGTCATGGCACCTATTGAAGCTCTGGTGCGCCTGCCCACATCTAAAGGTCCCTCCCCCAGCCTAAGGGGAGGAGCTACTGAACCCAGGTCTCAAGTAAATATGGGGACAACAAATGAAAAAAACCAGGGATGGGGGAGTGAAGGTTACAGAGTCAAAAGCAGTGTGCCAGAAGGGGATGCTGAGCAGAGAACCCCGGACAGCACCTACTGCTCCTCGAAGGCATCCAGGGAGCCACTGGACATGGCCTCGAGGAACTCTGCCTGGTGACGTAACTTCAGGGAAGAGCGGAAATAGGGAATCATAGCAGTTGAGTAAGCAGTTCTGGTCTGGCTGTGGGTTTGCCTCACACTCATCTTTCAATCCCTTCTGACCTGGCAGGCTGGAAGCCCTTACTGATAAACACAGGAGTTTTATGCCATTGTTCCTGTATTTATTTGTCTTTGTCAAACCTCAAAAGATCAGGATTTAGGAGGTTCCATTCAGATGAGCATACAAATAATTGGATAATAATCCATCCCTTTAGTACAGGACTATGATAGGCTTTCACATGAAATTACTGGTACTTCCTGCTTTCTTTTGGGCTTTCTGGGAATAACGAACATTCTGTCACCCAGTATGTCTAATTGCATGTTCTCTTATGTCAAATTAACTTTGTCTGTTGTGTCTCAGTCATTCAATCTATATTTTTTAATCACACTAAGAGTCTAGTAGGCTTATCCCACTTTTGTATATTATATTACTTCTACATCGTAGTACCTTATCTGATAGCCTACGCAGTATGCAATACACTGTAGTTATCTCAAATTCTATAAATAATGAAAGTCATTTGCATGCTGTATTGTGGTTATGTCTGCTGAGAAGTTTTTATGTCAGGTATATGGAGCTTTCTTGCCTTGCTAATGTTCCTGTTCCCTATCAATCAATTTGGCTTCATATTTATGTGACCTAGTAAGTTTCTTTCATTTGGAATTTATTTTTTGTTGGTCTTTTTTCCCCTCTATTTCAAATCTCCAGCAGTCAGTTTGGCTTGATTACTATTTATTACATGATCTGTTGATACCGCACTTTGCTTAACAGCACTAATTACCTAGCATGTGTTGACGTGCAGCAAGGGTTTGGTTTTACTGGCATAGTTGGCATTGGTGTCATTGCAGGGGTGGCTTTTTAGTACACAAATGCTTTCCATTCTGCATTACTCAGTATATCCCTTGGGTTTTGCCTGTTCTCAGATACAGTTTTTTCTTCCTTGTATTGATATAATTTAATGCTCAGTTGTCGTACAAAACAATTAACATTTATGATATAAAAATGCTGCTCTATCAAGCAAATACTGCAACTTCTATAAAACAAACAGATAAAAAGAATAAACATAGTGAGTGAAGCTGATAAAGTGCAGACTTTGCCTTAGGCTATCTCAGCACACAGCAGACTTAACCTGTACATCAACTTTATCTCTTACTTTTTTTTTACTAGGTCACTGAAGACATTCTCTGTTTCGAAAAGTAATTTTTGGTCACCAGTGATAAGCAGAGTAATTTTCCCAGTATTTGTGATCGTCTGTGGCTTGAACGCCTATGCCTAGTTTATGGGGAGGTAAAAGAATAGGCCTGCTCTTATTTCCACTGATGGGAAAGCTATGGCTACTCCCTTGACTTCAAGACTGAAAGCAGAGTCGGTCCATCTAAGAGGATTCATTTTCCAACCTTCTACTTTTCATAGTTCCAGGAGGTGCTTGAGTAAATGTCTTCCTGTCTCTTAGACGAGATAAATGTTATGTTTATCTCATTGAAATGTCACCTTAGATGACAATAAATATTTAAACATGCAAACAGCTCCAGACAATAGCTAGGAAATATGTATTACAGTGATGCAAAAACTATTTTTCATACACTGAAGGAATTGCATTACTATTTTACAACAGAATGAAAAGTTGCAAGCCATTTTTTCTTGTCATCCCCTTCACCAATCTGGTGTACATGTGACCACAGTTCATTACACATTGTCTAGGTCTCCTCTCAGCTGAAATTATGTTCGGCTTCTAGTGTCTATTGTACTGTACTTCCATCTCGTTTAGACAAGCACCTATGCATTTGTGCTCAGTGAATATTAGGGTTTTCTGTAGAGCACATCACTGAAGTAGCTAAGGGTGCAAAATATGAATATGGTAGATTCTGCCCAGGAGAAACCAAAGGGAATAAAGACTTATATTCCTTTTATTGTGGGCTCTTTTTGTTTGAGGCAAGGCTTTTGCAGGATGTATGGGGAGCAAAGGGGTCTGTATGCAGTTGCTGAGCTTCTGAAACCCCAGGGCTGCTGGGTTGGTTCCAGCTCCAGCACAAGTTACTGCAGCTTCAGGGCTGCTCTAATTTATACTCTCAAATGGCCCCTGGGGAACAAAGCATTGGTCAGGGATCATTGGCACTCCTACAGCATTTTAGCCATGCCCCAAACCCAGGCACAGCCCATCCTTAAAGCTATGCTGCCAGTTTTGCGATTATGGCAGCAGAACAAGGGAGTAATCTGGGCTGAGGATTTGGCCTTTTATCTAGAGACTTGTTGATCAAAGATAACCTGTCCAACTAACTCGAAGGTGTATTTATTTACCGGCAGTGGAGAACCAAGGGGAGAATGATTTGTGTGCAGTAATATCAGTGTGGATAAAAATTGATGATTTTTTGAAAAAAAAAATGGATTCAGGATTTTTTTTTAAATTGGATTTTTCTGATTTTGTTATTTAAATTATAGTAAATTTTTATTTTTTAAAATAAACCTGTTTAAAATGAAATCTGAATTTAACACAAATTATATTAAGGACTAAATTTACAATCTCGTAAAACATTTAAATAAAAAGTATGCTGACTCCATGAATCTCTATCAAAAATTTTGACTTGAAGGTTGCTTTTCTATATAAAGAAAGAATCAGGGGAAAAGCATCTAACTTTTGAGGTCAAGCTTTATAAATTTGGCACAATGTGCTGTATTAAGGGTTTCATCCTGTGGGGACCCGCAGGCTGTGCTACAGGGTGCAAGAAACTGGAAAAGTCATCACAAGTGTTGGGACCCAGCAGACTCTGAGAGACACCATCATGTATCTCAACAGGATTACCCATTGAGCACCTGTCTGGGTGATCTCAAACTCCTATTTTATAGCTTCTCTCTGATTGGCTCAGTTATCAAATTATAGATATCTATGATTCCATCTGTGACGGGGTATACATACCCCACACTAGGCGAGATAGAATTAGCCCTATATTATGGGCAGCAGAAGTCCCGCCCCTCAGACAGTGCTGGGCATCCTCCAACTGCAGCCTCAGTATAAAAGAGAGCTCATTCTAGGCTAACTGCTGGGGAGGAAGGACACTTGGTGGAGGCTCCAGCCCAGGAGCTGCTTCAGGCCCTGACTGCAGGAACCAGAGACCATGATGTCCAGACAAGAGAATGGTTGCCTACAGCCAGCCGACAGGAATCAGAGTCCCAACAAGCTACTGACATCAGGGAGCTAGGAGACCCTGACAATGATGAATGGACTCCAGCTCCAGGACTCATGGTAGGAAGTGGCCCAGGGCGGTGGGGTGAGTGGTATCTCCCATCCAAGGAAAGTCAGTGTGTTGCAGTAGGATCCTCACTGACTGGGTCGTGACCATACTCACTGCCAACAGGCCCAGGTCCCCCCATCCCAGCTGCCACCCACCTCACCCATAGGTGGTGGCCTGCTTCACTGACTCCGACTACTAGGCCGCACAGCCCTGAACCCAAGGGCAGCTGTACTGATTCTGGCCACTAGGCCACACAGCCGTGAACCCAAGGGCAGCTGTACTGACTCCAGCTACTAGGCCGCAGAGCCGTGAACCCAAGGGCGGCTGTATAGACTCCAGAAATTAGTCTGCCTGGCCCTTTGTCCGAGGGCAGCCATCTTGTCCCTGAACACTGAGCTGTGCTGCCTCCAGCCTGAGGAGGGTTTGATAGATGGTAGTTACGGTGATATCACAACCCCACCTCACCCTGAAATAGGACATGGTGTGCACAGTCCGCAACACCATCTACCATGGAAACCTACTCTGCAGCTCATAGAAAAACACTGATCTACCCAGTAATTAGCAGACCTTGCTTCTGGACAGTTCTGGGCATTTCAAGTAAATGGCTTTGCTCTGTCTGCAGAAAGAGATATAATCAGAAATCTATTAATTTCTCAACTGTCTCCCCCTCTGCCTCTAACCAAATAAAGTTCTGTAATACAAATAGTATGTGGGTTACACAAGCAGACATTCTGGATTGTTGTTAGTTCTTTTGTTTTTCTGGGGGTGGGGTGGAGGAGATATGTAATAAGTGGGAAAGAGCAGAATATGAAACCAGAAAGGAACAAGACTGGCGTCAAAGTTGGACACTGTAGGATGAATGGACAGCATTCTGCTCGGTGCAGCTTCTAGATTTTTGCTTTCAACACCTGGGAACCTGAGTTAAAAATAACTGTCATAGTGGCAGGTAGCAGAAAATACCCTATTTGGGAAGATGTCAAGAAATTCCTGTACTTCTCGGTAAAAAAGGAACATGTGCAAAATATAAATAGTGCAAACAAAGAGACTCGAGGCTTGATTGGCAGAACTAGACAGCATTATGAAAAATGCTCCTTAGAAGGCAATGCCTTCGAGGATGATAAGTGAAAATGTCTGAACAATCTGGATCAACTGGTTAGTAAATTTATTTTCGCCCATATATTCTTATGGACTGCCTACCATGTCTAACTATCCTAGTAAATGATAACTTAGATTGTCATCATAAATTTGTGTTTTGGGTTGATTAGTTACTTATGAATTTCCAAAAGGTTGTGCTCAAAATACAATTGGTATGTTGGTTTGTGGTGGGAGTATTTGGTAATTACATTTTTATTTTTACTGCTGGACTTGTGAATTTTTTTTTTTATTGTTCAGTATAATCAAACATCCCAGGTGAAAAGTTCTTGTTTAAAGGTAAAGTTTTAGCGGGAATTTATGAATATTTAACATTTCAAACTGTTTTTTTTTTCATTCTGTTTAGTACATCAGATGGAAAATTATCTGTATTTGGGAAAAAAAGACTTCCTTCATCATCTAGTTAAACCATGGATGAGTTGATAATCAGGACCAGCAAATTCCAACAGGACTGCGTAGATTGCTCATTTAATTTATGCAACAAATTGTCCCTTTCATCTTGTTCAGAACAAACATTTCACTGGCGTGGTTCAGTCATTACGACCTGACTACATTCCATGCAGCAGAACAGACATTGCTGGAAGGCTGCTAGATACAGTGTATGAGAAGGAAATTGAACAGTGTGCAAAAAACATTGACTGGAAATTCATTGTTGGGTGGAGTATTGTACACAATTAGTCAGTAATATGGGCTTGTGTGACAACAGAAGATGGGGTTATATATCTTACATGAAAAATAGATACATCAGAAAATGCCCATACAGTAGAATACTCAAAAGAAGTAGCAGTAAAAACTATAACAAACTGTGAACAAAAATTTTAATATCACATGCATAGCTTTGTTATAGACAGTGCTGCAAATGTAGCAAGGGTGAGAGAAAATCTAGAAGAAGATAATGAAGGGAACTTGAAGCTTATAACATGCAGGTGCGGTGCTCATTTGATACTCCTTTTAGCCAAAGATTTAAATACCACTCCAGGAATAAAGAAAAATGTTGTTGAAATGGCAAAACAGTTCTGTAACACCCACTTTGCTTCAGCTGCACTGAAGAGAGCAGGAGGATCCAAATTAACTCTCCCCAAAGATGTATGATGGAATTCAGTGGTTGATTATTTTAAGCTATTATTAAGAACTCTGACCTATTCTTATGACACTTTGTGAAGCAAATCATGACAAAATAGATGGAACTATCGCAGCCAAAGTACTCAGCATTGGACTAAAGAGAAGTGTAGAAGATATGCTGACTATAATGAACCTATTTCCATAAAAATATAACAGTGGCCATACTGGATCAAGCCAATATGGTCCATCTAGCCCAGTATCCTCTCTTCCAGTAGTGGCCAGGGCCAGTTGCTTCAGAGGGAGCAAGCAAGACAGGGCAATTTATTGAGTGAGCCATCCTGTCATCCAGTGCCATTTGCTAGCAGTCAGAGGTTTAGTTGTCAGAGCATAGGAATGAGTCCCTGACAATGTGGAATAAAAGCCATTGATGGACCTATCCTCCATGAACTTATCAAATTCTTTTTTGAACCCAGTTATACTTTTGGCTTCACAACCTCCCCTGGACATCGCCTTGGACAAACTGCAGAAAGATTGCTGATGTATTGCTGATGCTGTGAAAGTTTCAAAAGAACTTCAAGTGACATTTTAGAAAGAAATATCAAACCACAACGTTACAGTTCAGGCAGTAAAGAAGCAGATGGATCAAGCACTTACTCTACCTCATTTTCTTGACAATATTCTCAAACCAAAGTACCAGGGTAGATGACTTACTGCTGAAGAAGGAGATGCAGCTGTGACATGGACATCTAATAATCACCCATCAGTCATGCCAGCCATAATAAATTTCAGGGCTGGAGGCGAACAATTTAAGCAGTACATGTTTGCTTAGGATGATTTAAAGAAAGTCAAATCACTAAACTGTTGGAAGTCACTAGCTAAGCACCTGTAACCAGAGTTAGTTGAAGTGCTAAACCAGCTTTTGACAGCAGTAATCTCTTCTGCAGGCACAGAAAGAATATGTTCTTCATTTGGACTAATTCATTCAAAGTTAAGAAATTGATTGGGAGTTGAAAAAGCAGAAAATCTTGTCTTTCTCTTCCAGTCTACGAATGAAAACTGAAGAGGGAGGGAATGAGATCTAGTAGTTTTAAAAGTTTGAAGGACTGCCTACATAACTTAGGAACCTGTTGTCCCTTTTTTTAAAGAGATTTAGGCAAGTCGGAACGTAAGCTCCAGTCACTTTTATGTAGGCATATTTGAAAATTTTCCCAGGCTGACTTGAAATAATCAAATTAAGTCACTAACTGATTTAGTTGTACATGTGAAACATGTTTTGATAAGAGAAGTTATATAGTCACGACATTGAAGGTTATTTTGTCTAATAAAAATAAATGTATATGCTGGTTTGTGTGTTTAATTAAATTGCAGTTACCATCCAAGTGCAGCTTGACACAAATTATGAGTAAAAAGTTAATTATCTAGTAAATAAGCAATAACATTCACAATTTCCTATGATAATAAAATGTACTATCAATAAGAATCTGAAAATATAAAGCTTGAATGTATACAGCTATAGTGTATCTCCTAGGTAGCAAAAAGGTTTACCAAATCTAGTGTAAAGGTTGTATTTGGCTGTAAATCAACATGTTTTAAATGGTTATATCAACCAATGAGAATGCACCTTTCTTAGAAAATGAACTCAAGGACAAATGGAAAAGTTGATTAAAATCTATTATTTCAATTGAGACTTTCCAGCTGGTGATTTAAATTGCTGATTTGAACCAATCTGCCCTAAATGTGCCCTATGTATTCAAAAAAGATGGAGTGCAAATAAGTATAGAAATCAGTAGGGAATCTATAGTGTGTGCTCGGTACAACTACTGTGCCCACCGGACTCTATCTGGGTCCTGCCCTCTCCCTTTATCTCAGGCTCTGCTGCAGATGCGGATTTCAGATGACATTGATGGGCTTGTTACCTTCTTAACTTTAAAAATAGACTTTCCAGATTGTTCTTTGAAACGCCGTGGTAAAGCAGGTCTCAAGAAGGACATCTGTTTCCTGCCCTCAGCCCCCGAGACCGATTTCCTCCTGCCAGATTCTGTGCCACTGGTCTCCCCCCTCTCAGCCTATTTCGGACTCCAGGAATCTTGGCCAAGCTTTCCCTCACCAAGGGATCCTACTCCCATTAAATTCAATGGCAACATTTCTATTTACAGGACCAAGACCCTAGGGTCTGATCTTAAGCCCACTGAAGTCAATGGAAAGCCTCATATTGGGTTTGGGATCAGGCCCTAAAGCCCTACTAGACAGGTGAGTTGGTTAATGTGTATACAGCCCAGGAGGCAGGAAAAAGTTGCGGAGGGCACTACAGACCTCTCTCTCTTTGGTCCAGACTAATTTGTTAAACCGGATGCTTCTGAGTTTAGCAGCTCTATTAATCTGGATGTTTTCCAGTTTGACAAACACTAAATTGCCAGAAATATAAATGGAAACTGTCTTTTGGTTCTACCGTTTAAATTCTCCTAACATAATCTCAGAGTGCTTCGAGCAAGAAGCAAAAACAAATAGCCAGCACCAATATCTCCTGGAGTTCTCATTCGTCTCCTCCCATGAAGGAGCATTCTTCCTGTTTTTGAAGGGTTCTGTGCAGACTTATTAGCATAATTTCCTCTGACAGTGCTACTGAGAAGAAAGAAAATCCCTCCGGTTGTAATTTCTCTGGAGGCACCACTGCATAAAGAACATGTTTGCACTGTGAAAGGAATCATGTTAATGGGTCTAGAATATTTCAGTGGGGGACGTTTGAGTGTGGATATTGCAATGGATATTGGTAAGGCATATCTGTGTGTGGCTGATTCACTCATCTACATTTAACTGTGTGTGGCTGATTCACTCATCTACATTTAACTTCTGACAGCATTTGATTTGTGACCTTTCACTCGACTCTCTCCTGTCATTCTCTTAGTATGACAAATTTTAGCCTTTCATTTGACATGTGTGAACTCATAATTTCTGGTAGCTCTCACTCACAAACACAGACCACACACAGCAGCTGGAAGAAAGCACTTTCCAGCTGAAGTCAAGTGGAGCGGTTACATGCAGCCAGGGAAGACTGCCTGGCATCCTGCACAACTCTGGCAAACAATTTCATATCCATTAGAAATACCCTTCAATTCTCATGAGATGAGGTACATAATTTGTGGTTTTAAACAACTGATTATTTGCCAATGACCAGATTATCAATTTGGATTGAGGTATCCCTGCTCCATAAAGCCTGTACCTTCATAGGCCCGAGCACTGAAAAGTCCTTCTCCCACTCTGAATGCACTTCACTTTCCTACTTTGCAGAACAAGACTTTTCACAGAAAGGATTCAGAAGGGGAACTACATGGCTTAGGGACTGATAATACAATATAGAACCTTTTACTATTAGATTAGTGGCTGAATCCAATGCAGCTCAGTAGGGCCCTCTCATGACTATTCATTTAGCACCAGCCTGTGACAGCTCTGTCCTGCTGAGTGGCACCGTACTGGACAAGTGGTCCTATTGATGGCCCTTAATATAAAATAAGTTAGTAACTCACTTGCCAATGCATCAGTTGTCTGTGTCCCAATAATACTATCATAAATAGCACTAGCCTACACTAGTTCATGAAATGTCAGCATATGATAGACCAAGGTGAGACTGACTAGATCTCTCACCCTGGACTCTCCATGTGTAGAGATAATTGCACTCCTTGTGTTGCATCCAGTCTTCAGACAAATAAAGAACTTCATCATCCAGGGCTGTCAGTTTAGCACCTTTCTTGATAGCTGCATTCACTTCAAACATACAGGAGAAAAGACTCCAAGAAACATAGAAAGGTATTTGATTAACTGCTAGCTTTTATATGATGCCTCAGTGGACAGTTTGAGAATTTCCATAACCAGCCAATTGATTTTCCTTTGAAAATAATACTTTAGATAGTCATACTTCCACTGATATACTATTCAGACTGTGAAAAGGTACACATTGGAAAATGGTTCTACATTAGCTAAATGTAGCAAATTCTGTCTTTTTAAAAAGGGATCAAAGATGCTAGTTTGTGTACTTTCCCCCCTTCTGCCTCTGCTGCCCAAAGTAATAAGGAAAGTTAAATTAGACAAAGCTTTCTATATTGATAAATCTGGAGTGTCTTTTCAGGGATTGGAATTTGTGACTTCTCATCTAGTGAAGGGAAAGTCATCCATTTCCGGTTCCATAAATTGCATTACGCATTTCATGAAATGCTGGGGTCCAGAGACTGTACAACAATGCTGTGGAAAATGTATGTGTGGACCACCCCAGTAGGCTAGTGATAGTGCAGTGCGTTCACGAGAGATGGGAGATTTACTCCTTTTTCAATGGGACTGCTTTTAAGGACAAGAGAGCTAGTTCTCTTGCCATTACTCTGAATATGTGAGTCAAATCTACACATTTAGAAATCCCATCTTGCTGCACTTTATTGATTAATTGAGGAGTTTTATTGATTTGTTCTTAGCACAGGATAGTTAGCCAATGTTTAGCACTAGGGAATTATTGACTGGACATAGAATGTAGGAAGAGCTGAGAGGAGGCTTTACTTCCTGGCATAACAATTCTACCTAAATCTCAAAAATTTGCAGATAGGAATAGTTTATCTGCCCTGTATAAATTACCATCATTATATAAAGATGATATTTATGAAATTTCATAAGCAAATATTTTCATTAACGTAGTCAATAAAATAGTTAACTCTTAGGTAATAAAGGGTTGTTGAAAGTCAGGTTTGGAAAAGCGCAGATATGAGACAGTTCTGTAGATTTGGACTGTGCCTGAGGAAGTTATTTTTAAAACAGCACTTGGCTCCTATGTGACAGCTTATCATCTGAATGGATGCTCATGAATCAGCTTGTGATGGCACAGATTTTAAACTTGCAATCTAACAATGCAGGTGCTTGGAACCTGAACCCGCGTGATGTAACATTTTAAATACAGAAGCAGTGCTATTTATAAAACCTATTTGCCTATGCATGGAATGATATTGAACAAAAGCTTTGTGTAGACACTCATATTCTCACAGAAAATAATGAGCGCACATAAAGAATAAATTATATGTATCTGGACTTAATGGGTGAGGTGTCCTGTGCTTTTGGAAATGAATACTAATGGATGAAAAGTGTAGTAAGTATTAAATATTTAATTAACTTTTGGGACAGGACTTTTTAGTGAATTACACCCATGCAGCATGTATAAAAATTGCATTTATAAGTACAGTCCCACAATGAAAAGCAAGAGACGTTTTAACAAATATTTTCCACAAGAGAATCCTAATAATATTGTAATGAACTGGCTAGTGTGTAGGCGTACCACTTCTACCTACTGAAAGGAATCAGAATGGCTGGACTGTGGCATGTGCTATATACTGCCGTCCACTCGCTGTCTGCAGGAGAATCTGTTCTATCTTCATTGCTTCCAGTAAGATCTAAACAGCCACAGTAAGAATCACAGGATACTTAGGTAGACATGGATTTGTTACATTGGTGTCAGAAGCAAAATTTGAACTTCTGTGAACTGTCAGGATGTGTCTCTGTTGCAGCTGGGATATTTCCCAGCCCGGGTAGACAGACTCACGCTGTTGGGGCCAATCTAATGCACTAAAAATAGTAGTGTGGATATTGCAGCTCTGGCGAACACTCAGGCTAGCCACCCGAGTTCAGACCCAGCAGGTCAGGTTGGCATGAGAGTCCGAGCTGCCACCCAAGCAGCAACATCCACACTGCTACATATTTGTGTGTGTGTATTACTGCCCTCTGCTGGATGGAATGAATATAGTCCATATTAGGGTCAGGCCTACAGGCCTAATAACTAACTGCCATTCTTATTTAGCTCACCTTAGCAGCCTCAGTTTGGAAAAGGATCAGAATTCTGTTTCCACTATGACTGAAGTTCCTGTATCTGATGAAGTGAGCTGTAGCTCACGAAAGCTCATGCTCAAATAAATTGGTTAGTCTCTAAGGTGCCACAAGTACTCCTTTTCTTTTTGAAGTTCCTATGTGGCCATGGTTTTATTATTTTATCACATGATATGATATTTAAAATTCAGATTCTGCTACTTTGAAGAGAACTATTCAGCTGTATCAAGGAGTAGTTAAACATTTTTGTTTCTCAAGAAAAACACAGAACCAATAGCAAATAATGAGTTAGTTTTTTGACACTGTACATACATTTCCATCATGAAAGCAGTTCACAATGAGATAATCTATTGCAACCACAGATCATTCTGGTCCAAGAATAATTAAATTGTCTGTGATGCCAAATACAGTATTAAGCTGTAGTAGCATCTTATCTAAGGCTGTGTCATGAATGATTCTTGCAGTCTTAACCAACATACTAGTAAATGCATTTGTAACTAGTTAACTACTAGGGAGATTTATATTACTGGGAAATAGTACTGGTATCCAATATTTACACTTGTACATGTTGTGATAATGGATAATAGTGCCCTGTGTACCTATGTTCCAGACACACCAAGGGCTACAGTGAGCCAAGAACAACATCCAGTGGCCAAAAGAGAGAGAGAGAGAGAGAGTGTGTGTGTGAGAAAGACTGTAGGTGTGGTGATATGTGGGTGTTCCATATTGTCCAGGAAATTGATGCTGGTGTGGGAGTGTTCCAGAGAGAGATTAGTGGATGGGTGGTGGTTGTTGAAGTTGTGGTGGAACTCTATGAGGGAGTTTAAGTCATCTGCCCAGAGGTCAATTATATTTTCATGCTATCTCAGGTATATCATTGGTTTTGTGGTGCATGTTATCAAACTGGCAGAAAAGCCATCGGGCAATAAGTTATGTCCCATTTTATTTAGCCAGCAGGCAATAAACAGTGGTCAGACTGCTGCCTCATGTCATTCACCTTCTGCAGGATCTTTTGTTTGACTGCCTTTTATTACCCTCCGGCCTTTCTGCTACTTTTATAAAATGTGATTCTAGAAGCTTACAGATCATTCTTAATTCACCTTCTAGCGCCTAGTGTTTCAGGTCCTTCGGGTCAATATGTGGTTTGTCTTTCTTTCACATAAGGTGCTGCATGCGCTGCAACACCTGGTTACCGAAGTTCAAGACAATTAAAACCAGCTATTGAATGAAACAGAGAAGGTAAGCTGGGTGCTCCCACTTACCCTTTCCTCCAGGACAAGAACAAGAGAACATTGAAACTGACAGGAAAAAGGGGGGGGGAAAGGGTTAAAATTGATAAAGAGAAGTATTCTTCTCAAGAGAGCCTAATTAACCTGTGGAACTCATTGTCACTATATGTCATTGGGGGGAAGAGCTTAGTCAGATTCCAAAAATAAATAGATATTGATATGGATAATGAGGACCTCTAAAATTACATTGGAAAGAATAACATTAAAAATATAGTGCCCTGCAGCATCAGAGTTAAGCTGATTGTACACTCTTTGGGGCAGGGACTTTCTTTTTGTTTTGTGTTTGTACAGTGCCTAGCACAGTGGGATCCTGGTGCCAGACTGGAGTGCCTACATGCTATGGTAATAATAACAGCCACTAAATGATGGCAGCTAGGAAGACATTTATCTATCGGCAAATTCTTCCATAACTGTCCCCCACCGGGTTCTTACAGCTCTCTCTGAAACATCTGATACTGCCTACTGCCACACTTGTGAACAGAAGACTAAACCTTAGGGGTTCCTGGAGTTTCTTGAGGGTGGAGACTTGGGCTCCCAGGCTGAAGAGCTGACTTTGAATTGCCTTTGTCAGTAAGCTTAATAAATATTTCTGTGTTTATCTGAATTTCTGTACACATAGCCCCTCTGCCTCTGCACACATCTGCAATGCCTCTAAATGTCATTGACTGGAAGGACCCTAAAAGTGAAAGGTTAGAGGGCCCGTTAAGCCCATGGGCAAATTAAGGCCAAACTCTGACTGACACAGGAGCAACTCCCCTTGTCTTCATTGGGAGTTAAACCTGTTTTGGGCAGGGCTGAATTTGGTCCAGAGAAAACACAAGTTGTTTTTTTGTTCACAATTAGACTTTAAAGGATGTTTAAAGAGTGTAATTTCAATGGGTATGAAAGTCATTGCATCAGTTGTGGTTAATTTCTATTTCTAAAAGAATTGCTTCTAAATTCAAGTGTGTTAAAGCAAGGTTTTTATAAAAATAAGTATTAAGAGTTCCCCTACCAATGGATGTGCCACATATTGACTCATGAATATTTGAGAGATAGAGAAAACACAGGATGAGTTGGTAAGAAAAAGTACAACAGTGGCAAGAAAAAAAAGTAGTATATAAAATAATAGAGTTGTTTTTCTTCTCTTTCACAAACTATTTTTTCTTCCAACTTTTGCTCAGGTGCGTTTGGGTTTTTCTCTTTTACTGTAAAGGCAAAATTCAGTCACTTTTGCTTATTTATACACAGGACACCTGTTAGGTTACATTTCAGAGTGGTTGTTGCTGTCCTGGGAGATCTCTAATTACACTCAGTTGTGAATTGATTTTTTTTTTTAAATATAGTCAGTTAAAAACGATTGTCTAAAAACGTTAAAACTGATGGCTATATCCATAATGAGGGGTTGCTGCTGGTCGAAAATGCATTTAAAGATCAAAATGAAATGGAAGCGCTGGAGCCTAGCAAGTCAATGGGAGCTGCAGAAGCAAACTTGGTTCTGTAGAACTCTGAACACAGTGGTGCTCTCACTGAATTCAAATGGCAAAGCTCTAGCTTCAGTGGAGTGAGCCTCAGCTGTACTACTAAGGGCAATAAAGCTCTGACGCACTTGGATTTACCAGTGCAGTGTAATATCTGCGATAGTGCAGTAAATACAGTACAGCATTTACCACTGACTGCTAAGATACATACTATAGTAACTATAACTAGTGTAGTTCATCACAATGGGCCCAACTCTGTTATCCTTACTCACGTCTGACTAGCACTTTCTCACTTACGTTCATCTCATTCAGTAGTCTCTTTCTGCCACAGAACTCACTGGGACCACTGGCAGGAGTAAGGGTGAGAAAGGGTGGCAGAATCCATTTGATAGAGGCCCTATATTTTCTGAATTGAAATTTATAGGCAGTAACATAAACTAGAATAAACTCTAATACTTATGTACTGACTTACTGGGTATGGGTTTACTTCTGTTTCTATGTTAAAGTTTCTCATTCTCATTCTTATTCATTATACCATAATAGGGAAGCTGTAAATAAACCAAAATAAACATATCTTGATCAATCCCTGTATAACCATTTCTAATCATTTAGAGCCTGCTCTGGGCACTCTTACTTGTGTTAATTAGTATCTTACTCTGTGAGAGCCTGACCCAAAGCAATTGGAAATGGTGAAATAGGTTAGGTATTGCTGGATCTATTTTTTTAAGTCTATTTACAGTTTTGCTAAGAAAATGGCCAAGCGCTTAGATACTGTGGTACAATAGAAAACCCTAAAATAGATAAATATTTATTCCAGGACAACTGGTTCACTTAGAACAGGGGTGGGCAAACTATGGCCCAGGGGCCGCATCCGGCCCTCCAGACATTTTAATTTGGCCCTCGAGCTCCCGCAGAGGAGCAGGGTCCCGGGCTTGCCCCACTGCAGCACTCCAGCTGGGGAATGGGGTCAGGAGCTTGCCCTGCTCCGCATGGCTCCCAGAAGCAGTGGCATGTCCCCCCTCCGGCTCCTACATGTAGGGGCAGCCAAGGGTCATCTCACGCTGCCCCCGCCCCAAGTGCCGCCTCCACAGCTCCCATTGTCTGGGAACCTCAGCCAATGGGAGCTGCAGGTGCAATGCCTGTGGACAGGGCAGTGTGCAGAGCCGCCTTGCTGCGCCTCCGTATAGGAGCTGGAGAGGTGACATGCCACTGCTTCTGGGAGCTGCTTGAGGTAAGCACCGCCCGGAGCCTGCATCCCTGACTCTCTCCTGCACCTGAACCCCTTTCCCTCTCCCTGATCCCCCTCCTGCCCTCCAAACTCCTTGGTCCCAGCCTGGAGCACCCTCCTGCACCCCCAACCTCTCATCCCCAGCCCCACCCCAGAGTCTGCACCCCCAGCTGGAGCCCTCAGCCCCTCCCCCCCCGCACCCCAACCACCTTCCCCAACCCGGAGTCCCCTCCTGCACCCTGAACTCATTCTGGCCCTATCCCAGAGCCTGCACCTCCAGCCTGAGCCCTCATCCCCTCCCACACCCCAACCCCCAATTTCATGAGCATTCATGGCCCGCCATTAATTTTCGTACCCAGATGCGGCCCTCAAGCCAAAAGGTTTTCCCACCCCTGACTTAGAACATAATAGAAAGCTGGTAAAAAGAAAGACTTTTGCAAAGCAGAACACTTACCAAAAAAAAACCCCAGTGCTCTTGCTCACTAAATTCCATTTTGTGGAATAAAACTTTTAATACAGCACTCCTTGCCCCTGTGAGAGTCATTTATAAATCACAGCAATAATGATTGTTGGCATACCATTAAAGTGAGAGCCACAACAGCTAATCTTGTACTATAAATTGGAATTTGTAAGGGTCGTTCAATTAAGCTGGGCTACAGCCTGGCAATCACAGGAACAATAGGACAAAAGGGGACAATATCCTGCTTCTGATTTGATGATGTCCTATCAGAATCTAGCTTCTATTCTTTTTGTAGTGCACTCTCTCTTAAAATACTTTAAGTGGTTTGATCTATAAGCCTGCACACTGTATGTGCAGCCTCTGTGTTCTGGACAGAATAATTAACCCCTATTAATATTAAAGGAAGATATGCATACAAACCTACTGGAATTCTTGGAACAAATTTTGTTCTCACTTTCACCTCTAGAATTCCAGAGTAACATCATTAGCTTCAGTGAAATTATTCCAGCATTACAAGCAGTATGACTGAAAATAGAATTTAGACATTTCTGTTTACCAAATATTACCAAGTATTCAGTTGGGCAATAATACAAACCTACTAGAGATGGGATTCTCAAAAGCACTCAATGCTGATCTCTCTGTACCAATGGAATTCAACTGGAGTTTTAGTATTGACTTTAATGGGAGCAGAATTAGGCCAACAATGAGCTTTTTTGAGACTCCTATCCTAGAGCATGAAATCAGCATTTTCAAAATTGGGTGCCTAAAGTTAGGTTCCTAAATCCCTATATAGGTATCTAAATAAAAGTAGCTTGATTTTCAGAGGTAGTGAGAACTCCTGACCCCTATTTATAGTGGGGGTTTGTTTTCAGATCACTTTTACTTTGGTAACTAAATATAGATTAAGGAGCCTAAGTTTTAGGCATCCAAAAGTTTGAAAAAATTATTGGAGATCTGTGTAATGCAGTGTAAAATATTTTCTTCTAGTAGTCTCAGACAAATGGCAGTTTCAGTGTACAGCATCTTTTTTGAAAACAGATAGGAATAAAATAATGAAAAAGCACTTTGGTCTATGGGTTAAATTCTACAGGTGAAATAAAACTAGAGAGACCATCTGTCAAGAAAGTGATGCAGAAAACAGAGAGGTCTTCCCGCTGAATTAATACAGGAGTTAGGAGAAAATATCTTGGGAGAATTTTTTTGCTTGAGATTAATTCACAGGATACCAATTTTCAAAATACCAGTACTTCCTATTCAAAGTACAGCATCTCAGATTCCACTATGTGGTGAAGGCTGATTTTCTAATGGTGAATGCTGTTACAGAAATTGGCTCACACCACAAAATTTGACGCTGCATCCAGATTTTTAACACCTCCAAAATTTGGGGATTTTTTTTCAGATCTGGGCTTTTGGTTCAGGACCATCCCTAGCTAATGGTTTGGATCTGGAAAGGCTCTTCCATGTATGGAGAGACCTTTCACAACTGTGAAAGGAGTGAGGTTCCTGTGATTCCTTTCCCTCGCTGGAACCCTGCAGCTGTCATTCAGAGGGTGCTCAGGGAGCACAGTGGTACACACAGTTTAGAGGGTGGGAAGAGGCTGGCTGTATACTGCATGGAAATCTTAATACAGCTTAGATCTATGTAACTCCCTCTGGCCACATCTATGCTAGGGGGAAAGGTGCATTTTTAAAGTGTCAGCTAACACATGTTATCATCCTAGTGTAGATAAGACTTGTCGTTTTAACACATTGCTGGTCTAGGTTCCTCTCTAGGGTTTATCTCAACCAGCTAAAATGCATTGAAACTGCTGTGTGCTTTATCTAAACTAGGCTGTTAACACATGTTGAAACTGTGCCTCTTTTCTGAGTGAGCGCGGGACCTTTGACTTCTCACTGCAGCTGCTATTGAGCATCCAGATGAGGCTGCCGATAGCTTTGCAGCTTCTGGAGGAGCAGAGCTGTCAGGGGGGACGATGACTCGGCAAAGCTCCAGAAAAGCATAGCAGTCCGTACAGGTCAGCTCCGGGGTCATAGAACTCAGAGACAGCCTTCACCAAAGATCCTTGCCTCCTGCAATTAGAGTATAGAAATTTAGAGCTGGAAGGGGCTTCCAGGGGTCTTAGTAAAGTGCCCTGCACTGAAGCAGAACCAAGTATACCAGGGTGGATTTGATTTAAATCATGATTTAAATCACTAGTCAGGAAGACTTGATTTACTCATGGTTTTCCACGTAAAAGTGCATTCTTGTTGGTTGTTATAACCTTAATACATATTCTTCACAACTCAGAGATAGATGCAGGTTTCATTTTTAGAAGATACACATTATACATTTTTAAACAGTGATTTATTTTGAAATCTTTCAGATTAGTTTTACAGCTATATCAGAAAATGAATGATTGGTTATTTCATTTACCAAAGGTAATTGAAGCAGATATTTATGAAGTCATTGGGAGGTGAACTGTCTCCAATTCAATAGGTTAATCATTAATATTTGGAGGATTTTCTTGCCATGCTGTATTAGGAAGAGAACATCACCAGACAGACATTTAAATTGTTTTATTTAACTAAAACAACAACGTTAAATATTCTGGATTTTTTTTCTTCAACAGCAAACATAGAAAATTTAAAAAAAAAGCATATGTCCATCACTTCACACATTTATCTCCAGACTTCTTCTCCTTGTCCAGATCTATTCCACCCACAGCAATCTTCTATTCATTGAACTTTCTGAAACTTTGCACTTTTAGAGAGAGGTAAGGGATTGACTCTGTGTACACAAATTTGCAGAGGGACAATAGAGTTGAGGTCTGTTATTTCTCACCTCGAAATATTATGTATTTATTTATTTATTTAAAACATTTTTGCTGTTAACAAGCATGTTACCTCTAGAGACACAAATCCACAGTTTGAGAACTGCAAAACTAAACATCTCTGATGGTATCTTCTAGACTGAGCACTGAGTCCCACTGGGTAGATAGAATGATTAACCTAAATAATCTATACAGAAGCCTGTGGAACTCCATAAGATTGGGTCCCTAATCCATGAACTATTGGAACTCATTTATAAAACTTTTCTTAAACATTACATGAATATATTGTCTCATACTATAGAATTAGAATTTATAATCCCTATTCCATGATGAGATATCTTTGAGCTATAATGTATCTTAATTAAAATGATCTTTAGATAGCTTTTTTTCTCAAAAAACATTTTATCAAAAAATCCAATTTAAATAAAAAAAATCCATTTTTTTTTATTTTTAAAAAAATCATTGATTTTTATCCACTCTGAAGTATACCTAGATCATCCCTGACAGGTGTGTGTCTAACCTGTTTGTAAAACTTCCACAACAGGGTTTCCACAACCTCCCTTGGAAATCTCCTTATAAATAGAACTTTTCTTATAATATCTAATCTAACTCTCCCTTGCTGCAGATTAAGCACATGACTTCTTGTTTTACCTGAAGTGGACATGGAGAACAATTGATTACCTCTTCTTTATAAAAGCCCTTAACATATTTCAAGGATATCAGGTTCCCTGCACACCCTCCCCCCCTTTTTTCCCAAGAGTAAACATGCCAAGTTTTTTTTTAACCTTCCCTTCTAGGTCAGGTTTTCTAAACCTTTTGTCATTTTTGTTGCTTTGCTCTGGATTCTCTCCAATTTGTCCACATCATCCCTAAGCACGGCACCAGGAACTGGACACAGTATCCATCTGAGGCCTTACCAGTGCTGAGGAGAGTGGGGCAATTGCCTCCTGTGTCTTACATGCGACACTCTTGTTAACACACCCCAGAATGATATTAGGCTTTTTCTCAACTGCATCACATTGTTTATACATTCAATTTGTGATCCACTATAACCTACAGATCCTTTTATGCAGCACTACCACATAGCCAGTTATTCTCCAGTTTGTATTTGTGCTTTTGTTTTTTCCTTCCAAAGTACAGTACTTTGCACTTGTCTTTATTGAATTTCATCTTGTTGATTGCAGACCAATTCTCCAGTTTGTCAAAGTCTTTTGAATTCTAATCCTGTCCTCCACAGTGCTAGCAACCCCTCCCACTTTGTTGTTGTTCAAAAATTTTATAAACACACCCTCCACTCCATTATCTAAATTATTAATGGAGAATATTGACTCATACCAGACCTAAGACAGATCCCTGCAGGGCCCCAGTTTGACAGCAAACCATGGATAACTACTCTTTGAGTGGGTCTTTCAACCAATTTTGCACCCACCTCACGATAATTTCATTGAGACCCCCATTTGCCTAGTTTGCGTATGAGAATGTCACGTAAACGCTCTCAAAAGCCTTACTAAAATCAAGATATAGCTTTCCCACCTGTACCCACTAAGCCTGTAATCCTGTCCGAGAAGGAAATTATCTTGATTTGGCATGCTTTGTACTTGACAAATCCATGTTGGCTATTACTTATCACCTTATTATCCTCACTTCTTACAAATTGATTGTTTAATAATTTGTTCCAGTATCTTTCCATGTATCAAAGTTAAGCTGACTGGTCTATAGTTCCCTAGGACCTCTTCTCTTTCCCCCAAACCTTAGCCCCGCTTCCTGGAGGAGGAGATTTTACAGAAAACTCCATGTAGGAACCTTGCTTTCTGCGGGTTTTGGTGAGATGGAGTGATCTGTCCCCGAATAACAAAACTTCTGTTAAGTCTAATCATGTTAATTCTAAATTTTTCTTTGTATGTCATTTTCACTCACTGTTGAGTATGACTGTTCATTGCTCTCATCAGTTTTCAAGTCTTCAGCTTTACCAGCACTTTCTGGTGAGCTTTAAAGTAGCAGGTTGATTTTTTTATAAATTGAAACAGAACCTTAGATTCTGTCAACAGTACTCAGTAGGGACAAAACAACGAGTTCCATTAGATTGAACAGCTGAGAATTGACCAGTCTTCTCCAGAATTTACACAGGAGGTTTATTGGTGTGGGTACCTAAACCTTGGAAAACGCATAAGGGTACCAGATTTGTTGAGCTCAGTGGTTGTCAAACTTTTCACATCACACCTCCCCTTACCCCTTTCAGACTCCCCATGAGCCTGGGCCAGGAGTGGGGCTGCGGCTGGGAGGGCATGGACAGGACAAAGGGGGCCAAGATTGCGGCTGAAGCTGGGGGCAAGTCTGGGGCTGGGAGCAGGACCGGGGCCAGGAGTGGGGCTGGGGGCAGGGCTGGGGCCAGGAGTGAAGCCACAGCTGGGGTCCAAGGCTGGGGGCAGGGCTGGGGCCGTGAGCTGGGGCCATGGCTGGGGGCAGAGCAGGGCTGTGTGGTGCTCCCTCCCTGCCTCTTTTGGGGGCTGGTCCGGGCCCTGTCATGCCCCCTGAACATTCCTCCACAGCCCCCTAAGGGGGCATGCCCCACAGTTTGGGGACCACTGGTTTAGCTCCAAAAGAGGTTATATAATTGATGGTCAATATGTGGTAAGTAATTGGCTAGTTTATCACTGCCCTCTCCAGGATAGCTTTAGACCAGCTCAGCTCTGTGTGTCATAGGGGCTATACTGTAACAGCTACTAGCCATGCTCCTGTAACTGAAATGATAGTGGCCTATGCTTATGGAACAGAAGAATCTGCATAACGGTTGATAATAGTTTAATTATTTCAAGTAAAAATAATTGCTAGTTTTGTGGAAGTCAGAGCCAAATTCTGCCTTCAGTCATATTCATACAACCTCACTAACTATAACGAATTTGCAGTGGTGTAACTGAGGGCAGAATGTTTTGCAGGTTAATGAACAGATTTCTCTTTACTGAAAGGCAGTGACATTAATGCAGGATGCTTCAATAGATAATATTCTGCTATTGCTAGCCATTGCTTTACTCTTCCCAGTCTGGTCAGTGACATGGGAATTGAACCATGACATTTATAATTCAGTAGAGTCTATGTTGCTGCCTGTGTGTTCAGCCACTATATCAGCCAGGTTTGACTTGTATTTTTTTTCAACAAGTCAGTTGAATTGCAGTCCTTTAGTGTGTAAGCTGCATATACAGGATGAAGTATTCCTTGGCAGAAGAGTTTCTTTATAGTTGTGTTATACTATACACTTATCCCTTTCTTTTCAAATTAAATAATAAGTTCGCATTTACATTTAAAGAAGAATGGACTAAATTTAACTCTGGCATGTGTAGGTGAACTCCCATTGAAGTCAATGTGAAGCACACTTCCTTTAAATTAGGGTGATTTTAACAAAATGTATCCGTGTGGGGAAAAATTGGTGGTATATTATCTTTTATTCACTATATTATACTTTATATTAACAAAAACCCGAGGACGAAAGCTGCATAAAAGCATCAGGCTGGTAGACAGAAATGGTGGATACAGTTTAGTTATTTTAGAGAAGATTCCTCTCTCAACACAAATTATTGCTATTTGGGTTGACATAATGCTGTTATATGTTTGTACCATATGTTTCCCCCCAAGCTGGAAGAGGGATATTTATTTATAATATTATAAATAAACAAAAGCCACAGTGCATTCTAGAGGGGCCTATTGGCAATATAGTCCTTGGCAGAAAATTCAGACTGTGAACTGTGGATCTCAGAACATCAATCAAAACTTGGTGGTGGAGAGTGAGAAACATGAATTTACTTACTTACATAATAGTGTTTTGTTAAACTTTCAAAGTAAGATCCAGTCAAGAAACAATTCTATGTATACAGTATATATTTTCTGTCAGATTGAGGGGGTTCTTACCAAACTTTAAGCCTCTAGAGAAACTTTCATGAATAGGAAATTTGTTTCTCAAGAGTTCATCTACCCTGCTGCTTATTGCTTATCTGAAGTCCTTGTCTCTGTCTGTAATATCACAATCATCTCCACAGCAATTACTATTTAGCTGATTCATTTCTTCTGGTGATCACCTGTTCTATTTCAAGCAGGCATATTTTATGTTCCATTATTTACTTCAATTGTAATGGATACCTCTTCTTGACATTTGAGTTACTTTTAATTGACACCGGTGTGACTTTCATTTATCTTACCGCTTGCACAGAAAACAAATATAGTAATGTGGAAAGGCAGAGATCTTGTTTCAATTTGAAAAAAAAGCACAGCAAGTTAAGTTTCACCTGGCCAAATGTATCTAATGCACTAATACCTGAATATGGAAATATCAGGACAGAACTAATCCCTTTTAATTCCCCAAATGGTAACATTGTTTATTAATGAAATAATACTTCCACTGTAAGCCAGGTATACTTCCATGCAGTTAAAAAGTAATGTAGGTTGACACTGTGGGAAAGGAATAACTTAGAATTTAGTACTAAGTCTAAATAAATGTGAAGATATAAATTATTTCTGATGTGAACATATAGTTTTGAGAAATAAGGGTGGTCATTGGAATTCCCATTGTATTTATTAGATACCAAATAGTCTAACAGATTTGAAGCCTCATTCATATGTGTAGGAGATGCATCTTTGAATTGACTCTGTGCAATGTAACTCCACTACTATTCGGGTGCTGTCATTTCAAATGACCAGAAAGCTGAGGTCGTCTGCTTTTGTTGCTTCTGCATGCTCTTTGGAATTGTGAAGGTACATTGTCCAATGTCAAGATTATCTAGACCTAGTCAATATTTTTCATTCAAAGTTGTTTTAGATTAAATGGGGCTGTTTTTCAAAAACAAAAATTCAATTCTCGATAAAACTGTTTTACTTTCTCAACAGATTTCATAATTGTCCATGTGATAAGGTCACTTTACACCCTCTTTGTAGCCAGTGCTCTGTGCCTCAGTTTTCCCTCTTCCAGCTTCAGACACCTCAATCTCCTGTTCTTGGATGGGCCAGTTCCAGTCCTTCTGAATGATTTAGTCCTCCAACCAAATTGCAAAGCTTATCCTCCCTTGTGGGAGTAAACAAGAAGTCCAACAAAACAAATTCATCTCAGTGCTTCACCTTCAGCGCAGGGTTCCCACATTCTTTTGACCCTTTCCCAGGCCTACTCAATCACCTTTATGCCAGGGCCTCACAGGTCTGACTGATCACTTCTATCAGGGATCCAGCTTTGGGCTTCCTAAACCAGTACAGAGAATCACCCAAGTACACCTGTCACCCACCTGACTTTATTTCAGGAGATCCTACCTACTCCCTATAGGTCTCTCTTTCTCTGCAGGAAGCACTACCCCCAGCTTCGTCATGTGATGCCTGATCCTCTCACCCAACCATCAACCCGTATCCCTCTCTTGGGATGCAGATAACTAGGCAGAGATGATCAGGACTGTCCCTAGATCAAATGGTGCTCCAGGTGAGGAGCATCTTCGGCGCTACCCCCACCCCTCCATTTATTAAACTTTTGAATACCTTAGTTTTTATTGCTTTGTAGCCCATTTCATGACTCTGATGCACAATTTGCATGCATGATTTATCCCTGTCATAAGATGATAAATTTGCACACTAGGATCTGTACATCTGTATTTATTCATGCCATATATAAGCAAATATTTTTTTTCCTCTAAGCTTATAGATACTTTTTAATTTTAAGAATAACTGAAATGTACTAACATTAAGAAATTGAACTGTGCACCAATATTGGGTGGACCAGCCTTAGAATGTTAACCCTAGTCCTTTAGTTCAAAAGGTCGCTTTTCTTGCCTTTGCGCTTGTGAACTGAAGCACAGCGTCAGAGAGATCCAAAGACTGGCCAATGGCATTTTCAAGCGCTAAAATAGCAAGTGATGTCAGTCTCTCGTCGGCCATCGTCGATCGAAGATATGTTTTAATGAGCCTGAACTTCGAAAAGCTGCACTCACCACTCACGACTGTGACTGGCAGTGTGAGCAGAATCCTCAAAGCTATCTACACATTAAGAAAAGTGTCCTTCAGCTCTGCATCATGAATGAACTGGAGAACTTGGAGTGGAGAGTGCTTCCTGGGTTGTTAAATGTGATGGAAGACGTCCAATTCGACATAGAGGTCTTTATCACTGATGTCCAAACTTCCCCATTTGCCAGCATCTGGTGAAGATCCGTACAATGGTTCAAGAGTCTTTTCCCATCCACCAGCAGCTTACTAAGATCATACAAGCCTCTTGATTTTTTTCCCAAGCTTCCCAAAACCTCATCTCTCCATAACTAAATTGTCTCTTCTTCCGATGAATATGAGTTTCCTTGAAGACAAGGTCAACTCCTAAGTTTTCTGACATTTCTTTGGCAGCAGTGATGGCATCTTCAAATCCATTGTCTCTGTAGGCCACAATAAAATCAAGGCAGCTTCTTATCAAAGTAGTAGTGGTTGTGATGTCCATTGACTGAGTTTGTAAGGCCTTGCTTTCAACATTTACTTAGAACAGGTGCCAAATCATAACTGAGATGAGAAATTTGAAGTCAGTGATCCAGTTTGCCAGGCATTGTGCCTCGTTTTAGATTCTGACCTTGGCTTCACTCGATTGCATCAGTTCCATCAGGGCATCGTAAACCTCAGTCACTTGCTACCTCACTTGTCTTACATTGTCAATATGGCTCTCCCAGTGAACGTTACTTAGTGGCTTCATGGTCAGATTTGTAACATTGTCTATGAGGATTTTCCACCTGATAGTTGATGCTGAAAACAGGACGTATATCCTTTGCAGTACTTTGAAGAGAGACTCTGAATCTAAAGAAGATGCTGCTGCATCTGATACAACCTGGCTGAGGGAATGGCGGCCACAAGACACTAAAAAAGCTCTTGGATTCAGTGCATGGATTTTTGCCTGAACATCACCATTTCTTCCTTCAGGATCACGCCACTGTCATAGTCTTGAACATGACAGTCCTGAAGCTTTATTTTATTCTTACTCAAAACATTCATAAACAGTTCTGTTAGGCCTTTTCCACAGTCCAGAAACAGATAAAGTGTTCCTTGGATACAGTCATCCTCGTCGTCAACAAATCTTACTGTAAATGACATCTTTTCACTGTGACTAATGTTGGGAGTGCAGTCCATTATTATGGCATAGTACTTCACTTTACCGAGCCACATCAATATGTTGTCAAGCACTTTCCTTGCCATAAGGCAATCAATTCATTTTAAGTTGTTTTGCTGTGGTAATGGTCCGTAGCTCCTTTACGAACTACTCGACATAGGTGCTTATGCATGACATCCTATTTCCCAAGGAACTCTATCAAACCAAGGAAATTACCATTATGTTCAGTGACCAACTTATCCAACTAGCCCTGGAAAGCCATATTATTCTTTGCAAGGAAGAGAGTAATTGAGATCAGACGCTCGAGAACGTTCCTCCAATGCTCGGTTTCTACATTCATAATGCGCTGGTTTTCTACAACTGTTGCATTTGTGCAGCTTGAGCCTGGATTTGACCTCCATCCATTTGCAGTAGGCTGTAAAATGGCTGGGTGACTTTTCATGATGCTTCAGAGCATCAGCTACGTTATGCCAGTAATTGTACCCGGCAAGTGCAAACAACAATTTGTCATTCTTGACAAATATTTTGCAACAAAAACAGAACACTTGGTCAGTTGATTCTGAGTAAACTAGCCAACGTTGATTCAGTTTCTCACCATTCTCTAGCACTCTTTCACAGTGTGACTTGGAGACATGGCTCTTCTGCTCATTTACTGGAATCATTCTAACTTCGATTTTGCCCAGCCCATTCAAAATTGTCCAATCAATATTGGCAGAATTTAGGCTGGCCAGCCATAAAGCAGGATCTGATGTATCCATCTGTGGTGTGCAATTTTTCTCACTGCTGTTTCTGTCATCATGCAAGGCTGATTCTTCTTTATCGTTTCTCTTCTTTTATGTGAACCACTTTTTTCTTTATCAGCACTCTCCTTCATGCTGCCAAGAAAACTGGACATTTCTCCATTAGCTTCCTCACATTTCCATTTCTTATCTTCAAGTAAATCGGCTAATTCCTTAGTAATAGGACTTCAATCATTTACCCTTTGCTCCTCAGTTTCTTCTGCACTGGGACAATTGCTACTGCCTAAGCCCGGTCTATGCTGTTCTGTTTCAGATATTTTCCCATCAAATTTGCCCCTTGCTGCAAATTAAATTGTAATTGAACTTTTTGCTTCCTATACGGAGCTCCTGAAGGCTTCTTTGGGGGCATCTTTTATTTTCTATGTGGGAAAACAGACAGTATTAGGGAGAGCAAAAGACTATGTTCTGCAGTTTTAGAAAGTCATCAAACATTACAGGTTAAGCATGGCAAAAGTAGTAACAGTATTTCTTTTATATTGTTATGTAGATAGGGGTTCGATAGATATCTCTGATGTCTCATTAAATATGTCATTAAATTTTAATTTTTTGTAATCACTATTTACACGCTTCAATTCTTAAAACACAGGTACACTTTCACAATTACACAATAAAACAAGGTTCACAATATTTCATCTGGGCTCTCACTTCATTCACTTAGTTCTTATATCTAACTGACTGACTGGCAATGTCCCGCCCCTTATATATGTGTGAGGGCGTGGCTGACAACATTCTAGAAGGTTTAAGGAAAATGTAGTTCTCAGAAAGTCTGGAAGGTTCCATGAGATTCTGCAAAGGCCCAGAACATTCTAGGAGGTTAGTGAAAAATGAATCCACATATGGAATACCTGAAACGTACTTCAAACATTCTATTTTGTCTTTTGTCACTAACAACAAAAGGAGCACTTCAAGCCTGGTGCCCCTAAGCCCAGCACCCCAGGCAGTCGCCGGGGTCGCCTACCCCGAATTTCAGCCCTAGAGGTGAGGCTGAGCCCAAGTCCCTTTAAAGGGCTAGCCCACTCTGTGACAGACTACCACATGTGCTATTCCTGCATGGGGGACTTTAACCCAGAGTGTTTGGACTTCCTGAATTTGCACCTGATTTTTCCATTGTGGTTTGCCCATCTCTCTTCCCTACACAGAGGGGTTAGGATGTCCAATCTGTTGGTCTGAGAGCTAAGGAAGACTAGGGCCTGTGCACATGGCTTCACAGGGTCCTGCCTGATGTTTCTGATGTAAGATGGAAAACCTGTGTAAATGAATGTCAATGGGAGCAGCATTAAGTTATGTTCTTACTAGTTCCAAATTTGAAGGAGGACAGTACAACTGATTGGAATTTTTCTTCTGTAAAAAAATGACTTTCAGGGGCAAATCAAAACTTTCAGCTGGAACAAAAAATTGCAGGGCCTCTTGGAACCTATAGTTCAGTTACCCCATGTGCCCATTCTCCTTTCTGGGCTAGACTTCCTGGGCAGACTGCATCTCCCATGTACATCTACAGCTCCGGATTTCCCCACTTGCTGAGCTGCCATGGTTCATCACTGGAGATGCAATCCAGCTTGCCCCTTAGAGGAGAATGGGTCCTCTAGGCAGCCACATTACAACTCACACAATATGCCACAGTGATATTTCTTTTCAGTTTTGTGGGGGTTGGGTTTTTTTATGACAAACCAACATTTCCCATGGAAAGTAGCACTTTAAAAAAAGTTGATTGAAAACCAAATTTTCTGTCAAAAACAGTTTGTTGATGAAACATTTTCCACCAGCCCAGGACAAGCCTGTGGAAAGCAAATGCCCACCCCACCATCACCACCATGGAGTCCAATCCCTGTGGGATACCTCTCTTTCCATGTTCTGTTCCCAGTTCTGCTGCTTTCTACCCTGTCTGCTCTCAAAACATGAGAACACTTGGTGCTTCCATTTTTTTTCAGACCTTGTGTTGCTAGTCCTCAGTAGTCTACCACAATTATTAGCGTATCCCCTCTCCCTTAGCTGGTGGGTGGTACTTGAAAGAATGTGAGGGAACAGGATTTCCCCAGGATAAGGGAGATATTGATATATTCCCCAGGAACAGGATAATGGCGCGAAGTGTTTCTATGATAGGTGGTGTTCTCTGGTCTAGGAAAGGCAGGCACTGTTGAGTGAGGGCTCTGGCTGCATTCAAATCTGTTGAACTTTTAGACAATGTGGTCTCACCTCATTCCTTTGGTTATCCCTAATGTCACACTATTCAGATTACAGAAGCTTCAAGAAATCCTACTCAGGAGCAGGGACCCAGTCTCCACACTGCACAAACACAGCCAATTAGGCCCTGACTCAAGCAAAGCACTTAAGTGTATGCTTAAAGCTTAGCATAAAGCTTAATTCCCATCAGTTCAACATATGCTTAAGCATATGCTTAAATGCTTTGATGAACTGGAGCCTTGATAGGGAAGCAGGGTATAATTTTAGAATAAGTAACTTGAATTTGGTTCATACTTAGTACTCAATACTAATCAGCCACAATTATTTTCAGCAGTATTTGGGGACATCATATGAGTCTAGCTGAACCTTGACTTACTACCCCTATTGACATTATAGCTGACTTGAGCCTGTGCTATTAGCCGGTCACTTTCATGGAAATCAAATTTAATAATTAGGGATTCAGAGCAAATGATAGGAAAATTTGAGTTACATGCATCATGAATAAAGTTTTCAGATGGTAAATTACATTTGATTAATGCTATAGGCATAACAATGCTCACACTTTTGCTGTGCTGATAGCAATGAACGTGGCTCTGATATCAAGGCCTCTGGACTCTCCTATAATAATAATAATTACAAAATTATTGAAAATAAACTGTAGGGTGCCAGCACTAGTGGATCAGTGAAAAACACAATAAACAAAAATAAAAATACTGCGTAGAAAATATTTTGTTAAAAGAATCTTTTAATTAAAAAACTGTGAGACAAGGCATCTCTCGAGGGCCCAGAACTTTACTGGGCACTTTGTAAAACACAGGTCCCATTCCAAGGAATTTGCAATCTAAATGCAACCCGACACAAAAAATAAGGGCCACAAAACAATGATGAATGTCAAAAGAGAGAGGAAGGACCAGGGGAACAATAAAAAGAACATGTGATTCCATGGAGAGATTTGATGGTCCCACTGTTTTCTTATCACCGTTCTTTCCCCTCACTTCATTTCTGCCTTTCCCTCCCCTTCTGCAAAACATCAGAAGACTTTTAGTTTTAGGGAAGGATTTGAATGAGGTGAAGGAAAAAACAACTAAAATCCCTGTAAGTGACAAAGGGAGATTAGCAAGCTGCCAGGAGCATTTGGTGTTGTCAGAGATGACTTGCTTCCGGGAGGTATTTATGCTAGACAGACATATGGGCCATCGTGCCTACCGGAAATATGTAACTGACTTCAACAGCAAATTCTCAGGCAGCTGATATCACATTTGTGGGGATGTGTGTCTAGACTTTTGCAATATACTGTCTGAATCATTCATGGTGTCCTATTGTATGGAGGCTAATTTATGGCATGTCAGCTGCTGCACAGGTGACGAAGAGATGTGGAGGATTGTAACATGCATATTTTACCTAGCGTGACTGATTAACTTTGTTATCCACTTTGGAGTATTGTGGGTGGCCACATTAATTGCTTCATATAGTTATTTAAATTGATGAGCAGAATGGCGCTGGTTTTGCGAACGCAGATGATAATATTTATCCAGTCTTGCTTTAGCTAGTTGCTCTTTTCACTTTTTAAAATAATTTTAAAAAATACGTAATGTTAGAAGTGGTGAAAGGCGCTGGATTTACACGGCTGGAGTCCGAAGTCCACGTTAGCCACAGGTGCAGCACAGACACCAGCATTTCCCCTATCTAGAACGAAGAGAGTTGTTCCTCTGTTTGAAGGCCAGGCGGGATTGTTATGATCCCGGAGTCTGATCTCCTCCATAACAGAGGCCATGGAATTCCACACAGTAATTCCTGCCACAAGTCCATCGCTTCTGGCTGAGCTAGATCATAACTTGTAGAAAGACATCCAATCTTATTCAGTGTCCAGGCTCATCTGAACAATAACCTTTCTTCCAACCCTCCCAGTAGGGCTTTCGATTACTACCAGAAGGGGTGGTGGTTTTTTTCATGTGGTTACTTGCTCATAGGAATTGGACCTGACACCCTCTTTTATTTTATGCTGTTTGTTCTATTTAGGTAGCTAGTGACTGCTGCTGGATAACATATTAAAGTAATTTTTTGTGCTTTGCAATTGTCATATTGAAAGGAACTTGTTTCTTGTAAAGGTAATTGTGCTGCATTTAGATGACACTTTTCACTGCTTTGTTTTTCCAAGAGTTTGAGACCAATGACTTATACCGCAATGCTGGCATATGTACATAAGCAAAACAGCCTTCAGGCACTCACCATCTGTGTTTAACTGTCAAAAGTTATATAAATGCCAATTAATGCAAATATTGACAATTCATTGGATCATAGTATCATAGAATATCAGGGTTGGAAGGGACCTCAGGAGATCATCTAGTCCAATCCCCTGCTCAAAGCAGGACCAATCCCCAACTAAATCATCCCAGCCAGGGCTTTGTCAAGCCTGACCTTAAAAACTTTTAAGGAAGGAGATTCCATATAGTCTCTAGGTAATGCATTCCAGTGCTTCACCACCCTCCTAGTGAAAAAGGTTTTCCTAATATCCAACCTAAACCTTCCCCACTGCAACTTGAGACCATTACTCCTCATTCTGTCATCTGCTACCACTGAGAACGGTCTAGATCCATCCTCTTTGGAACCCCCTTTCAGGTAGTTGAAAGCAGCTATCAAATCCCCCCCCGCCCATTCTTCTCTTCCGTAGACTAAACAATCCCAGTTCCCTCAGCCTCTCCTCATAAGTCATGTGTTCCAGTCCCCTAATAATTTTTGTTGCCCTCCGCTGGACATTTTCCAATTTTCCCACATCCTTCTTGTAGTGTGGGGCCCAAAACTGGACACAGTACTCCAGATGAGGCCTCACCAGTGTCGAATAGAGGGGAATGATCACGTCCCTCGATCTGCTGGCAATGCCCCTACTTATACATCCCAAAATGCCATTGGCCTTCTTGGCAACAAGGGCAACTGTTGACTCATATCCAGCTTCTCGTCCACTGTAACCCCTAGGTCCTTTTCTGCAGAACTGCTGCCGAGCCATTCGGTCCCTAGTCTGTAGCGGTGCATGGGATTCTTCTGTCCTAAGTGCAGGACTCTGCACTTGTCCTTGTTGAACCTCATCAGATTTCTTTTGGCCCAATCCTCTAATTTGTCTAGGTCCCTCTGTATCCTATCCCTACTCTCCAGTGTATCTATCTCTCCTCCCAGTTTAGTGTCATCAGCAAACATGCTGAGGGTGCAATCCACACCATCCTGCAGATCATTAATGAAGATATTGAACAAAACCGGCCCGAGGACCGACCCTTGGGGCACTCTACTTGATACCGGCTGCCAACTAGACATGGAGCCATTGATCACTACCCGTTGAGCCCGACAATCTAGCTGGCTTTCTATCCACCTTATAGTCCATTCATCCAGCCCATACTTCTTTAACTTACTGGCAAGAATACTGTGGGAGACTGTGTCAAAAGCTTTGCTAAAGTCAAGGAACAAAACATCCACTGCTTTCCCCTCATCCACAGAGCCAGTTGTCTCATCATAGAAGGCAATTAGATTAGTCAGGCATGACTTGCCCTTGGTGAATCCATGCTGACTGTTCCTGATCACTTTCCTCTCCTCTAAGTGCTTCCGAATGGATTCCTTGAGGACATGCTCCATGATTTTTCCAGGGACTGAGGTGAGGCTGACTGGCCTGTAGTTCCCAGGATCCTCCTTCTTCCCGTTTTTAAAGATGGGCACTACATTAGCCTTTTTCCAGTCATCCGGGACCTCCCCCGATCGCCATGAGATTTCAAAGATAATAGCCAATGGCTCTGCAATCACATCCGCCCATTCCTTTCGCACTCTTGGATGCAGCGCATCCAGCCCCATGGACTTGTGCTCGTCCAGCTTTTATAAATAGTCCCAAACCACTTCTTTCTTCACAGAGAGCTGGTCACCTCCTCCCCATGCTGTGTTGTCCAGTGCAGCAGTCTGGGAGCTGACCTTGTTAGTGAAGACAGAGGCAAAAAAAATCATTGAGTACATTAGCTTTTTCCACATCCTCTGTCACTAGGTTGCTTCCCTCATTCAGTAAGGGGCCCACACTTTCCTTGACTTTCTTCTTGTTGCTAACATACCTGAAGAAACCCTTCTTGTTACTCTTAACATCTCTTGCTAGCTGCAACTCCAGGTGTGATTTGGCCTTCCTGATTTCACTCCTGCATGCCCAAGCAATATTTTTATACTCTTCCCTGGTCATTTGTCCAATCTTCCACTTCTTGTAAGCTTCTATTTTGTGTTTAAGATGAGCAAGGATTTCACTGTTAAGCCAAGCGGGTCGCCTGCCATATTTACTATTCTTTCTACACATCGGGATGGTTTGTCCCTGTAACCTCAATAAGGGTTCTTTAAAATACAGCCAGCTCTCCTGGACTCCTTCCCCCTCATGTTATTCTCCCAGGGGATCCTGCCCATCAGTTCCCTGAGGTTGTCAAAGTCTGCTTTTCTGAAGTCCAGGGTCCATATTCTGCTGCTCTCCTTTCTTCCCTGTGTCAGGATCCTGAACTCGACCATCTCATGGTCACTGCCTCCCAGGTTCCCATCCACTTTTGCTTCCCCTACTAATTCTTCCCGGTTTGTGAGCAGCAGATCAAGAAGAGCTCTGCCCCTCGTTGGTTCCTCCAGCACTTGCACCAGGAAATGGTCCCCTACAGTTTCCAAAAACTTCCTGGATTGTCTGTGCAGCGCTGTACTGATCTCCCAGCAGATATCAGGGTGATTGAAGTCTCCCAGGAGAACCAGGGCCTGCGATCTAGTAACTTCCGTTAGTTGCTGGAAGAAAGCCTCATCCACCCTGGTCCGGTGGTCTGTAGCAGACTTCCACCACAACATCACCCTTGTTGCTCACACTTCTAAACTTAATCCAGAGACACTCAGGTTTTTCTACAGTTTCATACCGAAGCTCTGAGCAGTTGTACTGCTCTCTTACATACAAGGCAACTCTCCCACCTTTTCTGCCCTGCCTGTCCTTCCTGAACAGTTTATATCCATCCATGACAGTACTCCAGTCATGTGAGTTATCCCACCAAGTCTCTGTTATTCCAATCACATCATAATTCCTTGACTGTGCCAGGATTTTCAATTCTCCCTACTTGTTTCCCAGGCTTCTTGCATTTGTATATAGGCACCTGAGATAACTTGTTGTTTGTCCTGCTTTCTTAGTATGAGGCAGGAGCCCTCCCCTTTCGTGCTCTCCTGCTCATGCTTCTTCCCGGTATCCCACGTCCCCACTTACCTCGGGCCTTTGGTCTCCTTCCCCTGGTGAACCTAGTTTAAAGCCCTCCTCACTAGGTTAGCTAGCCTGCTTGTGAAGATGCTCTTTCCTCTCTTCGTTAGGTGGAGCCCGTCTCTGCCTAGCACTCCTCCTTCTTGGAACACCATCCCATGGTCAAAGAATCCAAAGCCTTCTCTCCGACACCACCTGAGTAGTCATTCGTTGACTTCCATGAATCGACGGTCTCTACCCAGGCCTTTTCCATCCACGGGGAGGATGGACGAGAACATCATTTGCGCCTCAAACTCCTTTATCCTTCTTCCCAGAGCCACATAGTCCTCAGTGATCCGCTCAAGGTCATTCTTGGCAGTATCATTGGTGCCCATGTGGAGAAGCAGGAAGGGGTAGCGATCCGAGGGCTTGATGAGTCTCGGCAGTCTCTCCGTCACATCGTGAATCCTAGCTCCTGGCAAGCAGCAGACTTTTTGGTTTTCCCGGTCAGGGCGGCAGACAGATGACTCAGTCCCCCTGAGGAGAGAGTCCCCGACCACCACCACCTGCCTCCTCCTCTTGGGAGCGGTGGTCGTGGAACCCCCATTCCTAGAACACTGCATCTCATGCCTTCCAATCAGCGGAGTCTCCTTCTGTTCCCTTCCCTCAGATGTATCATCTAGTCCACTCTCCACATTAGTACCTGTGGAGAGAACATGAAAACGGTTGCTTACCTGTATCTGCGCTGCTGGTACATGGACGCTCCTCCTTCTTCTTCTGGAGGTCACATGCTGCCAAATTTCTTCACCGTCCTCCTGTTCCCGCTGCGCGGCCTGCTCTGAATCTTCAGAACATTGTGCCCGTAGAAGTATATCCTGATGTCTGTCCAGGAAATCTGTCCAGGATCTTTAATACCTGCTTGGACAATAACAAAAAACCAAACCAAACTATGCAGGCACATCATTAAAACTAACTTACAATTACACTTGTAAGTACACTCTGACCAGGAGTGGTTTTTAACAAATAATATCTCAGCTTCAACAGAACAGTGTGCCAAGGCTTAAAGTCTCATTTTTAGAAGTAACTGGCAGATATTCCCCAACCTTAGCATGATTGTCTCTTTGGATATGATGTCCCTTCTGAAAATATGCAGTGGCACTGGTAGCAGAATAGCCAGACTATCCAAAATGCTTTGTGTTTGGAGGTATGCCCATTTCTGTCTGTCTATCTTCAATAACTTAAAGCAAAGTGGTCTCCCAGAACCTTCCCCAATGGAGAGGATTGGTGGTTCAGTGGTTAAGACACTGACTGGACTCAGGAGATCTGAGCGCACTTAGACAAATCACTTAGTCCAGCAGGAGCTGAATCAGGTCCTTAGTCTCTTTGTGCCTCAGTTCGTCACTTATAAAATGGGGAAAGTAAATCCAGGTGTTGTAATACGTTAATTTTTGTATGTGAGCTGCTCACATACTTCTGTAATGGGTGCTATATAAGTAAGTAGCGAGTGAGTGCAACACTGGTTATATTAGTAAGTGTGGGACCAGATCCTTCTGTGTTATTGTCCACTAAATTCTTGGGCCTTTCTGTAGACACTTCTACAGAGAAAGATCAGGCTTAATGCCACTTTGAGAAGAAACAGTCTTTGGTAGTCTCAATTATGGAAGGGTGATCTTCCATAAAAACCTGAGCCTGCAAATGCAAAAGTAAGAGCATTACCTAGTCTATCTGTGCAATAACATCACCTAACACATACATGCAGTGAGACCTTGATTATCCAAATAATCATGGGAGACACCGAATAAAAAGTATGGATTATAATAAAATTCTGGATACTTTCAGAGATATCGGGCAACATGCCCATGTTTCAGATAACAAAGTTTCAAATAATTGAGATTACTGATATGGAGAATACTTAGGCAAGTTGCTTAAGTGCCCATAGGTTCAGTATCAGTGCTAAGATTCAAACTCCAAGTTCTTGCCTGCCAATCATGTATCCAGAATACTAGACTGTCCCTCTCTGCTTCAGAACTCTGACTAAAAATCTCACTCCCTATAAATACAGAGGCAGAAATGGAAGATGGGTCATGAGAAACCAACCAGGATCCTTGGAACCCGTTTAAAATCTTAATGTTAAAATAAGGAGTTTGAATTCAGTCTGTGCACCAACCAACAACTAGCCCAGAGCACGAAGCAGCAGATAAGCGGCATCTTTTCTGCTCTCTCCTGACAACACTTGCCACTGCCATGTTCTTCACCTACTGTGGGCAATCGAGCAGATACTTTAGTTGTGTTATATGGCACGCACTACAGCAGTCCACTTATAGAGTCAAATACCGCATGCATGCAAGTTACCAGGAGAGAGAGAGAGAGAGTAAAAAAGAACAAAAAAGAGACCCAAAGAGGCCTGTCACAACTGACCATGTACAGTACATGCTCCCTAGAAATGTTTAACATTTTATTCATTCTAAAATGTAAAGAATGCTGAATTTACTAGTTTAATTATTTGCTTTTAATTTCAAACTAACTACCTTATAAAAGGGAATGAAAATTGATTTTTCTAGCAGGAATGGCTGGCAGAGCCTGACAGAAGCTATTTGCCATTTCATCTGAAATAATTATGTGAATTGTTTTGGTTTGCCACCCTTTCCGCCCTTTGTGTATTATTACATTACTGTTAAACCAATTGAAGTTCAGTAAACTAGACTCCTACAATATATTAAATAGATCAGATCATAGTGCTGTTCTCTAACACTGGGGAACAACGCCCTTTAGACTGACTTGGAAAAGCTCACCAATTCCCAACTATTCACCCATTCAATAAAGGATGAAAAGCAATTCGGTGGTTTTATCTCGAGTCAGGGGAAAGCTCAAAATAAAAATATCCTCTTGATGTTTTCCTTGAAGATTTCTCTCATGTAATCAAAGTTACTCCCTCTTGAACCTGTGAGGCACTTTTAAAAATGGAGAGAGGTCTCCCTTTACACTTGATACTGTTAATGACATTCATAACCTCTTTGTGAAAGGACATGGGAAACAAATATACTGTTGCTATGCGTTGTTAACAAAGGAAACATTCAAACCCTTTTAGGAACTCTACATTGGCTCTATGCCATGGGACAAGTCCCTACTGGGGTGAAACTCACATAACTGCCTATGGTGGCTTTAGGGTCACTTTGCAGCGGCGCTCTCCATGACAACCGAGTTGCTACACAAAAGCCATGTTTGAGAACAATGAGAGGTAAGGATATGAGAGGTTTGGGCATTTATTTTACTTGAATACCCTTGGCAAAGGTGATAAAAATTAGGATTTCACCTTTAAAATCAATCACCCTGTTAAAAGTCCAATTCATGAAGCCAGATTGTACAAACAGCAAATAATCTGATTCTTTGTGAAAAATCAGCCAAGATGAGAAAGGACTTCTACACAATCATTTTTAGCGAATACTAAGAACTATGCAGATGTGGCTCTATTTTTCTCAACTGTTCAACAACTAATCTGTTTTGGAGACAAAGAGCATGTACAGTGCGTCTTCCTGTTACCCCACATATTAATGAGATTTTTCTTTTGCAACATCTTGGTTGCAAAAGATTCAAACACTAATGACTATAATTTGCATGCATCTCTTTTGAAGTCCGTATTTGATGCCACGTCTTGACACCCAAGCAAAAGTTTTCAGTGTTATACATTAATAACTGTTTCATATTTTTGTACTCAAGAAATCTGTGGATTAACAGTCACAGCAATAGGCTTACTTATGGGAATAAACCTTTTTCATTACTATTAGTCAAAGTTTCAGGGCAGGATGAAGAAGGTGAAGTGGTTCCATATATATGAATCCTGCTTTACTCAGAAACATGTGTTTGTTCTGCAATGTCTTGCAAATTTTACCTGTAGAAGGCTGGTGCTAAGTTTTTCCTCCTAGGCAACAAACGCTTGAAAGAAGGAAATTTGGTTTAATAATCTATTGATGGCATAAAGGCAGTTTCTATATGTTGTTACATTATTTATGGGAGGAAATGGGAATCATATAGAACCCCCCTGAATTTTTAGAGCTTTCTAACCTGTATTTTGACAAGTAACAAAATTATCTTAATCTAAAAGAGGATGGAAATGATGTTTTACACTCATGCAATACAGCCCTGCCTATTTATTGGCTAGTAGAGGGGGTCTTTAATCTCTCAGACAAAAGTATAGAAAGATCCAGTGGCTGGAGCTGAAGCTTGACAAATCCGAACTGTAAATAAAGTACACATATTTAACAGTCAAGATAACTAAATGTTGGAGCAGCTTACCAAGGGATGACAGCTTTCAGAGTAGCAGCCGTGTTAGTCTGTCTCTGCAAAAAGAAAAGGAGGATCTGTGGCACCTTAGAGACTAACAAATTTATTTGAGCATAAGCGTTTGTGAGCTACAGTTGACTTCATCAGATGCATACAGTGGAAAATACAGTGGGGAGATTTATATACACAGAGAACATGAAACAATGGGTGTTACCGTACACACTGTAACGAGAGTGATCACTTAAGGTGAGATATTACCAGCAGGAGAGCGGGGCTGCGGGAAACCTTTTGTAGTGATAATCAAGGTGGGCCATTTCCAGCAGTTGACAAGAACGTCTGAGGAAAAAGTGGGGGTGGGGGGGTGGGCAGGGGAATAAACATGGGGAAATAGTTTTACTTTGTGTAATGACCCATCCACTCCCAGTATCTATTCAAGCCTAACTTAATTGTATCCAGTTTGCAAATTAATTCCAATTCAGCAGTCTCTCGTTGGAGTCTGTTTTTGAAGCTTTTTGTTGAAGAATATCTACTTTTAGGTCTGTAGTCGAGTGACCAAAGAGATTGAAGTGTTCTCCAACTGGTTTTTGAATGTTAAAATTCTTGACGTCTGATTTGTGTCCATTTATTCTTTTACGTAGAGATTGTCCAGTTTGACCAATGTGGCAGAGGGGCATTACTGACACATGATGGCATATATCACACTGATAGATGTGCAGGTGAACGAGCCTCTGATAGTGTGGCTGATGTGATTAGGCCCTATGATGGTGTCCCCTGAATAGATATGTGGACACAGTTGGCAACGGGCTTTGTTGCAAGGATAGGTTCCTGGGTTAGTGGTTCTGTTGTGTGGCGTGTGGTTGCTGGTGAGTATTTGCTTCAGGTTGGGGGGCTGTCTGTAAGCAAGGACTGGCCTGTCTCCCAAGATCTGTGAGAGTGATGGGTCGTCCTTCAGGATAGGTTGTAGATCCTTGATGATGCGTTTGAGAGGTTTTAGTTGGGGGCTGAAGGTGATGGTTAGTGGCGTTCTGTTATTTTCTTTGTTGGGCCTGTCCTGTAGTAGGTGACTTCTGGGTACTCTTCTGGCTCTGTCAATCTGTTTCTTCACTTCAGCATGTGGGTATTGTACAATTAACTTAGGCTTGAATAAAGACTGGGAGTGGATGGGTCATTACACAAAGTAAAACTATTTCCCCATGTTTATTCCCGCCCCGCCCCCACTTTTTCCTCAGACGTTCTTGTCAACTGCTGGAAATGGCCCACCTTGATTATCACTACAAAAGGTTTCCCGCAGCCCTGCTCTCCTGCTGGTAATAGCTCACCTTACCTGATCACTCTCGTTACAGTGTGTATGGTAACACCCATTGTTTCATGCTCTCTGTGTATATAAATCTCCCTACTGTATTTTCCACTGAATGCATCTGATGAAGTGAGCTGTAGCTCACGAAAGCTTATGCTCAAATAAAGTTGTTAGTCTCTAAGGTGCCACAAGTCCTCCTTTCCTTTTTACCAAGGGATGTGGTGGATTCTCCATGAAAATATCTTCTAGTTCAACCAAAAGTAAGGGGCGGATGTAGGAATCACTTGGTACAATTTTATAGTTTGTTCTATGCAGGATGTCAGACTAGATGATCAGATTGCAATGGTCCTTTCTCATACTGAAATCTATTAATTTATTTTAGTATCCTAAATTCCCCAAAATCATGAAATTCTGAAATTCTTCAGTTTATTACTTTGCATTTTTTTCTGCTTTAGGTTACTGAAGTTGTTGCTTGGGCTTTTTGGACTTCCCAGCATGCAATGGACTAAGTGACATCATTAGCACCACTACAGCATGAGTCTACCTGTGAGGAAATGGTAAGTCAGCTTTTCTTCAATACTGAGCGGGTCTCTGTTTGTTTTATTTAATATTCTTATTTTGTATCCTGTAGGTATAGATCCACTCAATGTTGAAGAACAGCTGACTTACGTTTTTCTTTTAGGCAGACTAAACTCCCTCCTCCATCACTGATCAGCGGTGATACTAACATCCCCAGGTTATTGAATTTTGGAATGTCTGAGCATGAACAGGAAGTCAAGCAACCCCATGGCAGCAACTTGGATACCTCAAAACAGAAAACAAACCCCACTAGCTAAACAACTGAAGAATTTAAGGAAGTGTATGACTATTTTTGAAGTACTTTTGTCCAAAGTGGGAATTTGTGCATTCAAGACGGTAAGTGATGAATTTGTCTATTTTTTAAAATTTTTAGAAATGGATAGTTTTATCATGTATGCTAGAATCATAAAGCATATAAGGAACTAATAAATAAGCATGAATTGTCAGCAAGAACTTACCTATGGAAGAACACAACACACATTGGCACAATATAAGATACAATATTGTAGCATAATCACCCAGATGATTACTAATACTAAACTAAGTTACTGTTTTATCTTTATATTTTTGCAGAAAATAATTGTAATACACTCTAATCAAATAAAATTCCAAACATTAAGATTCAATGTACCTTAAAGTATTAGTACCTCTACACTAGTCTAAATATTGCACCTCTGAAAATCAAGCCACCGATATAGGTGCCTTAATATGAATTTAAGTATATTCTGTACGGGCCTGATCAAAAGGCCACTAAATTCAGAAGGAGTCTTTCTGTTGCCTTTAGTGGGCTTTGAATCAGGCATTATATCCTGTACAATATATAATGTTATACAAACTGGAATTTTTACACCAACTCACATTTGATACACACAGCGCCTGTCAACACTTCAAGCTGGGGGTGTAATTCCCAGCTTGAGGAGACATATCTGTGCTAGCTCTGATTGAGCTAGTGTGCTAACAATAGAATGTAGCTGCAACTAGCTTTAAAATTGCTGCATTATGCCTGTTCCAGAGACACGACCCTACAGCTTTGCGGATTTAGATTTGGAGGCCTCATGTAAATTAGCTCTTTACCTGAGTTCGCAATCTAGGGATCATACTCCCCCCTGTCCTGCATAGTATTGCCACCTGATCACTGCAGGGGTGAATTCTTCCTAGCCACTTTTGTTCCCACTGAAGCAAGCATGTAAATTGCACTTCCTTGTGCCTAAGAGGGAGGGATGAAGCCTGTAAAGCCTGTAAAGTAAAATTTGCAAGCATTAGTACTGCAGTATACTGGCAAGGAAATGGACTGCTTAAGTGCTGCCAAACCATTAAAATAGCAGTAACAATAACTATTGTATCTGTCAACTTGAAACTTGTTTCCCTTGTTCTGGCTGTCCAAACTTCTGGTTTAAAGTTATACAACGCTACTGGCTTGTGCAACCCCCGCTCCCCTCTGGCTTCCTCTTTTGGAAGTGGAAACACAGTGCATATTTCCTTGGCTACTTTTGTTCTTTCCTGACCTAGGTCCCGATTCAGCAAATCATGAGTAGTCACACTGTCTTCATAAGACTACACCTGTGCTTAAAGTTATGCATGGGCTTAAGTGCTTTGCAGGATCAGGACTCTGGCATGTTTCTGAATATTTCAAATTCTACAAATATATATTGTGGCAACGCTCTGTCCTTGTCTCCATGGGTCCCACGTTTCCTGGCAGATTTCGCTAGCCTCAGAGGCTCACTGTGACCCTCCATGTAACCCTTCTCTCTCTAGAGACAAGGGTCACAGTCTACTGAGCCATTTTCATCATAAGCCAGCAAGGGAGGTGAGGAGAAGCTATCCTCCCTTGCACAGTCTCTGTTGTCTCCCAGTCTCAGTGACTAATCGGGGGGGAGGGGCAAAGGGGGGAGCCCAGACCCACCCTCCAATCCAGGCTCCAGCCCAGAGACCCTAATAGTATCAGCTATGGTAGCTGACCTTTTAGAAACATGACACATACAATTCCCTGGGCTACTTCCCCACAGCAGCCCCCACTTCCTCAAGCTCCACTTCACCCTTACCTCAGGGCCTCCTTCCTTGTGCCTGATATGGTGTGTACTGCTCAGTCTCTCCAACAGCACAACTTCCTCCCACAGCTCCTGACATCCACACCCACCTAACTAACTGGGAGGCTTTAAACTAGTTTCAACCAGCCCTGATTGGCTTCAGGTGTCCCAATCAACCTAGCATTCTCCCTGCCTTCTGGAAAGTTCTTAATTGGCCCCAGGTGTCTTAATTGACCTGGAGCAGCTGCCATTTAACTTATCTTGTTACCAGGGATTTGTTTAGCCTGGAGCTAATATATCTATCTCCCACTACTTTTCTATAGCCATCTGGCCTTGCCCAGTCACAAGATGTGACTTTCTGTATCTTGAGTTACCTTTCCCTGTTGTCTTGCTACAAGTCAGAATTGCCAAAGATTGCTGCCATAATGTTTTTGTGTGAAATTTTAAGTGTACAGAATTGTAAGAAACAAGAAATTCAAGCAAAGATTGAAATTAAAAATCTAATTACAAATGAGATCCAGAAATTGTGGAACCCCAAAAATTTCATAGCAAAAAAAATTCTGGAGGATCCATAAACCATGCAAAGCAAATTTAAAAAAGGCATGTGTATGAAATCCTACTTTAAAATATCACCATATCTATCCAGAAGTATTTAAACAAAGATCCATGTACAAAACAGACGGATTCCCATTAATTTGTTTATTTTGTCTGGAAAGATATTTGCTATGATGACTGCAACCGACTTTCTCTATTTGCCAAACTCACTATGCACAGAGGAAGTGTTAGGAAGACTGTGTGTTGTCACTTACATTTTTGTTACATAAATTTCTAGTTGCTCAGATGCAAACGTACAAAAGTGAAAAGGTTTGATTCTCCACTCACACAAATGGTGGAGTCAGGTAGGCTGTGGAGTTACACTGAAGTCAATATAAGGAGTACTTGTGGCACCTTAGAGACTAACAAATTTATTTGAGCCTAAGCTTTCGTGAGCTACAGCTCACTTCATCGGATGCATTCAGTGGAAAATACTGTGGGGAGATTTATATACATAGGGAACATGAAACAATGGGTGTTACCATACACACTGTAACAAGAGTAATCACCTAAGGTGAGCTATTACCAGCAGGAGAGCGGGGCTGCGGGAAGCCTTTTGTAGTGATAATCAAGGTGGGCCATTTCCAGCAGTTGACAAGAACGTCTGAGGAAAAAGTGGGGGGGTGGGTGGGGGAATAAACATGGGGAAATAGTTTTACTTTGTGTAATGACCCATCCACTCCCAGTATCTATTCAAGCCTAACTTAATTGTATCCAGTTTGCAAATTAATTCCAATTCAGCAGTCTCTCGTTGGAGTCTGTTTTTGAAGTTTTTTGTTGAAGAATTTCAACTTTTAGGTCTGTAGTCGAGTGACCAAAGAGATTGAAGTGTTCTCCAACTGGTTTTTGAATGTTAAAATTCTTGACGTCTGATTTGTGTCCATTTATTCTTTTACGTAGAGACTGTCCAGTTTGACCAATGTACAGTATCCTCGATAATGTCACGGCAAACCTGGTGGCTGAACTTTGTGACTTTGTCCTCACCCATAACTATTTCACATTTGGGGACAATGTATACCTTCAAATCAGCGGCACTGCGATGGGTACCTGCATGGCCCCACAGTATGCCAACATTTTTATGGCTGACTTAGAACAACGCTTCCTCAGCTCTCGTCCCCTAATGCCCCTACTCTACTTGCGCTACATTGATGACATCTTCATCATCTGGTCCCATGGAAAAGAAGCCCTTGAGGAATTCCACCATGATTTCAACAATTTCCCTCCCACCAGCAACCTCAGCCTGGACCAGTCCACACAAGAGATCCACTTCCTGGACACTATGGTGCTAATAAGCAATGATCACATAAATACCACCCTATACCGGAAACCTGCTGACCGCTATTCCTACCTACATGCCTCCAGCTTTCATCCAGACCACACCACACGATCCATTGTCTACAGCCAAGCTCTACGATAGAACCATATTTGCTCCAACCCCTCAGACAGAGACAAATACCTTCAAGATCTCTATCAAGCTTCTTACAACTACAGTACCCACCTGCTGAAGTGAAGAAACAGATTGACAGAGCCAGAAGAGTACCCAGAAGTCACCTACTACAGGACAGGCCCAACAAAGAAAATAACAGAACGCCACTAACCATCACCTTCAGCCCCCAACTAAAACCTCTCAAACGCATCATCAAGGATCTACAACCTATTCTGAAGGATGACCCATCACTCTCACAGATCTTGGGAGACAGGCCAGTTCTTGCTTACAGACAGCCCCCCAACCTGAAGAAAATACTCACCAGCAACCACACGCCACACAACAGAACCACTAACCCAGGAACCTATCCTTGCAACAAAGCCCGTTGCCAACTGTGTCCACATATCTATTCAGGGGACACCATCATAGGGCCTAATCACATCAGCCACACTATCAGAGGCTCGTTCACCTGCACATCTATCAGTGTGATATATGCCATCATGTGTCAGTAATGCCCCTCTGCCACGTACATTGGTCAAACTGGACAATCTCTACGTAAAAGAATAAATGGACACAAATCAGACGTCAAGAATTTTAACATTCAAAAACCAGTTGGAGAACACTTCAATCTCTTTGGTCACTCGACTACAGACCTAAAAGTAGAAATTCTTCAACAAAAAGCTTCAAAAACAGACTCCAACGAGAGATTGCTGAATTGGAATTAATTTGCAAACTGGATACAATTAAGTTAGGCTTGAATAGATACTGGGAGTGGATGGGTCATTACACAAAGTAAAACTATTTCCCCATGTTTATTCCCCTGCCCACCCCCCCCACCCCCACTTTTTCCTCAGACGTTCTTGTCAACTGCTGGAAATGGCCCACCTTGATTATCACTACAAAAGGTTTCCCGCAGCCCCGCTCTCCTGCTGGTAATAGCTCACCTTACCTGATCACTCTCGTTACAGTGTGTATGGTAACACCCATTGTTTCATGTTCTCTATGTATATAAATCTCTCCACTGTATTTTCCACTGAATGCATCCGATGAAGTGAGCTGTAGCTCACGAAAGCTTATGTTCAAATAAATTTGTTAGTCTCTAAGGTGCCACAAGTATTCCTTTTCTTTTTGTGAATACAGACTAACACAGCTGCTACTCTGAAACCTGAAGTCAATACTGTTCCTTCAGTTTATGACTGGCACAAGCGAGATCAGAATCAAGTTGATGTGTTTGCATACCTCCAACTGAGCACAGAATTTGGTCCTATTAACTGTGTACATTGCTAAAAACATTTTTAGCATTTATTTTAGTTTAATATGCTGTCCTTTTTCACTACTGTTAATATAATGGTGAATCATGATAATGTGAAATTATAATTAAAAATATAGAGGGGTTTAAATTCACATGGCAGAGTATACCAGATGTAGCAATCCTGCACTGGCAGGAGACTGCCTTGTTGACCTAATACTGTAGGTGTTTTTCATCTCTGACTTATATGGTTCTATTTTATTATTACTGTGGTTTTAGGTTAAGATCAGATTGTTATCCTTGCCATGTCATTTAAGTGTAGTTACACAGAAGTAAACAGTCCTGAGGGACTCTCTTTCTACATTATCATCCTATATTTTAAGACACCCAACAGCAAGCAGCTCTGAATGTAGCAGTGAGCCCTTTACAGCTTTGAAAATGAAAAAGCTTTCAAAGCAGGGTTTAAAAAAAGTGCACAGCTGAAATGAAAATCAGTAAGAACAGCTAGTCTGTTCAGTGCATCTTGTACCTCTTCACACAATTTTCCCTCATGGGGTTGAGATAAAAAAAAAAGAGTGTATCTTAGTTGTGTATAATTAATGTCAAGGAACTGTGATTGTACAATGACACAAACTATATTACTGCGAGCAAGCAGTAAAAAGAAATCATGATTGCTCAGCACTTTATACTAGAGAATGACGGAGAAAGTCACTTTAAATTAATGGTTTTAAGGCCTTGATGTTGCCCTGCCACTTTTCATAAATCTTTTCTGAGCTATATCTCCTGTGAAAAGGGGACTTCACAGGCACTTAGGGAATACCAAACAGTAAATTTTTCAGGAGAATACTGTTCTTTACATTTTGCTTCAGAAAGCTTCAGAAAGAAGTATTCGGCATTTAGTGTGATGTTTATATTCTACTGACTGCAAAAAGGTTTCATCCTTCTCAAACAAGATATCTCTCTTCTAAAGGCCTCCTAGACCTGTATTATAAAAAGTTGACTCCTTCTGCCCCCAATTAGTTGTGTTTAAACTTTACAGAAGATAACTATTCAAAGGATCATTCCACCTCTACATGGTGGATTTCACCTCTGGCCATCACCAGGCCTACATGCCATTTAAGTGAGACTTCATATTGCCTAGGCCTTGAGATGGCACTCTGCACGAGGGTGACTTTCACCCCCCCACCAGGTTCTTCCTATAGTCATAAGTTCGTCACAATTTCAGCTCATAACTAGCATGTTCATGAGTAAGTAAGGTACTCCTTTGTACAGTTTGTCTTTGAACAAGTAAAACAAGTGATCAGCAGAAAAAAGTCCCGTCCCCCGCCCTAGGGCACACAAATATTCAGGGATGGTTCTTTTCAGTATTCACAGCTGTGAGATTATTTACTGGAGTTCCTTGTAGACAGGAGGTCAGCATTGCTGTATATCTTGTAAAATATCAGTCACTTGGTGTGAACCCAGTGTCAGAGAGCACAACTCAATCAGTTTAAAACAATGGGATGTCTTTGCGAATATTTGGGCACTTCCAAATATTTGGGAACACAGTGGGGTTGGGAAATACCAGTGTGCATGTGCCATAGAGGCTTGGTGTTTTGGTAGCAACAGCATGTTTCCTGCTGACATTCCTCAAGATACTCATTACTTCCCCCTCAAAACCTCTTCTGGATCTTCTGTCCAGCAGAACTGGTGTCTTACGTACTAAAGCAGCTCTAATAAATAGCTGTATCCTCACATACATGTTCGTTTCAGAGGGCTGTATAAAGGAACAATGAAAGTCTGCAGGTTAATAGATTTATTTCACATTGACAAATTCATTTAGCATAAAGTGAACAAGGAATCAGTAGATCACCTACCTTAACACATCCAACAGCTACTTATGCTCCCGCTAGTACCACATCTGATGCCAAAGTGCTTTTTTTACCTCTACATTCTCTGCTACTGAGTCCTAAAACACTTGAGTGATAGCACAAGGGACTCCCTTATGACTATCATTTGCTAAAAACAATCCCTTATGACTCCCTCAGGACTGCTTCAAAATCATTCCCAGTGTGATACGTACAGAACCACTAATGCATTTTGTTACTAAAAACCACCACTTCTTGACAATAGAATCCTGAAAGGGATTCCTACAGGAAACTTAAATATGAAGTGAAATCCTATGATCCTTCCACAAACTAAGCCATAAGTGTCACAGTTCTGGGCAACTGCATCTGTATTCCACCTTCTGTGGTGCAGCAAGGGCACCCACTTGAGGCAGTCTGCTCCTCCTCTGTCATGTCTCTCTTCCTCCTGAACAGAATATTTCCAGAGTGCACAGCTCCCTGCCTGTTCTGTGACCTTCCCAGCAAAGTCAGGCTTTACTCTTCTCCTCAGCGATGGTAAACAGTGCAATTGTTACAGTTAAATTACCATACAGCTCTTTCCAAGCAAGCACATTTATTCTTAAGGTAAAATAATTACAGAGGAAAACATATTAAGAACAATAAAAGAATGTACGTGCATGCTAATAAGCTTACCAGAGATTAACCCCTCATTCTGACAAGGGCTGTAGTTGGTGATAAGTCTTTTAGGCCCCCCCCCACCAGGTTCTTCCTATAGTCATAAGTTCGTCACAGTTTCAGCTCATAACTAGCATGTTCATGAGTAAGTAAGGTACTCCTTTGTACAGTTTGTCTTTGAACAAGTAAAACAAGTGATCAGCAGAAAAAAGTCCCGTCCCCCGCCCTAGGGCACACAAATATTCAGGGATGGTTCTTCTCAGTATTCACAGCTGTGACAATATTTACTGGAGTTCCTTGCTAGCAGCTTCCCCTACTGGCTAACATGGAACTCCTGCAACAGCAGCCATGCAGCTGCTTGCAGGATTTGTCTCCACCCTGACTCTGCACATCCTCTGCTGTGACCTCCCCCATATAATGCAGGATTCAAACTCACCATCATAGCATGCCAGTCTTTGCTGGTAATTCTCCCTGTCCAACAAACCCTGTTAGGAGCACAACTCACAAGACACTTCCTCCTTACCCCTTATTTTATCCTGGAGTTCTATGCTGGAACCAGGGACAGCTGATAGTTTAAATTCCGTGACTCTATTAATTTTTACAGGTTACTACTCAACTACATGCAGTGGGTCACTGGATAGTAAAAATTAGTTGGCTTATTTCTCTGCCTCTGTCAAACAGAAGTGCCAGAAAGCCCAACTAAGTTGTTTTTAAAATGCTGTCTAAAAAACAGATCTTCTCTCAAGTCCCCAAGAAGCAAAAGCAATTTCAGAGAAAAACCAAGATAAACAACAAGAAAAATATGAAAGCAAAACAGCAAGACCTGGTTGTGTATTCTCTTGAAACACCAAGTGTTAATCACAGATTGCAGCAAGGAAGAGAGTGGAGGAAGCAGAGAAAAGGGTGCTAAGAAGGTGACATTTTGTGATTGTGAATGGTACAGTGATTACGATACATCCTCTTTCTGTAAAGGATAACATGTATCAGGCTGAAATCTTGGAAATACCGTCTGTGAGTGATGCCTGATAGGGAACAGTTTTGCTATTTCTTAATAGAGAATTTGTTTCCATTATTGGACTATGCACAGGCTCAACACCCAACTCAAACTGTTGGTTGGATGGATAGTTGGGTTGCAGATCAAGTACTTATATGCCCCTCATGACCACAGTACCTGAACACTTGCACTGCATATACGGTCCAGTTGAATATTACCGAGATGAAACAGACATTTGGTCCTACAGGCTTAATTTATAAAACTAAAATCTGCATTTTATTTTTTGCTATGTAACTTGGGGAGATTGTAGTAGGCAGATGAGATGACATTTCAAGCAACTTTATCTCAAACAACTTTCTGTGTACACAGAAGAAATATAAAGAACATAAATTTTGAATTCAGGATAGGATATCTTGTGTGTGTTACACTGAAATATCTTCCTGATCTGCACATAAGGAACTGAACAGATGGCTCTCATATGGAAATCCAAGCTGTACCTTTTTTTCTGGTGCAGAACACTGATCTGTACAGCTTCATTAGGTTCAAGGTTTTACTCATACCCTGCCATTAGGTTTTTATGCAGAGCTACTATTGGTTTCAAATAAATTCCATATTACAAAATAATGGCTGGATATAGTCCCAGGTTTTCCAGTTCCCTTCTGTAGTAGTATCCTTCTACTTTCCAGTTACGAGTTTTCTCTACTAGCATGTCAGTCTACTGAGCTTTAGATAAATTAAGTTTTTGTTAAAACAGAAATCCTATATTGCGTCACTGGTACTGGTACTTTACATTTTTCCCCCTTATCTTTGCTTTATAGGCCACAGATCCCCATATATCTGCAATATGAAACTTGCTTGCTACTAATTACATTTGCTATATAATATCAAATTAATTTTCTAATATGGTCTGTTACAAAACTTCTTTAGTTGCCAGTGATGAAGATTCTTGGGCAGTCTTAGTCACCCACTTATTAGTACCGTTCTACTTATGACAAGATTACATGTGTTCAGGTTTTTAAAATGCTTAAACAGCAAGGTGCATTTACTTTGCTTTATATAAGAAACTGATGAACGTGCAAGAGAAGGTTAATGCAATGGGCAAAATTAATCAATTTTAAGTTTCAACTAATAGCCTTAATAGTTGGGCAAATCGCATCAAAGGTTTCTGTTAGATGGGTGCTAAGGCTAATTTGACAGTGTCTGCCATTAAGAAACAATTACTGGCTTTAAAGTGGCACTTCTCTTTATCTTCCCTTTTAAGACAAATGAAGGCAAACTAAGAAGCAGCACGGAGGAGAAAATATTGCAGCTAACAATAAATTTCTGGGCACATGGCTCAAGTTCATTTCACTTGCATACTTCGTAGAGCAATAAAATGCAAGAACTACAACCTTACCTTGCAGCATTTTGTATTATGTAAGTAAAACATATATGCTATACATGTGATTTAGAGAAGGGATGCTACTGGATGTGTGTTTCTTAGAGTGGTGGTTCTCAAACTTAGTTGATCAGGCCCCCCCTTCTTTGTGTCTATAGTTGTTTACATCCCTTCCCTCCCAGTTACACATACTGGCACCCAGCTCTGAAGGCAGAGCAGAGAGTAGTGGCTGCTGGCTGGGCACCCAGCTCTGAAGGCAGAGCAGAGAGTAGTGGCTGCTGGCTGGGCACCCAGCTCTGAAGGCAGAGCAGAGAGTAGTGGCTGCTGGCTGGGCACCCAGCTCTGAAGACAGAGCAGAGAGTACTGGCTGCTGGCTGGGCACCTAGCTCTGAAGGCAGAGCAGAGAGTACTGGCTGCTGGCTGGGCACCCAGTTCTGAAGGCAGAGCAGAGAGTAGTGGCTGCTGGCTGGGCACCCAGCTCTGAAGGCAGAGCAGAGAGTAGTGGCTGCTGGCTGGGCACCCAGCTCTGAAGGCAGAGCAGAGAGTAGTGGCTGCTGGCTGGGCACCCAGCTCTGAAGACAGAGCAGAGAGTACTGGCTGCTGGCTGGGCACCTAGCTCTGAAGGCAGAGCAGAGAGTACTGGCTGCTGGCTGGGCACCCAGTTCTGAAGGCAGAGCAGAGAGTAGTGGCTGCTGGCTGGGCACCCAGCTCTGAAGGCAGAGCAGAGAGTAGTGGCTGCTGGCCGGGCGCCCAGTTCTGAAGGCAGAGCAGAGAGTAGTGGCTGCTGGCCGGGCACCCAGCTCTGAAGGCAGAGCAGAGAGTAGTGGCTGCTGGCCGGGCGCCCAGCTCTGAAGGCAGAGCAGAGAGTAGTGGCTGCTGGCTGGGCACCTAGCTCTGAAGGCAGAGCAGAGAGTAGTGGCTGCTGGCTAGGCACCCAGCTCTGAAGGCAGAGCAGAGAGTAATGGCTGCTGGCTGGGCACCCAGCTCTGAAGGCAGAGCAGAGAGTAGTGGCTGCTGGCTGGGCACCCAGCTCTGAAGGCAGAGCAGAGAGTAGTGGCTGCTGGCTGGGCACCCAGCTCTGAAGGCAGAGCAGAGAGTAGTGGCTGCTGGCCGGGCGCCCAGCTCTGAAGGCAGGGATGTGCCAGCAGCAGCTCATAAGTAAGGGAGGCAATGTGAAAAATGATATTTGTCATCACTTTTCACAGCAAACTTACTGTCCCGTTGCCACTCGTGTTTCTTTCCTGCCGCTGCCACCCTGGGGCTGCTAACTGGAGCCCCACTGCCTCCAGGTGAAGGATTGGGTGCAGGGGAAGGAGATCCTGAGCCCGGGTGATGGGGCTCTGGGTGACCCCTTTATTTCCACCTCCCGGGTGTGCATGGCCCTTTTGCATGAGCCCCAGCTACCCGGGGCTGACAGCCAGAACTCTTAAAAAAAAACCAAAAACCCTCCCCAGCTCACACCTCCCTTGACACATTCCCATGCCTCCCTCGGGAGACCTTCCCCTTAGTTTGAGAACTGCTGTCTTAGAGCAATTTTCATTGCACTACTTCAACATTATCAGCTAAATGCATTGCTGTCAGGCTGTGGGTTCCTGGCAGTAGAAAGTCTGTCTGGAGCAGGATGCAACAGTGGCAGCTTCCCACAATCCTGGCTCCACCAGGAAGTCTGAAACTGGCTGGCACATAAAGTCATAGAAATGTAGGGCAGGGAAATGTGGGAGGGTGCCTGATGTGGACATCCAGGAGCTGGGCTGATTCCAGAATGAGTGGGGTGAGATGGAGAGAGAGAATGAACAAACATAGGGTCTACTCTTGCACTGAGAATCATGCAGGGCAGCGCACAACCCACATACAGGATTGGGGTCTGAGTTCTAAAGCTCTTTGCTTTTGTGGCTCTGAACCCTAGCCTTGATTTTACCACTAAGATAGGTTTTGTTTGGGGTTGGTGGAGGCTTTTTTGGCATGGAATAGAATATAGGCAGCAACATCAGTGCACATATTTCAAGGTATCGAAACTAGCAAACCTTCACTCAAATGATAAACATCCTGCTATTTCTGTGAAACTAGACTCATCAAACTGTCCTGCTGTTGTAAATTCTTTACTTCAAACTAACAAAGTCTAAATATTTTATTCAAAATCTAAAAGTCTAAATTCAGTTTGTTAACCTTTTCTGCACTGTATTACATCAGATTGCTTGCTCAGGAAATCCAGTAAATGTGTTTGCATTTAGGGCAGATATTCAAAAGTGCTTGCAGCAGCAGGTCTGATTCCAGACTTGTTTTTTCCCCATAGGATCCACACATTTGGATGGACATTCCATACAAAAGTGTTGCCATAGTATATGCATGCTCTGGCACTAGTGAAGAGCCTAATGTTCTTCTAAATGGATTGAACTTAATATACACTGTGCCTCTACACAAAGTAATGACACATTTTTTCTTGCAGTGTTCCATAATTTAGATGATGAGTCATTGACATTCTTCAGAAGGCTTTGCAAGTTGCTTCATTCTCATAACTTGTTTTGTTATCAGAATTGTTCTTTCTCACAATCCTAACTTGCAGTCTTTACAAGTCTGAAATGTATAACGGCTCATTAGGAACCTAGACAAGGCAGGGAGGGGAAGAACAAGAAAACAAGCAAGACTATTGATCATGAAAGCATAGAATCAAGTAGCACTCAAAATAGATGAATCAGGATGAAATCAAAATAACACAAGGCACAGATCAAAGCTGACCCGGAAACTACAATACTGTGCATAATAGTATCTTTTTTGTTGGTTGATATTTTCTAAGACAAGGGAGATGTTGTTTACAATTCTCATTACCAAAGAATGGCATTGGATACCACTGTTAGTAATTCACACACACATCCAGCTGAAAAGAGTAAATAGATGGCAGCGTGCACATAGTATGTGTACAGTATAAATACTTTATTACTAACACCACAGACATAATGTGTTATCTACACAAAATGCTCAGCAAGGTGTGAACATCTTAAACTAAGCAAAGTCCAAAGAGTGGTATGGGTAGGTTTCATTTTGATAGTGGTGGTAGTAAATGCATGGTTAAGGTAGTTTTCTCTGGAAGTAAGATTAAAGTCCCTTTCACAATTCAGTGATTGAATTTAGTGTCTGAATCTACTATAATTAATGACCAGAATATAGTTTAGATTTTCCATGACATCTGGATAAATTAGTCCCTAACATTTCAAATAACATTTAACAATCAGTTTTGAAATTTTGGTCCTTACAGCCACTCTCTTCTTTCTTCAAAAAAAAAGGACAAGTCACTAAAACTCTAAACTTTACCACACATTCATCCTCACAAACTCTCAGACATAGGCCAGCTCTCCAATGTTTCAGTTTACCACAAAAAGAGTTATTTCCCTTGTTCATCACAAACTAATTTAGCTCTGCAAAGAAAAGCTTACAGATAGTCTAGAAGTGCCAGCTTCTTCCATTTTCTTAAGCTGTCTGCCTGGCTCACTACTCTGTCCATCCTGACTCGCTGCTCTAGTCCTTCCCCTACCCACCTCTGCTACATGACAGTCTTCGGGAGTTTTAAGTCCTGGTCTGATGGATGAGGTAAGATTAAATCAGATTGGGATCTCACTCTGGTGAACCATTTACCAGATAGAATATCTGCCTCCATTACAGACCTGGAAGCTGTGCTTCTCAGACAAATTTGCCTGCAAATCTTCACTTCTCTCTGACCCCTCCTACCATGCCTTAGGCCCATCAGCAACAGACGTCTCTGAGGAGAGCTGGAGCCGAAGTACAGCTCACTGTTTTACTATCGAGGCAGCTTCTCTGTCTGGCAAACCTCTGAAGATTTGCCAAAGTAAAGTTCTGATCTCCCAATAGACTGGGGTTGGGGCTTGGATGTCAGAGGAGCTAGGCTGAATGGTAGTCAAAAGCTGGGCCCTGAGAAGAAGGTTTCAGCACAGTAGGGTGAAAAATTGGGACAAGGCAGAGGGTAACAGGTGCTATATAAGAACAAGTCTTGAATATTGAGACTGTCCCTATAAAATCGGGACATCTGGTTGCCCTATAGCACACATCAAACTAGGGGACACAGTGGACTATCAAATAAGCTGCTAGTACAATGCTGGTACAATGTGATTCTTAGCTGTATAAACAGGATATTAAATGGGAGGAGGGAGTTAGTTTTACTGCTATGTAAGGCATGGGTGAGATCATTACTAGAATACTGTGTCTGGCAAGATCTGGCATCCCTCCTTTAAAAAGAATGCTGAAACATTGGAGAGCATTCAGAGAAGAGTCCCAAGAACAGTCAGAGGTCTAGAAAAGAGGTCTTTCAGTGAGACTTAAGGAGCTCAATGAACCAAGGAGATCAAAGAGATGCAGAAGAGGTGACTTGTTCATCATCTATAAGCACCTGCATGATGAGAAGATATGATACTAGAGGGCTCTTTAATCCAGTAGACAAAAACATAACAAGATCCAAAGGCTGGAAGTTGAAGCTAGATTATTTTGAATTGGAAATAAAACACATATTTCTATCACTGAGAATAATTAACCATTGGAATGGTGTCCTTAGCCTCTATATGCCAGAAGCTGGGACAGGGGATGGATCACTTGATGATTACGTGTTCTGTTCATTCCCTCTGGAGCACCTGGCACTGGCCACTGTCGGAAGACAGGATACTGGGCTAAATGGACCTTTGGTCTGACCCAGTAGGGCCTTCTTATGTATGAACAGGCTGCCAAGCGGCGAAATGGATTCACCGTGACTTGGAATCCTTAAATCAAGATTCTATGTCAGTCTAAAAGATGGGCTCTAGTTCAACCAGTTGTAATTGGACTTGATGTGGATGATGTTCTATGGCATCTATTATGCAACAGGTCAGACTAGATGATCCTAATTGTCCCCTTCTTGCCTTAAAAGCTGCGGAAGCTTCTATCTGAGCATATTCCTTGACAATAACTAACTATAAAGGGCCATATTGTTAAAACCCACAGCACAGCAACAAAAAAACTGGTTTATCTCACAGAGTACCAGAAAATTGCTCCCTTCAAGGACCTCGGGCATCTGTGAGCCATGAAAGCTTCAGCCACTGAAGAAGGCCACTTCTATGCTTCTCTCCAGAACCTCTCTCTTCCATAGCAGCAGAGCTTCTTGGGTAGCCAGGCGTCTTCTACCTAAAACTGATCTGTGCTCTACTCCCTTTACATGGGGAGTTAATGCAACCAGAATAAACTCTCACTGGTTTGGGCCTGGAGATATTTAACATTAGCCCCAGCAGCATATTAGAAATGTATTATAGGAAACATCCCTGCACTTATAGGGGGATGGACATGATCTTATACAGCAGGGATTTTCTATCTCTTATTTCTGTTATTATTTTGACTGTTTTTCTTTAACAAAAGTATCACATCAGGGTCATTTACATGAAGAAGTCTGAAGTGCCAACGTTGTTCCGAATTCTCAGCTTTAATTGTGTAACTTAGTGCAGGTATTTAAAAGTAGCATAGTGTGCAGTAAGAAATGTTACAACACTAAAATGTACCTTTATCATTTAGCTAAACACAGCAGTTCATAAATATTAAAGATATGTTCTTCACATATCTCCTGGATTTTGATGAACACAGAAAGCTGGTGTCTGTTTACAGTATGTTTAGAAGGTCAATAATTATCACTAGAAGTTATAATTAAAACCTAAGTCTCAATAAACAATAATAGGAGTGCTAGTTTTGGTTGACAATGCAAGAGGAAAAATATTTCCTAATTGTCAATTTGAAGAATTTGGCTCATTATTCTTTACTGGAGGAAAGGAAAACTGAAGAATCAACATATCACAGCTCACCTTTCAAATGCATCAACCTGGAATGTCAGTTACGTATTTTGAATTGTTATAAAGAAGATAGTCAATGAACTGAAATGTACTAAACTTATAACCAGCAAAAGGAAATACTACTTTATTCATGGTGTAGCCAACCTGTAGACTTCACTACCATTGAGACAAATACTGATTGATTTTAAAAAGGCCTGGATCATTTTGTGATGATTAACAATATATGCAGCCGTATAAGCAAACATAATGATGTAGGTTATCAAACCTCTGTCTTAGGAATTTTAAGCCTGTGTTTGTTAAGAAGGCATTCTCTCCCATTCACAATGTTCCATAGTCAACTAGTTATTTAAACCATTGACAGCATGTTGGTGCCACAGTTAGGAAAATGCTAGATGAATTAATGGACTGATTCAGCAAAACTCATTTCTTCCTTTGCTTGTATGAGGTCACTCTGTAACACATCTCCTCCCATTGCCTCCTCTTCAGTTGTTAAGTGAACTCTGTTTTAATCTTGCTTTTTTTCAGTCCCTTCACACAATCTTATCATGTTGGTGTGAGGACCTTCTCCTTTGCAGCTCCTGGACACTGTTAGGAATACTAGTCAACAGTTAATGCAGCATTAATTATTTCAGGTGCTTCCAAGTTGGGGCATTCCCATGGTTTGGAACAAAGGTCAGCAGGGGAGTCCGTGATACTGCAGTTGTGATGCTAGGGAACACATGAGAGAGTAGCAGGGTACCCTAGAGCCAACACCCAGGCAGAGAGCCTTTGTGCAGGTGGCCCTGGTCTCCTTGGGATCACTGCGGATCCGTGAGGCTTAATAAACCATCTATTAAGTTTGTTATTCAGTACAGGCTAAACAATGTGCCCTGAGTCAGGGGGAACACATAGCTGTACTGCTCAAAGAGCATACCAGAGGACAAATTATGACTGAAAAAGGCAGATTTGAGTCAACCAAAACATTCTGCAAATTTGTGTCAAACTCACCAGCTTGTTTTTGTAAAAAAACACAGTTTGGGAAAAAAATCAAAATATTTTTATTTGAGACAACTTTTCATTTCAAATTTTATCTCAATTTTATTTTTTTAAAAATCTTTAAAAAAACCTTGAAAACTAACTATTTTTCAACATAAAATAAAATCAATTTTTTTGGTTTGCCTAAAAATTAAAAAAAATGTTTAATTTTTGTTTGGCTAGTGAACCAAGAAAATCAATTATTGACACAACTCCAGTTATGACTCAGTCACAATTCCTCCTGTCCTCCCTTCTTGGTCTGGTAGGGGAAGCTAGTGATTTAACCACTTTTCAAGGAGCAGCTTTCTCCCCTTGGTGTGCCTGGCTGGTGAATGGCAGGGATTGCATGGGTGGGATGAATGGGGGCTCTTCTCAGTCTCCACACTCACTTGCCGGGTGGGTGTATCAGGCAAGTACCCACTGTTCTCCTGTGGATTGAGTCAAAATCTGAGCAGGAGAAAACAAGGGAATAAATGTGGCTTTCTTGTCCCCCAGTTACCCTATTTAGGCCTATGATGGTCTATCCCTGTGTTTCTATAAACTGTACTATTCACCATTTGCTCTTTGTTTTTTCCATACATAGAACATTTAACTCAGCTAATCTAATCAGGGATCAGAAACAGTACACATGACTTCAGTAACCAATCACAAATAATAACAAATAATCAATAGCTGAAGCAGTTTGTGGCAATCTGGAATTTGAAAAATATACATCCAAACTATTTGAAGAATACTTACAAATAAACATAGTCAAAGAAAATCAGGATTGGTTTATGAATGACTCACTAAACATAAAATGGGCTAAATTCATAACAAATATTATTCCTATCTAGAGATGGTCAAAATTTTTCCACTGGAACTTTTTGGCCACAAGTGTTCAAACTGAAACATTATGCGGGAATGTGGTGACTTTAATGAAATTCCATCAGATTCCTGCTTCGTTTCCTGCCGGTTTGACCACCTGACTCCTCAGATTTCCAAGCCTTTTCAATGCCATGGGAGCCCACCAGGCAAACTGCCTCTGAGCAGGGACTTCAAAGGCTTCTGGGGTCCCCTGCTGTTGGGGGTAGAACTGAGTCTCCCAGGACTTGCAGGCTCCCCGAGCTGTCCTGCTCCGTGCCTGCTGGGCTGCCAGTGCTCTGGGCAACTCAAGGAGCTTGGAATCATTTAGAAAAAGTTGAAATGAAATGTCATTTTGACTGTTTTAAGATGGAAATTGGAATTCCTGTTCTGTGCGAAATTTCAAAAATTCATGTCTTGTATCGGTTTTGGAGCAATTTTGTTGTTGTTAAATTTTGGAATTTCCCATGGAATAGGAGTTCCAGTTCCTTGCCAACTCTGTTCACAACAAATAACTTGGCCAGCTGTATTCTGACATCTGTTGAGGCCTTAAATGTACTAACTACAAATGCAAATGAATATAGAATTCTTAGAGACAGTTTCAAACTAATTAAAGCCTAGAGCTCCCAGTATTTCCAAATTTCAGAGAATACAGCCCAAGTTAAGTTTAGTAGTGTTAAGTAGCTGTTTTTAAGAGGGGTCACACTTAGCCAGTTACATACTGAGAAGTTTCATCCAAAAGTGGAAATGCATAAATAGAGTGACAGCTTGTAAGGGGTGAATGGCTTATTTTGTATAGTATTAGGATCAGCATTTTGTGTCTCTACATTCAATAAAGTGATAAATCAGCACATATCTTGTTTTGCCCTACCAGTGTGGCTGTCAAAGCATGAAAAGGGTCCTGTGGTTCACTAATTTGTCATTTTTGATTAGGTTGTTTCAGTGTTTCTATGAGAAAATTGGATAGTAGAAACACAGGTGAGTGTAAATGGGCCGACCTGTGTTCAAGGGAATTTCTATAAAATGCTGTGTGATTTCTGCTGCTTTGAGCTTTATTTTTTAATCTCCAAAATGGAATGTGTTGGTCCATTTAATCCATCCAATGAAATAGTAAGTGCATGTAATCAAAGAGGTTTTATTATCCTATTCTACCTAGAGTTGATACTCTATCCACGATACTTACATGGCCCCTATTACTGTAGTACTTGAGTACCTCACAATCATTAATGTATCCTCACAACAGCCCAGTGAGGAAGAGAAGTGCTATTACCCCTACTTTACAGATGGGAAAAGGAGGCACAGAGAGACTAAGTGAGTTATATAAGGTCACACGGGAAGTCTGGGATGTAACAGGGAGTTGAAGCCAGGTCTACCAACTCCCAGGCTACTGCCCTAACCACTGAACCATCCTTCCTCTTCCTTACACGAGGGGAAAATATAGCTGTATGCAAACTCAAATGAAAATAGCACTTTTACAGCAATCTGTATAGACAAAGGAATCAGTAAATTCAAATGTTTTGATTACTGCTGTGCACAACACCTTTGTGACAACAGAGACGATAACAAGCTGGCAAAGCACTACTGCAGTTCTGAGAGTCCTGTTCTTTTCCCATGCAAATTTCCAGGGTGAATTATTGTCATTGACTTGTGATGTCATGCCCTCTCATATAATGTTCCTGACGTTTCAATGCATATCAGACATGTTTTAGCGCAGCATAAAACAAATGAGATTTTTAAAAAATGGATGTCAGTGAATGTTTTATTGAGGTGTAAACATACACCAAGAACAAAGTAATGGAAATGTGTTTCCTTGAAATATTTTCTAAAAACAGAGGGCCAGATTCCATCCTCAGTTATACACCAGGATCTCTAATGATTTCACAGAAACAGAGCAGAATTGGCACAGAGCATTTTAAAAAGACTTATCTGTAATTAGAAGAGATCGGTTGGCTCTGGTCTCTATAGAGCACACAGAGTCCTGCACCTCTAGGGCCTAGCTTCAAATTCAAATTCAACCTCTCTCTAGCCATATGGTAATAATGTAAGAACACAGATAGATAAAATAAAACACAACTTACCTCTCTAGTGATATTATATCTTGTATATATCAGGGGCCACTAATTTAAAAGGTACAAAATGCATGAAAAGTTAAATAAGACGTAGTAGTAACCCACACTTACCATCTGAAAATGTGAAAATATGTACCATCTGAAAATCAGGGCCAGCTGTATTTTTGTTCAGCCTCCTTTGCTCAACCCCCAAAGTCAATGCTTTCTGCCTACTTACAAAAAGGTAATGGTATGCCACAACAATATAATTCACAATTGAGCCAAGCCTAAAAAACATCATCTTTGCTGAGAGGCAGTGGATAGTCCCTTTTTGTTTTCAAGTGTCTGAGTCATATCAATTACCAGTTAGCGCTCATAAGAACTGTGCAGAATGCAAAGTACATATGAGACCTGAAAAGAGCTTACAATACACAGAATGTTATTGCAGACCATCAGCTCTATAGCTGCAGTAGGGTATTGAGGTCACCAAGATATCAAAGGATTATGTAAATTTACAAAATCACTAAGAGCCTTCGTCTATAATGCCTTAGTACAGTGTTTAGATCACACAACAAGATGCATTAAACAAGCTGCAGACTATTGAATTCTCTCTTTGGTATCATTTTTAGAATAGAGCTCAATCCTGGGAATACATATTGCTTTATAACTTATAAATCAGTTTGAGCACCCAGATTTTCAGAGTTGCTAAGCATCCACAATTCTCAGTGAAGTCAATGTGAGCAGTGGGTGCTCAGAAGTAAGGTTAGTCAAATTTACGTGTACATTTTTGATAGACCATTTGGTTTTCAACAAAACAATTTTCACAAAAAGTGTCTTCATTCCATGGAAAAAATAATTTTTGCAATGAAAAACTGAATGTTCAAAGACTGAAACAGTCAAAAACAAACAAACAAAACCAAAAAAAACTAACAACAACAACAAAAATCCCAAAATATTTTGATCTGGAAATGCTTCCCATGATGCCTCATGGGAGTTGTAGTTGCTTTGTGTCCTCATTCTTCTCCACAGAGTGGGGTCCCCAGCCAGACTACATCATCCATGGTGCACCATGGTCAGGGATTCCCAGGATGCATTGTCTGTGGTGCTTCATGGGAGATGCAGTACAACCAGGAAGCCTGGCCCATAGTAAAGAATGGGAATGTGAAACATCCAAACTAAAACACCTAGGAGACACTGTGGCAGCATTTCCAAATCAAAATTGGTTCTCAGCCAAAATATTTCAGTATTATTACGCCTTTTAGATCCGAGCAGCTAGTCAGAATTCAGGGCCCTGGGGATTTCTAGACAGAAGTAGATATTGATGATGGAGTTTGGTATTTTCTTTGACGCACTCTTATTTATTTACAGGGAATGTACAAAGCCTTCCTTCTCCAACACAGGAGGAACCCAACCCAGGAGATAAATTTGGGCTGTAAACAAAGAAGCTCTTTCAGCTAGCACACTGACCCAAAACCTTTCTCTAGGCTTCTTCTAAAATCACACCCTGCTTACAGGCTGCTGCGTGGCTTTCTTGCAGTCTCTGAGTCTATGTTTCTTGTCTGCCTCCGATTCCCCCAGGCAGACTTTTTTGCACATGCACGTTCGCACACGCACACACACACACTCCGAACAATACCAGTGGGATCATCTGCCCACATGGTGCTAATTTCTGGGCATAAATTATGCCTTGTTTTAAGTGTCATCTCTTAACATCCCTTACAGCAATCTTTAATGAAGGGTGCACTCAGACATCAGTTTCAATGAGGTTTTAACCCAGCTCATAACAACATCCCAACCTTTGCTTCACTTACCACCTTGATGAGGCCTAAAATGGTGTCCCAATAACCAAGCCCAAACAGAAACAAAAGAAATAACAATTTACAAATGCTGCAAGTTTAACTATTTACATCGATATACATGTCAGAATGTCTTCACATCCCCAACACAAAAGAATTTACTTCCACTCAAATCTCTTAGGAGAACTTAGACTTTGCTGAGAGTAGCCACCACCCCCACCCCACCAACTCCACAAGCCCCTTGGGTTTTTGTCAGTAGTCCCACAAAACAGTTTTAGGTTGTTCAGTTTTGGATCCCTGATTCTCTAGCTGTTTTAGCATATCTGGTCTAATAACTGTTGTTTCAGCCAGTGTCAAACATTGCTGTGCATTTCACAGATTCTGTTACACACTCAGTAGCCAAACTCCCATTATTGTTGTTCAACTGCCCAGCTCTAAACAAAAACAGTGGTGTTGATGATCCTTGTACCATCAAGCTTTGCCCCTTCAGCTTGGTGTTCCCCCATCTCCTGAACTTGGAGAGAGGCTTTTCCCTATATACTTGTAACACTTTGTCTTGGCCTGCCTTACATTTATAACAATCCTTTTTGTGGCCAGTTTTGTCAGCTCAAGTGATGCAACTGAACTGCATGTAACTGAACTGTTTCTTTTAAAATTTGCTAGTTTCCCTTTTAAAAACCAAACTTATCAGTTTTTCTAATTAATCAATAAGGTCATGAACCAGATAAGAATCCCCCTTTCCCTATACACACTAGATACAGAGTTGTACTTACAGGACTCATGGCATTCAGACTCCATCTTCCTCACTAGTGGCAGCTTCCTCTTCTGGTGCACTGCTGCAAGGAAAGATTCAAGTTCTGTGGCAAATTCCACAGCCTTTTGGAGTATCTTTGGTCTGTTTTCATTGATCTTGATCTAGAGGTCTAAGTCGGGATGTGCATTTGTAAATTGGGTTCACTGACAATTTATCCTGGATGGGCAGGGATAATGTCCCTAGCCTCTGTAAGCCAGAAGCTGGGAATGGGTGGCAGGGGATGGATCACTTGATTATTACCTGTTCTGTTCATTCCATCTGGGGCACCTGGCATTGGCCACTGTCAGAAGACAGGATACTGGGATATAGGCACCTTTGTTCTGACCCAGTAGGGCCATTCTTATGTTTATGTTTCTTATGTACTCTGTGGTATTTGGGTATTCCAGGAACACAAATCTCCACAGGTCCTCTGCCAGTTCAGCCATGGTTTCTTCTTTCCCTCTCCTTGCTTTTAGCTGTGCCTTGGCAAGCTGAGATTGATGGTAGCTCCAAGCCACATGTGAAGGGTTTGCATCAATCTCTTTTGTGGAGGTAAGTTCTGCAGCGCAGTCGGAGCTGGGCCAGCCATTCATTTGATGCTGAATTGGGCCAAATAAGCCTCTCAGACTTTTCCCTCAAAGACAGTGGGCTTTTGCATTATTTGAGCTCAGACTGCTCAAATTCTCCCTTCTGGGCTTCTGAGGTTTACAAACAGGATAGAAATCAGTTGTAAATATCTACACTTAACCAAGTCCTCAATTCCTTGTCCAGGGGGCTGCCTTCCACTGTGATCTGTGACTCTTTGATTTCCTTCTGCAGCTGTATTTTCAGCTCCTTATGTCCTTGTTGCAGTTCATCTCTGTTAGCAAATTCCCAGTTTGCGCTCCCGCCCCTCAGTTTGCTGGTCTCCATTATCCTGTGGAAAACTTCTGGTCAGTGGCAATCAGATTGTTGGTCACCTCAATCTATTTTGCCATTTCGGCTGGATTTCCCAATCTGTCCAGACATTTTGTAGTTGTTGCTCCAACTGGGATCTCATCTTAGCCTGCAAGCCCTCTCTGAGCCCTTATGTCAATGGCCAACAGCAGCCTGGAGATGTTAGCTGCCTTTTGACATAGTGCAGGCAGGAAGGGACAAACTGCTTCTAGCTGGGGGTGGGGGGACGGAGGGAAGCGGAAGAGATGAGCTCTGCAAATCATGGGCCAGGTCATGTGCCCCTTTGCCTTCCCCTCCTCCCCCACACACACCGTGGCTGGAAGTAGCTTCTGTCCCTTCCCTCCTGCACAGTGCCGAAAGGCTGCTGCTGGCCACATTCTAGTGTGAAACCTGGCAAAAATCTGGGAGAGGAGCATGTGACCTGACATGCCCCTGGCCCCCGCCACATGTTGCCTTGGGAAGACGCAGCACCAGGTACCAGGAGAGGCGGGTCCGTCTTGGAGACCCAGCCAGGCATGGAAGGCAGAGAGCGCTGGGCTGGGGGTCAGTCAGTCACCCCCGTGTATGGGACTATGTATGTGTCACCTCTCCCTGTGTGAACTCTAAAGCCTTAAGGCTAAGAAGGTAAATAAAAAGAATACAACTACATAGTATTTCTTTTTAACGGGGGCTCAGTCAACTTGATGTTAATTTGAACATTTGTACTGCATAGTTCTGATTGATTGCCATTGAACTCACTTGAATACGAGTAACTTTACCAAGTGTCCCATATTCAGCATAGGGAAATATGGTCGCCCTATAAGTTCAGGGCCCTGGGGATATTCCAGATGGGAGTAGAAATTGATGATGGAGCCTGGTATTTTATTTGATGCAGTCTTGTTTACTTACAAGGAAAGTGCAAAGTCCTGCTTCTCCAAATGCAGGATGAACCAAAACCAGGAGATAGCTTGTTTTGCTTACAGCCCAAGCTTCTTTATCCAGCACCCTCAATCCAGAACTTTCTGCTAAGCTTCTCCCAGGATTACAATGAGGTTACAGGCTGCGGCTTGGATTTTTTCTGGCCACTGACTCTCTATTCCCTCCCCATTAAACACTCCCTCCCACATACCCACAGACAGGCTCACCCCCAGTCAGAACAATATCCAGTGGAACCTTCTGCCCACACGGTGCTAGTGAATGGGAACACTCCATTATGCCTCGTTTAAGGTGTCTCCCCTTAACTGTCCTTCCCAGCAGTCTTAAATGAAGGGTGTGTTTGTTCACAGATCAGTTTTAACCCAGCTCACAACAGTATTGAAATTCTTGCAGAAAAAAAAGATGAAAATTTTTCATGGTTAAAAATAACCCAACATTTTTATATCAGCTCGACTTGGCAGCCTGAAAATCAGACTCATCAATATATTTGTAAATAAATGTGAAGATTCTTATAGCAAAAGCCACAGTAATGCATATCCATGTGTTTCACAGTAGGAGCAGGCTCCTCCTAGGACCCCGGCTCAAAGCATTTTCACTCATATTAATTTATCTAAACTTGTGAAAATGGCATTTGGTCTCTCCAGGTTTAGGGCCAGATTGTGGCTTAGCCTGGGCAGGTGTGCATGAAAGTGGGGAGAGGATGAGAGGAACCATCCCAGCATGTGGCCCTGCACAGTGACCAGACATTTCAGGCTGTGGAACAGAGCCACTGCTCCCTACTAGTGCTGCAGCCAGTGCTACCCTCCCTAACAGGAAGGGGCAGGGTGAGGGCCGAAGTCTGGCCTCACTTCACAGCGAGGTAGCTGGGCACAGGTGGGAATGCAGAGTGCATCCATTGTGTATTGTCCTGGAGAGACCCAGGAGTAACAACGATGAGTAGGCTAGAATCCCCTTTCGCATTCCTGCTGCAGCTTGGCTGTTCTGAGTCCCCCAAAATCTTCTCAATTCAGGGTGGTGCCTCTAGTCATAAACCAGTCCTCATTCACTCCCATATCAACATTTTACAAGTTCACAAGTCAGAACCAGATGTTCTGTATGGCTTAAGTGACAAAAGAAGCCCTCAGATGTTAGCTTTGATTTGGGAAACATGTTTTTATTGGATCACATAGTTGTCTGGAGAATGCATGTTAAGCAAGGTCTACTGGCCAGAGTTGCATCCCAGAGGTTCAGAAGTACATCTGTACTTCTTCCCAGACCACCAGACTGATTAAAGAGGTTACTTTTTGTAAGAGGAAATTCCTCAGCTAGGATTAACAAGCCTGTGAATATTGCCAAAAGAATTAACATTTCTTCCCATTCATCCCGCGGAATTGAGCCATGACAGCTGTAGCCCTTAAATGTTAGAGTAATACATAAAGGCAGAAGTGTTTATTCATTAAACAATTTTACACTCTCTCTAGGATCTTTTTGTACTGCCTTTCACTTGAGCCACTGAAGTATTCATTTATCTTTGAATGCCTTTTTGCCTGGCACAAATGGCTACAGCTGTATTTTGGGACAAAAATGTAATATGTGGGAATAATTCAAGACAAAAATCAAAATGCTAATTCAGAATGTGCTTGTTAAAAGTAAGATACAAAAGCTATCGTAAGTGATATGGCAGTGACCTACAAGTAGAAGTCATCATTAAACAACTCTTTCATAATACTATATTAAATTGAATCATATTTAGGCTTAAATCTTGGCTTAGGTAACAAGTGAGTTTTGGAGTCTCATTCTTATTCTCATTTGTGCACATAAAATAAGCACTACAGAAGCATCCACAATTATAAGGACCTCTGGATGAATCTGCTCCCACTGAAGTCAGTGGAAAAACTCCATGGGAATATGACTGGACCATAGGCCAAGTAAACAGATGTGTTAAAATTAAGACTGAAGGGCCAAGTTCCAATGTCAGTTACAAGTGCAAGTTCTGTTCACTTCAGCAGATCCAGATTTTGGCACTGAACATTTTCTGAGGCTGTTTCAGGACAGTTTTAAAGCTTTACCTCCCAAGTAGTCAAGCTACATCCAGGACTTTTTAAAATGTAATGTTATTTCAGTAAAAGTCTTGTCCTGGGCAACTCACAAACAAGGGTGTATGATATGCAAAAACTGAATTCCAATTTAGGCAGATACAATAGTCAGCAAAGGGAATGGGGTCAGCTGTCATGTGCAACTCCTGGAATCAATGAAAAATTGCAAGATACGCAAAGACAAACGTCTAATTGAGATGGCATTAGCAGTATTCCACAAGGAAGGGCAAAAGGAGGGTTCCCTTTTTGTGTACCTGGCACTACAACTGGTTCTGGTTTGAGATGTAATTAGAGCTGGTCAAATTTTCGGTGGGACAATTTTCTGTCAAGAAAAATGCAGTTTCAAATCTAAATGTTTTGCAGAAACATGGTGATTTTGACAAAGTTTGAAAGGAAAATGTCAAAAGAAATCATTTAGACTTTCTCAGTGCATTTCAAAAATGGCAAACTGTATTATTTCAATAAGATAAAATCATTTCATTATGAGTCCTTTTTACTTTATTGTTGCATTTTGTTTTGACTTTTGTATTATTAATTTTAACATCTATATTTAATATTTTATACTATAATGTTTTGAAATCGTTGAAATGAAATGTTTTATCTTATTGAAACAAAATGTTTCAATGTTATCACACTGAACTGGTGACATTTTCAAAACAAAATGTTTTCAGATTTTTTTATTTTAATTTCTGTTCAGTGAGAAATGTCAAAATTTCAACTTTTTGTCCCTATTTGGAACAAAAAAAGAAGTTTTGAAATATTTCCCATGGAATGGAAATTCTGTTTTCTGACCAGCTCTAGTTGTGACTGTGGCAATATTCAGTGTGGGAAGATTCACAAACACAATGGCCCAAATTCAAAGGTGAGTTACCTATCAGTAAGTGGGTGTATGGGACTCTAAAATGCTGTAATTCGCCCACCAAGGAGCCAGAAGTAAGTATTTAAGTGGGGAGGCAAAGGGGGAGAAGAGGCTATTTTAACATACATCTTCTTACAGCTTCCTGAGGTTGCTTTTCTTGCGTTATACCTTCAATTCTATTCCTTTTGATGTGTAAGTTAAACCAACTTATTATCTCTTAGATTCCCTTGCATCCAATTTTATACATCACTTCTGAATTTGGCCCTATGACTTCAGCAGCAGGATTCCACTAATTGGGTAAATTCAACTTAATGTCTGCCACCAGCTCACAGACACATCAGGGAAGAATCCTGACTAGTCGATAAGGAAGTTAGCTTTCCTCCTGGTAGATTCCAAATGGTGGACTCCATTTCAAAAAGTGCTGTAAACAAAAACATGGAGAGAATGGCATCTATGTTTACGAAAAATCATTATTTCTAATAAAGTATTATCATCCCAGGAGCCTCTTATGATGTGTCATCTTCCTTACGCTATGTAAACCAAATGCCTTCATCTTTGCTTTGTGGTTCTTTCTCTGGGTCCACACAGAAGATAACACTCTCAGAGCATAATTGGTACCCCGATGTTATTTTTTCACTTATAAACACGTCTCAGCTGCTCTAAGAAATTACAGTAGGAGAAATGTATTATGAGCTGTGCTGTTAGGTGTGCACAGATTGCAGTATGCAGTGTTGTGTTTAGAGAGAGAGAAAACCATGCTTTTGTGTACGAGACCAAGGGGTTTTTTAAGTGCATCTTACAAGTAAGCTTCTTGCGCCTGATTCAAAGCCCAGAGGAGTCAATGGAAGAATTCCTTTTGCCTTCAGTGGACAGTTCCACCGTGAATGCTGTTGCCTGCCTTTTTCGCATATACAAAACAACACAACTCCATCATCCCTGGACTCAGACACTTTCACGGGCTCTTGGCATTCAATTTGGGATTCTTTCAAAAATCACTCTTCCAGGTGCTGATCCAGCAGTCTTATTTTAGGAAGCCTGGGTTGCCATAATGTCTGAGCACCTTGCACTGTTTAATGTATTTATCCATGTAGCACCCCAGTGAGCTAGGGAGAAGAGCACTTTCCTATGTAGTGACTGGGAACTGAAGCACAGAGAGGCTAGGTGGTTTGCTTTAGGTCACACAGGCAATTTGTGGAAGGATAGAGACTTGAACCCAGGTCTCCTAAATCCTAGCTAGTGTCCTAATCACAGGACTGTTCTTCTTCAGATCACAGATATCTGTCCATGTGATGGTCATTGCAGGCTTGTGGCCCTCATTTTCAAAAACTTCTCTATATATTTTCTCTCTTATCTCCTGGACTTTACCTCTCTATAGTCCAGCCTCACTACCATTCTCCCGAGTGCTAGGCCCCTCTCTTTCCCTTCATACAAACTTAGCAGTGTTGCTGTAAAACTCTCTTCTTTGCCCCTCCTGCCATTTTGAAGCAACTGCCTGTCTATTTCTCCTTCCTTGACTATCTCTAGCTTTTAAGTCTCAAAACATCTTCTCTCCCTTGACAATGCCTCTTTCCCTCTGCTATATTTAACTCTACAGGGCATTTTGGGCTGCAGTTTTTGAAAGACACTGTATAAAAGACAATATTGTAAACTTGCTGGTACACAATGTAAGTTATAAAAAAGCCAAAATTTGGTTTGGGAAAATTCCACAGGCTTTATATAGTCAATGGATGCTAGAGAGCAATGGTACACCATGGTTATAATATGAAATATGTACTAGTCAAGAAGCTTCAATGCAAATTAGGGACTCCAATTATAATTACTTAGCCATCCTCTTTCATGGAAACATCTGGTGCTGAAAATCTAATTTTGTGGGGGGGTTCCCCCCTAAATAGGCTGTTCTTTGCCATTTTTACAATGATTTGTAAACTTCCTACTTCAAAAAATCTGCTTATTCATTTTGTTGCTTGGAATGTGATTCTAAAATTGAAGGTGTACATGTGAAATACTTGAATTAGTCATGCAGGGTGTGCTGGTTTTATTATGAAGCCAGACGCCTCGTTGATTTAAATTGTTACAGTGCTATTTTTTTTCTTATTTTGGTTGAGATTATTTTGTATTATGTTAGACTATAATTGTGTTATTCACAGGAATGAATTGTAGGGTCACAGCATAGTGATGGTATGCATGTAACCATGGCTACTACTATTGTTCAATCTACTTTGCTTTTTTATGCAGCTGTGAATATTTTTAGTGGTTACATTAGATTATATTTTTAAAGTAAGAAATCCTTCAAATATAAAAGTTTCCTCTAATAGAGAATCACTCAGAATTGTCCACTGTCCCCTTAATTTTAGGCTGTGCTATTGAGTATGAAAAGAGGCTAGAGGGAAAAGCGAAAATTATCTGACTTAGAGATGACAGTGCTACTACACCTGTTAAAAGCTGATGAAACTGAGTGATCACTTCTAGACATCACCGCCTCACTTTGAGCCTGACCCTGTGAGGTGGTGAGCACCCCCTGAAAAGTGCTGAGAGCATTAAACTGCAAAGGGAGCGCCTTTGAGACTCTGTCAGTTAAAGCTCACTCCTGCTCCCAATGAAGTCAACTCCAAATCTTCCATTGATTTAAATGGGAGAAGAGTAGGGCCCTTTATCTTTTAAGGGCCCAATCTAAAGCCCACTGAAGTCATTTGGAAGTCTTTCCATTGATTTAATGGGCTGTGGATCAGGCCTTAATCAATAAAGTGAATGTTTTCCATCACATGGGGTCAAGTAGGGAGTCCTAGCCCGTTGACCGAACATGGAAGAACGGGGACAGCAGTGTGGTGCTACCAGGTTGGTAGGATATAATAGGGGGAAAGAGGATAGGACAACCTGGGCACTCCATAAGGGATGTAGGGTTGGTGAAGAAGAGAGACACACCAAAGTAGCAGTGAGAGAGATGAAAATTGTCTTGTAAGGTAAGAGAAAAGACTATGTGCATCAAGATATGCTTAGCCTGTACTTCTTAAGTGTTTACCTATGAACAAAACCACGCATAACGGAACAAATATGACATTTGTAAACTACCACACTGTTCACATTGTCTGTATGTTTTGTCCTTTTCTCCACACTTTGTCACATCTACTTACACTGCAAGTTCTTCAGGGCAGGATCTGCCTCTTTCTGTATTTACGAACAATGCCTAGCACAACAGGGCCGTAGTCTTGAGGGGAGCGTCTAAGCATTATTGTAATACAATTATTATTTGTGAACTGTTAAAGTCTTGTTAAAATGAGAGCATTTGAGATGATACTAAAAAAGACAACCCACACATTTCCCATATAAATACCAAGGATTTCTTTTAGCATGGTTTGCAATTGTAATTAATTAGGGACCAAATTATGGCATTTAGCCACTGCTCTGCATTGAGGGCAGATCAGAGCAGCCCTGCTCCAGGAGGGAATACTTAGGGGAACACTGATGGGCAGCCTGCTTCCCTCAGTGTCATTGGCCTGCTTCACTGGCTGGTAAGTTTGTGCGTTAGACAAGACCATGCCCAGCCTCCTCCTCTATTTTCCCTCTTCAGAGTGATGTGCATTCTGAGCCAAGGGGATCCATTTGTGAGTGGTTCTTGCATGGCCCGCTCTCCTGCACATGAGGGGCAGTCACAATCTTATACCAAAGGGTGCACTGGCCCAGACCTGGATTAAGAGTGGAAACCTTTATGCAGGCTCTATAGCAACAAGCAGAGCATTTGGACTCAGTAAGGCGGAATACAAGAGTGATCATCTAGTAGTCGGGACTTTGTTAGAATAAGGAAACAATATTAACACTAACAACTTTGCCTCCCACAACTTTCTACTGTCTGGTTTCCTGCTACAGATTTGAAGAAATGGTATACACATCCTCACAGAAACTGGTAGGGTATAAGAAAAAAGAGAGTTTTCAAGCTCAGGCAGTTAGCAACAGAATCTCTGACAGAACAGACTTCAAGATATCTAGACTTCTACCACTTCCTTCAAAACAACTATGGCAGGATCCTCAGCAGGTGTAGATCAGCATTCTTTCACTGAAGTCAACAGAACTAAGAATCTGGCCCTGGACACTTTGAAACATTTTTTTTTTAGTCTTGTTATTAAGAAAGAATCCATAAAACCAGTGGTTAATAGAATTAGCCATCTCCAACAGGTCGAGATAATACATTGCCTTAAAAAGAAACAGAGCTCATCGATTATCACCGGCACCTCCCCTGCAAAGTTTCATGTCCTATTTTTTGAACTTTCCTTAAAATATATTTTTACTATTTCTTCCTTTGTATGTGAGATTCAAGGTGTTTCAGCAGATTAATGTTAAAAATCCATTAAGATATTAGATGAGAATTTTAAGGTGATAATGTAACTTATATTATCTAACTCATACCAGCAACAGCCTCGCCATGGAGTTGTGAGGATTTGTTGGAGAATAGTAATTCTAAACTAGCTGTACTCATGAGTGCAATTAACTGAGAACAGACTCCAGGGAATTAGGAGATTGCTGCTGCTGACTATAAAATGGTTATAAAGCTTCGCTGTATGGGTAAATACAAAAATGAGATACTAAATATACTAGAACTATCTCAGCTCTCCTTATCGATGTTTATGACTACTGACAACAAGCGCATATGCAGTATGACATGAAGCTCAAACTAGCTTTACATATAGAATTTTCTGTTCCGCTCACACTCTGCAGAGATAGGATTGCTTTCTGATTGATTGCTTATGAGTACAGTTCTTAGCTTTGATGCTTTTCTTTTAAAGTCACATTTTGTTTCCTTGCAGTCTGTTCTCTCACTAATATTTTAATCAGTGCTCAAAAGAAGGGGGAGAATAAATTGCTGGTCAATTCTATGTTCAGGCTAATGTGCAGGCTCCCCAACTATTGGGCCACAAACAATCTTAATCTCTGCCCCCTGGGCTTGACTGGCTGAAAAGTTATTGTGCCCAATACCTGCCAGGCTGTGACCAATTCGAAGATATCCTCACTCCTTCTGTGGCTTAAAGTACCTTCTTCCTATCTCCTTTCAGCTCCCCCTTTCTACCAGATAATGGAGACAAGAACGGTAGGAAGATGAATGAAAAGAATCAAACTCCTAATCTTAAAGCTGAGTGTAATTTTACTTCCATTTTATCATTCCATTCTTTTTCCCTCCTCTCACTTCTCACCTTCATCTCCATGTTATTTTGCCTATCTACCTTTTAGTATTTTATTTTTTCCCTCTTCCCCTCCCACTTTGGTTCCCCATATGCCCCTAGGCAACCTATCTCTTCTCCCCTTCCCATTGTCACTATACTCTCCCGAGTTTTCACATTTTTTTTCTTTCCCATCCAAAGTGTTACTATCTGTCCTCCCTCACTCTAAGCTCAATTTTCTGGTTTTATGCCGATCTCTCTTTCATCCTGCCTTCTATACTCTCTCTTTCCGAATCCACTTTCTCCCCTCTCTAAATGCCTCAATTTTATGCCTTTCCTTGTTTGTCCCTCTTCCCAGATTTCCTTTATTTTTTTTCTAGTACATCCTATCTTTCCCCCTTACATTTTGTCTCTCTGTTCACTAATTACCTCACCTTTAATTCTCTCCAGCCTCCTGCTGAACTGTCTTTCTTTTCTCTCTGTCTCCCCTTCTTTATTTCCCTCTCTTCCACCTTGACTCTCCCCATAATTATAAATCTTCTCCCCCCATGGCAACCCTTATCTTTTTTCTCTTTGTGTCTTTACTTCCTTTCATCCCTGGTTCTCCGTGAGTTCCCTCTGAACTCTCTCTTTAAGTCTTTGATTCTTCTTGGTTGTTTTTTTCTTTAACTCGCACCTATCTTAATTCTCTCTCCTCCTCTATAATTGACTCCCTATTAATTCTCTTTAAACTCTTCACTTAATTATATCTTCCCCCCTCCCATTATTACTTTCCCCTGTGCCTCCCCAGCCAGAGTCTCAAGGCCAGAGAAGGACTGGAAGGCAGGATTCCATTACACAGGATGGCTCCCTCAAGAGCCTAGCTATTTGAGCTATGTATTGGGGTAGAATTTACCTTAATAGTTCAGGGCCAGATCCTGAAATGTTGTCTTTATTTAAGGAAACCCCGCCCCCCTCTAAATTCACAGTCAATTTTGTCTAATTTAGGACTTTGTTAAAGACTGACTCAACATTTCAGGCTTTGGCCCAATGTTAGGAAGATGGCCAAGATGATTACACGAGACATGCATGTCCATCTGCATAATAAACACAGAGAAGGGATTTGTCTATACTGAAACACTGATGCTTCACTTAGAGATGCATGGTAAGCATTAAGCCATTGAAGATGGTGTGCCACTCCTGCAGCTTTTCCTAATCACAATGCCCCAGTTTATTACTGGGTTCATACAGCGAGTTAAGCATACTGTTGTGTTCTCTTTTCACTACTCTGAGATTTATGTCACTCTGAAGAGTCACAGATGTATTGACCCTTCTCTGGCTGATTTGTGCAGCTCTACCTGTGGAAAGCAGCTGTGAAGCTAGCAGAACTGGCCCCAGGAGGGTTTGCACAGCAGATGGTCTTGATCTGCCATACTGGCTTTCAAACTCCTATCACCTAAGAACGCCCTCTGGGTGGAGAGGAGTTGATTAGAGAGTCCCTACAGCCTGGCAGTCTCTGCCCACCAAAAAGGCCCATTGAGGATGCTAGACATACAATAGAGCAGCTGTCTGGACTGAGGAAATGTGGTCTAGAGAAATGAGCACCGGCTTGGGAATCAGTACAGCCTACTCCGATCATTTCTGCCACTGGCGCATTATTCTTATTATGCTAAGTGACAAAAACAAACAAACAAAAAACCATATGGACATATCCATTTTTAGCCACACAATTCTCTCTTTTCTAATTACACTGTAAATATTCCAGTAGTGACAATGGATTTATTTTTGCCAGGTTTTCTCCTTTGTCTCAAACGTGCCAGATTTTGTGGCTAGGATGGACAACATCAGACTTTGTTAGCAGAAGGTAGATTGCTAGATCCAGTGTTTTCAAAGCAGTTGTGTCCTCATCGAGTTCTTAATCCTACCTCAGCATGTGGAGGATGGACTACGTGACCTCCTGAGATCCCTACCAACCCTACATCTCCATGATTCCATGTTCACAGATGGAGCAATTGCATCTGTTAAGTGAGCAGATATCCACACAGCTGCCCTGAGGTGCAAGTATGAATACGCAATTGTGCCTGCTCAGCTAGGATTTTGCAGGCCTTTTTGTGGGAACAACACATTGCATACATATTTGAATTTTTTGCCAGCAACATTTCATATTTAATTAGGAAAGACAGGTGGAAGATCAGTCAACGGTTTGGAGAGGCAAACAGACTTATGAATACAATCCTCTCTACTTACTCATACAGTGTAAAGAAAGTTATGGATAATCATGCAGGCCTTAAAGTGGCCATGTAAATCTTGGCCTCCTGTCAGATGCTTCCTAGAGATTGACCTAATAGTTCACCTTCCAGGTTAGTTAGGTACTGGTACCCTGGGATCAGAGATTCATTTAGAGAATGATTCATTTTTAGGGATGTGCAAAAGTTTGTCTAGAAGAGTAACTCACACAAAGTCATGATAGGTTTGGGTTCGAGCCAATCCCATGAACAAACAATCCAGGTCCACAAGGTTTAACTGTGGATAGGCTGTTGAAGTTCATGTCTCTATCCCTCCATCTCAGGATCCGTCAATCAGTGAGTTGCCAAGTTCCCATGCTTGACCCATTCTGTTCAGGCTACCAGCTGTTGCAAGGAGACACAGGAGACATGGTCAGTTACAGCTAACCTCTAAAAAAGGTACTTCCTGTTCCCATGGAAGACCCTTTCTGGTCCCTTCTTTCCTGAACCTGAGAGGGGGAATGACTATATACCTGCTCTCTGGAAAGAGAAAGGCCACAAGTCTTAGGCATCCATCTTCTTCCAGTAAGGTTGAGAGGTGGGGGGAAGAAGGGCATCCCTAAGGCCTGTAAGAGGACAGATGTTCTCCATGGAGGAAGTGGTTGGAGTTCTTCAAATGAGGCACAGTTCTACAGAAATCACACTTACAAATGAACTTGCAGTGGGCAGAAGCCACAGAAACCACATGAACTGATCCTTGGAAAGTTCATTCAGATCTATTAATTTCCCACCACAGAATTGCTTTTCTATCACTTTGATCTAGAGAGTTAGACTCCTAGGTTGAATAAATGGCTCTGTGCAAATTGTCATTTATATTTATTTTTTTCTTGTTAACAAGCTTCTATTTTTTTGTGAGTTGCATTGTACTTTGAAAAGCATCAATTTTAGGAAACTTAGTGTTACATACAGGCTAAATATCAGAATGGTGTCAATTCTCTGCTCCTATTAGCTATGATAATTTGGAAAAACCACAGAGCAGATCCAAGTGACAAATTTATTTTCCAAGAAATCCACACCTGTATTATTCCAATTCAGTATTATTTCTAATCTAATCAGTGCTTTATAAACATATTAATAGAATTCAAATAAATTATGTCAGAACAACTTTGAAACATTCTGATTTTCTGTGCTTTCGGATGGGAAAAATGCTCAGCAGATTGGAGTAACTCCACTGAAATTAATAGAGACATGCCAGTTTTCACTAGCTGAAGATCTGGTTTGGTATTGTCAGTCCTACATTAAGTCATTAAACTTTAATCCATGTTGGGAAATATCATGAAGATGACAGACCCTATTACACTATTCACTCAGGGTCATATCCTGAATTTCTTACAGTTTTTTTTTAATCTTTATTTAGACTTTATTGGGTGTTTTACCTGAGTAAGGACTGAGTAAAAACTGAGTAAAGACTGACTAGGGATAACAAAACAGTGACAAATATTTATACAAGAATGGGTCAGTTGATCTGGTTTATACTCCTGTTTTGCAAAGTCTTAAACTCAAGTGAACTCCCATTAACTTCATAGGTAATTGGTTAAGGAAGGACTTCTCTATAGGCCCCTAGTAAATATTTATTTACTTACTTACTTACCTGTGTAAGAGCCATATTCTGTTTTCAGCAAAACTGGTGCAAATCGTATTCTGTTTTCAGCTATATTGGTGCAGATCAAGGGACATGATCATTGCCCTCTATTCGGCATTGTTGAGGCCTCATTTGGAGTACTGTGTCCAGTTTTGGGCCACACACTACAAGAAGGATGTGAAAAAATTGGAAAGAGTCCAGCGAAGGGCAACAAAAATGATTAGGGGGCTGGAGTACATAACTTATGAGGAGAGGCTGAGGGAACTGGGATTATTTAGTCTGCAGAAGAGAAGAATGAGGAGGGATTTGATAGCTGCTTTCAACTACCTGAAAGGGAGTTCCAAAGAGGATGGAGCTCGACTGTTCTCAGTGGTACCAGATGACAGAACGAGGAGTAATGGTCTCAAGTTGCAATGGGGGAGGTTTAGGCTGGATATTAGGAAAACCTTTTTCGCTAGGAGGGTGGTGAAGCACTGGAATGCATTACCCAGGGAGGTGGTGGAATCTCCTTCCTTAGAGGTTTTTAAGGTCAGGGTTGACAAAGCCCTGGCTGGGATGATTTAGTTGGGGATTGGTCCTGCTTTGAGCAGGGGATTGGACTAGATGACGTCCTGAGGTCCCTTCCAACCCTGATATTCTATGATTCTATGAAAGCTCAACTATCTCCACTAAAGTTCCCAGAGTTACTCTGGATTTGAACTTCGGGTAACTAGGGGCATAATTTGGCCAGAGAGTATTAGTAATCACTTTCTTTTAAACACAAGCCTAATTATACAAGGACTTTAAAATCCTTAACCTAGCTTTTACTCAACTCTTAATCAGGCCCACCTCTAATTGACTTTAAAGAGAATTCTGCCCAAAGAAAGACTGAACAAAAACTGGTTAAGGACTTTCAGGATCTCTCCCATTGATAGTATTACTAATGGCTACTATTGGTCTCTAACAGAGAAAATGTTAACTACTGTTATTTTAGGAAAACAACCTTCCATCATTGAAGAATGCTTCTGAAGTATGTATGCATCACTGAAGGCTATGCTACAGTCTCTCAATTGGATTCAGACAATTTCGTACATAGATATTGCAGTTGATTTTGAATGAAGTAATTTACCTTTCTTAGCCTTCACAGGCTATTAGTTAAGAAGAGGCTTGTGTTTTAAATCTCTTGGCCCATGACCCTTCAGATGTATACCTTACTGGATGAGATTTCTTGTTATGACAACTATTTGCATATCAATCTTTGTTTAGATGTAGAAAGAGGAAATGCAAAAATCAGCAAATGCCCTTTACATGGACCATTTCCTCTCCAGCCAATAAGTCACTATGCCACATAACAAAATGTGACAACGCATTCATATGTGAAAGATACAGTGCTGTTAGTCTTATTACACTGATATCATTGTTAGGTGAGAAAAATTAAATATGAAGCAGTTAAGCCAACCGAACCAAAGTCAGGCCAATAAAGGTTGCTGGGAAAGTCCCTGAACGAGATAAATAGAATAAAAGAATACTTGTTTAAGTTGCAGGGAGTAAGAAAAAAGGGGAGGCCTGCATTCCTGCATTTTTGTACCAGATGTTCTGAGAACGGGTTGTTTAGAGAAGGAGACACACTGTCTCTACTCCCTGTTTCTGTTTCATGTATGTTCTTAACTCCTCGTCTCCTGCTCAACAACTGGATTGATAAGAAAGTTGGGGAGGCATAACGACTTGCTAAAAGTTATATACAATAGGGGATAGGTATGCATGCATAATAGAGAACTTTTAACTAACAAACGGGGGGTTTGGGCTACTTCATGAATAATCTGTGACGCGACAGACCTGTCTATAAAAACCTGTTAGTTTTGCCTAAGAGGTAGGTGGTTCTCTTTGGAGATGGGCTGCTCTCTATTGTTGTGTGCACTCTTCAATAAAGAGCTTATACTTGGACTTTGCTGGTGTTTCCTGTCTCTCTGCAGTCAGACAACGAACCGTGCCGTCTGGGGTTCGAGTCCCCGACGTCATGGATTCACTATATTGTTGTAAACGAAAGATAACCATGCTGCTATGACAGAATGTTGTACTAGCTTTTTGCCATAACTGATCTAATTGCAAATCGTTGGACTCAGACCCACATGACACTCCCTGGAGGACTGAGAGTCCAGAAGCTGATACATGCCATACACTGCACAGTACACTAAATATTCTACTAATGATCAACAATCAGTCTGAGAAAGATGTCATCTTATCCCGGCATTTTAATTTTCCGTAATATTGTAAGAACACAATGTTTTGAGAGACACATCAGAATAAAAATTACTTATAAAGAAGTTTTCAGTCTAAAACCGCTGTGGGTTACCAGGCTTGATTCACCCCCACGAGCCCAGGGTGATGCACATGGCACTGGGAATCAAAGCTGCCCTTGAGATGAAGAGCAGGCAGTGGTGTCACTGGCAATCTTTGAACTCTGGCTATGAGTTCATGTGACTTCTGCTGGCAGAGGCTGCCCCGGAGAGCTATGAATTAGTGCGTCTCATGTGCCTTGGCCCTGCCCGCTTTGTGTGCTGAACTGGATGGTTCTGGGCCCCTCTGTGGAGCGGGTCTTGTAGAAAATTTGCATTACTACACCCATAATCTAGGTAGACTTTCCACCGGTGAGGAAAGGAAGGAACCAAGTCCTAAGGTACATTGATTTTTGGTTAGACTTTAATACAGTTAGAACATAAACTCTGATTGTACCTATATTTAGATACAGAGGTATAAAATATACATATGCATTATATACCTACAGATAAATAGACTACATCATACATGTGCAGGTGGTAACAGCGTAATCATATGCCTATGACTTTATCACCTGTCCATAATCCATATTCCTGGGACTTTCTCTGATGTTTCAACCCCCTGAGCAGCCTCAAATAGCTGCCAATATGCTTTTTTCTCATTCAACCTCTGTTTGAAATAGCTACTCATTCACCCCACAAATGTGAATTTTTCACCTCAAACTACCCTGCCTGAGGCCCAAGATAGAGAAGATCTAGCTCCAGACCAGTGACCGGTTTTCTACATGTTAAAACGTCATATCTCTAAAGTCTGGTGTCTTGTATTTCTACAGGGCTATTCACAGGAATGTTATCCCCTTTGGAATTCCCAGCTCTCTAATCAGACCACCATTTGTGTCTAGTCTGCGAGGGGCTCAAGATACCAGTGTGTCTTTTTGTGTCTAGAAAAAGTTGTTTAGGCCATTTGGGGAGGTTTTATGTTAATTGGGTTTGATTTTTCCTCTCCCTCTGAACCCTGTGCATGTTAGACTTATGGGCTGAGATGTTAAAAGGAGCCCGAGGACATCAGGTGACAAACTACCATTACATTTCGATAGTAATTGGGCATCTCATGCCTTAGCCCCCTTTGAAAATTTTAGTCGTATTAATTAAGGACTTGTCTACATGGGAACACTGACTGGCAAAACTATAGTTGTATAATTATACTGCTATCTCTATGTCAGTATAACTCCCCATGTGGACAGGCTCTCCAGTGTCTGGTTCCAAGGCACTGGCAACCAAGAAATAGTCCCAATAAAATGTTTTAAAACCTCTGTAAAACATTCCAGAAGTATCATTTCTGTAACATATGTGATGTATACAAGATACATGATGATGTAGTGTGGAATATTATTTTTTAACTCCACAATCCACTCATGACTTCACCACTTGTGAGTAAGGCAACCTTCCTAAATTAATGCCAACACCATCTTTATACCTCACCACACAAGCTTAGGTTCCCTATGTTTATAGGGATGTCTCTAACATCTATTTCATATTTCTAATTTTATTATAACATTTTATATAAACACACACTTTGTAGTAAAAATACATCTGGGTTTCAAAGAGATTTGGGGCAACTGTAGATCACATTGCTCTTTTCCGTAGTTCATCAAAAATGAAATATTACATTAAAACAAAGAGTATGTGTTGGCTGTCACATATTTCAGGCTGAGAAATTTTACAGCACTGTCTTACTAACTGTGGCTAGCAGCTAGCATTAGCAGATGAATAAAAAATGTTCTATTGAAATGCCAGGAATTCCAAAAGCTAATCCTAAAGAATATTAATCAACAGAACTCTGATTTACATAGTCTCTAACTGCATCCAAAATGCAATTTTTATTTTACCAGGATTCTCTGTCAAGCAATGTGGCTCAGGTTTAGTTGTATGGACACTGTCATTCTTATCAGAACATTGATGCTTACACTTCTAGTGCTGCTGTACATAGGAAGAGTGAATGCAATGGGTAATGTTACTGTAGGTAATTTTGTATTTAACAGTTAGAATGAAGCACATTGTGGGTATAAAAATGTATGAGTAAGAAACTATAGGCTCAATCCTGCAGCTCTTCAAGGAATGAAATCCTGGCCCCATTCATTTCAACTGGGACCATGTGTTCACCCCAGATGTGCAAGAACTGTAGGAGCAAAGCCTGTGTAAGTGGGTAATGTATGTTTAAACACCATTGTATTTGTTCTATCAAAATGTTGATAGCAAAACTCTGTCCCTAGGGGGATCTCCCACTGCAGTCCTTTGAAAAACTAGACAGCGGAACTAAGATCCTTTTCCCTTGTGCCATTCAGACAGCTACACAATTTTCCATTTTGTAGGCAGGTCTTCAAAAAGGCTAAACTCTGCCTCTGCCAAAGATCTAAAACTTGATATAGAAATGTACCATTGTGATAATTTAGGGAATCTGAGGTTGGCTGAACATAGGAGAATGAGTTTTCTCCAACCCCTCAATAGGGGGCTGCTAGTTGGAGAGTGGAAAATTCCCAAACAGGACAAGGCATGGATTTAAGAACTTGGGGAAGGCTTTGGAGACACACAGGACACAAGTTTTGAGGAGAGAGAGGAACACTTCTGTAGTGGGGAGTCCAGTTTAGCTGCTGGACTAACCAAGGTCAGAGAAAGCAAACTGATCCAGGAGAGAGAGAGAGAGAGGTTAGAAGTCTAGTCATGAGCTGAAGCAGAAGGATTCTGGACACCTCCTAGAAGACCTAAACTCCAACTCAGTAGTGAGGAAACTGAAGCAGGGAAATGAGCTCTGGGTATTTCTTGTGTTATTAAGTAAAGAACAATGGGGGTTTACAGTCTTGTGCAAAGTCTGTTTGTTTGTATGTTCTGTGTTACCCATCACATGCCCTGGAAGAGGGAAACTGTAAATCCAAAGCACTTTCATGGCTGGAATTCAGAGAGAGGGCATATTCAAGCTACTGGTGAGTATGAGGGGTCAGCACTGGTCCTAGGGGATGGGCAGTTGACATCAGGGTGTCAGCTTTTAGGAGGAAGGTAGACAGAGGATCTGTATCCCGAGAGTGTGCCCAGAAAAGAGTAGTGCCTGGACTTTGTTCAGACTCTGGAAGCTTAAAGCACTCAAAAATTCAGTATTTGGATCCCCTCACAGTAGTCTGGTGAGTGTCAAATAGAGAGAGCTCAAATACATCTGTAACAACCAGTCAATAAAATCTCTTTGATGTTTGCATTAAGTTTAGAAGAAAATAGTTATCATAAAAAGGAATAACATCATGCAACAATATGTATTCCCATATGGCTTTAAAAAAAACTAATTTTTTAGTTATCCTCAGCATCATTTTTTTCTTAAGTTCAGTATCCATGTGTCACCAACTGCAACTTCCACTTGGCAAATCTTTTGAACTCTGACAGGCCAGAATGTTCCAGACCTTAAAGATGCAGTAATCGCGCACAAGGCCCAATTCTCAAGTACACTAAGGTAGCTTTACACTAGAGCTGCTTGGGAAATTTTCAACAAAATATTTGTTCATTGGAATATACTGATTAATCTAAACCAAAACTTTTCATGGAAATATACCAGTTTTGATTAAACTTTCATTGGGAAGGTTTCTCAAGTCTAGAATGGAATATCTGGTCTAAACCAGAGCAAGTGATTGCACAGGATAACCAATAGCTTGGCAGTTAGGGCATTCACCTGGTCTGACCCAGGCAGGGCAAGGACTTGAACCTGAGTCTCCCACATCTCAGGTGACTTTGCTAACCACCAGCTTATTGAATATCTTAAGGTCTCTCTCTATCTCTCTCTCTCTCTCTCACTTTTTTCATGAAAAATTTCTAAAGGTCATGGGTTCATTCCTCATCAGAATGGAAACATATATCAAACATTGGGATTTTTCACGAAACAGAAATCTTTTTTTCTGGCCGGCCCTACTTCACACTGTTCTGGATCTTAAAGTCAGCATAATCTGCATCCAGTTTCAGGCCCTTTACATTGACAGAGTGGCATAAAAGGACCCTAGTGTAAATGGGATTCAGGCCTATGGTCATTGCAATTCCCAATACCTCACATATCGTGCAAAGCACCTTTGTTAAATAATTATTTAAATAACTATTAGTTTAGGCAACAATAATTCAAATGGGCTGTGCACGTACTGTAGTCTCCCAGTAACTCCTTATGCATTCTTTCATGTCTAGAACTGGTTGGAAATTTTCCAGCAAAACTTTTCATCCACTGAGAACCCTGAGTGCTGGTCAACTCTATTCATATATCCTTCTCACTATTCCATATCTGAAAATCCCAATATTCCAATTGTTTTGTCTGTTTGCCATTGGTGTAAATATTATATTTATTCCTAGATCTAAAAGAAGTGAAATTTCACTCTCACCCAGACTGAGGTCCTGAAAATTTTCAAACAAATGCTTAAAGACCACATTCTTCCTACTTAAGTTCCTCCTTTTCCCCCAGATTTAATTGAATAAGGAATTGTTCACTTCCTTCCTTAAACAGTTGACTAGAGTTATTGTGCACGGTTGAACATCTGTCTTGATTTCCCTAGAGGTGGCTGCATTTCTGGGCTGGGAGAATTGATTAACATTTGTAAATCCCTTTCATTTATATGTTTTATAAATATAAGATATAGTTGTTGCTTTTATTAATATTATTAATAAACTGCTGTAAATATAATTTTGAATATATCAGTTGTATCTCCTTCAGAGAAAGCTCCTTTCTTACTCTGACATTTCTTGTGTCTAGGCCACATTGCACATTTATACTTATTATGCTTTCATTCAAACTTTTGTTCTTGGGACATTGTACATTCCCATCCATTCAGGAATGAGTCATAAACAAACCTGGCTCAATAAGCAGGCATTTTTGTGGTGTTTACGTGCTTATATATCTTTTGTATTCATGCACTTTGTACTCAGCGCTTAGAGCCATCTATATCTTATGTCTCACTTTTGAACTGAGTCTTCTCTGCGAAACATTAATAAAACACTAGCTAGCTTCTCTGGCATAGAGTCAGCACATAAAACAATTCTCATTTGAAAGAAACCCTAAGCTGCTGAATATGATAAGACTAAACTAATCTTCTGAAACATTTACAGAAAACTATCACACTTTTCAATTTGAAAATAGCACGTCAAACTGTAATATCAAGACTGCAAAGAATGGAAATGTCTGATTGTAGCTGTTATAAAAAATGCATATTTGAAAAAGTCCTGATAAATAAAGCTTGTGGTTCCTACTTAGTCAGATGCAGGGGTTCAAGTTTCTTTAAAGAAAAATCTGGTCCACATAGTAGGACAACAGTTCGCCCTCTGGCTCTCCCTGCGGATTTCTACTTTCATGGAGCTTTATCATCACCTTTTCCACTCTTTTGGATTTGGGGCTCATATTGCAACCACCTTGAAAAGCAACAGAATCAAAGATTCAACAATAGCTACAGAAGTTGTCCAAAAAGTGTGCAAACCTCTTTGTGACGATGTGACCACTTAGATTTTGATTCTGCCTGTTGGTAAACTCATCTCACCAAAATTGCACAAGAAAACTTGTACCAGAATATTCACAAAGAGGGAATTTTGGGTCCATAGCCAAAAGACATCTAAAACAACATACAAAATTATTTTTATGACTAAATAAACGGCAATGTGAAGTAGAAGTACTTCATAAAGGTAATTATTATTAATCCTTATTTGTACTACAATAGAGCATAGAGGTTCCAAACCTATCTTTGGCCCAACTGCGCCAGTGTTAGGACATTGAATCAAGGAAACAGCACCATGTGATTTAGGTGACTTGTGACAAATTTGTGTTGTGAACTTTGACTTGAATAATCAGCTGAATATTCACAACTATCATTCCATACTTCATATACATTCCAGCAAGCTAGTTATTGTACTGTTTCAAATAACAAGTTCATAAAAGAATGGTGATCTGTTTGCCAACAATTCACAGAGAGAAAAAGCTAAATTTCCTTAAAACGTAGTTCTCAGCTAATACTTTGGCCAGGTCTAGTAAACATTATTCCCTTTGTTTTAATAAAAGTACATGATAATAATTAGTATATCAGATTGTATATGGACAATATTTGTCGCTTCACCTCCCACACATATGCAATACACTCCAAACAGTTTCAGGATGCTCACTTGCTAGGTGAGCTGGGTAACATTGCTGAATGTTGAATTTTTGATGAATCTTTTCTTTAAAAAATTATTTTTGATTTTGAAAAAATCCCTTCAAAATGTTGAACAGTTTTTTGTTGAAAATGTTAAGGTTCTTCAACCAAATATACTAACTAGTGATATCAAACCCAGTCTTGCAAACTCTACTGACATGAGTGACATTATTTACATTAATAGTCTCATAGACTTCAATGGGATTACACATGAATAAGGCTAATTGCATGAGTCAGGATTGGTAAGACTTTTGTGGATCCTTAACTTCCTAAATTCATTCCCTTTTCAATTAATTGAACTTGTATATATGTAAGCTAATGACATGTAGGTCATTGGAATTTATCTAACCTCCTTAGATGCAAAGGGTCCTGTTCTCCTGGCGGAGGAAATTAATAACTCCCACTGACTTCAGGGAAGTTCCAGCAGAATAGGGATTTAGGATTTCCCACTTCCTGGCTTCCCCATTCACCTAAGTTACATTGGCTAAAGAAAAATTTAAATATATATATAATTAGTGATGTTATTTGACTGCAAAACTAGCTTCTCATTTCTAAAGAGCAGCATGTGTAAATCTGAGTTATGCATCAAGAAGGTAATAATAGTATATTTTGTCTTTATACAAAGAACGTAGTAAGAGGTCAACCAACAAGAAAAAAACCATATCATTCTAACTGTCTTAGAAAACTGGCATATATTTCTGAATCAATACATGCAACATGTGAAGCTATGTTACAGTGTACTCTGTGTCACTGTGTGTGCTCATTATCATTACTTATATAGTGCCATAGGTGTGCATGGTGTTCTACAGACAGATAAAAAATGACAGCTCCTTACTTCAAGGAGCTTGCCATCTAAATTAGCACAGCAAGGGATGACAATGAACAAAGGGAGGAGGTGGGAGAATGTGGAGGGCAAAGGTGAGAAAATTGCCTTTTATTTGGTACATACTGTATTAGTTCTGATTTTGTTTTTGGTTAAAATTAATAAATTAGATCTATTAAAGCATGGGGGCAGTGTCTGGAATGAAGGATTGTGAGTGCAACAGGGTGGCTTGCCTGAGGTCTGGAGAGTCTGGGGCTAAGCCAGCCCTGATTACAAGATCAGCCCCATCTGAGAGGAATCAGGTGATACCACTCTAAAAGCAGCAGGAAGCTGCAGAAAAGAGTGTGGTTGAGAGAGTAGTTGAGACTGCCAGAAGCAGGAAGTGGATAACTATGTTCTGGGCCTGGTGGAAGGAGGGACTGCATCCAGTTTAAAGAACTGATGAAAAACTTGGCTTGTTTTGGATTTTTGTGTTCTGTTTTTGACTATCTGTTGGCAGCCTGAGGAGAATTGTGAAGAGTGAATTAAATAATTTGGGCTTAGAAGACCACTGGAGACTGAATTTTTTAAGAAGGGGCCTGGCTGAAGGGGAAATAGAGGTGGAATGGCCACAGAAACACCCCCAGCTACCAGGAGGGACCAAGAGGCAGTAAGTGGCCACTGGGCTATAGCCAGCAATGGAAGGCTAATCACAAGAAGTGATTTTTGAAGAAGGAGTTGAAGGAGGGAAGTAAGGATGTGTTGTGCACATGGTCCAATGGGCTATTCCAGGCATTTTGGGGCAAATTCTCAACTGGTCAGAGCTCCATAGAGGAGAAGGCTAATTGTGTGAGTAGGAATTTGTAAGATCTTTGTGGACCTTTAACTTTCTACAGTCATCCCTTTTCTGATTAATTGAACCTGGACATACATAAGATAATGAGAGGAAAGTTTGATCCTGAAAATTTTAATCACTTTTTGATATTTTGCTTAATAGAATGACATATGCTGGAAATGTTCACACATGAAAAAGACGCAAACATGATTACTCTTGTAATTATCCATAAAGATAAGGTATTATATTACTTGCATAATTAATTCTATGTACAGATGCATCAAAGGCAATTTAGTATGAACCATTTTATTAGGCTCTGCCACTAGCGATGAAGAGAGGTCTTTTTATTTCATTTTATTATAGCTCAAAATACTCCTCTGGGTGTGATGTCTAATTTCCTGCCACAGGAACCAATTGTGCTATTAACACAACAAAATCCTGTATTTTTAGCAGCAATATTCACTTTTTATTATGATTATATGCTGGAAGATGTATGCAGATGTATACTTTGTGATAGAAGATATAAGTCAAGCAACAACTAAATTATCAGAATGAAAGCCTAGAAGCATATTCAATGTGGTGTTTGATATGAAACATAGTTCTTTAGGGTTTCTAACCTTGTGGCACAGTTTTGGTTCCATTAACACTTAACTAGGATTTTAGCCATTTTACATTCCTCATCTTATTATACTGAAAATTAGAAAGATATAACAATGCTTTAGAAAAAGCTACCACTTTCTATCAGCGTATGGTAATATTTCAAGTATACAGCAATATAATTACTTTTGTTAATGCAGTGTTAGGGTTGAGAAATCAAATACTCAGAAGTCATGAGGACATTCCAAAAGTTAGAGGGTCAAATTCAGCTCACGAGTAATTTCCATGATTTCAGTGGCGTTACAGTAGAGGTGAATTGGTCCCGAGATTTCCATCAAAATTTTAACTCAGCCCCCATGTGGATGTTATACAGCAAAGTAGCACATTAATGTTTACATGCTACAAAGAAAACATCATGAATCATATGTATGTGCAACAGGGCCAAGTTAACATTGCAGTACAGCATTGAATGTATAGCCAGTTTGATCTTGTAGATTCCAAGGCCATAAGGGACCACTGATCATCAGGACTTCCCCAAAATAATTCCTTTTGAACTAGAGCACATATCTTAGAAAAATGTCCAGTCTTAAAAATTGCTATGGAAGAATCAACCATGACCCTTGGTAAATTCTTCCAATTAATTACCCTCACTGTTAAATTTACACCTTATTTCCAGATGGAATTTGTCTAGTTTGAACTTACAGCCATTAGATCATGTTATATCTTTCTCTGCTACAATGAAAAGCCCATTATCAGATATTTGTTCCCCATGTAGGTACTTAAGAATGTGATCAAGTCACCCCTCAACCTTCTTTTTGGTAAACTAAATGGAGTGAGCTCCTTGAGTCTGTCACAAAAAACATTTTCTAATTCTTTCATCATTCTTATGGCTTTTCTTTGAACCTTCTCCAATTTATAAACATCCTTCTTGAATTGTGGACACTAGAACTAGACACAGCTGCAGTCACACCAAGACCAAATACAGAGGTAAAATAACCTCTCTAGTCCTACTCAAGATTTGCTTGTCTATGCATTCAAGGATCACATTAGCCCTTTTGTCTCCAGAGATGCACTGGGAGCTCATGTTCAGCTGATTATCCACTGTGACCCACAATTTTTTTTTTTTAGAAATATATATATTAAACACTTCTGCCTTTTCTGCATCATTATTGATAATAGCATCATTTCCATCTAGTAATGGACCAATACCACTGTTAGGATTCAAGTTAACTACTACAGGACAGGCCCAACAAGAAAATAACAGAAGGCCACTAAAGCCATCACCTTCAGCCCCCAACTAAAACCTCTCCAACGCATCATCAAGGATCTACAACCTATCCTGAAGGACGACCCATCACTCTCACAGATCTTGGGAGACAGGCCAGTCCTTGCTTACAGACAGCCCCCCAAACTGAAGCAAATACTCACCAGCAACCACATACCACACAACAGAACCACTAACCCAGGAACCTATCCTTGCAACAAAGCCCATTGCTAGCTGTGTCCACATATCTATTCAGAGGACACCATCATAGGGCCTAATCACATCAGCCACACTATCAGAGGCTCATTCACCTGCGCATCTACCAGTGTGATATATGCCATCATGTGCCAGTAATGCCCCTCTGCCATGTACATTGGCCAAGCTGGACAGTCTCTACGTAAAAGAATAAATGGACACAAATCAGACGAGACTGCTGAATTGGAATTAATTTGCAAACTGGATACAATTTACTTAGGTTTGAATAAAGACTGGGAGTAGATGTGTCATTACACAAAGTAAAACTATTTCCCCTTGTTTATTTCCCCTCCTACTGTTCTTGTAAGCTGCTGGAAATGGCCCACCTTGATTATCACTACAAAAGGTTCTCCTTCCCCCATCCCCGCCTCCCCGGCTCTCCTGCTGGTAATAGCTCACCTTTCCTGATCACTCTCGTTACAGTGTGTATGGTAACACCCATTGTTTCATGTTCTCTGTGTATATAAAATCTCCCCACTATATTTTCCACTGTATGCATCTGATGAAGTGAGCTGTAGCTCACGAAAGCTTATGCTCTAATAAATTTGTTAGTCTCTAAGGTGCCACAAGTACTCCTTTTCTTTTTACGGATACAAACTAACACGGCTGCTACTCTGAAACTTTTTGTTCTTTGTGTACTTGAACACCTTATTATCCTTAACTGTGTTGACCATAGGTCTTTTTTGTGTCTCTTTGCTCCCTCATCAGTTTTCTAAAATTCCTATGCCTATGCTTCTCATTTATATCCATTACTGTTGACTCGCCTTATTTTTATAGCTGCCTTCACTTCCACTCTAAACCATGTTGGTTTTTTAACCAGTATAGTCCTCTTTCTTGATTGTGGCTGTTTGGACACCTAGTAAAGTGTTCTTTTACAATTCCCAATTTCATTCACATTTTTCTCATTAAATTCTTCCTCCTAGCTGATTTGAATCATAAATGATTTCAGCTTTTTAAAATTGGCCCTTTTAACGCACCATGTATATATTACTGGTTTTAATTTTGATCCGTTTGCAGATCATAAATATGATCAAGTTGTGATCACTTGTACTTAATTTGTACCACTAAATTTTACTCCTGTAATCAGTTCCCGTTTATTTTTCAAGACAGGGTCTCATATAGAATTCCCTTATGTTGGGTGCAATACTTCTTGATTTAGGAAATTGTCATCTATAATAAATTTTGTAGGAATTGTTAGGACAGGCAGCATGAGACTTCCAGCATATGTCACTCAAACTGAAGACCCCCATGATCACACAGCTACACATTTGAGAGAGGGGCTTAAGGAGCTAGTCATCTATTCCCTAGTGTGATTTGTCATCTGTTCCCAAGTTTGATTTGGTGATCTGTAGCAGTGAGTAACTAGTAACCCATCTTCTGCTTCATCGGTTAGGATATTGATCCATGAGTATTCAGGATCACTGTCTTCTGAGTTGTTAGTGACTCAGAAACAGGTAATGCCTTTATTTTCCCCTACAGTGCCACTCCCACGCCCCTTTTGCCCACTCGATCCTTCCTAAATGATTTATAAACATCAGTTTTCACATTCCAATCCTAGGAATCATCCCACCAGGTTTCAGTAATGCCAGCTAGATAAAATTCATGCTAATAAATGAGCAATTCCAGTCGCCCTTGTTTGTTACCCAGGCTCCTAGCATTGGCGTATAGAATTTCTGCTCTTCATGTCCTTCGGTTCCTTGATTAATTTTGTTCCCAAGATCTTGATTTTGTGCTGTGTTCATATCTTCCCTCTTTCTATTCCCCCTTTTGTTGTGAGCTTAATCCCTCCTGGCTGCTCTAGCCAGCCTGTCCCCAAGGAGTTCTTTTGTGGGGAGAGGAGGCTGTATAGTTTAAATGGCTTCCATCTCAGTAGAAAGTGAACCAATGTCCACAAAATTAAAGCCTCCACCCTACACCACTCACCTAGCCAGTAATTCACTTCTAGAATCTTCTGTCTTCTTTAGCTCATGGGTAAGGAAGGATCTCAGAGAAGATCATTTGGACAGTTTTTTCTTCCTCATGCTACTGAATTCCCTGAAATCGTCTATTATCTGTGAGATATCCTACAAAGGTGTCATTTGTGCCATCCTTGCCCATTGACTGCAGAGACATATTCAATTTTAGAGTGATGTCTGCCATTTTTTTGTTTCTTAGTTTAAAAAGTACATTATTAAATAATAAATGAACATTCTAATCAGCCTTTTTTCTTTGCTCTCATATTTGGATCTTTCTGGAAGAACTGAAGCACATGCGCACGTGCTTAAGTCCCGCTGACTTCTGTGGGATTTGCAGGTGTCACTGCTTACCTCAACTGGGGCTAACGTGAGTAAGGCTTAAAAAAACCTGATGAATTCTGAAATATTAATGCTCCCAACAGAGGTTATGGGCTTCATGTAGAAATAACAGGGTGAGGGTCAGGGGTCTCTGTGCGTTGCCCGCATCCGCAGGCACCACCCCCGCAGCTCCCATTGGCTGGGAATGGGGAACTGTGGCCAATGGGAGCTGTGGGGGTGGTGCTTACGGATGGTGGCAGCATGCAAAGACACTTGCCCCTCCCACCCAGGAGCTGCTGTTGGACATGCCGGCTGCTTCTGGGAGTGGGGCAGGGCCAGGACAGGCAGGGAGCCTACCTTAGCCCCACTGCACCACCGCCAGGAGCTGCCTGAGGTAAGCGGCACCAGGACAGAGCTCACACCCCAAACACCTCCCTAACCCTCGGCCCCAGCTCGGAACCCCCTCCTGCACCCCAAACCCATGCCCCAGCTCTGGGCCCCCACCTGCACCCAAACTCCCTCCCAGAGCCTGCACCCGTCCTACACCCAACCCCAGCCCCCAGCCCTGAGCCCCCTCCTGCACCTGCTCCCACACCCCAATCCCCTCCTCAACCCCAACCCCCTGCCCCAGCCCTGAATCCCTCCTGCACCCCTCCCCCTGCTCCAGCCTGGTGAAATTGAGCGAGGGTGGGAGAGAGCGAGTGACGGAGAGAGGGTAGATGGAATGAGTGGGGAAGGGCCTCAAAGAAGAGGTGGGGCAGGGGCATGGCCTCGGGGCAGGGCAAGAGTGTTTGGGTTTCTGTGATTACTGTTATTTCTACATTTTCTTTGAGGTAGATCCTAGGTTGCACTTAAATTTAAAAAGTGATCTTGTACTTGGAGACCACTGATCTAGACCATCTTTGACAGGCGTTTGTCTATCCTGCTCTTAAAAATGTCCAATGATGAAGATTCCACAACCTACCTAAGCAATTTGTTCCAGTGCTTAACTACCCTGACAGTTAGGAATTTTTTTCCTGATGTCCAACCTAAACCGCCCTTGCTGCAATTTAAGCCCATTGCTTCTTTTCCTATCTTCAGAGATTAAAGACAACAATTTTTCTTCCTCCTCCTTGTAACAACCTTTAATGTATTTGAAAACTGTTATGTGTCCCCACAGTCTTCTCTTTTCTGGACAAAGTAAATCTAGTTTTTTCAATCTTCCCTCATGTTTTCTATACCTTTAATCAACTTTGTTGCTCCTCTCTGGAATTTCTCCAAATTGTCTATGTCTTTCCTGAAATGTGATGCCCAGAACTGGATACAGTTCTCCAGTTGAGGCCTAATCTGCTCAGAGTAGAGCAGATGAATTACTTCTTGTATATTGCTTACAACACTCCTTCTAATACATCCCAGAATGATGTCTGCTTTTTTGGCAAAACTGTTGACTCATATTTAGCTTGTGATCCGCTATGACTCCCAGAACCTTTCCACAGTACTCGTTTTCATACAGTCATTTCATATTTTGTATGTGTGCAACTGATTATTCCTTCCTACATGGAGTATGTTGCCTTTGTCCTTATTGAATTTCATCCTATTTACTTCAGACCATTTCTCCAGTTTGAATTTTAACCCTATCCTCCAAAGCACTTGCAACCCTTCCCAGCTCGTTATCATCCAAAACTTTATAAGTTTACTCTCTATGCCATTATCTAAATCATTGATGAAGGTATTGAACGGAACCAGACCCATGACCGATCCCTGCAATACCCTGCTTGATATGCCCTTCCAAGTTGACTGTGAACCACCAATAACTACTGTCTGGGAATGGTTTTCCAACCAGTTATGCACCCATCTTATAGTAGCTCCATCTAGGATGTATTTCCCTAGTTTGTTTATGAGAAGGTCATTCGAGACAGGATCAAAAGCCTTACTAAAGTCAAGATATACCACATCTACCATTTCCTCCCTGTCCACAAGGCTTGTTTCCTGATCGAAGAGAGCCGTTAGGTTGGTTTGACATGATTTGTTCTTGACAAATATATGCTGACTGTTACTTATCAACTTATATCATCTAGGTGTTTGCCAATTGATTGCTTAATTTATTTGCTCCGTTATCTTTCTAAGTATTGAAGGTAAGCTCTCTGGTCTGTAATTCCCAAGACTGTCCTTATTTCCCTTTTTATAGATGGGCACTATATTTGCCCTTTTCCAGTTCTCTGGAATATCTCCTGTCTTCCAGGACTTTTTGAAGATAATTGCTAATGGCTCAGATGTCAGCTCCTTCAGTATTCTAGGATGTATTTCGTCAGGCCCTGGTGACTTGAAGACATCTAATTTGTCTAATATCAGGGGGTAGCCATGTTAGTCTGTATCCACAAAAACAACAAGAAGTCTGGTGGCACCTTAAAGACTAACAGATTTATTTGGGCATAAGCTTTCGTGGGTGAAAAGACCACTTCTTTAGATGCATGGAATGAAAATTACAGATGCAGGCATTATATACCGACACATGAAGAGAAGGGAGTAACCTCACAAGTGGAGAACCAGAGTTGACAGGGCCAGTTTGAATTGGCTCAGCATTTTATAGTGCTTGCCTTGTTTTCCCAGCTATCCAGCTAGTGAGCTAATTAGCTCATTATGTTCTCTGCAGGTGCAAGTGATCCCTTCTAATCTTTCAATCCAATTCAAACTACCTAATCTCCTCCTACTCCAACCACACCCAGTAACCTGGGCGCTCTAAGTGACCAGTGTGTTGGTTTCCCAAAGGCTCTATTTACAGCTGCTAACAGCACCCTATCACATCCTCTCCTAAAGTTTGTCACTCACAGGGCTTCAGTCTGACAGACACAGAGAATACCTAATGACCATATATGAGAATCAAGTCTGAGGAGGATAAGGTAACAAGAACAGAGGCAGGAGACTGGGCAAACAGGGAAATGCTCTTGGGTGGGTGAGTGGGGAACAATCTCATGGTGTGATGAATGAACTTACTTTATCCATGAAACAACATGAAATGTGAGAGGGCCTGATAGTGCCTAGATTGGGGGGGGGGGGCAAACTTTTTGGCCCAAAGGCCACATCTGTGTATAGAAATTGTATGCTGGGCCATGAATGCTAGCAAAATTGAGGGTTGGGGTACAGGAAGGGGTGAGGGCTCCAGCCGGAGGTGCGGGCTCTCAGACAGTGGGAACTGCGGGGACAGCACTTGGGGAGTGGGGCAGCATGGAGAGCCCCTTGGCTGCCCCTATGCATAAGAGCCGGAGGGGAGACATGCCCCTGCTTCTGGCAGCCACAGGGAGCGGGGCAAGCCCCCGACCCCTCTCCCCGGGGGGAGCTCAAGAGCCGGATTAAAACATCTGGAGGGCTGGATGCAGGCCGTAGTTTGCCCACCCCTGGCCTAGATAGATAATATGGTGATGGATACTAAAGGAAAAACTAAGAGCATGAGAAAAGATTTCCAAAATAAACTTTTTTTCCTTTTAAACTTCTGACCTTGGACTTATGGATCCTAGATCAAGATCTGTTGCTCCAGAGAGGCCTGGGCAGAAGAATGGAATAGGAAGAAGAGAAACGAAAAGAAACAGGGGTAATTGAACAAAAGAGATGTGATCACTCTCAGCTCATTTGGGGAAAAAAAAGATTATTTAAATTGTGAGTCTGACACATCTTTATAGAGTTCATGCAAATAGAGGCCGGAAGAATTCTTTTTAAGGTTAGCCCACAGGGTTTCATTCAAATCTTTGCTAAACAGCTCACTATAGCTCTAATTGAAACATTTAATTTGGTACTCCATAAAAATATCTCAAAATACATTTTTTAAAAAGTACCAGCAACTACTAAATGTTATTTATTACAACAAAGAGAAAAAAAAATCTAGTGAAAAATTGATTTTTGTTCTGAGATGCCAGAGGGAAGCTAATTAACAAAATGTATATTGCGTACATGGAGTAAGTCACTTTTGATTGTATACTCAGATTTCTGGTCTGAAAGAACAGTATTTTTATTAATTACTTAAAGGAGGATTAAAAAATAAAGTGTGGGGAGGGTTTGTGTTTCTACACTTACATATAGCTACACTTTTCTAATAAAAGGTTTAAAACTCATGCAATGGAAATCAAGGACAACTGTAACATAAACTGAGGACAAACTGAAGAAAGCTAGAGCTATAGAAGTTCTCTCTCTCTCTCTCGCTTTTATTTTTAATATATAAAAATGACTTTTTAAAGGAATGCTCAGTTTTGTCTGACATTACTACTGATGAATGCCAGTGGTCACCAGGGCATACTAATAGGAAAAAAAAGAACAATTGAATGTCTCGAAGTAAAATGAGGGTCATTTTAAAGATCTGCATAGAGGAGTCTTAGCCACTAATATATGCAACTCATAGAACCTGGGGTTGGAATGTAAATCAAGAGCCATATGTCCGTGAAAGAAGAATTTGCAGAAGTCATACCATGTTCTTGTATGAAAATCTCCAGCTGTTTTCCTCTTCCCCCAAAACTGCCACACAGTCAATAGTTGCTCTTCAGTCTCAAAGGAGTCCTACTCATCCAAACACCATACTCTAAGAGCCCAAGGGTTAGGCAAGGCAAGGTGAGAGTTCATACTGCTTCCTCAAGAGATCAGGGTAAGAGAGTGTGGGTATATGAGAGCATCTCTTGAAGATCTAGGAGGAATGAACCCTGCTGACAGAGCACCAGTGCCAGCTGAACATCATAAGAACAAAAGAACGGCCATACTGGGTCAGGCCAAAGGTCCATCTAGCCGAGTATCCTGTCTTCTGATAGTGGCTAATGCCAGGTGCCCCAGAGGGGATGAACAGAACAGGTAATCATCAAATGATCCATCCCCTGTCACTCATTCCCAGCTTCTGGCAAATAGCAATTGATGGACCTATCATCCATGAATTGATCTAGTTCTTTTTTGAACCCTGTTATAGTCTTGGCCTTCACAACATCCTCTGGCAAAGAGTTCTACAGGTTGACTGTGCGTTGTGTGAAGAAATACTTCCTTTTGTTTGTTTTAAACCTGCTGCCTATTAATTTCATTTGGTGACCCTTAGTTCTTCCTTATTTACTTTCTCCACACCAGTCATGATTTTATAGACCTCAATCATATCCCCCCTTAGTCGTCTCTCTTCCAAGCTGAAAAGTCCCAGTCTTATTAATCTCTCCTCATACAGAAGCTGTTCCATACCCCTAATCATTTTTGTTGCCCATTTCTGAACCTTTTCCAATTCCCATATCTCTTTTTGAGATGGGACATCTGCATGCAGTATTCAAGATGTGGGTGTACCATATATTTATATTGAGGCAATATGGTATTTTCTATCTTATTATCTATCCCTTTCTTAATGATGCTCAGACTAATTTGGATCTAAGATTCTTTCTTTTGTAGTATCTAGGATATGTAAGTCCAAGGTCAGAAGTTTAAAGGGGAAAAAAGTTTATTAGGATTTAGGATCTTTAAAGAAATAGTAATTTAAATCCTTGGATCTTTTAAGAAGTCTAGTAATTCTTACTAAATTTCTTATAAAATTTCTTGCAAAATGCAAATCCCCAAAAACTTGAATTTGCAGCTATAAAAATATTTAGTTTTGATAATGTTGAATCACTTTATTCCTATAAGATGAACACATCTCATACAAATAATGTCAAAACATCTACATTATAAAATACTTTAATATATAAAAGTAAGAACAGCATGAATTGAAATGATAAAGTTGACACTAAAACATTTTACCTTACTGAAATAAAACATTGATATTATCAGAACTAAACATTTCAATATTATCAAAACAAAATGTGAAAGTAGAAATGATTAATTTCAGTGCTTTCTTGCTGAAACTGACATGTTCCCAGAAACATTTTTGATTTCAAGGACTCTGCATTTTCTGACAGAAAACTGTTTTGTCAATAAAATTTCATCCATCTTTAGAAGTTAAGCTCAAAGGTTTGATTGAGAAGCCAAAATGTTGCAATGTTCCAGTGAAGATCAAGTAATAGTTCTTAAAATTGCTCAAAATTACTGACCATTTTATTTTATTAATCTCTTCTATGGCCTAGATTGTGATAGGCCAATAAGTGGTTGCTCTACAAACCATCAATAGGGAAAATGTGCCTACTTTCTCCATTTATGGATCACCACCAGATGATGTTTGTATGGCTTCTTTGTGAGACCTATTAAGAAATTTCCTTATGATTTCTATTAATGATTCAATGATATGTCACTTACAAGAGTGATATGTTTTATTATGACAGGTTTCAGAGTAACAGCCGTGTTAGTCTGTATTCGCAAAAAGAAAAGGAGTACTTGTGGCACCTTAGAGACTAACCAATTTATTTGAGCATGAGCTTTCGTGAGCTACAGCTCACTTCATCAGATACATACCGTGGAAACTGCAGCAGACTTTATATATACACAGAGAATATGAAACAATACCTCCTCCCACCCCACTGTCCTGCTGGTAATAGCTTATCTAAAGTAATCGTCAGGTTAGGCCATTTCCAGCACAAATCCAGGTTTTCTCACCCTCCACCCCCCCACACAAATTCACTCTCCTGCTGGTGATAGCCCATCCAAGGTGACAACTCTTTACACAATGTGCATGATAATGAAGTTAGGCCATTTCCTGCACAAATCCAGGTTCTCTCACTCCCTCACCCCCCTCCAGAAACCCACCCCCATACACACACAGACTCACTCTCCTGCTGGTAATAGCTCGTCCAAACTGACCACTCTCCAAGTTTAAATCCAAGTTAAACCAGAACATCTGGGGGGGGGGGGGGAAGGAAAAAACAAGAGGAAATAGGCTACCTTGCATAATGACTTAGCCACTCCCAGTCTCTATTTAAGCCTAAATTAATAGTATCCAATTTGCAAATGAATTCCAATTCAGCAGTTTCTCGCTGGAGTCTGGATTTGAAGTTTTTTTGTTTTAAGATAGCGACCTTCATGTCTGTGATTGCGTGACCAGAGAGATTGAAGTGTTCTCCGACTGGTTTATGAATGTTATAATTCTTGACATCTGATTTGTGTCCATTTATTCTTTTACGTAGAGACTGTCCAGTTTGACCAATGTACATGGCAGAGGGGCATTGCTGGCACATGATGGCATAAATCACATTGGTGGATGTGCAGGTGAACGAGCCTCTGATAGTGTGGCTGATGTTATTAGGCCCTGTGATGGTGTCCCCTGAATAGATATGTGGGCACAATTGGCAACGGGCTTTGTTGCAAGGATAAGTTCCTGGGTTAGTGGTTCTGTTGTGTGGTATGTGGTTGTTGGTGAGTATTTGCTTCAGGTTGCGGGGCTGTCTGTAGGCAAGGACTGGCCTGTCTCCCAAGATTTGTGAGAGTGTTGGGTCATCCTTTAGGATAGGTTGTAGATCCTTAATAATGCGTTGGAGGGGTTTTAGTTGGGGGCTGAAGGTGACGGCTAGTGGCGTTCTGTTATTTTCTTTGTTAGGCCTGTCCTGTAGTAGGTAACTTCTGGGAACTCTTCTGGCTCTATCAATCTGTTTCTTTACTTCCGCAGGTGGGTATTGTAGTTGTAAGAAAGCTTGACAGAGATCTTGTAGGTGTTTGTCTCTGTCTGAGGGGTTGGAGCAAATGCGGTTGTATCGCAGAGCTTGGCTGTAGACGATGGATCGTGTGGTGTGGTCAGGGTGAAAGCTGGAGGCATGCAGGTAGGAATAGCGGTCAGTAGGTTTCCGGTATAGGGTGGTGTTTATGTGACCATTGTTTATTAGCACTGTAGTGTCCAGGAAGTGGATCTCTTGTGTGGACTGGACCAGGCTGAGGTTGATGGTGGGATGGAAATTGTTGAAATCATGGTGGAATTCCTCAAGGGCTTCTTTTCCATGGGTCCAGATGATGAAGATGTCATCAATATAGCGCAAGTAGAGTAGGGGCTTTAGGGGACGAGAGCTGAGGAAGCGTTGTTCTAAATCAGCCATAAAAATGTTGGCATACTGTGGGGCCATGCGGGTACCCATAGCAGTGCCGCTGATCTGAAGGTATACATTGTCCCCAAATGTGAAATAGTTATGGGTAAGGACAAAGTCACAAAGTTCAGCCACCAGGTTAGCCGTGACATTATCGGGGATAGTGTTCCTGACGGCTTGTAGTCCATCTTTGTGTGGAATGTTGGTGTAGAGGGCTTCTACATCCATAGTGGCCAGGATGGTGTTATCAGGAAGATCACCGATGGATTGAAGTTTCCTCAGGAAGTCAGTGGTGTCTCGAAGGTAGCTGGGAGTGCTGGTAGCGTAGGGCCTGAGGAGGGAGTCTACATAGCCAGACAATCCTGCTGTCAGGGTGCCAATGCCTGAGATGATGGGGCGCCCAGGATTTCCAGGTTTATGGATCTTGGGTAGTAGATAGAATATCCCAGGTCGGGGTTCCAGGGGTGTGTCTGTGCGGATTTGATCTTGTGCTTTTTCAGGAAGTTTCTTGAGCATATGCTGTAGTTGCTTTTGGTAACTCTCAGTGGGATCATAGGGTAATGGCTTGTAGAAACTCGTGTTGGAGAGCTGCCGAGCAGCCTCTTGTTCATATTCCGACCTATTCATGATGACAACAGCACCTCCTTTGTCAGCCTTTTTGATTATGATGTCAGAGTTGTTTCTGAGGCTGTGGATGGCATTGCGTTCCGCATGGCTGAGGTTATGGGGCAAGTGATGCTGCTTTTCCACAATTTCAGCCCGTGCACGTCGGCGGAAGCACTCTATGTAGAAGTCCAGTCTGCTGTTTCGACCTTCAGGAGGGGTCCACCTAGAATCCTTCTTTCTGTAGTGTTGGTAGGGAGACCTCTGTGGATTAGTATGTTGTTCAGAGGTATTTTGGAAATATTCCTTGAGTCGGAGACGTCGAAAATAGGATTCTAGGTCACCACAGAACTGTATCATGTTCATGGGGGTGGAGGGGCAGAAGGAGAGGCCCCGAGATAGAACAGCTGCTTCTGCTGGGCTGAGAGTATAGTTGGATAGGTTAACAATATTGCTAGGTGGGTTGAGGGAACCATTGCTGTGGCCCCTTGTAGCATGTAGTAGTTTAGAAAGTTTAGTGTCCTTTTTCTTTTGTAGAGAAGCAAAGTGTGCGTTGTAAATGGCTTGTCTAGTTTTAGTAAAATCCAGCCACGAGGAAGTTTGTGTGGAAGGTTGGTTTTTTATGAGAGTATCCAGTTCTGAGAGCTCATTCTTAATCTTTCCCTGTTTGCTGTAGAGGATGTTGATCAGGTGATTCCGCAGTTTCTTTGAGAGCGTGTGGCACAAGCTGTCAGCATAGTCTGTGTGGTATGTAGATTGTAATGGATTTTTTACCTTCAGTCCTTTTGGTACGATGTCCATCTGTTTGCATTTGGAAAGGAAGATGATGTCTGTCTGTATCTGTGCAAGTTTTTTCATGCAGTTGATAGATTTCCACTCCATACGGCTAAATGCAGTGCCTTGCATAATGACAGGTTTCAGAGTAACAGCCGTGTTAGTCTGTATTCGCAAAAAGAAAAGGAGTACTTGTGGCACCTTAGAGACTAACCAATTTATTTGAGCATGAGCTTTCGTGAGCTACAGCTCACTTCATCAGATACATACCGTGGAAACTGCAGCAGACTTTATATATACACAGAGAATATGAAACAATACCTCCTCCCACCCCACTGTCCTGCTGGTAATAGCTTATCTAAAGTAATCGTCAGGTTAGGCCATTTCCAGCACAAATCCAGGTTTTCTCACCCTCCACCCCCCCACACAAATTCACTCTCCTGCTGGTGATAGCCCATCCAAGGTGACAACTCTTTACACAATGTGCATGATAATGAAGTTAGGCCATTTCCTGCACAAATCCAGGTTCTCTCACTCCCTCACCCCCCTCCGGAAACCCACCCCCATACACACACAGACTCACTCTCCTGCTGGTAATAGCTCGTCCAAACTGACCACTCTCCAAGTTTAAATCCAAGTTAAACCAGAACATCTGGGGGGGGGGGGGAAGGAAAAAACAAGAGGAAATAGGCTACCTTGCATAATGACTTACAGTGCTAATAAACAATGGTCACATAAACACCACCCTATACCGGAAACCTACTGACCGCTATTCCTACCTGCATGCCTCCAGCTTTCACCCTGACCACACCACACGATCCATCGTCTACAGCCAAGCTCTGCGATACAACCGCATTTGCTCCAATCCCTCAGACAGAGACAAACACCTACAAGATCTCTGTCAAGCTTTCTTACAACTACAATACCCACCTGCGGAAGTAAAGAAACAGATCGATAGAGCCAGAAGAGTTCCCAGAAGTTACCTACTACAGGACAGGCCTAACAAAGAAAATAACAGAACGCCACTAGCCGTCACCTTCAGCCCCAACTAAAACCCCTCCAACGCATTATTAAGGATCTACAACCTATCCTAAAGGATGACCCAACACTCTCACAAATCTTGGGAGACAGGCCAGTCCTTGCCTACAGACAGCCCCGCAACCTGAAGCAAATACTCACCAACAACCACATACCACACAACAGAACCACTAACCCAGGAACTTATCCTTGCAACAAAGCCCGTTGCCAATTGTGCCCACATATCTATTCAGGGGACACCATCACAGGGCCTAATAACATCAGCCACACTATCAGAGGCTCGTTCACCTGCACATCCACCAATGTGATTTATGCCATCATGTGCCAGCAATGCCCCTCTGCCATGTACATTGGTCAAACTGGACAGTCTCTACGTAAAAGAATAAATGGACACAAATCAGATGTCAAGAATTATAACATTCATAAACCAGTCGGAGAACACTTCAATCTCTCTGGTCACGCAATCACAGACATGAAGGTCGCTATCTTAAAACAAAAAAACTTCAAATCCAGACTCCAGCGAGAAACTACTGAATTGGAATTCATTTGCAAATTGGATACTATTAATTTAGGCTTAAATAGAGACTGGGAGTGGCTAAGTCATTATGCAAGGTAGCCTATTTCCTCTTGTTTTTTCCTTCCCCCCCCCCCCCAGATGTTCTGGTTTAACTTGGATTTAAACTTGGAGAGTGGTCAGTTTGGACGAGCTATTACCAGCAGGAGAGTGAGTCTGTGTGTGTATGGGGGTGGGTTTCTGGAGGGGGGTGAGGGAGTGAGAGAACCTGGATTTGTGCAGGAAATGGCCTAACTTCATTATCATGCACATTGTGTAAAGAGTTGTCACCTTGGATGGGCTATCACCAGCAGGAGAGTGAATTTGTGGGGGGGGGTGGAGGGTGAGAAGAAAGAGGGAGGAAAGGAGAAACCTGGATTTGTGCTGGAAATGGCCTAACCTGACGATTACTTTAGATAAGCTATTACCAGCAGGACAGTGGGGTGGGAGGAGGTATTGTTTCATATTCTCTGTGTATATATAAAGTCTGCTGCAGTTTCCACGGTATGTATCTGATGAAGTGAGCTGTAGCTCACGAAAGCTCATGCTCAAATAAATTGGTTAGTCTCTAAGGTGCCACAAGTACTCCTTTTCTTTTTGCGAATACAGACTAACACGGCTGTTACTCTGAAACCTGTCATTATGCAAGGCACTGCATTTAGCCGTATGGAGTGGAAATCTATCAACTGCATGAAAAAACTTGCACAGATACAGACAGACATCATCTTCCTTTCCAAATGCAAACAGATGGACATCGTACCAAAAGGACTGAAGGTAAAAAATCCATTACAATCTACATACCACACAGACTATGCTGACAGCTTGTGCCACACGCTCTCAAAGAAACTGCGGAATCACCTGATCAACATCCTCTACAGCAAACAGGGAAAGATTAAGAATGAGCTCTCAGAACTGGATACTCTCATAAAAAACCAACCTTCCACACAAACTTCCTCGTGGCTGGATTTTACTAAAACTAGACAAGCCATTTACAACGCACACTTTGCTTCTCTACAAAAGAAAAAGGACACTAAACTTTCTAAACTACTACATGCTACAAGGGGCCACAGCAATGGTTCCCTCAACCCACCTAGCAATATTGTTAACCTATCCAACTATACTCTCAGCCCAGCAGAAGCAGCTGTTCTATCTCGGGGCCTCTCCTTCTGCCCCTCCACCCCCATGAACATGATACAGTTCTGTGGTGACCTAGAATCCTATTTTCGACGTCTCCGACTCAAGGAATATTTCCAAAATACCTCTGAACAACATACTAATCCACAGAGGTCTCCCTACCAACACTACAGAAAGAAGGATTCTAGGTGGACCCCTCCTGAAGGTCGAAACAGCAGACTGGACTTCTACATAGAGTGCTTCCGCCGACGTGCACGGGCTGAAATTGTGGAAAAGCAGCATCACTTGCCCCATAACCTCAGCCATGCGGAACGCAATGCCATCCACAGCCTCAGAAACAACTCTGACATCATAATCAAAAAGACTGACAAAGGAGGTGCTGTTGTCATCATGAATAGGTCGGAATATGAACAAGAGGCTGCTCGGCAGCTCTCCAACACGAGTTTCTACAAGCCATTACCCTATGATCCCATTGAGAGTTACCAAAAGCAACTACAGCATATGCTCAAGAAACTTCCTGAAAAAGCACAAGATCAAATCCGCACAGACACACCCCTGGAACCCCGACCTGGGATATTCTATCTACTACCCAAGATCCATAAACCTGGAAATCCTGGGCGCCCCATCATCTCAGGCATTGGCACCCTGACAGCAGGATTGTCTGGCTATGTAGACTCCCTCCTCAGGCCCTACGCTACCAGCACTCCCAGCTACCTTCGAGACACCACTGACTTCCTGAGGAAACTTCAATCCATCGGTGATCTTCCTGATAACACCATCCTGGCCACTATGGATGTAGAAGCCCTCTACACCAACATTCCACACAAAGATGGACTACAAGCCGTCAGGAACACTATCCCCGATAATGTCACGGCTAACCTGGTGGCTGAACTTTGTGACTTTGTCCTTACCCATAACTATTTCACATTTGGGGACAATGTATACCTTCAGATCAGCGGCACTGCTATGGGTACCCGCATGGCCCCACAGTATGCCAACATTTTTATGGCTGATTTAGAACAACGCTTCCTCAGCTCTCGTCCCCTAAAGCCCCTACTCTACTTGCGCTATATGATGACATCTTCATCATCTGGACCCATGGAAAAGAAACCCTTGAGGAATTCCACCATGATTTCAACAATTTCCATCCCACCATCAACCTCAGCCTGGTCCAGTCCACACAAGAGATCCACTTCCTGGACACTACAGTGCTAATAAACAATGGTCACATAAACACCACCCTATACCGGAAACCTACTGACCGCTATTCCTACCTGCATGCCTCCAGCTTTCACCCTGACCACACCACACGATCCATCGTCTACAGCCAAGCTCTGCGATACAACCGCATTTGCTCCAACCCCTCAGACAGAGACAAACACCTACAAGATCTCTGTCAAGCTTTCTTACAACTACAATACCCACCTGCGGAAGTAAAGAAACAGATTGATAGAGCCAGAAGAGTTCCCAGAAGTTACCTACTACAGGACAGGCCTAACAAAGAAAATAACAGAACGCCACTAGCCGTCACCTTCAGCCCCCAACTAAAACCCCTCCAACGCATTATTAAGGATCTACAACCTATCCTAAAGGATGACCCAACACTCTCACAAATCTTGGGAGACAGGCCAGTCCTTGCCTACAGACAGCCCCGCAACCTGAAGCAAATACTCACCAACAACCACATACCACACAACAGAACCACTAACCCAGGAACTTATCCTTGCAACAAAGCCCGTTGCCAATTGTGCCCACATATCTATTCAGGGGACACCATCACAGGGCCTAATAACATCAGCCACACTATCAGAGGCTCGTTCACCTGCACATCCACCAATGTGATTTATGCCATCATGTGCCAGCAATGCCCCTCTGCCATGTACATTGGTCAAACTGGACAGTCTCTACGTAAAAGAATAAATGGACACAAATCAGATGTCAAGAATTATAACATTCATAAACCAGTCGGAGAACACTTCAATCTCTCTGGTCACGCAATCACAGACATGAAGGTCGCTATCTTAAAACAAAAAAAACTTCAAATCCAGACTCCAGCGAGAAACTGCTGAATTGGAATTCATTTGCAAATTGGATACTATTAATTTAGGCTTAAATAGAGACTGGGAGTGGCTAAGTCATTATGCAAGGTAGCCTATTTCCTCTTGTTTTTTCCTTCCCCCCCCCCCAGATGTTCTGGTTTAACTTGGATTTAAACTTGGAGAGTGGTCAGTTTGGACGAGCTATTACCAGCAGGAGAGTGAGTCTGTGTGTGTATGGGGGTGGGTTTCTGGAGGGGGGTGAGGGAGTGAGAGAACCTGGATTTGTGCAGGAAATGGCCTAACTTCATTATCATGCACATTGTGTAAAGAGTTGTCACCTTGGATGGGCTATCACCAGCAGGAGAGTGAATTTGTGTGGGGGGGTGGAGGGTGAGAAAACCTGGATTTGTGCTGGAAATGGCCTAACCTGACGATTACTTTAGATAAGCTATTACCAGCAGGACAGTGGGGTGGGAGGAGGTATTGTTTCATATTCTCTGTGTATATATAAAGTCTGCTGCAGTTTCCACGGTATGTATCTGATGAAGTGAGCTGTAGCTCACGAAAGCTCATGCTCAAATAAATTGGTTAGTCTCTAAGGTGCCACAAGTACTCCTTATGTTTTATTATGATGCATTGCATTCTCTAAGCAATCTTTCCTAATGAGACACAATGACATTTCCATGTGGAGATGGAAATTGAGAACCTTTTCCCTGTGTGGTGACCTGAATGAGTGGTTGGATACTATTTTTTGTTGTTGTTTGTATGCTCATGCACAGCAATATCTAGTAGTATGTAGTTCCTGCCCCTAAGAGATTGCAATCAAAGGCATGCAGTATGATTAAGGATGTGGAAAAGGATATGATGAAAATATATAAAATTTTATATACTTTTTAAGCTATGCATTATCTTAATATAGATTAATAAAATACATTCTGCTCCACTGTGGCCCAAACCTATTAATGGTTAATAATAACTGTATTGATTGCCAATTGATATTAATTAATGGACTGCGGGTAATAGGGTGCCTGTACCAGAATCAGGCTCCACAGAATTAAAACTGACAAATTCAATATCTTGTAGGGAACCACAGGGTGTACGGCAAAGACCCTCACACTGAGGGCAAAGCAAAGCTATTTTTATTAAAACAATCAGTAAAGACAGAAACGCTCAAAAGCACATAACCAGATAGCAGTAATACAGTATTAGGGATATCTTTGATGCCATTCCCTACATATGCTCAGATACTTATATACTCACATCCTTCCTTGGGGACCTGGTGGTGAGAGACACAGCACCAGTCCTGTCTCTGGCATGCCAAATGAGTCTGATGATCCAGGTTCCCCAATGCCCAAAGATTGATGGTAGATAATGAAGACCTGAAAGGTCAGTGATCGAAAGCTAGCCTCCACTACGTTGCTTGGCCTATTTTAGGGCCTGGAACTATCATGAATATTCATTCTGATGCCCAGCCTGCCATGTCCGAATTTAACTGTATCACCCTCATCATATCAGGGTGCACTTATCCTATAGGTTAACATATTAATACCATTTAACTCATTATTATATATGTCACCTATTGCTCAAGCAAGTTTGTGGTTAGACATCTGCCAATGATTCTATCCTGAAATATCCAGGCCCAGTATCAGTTCAATGTTCCTGCAGTTGCCTGGTACCATTATGTACCAACTCCCTCTGTTGAACAAGCTATTCCCAGGTCTCCAAAATCTGGAGTAACTGTTGGGCCATTTTATCTATGCTAATTTAGGCCTACTTATGCTAACTTGATTAAGCAGATGTCTTACAAGTTATGGGCCTGTAGGTTCCTTGCAGTACAGGTGAGTGAAATAAAAGGCTAAGCTAACTCTATAGCTATTATTAGGTGGGTGGTTTCTTGTAGGCATCACTGAAGAGGTGGGACTTAAGAGGGGAGATGGAAGAGGAGAGGACAGATGCCACAGGGATCCGCTCAGTGTGGGTATTCATGGACAAGGGAGGTCTGGAAGAAGGTTGAAAAAGAAGAGAGTTGTGTGGCGTGGGAATCAGTCCCCCTCAAAATAGATTAAAGTCTAATACTGAAACAAACTCTATGTTTGGGTATGTGACCTACCCTGGGAATAGACTGATAACCTCAAATATGAACATTTAAAAGGTTGAAAAAGTGTCAAGGAAATAAGTGTCAGTACAATAATTTCAGGCTGAAAGCGAAGTTTTTTGTAAAAAATTGAGTATTTTTAACAAAAAAAAATCATACAATCTTGTAGAAATTGCCAGAAAAGAAAAGGGAAAAGAAATAAAATGGTCTGAGACTCAGGACCTCAATTCTCTTTTATTGATGAGAAAAAGAGCTTAAAAGGAATTTGTTTGTATCTATAACTGGAAAACAAACTTCAAAACAAAACAAATACTTATTAACATATGATCAACATTTCCTGATACATTAACAAGCCACTGATTCTTAACTTTTACATTAGTATTAACTTTAATAATAAACCCACTTGTATGGGGCACTTTATAGAAACAAACAGCATTTTAAAATATCTACTAATAAACAGGTTA